>NC_138352.1:53373602-54765602 GCF_046562875.1 Panthera onca | reverse complement strand
GCGGAAGGCACTGGCACGTTAATATGGGAAGCTAGCTCCTCAGGACCCAGCTGTGAGATCATCCTGCCTGTCGGGCAAGCAAGATCCTGAAAGGGAGACTCTCTTGGGGTGGGAGCAGGGCAGAGGAGGAGGCTTCGGGGATGCAGTGTGGGTCCAGAAAACAGCATCCTGGGGTCCTGCAAACATCTTCTGAGGTGTCAGGGGCCCGGGGCGTCAGGAAAGGCCAGGACTCATGGGGGCACCAGCTCCTGTTTCCAGCAAAGGTAGACGCTGCAGGTGGGTGGATGGAACGAGCTCCCTGGAAGATCCCTACTTCCATTATTACCTTTTTTTTTTTTTTTTTTTTTGAGGTGGAATTCGGTAGCATTTAGCGCATTCGGCCTGTTGTGCAACCGTCACCTCCACTGAGTTCTGAAACATTTCCTCACCCCCAAAGGAAACCACATACTCATTAAGCCGTTGCTCTCCGCACCTTCCTCCTCCTCCAACCAGATCTCTATGGACGTACCTACTCTGAATATTTCACACAGACAGAATCATGCGATATGTGACCATGTGTGTCTGGCTTCTTTCCCTTAGCCCAGGTTCAGGGGCCGTCCACCTTGAAGCCGGTCTTAGCACCTCACTCCCTTCTAGGGATGGATAGTATTCCGTCGCATGAATAGATCACACATTGTGTAGCCGTTCATCCATTGAAGGACCATTAGGCTGTTGGACGGTGTGGTAGTTCTGTGTTTAACTTTCTGAGGAATTGCCCAACTGTTTTCCATAGTGGCTGAACGATTTTTCCTTCCCACCAGCAACGTGTGAGAGGGTTCCGCCCACTTTCACGATTAAACAGGTGGTTGCTCTAACCTTGGAAGGCAGGGAGCTGGCTTCCGGGGTGCCAGCATGGGTAAAATAGGTCAGGATGATACCTGCGTCCTTCCCCCACCGCCCACCCTAGGCTTATAAGGCTAGTCGGCAGGTCTGGGAGGCTGCTGGCTGGAGTGGGGGCGTGGGAGGGTGTCCTTCCGTTTCGACCAAGGCATGTAGGTCAGATGGTGAAATCTAAAGCCTCAAAGCCACGCTGGGTGTGGTCCTGCAGGAGTGGGGCTTGTGGTCCACCTGGGTCCACTGGTGACTTACCAGTGAAGCTGCATTAGCAGGCAAAGCTGTAAGCTGGGAAAACCAGAGGATAGTTCCCTCCACCCGACCCCCCCTCCCCGAGCCCGCCCCATTGGTTCTCAAAGCAGCTCTTGGAAACTTGTTAGAAATGCGAATTCCCAGGCCCTTCTTCAAAGTTACTGAATCAGAAACTTCAGGAATGGGCCCTAGCAGCCCTCCAGGGATTCCGATCCTCACTTCAGTGTAAGAACCACTGCCCGACCCTGAGGGGGAGCCCTGGTTAATGAGGGGGACTCCGTGCTCCAGTCTGATGGCAGAGATAGGGCCCCTGTCGGCCCTCTGACAGGGAAGACAACGACTTGTGCTCAGAAAACTGCCAATCAGAGGGACATGTAGGCTTCTCTTCTTTGGCTTGAGGTGGCTGCAGTCAGGACCCCAGAGGACCCCCCTCCCACATTCTCTCTCCATTCTTCCGAAAGTGGGTTTGATGTGCTAATGAGGGCATCAATTATGGAGCGTCATTAGCATTCATTACAATAAGAAGCTGGAGAGGGGGACCACAGGGACTGAAGGACAGTCTTTTGAAACCTGCTATTCACTCCTCTCCTATAGGGTGGGAGGGGGAATGGGAGGGCCAGGAATGCGAGAGGTGACATTTAGGGGCTCTCAGGCACTAGGCTGTGGTCCGAAGGGCGCATGCCTGGGGCAGAGGGAAGGCCCTCCTCCTCCTCCCGTCCCCTTCCCATGCCAGCTTCTGCACCGGATGCCAGGTCACTGCCCCTGGTCACTCCTTCTCCAGAACAGGGTCATATCACAGTTCCCTCACTGCCTGCAGGCCACCGTTGATGGAGTGTGGATGTTCCAAACGGGGCGGGGGGGGGGGGGCCCTGACATGCCCTGGTTGGACAACAGCCCCACTGGCAGGGGGCTTTCTCTAGGATCAGGGATGGGGGGGTCCCACGGTGGCCGAGCGAGCAGTCCAGCATATTGCAGCCATGATTTCCACATCATCCTTTTCCCTGTGCCTTTCCCTAGAGGCCCACGTGCCCCTCTCTGCCCACCCCTGGTCCCATCTCCCTCTTTCCGCCCAGATGTTTGTGCAGGTGTACTCCCCGTTCTGATTGTGCCTTGGGGAAGGAGAGGCCGAGAATCCTCACCTCTAGCGTGCTCCCCCATAACCTCCCTCCTGCAGCTTCCCGGAAACAGGCAAGGGGGCTGCGTGCAGTGTGTGAGAAGGGCAGGGTGGGCGGTTAAACTGCCCTTTGCGCCCTCAAACACGCCAGCGGTCCCTTCCCCACCAAGAGCAGTGCCAGAGATGCAGGGGTGGAGGGCCAGAGGGAAGTTACCTGTTGAGGAATGAGAGTGGGGGTGGGGTAGCACCTGAGGCATCTCAGGTGGAGGCAGCTGGCATATTGGTTGTGCCCAGGCACCGTGCCAACTTACAGGAGCAGCTCTCGTCTCTCGGCTAGAGAAATAATGCCTGTGTTGCTCTGTCCCTGATCACAGGTGATGGCTTCTCCAGCCTTTTCCTTACCCCGGGAGACTCTGCCTTGGAGATGACTGGGGGGGGGGGGGGCACCTCTCTTCCCTGCAGATGGGGCAGAGGATCTCATGGGGTCAATGCCATCTGCCCTCTGGCTCACTGGGGGGCCTCAGGGTCTTTGTTTCTGTTCAGAAGCTGTATCTTTTCTTATCCCTCCTTGCGACCCAGCTGCCCTGCGTTGGGTGGGTGTGGATGAAGCAGTTGGGGGAATAGGGGGTCAAATGGACTCGCAGCTCTGCAGATGATCAGGAATGTTAAGGATTTGTCTTTAAAAAGCAAACTACAGGGGCCCCCAGGTGGCTCAGTCGGTTGAGCGTCCGACTTCAGCTAGGTCATGATCTCACAGTTTGTGGGTTCGAGCCCGCTTTCTTGCTCAGAGCCTGGAGCCTGCTTCGGATTCTGTGTCTCCTTCTCTCGTTGCCCCTCCCCCGCTCACGCTCTGTCTCACTCTGTTTCTCAAAAATAAATAAACGTAAAAAAAAATTTTTTTTAATAAAATAAAAAATAAAAAGTAAACTACAGGGGCATCTGGGTGGCTCAGTTGGTTAAGTGTCCGACTTCAGCTCAGGTCATGATCTCATGGTTTGTGGGTTCATGGGTTTGAGCCCCGCGTCGGGCTGTGTGCTGACAGCTCAGAGCCTGGAGCCTGCTTTGGATTCGGTGTCTCCTCCTCTCTCTGCCCCTCCCCTGCTCACGCTCTGTGTCTCTCTCTCTCAAAAATAAATAAACATTAAAAAAAATTTAGAAAGTGAACTACACAGGGGCGCCTGGGTGGCTCGGTTGGTTGAACGTCCGACTTGGAAGTCGGCTCAGGTCATGGCCTCTCGGTTCATGATTTCGAGGCTTTGAGCCCCACATCGGGCTCACTGCTGTCAGCACAGAACCCGCTTCAGATCCTCTGTCCCCCTTCGCTGCCCCTCCCCCCACTCATGATGTCTTTCTCTCTCTCCAAGAAAAAAAAGAAAAACAAAAAGTGAACTACACAAATAAAAAAATAAGATCTGGATCTGATTTAAGCTCCTCTCTATGGAAGAGCTCCTTATGACGCAGGAGGTCACCTTAGGGTGGGGAAAGCATTGTCCTGCTGATGCCTTTGGAACTGTTCCCAGTCTCTGGGGGGCTGGTTCACAGAACTTCTCCCCCCAGTCTCCATGTGACGGGGCAAGCATTTTTCCAGTCATCATCCAGGGCTAATGCCCAGTTCCTTAACCTGGACATACCTGTATGTCTTAACCTCAGATACATTCCTGAGCCCAGATCTCTTCCATCCACTGAGGCTGCCCCTGCTTCTGGCAGTCCATAGGGTTAGGAGGTGGTGGTGGTGGTGATAGAAACGAGGCTGGGAGCTTTGGAGTCAGGCAGATCCGGGTTTGAATTTCAGCGTTGCTGCTCTTAGATCGGGCTATGGCTGTTGCTCTCTGAGCCTTAACTCTTTATCTCTGAAATGGGGCCGAGAATGCCCACTTCCGCAGGGTTGAGAAGGTCAAATTAGAGACTGTGAGTAAAGCACTTGCTGATTCCCTTCTCCTTAGGTGGGCACAAAGTGGGGCAGGGAAGAGACCCTGCCTCAGGGGGAACCCCACAGGGAGAGGAAGGGCAGAGTCTGTATAGTTGAGTCAGAGTCCTGAATGGAGGAACAGAAGCTAGAGGTCCCGGGCTGCAGGCTCTGAGAGGCTCAGGAGGCCGTGTCCAAGCAGCTGGGGGGAAGCCACCCCTCCTCGCACTGCCCCCTCCCCTACACAGGGCCTGCTGCCTCCCATGCCCATCCTGGGCAGACAGCCAGGCAGGGAGCTGGCTGAGTGCCCACGGTGTGCTCAGCGGCCAAAAGATGGGCACCGTCCAGTTGGCAGAGGGAGAGGCAGCTGGCCCAGGATGGGAGAAGTCAGGGTGCCGACTGGGGTCGTGTGCCCAGACTGTGTGTCTGAGACACCGCTCTTGGCTGCTCTCCTGAGCTATCCTGCTGGAGCTGGGAAGGCCCTCCCCTCACCCCCCACCTCCTGCCCTGGCCCTACCACCTAAGTTACTGCAACTGGAGATTAATCTGTAAGGGGCATTGTAGACTAGCCCCTAGCCAGGCATGTGGCTGGCTCAGGGGCAGGCCTGCGGGCGGGCAGGAAAATGGGAGAGCCTAGATTAAGGTTGCAACCGGGTAGACCAGGAAGTGGGGAAACCGGTTTGCCATTTGGGCCACTTGGGGTGGGGTCTTCTCTCCTGCCTCTCTGCCTGCCTGCCACTCTGCCTGGTGTCCTACAGTGAAGAGGTGTACTGTGTCCCTTTTCTGCTCCATCTAAACTGGCTTTGGGAATGCCAGGAGTAAACAAAAGGGGCAGGGGACTCAGTCCACCTTCCCCTCCCCAAGAGAAGCTTGGGAGAGGAGGGACAGGACAGAGAACAAGAGGGAGAGAGGAAGCAAGTAACCAGAACAGGAGGAGGGGTCAGGGTCAGGGTCAGGGTCAGGGTCAGGGTCTGTGCCGGTCAGAGCTGGAGAAGTCTGTGGAGCCAACAGGTAGGCCAGGGTGGGACAGGGAGGGGGTGGGAGTCGAGCGGGGGCGGGGCAGAGCTGGTGCTCTTCAGGCTGCCTTCGAAGTGGCAGTGGCATCTCCAAGAGAGGTGTGAGAAGGGGCTGGAGCGCCCGGCTTCGGGGTCCTACTTGACAGATGAGCAGACTCCCCTCCCTCCCGGCACGGGCCTCTGCAGTTCCAGCAGATGCCTGCAGGAGGGGCCGCAACCGGAGCTGGGGGCAAGGAGACAGCCCAGCAGGGGGCGCCGGGGGACTGGGTGCCTGCGGCAGAGAGGTGTCTAAGGCGCGGGGGAAGGGGGTGTCCCGGTCGAGGCAGAGGAGGGTCCAGACTCTTCCCGCATCGGGCAGCTGTGGCTTCCGGAGGTCACCTTGGCTGAAAAGTGGCCCCCGAGTCCCCGCGCTCCGCCTTTGCCTCCCTGCCCGGTCCCTCCCCAGGTGCTTTTCCAACCCAAGGTGTGCCAGGGCTTGGAGACCGAGAAGTCCCCCCACCTCGAGGTGCACCCCTCTCCTCCGAGGCCGGTCCCGGGCCTCAGGGATTCATCTCTATCGTGGCGAGAGGATTGCATGGGGTGGGAGAAGCAGGTGGAGCGGGGAGGGGAGCGTGAGCGCGCCCCGCACCCCCGGCCCGGCCGCGCGCCGCGGGATCCCGCCGCGCAGCTGGAGGGCGCGAGGCGCAGCGCCCCCTCCCCTCCTCCGCTCCCCGCCACCCGGGGCGGCCCTTTGTACGTTCCGGCCACACGCGGGTGCCCGCGCCGCGCGCGCTCCCGCCCGCAGTGACACACCCGCGCCGGCCCGCGCGCGCGCCCCCCCACACATACACACACACATACACACACACTCGCTCTCGCACACTCGGTGACACGCCCGCGCGCGCGCGCGCACCCACACGCCCGGCCGCCGGCGCCCTCCCAGCTGGTCCACCCCGGCGGGGCCCGCGCCCCCGGCCCGCCCGCCTGGCACCGCGCCCCGGGGCTGGGGCCGAGCGAGGAGCCCGCGAGGCGGCGAGAGGGCGAGCGCCAGGCAGGCCGGCCCGGGGCCCCCGCCCCCCGCGCCCCCGCCCGATGGGGAACGCTCCGTCCCAAGGCATGTCCCTGTCTCTCTCCTCCCTAATGTGCCTCCATGCTTAAGTGGAAGGTATTTCTGTTTTCTTTGTGTGTTTTCCCTTCGGCCGGGGGCGGGGGCGGCGGCCGGGCCGGGGAGGCGGCGGCCGGTGGGGCGAGGGATGCTCGGGGCGCAGGTGTTGGGGGGGCAGGGGACCGCGGCGTGCGGGCTTGGGAGACGGACCCGGGCGACAGGAGTCCTGGGACCAGAGGGGGTCAGGGATTGGCGAGGCTGGAGACCGAGCGGGGAGGGCCTCGTGATGCCCGGGGGAGGGGGCCCGAGGGGTGAAAATTTAAAGGGGTACGTGTGGAGGGAGGAGGGGTGGAGAGAAGGAAGGGGGATGGATGGTGAGGGGAGTGGGGGAGGGGAGTGGTCCATCCGTGGTGGAGGAAGAGGAGAATGCAGGGGACGTGAAGGGGACGGAGAAGTGGGGGGAGCCTCAAAGGCCTCTCTTTCCCCCAGGTCCCAGAATGGGGTGAACACACTTGGACGGTGGTGGTAGGCGCTTTGCGCCAGCCCCCCAGGGAAGGAAGGGGATGAGTGCATTCTGGGGTTGGCTGTGTTGCCAGGATACAAGCCTGTATTCCCCCCGCCCCCCTCACCTCGAGGCCCTAGCCCTGGAGACCTTAGAGCCTAGGCAGCAGTTGCTGAAACTGGGGACCAGCTCCCCGCTCAGCTGGCGGGTAGGGAGGGGCCATAAGAGGGAGTGGCTGGGGGGAGGGGCTATTTGATCTTAAGCCCTCCCCCTGCGGAGGCCAGAGGGCAGGGGAGGGCGCCCCCAGCTGGGGGGAGCATCCGGGGTGAGTGAGGAGGTAGGGACCGCTGGGGGCTGAGGGGCAGAGGGCGGGGCTGGGGAGGGACGCGCCATAGCCCCCCCTCCCCTCCCACGCACCCCCCTGCTACGTCAGAAGCTCCCGGGCCAGCTCCGAGTCCTGTCGGTGGGGGCAGCAGGATGCTGGTGGAAGCAGAGGGGGCCGGCCGGGTGCCTCCGCAGCTCGGCTGGCAGGGCCCGGCGGGGCGTGTGCGGCTGCTAGTGCTAGCCCCCCCGCCCCACCCCTCCCCATGCAGCCCTGGCAGTGCCTCCGGCGCTTTGCCCTGGCCTGGTGGGAGAGGACAGCCGAGGGCAGCGCGCGATCTCCCAGGGAGGAGGCCGGACCGAGGGACCCTGGGGGCCGAGGGGAGCCAGGTGAGCAGGAACAGGGATTGTGCAAGGAGGAGATCCCTGACTGTTTTTCCCCTCTCTCCAAATACTATGGAAGCAGGAGGTCCTGCAGCCCCCAACTTTAAGGGAAGTGTTTTTCCCCAGTGGCGGGGAGGGGGGGGGGGGCACCTGACTGAGACGTTTCAGGAGATGTTGGAGCTACGGTTGTTTGGGGGGAAGGGGAAACAGATGAGGATTGGCGGTGGGGGATAGCTGACCAGACTTCAGGCTTGTGGGTCTGAATGTTGCTTGGTGGGGGGTTTGAGCACTTTGCGGGGTAGGATACCTTATTCCGGACTCTGGCTATCTTAGTCTGGGTGACCTTGAGCCTATTGCTTTGCTGTCTAACTTCGTGCCTCAGTTTCTCTCATTCCCGTCCCTATCCTTCTTGCTGGTTTTAAAGAATGGATGATGCATTTGGTGGAGACTGTCACTATGAAAATGTGAGGCTCTGTCATTATTGGTGGCAGCTGTCATGGTGGGGTGGTTTTTCTGGCGTGGTTAGGCGTGTGTATGTATGTGGGGGGCAGTTTGGGTTTATGCGTGGGGGGGTTGCTGGTTCTGGTTGGTGTTGGGGCCACTGTGAGCAAGTGTCAAGGCCTGGCATTCACACAGGAAGGAGGACTCCAGGGGAGCTAAGAGTTGTTGGGCTAGAGACTTAGCTGGTGGCCTGGTGTAGAAGTAAGGCTTGGGGGTGAGGGCTCTGGGCGTAAGGGGAGGGGGTCGCGAGAATAAGACCCCCCCCTCCACCCAGATTGCCTGGCACCCAGACACCATTGGCAGCGAGTGCAAAGGCTTTGCCCTGGCTTCTTGCCACCATGCCTTGGGGACAAGAGGGTCTTTGTCCAGTGCCCCCCCCCCCAACCCCCACCCCGTTCCTTCCGCCCTTACCATGATGGCTGATTCTCTGTGATGACCCTCAGGGCTCAGATGGAGACGAGGGTCCCCCATGTGCTCTGGGGATCTGGAAGAAGCAACTGTGGTCCTTGGGCAGTGCCAAGTGGAGAAGGGGGAACTCTCCTAGGGGAAGGATCCCTGGGAATGAGCCATCGGGAGCCCTGCCTCCACCTCAGGCCTTCTGCTTGCCTCCTTGCTTAATGGGGGGAGGGTCGGGTGGAGGGGGGAAGGACTCTGGGGTCTTCATGGTCTGATTCCTGCCGGGCTCCAGGTTTCTCAGAGATGTACAAGGTGCAGCATTGGGTGCTGGGATGCAGAGCCTTAGATGCTCTCTCTTTCACTCTTTGGCCAAGGACCCACCCTGGAAAAAGGGTTTAATTAGAACCATTGATTCCTTCTTTGGCTGCGGGCATTGATCTCAATGGTGTGGTCAGAGCTGGGGGTGGGGGGTGGCATGGCTGCTGTCTGCCCGGTGCCAACTGGGCTCTCTCTGACAAAACCTAAGCTTAGGAGGGAGGGGGCTGGGCCCTTTAAAGTAGCGGGTCTATTTGAGCCCCACCCCCACCCCAGGTCAGGTCTTTGGGGGAAGAAGGGTGCTGGGGTTGAGGATTTGAACAGAGGGAGGGGTGTCTGGGGCTCAGGATCATCCTGAGTGGTGGGCCTGGGGCTCTGGAATGGATGGGCAGCTGTGGGTGGGTGGGATCCTGTGAAGGGGAGTCAGGAGATGACAGGGGGCCTGTGGGCACTGGGCAGGCAGAGAGTTCAGGGGAAAGACCTAGGGCTTGCCATGAAAGCTTCTCTTTCGAGGAATCCCAAGCACTTATCTCCTTCAGCCCTGGCAAGGAGATCCAATTTCTTCTTTTACTTGTGTCCTCAAGGCACAGAGAGGGACAGGGACTGCCTCGGAGGCCCAGCAGGCCTGGGTGTGGCCTTTGAGCCTGGCTTCCTGACCGAGTGGCCCCTGCCTAGGCACAGAGAGCTGAGGGTGAGGCTTCTGGCAGCCTCGAGTCTGGTCTCTGGACTTGGTGGGAGGTGGGGGACAGCTTGTGCCCCCCAAGCCCCCGGCGGCCTGCCGTGGGTGGGCTGGTGCAGGTGCAGGCTTCAATGAGCCACTCAGATGCTCTTTGAAGAATCCCTTGTTGGCTTCCTAGGGCCCATTCGAGCAAAGATAATAAAAATCTGGCCGTCAGCGGGTTTGAGGGCTGCACTCGCTTCCCCTTCTTTCATTCCCAGCTCTGAAAAGCAGAGATGAAGGCTTTGGATTTGGCTGCTGCCCCGAGGGAGAGAGGGAGGGAGGGAGGGAGGCAGAGGAGGAGGGACTGATTTCCTGGCAGCCCCTGGAATCGCTGGGGAGGTGGGCAGAGGGGCAGGGGCCTGGTCCCCAACTCCTGCCAGACAGCCTCCAGGCCTCGATGGGGCTCCTATGCCTGATACCCAGGCCTCAGCTTTGTCCTTCAGTCCCAGAGGCCGGGAGCCCTCCCTCTCTGCTCCGCCGCTCCCACCATCCCCACCCTCCCCTCTCCGCTCTGCCCTTCAGTCTGCCCCCCTTCCTCCCCTGCCTCCCCTCTCTCTACCCCTCAGTTTCTCCTGCTCTGCACTTCACTCTCTCTCCCCACCTTGTCTCCTCTTTCCTCACTCTGTCTGCCCCCTCCCATCTGTTTGCCTTCCTCCCCCCAGCATTGGTCCTGCTTTCTAGGACTGTCTGGAAGGTTGAGAAGCCAAGTTGGGGGTGGGGTGGGGTGGAGGGCAGCCGCAGCCATTGGAGGGACAGGCCTGGGTTGACTATTATGGTCTGTCAGGTGCCATAGTTATCAGAGTCCGAGCGGAAGGGGCTGCTGAGCACTTAGAGATGTGTGTGTAGTGAAGGGCGCTGTCCCCCTCCCCGCACCACAGCGGGCACCTTGCCCTGACACTGGGCTTCAGACACTCCAGTTCTCCTGCCGCCTTCTGCTGCTTGGCTGCCGGAAACCAGCGCCTCTGGCTTCAGGCCCCTCTGCCCCTCGAGCCACACGCAGCCCCAGGCATCGCTGCCGCCCTTGTCCACTCTTCCCTTCACTGCCACCACCGTTTCCAGGCTCAGAGGTGGGAAGGGAAGGTTCTGAGAAGCCCTTTGCCCTATCCCCGCCCCTCACCCCCAGTCTCTGGTAGGCCTTCCTGGAGCCCCATTTAGGCCCTGTGCCCTCTTTGTCATCTTGTCCACCTCCCATATGAAGGACAAGACCCTCCGGAAAGAGCACTAGACTCTGAGTAAAGACACCTCGTTCCCATTCTTCCTCGGCACCCAAATGTCCCAGTGACCTTGAGCAAGTCCCTGCCTGGTGCGGGCCGCTTTCCTCACCTGTGAAATGAGGGGGCGTGGGCTGGATCATCTCCAAGGTCTCTTCTGACATTCCGTGGATGTTGTGTCTCTCTTCTGGGTGATTTGCATATGCTTTGCATATATTAATGGTGCCTGCTTGAAGGGGGAAGGTGCCACCCACAAGGACCAGAGTCCCACCCACCATTCCCACTTCCCTTGCCCATTGGTCCATGCTTTTACTGCTAGAATCTCCCAGGGGATGGAAGCTGAGGCCTGAGCATTCCCCGGGGAGGTGGGTCTGGGCCCTCAGCTCCAGACATGCCCAAGGTAGGATGGGGGGTAGCCCTAATGGAGGGGATCCCTACCCTCATCACTCCTGCTACCAAAGGCCCAAACAGGGAAGCCAAGGGCTGTGTGACTTTATCACAGTTGCCTGTGGCTACCGTGGGGTGTGTGAAACCCCACTGAAGCTGGCTTGGGGGCCTCCCTTCTCCATTCTCAGGGCCTGAGCACCCGCTAGATGCTAAGGCGCTTAGCTAGGTGTACGAATTCCTCCTCTCGCTTCAGCTACCATCCACAGCCCAGGGCTGGTCATTCCGTCTTGTACTCCTGCCCACTTCTGCTCAGGCCCCTGGGCTCTGGGTATGTGTGGGTTGGAACTTGGACCTGAGAGCTGGTCACTGAGGGAGCACTAGTTCATTGCATATCTGGGCCCTGCCTAGTTACCACACCAAAGGTGAAGCCCCGTGCTCCCTATAAGGGTCACAGATGTCATCAGGGAGAGAGAATCTGCTGCCCCGGGTTCTGTCCCCACCTCCATCAGCCCAGCAGCTCTCTTGAGGACTGCCCCCAGGGCCGTCTCCCCTGCCACTTGGCCTGTGCCCTGTGTCTGGTGTGGGCCAGTCCTGCTTCTGTTGCTCTGCCCCCTAAAATGCCCATCACCTGGGGCAAGACTGGGGTAAAAATTGGCAGCCTGGAGAAGTGCCAGGTGACCGAGTAAGGGTGACCGAGTAAGGGTGAGGACATCTGAAGACAGAGCAAAGATGCGCCCCACCGCCAAGGAGGACTGAGCCAGAGGAAATGGAGCAAGAGGGATCAAGGTTAGATTTAGTCTTAGCGAGAGGCCGTCCCAGGGGGCAGATTAGTTTCTGACCATGGGATTGCTGGGAAGATTAAGTGAAATCGTAGATGAAAATGTCCAACACATAGCCCGATACATATTAAACACTCAGTAAATGGCGTGGGGGGAGAGAACAGATGTTTCTGAAACCGGCAAAGACCCTCCCCTAACCTTGAGACTCAGGCTTTTGTAGGGGATGAGGAGTTGGAGGGACCGTTCCCAGAAGAGCTGTTTCTCCCACACTCGGGCTCCTTTTCCACCAACGCACCCCTCCTGCCTCACGCATGCCCTGGGCTCAGGGCCCAGCCACCCTGGCATACCCTAGCCTCATCCTCTCTGCCGCAGGTGGGCAAACAGAAGGGTTTGAGGGCGAGAAAAATGTACTTCTACCCTTCCCCCAATCTTTGCCCAGGACAGCTTGAAAGGAAACAGGCCCACGCTGTAGTAGGAGGAATAGAGGTTAGATAGGAAAGAAAACCTCCCAGAGTGTGAAGGGGGGGCGGTACTGTAAGGTGGGGAGCTCCCGTGGTGTTTTGCATCTTTGACCGCAGTGATAGGTGTGTGTGAGCATGAGTGGGCTGATGTCGTACCTAGGGGCAGGGGACTGGTTGGCATGACCTTTGAGATGACCTTTGGGCCATCCTGAGGAGCTTGATAGATCCAGTTTAACCTCCTGTGGCTCTTGTGGTTGGCAAAGTACAGGGGTCCATGATGGAGAGGGGTCCAGACCTGCTGGGGAGGAGAAGGGGACAGGGTAGTCACTCTTTAATCCCCTAGGGCAGAGAGGTGACGGGCTGTGTAAACAGCAAACATTGGACCAGTATCAGGTTGCCTGCCTTCCCTGCTGCTGTGTGACGTTAGGCGAGTTAGTTGCCCACTCTGGTCTTCAGTGTCCTTGGTATGGGAAGAGAGGGTGGAACCAGAGAATCTCTAAGGTCTCTTCCAGCTGTCACAAGTTCTAGCTACTTCCTCTCCCCTGAGATAATACATGCCTCGCCACAGAGAGGGTGGGAAGAATATTTCCGAGCTCCAGCGAAACCGGGTAAAATGGAGATTTGGCCCAGGAGAGCATTGGCACAAGCGCTTGAGCGCGGGCACACCCCCACCCCCCTTGCAAACAGTCCCTCATTCTCCAAAGGCACATTGTGCCTAAGTCTACCCTCTCAGCCCGGCGGATGGATAAGGGAGCGGCTAGAAGATTCAGCCATCTGAGTCATAAACTCAGTTTTCTGCTCATCCCAGCAGAACTCATTCCATTCCATTCGGAGACTCGAATCCAGTCCGGATTTTCCTTCGCAGAGGCCCTACCCGCGGGTGGCTCCTCTCCCCCACAGCCTTTTTCTGGTTCCGGGTGGCCTCCGCCACCTGGCCCAGTTGACTGCATGTCCCGGTATGGAGTCACGGAAGACCGGGAGGGAGTTGGGTTCCCCCCCCCCCCCCCCAAGCCTGCCTGCCTCACCTCTGCAAACATCCTCAACCCAGCACACCGGCTTCTTTTCCGCCCCAGCTACAGAGCTTGCTGGAGCCCTCAGACCCAGAGACCCCAACCGAGAAGTCCACACCCAGAGACCCCTGTGGAGACGCCCTAGCTAGAGCTGTTTGTGCCAAGCAGGCTCCCCACACCCCCAGGGCCTGTGATAATTGCAGACACAGCGGGCATCTGTGGCGTCACCCTAGGCCCCAGCGTCTGCCTCATTGGGGAAGAATTAATGATTCCATCTCATTGGGAAGGCATTCCACGGCTCACTGAAGCCTTTTCAGAGGAAGACTCAGCGCTCTGCCTGCTCCCCTGGGCTGTCCCCTGCCCACTTCGCTCCCCCCCCCACTCCTGCTTCCTCCCCCCCAGGGCTAGGCTGGCCTGATGAGTCCCCATTCCCGTCCCAGCCACTTTGTAAGTAAAAGTTAGGGCTCTGCGGAAAAGTGAGGGCCTTTAGGACTGACATAGACTCTCACCTTGCCAGCCCCCTGACTTTCAAGACTCTCCCTAACGTGGGTGCTCAGGGGATTTCTGGAAGTTAAAAGAAGGCTAAGGGGTGAAAGGCTCCCTGGAGCCTCTTCCGTGGGGGAGGAGGGAGAGCAGGAAAGGGGCCCCTGGAGGGCCAGAAGTCACTTAAAGATGAAGCCCAAGAGATCCTGATCCAGCTCCTGTGGAACCCAACAGCTCACCCCCCCTCCCCTGGTCCCTCCCTGACCGCTCTGCAGCCCGGAGTTAGAATCTTCTGCCTCCTAGGATGGCAGGAAGAGGACGAGGCAGGAAGAGACTGGAGCAAAGCCTTCTCTTCCACTTGTCGTCCTTAAGAAATAACTTATACTGGAGCATGGCATGGAAGGAGGGGAGACGGCCAAAGCCTGAGGAGGACAGAAGGGAGCCAGCTTGGCTCAGGGGTCAAGAGCTCAGGCTCTAGAGTCAGACCCATGTGTGTGGTTTGGGACAAGTCATTTTGCCTCTGAAGCTCACTTTTCTTTCCTCATCTGTAAATTGAGGCCGATGACAGTGGTTTCCTCACAGGGTGGGGACCAGGATTAAATGAAGTAATTTAGGTAGCCTTCCTAGCACATTGTAAACCTTCACCAAATAGTAATTTCTTTGTCTTCATATTCCTCGAGTCCAAGGGGGACTTCTCTTCCTGGAGGAAGGGGCGTACATGAGAAAACCTCTTTAGTTTTTTTCTAAAACCCAGATCCTCACCTCAGCTTATCTGGGACTGGGTCCCCGGAGCTGCCACTCAAGGCTGGTGGTGGGAAGGAAGATAGGCCTCCTGGGTCTTCACTCCCCTGCCCCACCCTGCGCCCTCTGTCCATCCGTCCCTTCCACGCGCGACCCCCCACCCCACCCCACTGCCTTGTCCAGGAAGCCCTCTGGGGCTAGATCCCTACGCGAACATTCTTGATTTCTTCCCTCAGTCAATGTCCCAGCATCTGGGTCCAACAGCTGTTTCTCCCTGGGATGCCTGCGTCTTGGGTAATCGGTGGGAAAATTGGAACCATGAGATTGGCAGGGGGCTCTGAGCACTCTTGCAGCCAGACGTGATGCGGGTATGGATGGGTCTGAGCCAGCCAAGGGAAGGCTGTGCCCGAGAGGGTGCCCGGCCGCAGTGTCTTGGGGAGGGGGGCGGTCTGAATGCCATGTGCCCCGGGAGGAAAGGCAATAGACAGGTATTAGAGCAGGAGGGGAATAGGGTGCCGTTAGGAGGGTGCAGGATGGGAGGGCCGCAGCCGCGAGGGACCGCTAGGAGAGAGCCTGCACCCTGGGCGTTGGGTGGGTGTGGAGGCAGGAGTTAGGTGTAGAGCTTCAGGCAGTTTGAAGCAGGGGTGCCATTCCCCGCTGCACAGCCCTCAGCAGAGTGCGAGTGTGTGAGTGCTTGTTGGGTGTGAAATGCCTCTGTTTCCTCCTTTGCAGGCAGAGGAGGGAGCCCTTCCTCAGGGTTAGGGGGTGAGTGGAGCAGATGGGGGTCTCGGGCTGAGAGAGGGCTGTCAGCAGGGCAATGACGGCAGGCCCTTCTGACTCTCACCAGCCTTCCAAGCGGGGGTGACCTTGGTGGGGAGACACAGATGGGCGCTCCAAGGTGCTGTCATGGGGATCTTATGTGGGCACTCCAGGAAAAAGCCTGCCTCTGCTTCTGGGAGGAGAACCAGGCCTGGCTTGTTGGTTGTCTGTCCTGGGGCCCTCCTTCTGAGGACCTCATGTTTTCCGTGTTGTCCTGCTGTCTGTCCTCTTGTCTGTCTCCCACCAGTGTCTCTGCCCCTTCAGCCCCTGCTCTTCCTGCAACACCCAATCTCTATCCCGCCTGCCCCCCGGCCCCCAGTGACCCCTAAAGGCACAGCTCCTAAGGCTGTGCCTTGCCCTGTCCCTGCCCCCCTCCACCCCCATGGCCCAAGGCCCCTGCCCCCGCCCATCCCATGTTGGGAGCCCCACCCTGGGCCCCTTGCTCTCTCCAACTCCTCCCCTCTGGCTCTGGGCATTCATTCACGACTTTCCTCCTTTCCTGTCCCTCACCCAGGGCTCCAGCGTGCAGCGGGAGGGAAGGCTCCAGGACTCTGTTCCCTCTGTTTAAAGTCTCCAGGTTGGTAAGCCAGGAGGGAGGCCTCCCCCCACCATCCTGCCTCCCACTGCTCCTTAGCCAAATGCCTCTCCCCAGCCTAGAGGGCCAGAAATGGGGGAGGGGGGGCTATCCCTGATGGGCCCAGGCCTTTGCCAGGGGAGGGGGCCGCAGAGACGTGACTCTGGGGAGGGCAACTTGCCTGGCAGAGGATATGTCTATGTGTGCATGTGAGTTAGTGCGTGTGTATGCATGTACATTATGTGCTGGCTGCAAAGCCTCCGTACAGTTGGGGCTGGGAAGGGGGGAGGAGGCAGGAACCCTTTGCTGAGGGGACTGGTGGCCTGGGGAGAGGGATTCAGGAGCAGGGGGGCCCTTCTTATGGAGGGAAGCCCGTGTTCCAGCAAAGGCCAGAGGGTGGGAGATGGGACACGGGACCATACACTGCCTCAATACAAGTCTATTTGGTTTAGAGGCACTTGGAAACCTGTGATCTTATTTCAACCATTCAATTACTCATTCATTTGTTCATTCATTCATTCATTCCTTAAATAAAGATTTATTGAATACCTTCTCTGTGCCAGGCACTGGGCTAAGCTCTGAGTCCAGCAGTGAGCAAGACAGATAAGAGTTCTTTCATTGCTTAAGTGGTGAGCAAATAGAGGTTAAGGAGTTGGCTGAATTCACTGGCTGTGGAGACTGGGGCTATGGCTCGGCCAGCTGACTGTGGAGTACCTGCCCCTGCTCCAGAACTGTGACTCTGTGTCCCTGTCCACCCCGGCTCCCCTGCTGGCAGCTGCTCTGTACTTTATGGCCCTGTAGATGTCCCTTGACCTGATGCCGCCCCTCACATAGTGTGCCCCCCACCAAGTAAGCAATGATTGAGGCCTCAAGTCCCTGGGGACCCTGGAGACTGTGGGCAGCATTGCCCGGCCAGTGCTGAGGTCACTTCAGAGGGCCTCAGGGAGCCGACCCCCTACTTCTGTCCCCAAGACCAGGAGACTGGAGCACTGGACTTGAGAGACAGCCTGACCTGGATTCAAATCCTCACTTAAGCCATTTAATTCCTACCTGTGTGGCCCTGGGCAAGCCACTTTCCCTCTCTGAGCCTCAGTGTTCCTGCCTGTAAAATGGCAGGGTTGTTGAGATTACAGGAAAAACAGCAGCTGGTCCAGGGCCTGGCCTAGAGCAAGGGCTACCCCATTGCTGGTTCCCTTTCTGCCCGCACCCCCTCCCACCCTGGGGTCGGGCAGCCTGTAACCCGTTATTGTCTGGCTGCTGCCCTGTCCCCCCCACCTTAGGAGAGGGGCTGCAGGATCTCCATCCTGGCTGTTTGCAGACTCAAGTCCTCCAGTGCTTCTCCATCTCTCTGAAGGATGCTTCAGCCTCAATCTGGGCGGGCAGCTGGGGGAGGCAGCTCTCCTTGCCACTGTGGCTGCTGCCGCCGCCGCCTTGATGGCTTTTTAATAACTTTGCTCGGAGACAATCTGCAGAGCGCTCGTTTGTCTGCCTCTTAATTAAAATTACCGTTTTCCTAAAAGAGCAACGAGGCTGCTCCCCTCCCTCCCCAACCCGTGGCCGCTGCCTGAAGGAGGCAGGAGTGACTCTGAGACTGCAGCCCTTCTCCTCCGCCCCCGTCCTGGTCACATGGGCCGACCGCCCCTTCCCCACACCCACAGCAGAGGGGCTGAGGCTCAGCTTTCCTGGTGGGCTTGGGGGTAAGGAACCAGAGCCTGAATGCGCTCCTCTCTCACCCACCCTTTTCTGGAATACTCCCAGAGACGGGGGAGCTCAATCCCTTCCAAGACTTACTTCCCCCATCCACCCTGTCCTACCTGCCCATCCAGACTGGACTAAACGGAGGTGGGTTTTGGCCAAGCGTGTGAAAGATTATTAGAATGCATGGGGTTGGGGGCGGGGGGTGGTGGGAGGCACCCATGGAGGTGGACACGGTGGGGTCAGCGCTTCGCCATCGACTCTGTTGACCTCTGAGATCCCTTTGTGGGCTCTGAGTCGACAAGGGAGCGGAGGCCTGGCCGGGGGGGGGGGGGGGGGGCTCATTTAGTCCTTGCTGAATTGGGGGGCAAAATCATCCCTGGCAATAATGAAAATACTAAGGACCAATATTTATTGAATGTTTACTTGATAACACGTGGGCCATATGCTGGGCGAAGCTCCGTGCGGGTGTTAGCTCATTTTACCCTCACGGCTGGCCTGTGGCCTCCAGGCTATTGTCTCTGTGTTGCAGGGGGAGGAGACAGACCAGAGAGGTTAAATAACATGCCCCAGGTCACACAGATAATCCATTATGGCAGCCTTGGGCCTCCTCCCCCTCCTTCCATTTTACTTGCCACCCGAAGCCCTTCTTAAGGTCTAGCCTCAGTCTCTCATGTGAGCAGGATTCTTCCGCAGTTCAGGCCACTGAGAACTGACTCTGAGGTTCATCCCCACCTTTCTTGTCCCACCCCATTCCTGGCTCCACCCTGGGGCGTCCTGGGGGGGGGGGCTCCGGACCCTGGAGTGGAGGAAGGTGGGGGGAGGGAGACTAGAAGTTAGAGCCTTCCCGTTTCCAGACCTCCTTTCCTCGGGCACAGTTCCTCTCCACGTGGGGAAAAGGCCATGGGGCCAGGGAAGAAGTGATTCAGTGACTCAGTTGTGACCAAGCAGATGCTGCTTGGTTGCGAGACCAGGGGAGGTGGCCTGCCACTGCAGTTTCACAGGTGAGGCCCACCTGATAAACCATTCTGGAGGAGTGGGACGCGCCTGGGGTCTGGAGAGCCAACACCAGGGAGAACCTTCTTGATGTCTGTGTCTCCATCAGTTCCCATTAGGCCCGGCCCATCTCCTCTGTGAACCTTTGCTTCTGTGACTCCTCTTCCAGGAAGAACCGCCCCCCTTTGTCACCTCCTCTTCTGCTCCTCCCTGACCACCTCCAGGCCTGCCCCACTGAACTCCCTGTCACATCCTTTATGGTGGAACCGACTAGGGCACTTTTACTCTGGTGGGGGGCGGGTGGAGTTACCGGAGGGCCTTCAGGGGCAGGAAACGAGTGAGGCGGTGGGTGAGGACAATGGGGAGCAGGTGCATGTACATCTTAAAGACATCAGAGAAACGAAACACCACCACCAGCCAAACAACATACCCGTGCCCCAGTGTGGCCCCAGTGTGATCCTCACTAAACTGATTCATTTGTTACAGTTCCACACAGAGTGGATGTGTACCAATCGTTTGTTGAGTGAATACGTGATCGCACATGTAGCTAGGCGTGGTGCTAGATACTTTACATAGTTCATTCTTCCCGTCTTCCCAGGGTAGGCACTGTTTCCCCCATTTCGCCATCGGGGAAACTGACATCCAGAGAAATAAAATGACTTATTCGAGATCACGCGTAGGTGAAAGGGCCTGGGCAAGATTTGAGCCTTGGCTGGCTGTGTCATTCCTGTTCTGTTTGGTCGTGGGCATGCGTGCGTGTGACACATTGATGCATGCATTCAGCACCTGCCCTGGGTAACAGGGAGCACTTGTGTGGCCAATGGTCACCTGGTCGCCAGCCCTAAGTGCCTTGCGGAGAGGTAGGGTTGAAGGAGGTGAGGGCTGCAGAGGCAGGGAGGGAGCGGGTGCCCCTCACCCCAGCACACCCCTCCTCCCTTAGCTTCCGGTCCCATCCCAGAAGCCCGGGGATGGTGGCGTGGTGACAGGTGCCGAGCTGCAGAGATGACAGCAGTGCTGATTCCCCCATAATTACTGTCTGATGAGACGCCAGAATTAGCCACCGCACGAGCATGGGATGCAGATATGGGGCACGGTGCGGGGAAGCAGCTGGGGGTGAGGGAGGCTCTCCCTCCAAGCCTAGGACCCTCCAGCAATAGGGCAGGGACGGCACCCCGCCGGGTGGAGGAAAGGGGGAAGGAAAGGAGGAAGTAGAATAGAAAGGAGGAAGCACTGTGTGGTTAATATGCCTCAGATATTACTATGTGGGCTGTGGTTTTCCAGTCCTCAAAGTGGCTAGGCATGCCCCTGAGATGGCTGGCTGCCGGACAGGGCACCAAGGGCCTCAGGCCACTAAGCAGAGACTCACGGGCAGAGCAGGCTGCCCACTGAGTACACCATTTGGTGCCTGGAGCTTGGATCTGACTTGCTGGGGTTGTGCGGGATATAGCTGCTGGGAAGGGGCTAAGCCCCAGAGCAGACTCCTTGAGTCACATGAGCCAGGCCAGGCACCAGAGGACAGATGGAAGTGCCTGGAAGGGGCAGGTAGGTTCAGCTGACCTTGCCAGAAGAGTCATTCATTCCAGGGAGGAGGAGTCAAGTTGGCCCCCAAAGTTGGAGGTCAGGGGAGGCCTGAGAGTTGCAAGAGGTAAGGGAGGTAAGGGCAGGGCTGGGGATGTCCTAGGCACTTGTTACCCCGGTGTACGTGCCGGGGGGCAGGAGGAGGGCTGGTGAGGGCAGAAGCAGAGAGGGGTCATCTGGGCTGCTTGGACCTCATCGCACCACTGGAGCAGTTTTGAAGACCACCAACTAAGAGGGCTGGTGGCAACAGGGGGCTCGCCCAACAGACGGCAGTGCAGTTGGTTGGGGGTGGGGAAATGAAACCAGGCTGCAGAAGGAAGGACCTGAGGCGTTGGGCTCAGAAGAGGAGATTCAGATTCCAAAACCTTCCTCCTGCTCTGAAGGGAGAGGTCAGGACCCGTCCCCGGGCCCCTCTGAGGGCTGTGGGCACAGGCTCTGGCTCATTTCAGGGCAGGAGGAACCCCGCACGATGATTGACCACTTGGATGTAATGAGCTCTCCATTCCTGGGGGAATCCAAGCCCTGGCTGGATGGCGTTCCTGAAGTAGGGAGAGCTTACAGTTCTCCTGTGGCAGGGGGCAGGAGGCCTCTGTAGTCACCTAAGGTGTGAGAAGGGGATTGAGGGAAGGTAGGGGGGTGAGAAGGTGGAAGTCTGTGGAACATTCTGCCCAGACTGAGCATCTGTGGCCCTGGAACAGCTCTGCTCCCTGCCCCGCCTCCAGCTGTCCCAGCTCCGCTCTGGGGAGAGCCTCCTTGGATCTTCCGGTGTGTGTGTGTGGGGGGGGGGGGGGCAGGGTGTACAGGACACAACAGGGGGCTGGGGCTGGGCTGAGAACCCCCCCCCCCCCCAGCTGAAATGAGTCTCCTCTCCTTGTCAGTTCTGATCCTGGACGAGGTACTCATCCTGCACCTCCTTTTCCTCCCCTGTAAAGTGAGAGAGAGCAACCCCACAAGGGGACCCTGAGAACCGAGCGAGCAGAGGCCACAGAGCCCCGGCAGACTGTCCTGGGTGTGAGGGGTTGTTGGGGTGGGGGGGGGCAGTGTCACTCAGGCCGGTCCGTGCCTCCCACAGCACCCAGATGGATGGGTGGTTTACTTGAGAAGAGACGGTTGGAATCTTCGAGTCCTGCAGGTGGAAGCGGAGGCTGCTTATTGCTTCCTTCTCCCGGATGGGCTCTGGTGGGAGGGTTCAGGTAAGACAACAGGGACAACTTCTGAAAGATGCCCCTGGCATCTGAGCAGGCTTCCCAAGTCAGGCAGGAAATCTGAGTTTCCTGCCTTCTCCCCGCCTCCGCCCTCCAGAGTCTTTCTGGGTCCTAACCTGGTGTGCCCAGGGAGAGGAATGACAGGGGCGCAGATCTGACAGTTTGTTCTCTCTTGGCTTGCAAGGCAGTGGAGGAGTTAACCCATGAGGTGAGGGCTGAGTCTTGGAGGCCAGCGGCCTGTCCTGCACGCTTTGGCAGCCGGTGGAAGCAGTCGAAGGCACACAGGCCCCTCACCCTGGCCGAGGAGGCTGAGCACCTCTAGAGGTAGAATAAAGGCTACGCGTGTCCAGTCCTTGGCCTTGGCTCGTTGGCTAAACAACGGTCAGGGTGGAGCGGCCTTGAGGTCAGTGGACCCATCCCTCTATTTCAAGAAGGAATGTAAACACCTCAGCGAGGAAACCCTGAACTTGGCAAAGTAGGAGAGGGGCCGAGGACGTAGCTTCCCTGTGAAGCTTTGGCTGGATTCAGGTTAGGCAAACGGGGTCCCCACTGTCTCGTACTCCAAGCTGGAGCTGGATTGACCCGGCACTCGAGGGAGCCCCCAGATGCACTGGAACCTCTTGGAGAGGGTCTTTTTTTTTTTTTTTTTTTAATGTTTGCTTATTTTCGAGACAGCGCAAGCGGGAGAGAGGCAGGGAGAGGGAGACTGAGGATCTGATGCAGGCTCTGCGCTGACAGGCTGACAGCAGGGAGCGCGACTCGGGGCTCGGACTCACGAACCGTGAAGTCATGACCTGAGCCAAAGTCGGTCGCTCAACCGACTGAGCCACCCGGGTGCCCCGCGGAGGGGGTCTTAAATGTACACGACGTGTATGCATGGGCACAGCGTGCTGTCTTGTCCCCGTGGCACCTGAGAGGGCGGAATGGGGATCCAGGGTGGCGTCTGGGTGGTGGCTCCAGGCCTGGCTGGGCCTGGGTGGACCCCTCTGTGTGTAGATGCCTGTGGGGGGTGCGGGCGAGGCAGTTTGTGACTGGGTATGGGTTGGTGAGCACGTACTGGGCAGTGGGCGGGCACCACGGTGCACAGGTATGATGGCAGAAGCTGAGCGAGCTGGAAGCACCAGGCCCCTGGCTGTTCCGGTGGCGGCCGAGGGAGCTGTCTGGGTGCTGGCAGCGAAAAGGCCTCCTAGACAGGGGCTGACCCCAAGAAGGATGGTGTCTGTGAGGAGGACATGGAAGGATCTAGCAAGCCTGGGGCTCCTGCCCAGCGTTTACGAGGCCCTCGCTGAGCACTGGGTGTAGGACAGCATTTCCCTGTGGGAAGATGGGAGTGACGGATGGGGCTTCTGTCCCTCACTTCCCACACACTGGGGTCTGTCTCTCCCCCAGGGAACAGGAGGTCTCCTTCTGGGCATGCTCTTGGTCTGAGGCAGCTTTAGGGGCGTGGTCCCTTTGTCCACGCTTGCCGCCCTGGCCACAGCACCCCGAGGCTCGAGTGTCCCTTGGGAGAGCAGGAGCTCTGGCAGCCTCTTCAGAGTGGAGGCAGAGCTGGGGTGGGGAGGGGGGACAGGCGCCTGCCTCCCTCCCCCCCCTCCCTCTTGTGCTTGCTCCTTCCCTTCCTCTCAGCCCGTGTTCCTCTCTGCTGCCTCTCCAAGGAGATGTAGAGCTGACAGGACGCCTTCCCCGGGCGCGTGATGGTGGAGATGCCATGCAGGAGTTAGCTTGTTAACGCGGCGCCATGTGGGCACACGCCAGGGCTGTTCCCAGCTTTTCCAGCAACAGCTTCAGACCAAGGGTGACATGCTCCCCTTTGCTTCTCCGCCCCCTCCCTTCCCAGGAAGTCAATTAGCCAGATCTTCATTAGTAGCTAAAAAGCAAAACCCTACAGTGCGGGGCCTGATAAAACTCTGACAATCGAGTGAAAGGAAATCAGGCAATGGGGCAGATCAGGAAGGAACTGTCCCCCACACGTGTCCTTTGTGCAGTGCACAACCTGCATGCCTGTCTACTGGGTGTTAGTAGCTTTAAAAAAAAAAAATGAGAGGACTGAGGCTCAGGGAGACTGCTAACCTACTCAAGGTCACACAACTAGCCAATGGCAGAGCTAGATTTACACAGAGCTTCCTCACCCCCAACTTCAGCAATTTTGGGTCATGTCCTAGCCTTGCCTGCTTCTGGGGGCAGTGCAGAAAAGAGGGAGGGCGGCTGGCTTGTTGGCCAAGGAGGGGGAGTCTTGTTTGAGGCGTGTGGTCAGGGTGCCATGTCGGGACCCTGATTTCTGTGTGGTCAGCATCCCACTGGGCTGGGCTGGGCACCTGGGGGTGTGCCTGGGCCATGACCCACAGCTCTTCTCGCTTTGAGACCCAGGTTGCTGTGGTATGTTTTCCATCTTGCTGCTGATTCCTCCTAAGGAGATGGTTAGACGGTGTCCTCCTGGGGCCTGGGGCCTGGAGGGGGGCTCCCTTGGCAATTGTTTTCTGGGAAGCGGCATAGTGGAATGGAAAAATCCTTGTCCCTGGAGGCCAGGATGCCTGGGTTCCACTTCTAGCTCTGTCTCCAGCTCCTGTGTGGCTGGATCAGGGCCACTCTCTGGGCCTCGGTTTCCTTCCTGTGAAGGGCATTTGGCTGGAGGAAGAGCAGAGAGTGGTTTTCAAAGCACAGGCTCGAGAGGTCACTCCCAGCCTGCTGTGGGGAGGGAGGCCTCACCTGGCCAGGGCTGGGGGGGGGGGGTTCAGTGCGGTATGGCCTGTGGACCTGGGGAATTGCCCTCCCTCCCTTCAGGGAGCCCAACTGCCCTTTCTCTTTCAAATCCAAGCTCTACTGGGAGCAGCTGGGACCCAGCGCCCCTCCCCGCCCCCAACAGCTCCTCCTAGGCAGGTGAGCTCTCCTTCCCCCAGCCCTGAGGAGGTCCCTTAATTAGATTCCAACTCGTTTACCAACTAAGTGGCCTTCGGTGGGTTTTAAATCTGCGTAAATTGGTTTGTGTTTTTCTGCCTGCATGAAGCTGTGACTGGCAGGGCCCTGCACCCTCCCCTGCCTCCTGGCTCCCTCTGGGGCTCTGGGGCTCCCTGCCCCACACTCCTCCTGAGTCTCCCTGCCCGGATTCCCTGGGGGCTGGGGTAGCAGAGCTCCCTGGGCATGGGGTGGGGGTGGAAGGGCTCCACGAGCACCGGCATGGGCCACAGTCCTATTCCCCCTCTTCCTCCTCCTTCCCGGGCTGACGGGAGTCCACATGGTGACTCTTGTGAAATCGCTCAACCCCCAGGACCCCCCTCCCCCCCCACCCCCGACACCTTCTTGCCTTGCCCACCTTCTCCCCACTGCCGCAGTGTTCAAGCAGTGGTCCATCTAGGACCACCTAGGGGGGATGGGCTCCACCTGGCCTCCTCCCCTTTCTCTGTCCTCCCCCTGACACCTTGGGGCGAGGAGAGCTGCCCTTCTCTGGGGACCCCGTGAAGACAGCCTGCCTGGCCTTGCCCCTGTCTCCCTAGTGTCCCTGCTCCTAGTCACCAGGAAGTCACCTTTATTGTCTAACCATCACCCCCATGCTTTCAAGATGGCTCCCTTCCCTCCCAGGCCTCCCTTTCATGGGTTCCCCTCCCCCTTCCTCTCTGTCTTCCCTGCCAGACCAGACAGGCTGTCCTGAGGTGGCCTGACGCTCAGGAGGGTGGTGCTGGGGCGGTGGGGGATGGGGAAACAAGGGGGTGCCAGGGTGGGGGGTTCTGGCCCCCTGCTCTGTGCCAGGAAACGGACAGGAAGCCCCGTCCCTAATCCTCAGCCTGGCCAGCCTCCTCCCCTCCAACTGCCCTTCCTCCCACCACCCGCCCCCACCTCTGAGCCTCTGTTGGAGTGACAGGGAGACTCAACAGGGCGCTGGGCATTAGCAATTTGGGGGGATATTACACAGGAATGTTTACAGAAAGGCAATTGCCCGGAAAATGACTTTGGTTGCTGTGGTATGGGGCGGAAAAGATGGTTTTAGAAAACAGACACAGATGGGCTTCTGCTCCAAGGACCCACAGACAGACAGCGGGGACTGAGGGGCACGGGCACACAAGGAGCACAGAGCCAGGGCCACCCAAAGACAGAGAGCCCAGCGGAGGGTGTGGGGCGGGACAGGGGATGATCACCTGACCTGATCCAGGTTCCTGGACCCTCTGCCAAACTTGACCTTTGTCCTCTGGCCTCTGACCTCCCAGCACAGTGTGCTTCCTGACTGCAGCAGGCACCCAGCAGGATGGAGTTGTCAGGCACAATTGGTAGTGGCAGTCGCCTCGGGGCTCCTCCTGGGTGACTTGGGCTCCTCTTGCTTTGGCTGCAGACGGTGGGACTGGGGGAACCTCGAGCTGCAGAGCTGCAGGTGTTCAAGAGTGTGTGTGTGTGTGTGTGTGTGTGTGTGTGTGTGTGTGTAGCACTTTAGGGTCTAAGCCAGGCCTTCCATTCTTCCAGCAATCTCCATGCACCCCTTCTCTTGCCCTGCCTGCGGGCCTCACCAGGATCTAGCCCCGCCCCCCCCCCCCCAACCCGGGGACCTGCTCCCTGAGCTGGTGCCCAGCCCCACCTCTGCCCAGGCAATGGATAGGGCACACCCGGGAGGCCTCTCAGGTCCCCAAGGGAGGGGCCTCACCTAGCCTCCTGATCTCCAGGGAGAGGGTGACAGGGACCTGAACTCTGGGTCTTGAGCTTGGGGTCCTCACTGCAGGGGCCCCAGAGAGAGACCCCTCTTTTCCGGAGCTTATAGCTTCATTTTACTCTCGACTTCCTCCCCTTCTCTGCTGTCCTTCCCTCTCCCTCCCCCCTCCTCTTCTCCTCTTCTCTTCCTCTGAAGATGATGTCATGTGTGACTGTTGCCCAGTGGCAGCCAGAGGACAGAGTAGATGGTGACATCTGGGGTAGAGACACCAGGTGGGGATGGGCTTGATGGCTTATGAGATGGTGTCACTAAAACTTGGGGATCTTAATTCTCATCAGGAGTTACAGTGATCTCATGGAAAAGAATGCAGAGGAGGATAAAAATAAATCAGGCTCATAAATAAAGGTGGAATTTGGAACTGGTGGAGCAAATAACAATGTCGCCGTCTTCCCAAGCGTCTGCGCCTTTATCCTCAGCCGGCCACTGGGGGCGCCCACCTCCTCCCCGCCACCCCAGCCTCAGGCGCGTGTCCCTTCCCCATTGCCCAGACTGGGAAGGCTGAGCTGAGGGTGACAGAATGCCCTTTCCCTACTTTTCCTTCCCCTCCTTCTGAGCTAGATTTCACCAGTCTCAGGTATCTTCTCTGCAGCCTGAATCTCTGACTCAAAAATTACGATTGGCCTTGTACACCTGGGTGTCCTTGGAGAGGTGGCAAACCCTTGGACCCCAACTTATCTCTCCGGCTCCCCCAACCCCCCATCCCTCAGGGGCCTTCAGTCCCAACATCCCTTCCCCAGTGTACCCCAGCTCTGCTCCTCCTCCACAGCCTTCCTGCCCTTCCCCTTCCCCTGCAACTCCCACACCCCTGCCCCAGTAGAACCCAGCCCTGCATACCCCCTCAAGGCCTCTCTGTCCCATCTGTCCCCTCTGCCACTCCCTCAAGACCCCTACCCATATGGATCCCTCACTGCCCCCTGCCACCTGCCACCAAACAGGAAGCATCGATCTGCTCAGGGACAGGGTGCCCAGAGCCTGCTGCTTGCTAGATTGGAATCGATCTCCAGGACTTTTCACTGGGCTGCTCAGTCTGGGGAGGGTCACGGCCACTCTGGGGACTCGCTGGTGGCTGGAGCAGGCGCAGGGGGAACGGGAAGGCTGTTCTGCTAGGGGCCAACAGCCAATGTGCCAGGAACACCTTTAATTCAGAACGACACAGTTTCGCTTCCATTGTCTTGCCAGCTTCTCGCTCAGGGCAGGCAAGACAGGGGCAGGGTTTAGAGGTTAACATCCCGTTTTACAGATTAGTGCCCTCAGGCTCCGAGAGGGAAGAGTCTGGTGGACTGAATGAGTAACCAGAAAGGCTGACCGGGGCTCCTCAGGGAAGGAGCTGACTCATAACCCAGGGTGTGTGACTCTGACCTGGGGTTCTTTTCCTTCCAGTGTCCTGACCTCCAGTGCCTGGCCTGACTCCAAGGGAGAAGTTCAGGCCTGAGTCCTCTGAGCCCCACGGGCCAGCTTCTCCTAAGGGCAACAGGATGGCTCTGCAACTGAGAAGCCCAAGTCAGTCCTCCCGGCCCCCTGGGGCCCTGCAGGAAGGAGGGAATATGCATTGAGCCTCACTCCTTTCCCCAAGCTAGTTTCTTTTTTTTTTTTTTTTTTTTAACGTTTTTATTTTTGAGACAGAGAGAGACAAAGCATGAACGAGGGAGGGTCAGAGAGAGGGAGACACAGAATCCGAAACAGGCTCCAGGCTCTGAGCTGTCAGCACAGAGCCCGACGCGGGGCTTGAACTCACGGACCGCGAGATCATGACCTGAGCCGAAGTCGGCCGCTTAACCGACTGAGCCACCCAGGCGCCCCCCCAAGCTAGTTTCTGTCTTTGTTAAATAAAGCCTAGGATCTCAAATCAAAGCCCCTCCTCCCCACTACCCCTCAGAGATAGCAGATTGTCTCTCCTGTTCCGCCCCCCTCTGCCAGCCCCCAGAATCCTGCTCCTGCTTCTGCCCTGACTCCTCCCTCCACCAATGCCCGGGCAGCGGACGGGTGAACCCTGACCTCAAGGAGGCAGGGACAGACCTGGCTTTACACTCTCCATCAGGGCTGCTCGGCAACCCCCTCCCCAGTGCACTGCCCGCGGTGAGATTTATAGGACTGCAGTCATAAATAGGGCTGCAAGCACATGTCCACTGTCCGTGTCTGCTCCCCCTCCGCTGCCCGCTCTAGCAGCCCGGACCCCTCCTTGCCAGCCCCGCCGTGCCCCTCTAGCCGACCTGGCAGAGCCTGGGTGACCCCTGGACCTCCCCATAGTCCCTGCTGGTCTCTGTTGGCTTCCACCCAAACATGCTAGGATGTCTCCCTAGGAGCTGGCATGGGGGGTGGGGATGGGGGTTAGGAGCTCTTCTGGGTCCCAGAGGGCAGAAGGGCAGGAGCGGGGAGAGGAGAACTGGAGGCCCGTCCCCCGCACCCGTGTGTGTCCAGAGCCCTTGGAGGGCACGGCGAGCCTGGCTGGCACAAGGAGAGAGGTCCCTCTGGCTCAGGCAGGGCTGTGCCGGACTCTAGAGCTGGGGCTCCAGCAGCAAGGCCGGTGGGCAGAGAGAGGGCTGCGGCCATGGAGGTGCCCAGTGCACATCCCCGCTGGTGGTGGGGATAAGTGGAAGAGAGAGAGAAGCTAAGGGTCATGGCTGGAGCACCTCCAACTTCTCCTGGGTGATTATTCAGGTCATTCCTTTTCAGCCACATTCACTGGTACCCTGGATTGCCACCAGCCCCTCAAGGGCAGGGACTGGGCCTTCATGAAAATGGCCCCAAAGTTCCCAGCCTCACTCAATCAGGGGCCATCTTTGGGAATTTCCTTCGGATCAGGGACCCTCTGCACGCTGTGAACTCAATATGTTGTTCATTAACTCCCTTTGAACCTAAATACATTTACTTAAAAGGAAACATTATCTCCTTACCTTCCCAAGGAATCATATCCATGAAATCAGTGGCTGGACCTTCTATTTGGAGTTTTCCTAATCCTTATGAAAATAAAGGTATGAGTGTTAAACTGTGAAACAGTGTTCCTCCCAAGGTCAGCTCTTATGTCTCTGGACCTCATGCCAGAGGGAGGTGAGTGCAGTGAGAGGGACAGACGCCCGGGCGTGGGGGAGGGAGGAGGGACCCCAGACCCAGTGCCGGCTGAGGAGACAGCAGGTAAACAGAGAGGAGTGCCCCGTGCTGTTGTCATTGTTCTTATTAAGAGACAGTTGTTGAGAAAAGTGTGATGGGAGGGGATGAGGCAAACCTAAGAGATGTTGGGGTCGAATCTGGCCTGCACCACTCACGGTGGCTTTGAGCACATCACTGGACTCCTCTGACCTCGGCAGCCCCATCTCTGAAGTGTGGCCACAGTGATAACCCCCCCACAAGGGGTGCTGAGAGGCTCGCAGGCCATAATGACGGCGGTGGGTCAGGCCTTCGGAAGCCGTGGAACTCTGTGTCTGTGGAAGCCATTCTTCCCTTAGTTTTGGTGGGAGGTGCTGGGTCCTCTGCTCCCCAGATCTACATGCCTCAGCCATAGCCTAGGGAGGAGTGTGGGTGTGGGTGTGTGTGTGTTAGGTGAGGGATAGCTTTGCCTGAAATGTGGCTGAATTTCTTCTGTCCTGCTATGGTGCACAGGAGGTGACGGAGGCCTGGCAGCAGGCCTAATGCCCAGTAGATGTGTGGAGGGAGGGGGCTGACCGGGCACTCCAGCTGGATGGAACCTGGCTGGCTCCCAGCATCCCCAGCCTCCTCTTCTTTGCTCCAGTTGGCCCTGTGAGTCAGCCCCTGTGTGGGTGCATAGTCTGCTGCAGGGTCCGACGCCCCCAGACCTAGGCTACGCTTGGGGACTGCAGCTTTGAGGCTGGTGGATTGTGGGGCTGGGGGTATGCCAGGGAGACTGTGTTTGTCTCCCTGCGAGGGACACCTGGCACCTGTTGTGGATGATACCACAGCTGGCATGGGTGACACTCTGGAGCCACTGTCCCAGCTTTGAGGCTGGAGGATGCGAGACAGCAGGGCTGGGCCTGGCGAGGCCAGGACTTCGGGGCTGGTGGGCATGTGGGGAAAAGATTCAGGGTTCCGCGTGGGGACCTCAACCCCCGGCCTTCCCTCTTTTCTGCTTCTGTACTGTCCTTCGTCCCCTGTGCGTCTCTTAAAGGTCTCCAACTGTGTGTGTGTGTGTGTGTGTGTGTGTGTGTGTTGGGAGGGGAGACTGAAGAAAGGGGTGGTGGGAGCGGGGAGGGTCCCAGGGTGAGGGCTTGAGCTGTTCTGTCTGCTTTCTTTTTCCTTTGAGTTTGTCCCAAGTCCATCTCTCTCTCTCCCTCACTGTTTTCTCTGTGCCCAGCCTCCCCTGTCTGTCCATCTGTCTGTCTCTGGGGAGGGAGGGGAAAAGGGGGGTCCCCGCCCCACTCCTTAGAGGACGCTCATGAAAGGAAGACAGTACAGGCTCCTTTCCACACCTTTCAGGAAGCATCTAAAAGGAAACTCCCCTTCCCTCAACCTGTTCACACTAGCATTAGGAAGAAGGGGGTATGTGGCTAAAGAGGGATGCACGACCCAGGCTCCCAGCCCCTCCCTGGCCTCAAATAACCCCTCACTTGTAGCCATCACCCTTCCAAACCCACCCGAAGAAAAGCACGAAGCTGGACCCCGCCCTTGCGCCCCAACTTCCTTGGAGCCCTCCCCCCTGCTGCCTCTTAGGCATCCTAGTGGGGGGGTGGGGGCAGCCCGGGTCTCAGCCCCGTGCCTGTTGCCCCGCCTTAGGCCTGCCCCTCCCCGCAGTGACCCAGGGGAGGGCCGGGCAGCCCCGTGCTGGACGCCCCGTGACCCCGCCGTGCCCCCTCTCCCCTCTCGCAGATCCGGAGCGGAGCAGCCCCCCCATGCTGTCTGCGGACGATGCAGAGTACCCGCGGGAGTACCGGACCCTGGGGGGCGGGGGCGGCGCGGGCGGCGGGGGCCGGCGCTTCTCCAACGTGGGGCTGGTGCACACGTCGGAGCGGAGGCACACGGTGATCGCCGCCCAGAGCCTGGAGGCGCTCAGTGGGCTCCAGAAGGCCGATGCCGACCGCAAGCGCGATGCGTTCATGGACCACCTCAAGAACAAGTACCCCCAGCACGCCTTGGCCCTGCGCGGTCAGCAGGACAGGATGCGAGAGCAGGTGAGTGGGGGCTGGCTGTGGGCTGGGGAGGGGGGGGTCTGACGCCGTGCTTCCCTGCCCCCCAGGCTCATCCCTATTCCGAGAGGCATCTGAAGAGAGAGCGGGAAGGGGGTGGCAGGGAGTTGGCCTGGTTGGCCTTTTCTGGAGCCTGGGGAGGTAGGGGGTGAGGGCTCAGCCTCCAGACCTCTGCCCTTTCCTCCCGGAGTTGGGAGCCCTCGATGGAACAGAGAGGCAGAGATGCTGTTGGATTGGGCAGAAGGACAGGAAGGCTGTCTTGGAGGCCAAAGTTGTGGTGGGGAGGAAGAGGGGACAGTCTTGGGGGCTGACTGTTCTGAGCCTGAAGGTCCGTCCAGCCTGGAGTTGAGGCTCTTGGGGTTGGCACCTCTGTGACATGGCCCCCTTTGGGAACCTCAGTAGGCTGGGTCTGATGTGCCCCCAGCCCCTGCAAGAACAGAGCCCAGGACTCTTGGGGCCTTTTATCCTCCTCCCTCCCTGTTCCTTCCCCCGAGACTCGCTGTGTGACTTCTGGCCAGAGGCTGCCTCTCTCTGTGCCTTGGTTTCTCTCCTGCCATCAGTAAGGCTTACAGAGGCGTCAGGGTCCCTGCTTCCAGACCAGGGCCTGTCTCCTGTATGGGGTGGGATGCTTCACCTGTAAACCTCTCCCAGATCTTTGAGTTCCTGGATGCACCTCTCCATTTAACTGTGACCTTCTTGTCTGTAGGAAAGTTCTTTCCTGGGGGTAGCCTTCTGCCTATAGTCCCACATTGGCGAGATGCCTTGATGGCTGCTGAGACCCAGGCATTGTCCCCTGGGAGAAGGGAAGTGGGGGAGAGGAGTACATTTCACCCACACTATTTCAGAAAGGCTGGTGGTGTCGGTCCCTGATCCCATACCTGTCTTGCTCTGTCTTCCTTTCCAGGTACTGCTGGGTGTGGCTGGGAAAGGGGAAGAGTGTCCCCATTCCTGTTGTCACAGCAGGGAACAAGGACACATTGGCACATGTGGCCCCTGATGTCACCCCCAGTTCTGTCTTGCTTTTGCCTTTTCCCAGCTTCAGAGTCCTCCTGGGAGCAGAGATCTGATTGGAATAGGGGAGAGTTGCATTTGGAGATGTGGCCCTCACCCTCAGGAAGCCCCTCTCAGTGGGTTCCTTCTGTGTGCTCTGGCTTGGGAGGAGGGGCAGGGGCATTTGTGATTTGGAGGGGGTGGAAGAATGCTTACACGGAAGTATGAGGGGCACAGTCAGTTGGGAGAGGGTTTAGAGGAGAGGAGACCAGGTGGGCAGGCCTGGTCAGGAAAGGAATCCTGGAGGAGGAGGGACCTAAACTAGGTTTAGAAGGATGAAAAGGGTCTGAATGGGCATCGAGGAAGAGAACGTCGTTTGAGGAGCCGGGAAGATTGGGAGGTGAGCACGGTCCTGAGTTGGTTTGGGGACTGGTATAGAAGCCCACCTGGCTGGTGCAGAAGGGAGGCAGTGGGAGGTGTGGGGGCAGACTGGAAAAGTGGGGCCAGATGGTGGTGGCTAGGAGGGCTTGGTTGTTTTTGGATGGTGAATAGGGGAAGAAAGAGAGGAGGAAGAGAAGGTGTTAGGGAGGGTGAAGAGATGGGGGGTTGGAGAGAAGGCTGAGCAAGGCTTGCTTGCTGCCTGGACCGAGGAGCCAAAGACAGAAAACCTGGGTAGCAGGGAGCTATGGGTGCCTTGGGGAGGAATAAGTGGGTGGGAGGGAAATGTTGGGGGGATGGGACACAGGAATAGGGGAGGTGAGTTTGCAGAGCGGGGAGGGCATTCCCAGGGATGTCCATTAGGGGCGCCATAGGTACGGCCCAAGACTGAACCAACAACAGCTTCAGGAGGCCAGGTGAGCATGATCTGGGCAGAGTGGCAGTGGGACCTGGGGCATAAGCACGGCCACCAGGGCAGAATGGAGTCTGAGAGGGGAGAGGGCCATGACAGTGTGGAGGAGGAGGAGGAGAAAGGCCCAGCAGGAGGACCACCAGCGCTTCCGAAGTCAGGAGGGAGAGAGAGAAACAGCCATTGGCACCGGCTGGGACCTGTGGGTCCAGAGGGTCCCCCTTGTTTCTCGTGGTGTGGTGAGGTCATGGCCAGTTTCAGGGGTTGAGGAGCTTGGAGGTGGTGGCAGAGCTGTGGCGCAGAGCAGTCTGGGAGGTTCGGCCATAAAATGATGAAGATGTCAGGGGTGATGGCCTCGAGGGGCAGCAGGCCTGCGAGGGAAGACATGGGCACGTTTGAGGGCCTCGGACGTGTCCGGCACGTTCCGTGGCACATATGGGCGCTCAGCAAATACTTAGTAAATGAGTCAAAGCACAGCACCTTGCTCACGAATTCATTCCTTTGTTCATTCACTCATTCATTCCCTCGAGTAGAGTGAGTGGGTAGGATCTCAGACGTCTCCCTTGCCACGGAGGGCTCGGTGGCTAAGCGTAGTGCCGGCTGGGTGAATGTCGGTGGAATGAATGAAGGTGAATGGCTTTGGGGATGGAGAGGGGGAAGAAGGCCTTGGGGGAGAGGTCCTGGGTTAATGGGTTTCAAGTCTTAGGTGTGGTGTGGCCTGGGGTTGGGAGACAGCAGGGAAGAAAGAGGTGCCGTCGGTGCAGAGGCACGTGGGAGTGAGGACCCCTGCGGACTGGTTCCCCGTCTCTGTGAGGGAAACGAGGAGCTGGAGGAGAGGACAGGTGAGGAACAGCTCCTTGGTGGAGCGTCCAGGGAGGCAGTCAAAAATTGAAGAAAGGGAACTCAGGAGTATCTGACGGAGGAGACCCCCTCCTGGGCTGAGGCAGCCCCCAGTCGGACACGAGAGAAACATCCAGAAACAGACCAGAGGTTCTAGTTAGAGATCCAGCCTTGGGAAGGGACCAGCCAGTGTTGCAAGTTCCCTCTGGGGTGTGAGTTCCGTGCCAAACCTTGCCCCAGGAATGTCCCTCCCCGCCCCGTCACAGTCCCCCAGCGGCTCCTGCCCGCTCCCCCTAATGGGGTATCCCCCCCTTCGCACACACAGGTTGGCGGCTGGACCGTGGACCCCGTGTGCCTCCTCAGCTCCCTCTGCTCCCACCTCCATGGCGACTCCGCCCCCTCCGGGGCTGGCCAGCCGGCCCAGGTGAGTCACCCACTTCCCTCACACTCCCCAAGCCCCTGGAGGAGTTTGGCTTGGGGAAGACTTTTTTTTTGGAGGGGGGATATCTAGGACTTTAATTTTGCATCCCTTTCTTTTATGTAGGAGCCTCCAGTTTCCGGAGACTCGTGCCCTGTACTCTCCCCTGATTATCTGATTCCGACCACTGCCTCCCCAAAAGTTTGGCTTTGGGGAAGGAGTTTTTTGAGGAGGAATATTCAGGTTTTGAAAACAATTTTTGGATTCTTTTCTCCTTTAAACAGGAGTACCTCCCCTATCCTCATCCATCGGTTTTCAGGAGACTCCTGGGCCCTGTACTCCGTTCCCATGCCCACAGCAGACCATCTCACTCCCATATCCCCACCCTACCTTTTCATCTCTGAGCAGAACCAACCTTCCCCTGATGCCTTACCATCAGGGAGTTCTTCACCATGTCTCTCTACCACCCTTCTCAGTACGCTCAAGGCTTAGTTTCCAATTTTTAAGAGGACTTTGGCATCTAGCTATTTGTTCTGAATTTGTTCCCGGATTCCTCAGCAAGCCTCAGTTTCCCAGATGGGAAGATGGATCTCAGCTTAGACAGGAGCACACTGAGGCGGGGCTTGGGCTCCCAGCTCAGGCTTGGGCCCTGCCAGGGAAGAAAAGTAGGCATCTGGGGCCCAAACAGGGAGGAGGGGTCAGGGAGTCAGAGTTGCAGCAGGGAAGGGGCCACCCTGAGAGGGCCTTGGCTTGAGGCTGTTCAGCTGTAGGAGGCAGAAAAGATGCAGAAACGAGGAGTCCAAGGGGTAGCATGGGTACCAGCTTCACTTCCTCACACGTCCTGCTCCCCCTGGGGACCGGCAGCAAGGCTTGACTTTTTCAAGGAGAATTAGAAGGAAAGATGTGACAGCCTAAGAAAGGGCAAGGCTCCAGAGCACGGACGTTTTAGCGGAGTGCAACTCAAGTCTAGTGACAGATTGGCACGCTCGGCGTCACCCACAGGGCATTCGGCCTGCTTCCCTTCTTGGCTCTCGGCCCCATCTTGACTGAACTTCGGGCAACAAATGTGTCTGCCCCCAAGGCTGGATGGCAAATGGGATAGACTTGTCCTGAGTGGCCAGGTGCACATGGAGGCTAAGACGGGGCTGGGACAGGGATGGTGATGGGGCAGAGGATAGACACGATGTGCCTGGGGCATACAGAGGCCTCCCCAGATGACGTGTCTTGGAACTAGATATGGTTGGGGTGCCGGAGAGGAGTGAGGCTGAGCTGGGTGAGCTCAGTTGTCCCTGGTCATGGGGCTTTAGGCCTGTCCACATCTGGAATTTGCTCTGATGGAGGAGTTTGAAAAGACTCTGACCCCAGGGCTTTGTAATTACAGAGGCAAGGGGCTGTTCATAGGCTCTTGTCATCACTTGCTACTCAGTGCTTATCACACTTCCCCATGGCTGAGTCTGAGGCTTTCCTTTATGTAAATGAAGTGTAGGATCAGAGAGTGTCAGCAAAGGCCGGAGTTACACAGCAGAGCAAGATCGGAGGCCATCAAGGAAGTTTAGGCGTCCTAGGCCTCCCAGACTTCGCTGGGAATGGAGTCATCGGAGAGCTGAGGAGGGCAGCGGTGCACAGCTGAGACCCTGATGGGGAGAGGCCATGATCTCGAGGGTGACAGGTCGGGAGGCAGGTCTGGCCCCAACCCTAGGCCAGACCTTTGGGAGTGGGAGCCTAAAGAGGACCCTGGGAGAGGACCAGAAGCTAGACTCCAAGCCGCAGCCCCTCCCCCGCTTCCACTAGGCTGCCTAACCTCCCTCCCTCCTTCTGCAACCCGAGTCCCGGGCGGCGGGCCGGCGTATCGGGTGACCGCGGCGACGCAGCCACCAGCCTCCGCCGATCCTCGGCGGGGCTGCGCCGGCGGGGCCGCGCCGGGGGAGGGGGCCGGAGAGAGGATGTGCTCGGCGGCGCGCCGCGCCGCGCCAGGTGGAGTCGCGGTTACCGGGGCGACCGGGGCCCGGGCCGGCTCCGCGGCGGCGGCTCTCGCATTGCAGCAAAGGGCACCGGCGGCGGCGGCGGCAGCGGCGGCTGCGGAGGCGGCCGGGGGAGGGGAGAGCCCGGGCGGGTGGGAGTAGGGGGCCGCCCTCCCTCCCCCGCCGGACGCGGGACCTGGGGCTGGGGGCCCCGCGCATACACCTGTGGCCGCAGGTAAGGAGGAGCGGCTGCGGGGGCCGGGGCCGCAGCCTGAGGTTCCGCGGGCGGCGGGGCACGGAGACGGGAGCCAGCTCCGCGGCTCTGAGGGGCGGTCGGGGGGTGGGAGGCGCGCAGGCCGTGGCGGTTCCCGATCCCCGAGAAACGCCCCCTCCCCTCCCCCACCGCGTTCGCAGCCTTCCGCGTGGGCCGGACCCCCACCCCGAAATGCGGCTGGCGCCCCCTCCCCCATCCTCGGAAAGTCATGACCTTCCTGGGGTGCGCCCTTGCCCCCGGCGCGGCGCTGGTCCCGCAGCGCCCCCCCCAACCCCCACGTTCTGCATTGGGGGGGGGTAGGAGGTGAGGGTGTCGATGGGCATACCTGGGGGGAGGGTCGTGAATGTGCGTCGTGGTGGGAGGCTGGCCACACGGGGACACGTTAGGTAGCCCTGGGGGTGCTGGTGTTTACGTGGACTAGTGTTCACAGGAGTTGAGAGGTGGGTGTGTGCGCGGGTGCACGCGGAGCCAAGGGATTAAGGAGCGGGAGGTGAGACCCGTTTGCTAGTCCTCCCTTTCCTGGAGGATGCGTCGTCGGGGCTTGAGGTCAAGGAGGGGTCACGCAGCTCACCTAGCCTACAGGGGACGTCTGCCCGAGGAGCGAGGAGGAGCGGAGAGACCTCAGCTGGCTGGGCTCAGGCTCCCAGGGGGCACAGCCCCGCCCCTCCCAGGGCTTGGCCCCGGAGAAAGGGATCAGCTGCAGCGGGAGGGAAGAACCCCACTAAGGGCTCTTAAGGTGGGGAAGGGAGGGGGTTAACTCCTCAGCCCCCCACCCCCACCCCAGAGGGAAGAAGCTGTTTCCTTTTCTCACCTGGGAGTTTGAGGACTCCCCAGCCTTGCTTTCCAGGGTCACCGGGAAGCTTCCCCCTCCCGTCGTTCTGAAAGCCTTTTCCCTAGACAGTGAATGCTTGGCTTCCAAATCAAATCCTTAAGGACACTTTTCATTTTGCCCCCTGCTCTCGTAAGATTCTTTCCTACAAGTGAGTACCCTTGGCAAGGGCTCTCCCACTCAAACCTTCCTTTTTTCCACCTTCTCACCATCCTCTGGGAAGGGGAGACCCCCCATCTCTGAATATAGGGGATGGAGAGAGCTCCTTCCTGAAACTGGAGGTGTTTGCTGGGGGTGAAGGGCCAGACCTCTCTTGGGCCCTTCCTGCTCTTTGCCCTCCTTCCAGGCAGTTTCTGGTGTTGGGAAATTCCCAGGGGAAAGTCTCAGAAGGCTGAGCAGTGCTGGGTGCCAGGAGATGGTGGGAGTGGTGCCAGACAAGAGTATTCAGAGACATCCCCTCCCCTCCTATGGGCTGGTCCTAGTTTCTTTGCATTCGTTCATGGTCAAATATTTGTTGAGGGCCTACTGACATATAAGGCATTGTGTTAGGCAAGCAGGAGGAACAGACAGCCAGGGAAAGGGTGAGGAGGTTGGATGGGGAGAACCCCACCTTAGCAAATGGGGGTGGGGAGCTCTCTGCTCTCGGTCACCCAAGGCTGTCCTGCGGGTTTAACACCCTGGAAAGAGAGACGGAGGATGGATGGCATTCCTAGGGACTTCTCCCCACTGTTGTCCTCCCCTTCCCCCCCAAGGACACTGAGTTGCCAGGAGACTATGTGTCTTATTCCTGGTGGGGCCAACACAAAAGAGGATCTTTCTTCCCACTTTCCAGAGAGGCCGCGGGGGCAGAATCTACTCAGTGTGCCCTACAGGCCAGAGCCCAAAGTCTCAGCCTCACTCCAAGTTTGCCAAGCACAAACGCAGCAACTCTTCCATTGTTACCCTCTAGTGGAGCTTGCCTGGCCTTTCCTGTGGCACTGATGCTCCCCAGTCCTCTTCCCTGTCCCCAGGTAGTGACCCCTCCCTTCTGGGTCTGACTGTCCCACGGATGTGCCCAGCCTTGGGAGTCTGGGCACACCTAGTGTGACTGGAGCCAGGCCCCAGAGGCGCAAGGCGGCCCCAGCCATCTGCACATACTGAGTCTGATGTGTTGACACTGGGGGCTGGGTGGGGGTGGGGGATCCTCTGCCTGTTTTGAATCAGGAGTTAACCTACCTAATGCACGATGTCTGGGATGTCATAGGCAGGCGGCAGTGGCTCCGTGACCTGACGAGTGGGGGGAAGGAGGGATGAGACTTTCTCTTTGTATGTGAGCATTGTGTGGGTGCTGTTTTGTGTGTTTCTGCAGTTGAGGTGTGTGTGTGTGTGTGTGTGTGTGTGTGTGTGTGTGTGAGTGTGCACACACTTGTGAATGGTATCTTTGGGTGTCTCTGTGACTCTGGGGGATGTTGACAGGGGATGTGAATGGTGCCGGCGCCTCTGTATTTCTGTGCGGGGAGCTGGAGCGTGTGTGATGCAAGTGAGGGGCCTGCGAGGGGTACATACTTGTGCATGAGTGGGACTGCTCTCTGTATGAATGTCTCTGAGCTTCTGGGGTTGTTTCTGACCGTGGAGGGCTTCTCTCCAAGTGCTTGTGTCCTTTTGTGAGCGTGTTTTCGTTACTCAGGGTGTTATCTGTGGCCATGTCCTTATCTGAGAGCGTCTGAGAGTCTGTGCTCGGCTCGGCGCGGGGCCTGCGTGTTTCGGGGCACCATGGGTGGCCTGCACGTATGCTGTGTAATGATGGTGGTAGAGGAGGGACGGCGGCCTTCTCTGCAGAGCCGTCCATCACCGCCAGGGCTGCAGACATGACTCCCATCAGAAACCTTCCCGTGCCCTCTGCCTGCCTCTGCCTGCCCCCCGTGTGTCCACTCCCTCTGCTGCCCCTCCCCTTCCCAAGGCCACAGGCAGCTGTGGCTAGGGCCCATTACTCCAGCCTCTTGCCTCCCCTCCCCTCCCCTTGGCACCTGTGGGCAGCCCCTGGCACCCACGGGGGTGGCATGTGTCCATAGATTGTTCTAGGCATTGGCTGGGGCACAGACTTTGCTGTCCCTTTCCCTTGCCTGGCGTGTGACTATCTTCTGTGTCTCTTGGAGCCAGTACTGGGGGGGGAGAGGTGGCAATCGTAGCTCGGACAGGGATGGCCCTGGTGAGCGAACCCCTTCATCCCAGCCCAAGTCTGGCCTCACCCCCACTCTAAAGGTCTAACTCCATCCCAGCAGTGCCCCTCGACTCAGCCTCCGACCTACTCCTCTCGGCCATGAAAGCATTCAGGTGGCACAGGATACCCCTCTGTGATGTCCTGCCCCTATCAGGGATCCTCAGTGTCCCTCTTCTCTGTCAGTGGCTCTGAGGCCGGGGAATCTTGTCTGCTTGTGCCAGGCACCCCAGTGCCGGGCCATCTGCTGCCTCTGTCTTCCTGCTGAGGCTGGCACCGGTCAGCAGGGTGCCCTCGGCTTTGCCAAGAACCAGCCCAGCCTCTGGCCTCCTTCCTTGTCCTTAGCCATCTGGAAGGGCCTTCTGGTCTCTGGGGAAGACAGGGTGACCCTAGGTTGTTGTGAATGAGGAAGAGCCTGAGTTCCCCTACTCTAGGGGTGCAAGGAGCCTTCCTCTCTCATCTATCCGGCCAGAGGACGTTGTCCACACTCCCATTCTCTACGGCCCCCCTTGCTGCCCATGGCTCCCCGTGGTGGACACCTGTCCACTTTGCTCTGTAAATCCAGTCCATCGTGGTACACAGGCCTCCCTGCCCTGGCCTTGGCCCCCGGCCACCCTCTTCTACCCTGTGCCGTATCAACCCCCCCCGCCCCCCGCCCCGGACTCCAGTTCTGACCCCACGGTGCTTCACTCAGATACTTTCTGCCTGTTCGCCTAGTGAAGTCTAAATTGAAACCCACCCAGCTGGCCCCAGCCCCTTTGCAGCCCAATCTCCTACTTTCCCAGGCCTTACACCCCCAGCCAGACTGGACTAGTGACCATACCCTCAACACGCTCTCTGCTTGCCTGCCCCTGGGCACTTGCCTGTACTGTCCCCTCCGCTCAGCATGCCTTTCCTCCCAATCTCCAGCTGCTCATTTTTCGAGACCCAACTCAAATGTCGCCTCTTCCAGGAAGTTTCCCCTGGCCAGTCACAACAGATGCCACTTCTTTGACCCCGCAGCTCTGATTCATCTCTGCTAGTGTCTCATGGGTTCTCTACATCATGGTCATCGGTGCCTTTCCCACCTGTAACTCTCCGAGTTACCGTGACTAGAAGGCGTAGCTTGTGAACATCTGGAATGGTTCTCCCTTGTCCCCACCAGGCAGCCTGGAGCCTGCTCAGGGCTGGCCTGGGTCTCAGTAGGGAATGGGATGTACCAGGCACTGCTTCCTTCCTGTTCCTGGGAGGGCAGAGGGCCCTCGTCCCAGAGCTGAGTGCTAAGCTCAAAGGGTCTCTATCCCACCTCCACCCCTACTCTCCCCTCCCCACCCTCGCATAACCATCTCTTCTCTTATTTCCATCAGCAGCCAAACTACTGGAGTTTCAAGGTCAGTGCGTGTGCTTCTCTGCTTCCATGACAACTGCATGTGCTCTCCTGCCCCTGGCCCTCCCTGCACATGCTTTGCACAGGGGTGTGCGTCTGCACGGGACCTTCTGGTGTGGGCGGTGGGCTTTGGGGCTGCAGGCTGTGGCTGCTGCTTTGAGAGAGTCCGGGTTCGCCTGCCAGGGGCTCATGGATCCAGAGTGGGAGTTTGGGCCACCCCTGCTGGGGATCTAGGCTGGGGGTACTTAGGCTTTCCCAGGCTGGGAGGGGCATTTTGGAATGAGAGAGGCTGCCTGACATTTACCTCCCCCTGGAGACACTGCTGGCTCCGAGGCAGGGACCTGCATCCCGTGATCTTGTTAAGAGCCCGCTTCTCTGGACTCGGCTTTCATCTTCCAGGGGGGCCTTGGGTCTATGATGAGCCCCTCATCCCTTTCCTACTTGGCACTTTGGGGAGGTGGTCAGTGCCAGGCAAGAGAGTCACAGCTCTGCACCCCAAGCCTGTTGCCCAAGTGGAGGGCTAAGCTCAGAGACAAGTGCCTTCCTGCCTCTCCTGGACAGTTTGGATTATCCACAGCTGGAGAGCTCTCTGCCCCCTCCCGGGGGCATCCTGCTGAGCCCTGGGGGAGCGCTCTCAGGTGCCTCCTCTGCCTCTCCTGGCAGCCAGGCCCAGGACCCAACCAAGTTAGGCTGCCACTTGTGTCCCAGAGCCTCCAAGTCCCAGGCACCATGACAGGGACTCATGACAGGGACAGTCATCTCATTCTGAGCATCTTGTTTGCATGTACGCTCCCAGAGAGAAGTCCTTGAATCAGAGAAATCATGGAGTCATAGACACATGTGAGGCACACAACTTTTTTGGAGGAAGCGGTAGAATGTAATGGTTTAATGCATGGGCCCAAGAGCCTGGTGGTGTATTCCAGTCTGTTACTAAACTAGCTGAGTGACCGGCGGCAACTTACATAATCCCCTGGGCCTCAGTTTCTCCTCTGTAAAACGGAACAACAACATCGGCATCATAGCATTGTTGTAAAGCTAGAAGAGATGAGATACTGCACGTCCTAATCACAGTGCCTGGCTCCTGGCGAGCCTTCCATGGTAGCTCTTAGAATCACAGAAGCTGACTGGGTTCCCAAATCAGAATCACCTTGGGAACTTGTCAAAAATCCAGAACTCCAGAGATTTGGATTCAGTGAATGTGGGGTCCTGGAAAGAACGCTTTTAAAAGCTCCCAAGTGACCCTGCCCCAGTCTGTGGACAGCCTTTGGAGAACCTTGGATCCTAGTCTGACCGTCCCCACTCAGGGTTCCCTCTGCTGGATCTCTGACCAGGAGTCATCGGCTCCTTGCTAGAATACCTCCAGTGACAGGCGCACACTGCCTCCCACAGCAGCCCCTTCCTATCTTTGGACAGCGCTGCTTGAGTTACCGTGTTATTCTCTTGCCATCTCCCTCGTAGATAGGAAGTCCTGGATGTCTCACTTTTTTTCTGCCCTCTTGACTCAGCCCAGGACTAGAGAGAAGTGCTAATGGGCTTTCTCTCTTCTCAAGAGGGTTTTCCACAAGGGCTATGAGAACGGAAAGGTGTACCTGGGGCCAAGATGGAGACGGACGCTAGCAGGGCAAGGGAATGTGGCTATCTCTTCTCCCAAGGGTTGCCTCGACAGGCATCTGCCTTCTCTGCAGTCAGCCGCCCCTAAGAACCCCCACTTCATTCTGGCCCCTGTTCCATCTTCTTACTGGCACCTCACCTGTGTCCCCAGGCACTGTGGCTACCCTTTACTCTTCATCCCTGCTAGCTGCCTCATTCTGCCTGAATTCTGTAGGCCCTCCCCCATTTCATCCTGGCAGCCACTGGCCTTCCAGTTGCCTGGCAACCTCATGGCCGCCAGACAGACCTGGTTCCCCACACCGCTTCGGGGCTGAAGGTGATAGAAAGGGGCACAGGCTGGCACTGGTGATCAGCCTAGTGCTGAGTCACAGGGTACAAAGTCTGGGTATATGCACCCCCCCCCCCATGTGGGCTTAGTTCCCACGCTGCCTCCCTCCTCCACAGACCCATACCCACTCACTGGCCAAGGCATTGGGCTTCAGACTGGATGCCCCCTGAGGGCTCCAAATCTGACCTTCAACCTCCCCAAGGCCCCCAGGCCACCTCGGGCACAGCTGGGCACATTGCCCATCAGAGGAAGATGCTCTCTTTTTTCCAGAGTGCTAATCCAATTGGAATATTAAATTGAGTTAATATGAAGATGGAGATTAATTAGGGGCTAATCAGGATGGGGGAAGGAGGGAGCCGAGGAGAATAAATGATTCCTTTCTAGAGATACTTTTACTTTTTTTAATTACAAAAGTGATATATTCTGATCGTGCAAAATTCACCCAGCAGACAAATGTATAAAAGAGAAAGCTTTGTCTCAACCCCAACTTAACCAATGTTAATGGCTTTCAGTGATGTGTTGTTGTTAAAAATGGACAACTTATTTTATAGAAAAGTACAATTGGACAACATGAATTTTTCCTTGATAATATATATAAATATGATACATATGTGTATTTAGTGTATGTAACATGGAATATACATAACATAGGTCTGACTTATTATCTTCTCCCTTAAATAACAGAGTTTCTGACAGCACCCAGGTTTAAGGGAAGAGGCTGGGGCAGAATGGCAGGAGCTGTGGCCCTGAGTGACAGCCCAGCCTTCAGCCAAATGTAGGCTCTTAAAGTGTAACGGAAATCATGGTGACCCCTCCCTCAAGGGGAGAGTGATCAAGCTGCCCCCGGGACAGGGGACAGTCACTGGGTAACACCCTTCCCTAGCCCCAGCCGGATAGCACCCTCAGCTGTAGGTTCAGGACAAGGGGCTGCCATGTGGGGTATTGAGGGAGGCCTTTCTAGAAGGCAAGCCAGGCCAGTTGGCTGTGTGGCAGCATGTGCCTCTTGCAGGGAGGGGCTGAGGCCGGGCACACATGCCATGTGCTCATGGGGACCACACCAGGCTTAGCATGTACATTGCATGTAGTAAGCAGAGTCTGTTTGAAACCAGAGTCGAGCTAGCTTTGGGCTGGTTCTCCCAGTCAGCCTAAGTCAAGGACATTGTGCCCCTCTTTGAGGGCCCATACCTCCCAGAGTTGGGATCCTGGGATCCCTCATTCTTTTTGCTTCCTCCCTGGACCCTGCTTCCTGCCCCCAGCCGACTCTCTGAACTCCACGAAGGATAAATTCGCCGCTCACAAACCCGCCGCTTAATTAATGTCTGGAACTAATGCCCCAATTTGCTCAATGATTCTGCTGCTCACCTCAGTGACAAATTTGTGTTGTTGTTCTTTGGAAGCTTAAAATAGCAGGCGTGCCCTGGCTCCCGCTCAGATGGTTTCTTGTCTGGCTTCCCAGGGTGCCTGAGTCCTTTGCCCACTCCTTACCTGCTGGGTGTCCTAGGGAGGCCAAGGCCCTAAGTGGTTGGGGAACTCTCCTGTAGCCACACAGAGAGTCTGGAATACAGGAGACTGGTGTGTGTGTGTGTGTGTGTGTGTGTGTGTGTGTGTGTGTGTGTGTGTAGCTGGCTGGCAGGGGCTCCCTGGGCCCGGATAGAGGCAATGGGCAGAGCAAAAGGGGCTCATGTTTGATTCCTGTCATCCTGCCCTGCCCCTGCAGACCCGCAGCTCACGCCACACTCAGGGAGCCCAGCCCGGGCTGGCAGACCAGGCAGCCAAGCTGTCATACGCCTCGGCTGAGTCACTGGAGACCATGTCCGAGGCAGAGCTGCCCCTGGGCTTCAGTAGGATGAACCGCTTCCGACAGAGCCTGCCCCTCTCCCGCTCTGCCAGCCAGACCAAGCTGCGCTCACCAGGTACTACTCGCCCAGTCCACCCTCCTCCTGGCCACTGGCTCCTCCCTCTGCTCTGCTCACTCTGAAACCCTCTTCACCCCCTTCACCATTCCATCTCTCCTCAACCAAGCCCCTGGCTCCCTTCGCCACATTCGCACCTCCCTGCCCCCCAGCAGTCTCCTCTCCTTGGGGCCTCTCCCTCCTCAGCTTCTCTTCCTAGCCCTCCTCTCTCCCACCCCTTCGCTCCCTTGGCACCACCTGCCCTATCCCTTGCTCTCCCCATCTCCTCTCTCCTTCATCCCCATTCACCGGCCCCCTCTTCCTTCATTCCCCTCTTGCTCATCTCTCTTCCCCTCAGCGACAACTCCCTCTGTGTCTGGCGCACCTGCTCCTGCCCCCAATTTCATTTCCTCATCCAGGCTCCTACCTGCCTGGGGTCGAGGAGGTGCCTTGAGAGGACGGCAGCATGAGGGGTGCCTGGGTGCACCTGCACTCCGGGGGCGCGTCTGGTCTCAGACCCTGCCTCTGCAGGACCAGCGCGGCTCCCGAAGGTCCCCCTCAATCTCCCAGCCGGCGTGGTGGCCGTGGTGGTGGTGGCGGCGGTGGCCGTGGTGGTGGTGGCGGCAGCAGCTCTGACAGAGAGGGCGGCGTCTCCTTCGCAGGGGTGCTGTTTCTGCAGTTCGGGGAGGAGACTCGGCGCGTGCACATCACGCACGAGGTCAGCAGCCTGGACACGCTGCACGCGCTCATCGCGCACATGTTCCCGCAGAAGCTCACCATGGGCATGCTTAAGTCGCCCAACACCGCCATCCTCATCAAAGACGAAGCTCGCAACGTCTTCTACGAGCTGGAGGACGTCCGGTGGGCGTGGCCCCGGGGGCTGGGTGGGCTTCCCCAGGCTCCTCCTCTGAAGGGGGGAGCTCGATTCCCCAGGCCTTTCCCTCCCCAGCTTCCTCTTGACCCAACCTCAGCCCTTCCTCTCTCCTTCCTAGATCATCTTACCCCCTCCCCTCAAAATCATCCACCCCTGCTTAGCTCGTTTTGGCTTGAGCTAACCTGACAATGGCGCGTGAGGCCGAGGAGGTGGGTGGGGGTGGAGGCTGTTGCGTGTGTGTTGGTGGCAGGCAGTCTGAGGCACTGAGCAAGAAGTTAGGAAGAGGCCAGGGGCCCCTCTTGCCACCCCTCTTCCCTCTTTCTGGAGTAGCTACCCCTCCTTATCGCAGAGCTGAGGGATGGTGACCCATTGCACCTTCCCCTTCTCCCCCAGGGACATCCAGGACCGAAGTATTATCAAGATCTATAGGAAGGAACCATTATACGCAGCTTTTCCTGGCTCACACCTTACCAACGGGGACCTCCGGGTATGGCTGGGGATCCCCAGGGGACTGGGGAGGCTGGGCAGATGGGGTCCAGGTGCACAGAATCTAGTTATTTGTCACCAGGGATCAAAGCCAGCTTTTGGGGAAGGGAAGAGAGGCTGAAGCAGAGAGTGGCTTCCACTAACTGTGAGGTCATGGAGGGGTCCCTCCCCTCATCTGCCGTGATCCCCTCCTCTGCATCCAGGATTTCCCCAGCAGGCCTCCGGATAGTCTAGGGGGCCTCTATCAGGGACCACTGCTTCCCTTCTTGCTTCCCCAACCCTCACCACAGAGTAGGCTGGGGGTTGCCTCTCTAGTGCCTCTCCATCCGCCACTTCCTCCATGCGGGGACCCCCGATGGGAAAGGGGCCCAAATGCAGCAGGAGGGAGGGAAGGCGGAGAACAGAAGGGACTTCCTAAGCGTCAGGGGGGAGATGTCTCCTTAAGCAAGGGGCAAGGGATTCCCCTTTGTGACCAACCCTGTGAGGTTCTGGGACTGTCTTCTGCACAGAGGGAGATGGTGTATGCCTCGAGGGAGTCGTCGCCCACACGGCGTCTCAACAACCTGTCTCCGGCGCCGCACCTGGCGTCCAGCTCTCCGCCCCCGGGACTGCCCTCCGGGCTGCCATCGGGGCTGCCCTCGGGGCTGCAGTCGGGCTCGCCGTCGCGCTCGCGCCTCTCCTACGCCGGGGGGCGCCCGCCCTCCTACGCTGGCAGCCCGGTGCATCACGCGGCCGAACGGCTCGGGGGCGCCCCCGCCGCCCAGGGCGTCAGTCCCAGCCCCAGCGCCATCCTGGAGCGGCGCGACGTGAAGCCAGACGAGGACCTGGCGGGCAAGGCGGGCGGCATGGTGCTGGTGAAGGGTGAGGGGCTCTACGCCGACCCCTACGGGCTGCTCCACGAGGGCCGCCTGAGCCTGGCCGCGGCAGCCGGTGACCCGTTCGCCTACCCGGGCGCCAGCGGTCTCTACAAGCGCGGCTCCGTGCGCTCGCTCAGCACCTATTCGGCCGCCGCGCTGCAGTCCGACCTGGAGGACTCGCTGTACAAGGCGGCGGGCGGTGGCCCGCTCTACGGCGACGGCTATGGCTTCCGCCTACCGCCCTCATCGCCTCAGAAGCTGGCCGACGTGGCGGCGCCCCCCGGAGGCCCCCAGCCGCCGCACAGTCCCTACTCGGGGCCGCCCAGCCGCGGCTCGCCAGTGCGCCAGTCTTTCCGCAAAGACTCAGGTTCTTCGTCGGTCTTCGCGGAGAGCCCCGGAGGCAAGACCCGCAGTGCGGGGGGCTCCTCAACGGCCGGAGCCCCGCCTCCCGAGCTCTTCCCCGGGCCTGGGGAGCGCCCGCTGGTTGGATTTGGGCCGCCGGTGCCAGCCAAGGACACGGAGACCAGGTGCGGGACGCTCGCGAGGCCTCAGGGCTGTTGGGGGTGGGGAGAGGGAACACATTCGGTCTGTGGCAGGGTTGCGTCCTGGACTGTGAGACCCCAGAGTCCTTTGTAGACCCAGAGTAGCCTTGAGAGTTCACTGGAATAATTTGGATATGACAGGGAAGACACTGGAGAGACGGACATGCCATTTTCCTTCCTTCTGCAAGACCTGGAGGGGTTGGATGAAAGGGCCCCAGACAAGGCCTCTGGAGACCTGGGTGTACATCGGATCCCTAAACCTCAGTTCCCCCAACTAAAATTGAGGCTGAACCAGCCCTCCAAGCCTTTCCTGCTCAGAGTTTGCAGCCATGAGAGCTGTCCAGCACACAGTCAGCTGAAGTCCACTGGGGAGGGGGTGCTGGTAAGAAATAGGAATGGGGAGAGAGGCACATTCCATTAGGTAGCCTCCAAGCTGGGGAACTCTTGCCTGTTATTCAGCTCCAACCTAAGGATACAGGGCTGGAGGAGGTAACCAGAGCATTGACCTATCCCCCTTCTGTCCTTGGGCAGTGCTGCCGAGATATGGAGAAGCAATTCACATTCACACAGCTCTCCTGTGGCTTGTGTGCCAGGCACTGCACTGGGCACTTGTGGATGCCAAGTTGGGAGAACCTGATTCCTGCCTTGTTCAGTGGGGATGACACATTAAAAAAATACTTGCACTTCCTTTGAGAGAGTAGACAGGTGGTGTGGAAGGAGGGACTCCTTGAAGCTGTTGAGGACTCCGGGATGGCTTCTAGGAGGAGGTAGGGAGGAGGGCATGCCAGGAAGGGGGAAAACATGTGCAGAGGTATATGTGCAGGGGCCCCACCTCCCTGAGGTGGGGCCCATTAGAGAGCCAGTATTGAGAGATGGGGCCGGCAAGGGAGGAAATGACTGTCCGATGGAAAGGGGCCTTCCCAATGTTAGGTGGGGGACTGTGGGCTTGAACCTTTGGCATTGGGGCCCTCTGAATTGTCTGTGCTGGTGGCTGGGGAGGGAATGGTATTTCCTTTAATTATCAATCTTAGGAATGGAGACATTCCTTAGGAACGGGGTCCCTCAGCAAGAGGGACCCCATACCCAGAGAAGGGTTGCTCAAAGCCACTATCCTTTCCAGAGAGCGCATGGAGGCCATGGAGAAGCAGATTGCCAGCCTCACGGGCCTGGTACAGAGTGCCCTACTACGAGGCTCGGAGCCTGAGACCCCCAGGTAAGACTCTTCTCTCAACACTAGTGCCATGGCCTATGGTTGAGGCAAGAGGAAGGAAAAGTGGGCAGCAGAAGCCTGGCCCAGCTCTGCCAGTGTCTCAGTGTGTGAATCTGGATGAGCCCCTTTCCTTCTCTGGGACTCCCATCCTGACATCAGGGGACTGGAGGAGATTTTGTTCAAGTCTCACCCAAGCTTTGATGGTCTGGGGTCAGCCCGGACCCACTGATGGCCATCTTTTCCCTGTGCCACAGCGAGAAGATTGAAGGCTCCAATGGAGCAGGAACCCCGTCAGCACGTGAGTGACCCTTTGCCCCTCCCCCACAGGTACTTGCCCTCTCCAAGCCTCAGATTCCTAATCTGTAAAGTGGGAATTAAACCATCAGCTATGTCACTGGGCTTCAGTGGATCAATGAACAGTCACCTTAGCCCAAAATGCCTTTGCCCTGGTGCTTTGCTCCCTACAGAAGGGCTGAGCCATTAGTTGGGGCAGGGAGTCAGAGCCCCGTGCTTCTCTAGCTACTGTGAGGATCCGGGGTGGGAAAGACCTTGTCCAAACCCCTTGCAGGCTCAAGGTTTGTTCCCTTTCTCCCATCCTCGTGGTCCCTCTCTGCAGCCTGTGGGTCAGGCAGCCGGAGCAGCGGGGCCACCCCAGTGTCTGGCCCTCCCCCGCCCTCGGCCAGCAGCACTCCTGCGGGGCAGCCCACTGCCATCAGTCGTTTGCAAATGCAGCTGCACCTGCGTGGCCTACAGAACAGCACCAGTGACCTGCGCAGCCAACTTCAGCAACTCCGAAAGCTCCAGGTACAGCCTGCTCCGGGGCCTCGCCCCGTGCCCCGCCCCCTCAAGCCCCTCCCAGACACGACCCTCCCACTCACGCCGCAACCCCTTCCCACCGCTCGCCCTTGCTCCCCTCACTGCGCCCTCCTTACCCTTTCCCTGAAAACTCACCGTTCTCTTGGAGCCCCAGTCCGCCCCCAACTGAGCCCTTTCCCCCAGTCAGTATCCTCAGGGTAGTCCCAATTCCTTCTTGCCCAGCATTCTCCCCCACCCCTCCTTTGGGCGGAAGTCCCCCCCGCCCCAGATCCTCTCCCCTACCCCTTCCTGAGTCCGCACAGTTTTCCCCGCCCTCCCCCGTCTGGCAGATGGTCCCACCAGTCAGGAGCCTGGCATCGCTGTGCCCGCTCCTCCAGAGGGCCCCAGGGCCCATCAGGTGAGAATAATGAACAGAGACAGGCTGGAGAGGGGGCAGAGAGTTGCCATCTGGGCAACGGATAAGATCTCACCCACCCCCGCCATTGCCCCAACTCAGCCTTAGAACTGGGTTCGAAGAGTTAAGTTAGTCTTCTCGCCCCAGCCACGGAAGCTCTATCAAACCCCACTGCTTGAGTCTTTCTTCGAAGCCACAGCCATGCAGCCGCACGGTCGGCACGGTCCTACATAGGGCTTCCTCTTGCCCCCCAAATATGCCCGTCCCGTTCTCCTGTCTCTGTATTTGCCCAGCACGTAACCTTGTCCTCCGCCCCCCACCCCACCATCATAGCCCTTCGCTCCTGCTCACGGCCACAGCCACGCAGCCGCACCCTCAGCATGTTCCAATTTAGCACTTCTCCCGCCACTATCCCCCTGCCTTTCTCCTCCTGCCTCTATTCTTCCCCAGAATTTAGCCCGGGGCCTCTGTTTCCCACCATCCCACCCCTTCGCTGCTGCTCGCGGCCGCGGCCGAGCAGCTGCTGCTTCGGTGGAGCCCGCCCAGCCTCCGGCTACCCTCTGCCCGCCTCCTCCCGGCCCTTCCCCTGCTGCGCACCTCCATTCCCTCCCACCCTGGTCCATCGGTCTCTCTGCGCCCCGCAGCTACAGAACCTGGAGTCATTGCGCGCGCTGCTGAAAGGCACAGAGGCGGAGCTGAGCATGCGCGTGTCGGAGGCTGCGCGAAGGCAGGAGGACCCGCTGCAGCGGCAGCGCACCCTGGTGGAGGAGGAGCGGCTGCGCTATCTCAACGACGAGGAGCTCATTACCCAGCAGCTCAAGTGAGGCTGGGCCCCCGGGGCGGAGGGAGGGCTGGGGGTGCGGCCTGGGCCCACAACCTGGTTCCACTGGGAGGTGCAGCTCCCTTCCTTCTGAATCACAGGTGACGTTGGTCTGGTCTGAAGCCTGAGTTCCTTCTCCTCTGTGGCCTGATTTCTCTGTGACCCACAAACCTTTGACCATCTGGCACAATTCCTGATTTCTTTCTTTCTTTTCTTTTTCTTTTTCTTTTTTTTTCCTGGCTTGACGCCTTGCTTTTGCTATGCTTTTGCTTCCTCATGGTCCACAGTCTGGCTTCCCCTTGGCCTGCAGCCTAACTTTCATGTGGCCAGCAGCAGGATTTCAGTCTGTCCTCTGCCTGCTTTCATTCTGGACCTGTGACCTGTACAAAGTGACCCTTGGGGAGCCACAGCTGCCACCACTCTACTTCCCTGACCTCCGAGGCCCGATGTAGCCAAGGAAAACCCTCCTCCCATCCTAGTCCACTAAAACAAGGCTCTAGCTTTTTCAGAAGGAATGAGGAACAGAGAACATCCTGCTCCCAGTTGCTTAGACGTGGAAGGGTTAACCAGAGACAGTCCTCTGATCCAAATTTAGCAAATGGCTGTCTGGCCAAGATTCCGTCGTCTGGCACCGTTGATGGGAGAAGCTGCCTTTTGCTGTCCGTCCACTGAGTGAGCACCCCCGCCCCATGGCAGCCTTCCCTCATTAGTCACTGGGGTCTGAGACAGAGGTCCTGCTCCTTTCTCTGGCTTCCCTCTTGGTGGCACAGGGCACAAAGGGACTTGAAGTCCAGCTCCAGCAATGAGAGACTATGTGATCAGGGTAGTTTCTGCCCTTCTCTGTTCTTCAGCTTCCTTATCTGTGCCCAATAAGATTTTTGCTGTTCTTTCCAGGGAGGGCTTGGGTTCTACTGGCCAGTGACTTGGGGAGCCAGGAGAGGAAAGGATCCCAGCTTGCAAGGGGCTCCTTGAGAAGGGTCCCTACTTCTCAGCCTTGGGCCCACACAGCCTATGCATTTCAGTAGGGCACAAGATTCCCATGACCCCTTGGGGCTGAGGTGAAATAAGGGGCCACTTCTCTTGGAAGTAAGCTGGCGGCAGCCACCCCATCACTTCCAATGTAAAAGCTTAAGGACAACATCAGTCAGATCTCCAAGTAGACTGACGGCTGCCATCACCCCTCATCCATTGACCCAACTTTTCTGTCCTCTCCTTGCCCCTTTTCACTCAGCACAGAGGAGCTGGGTTAGAACTTTTTAAAGGAACTTTACTGAGACATTAAAGGAAAATAAAAGAAAATATAAAAGCATAGAGGCAGAAGAGATGAAAAGACAGATTGAAGCTTCTGTCATATGCATGTCTGGTCCTCAGCTTCCTGGGGGCCTCAGTTCTCCAGGAGCACACAGACTCCCTGCCCGCTGTCTTGTTATCAAACTCTGTTCATACGGCTCACTTGAGAGAGTTTGGGCTGCTACGTTGCTTCTGGCAGGATTCTCCATCCACTTTGAAGGGGGTCCTGCCTTTTCGGGGGGCGGCCCGGGCTGGGCTGTACATCAGCCCCACAGTGGCTCTAGCTTGGCTTACAAGGGCCCTCCCTGCCAGCTCCCCTAGCATCCCTGGGCTTTAGGCTGACCAGCAGGCCCATCCTTACCCCTATCCTGGCTGTAGCCCCTGAAGGCCCACTCTTGTTCTGCTTTGCTCTGCCCCTTCCTCTTGCCCTGGCATCTTGCTGGAGGTTAAGGCCAATTCTGTGCTTCATTCAGCTTGGCTCTCTCACCTGTTTTTCTACCGAAGCATTTGATCCCTGTCTAGACGTTACCCTCTGCCAACTGAGACCTTTTGGCCTCTGGAGCCCAACTAGAACTAACCCAGTACCGGCTTTGTAGGCATACGAGCTACTCAGTCACAAAGGGCCCCATGCTCTTAATGGCCCCATACTCTGCTGTTGTCATCTTGGAATCTGTAATGATTTTTTAACCAGGGGCAAAATCTTCATATTCCACTGGGCCCCATAAATTATAGAGCTGGTTCCGTCCTGACCCTGCCCTCTCCACCCCTCCAGGACTGAACCTGGGTCTGGAAAGCCCAACCACTTTGTGATAATGGTGTCTAGACTTGCACCAGTCTGGGGTTCATTTGCAGAGCCCGCACAAGTTGGGTCTCCCAAAACTTCGGCAGGTTTTGTGATCAGAAAATCAAGGTGACGGGGCGCCTGGGTGGCTCAGTCAGCTGAACATCCAACTCTTGATCTCAGCTCAGGTCTTGATCTCAGGGTCATGAGTTCAAGCCCCACGCTGGGTGTGAAGCCTACTTTAAAAAAAATGAGGTGCTAATTGCGCCTAAGGAGGACCTAGCCTCTTCTGCCTGAGAGTTGCAGTGTCGTGTCCTTTTGAAGGCTTACTCGAGTCCTCCTTTAAATGAGGGTCTCTTCCCCTCAGAGTGATGTCTGGAAGTGACCATTTTACAAGACTGGCACACCCTGAGCCAGTTAGGTGTCACGCATAGCAGGGGAGAGTTGTTGTTTCCCATGTAGGAGAGCAAGGGCTGGGTGGGACAGGGATGGGGATGGGCTGATGTTAGGTCCAATGTGGAGGTGAGATGCAGCCGAATCCAACAGCCGAAGTCAGACATGAATAGATTCTGCTTTGCTGCAAAATAGTTGCATGACCTGAAACAAGCTACTTAATCTCCCTGAACCTCTTTTTTTTTTTTTTAATGTTTTAATGTTTATTTATTTTTGAGAGAGAGACAGAGTGTGAGTGGGGGAGGAGCAGAGAGAGGAGACACAGTATCCAAAGTAGGGTCCAGGCTCTGAGCGGTCAGCACAGAGCCCGATGCAGGGCTCGAACCCACGAACCATGAGATCATGACCTGAGCCGAAGTCGGACGCTTAACTGACTGAGCCACCCAGGTGCCGTCCCCCCGCCGCCCAACCCTTTTTAATGCCAAAGTTCATTGTGTTAGTTAGGGTAGCTGCTATAACAAATTGTGTAATGATTTAAAAGTAATAGACATACGTTTTTTGTTTTTGTTTTTTCTCTCATGGAACAGTACCGGGTGGGTTAGTGGAACAACTGTTTTCCATGCAATCATTCAGGGACCCAGGCTAATGGAGGTTTTGCCATCTCCAATACATGCCTTCTGAGATCATGCCAAGGGTCCTTGCCTTTCAACCCATAGGAAGGGGGGGAAGAGCATGGAGGAGCTTACAGGGGAGGTTTTAATGGGCAGGCCTGGAAGCAGCCTATACGCCTTCAACTCACTTTCCATTGGCTGGACCTCAGGCATTGGCCATTTTAACCGCAAGGGATGCTGGGAAATGTAGTCTAATGTCTGAGCTACCGGTTGTGTGTAAACGGGAGGTAATAATGGCTCCCCACACCCAGGATTTTTTGTGAGGATTAAATAAGGTAATGAAAGTGGAGGGCTGAATGTGGCACCCGGTGTGCTATAAGCGCTTAGTACAAGTTAGGCAGCTCTTTAACCGCCAGGGCTGAGTCACAGGAATGTGTCCTTGCTCCAGTGTGGTCTGTCTTTTCATCCGCTAGTTGGATGGAGATGTATAGGCATGCTGATAAGATTTGCTAGTGACACAGAGCTTTGAGGGGAAGCAAATCTGTTGCAGGGTAGAGCCGAGATTCAAAAGTTGTTCCCACCTGGATTGTTGAGCTGAAATCCGGCAGATGGCGTTTGACAAGAATGTATGTAAAGCCTTGCATGTGGGTCAGGGATGTCAGTGACTCACGTACGGAATTGGAATGACCTACCTGGACAGCGGTTCCTTCTTTCACTTATTCATTCATTCCACAATTATTTACCAGACACCTATTCTGCTCCAGGCACGGTGCCAGGTGCCGGGAATTGGAGATGAATCCAGAAGACCCGGTCCCTCTCTGCCTGCCAGGAGCTACACAGCCCAGCAGGCAAGAGCTCCAAGGGTTGGTGAGGGAGGCAGAAAGCAGACTCCCAACTCCCAAGTGTAGAAGTTCCCACTGAGACCTGAGGAAGGAGTGGGAATTAGTCACACGTGTGCATATGTGTGCATGAGTGTGTGTGTGTGTGTGTGTGTGTGTGTAAATGGAATGTTCTAGGCAGAAGAAATGGCATCGGAAAGGCCTAGAGAAGGCAGCAAGTACAAGGACCTCAGAGAAGTTGTAGACCGTTCTAAACAGAAGGAAGCCAGAGGAGGACAGGGGATGTGGCTGGAGGGAAACTAAGAGCAGCCCCCAGGGACTGACCCCTTACCACCCCTTTCCCATGTGTATTTGCTCCCTTAATCCTCACAATGGCCCCTGGAGGGAAGAACTCTCACTACCCCCCCCCCCCCCCCATTTCTTGGATAGGAAGGTTACAGCCCAGAAATAGTACATAACTTGTCCAAGGTCTCTCTGCTGGGACGGGCAGAGCTGGGATTGGAATTTGGATCTGATTCTAGAGCCAAATTTTCAACTACTACCCTCATGCCCTTCTTGGCTTGGATTTTAGCTTCAGGACGATGGGATCCATGTAAGGTTCAACGCAGGAGGTAATGACTTGGTGTGATTTTACATTTTAGAAAGATGTGGGGCTTGGGGTTCCTGGGTGGCTCGGTCGGTTGAGCATCCGGCTCTTGGTTTCAGCTCAGGGCACGATCTCACGGTTTCGTGAGTTTGAGCCCCACATCGCATCAGCTCTGTGCTGACAGTGCAGAGCCTGCTTGGGATTCTCTCTCTCTTCCTTTCTCTCTCCCCCTCCCCCACTCATGCTGTCTCTGTCTCTCTCAAATAAATAAACAAAAATACTCTTAAAAAATAAAGATGTGGGATTTTAAACGGCACAAGCCCAGCATAAACCTGCTGACACCTGAAAACAGTTTTGTCCTCAAGGGAAGAGGCTGAGTGCCTGGATCATTTGAGAAAAGGTAGATGGACATGGCAGGGGCCACCCCTCAAGAGAGGAGACCCCACAGGGGCACATGCAGTGGCCTCCCGTTCCCTGAAAGGCTGCCAGGTTCTCTGCTGCCTCTTTGGCAGGAAGGGCAGAGGATGCAAGTTATAGGGAGGGAGATTCGGGCTGACGTTTGGCATTTCTCTGAGGTTTGATCTCACCTGGGCCTGTAGCCTGGTGAATGGCTTTTAATTGCGATCCGACCGGTGGCCTGATTTCTTTCCAGCTGCCCAATTTCAGGGGGCTGGGCTGGGGCCAGAAGGGCTGAGGGGGTCTCTCTCTGGCCGCAGTGACCTGGAGAAGTCGGTGGAGAAGATCCAACGGGATGTGTCCCACAACCACCGGCTGGTGCCTGGGCCGGAGCTGGAGGAGAAGGCGCTGGTGCTGAAGCAGCTCGGGGAGACCCTGACTGAGCTCAAGGGTGAGCCTGGAGGCGAGAGTGTGGCACGTGGTCCAGTGGGGGAGTCCCTGCTTCACCCCCACCGCCCACCCCCGGGCGCTGCCCTCCCTGCTGCCTGTCCTCCCTGTCCTTGGAGCTGCTCCCTCCCCAGCTCACTCCTTCTGGTCCCCTCAGCTCACTTCCCAGGCCTGCAGAGCAAGATGCGGGTAGTGCTGCGTGTGGAGGTGGAGGCCGTGAAGTTCCTGAAGGAGGAGCCGCAGCGCCTAGACGGGCTACTCAAGCGCTGCCGTGGGGTCACAGACATGCTGGCCCAGATCCGAAGGTCTTTCTATCCCTGACTTCTTAGCTCCGACCTCCGATTTCCCAGGAGGTCACACACTGGGCGTAGATCAATAGATCGGCCTGGCCCCTTATCCTGACTCCTTTAGAGGTCACTGATATGCCAACTGGATCTGAACGTCAACTCTGACCTGTGACCCCTGGCATGGTGTAGGCTTGGCTCTCCCTTATGCTGGATGCAGTCACTCCTCCCCAGACCCTTCTGTCTGTCCTGCAAGATCCCAGAGCCCTCCTCACGCCCTGCCTCCCCCAGGCCAGGCTTCCCTCACATGGGGCCCCCAACACGTGGGTCTCACAGCTGCCCCTAACTCTCCCAACCCCAGGCAAGTGGACGAGGGTGTGTGGCCACCCCCCAACAATCTCCTGAATCAGTCCCCCAAGAAGGTGACGGCCGAGACGGACTTCAACAAGAGCTTGGACTTCGAAATGCCACCCCCCAGCCCTCCACTGAACCTCCATGAGCTGAGTGGGCCCGCTGAGGGAGCCCCTCCTACTCCTAAGGGCAACCCTACCAAAGGCCTGGACGCTGCTGGCAAGAGAAGCGTGGACAAGGCTGTGTCTGTTGAGGTGCTGGGCCCGGGATGGGGGGAGGCACAAGCCAGGCTCACGTATTCTCACCACCATCCTAGATTGGGAAGTGCCAGCACGTGGGTACCTTTTCCTGGGGGAGGAGGAAGTCTGAGAAGCACATGGATGGTGGCATTAGTTCTGCCAGACAGAAAAGCATTTTATGAACCTGTGACAGTCAAGGCAGTGTGATGCTGGCATAAGAATGGGCCGTGTGGTCAACGAAGCAGAATAGAATGTCCCCCAACAGGGCTGAGTGTATCAGGAGAGTAGCGTGTGACAAAGGCGGCATTCCAGACTTACAGGGAGACACTCAAGGAGAAGTCTGAGGGTCCCCCAGGGGCTGGATCAAACTCCCTTCTCCATTCCTGGCGTGCGTGGCTGGGGGAAGGGGCTGCAGCCCCTGAGGCCAGGAGCAGGCAGCTGCTTCAGTGCTGATTCTCAGTCCTCCTGTCAAGGCTGCCGAACGGGACTGGGAGGAGAAGCGGGCAGCCCTGACCCAGTACAGCGCCAAGGACATCAACCGGCTGCTGGAGGAGACGCAGGCAGAGCTGCTGAAGGCCATCCCTGACCTGGACTGTGCGAGCAAGGCCCACCCGGGCCTGGCCCCCACCCCTGACCACAAGCCCCCTAAGGCCCCCCACGGCCAGAAGGCAGCCCCCCGAACGGAGCCCAGTGGAAGGAGGGGCTCAGGTATGGGGGCAGGTAGGGGACTGGCAAAGAGCCCAGAGGAGGGGGGCCCCCATCGTCAGGAGCTCTGGGGTTGGTGGGGGAGGCCCTTGGGCGTGAGACCCTCTGCGGTCATCCTGCCAGAGGAGGGAGGTGCTGGGGCATCAGCATCCTGACCTTCAGCCGCTATAGGGAGACCCAGAGGGCAGGGTAGCGCTGGACTCCATCCGGGGCTTTTCCTGCTGCCGTGATTGCTGCTGAGAGACCCACGCAGGGAGGATGAGCAGGCCCAGGCTCTGTCTGCATGTCATGACCAAGCATGTGCTCTGAACCAGGCTGTGCTCAGACAGGGCATGGTGCTGGTCCCTACGGTCGTGGTTTCTGTGCTCCCCGAGCCCGTGAGCTCACAGGGGAGGCAGAAATCCAACCAGGAATAGCAGTCACCATTCATTCATTCCTGCTGTACGTATTTGTTAAGCACCTACTGTGTGCTGAGGATAAGGAGATAAGACACTGCATGTTTCCAAGGAGCTTAAAATTTAGTGGCGGTGTAATACTAACATTTTTGTTTATTGGGCACTTACTATGTGACGGGAACTACTCCAAATGCTTTCTATATATTAATCCTTACAATTTTGCAACAACCCCAGGGGGCAGATACGGTAATTATTCCCATTTTATAGATGAGAACACTAAGGCACAATGTAGCTAAGAGATCTGTCCCAGGCCATGCTTAGTGGGTAAACCAGAAAATAGGACGCAGGTGCTGCCTGTAACGGTGGCCACGCAGTCCTAGAGAAGGCCCTGGAAGAGCGGGAAGGGCTTTCCGTTGGAGGTGACTTTCCACTGGAGTCTTGAAAGCAAGTAGGCCTTTCCATGGACAGTGAGAGAGGGCACTTCAGGGAGAGGGAACAGCATGTGCAAATGGCCGGAGGTGTGTGTTTGGTGTCGCTGAGCAGGGTTCAGGCCAGGAAGTAGCAAGCAGAGCTGAGGCTGAAAGATGGGCAGTCGTGGGGGGTGCTGGGCCAAGGAGTTTGGGCATGGTTTGGAGTCATGGGGAGCCACTGGGGCTCAAAGCAGCGGAGTGTCAGGCTCCAGTGACTTTTCTGTAGGTTGCCCTTGGAAACAGTCCCCACCCCTGGAAAAACGGGGAGGGGGAGCCTGGTGGGTCAGGCCGGGCTCTTGCACGTGTAACTGCTGTCTCTTGATGGAGAAGAGAGGAAGGTGTGTGCAGGGCAGCTGCTGAGGGGCAGGCGGGAAAGAGATGGACGAGAGCAGCGTTTCTCAGACTTGAATGTGTGCGCGAAATCGCCGGAAGATCTGCCAGAATGTGGGTTCTGATACAGCAGCTGTGGGTGAGGCCTGAGCTTCTGCATTTCTAACAGGCTCCCAGGTGCTGCCAGTGCTGCTGGTCCGCAGACCGCACTTTGAGTAGCTGGGGTGGGAGTGCACTAAGAGGAGTGACGGGAGTGGGTTTCACGGGGAAGTGAGCGTGAACAAGGAGGGACCTGTGTCCTCCTCCCTGAGCTTTCCTCTCCCCTCCTCCCTGGAGGAGGAAGCAAGGTTTCTCCCCTTGGTGCACGGACTCCGAAGTTAAGTGTCCCCTGACCCCCAGCCCCTTGGCTGCCCACAGATGAGCTGACGGTGCCTCGATACCGCACAGAGAAGCCCTCCAAGTCGCCCCCGCCGCCCCCTCCCCGCCGGAGCTTCCCCTCCTCCCATGGCCTGACCACCACGCGCACTGGGGAGGTTGTGGTCACCAGCAAGAAGGACTCGGCCTTCATCAAGGTACCAACCCCACCTGGGGCAGCGGGATACCCAAGATGACCTCTGAAGACCCTCTGGGGCGGAAGGAAAGGAGGGGGCTGGCCAGTGGTGACTCTGTTTATGGCTCGGGCTTCCACCACGGGAAGGGGGCCTCTGGCAGGGGACAGAGGAAGCAGCAGATGAGGAGCTGGAGCAGGAAAGGCCCCCCCGGATGGGGCCTGTGCGGTGAGCTGGTGCCGGAGGGGGGCAGAGCCTGGTCCTGACGGGGGCCTGGGCCTTGCAGAAGGCCGAGTCCGAGGAACTGGAGGTGCAGAAGCCCCAAGTGAAGCTGCGCCGGACCGTGTCCGAGGTGGCCCGCCCGGCCTCCACACCACCCATCATGGCCTCTGCCATCAAGGATGAGGACGACGAGGACCGCATCATCGCCGAGCTAGAGGTGGGTCAAGGGCATGCCTGGTCCCTGAGTCCTCGGCCAGGCTCCTCCCTCTCCCCACCAAGCTGACCCCACTAGGGAGGGGACTGGGCTTCCGGGCTCCTGCTGAGTGCTGGCCTGTTCGGGACCCCTCCTTCTTGCCTCGATTTCGCCACCACTGTAAAATGGGGGGAGGGGGCCCGAAGTCCCTCTTTGCAGGTTTGAGGGTTTTTTTATGGTAGTCTCTGAAACCACCCCCCCCCCAACACCACTGCCCCGAGACCCCCTATGCTCTGAGACCCCCGGGCCTGAATGTTCTGAGAACAGAGTGCTTTAACACCCTGATACCCACGTACCTTGAGCGCCCCCTGTGCCGTAAGTCATCCATCCTCAAGTGCTCTCAGCCCCTCTCCCCAAGTGGCTGGAGACCCTGACTACCTAGGCCTCGGGAGGAGGAGACAAGATGGAGGGCAGAGTGGCCAGTGAGCATGGTGAGGGGCTGAGGAGTAAGGCTGGCGTCCCTCCCGGTGGGCCACAGGCCAGCACCCCTGTCCTCCTTGTGCCCCCTTCTCCAAACCTGCCCCCACCTTCTGCTCCTCAGGTGTTTGAGAGAAGCTCAGTGTCTTCCCTCCCCCCCACGCCCCGCCGCCAGCCGATCCCCACCTTGCTGGCACCCCAGGACCTGGGGCCCCCTGGGGGCTCAGCCCAGGGCCCCACATGGAAGGTAACGGGCTGTCCCCCACCTCTCACGGCTCTGTCTCCGCCTGTGCCTCCACACCTTCCTCTCCTCACCTCTCACGCTAACCCGCTAACACGCCAGTCACGTCCCCACGTCTGGCCACTGCCACAGCCTCACCCGCCTGGCCTCACCCCTGCCCTGCCACGAGGACAGGCGCGTAACCCTTCCCTCCCTCTTCGAGACTCTAGCAGTCTGGTACCTGGTGGCGCCTTGTGTCTGCATTTTCTTACAGGCTTGATTCTGAGTTGGGTATTTCGTTCCAATCCGCAGCCAGAGTTCAGATCTGACCCAGAGCCTGGGTTTTGTCTTGGTCCAAGATGGGAGCTTGGATCTTGCTCACTACATGACTTTAGGTCCAACTCAGAATCTGACTTTGTCCTGAGCCCTTGCCTAGTCCCTGCACCTGACTCCTCTCCTCTGCTGCTGGTGCCAGGTGGGGGCTCCGTTTCCCCCCCTAGAATCTATGCCTTGCACCGGGGGCCAGGAGAAAGGCTCACTGATAGCCTCCTTCTATCCCATGGCCCCAGTGGTCAGGGAACTTGGAGTAGAAGCAGCCTATGCCCTTCCTCAGCTGCTGGTTTTGTCTCTTAGCATTGGGAAGTTCTTCCTTCTCTCTGACTTCAGTCCTTGCTGCTGTCCTGCTACACTTATTCTCTCTTTATTCTTTCTTGGGAATTTGGGGGTAGACCTGCTGTCTGCACCCCCCTCCCAGGGGACTGTGCTTGGGGAGGGGGACCTGGGGAAGGCGGCCTGGGAATCTCTCCCTCTTCCCAGTCAGGTTGGGGCAGGAGGGCCTCTGCTCTGGGGAGAGGGCGGCCTCCTGTGCACACACATGCTCACCTACCTTGTCTGGTTCTCTCTGGCCCACAGTGGGCTCCACGCTGTCTCGCACCTGATTTCCGGCCTGGCTTGAGGCTTGAGGCTTGTGGTGCTTTGGCTCCCTGGCCAGGGGGAGCAGACAGGCACTAAACAGGGGGACAGAACTGTCTGCCGGGCAAAGGATGGGCACAGAGCAGTCTAAGGAGCCATCTGGGGATGAGCAGTACGGAAGGGGTGCCCCATGGGCTGGCCATGCCCTTGGCACTTTGGCCCACTGCACCCAGCCGCTCCTGCCTCTTTCTGGCCTTTGGGAGCTAATCCTGAAGGGGTCCAGTGGGCAAAGCCCCCCTGCTGGCCTTTTGGGCTGGCTTCCCCTCTGCATCCTGTGGCGCCATCGAGCAGTGGAGCCGGGCAGGCATGGGTCGCCTCTCTGTCTTCCCAGCCTGCACCCCGCCACCTCCAGGTAAGCAGGTGGCAAGGCTGGATGGGTTGCCTTGGGGGAGGGAGGCTTGAGGTCCCTGCTGCCCCCCTGGAATATCCCCATGGCTCCTTTTGGTGGAAAGAGCACTGGACTTGGAGTCAGACTGCCTGGGTTCAAATCCTCGCTCTGCCACTAACTAGCTGTGGGTAAGTGACCTTGGGTGGATCTCAGGACACCCACCCTCAATGTCCTCATCTGCAAAGTGAGGACCACAGGAGCGGTAGCCATTTCGTGCCGAAGAAGAATTTGGCTGAGCCCCTCCCCTTGTGGCTGTGAAGCCCTTGGAGAAAGCTCCAAAAGTAGAGGAGCTCACTGCCTCTGGCCAGGCCAGGCCTGCCTCAGGCCAGGAGTCTCTGGCCTGAGATTAGGGTGACAGCCCCACCCTTCGAGGCCAGGTCAATTCAACAAATAGCTAATATTTGCCAAGTGCTGACGCTGTTCTAAGCACACGCTCGCGTGAGCTCACTTAATTTTCCACCACCTCTCTGCTCTTGTTACCTCATCGTACAGATGGGCAAACTCATGGGAGGACCCATGGGACCTGCTCCCAGAGTTTAACGTGGGCAGTGAGAGGCAACCCTGTGTCTGTGCTTCCCGATAAACCAGCGTCTCTGCCAGCAAGTGGGAGACCACAGTGTGGGGTCGGAAGAGGCCCGAGTTCTAGTCCAAGCCTTGCCTCTGACTTGTTGAGCGAACTCAGTCACCACCCTCCTCTGCCTCAGTTTCCCCATCTGTGAAAGGAAGGGGCTGGGCTCACCCACGTCTGACCCCCCTGCCCACACCATCCCAGCTCAGGGTGTTTGGTTTGCAGGGATCATAGTCTCCCTCATCTTTCTTCTCCCCCCAGGCTGCCCCAAGTCCCAGGGCTTTCTGCGTCCCCCAGATCATCTTGACGGAGTGTACCCCCAACCCTCCCTCCCCACCAGAGGCCAGACCTGAGGAATCCGGTCACAGGACAGCCCCCACCCCGCGACCCCGGACCCTGGCTGGCAGTGGGAGGGGCTGGGATGGTGCACGGGCCCTGCCAGAGGTAGTGACCAAGGCTGCCCAGCCCAGGAGCAGCTTGGCGCCTGAGAAGGACGGGGCGGCTCAGAAGAGACTGAGGACGAGGAGCTGCATCACAGAGGAGGGAGGAGCCGGCGTCCCCTGTTCTTGGGGACCAGCCCCTGACGGGACTCTGGAGCCCTCCACTGCTGACAGCCACCCAGAGGAGACCCCCAAGGACACGGGACAGGATGTCCAACCCGGCAGTGGGGAGCCCAGGGGCCAGCCCGCTGCCGGCCTGGGCTGCACAGTGAGAGGTGCCACCACCCAGCGGATGGACAGCCTGGAGGAGACACTCCGGGAGCTGGAAGCCACTCTGAGCCAGATGGGTGCAGCCCTCGCCATGGGGCCCCCTGGCAGCCCCCCACCCCTGCCACCCGGTCCCCAGGTGGCTGCCTCCTCCCCTTTGCCTCTCCCCCTGCCTTCATGCTCTAGACTCTGTCCTCAGAGCTGCAGAGTGGGGGGGCTGCAGGGGCACCACACCAGGCCCCTCCTCCCACTGGCCTTTTCTCAGCCCCTGCCAGCCTCCTGAGAGCCCGGTGCCATATGGGGTTTGCAGGCAGAGCCTGGGAGGCTGGGAAGCTGGCCTACCCAGGGATCAGCCCAGCCAGCCCTGGCAGGGACCGGGTCCTCTCCCCTCTGCTCTGTATCTATAAACCAACAAATAAAGTTCTCTCCTCCTTTTCCATCCCCGCGCTCCCCTCCCCCTCTCCTGTCTGACTCTCTTTGCCTCTGTTGTTTCTCTGTCTGCGCCTCTGACTCCCCAGAGCCCTTGTGGGAAGGGTGGTACCTGGGGTGGTTCAAAGGAGCTGGGCTTGTCCATCTCTAGGGAGACTTCACCCCCATTCTCCCGTTCAGAGGAAGACATAGGTCTGGGGCTGCTAATCTGACTCTGTCTGCCATTATAAAGACCCCGCCTCAAATCTCAGGCATGCTCTGCCAGACCCAGCAGTGGGGGTGATGGCAAGGACTCTCACTTTGGAAGTAGCTTCCCCGGGAGAGTACCTGCTACCCCTGGGTTACTCAAGGAAACCACCAAAGAGCCCTCCCTGGGGAGCTGTTGGGAACCTGGCTGGGAGGCCCCTGTCCCCTCTTCTGCAGGAAGGCCTTAAACCTGGCCTCAGAGAGTGGACCTGGGTCCTGGACTGGGATGTGGGGCCCGGGAGGTCCAAAGGTCTCCAGTTGCCAAGGGCCCACCGAGGAGGTCCCAGCCCAGCCCCAGAGATCAGGTCACCCAGCGCCTAGGATTCCGGAATGATCCTGCCTCCAACCCCCACCCTGTTCCTCTTCCTGCAGAGTGGTGGTGGCAGTGTGCCACCCATGAAGGTGGTGACTCCAGGGGCCTCTCGGCTGAAGGCAGTCCAGGGCCAGGCAGGCAGCCCCGACAAAGGCAAGCATGGCAAGCAGAGGGCCGAGTACATGAGGATCCAGGCCCAGCAGCAGGTAGGTGTGGGTGCGGTGGGATGGGGCTTGGCCCGTCCTGGCCCCTCCCCCCCCCCCCCCCCCCGCAGTGCTGTGTGCTCCTGCTGTGAGCTGGGCATCTCCTGCCAGCTGCCCAGAGACCTCCTCCCTGCCAGCACGGCCCCACCAGTTCCTTGAGCCATCTTTTCCCTCCTCCCATCAACCCTGGCTCTCTGGAGCTGCTCTACAACATACATTTTTAACCAGGCTACTCTCCTTTTAGGAGACCCTCACTGGGAGCCGAGAAGGTCTCTCCCCGGCTGCTCCTGGAGGAGGGGGAGCCGGAGGACTCATGTCCCCACTGGCCCGATGCCTGAGGCCCTTCCAAGGCCGGGCCTGCCCTGGGGTGTGGGAGTGGGTTGCCACGTCCCTTTGTCCTCCTGCTTCTGCTCCGCTTCCTCTCCCTGCTCTCAGCCCCCCTCTCGCGGGGGTCGGGTCCTCCCCACTCTCCTCTTGGCCTCCCTCTTGGATTTTGGGCCGTCTCCCACCTGAGGGAGAGACCAATTCTGCATCTGCTTTTCAGTCTTGTGTTTGGGCTTTGGTGGGTTCCACTGACGTCAGTGGGGAGGGGGAGATGTGGCCCCCAGGTGGGCTGGGAATGACAGGGCTGCTGTCACCTCTTTCAGATTTAGTCAGCAGGCTTGGGGGCAGGTGTATGGAATTGACAGCCTCACCTGTGGGTGTTTCTGCCCTTTGGCCTGCCGTGTGGCCTGGTCAGAAGGTGCAGGGTGGTCCCTGGGCCTAGATATTGAGAGAGACCTTTAGCGCGCTCATTTGGTTCAGTAGCATTTCTGAGCACCTGCTGTGTGCCAGGCCCGTTCTGGGTGCTGGGGTGGGAGTGGGTGCTGTAAAATGTCCACATACTGTGACCTGAAGAAGGTTCTAGGCTCAGAGGCAGGAGGTTAGAGATGGCAAGTCCAGCTACCTTCTTTACAGATGAAGGGACAGCTCAGAGAAGGAAAGGGGCTTCCCAAGGGCCCACAGCAAGGTGGTATCAGAGCCAGGATGGGACCCAGGAATCGCAAAGCCCTTTCCACCACATGGCCCTGGGACGGCCCTGGGCACGAAAGGCCCTGCCTCCCTGTCTGCTGGTTCCCTGGAGAGACCCCTGGAGACGGGCCACCCAGGCCCCACCCGCCCCCGACCAGCTCTCCTCACTAGCTCCCTGCTGGCCCGCCATCTTCCTCACGGGTCCCCAGACACGTCCTGCAAATCCCACCCCCAGCTCTTTGTCCTGCCACCACAGTGCACGAGTTCCCCTCGTCCTGTCCGGGCCGGTCCCTCCTTCGTGTCCACAACAGCAGCTGACATTTGCTCACTTGTGCCAGGCTCACACATTATATCGTTTCACATTCACCACACCAGTCCGAGGAACATCCTCCTGATCCCCCTTTGTTAGATGGGGAAACTGAGGCTTTGCCCGAGGTCAGGCCGCTGGCAAAAAGAGCAGGACAACATCCAGGCTGTGTGAGGCCCCTCCCCCCACATACCTTGCCTTCGGCCGATTCAGTGGGCACCTTGCTGGGCTACAACTATGCTCTGTCATCTCTCTCCCTGACTTCTCCCGCTCCAGGCCCCCAGCTCCTCTCTCCTGCCCCCTTGCCCCCTCTGTGGCCTCTACGCCCTCTCCTCCATTCAGTTCCCAGCCCACCGCACCTTCCCTCCAGCCTCATCCCAGGGCTGGGCTAGGTCTCCAGTGGCCCCCAGACTTTCTCTTCCTCCCATGCCCTACTCCTCTCTCTGCAGGATGTGCAGTATAGACCCTGCCCCCCCACATACACACGAATGCACGTGCACACACACACACACACACACACACGGGGGAGCTGTGTGTAGACCCTCCATTCCTTGCTATCCTCTCCTCCCTTGTCAGCCCTCACCCTGACCCTCCTGACCCCTTTCTGGGCGTTTCTCCTCTGCCTGTTCACTTCGCTGGGCCCCACTTCCTCCTGGGCCTCTTAGCTCTTCATACCACACACACCTCCCCCTGGCACCCTCTGTCCCTGCCCGGAGTCTCTGTTCTGAGCCCAAGCCTGCCCATTAGAAAATGTCACCCTCCCTCCCCGGGGCATCCACCATGCTGGGGAGTCTCGGTGGTTCCTCCTTCCTCCCTTACCACCTACTGTCCATGGTTCTCTCCCCACCAGGACCACAGGCCTAGCCATCCCTCTCACTTGCACTGTCTAGGAGCCTTTCTTTAAAAAAGCACCTTCTCCCTAAGAAAGCGATATATGTTCCTTGTGGGAATTTCTTAAAGAAGCAGCGGAAAAAAATCATCCTATGCCTCATTACCTAAATGCATGCCCTTCTAAGGTCTCCCTGTGACTTCTGTCACCTCTAGCCTATTTTCCCAGACCTGCGGGCTGGGGAGGGATATTTACAAAATGCAAATTATCGATTATGTCATTCCCCCAACTCCAAGCCCATGCCCACTGCTCCCTGCCGGGTGAGAACATCACCCAGGGTGCTTTGTGACCAGCCTGGGTTCCTTCCTCCTGGCTCTCCTGACACCCTCCACCCCACACCCTCGATTTGCTCCAGCCACACTGGGTCAGTGTCCTCTGGGCCCAGACACTGCTCTGTATGGGCCCAGGCTGTGAACTTGGTCAAAGTCCTCGGCCTTCTGCAGGCTCCTCCCTCATCTGTACAATGGGGACAGAAACCCAGCAGCGGGGTTCTGAGGTCACATGATACCTGGTGTGGGAAAGAACTGTGAGAGCCCCCATGGTGCTCTGCTCAGGAGAGTCCCCATAATCCTCCACTGCCCTGGACGTTTGTCAGTGCCAAGGGCCAGGCAGTGGCCTTTCTCCTATCATGTGGTTCTAACATTTGGGGCTCGAAGCTGCCTTCGAGGAGGAGGTTCTAGGCTTCGCTCTCAGGGGTTCTAGGCACACAGATCTGTTTAGGAGGAGGAGAACCTTCCCCAGGAGCCCCCAGCTGACCTCCCCTCTCTTCTCATTGCCCGTTTCCAAATCGGTCACTGGCCAGGAGAACAGAATTGTTCCAAATGTGTAGATTGCTCAGGACCCACCCCACCTGGGCTGAGGGAAAGGCCCACGTTTCCTGATAGATGGAGGCCTGATTCAGGCAGGATTTCATCAGCGAGGAGGGAGGGCGTGTGGGCCTGGGAGGAAGTGACCCTGGAGGAGGCACCAGCCAGCAGGGTCTGCCGACATGAGATGGTCTGTGCCTGTGCGGAGATCCGTGACCTAGCTCGGAGCTGCAGGCCAGCACGCTTAGGGCGTGGAGCGGGTGCTAGACTCTGACCCATGGGAGGAGGAGGGCGCAGGGCTCAGCCCTCTGGGCCCAGCTAATGGCTCTGGTCTCCTCCCAGCTGAAAGCTGAAGGTTTGTGCCTTGCCGCAAAGGTGACAGAGCTCTGTTTCTCCAGACACAATTGGAAGTGACAGGGGAAGACTGGTTGGTGAAATGAAGTGATAGAAAACTTGAGAGACAACTGCTGTGTTACCTGAGAAGTGAGCTGCACGGGGACAGGAGCACTGGGCACAGGCGGCATGCTCCCTCAGCTTCAGGAGCGGGGACTTCAGATGTCGCCACGGCCAGTCTCCTGGAAGGGAGGGATGGCTGATAGGGCTTTATAAACAAGAGCTCCAAGAGAAGCTACAAGCGATCTTGGTCTCCATGAAGAAGGAGCGGGGGTGTCCGCACAGGCCATTTACAGGCCTTGCGCCGGCTGTGGGAGGAAGGGGCCCTCGCCTGGGTGAGGACATGTCACCGGAGTGAATAGTCAGGTGGCTGTACAAGCTGGAAGGCAGATATTTCAAAGACCAAAGCTCAGAATGGACCAGGGCTCTTGACAAATGCTAAAGGGAAGGAAGAGAAAAAGCTTTTAACTAGAGAGATGGGTTGAGAACAAAGAGGACAGCCTGGAGGGAATCAGCAGCCAGCTTGGGGACACGGTGAGATGTGAGGGGACACAGGGGGCTCCCCTCCCACCCGGCTTTGGGAGAAAGAACTTTGAATGGGAAAGGGTGGGAGGGGAGGGGAGGGGCAGGACTGGAGCCCAAGGCTAGTGACCGGGAGTGAGACAGTTCTAGGTTGCCTTGTAATGAGCCAGTGTCCGGGCCCAGGTACCGGGACCCCGTGAGCAGGGGCCATGCCTGGCACATGGCCCTCGGTCAAAGGACTGAGTGAACGGAAAGATCTTGTGGCTGCAGCCCTGGAACCTCTTTGAGTCCAAACAGAAGAGCTACAGTAAAGGGGGAGGGGTTAGGAGGCCCAGACGGGAGACCCTTGCCTTGATTTTCATAAAGGGAAAATGCAGACTGCAGACGACTTGTGCGATGAGCAAAACCCAGATGAATCACTGCACGTGTGGAAGAAGAAATGGTGATCATCAACAGCAAGGGCAGGTTCACGGTCAGCCAGTCAGGCTGCCCGAGATCTCCTCGTTGCCCTTGCTGGCTGCTGGAGGCGCTCTCTGCCTTCCCTACCGGGAGGCATCTGCTAGAGCCCACCCAGTGGCGGGTGGTAGCGTAGGTGGGTGGGAAATGGAGTGACCTTGCCCAGACCGAGGCTGTGGGAGGTCTCTAGTGATGTGCCACAGCACTCTGTTTCCTTCTGCTTCCTTCCTTCCTTCCTTTTTTTTTTTTTAATCAATGCTATTTATCATACTAGTGGCTTTGCAGGGTGGGGGAGGGGTGGACGAGTACAACCACAGAGAGAAACCCGGTCTGCGGAGCCCCATCCCAGTGGCTCTTAAGGTCGTGTGCAGCAGGGTCACCTAGGGTGCCGGCCTAAAATGCAGATTCCCGAGCCTGAGCCAGAGGTACGTTCTGGAGCAGGGGCCCCGAAATCTGCATCTGTGACACATCATCCTCTGGAGGTGATGCAGGTGGCTCTGGAACCATACAAAGATCCAGACCCAGTAGGGACACAGGGAGTCCGCCAGAGGCGGGAGGAGGCGCGGCTCTCTCTAATTATCAGAGCTGACCAGTGAGGGCAGACACTTCACGGGGGAGTGACCTCCCATGACCCACAACCCACAAGGCTGGAGGCTGGAGGAACACTTGTAGGGGATGCAGTGGGGCTTCCTGCCTTGGGTCAGAGGCTGGAGGCAGTGAGTGCCTTTTCTTCCAGCTTGCGGTGGGAGGGGTTGGGGGGTTCTTTAGAGAAGTGCTCCCCCGGGGAGGACAAGCTTGCCCCTTAGTTGTCCCCATAAGACCTTCTGCTTAGTAGCAGCCTCCTGCAGAAGGCAGAAGGGGCCCTGCGGGGCTGCTGGCCCGTTGAGACTAACACCCCACCGACTCCCAGCCTGGGCCTCTAGTCTCTCCGCCCGCACCCCTGTGGCCGCCAATGTCTCACACCTTCCTCCCTCTCCTGTCCTCCCCACTCCCACCTCCCTGTCCACCTGTCCTTGGTGTGGTCTCCCCTGTGTTTCTCTGGTCTCTCTCCTCCTCCTCCTCTCTTTCCCCTAAGTAACCCTGGTCCCTAGGCCTTTGGGTCCAACTCTGTCCCCACCCCCTACCCTGTTCTGTCCTCCACTGTGGCCCCTTCCTCCCCGTCTCAGGGGATGACTCTCTCCAGATGCCCCTCTGGCTTCTTCCTTTTGCAGTTAATGTTCTCTTGGATTTGTGGAGGTTTTTCATTTTTAAGAACTTCAGCTGGGGACCAGCATGAAGGCTCTCCATTCCTCTCTCTGACCCCCTGACCCCTGTTTTTGTTCCAGGCCACTAAACCATCTAAAGAGATGAGTGGGTCGAATGAGACCTCAAGCCCAGTCTCAGAAAAGCCCGCGGCTTCCAGAACCTCTATCCCTGTATTGACTTCCTTTGGGGCGAGGAATTCTTCCATCTCCTTCTAGAAGCCCCCTCCCACCTCCACCTCAGCCTGTCCCCCCTCCTCACCCCTGTCACTTCTCTCCCTGCTCACCTTCCTCTCATCTCCACCCTACCCCCACCCCATTCTCTGGACCCTCTGAAGGGTTTGCCGCGGGTGTGGCCCTCCTCCGCTCTCTGCACCCATCCCCTTGTTGGTGTTTTTGGTTTTTTAAACGACTCACTTTTAATTATCTTTTTTTTTTTTTTTTTAAGTAAAATAGTAAAACTAAAAACCAAAACACACCACCTTCCCTTGATTTCCTGTTTCTGGTCCGCCTCCTGTCATCCTTGCTCCATTTTCTCTTTACCCACGCTTCCTCCCAAGTCCATCCCCACGTTCCTGCACCCTACGCTCCCTTCCTGAGAGCACCCCAACCAAACTCTGAGCCACGGAGACTTGGAGCGGCGGGACACCCCTCTCCCCTTCCTCGGAAACCTCCCCGGAGGAAAACCTGGACGTTGGACCAACCCCACTATCAGGCCGGCAGCCAGGACGCAGGGAGACTCTAGCCCTGGAGGTGCCCCACCTGCCGGCCTCAACAGGACTGAACTCCACTCCGCTCCCTTCTGCTCGTGCCCTGTGGGTCTGGAGTCATGATGGGTGGGGCAGGGGTGGAGGGGCCGGTATGAGGCCTTTGAATCTGCGTGTCCGTGTCCGTGGAGACGAGTTGGCTTCCTGGGACTCCCTTTTTGTGGTGAGGAGCCACCTGGCCCGTGCTGAGCGAGGAGGGGGCCCTGCTGGACGGTTGGTTGTGGGTGGCGGGTTGAACAGACAGCCTGACCCTGGGGGTCACTGCCTTGGAAGAGGGCAGCCCCGAGGAGGGGTATTTGGTACTTTCAGTTTCCTAATTTAGCACTTTAAATGACATTAACTTATTTAATGGGGGTAGGGTGGGCAAGAATGAAGGGCCTAGAAAACTAGATTTGGGGACCTGGAGGGTGGGAAGGGGCTGGTTGTAAGGGAAGTGGGGGGAATAGAGAGGGTCTGATGGGGGGGGCGGTGAGGACAGCTCTGACCCAAAGGTCAAGTGACATGACCTTCAGCCATCTTCTTTGAGGTAATGAGGGTTTTCAGGGAAGGGATGAGATGTGATTTTTTCAGCGGGGAGCTGGTGACCCTTGGTGAGTTCCTTGAGGGTCCCTGAGGCCTGACCAGCCAGCCAGCGCCCCTAAACCGACCTGTGGATGCCTGTGTAGCTTAAGGCCAGGTCCTGAGAGGAGGAGAGAAAGACCAATTTTGGTTCTCAGCCCCAGGCCACCCAAGGGCACAGTGAGGGGCCAGCAAGGGGGTTACACGAGTGGGGGGTGGTGCAAGGAGGGTCCCCAGGGAGTAGGATTCTTATTTGGAGCACAAAGTGGGGTAAGCACAGGGGAGACTTTGGAGTTAGTCTCCCCAAGTAAGCACAGAAAGAAGGAGCCATTGAAGGGGCAGAACCCCCTAGTCCCTGGGGCCTGGCTGGAAGGTCAGTGCCTGGGGAGAGCCAGGGGAGCTGTTGAGGGCTGGGGAGGGAGGGGCAACCAGGGTTGTGTTTCTTCATTTCTTTTTGTTTTGTTTTTGTTTTTGTTTTTGTTTTGTTGGTTCATCCTTGTTTTCTAGCTTTGGATCATTTTTGTACAAAGGCAAGCAAGCCTTTTTGAAAAATAACAAAAGAAGAGGAAAAAAAAAAATCCCTCCTGAAAAAAAAAAAAAACCCTTGGAAAATAGAAAAAAAAAAAGGACCTCATAAATGATGCAATTACTTTTAATTGCAGGCAACTCTTTACATTTAAGTGAAGTGTCTTAACATTTTATATTGTTTTAAAAATATATTTACATATTATATATATATAATATACGTAATATAAATATATATAAATATTTAAAAAAAAAAAGAAAAAAAAAACCACGGCGCTCTCTCCCTGGCCGCTGTTTCGGCGGGGGAGGGGGGCTGGAGGATGGGCACATCGGCCTGGCTTCTGTGGTCCAGTGAAATGGTTTGCTTTGATTTGGCTGTACAGAGACCCCCTGACTGGGAGGGGAGGGGGGAGTGGTGCCCCCTCCTCCCTCCACTCCATTACTCTTTGCTTGCTACTTTTCGCTTGCCCCCACCTCCCACCCTCGGCCCTGTGACCTGAACGTGTGCCCCACCGTCTTTGTCCTGAGTTGAACGTCCCTTTGTGGGGGGAGGAGGAGGTGTCCATCCACAAGGGGCAGATGGAGGGAGCCGTGGGCCCCACCCCACCCACTCACGGAGAGCCCAGTGGGATTTGCATCTTTCTTTCCCTTTGGTTCCTGCACATTTCCGGGCTGAGAGGCGTTTGTGTGGAGTTGTGCGCAGCCTGTGTGGTGTGTGTGTGTGTGTGTGTGTGTGTGCGCGCGTGCGCGCGCACTGGCACAGGTCCACTTACCCATGTGTGGAGGGAAGCATGTGTGTGCACAGGCGTGACCTTCTACGCGGGTGTGCGGGGAGGCATGCGCACTAAGTGCATGTACCCTGCTGGGGCGTCGGCACGTGCCCCCCCTGCATGTCAGTCCAGGGAGCTTCGCGCATGAGAAGGCGTGTAGTGTGTGTGTGCAGACACGCGTGGCTGCGAGAGACTCGTATGTGTGCGGGCCACATACGCGTGGACAGGGGTGTACGTGAAGGTGCATGTGACCGTGTGCGGGCATGTGCGTGTGCACAGGTGTGGAGACTCAGGCGCGTGGGAATGCCTGCGTGTGTGTTCCATCGGCCCTGCACCGCTCGCTTTGGCTCCCCTCCCAAGCCCCCAGCCCCTGGCCCTCTGCAAGCCCGCAGCACGTCAATGCCCCCCAGCTGCATGCGCCTCGCTGCTCTGTCCATCAGTGTGTGCTTGACCAAGAGAAAACTAAGACGTCCAGGGGGGTCCCTGTACCTGGTCCCCCCGCCCCCACCCACTGTGCTGTGTTACTCGCATGGGGGGGGTTCCTTTCCCGCCCCTTCCACAATATGCTGTTTCCCCAGGAGCCTCCGGCCTGCGGCTCTGAGAGGGGGTCCAGGTGAGGCCCCACCCCCACCCCAGGCTGAGCCCCGGCTCCGCACCCCCGCCCCGTCCACCCCGTAGGGCCCGTGTTGGTGTAGCAGTGATGGCTTCTGTGGATATTCTGTGACCTCTGTCAGTGTAACTTGACAATTTCTAAATGGAAAAGGATTGCTGTGTTTTCTCTGTCTCTCTTTTTTAATGTCCTTTTTCTTCTCCTCACTTCCCTGCTCTCTTTCCTTTCCAGTTTTTCTAGCTGAGTGTTTGGGGCTTAAATAAAACTTGTTTCTTTTTCCTCTCCTGGATCTCCTTTCTATAGGCTGCTGTCTCATTATTTCTCACCTTAGCCCTGGAAGGTGTTGGGATGGATGGGGCGGAGATGGGGAATCTGGCAGGTAACTGCCCTGCAGCATTGAAAGAGGAGGGGGCAGGAACAGGGACCCTTGGGGCTGCTGCCGTCCCACAGGCCCATGAGAACCCACATCATGGACACGGGAGAGGAACACCGCTGACTCGCGTCACCGCCCTCGGTGAGGTAGCCACGGGCATCTCTTACACCTGAGACCACAGAGCCAGAGACGGGAGGTGACTTGCCTGGAGTCCTACCACTAGTAAGATGCAGAGTCAGAATTTGAATCCAGCTCTGCCTGCCCCCAAACCCAGTGCTTTTCCCCCCCAAACCAAGTAGGGTCTGATTACCTCCCTGTGTTGGGGCCTGGCCTCCTGCCCTTTGGGTGGGATGATCCTTCAACATGTCAACCGTCCTTTCAATGGCAGCTTTCAAACTTAAAAAAAACAAAACAAAACAAAACCAAACAGCAAGAAATGCATTTTGCACCTTTATGATGTAGATGTGTACACACGCATTCAATGAAACAGCACTTACTGTATACAACACACTCTGCTATCTCCTGTTAAATCCTAAACGTTTTGGTCACAAACCACGGAATCGACTTCATGACTCGCTAATGGGTCAAGACCCACAGTTCGAAAAAACAACTTGTCTGAAGATCTAGTCTCAGTCCCAATCACGGTGCATTTCTGCTTTCTCCTTCTCAAAGGCCTGCCGACCCCACTTAACCCCGTGGTGTCGTCTGAGACTGGTGTCGTCAAGACCCCTGAGAGGAGATTTATCCTTGATTCTGGCTGGATGGGGGTCCTGGGCCCTGACCCGGTAGCCAGCAAGTTGCCTGAACCTTCCAGGTTAACCACATCAGAGTCCCGCCTGTCCCGCCAGTGAGTGGGCCAGATGTCCTGATAGGGTTTTTCAGGTTTTCCTGGAATTCTGAAGGCTGTGCCGTGGTTCCAGCATGTGCTAAGGGGTCCTTGAGGCTGTTCTTCTAGGCACTCTCTTGCTTGATTGAGGCCTGGGGTATTACTGTGTGTCCTGTACCTCTCTGACGCTCGTCGGCCTTTCTATCCCCTGAGCTGATCACAGTGTCCTGGAACAACACTCTCCCAGGCCTCGCTGGACCCCAGTCTTCTCCTAATGGCCAATAACGTCTTTGGAGACAGAAGTTGAGGCCGGCTCACTGTCTGGACTCCATGGGTCACCCCCCGGCTGAGCGGCCCTTCAGACCCTCCGATGGCCAGACCTCATCCCTTATGTCCTTATTAAAGCGTCAGCAGGTCTTGCCTTCCCTCCCACATCCTATGTCCAGAAAGCTGGGAAAGTAGACAAAAGCCCCTCATCTCCGAGAATCACCCCACTCACTCACGGTTCAAGATCAAGTAACAAACGGAACCATCAACTGCACGCCAGGAATTCTGCCGGGCGCCTCATCCATCCTTCAAACGCCTCCCGCATGTCTGCTTGCCGGTGCTGCTCGTCCCTTCCTCACTGGGACTGGGGCGCAGCATTTAGGAGGGGAGCCCGCCAAAATACACGAACGCAGATACCGGGCAGAATCGTGACAGATGGTGACTAGTGCCATAGGGAAACAGGTTGTGACAGTGAGGGGGACCACTCAGACAGGGTGACCAGCTCTGAGGTCACATTCGAGTGGCGACCTTAAGAATGACGACTGATGGGGTGCCTGGGCGGCTCAGTCAGTTGAGCGTCCGACTCTTGGTTTCAGTTCGGGTCATGATCTCACAGTTTGTGAGTTCAAGCCCTACACTGGGCTCTGTGCTGACCGCATGGAGCCGGCTTGAGATTTCTCTCTCGCGCTCGCTCTCAGCCCCTCCCCGGCTTTCTCTCTCTCTCTCTCCCTTGAAAAATAAATATATAAACATAATAATTTAAAAAGTGATGCCTGGGTATGCGGCAGCTGGTGGTGAAGTGCCCCAGGCAGAAGGTCCTGAGGTAGGAAGTAATCTGTGGGGTCTGGAACATGGATGGAACCCTAAGTAGAGTGAGGAGGGGAAAGGGTGCACGCCATGAGGTCAGAGCGGTGGGCAGAAACCCCGTCATAGGAGCCGCATCCTGCGGATGTGCTAAGGAAGGTGCATTTCATCTCAGAGCCACGGAAACCGATCAGACGCTTTTAAGTAAGACATTGACGTGACCTGACCCTATTTCAGAAGTTACCTCTGGCTGCGATGCCAAGAAAAGATGGCGGGCAAGGGGCAGGGGTAAGTGCAGAGCCATCTGGCCGTGCAGGTGAAGCCAGCCTGGACTCAAGCTAACAAATCTCTGGCTGAGGGAAGGGAAACTGAGTATCAGCGCCTTTGCAGCTATGAAATGATGGAGTCAGAATTCAAACCCAAGACTTCTCCCTCCCAACAGTCACACTTTCTTCATCCTTTACGATACTCATCACTTCTATTAAGTGTCTCTTTACCCCTGACAACATGGTCTGTGGGGATCATTACCCCCATTTTACTTTCAAATATGCCACACGGTATTATTAACTGTAGTCATTATGCCATACATGATCCCCATGACTTATTTACTATATAACTTATACCTATATAACTTATTTGTACCTTTTGACTCCTTTTACCCATTTTACCCACCCCCTATCTCCCACCTCTGGCAACTACCAATCTGTGCTCTGTACCTATGAGCTTGTTTTTTGTTTGGTTGGGTTTTTTTTTTTTTTTAATGTTTTTTAATGTTTATTTTTGAGAGAGAGAGAGAGAGAGAGAGAGAGCACAAGTGGGGGAGGGGCAGAGAGAGAGAGAGAGAATCTGAAACAGGCTCCAGTCTCTGAGCTGTCAGCACAGAGCCCAACGTGGGGCTCGAACTTGGGAATGGTGAGATCATGACCCGAGCTGAAGCTGGACACTTAACTGAGCCACCCAGGCACCCCAGGTTGGGTTTTTTTGTTGCTTAGATTTCACATATAAGTGCACTCGTATGGTATTTGTCTAATGCCCTCAAGATCCATCCATTTGTTTCAAATGGCAAGGTTTCATTCTTTTTTTATGGCCGAATAATATTCCATTGCATGTATAAATTTTTTTTCAAAGTTTATTTATTTTTGAGACAGAGAGAGACAGAGCATGAACAGGGGAGGGGCAGAGAGAGAGGGAGACACAGAATCTGAAACAGGCTGCAGGCTCTGAGCGGTCAGCACAGAGCCCGACGCGGGGGCTCGAACTCACGGGCCGTGAGATCATGACCTGAGCCGAAGTCAGACGCTTAACCGACCGAGCCACCCAGGCGCCCCCTCCATTGTGTGTATAATACCACATCTTTATCCATTCCTCCATGAACCCTTAAGTTGTTTCCATGAACAGGGGGTGTATTTCTTTGAGTTAATGTTTTCCTTTCCTTGGGACAAATACCCAGAAGTGGGACTTCTAGTTCTAATTTTTTGAGAAACCTCCATACTGTTTTCCACAGTGGCTGCACCAATCTACATTCCCGCCAAGACTTCCTTTTCTTAAAAAAAAAAAATCTTCCAAAATTATTCTGAGTTTAGTATTCACGTTAATTTCTAATGCTATCATATTAATAAGCGTCCTTAATTTAAATTAAAAAAAATTTACTGAGACTAAATTCACACCACATACAATTAATTAACATTTTAATTTACTTTTTTTAAAGAGTGCCATTTAACAAACTTTTAATGTTTATTTATTTTGAGAGAGGAGGGGGAGGGGCAGAGAGAGAGAGAATCCCAAGCAGGCTTTGCACTGTTAGCGAAGAGCCAGATACAAGGCTCGATCTCACGAACTGTGAGATCATGACCTGAGCTAAAATCAAGATCATGACCTGAGCTAAAACCGACTGAGCTACCCAGGCGCCCTTAATTAACCTTTTTTATTTATTTAAAAAAAAATTTTTTTTTTAACATTTATTTATTTTTGAGACAGGGAGAGACAGCATGAATGGGGGAGGGTCAGAGAGAGGGAAACACAGAATCTGAAACAGGCTCCAGGCTCTGAGCAGTCAGCACAGAGCCCGACGCGGGGCTCAAACTCACGGACCGCAAGATCATGACCTGAGCCGAAGTTGGATGCTTAACCAACTGAGCCACCCAGGCGCCCCTAATTAACCTTTTTTAAAGTGTACAATTCAGTAGTATTCAGTGTACTCACAATGTTGGGCAACCACTATCTCTCTCTGGTTCCAAAACTTCTTCCTCACCCCATGAAACAACCCATACCTAAGCAACCTTGCCCCATCCCCACCCCACCCCTTTCCCTAGTAACCGCTAATCTGTCCCTAGGGGGTTGTTTGCTCTCCATATATATCATACAAAAGACATCGTATAATTTGTGACCTTTTGGGTCTGGCTTCTCTCAGAATAACTTTTCAAGGTTTCCCCAAGTTGTCACACGTATCCGGACTTTGTTCCTTTTTACGGCCAAATAGTACAGTGTTGTATATACGTACGACAGTTTATCTGTTCATTCATCTATGGACATTTGGGTTGTTTCCACCTTTTGGCTACTATGAATAACGCTGCTATAGACATTCACGTACAAGTTTCTGGGCGGACGTATGTTTTCACTTCTCTCGGGGCGATGGCATTGGTGCGTCATGTGTTCCTGTGTTGAATTTTTTGAGGAACCCGCCAAGCTATTTCCCGCAGCGGCGGTGTTAGTTTACATACTAACAATCGAGCTGGGTGCCTGTTTCTCCACATCCTCACCAACACTTGTTGTTTTCTATTTTCTTCTATTTTTTTTTTTCTGTTTGTTTTTGAGAGAGAGAGAGCATGAACGGGGAAGGGGCAGAGAGCAAGGGGGAAAGAGGCTCTGGAGGGGACTCTGAGCTGTCAGCACAGAGCCCAGTGGGGAGCTCAAACTCACCAACCATGAGCTCATGATCTGAGCCCAAGTCAGACACTGAACCAACTAAGCCACGCAGGCGCCCCTCTAGTTTCTTGATTTAAGCCATCCTAGTGGGTGTGAGGTGGTATTTCACTGTGGTTATAATCTGCATTTCCTTAATGAGCAATGAAACTAGAAAAATACAGAAAATTAATTTAAAATGATAAAAATTAATAAAACCAAGAGTTGGTTCTTAGAAAAGGTAAAATTGACAGAGATTTTGCTCTCTCTCCCTCTTTTTTTTCCCTTAGTCAGTTTGGCTAAACATTTGTCAATTTTTTTTGACCTTTTCCAGGAACCCGCTTGTAGTCTTATTGATTTTCTCCATTTTTTTTTTTCTATTTTCGATTTCATTTATTTCCACTCTTATCTTTATTATGTCCTTCCCTTGGCTTGCTTTAGGTTTAGTTTGCTTTTCTCTTTCTAGTTTCTTTTTATTTTTTATTTTGAAAGAGAGAGAGAGAAAGTGGGGGAGAGGGGCAGAGGGAGAGGGAGAGAGAATCCTAAGCAGGCTCCATACTCGGTGCAGAGCCTGACTCGGGGCTCGATCCCACGACCCGGGGATCATGACCTGAGCCAAAATCAAGAGTCGGATGTTCAACGGGCTGAGCCACCCAGGCACCCCTCGTTCTAGTTTCCTAAGGTAAAAGTTTAGGTTATCGACTTGAAATCTTTCTTCTTTTCTTTTAATTTTTTTTAATGTTTTATTTGTTTTTGAGAGAGAGAGAGAGAGAGAGAGAGATTGAGAGCAGGGGAGGGGCAGAGAGAGAGAGGGAGACACAGAATCCGAAGCAGGCTCCAGGCTCCGAGCTGCCAGCACAGAGCCCGACGTGGGGCTTGAACCCACGAATCGTGAGATCATGACCTGAGCCAAGTCGGACGCTTAACCAACTGAGCCACCCAGGAGCCCCTCTTTCTTCTTTTCTAATACACACATTTACACCTATAAATTTCCCTGGAAGTGCTGCTCGAGTTGCATCCCATAAACTCACACATGTTCTGTTTTTGCCTTCATTCATCTTAAGGTATTTCTAATTTCGCCTCAGATTTCTCCTTCGACCCACTGAGTTAGGAGTGAACTTTTTTATTTCCACCTATTTGTGAACTTCCCAACAGTCCTTCTGTTATATTAATTTGTAATTTAATTCCACTGTGGTTGGAGAGCAAACTTCGCGTGATTTCAATCCTCTTAAATTTCTCGAGGCTTGTTTTACACCCTAGCATATGGTCTATCCTGGAGAATGTTCCATGTGCCCTTGAGAAAAAGTGTGTATCCTGCTGTTGGGTGGAATCTTCTTTAGCTATATCTGTTAGGTCTAATTGGTTTGCAGGCGTCCGATATTTTACTTCCTTACTGATCTTCTGCCTCGTTGTTCTGTTACTGAAGGTGGGTACCGACGTCTGCAACCATTATTTTGAATGGCTTGCTTTCCCTTAAATTCTGTGTCTGCTCCAAATTTTGTTGTGAGAAGCATATGTATTTACAATAATTTCATCTTCTTGATAAACCCTTTTATCATTATAAATGTCCTTCTTGTCTTGAATAATAGTGTTTGCCTCCTTAATATCTATTTTGTCGCAAACTTGCATAGCTACTCTAGCTCTCTGTCGGTAACTCTGCGTGGCATCTTTTTACTTTAAACTTTCTTGTGTCTCTGAATCTAAAGGAAACAGCACGCAGTCCGATCACGTTTTTAAATCTATTCTGCAGATCTCCGCCTTTGATTGGGCTGTTTGCCCCATTTACATCCAACATAATTACTGAGAAGGTAGAATTTATGTCTGCCATTTTGCTATTTTTTTCCCATGTCTTATGGGGTTCTTTGTTGTTCTCTTCTATTTCTCGATTCCTGCCTTCTTTTGTTTAGATATTTTCTAGTACCAAAATAATAATAATAATAAAATTAAAAAATAAAATAAATAATACAGTTTGGGGGGGTGCCTGGGTGGCTCAGTAGGTTAAGGGTCTGACTCTGGCTCAGGTCACGATCTCACAGGTTTGTGGGTTCAAGTTCTGCGTCAGGCTCTGTGCTGACAGCTCAGAGCCTGGAGCCTGCTTTGGATTCTGTGTCTCCCTCTCTCTTTGTCCTTCCCCCCATTCACACTCTGTCTCTCTCTCTCTCTCTCTCAAAAATAAACATTAAAAAATAGTAATAATATAGTTTGGATAAATCCTGAGTTAATTTTAGTAGCGTACAAAAACTTTGCTCCAGTACAGCTCCATTTCTTCCCACACCTTTGTACTATTATTGTCATAGAAATCTCACCTCTACGCCTTACAAGCCTGCCAACACAGTTTTGTAATTATTGCTTTATGCAGTTGCCTTTTATTTATTTTTTTTAAATAATAGGCTTGAGATTTTATTTTATTTTAAAGTAGGCTCCACGCCCAAAGTGGAGCTTGAACTCACAACCGCGAGCTCTCCCAACTAGGCCAGCCAGGTGCCCCTGAAATTTTATTTTTAAGCAATCTCTACACCCAACGTGGGGCTCAAACTCATGACCCTGAGATCAAGAGCTGGATGGTCTGACTAAGCCAGGCTCCTCTATGCAGTTGCCTTTTAATGGCAAAAAAAAAAAAAAAAAAAAAAAGCATTACAAATGAAAATGTTTATACTTTCATAATACCTACGCAGTTACCCTTGTTGGTGTTCTTTGCATTCAAGTTACCATCTAGTGTACGTTTATTTCAGCTTGCAGAGCCCCCTGGAGTATTCCTCATAGAGCAAGCCTGCTAACGACAAATTGTCTCTCTTTACTGGAGAGGTCTTCATTTCCCTTTGTTTTGGGAGAGCACAATGTTTTGATCCATTTTCATCCAAAGCCTAACTACAGTGGGGAGAAGGTGGCCCAGTGGGCAGGTGACCTTATCCTTATGTCTTTTCTCTGGGCTTAGATTTAACCTGGCTCCACCAACGTACTAGCTGTGTGACCTTGGACAGGTCACGTCACTTCTCTGTGCCTTAGTTTCCTCGTATATAAAATGGAGATACCAATGAGACAGTGCTCCAAAGTGTTGCAGAACTCAGGACTTGCAAAGCCCTTGGGGCTGATGTGAGCCCACAGCCCTAGCTGTTGGGTCATTTGCCAAACAAAAACAACAGGGGGGTGGGCAGAGAAAGGAAGGAGCATTCTAGCCACCTCCAGGGCTCTCGAAGGTTCTCTTTGATGAATGCCACCTGTTTTTCCTACAAGATACTAGGCTCATCAGAGGCAGCCCGGAAGCTGGCAGGGGCAACTGTAGAACCATGACAATGAAGGAAACCCACCCCCTGGGGCGCCTGGGCGGCTCAGTCGGTTAAGCATCCGACTTTGGCTCAGGTCGTGATCTCACAGTTCGCGGGCCCGAGCCCCATGTCGGGCTCTGGGCAGACAGCTCAGAGCCTAGAGCCTGCTCCAGATTCTGTGTCTGCCTCTCTCTGCCCCTCTCCCACTCACACTCTGTCTCTCTCAAAAAAAATAAACAGTAAAAATGTTTCTTTTGAAGGAAACCCATCCCGTGTTGTAAATTACACGTGACTAAGACCACCGGCAAAACCCATTCTTGTCGTCTTGGGATACTGCACGGGCCTGGAGAGCCTGTGATGGCAGCCAGCCAGGATGGGCCCATCAACAGCATCTGCTGGGCAGCACCGCTGGACCACTCCCAAGACCCAGGGCGAGTCCCCAAGGACACCTACAAAGCTCCCAGGAGGTAGAGGCTTGCCTCCACTCTGCTGCCACCGGGTCCAGCCCCCACTGCCCTCCTTCCGTGGGCCAGCCCCTCCCCACTTCCCCCAGCCGGCCCCACTCTGGCCCCTTCCTCCCTCCGAATCAAATGACACCGATGACTCATGCCTCGAGGAAGGCCATTTATTTCCAAGATATAGACTATACTTTTAAGACAGGACTTTTCAGAAGCAGGAAATCTTAGTTGTCGCCTAGAGAGGTGTGTCAAGGACACAGTGAAAGGAGACATGCGCACGTGGGGCCAGAGGCTTTTCCAACACTGTTACAACACTTTTTTAAATGAGCAAAACATCTTTAAAAATCCTTATAAATTCTTTATAATATGTTACACATTTAGAGACAATATTTACAGTAAAAGGGTGGGGGAGGGGGGAAAGAGAAATCTACTTTACAGCAAATCTTTGCATAAAACAAGAAGACTGATAGACGTGGCAGTGAGGTTCACAACCCCACCTGGGCTTCCCTGGGGTAAGTGAGGGCGTGTGTGGGGAGGCCTGGTGGTCTGAGGTCTATTTACAACGTGTGGGGAGAAGAGGGGGCTGGGTCCCGCCCATCCTGAAGGAACAGCCCAGCTCAGACCCCATAAATCAGTGTGTGTGTGTGTGTGTGTGTGTGTGTGTGTATGTGTGTGTGTTTGTGTATGAGTGAGTGAGAGAGAGAGAAAGAGAGAGAGAGAGAGACACCAGGGATGTTCACTACACCCCCTCCTAAATAGAAGGTGGGGGTCTGTGTGCCTGAATTGTGGAAGCAGCAGGCACAGCTGGAAGAACAAAGAGAGGGACAAGGGAGATCTAGCAGGGGGTACCCTGGACCCTCCCAAAACTGGGGAATCGGCAGCCAGCTCCCATGGTCAACACGCTTAGTGAGGGTGGTTTAGAGGTTGGCAAAAAGTTGGTGAGGGGAACAACCCTGGTAGGAGTCTCAGTTCCGCCTCTGTGGAGTGGCCCTAACTTCCTTCTCTGGCTCTGACAAGCGGCAGGGGCAGGATCCCTGGATGCACCGAAGGCGGGAGGGGTGGGGGTGGGGGGCTGCTGTATGTGGTGGGGTTGGGCAACAAGGGGCAGGAGAGGCAGAAGTTGCTACTGGAAACACCTTCTGACAGTGACTAGCACACTCGCACACATACCCCCTCCGCCCATGGACACGATGACCCTACATCACCTCCCCACCTTAGCTAGGAGCCAAGAGCTAATGGAGAGGCACGGAGGAAAGAAGCGAAGAACCAGCATCACCCCGGGTCTTTCCTTTAGTCCGGGACTGAGACTCGGGAGGGGGGTGGTTCCCTATCCACACCCCATGGCCAACAAGGGTCTCTAAGTGCAGACACAGAAGGGCCCAGAGGGCCCACTCTGTCACAGAGCTCCAGCAGCCTGTCCCCTCTCCTCTCCCCACTCCTCTTACCTCCGGGGTGTCCCCCTCCCTCCCGCTCCCGCTCCCACTCCCTGTCCCAGCCGGGGCCTTCTCGTCTGCCCGCCCCCTACCGATCCCGCACACAAACTAGAGACGCGGCCTGCAGCGCCAGATGCACCGGGGACAAGAGAGGGGGGGCAAGCCAGAGAAGACTGGGGTAGAGGGACCGGCGCGGGGCGGGGGGCTGGTCACAGACACTGATGGAGGCGGGAGGCGGCCGAGCGGCGCGGGGGCTGGCTCTGCAGGGCCCCCGGGTCCCCGGGCGGCAGCGAGGCCGCGGACGACGGCGCCCGGGCCTTGGTGGACTCCAGGCTGCTGAGGCCCGAGTCCTTGTTGTCGCTGTGCGCCCGAGGGCCCGCGGGCTCCGGGGCGCCGCCCCCGCCCAGCTCCTTCCACTCGTTGAAGTTGAGGTCGGTCAGCGGGCTCTGCACCACCACCGTGTGGCGCCGCCAGCTGCTCCGGCGCCGCCGCGTCTCCGGCGACAGCGGCCGCCGCAGCCGCACGGCGAGCATATCGTCGGCGGTGCCGCGGAGGCGCAGCCGCAGAGCCTCGATGCGCGACGGCCGCGAGCCCAGCGCCGCCACCGCCGCGGCCGCCGGGGGGCGCAGCGACTCCTGGCTGCTGGACGAGGCCGAGCCCGGCGGCTCGGCGGCCCGGGGGCCGCCCCGCCCCGCGCCCGCGCCCTCGCCGTCCGGGCGGCTGCGGGACAGGCGGCGGCGCGCCAGGGTGTCGCAGGGCATGAGGCGGTGCGAGCTGAAGGAGGGCCGGCGCGCCGGGCGCCCCCCGGGCCCCGCGCCGGCCTCCGTGTCCGTCTCCACGTGGCTCAGCTCGCTGCGCTCGTCGTCCGCCTCGTCCCCCGCGCCCGGCCGCCGGCCCCCGGCGCCCGAGCACACGCTGCGGTCCATGGTGGACAGGGTGGAGTAGCCCGAGACGATGGAGCGCGTGTCCGCGGCCGGTCGCTCGTCCGGCGCCGCCGGGGGGCTGAGGCGCCCCGGGGCCTCGGAGGCGGCTGCGCCCGGCAGCGGCCCCTCCGGCTGGTCCCGCGCCCCCGGCGCCGGCGCCCCCGCCTCGGGCTTGTGCGCCTCCTGCTCCGAGTCGTCGTCGGTGCTGCTGCCCAGTCCCCGCGCCTCCCGCCGCTTCTTCCGCTTGCGGTTGACCGCCGAGATGAAGGAGATCGCCAGCATCTCCCGGGCGTACGGCTCCTTCTTGGGGGCCCACGAGCCCTGCGCGGGAGACAGGTCAGCATGCAGGAGGCGCCCCCGCACCGCGGCAGGTCCCAAGCCGGCCCCGCTCCCCCACCCCCACCCACCCTCCCCGGCGTCCTAAGCCCTTCCTCCCTGATGGCTGTCCCAGTGGGAGCGTCCCTACCCAGCCGGGAGCCGGCGAGACGCGGCCCCCCTCAATATCCCAGTCCCCTCCGGTACCCACTCTGGTCTCAATCCAGACTCTCGGCTCCTTCCTGTGAGCTGGGGCCTGGTCCCTCACCTCCACCCCAACTTCCACTCCATTCCCCAAGCCCAGCGCTAGATTAATCCTTGCAGACACAGCTCTGGTGATAATAGCCTCTCAACAGTGAATACACTTGACAGTTTGAACCCATATATACCAGCCCCGGTTATAGTCACCAGAGCCTGGCAGGAACGTCTCTCCCCCCATGGCTTCTACCCCCTCCATCTCCACTCACTCCCACCTGGGAAACCTGCCTTTCCACCTAGGCAGTAGGTATGGGCCTCTCCAGGGCAACCGGCCCAAGTTCACTTCCCCTTCCCACTACAGCCCACTGCATTTCAGCCATCCCACCGGGGCCCCCACCCACAGTCCCCAAACCCACATCAATCTGGCCGGCTCGGCTGCCAGAAGTGGCTACCCAGTTCTGAACAGTCTGAACGATCGGATTGAAGGCGTCCCCAAACAGTGATTTCCAACCCCACGCGGGGCAACTTCCTGCTGCACTGTCACTGCTAAGTCCTGTGAGTGTTTTCTGGTCCTGTCCTTCCGTGATGCCCCAGCAGAGCCCACGGGGACCCTCACGGGCCAACACCAAACTATCTCTTGAGGTCCAGAACTCTTCTTCCAATGGCAAATCCATCTCTAGCAAAGTGTCTGTAGGCACCTGAAACTCACCTATCTACAACTACTACACTAGGCTCCCTACACCTGCCCCAAACGATCTGCATTCATGTTCCCCACCTTCAGGTGGTTCCCTGCCTCCTTCTCCTTCCCTGCTGCTTCTCAGTTTTCCTGAAGTGACTCCCAAAGCCAGCTCATCCTCACCATCCTCTGTCCAGGCCCTTGCTCTGCCTTTTCTGGGTCTTTCTACCATCTCCTGATAGGGGTCCCTGCCTCCAGCCTTGCCTTACCCCAGTCCCCCCTCCTCTAGAGCAGTCAGTCCTTCTAGGCAAGGCAGGAATCTGATCACCTCCAGACTCTGCAGGGCCCCCCACCTCCCCCAGGATGAAGCCCAGACACAGGGCCCTTTACAACCTGTTGCCCGCTTTGCCAGCCCTCCCTACCCTAACCGCAACACACCCTTCACTCTGGCGATGCCCACCTGCCACACTGACTTGCCCTGAGCCACCACCGCCCCCTCTCCCTGCCCGCCTATTGCCGTATGAGCTCTTAGCCCTCTTCCTAGGCCCAGCTCAAATATGGCATCCTCTGTACAGCCACCTCTCAGCCCTCCCATGGCCTTTGAAAACACACCTACACCTGCTCTTCTCCCATCGGAATAGCTCTGTTCCACATCATCTGTATCACACTCAGAGTTCCTTGAGAGCAAGGTCTGTGGCCTCTTTGTGTGTGCGTCCATGACTCCTAGTGCAGTGCCCGCACATAACAGGTGCTCACTAAACGTTAAGTGACTGGGGCGCCTGGGTGGCTCAGTCCGTTGAGCATCCAACTCTTGATTTCGGCTCAGGTCATGATCTCACTCTATGAGTTCAAGCTCAGCTTCGGGCTCTACACTGACAGTACAGAGCCTGCTTGGGATTCTCTCTTTCCCTCGCTCTCTGCCCCCACCCCCAAACATACATACATACATACATAAATGTTAAGTGAATGGACAAATGGGTGAATGCAGTCCCCTCAACACAGAAGGCTGTGCATAAGCACAGGCTGAAACTGGTCCCCCTGCTGGGCTGGAATGACCTGCCCTGTGACCCCTTCTCACAGGTCACCTCCTGTTTCAGCCACGGTATAATAATGGAGACACAGAGATGCCTCGTGTGGCCACCGCATCCTATGTACTCTCTCTCACATCAGCTGGTTCTGAGGAAGCTAAAGCATGTCAGGGAGTCAAGATTCATAGGCATGCGGCTCCTGGGCCATGGCGGTCAATGCTGCACGGCTCCAGAAGGCAATCCCCGGAGTTGTGCGATCTGGCAGTTCTGCTCTGATCAACCTGAGGCACAGGGTAGCCAGTGCCACGGTCTTTTCTGGCCAGTGCTCTCTGAGGCGCTTGTGAGGCCACTAGGACCATCTGATCAAATTATCCTCTCATCCCAGCTAGTTACAGAAGCAGAGCAGTCATAATGGTCACTTCCAGGAATGTAGAGGTCGGTACATTCACATAAAGGCCAAGGCGTCAGCCCAGGAGAGGCTACGGGAAACCAGGGGGCTAGCAGGAGCGATGGGTGGGCTAGATTCAGGTCACTATAATGAACTTGCTCCCTGCCGTAGAAGTCTTATGATGGAGTGAGCTCCCCGTCCCCCCAGGCACACTGCGTGTCAGGCACACTGGGCTCGCTGGGACCTGGCCAGTGCTTAGAGACCCGGACAGACATGAGTCCAGTTCAATCACCAGAGTTTAGTGATTTCACCCACTACTATGAACAGAATTGTGTCCCCTTCCCCAAATTCGTATGCTGACGCCCTACCCCCCAGTGGGATAGTATTTGGAGATGGGGCCTTTGGGAGGTAATGAGGTCATGCCCTCGTGGTGGCATTAGTGCTCTTATAAAAAGAGACACCGGAGAGCTTTCTCTATTGTAATCTCTCTTTGCTGTATGAGGACACAGCAAGAAGGCGGCCATGTACGAGACAGAAAGAGAGCTCTCACCAGAAACTGACCATGCTGACCCCTTGATCATGGACATCTAGCCTCAAGAACTGTGAGAAAAAATGGGGCGCCTGGGCGGCTCAGTCGGTTAAGCGTCCGACTTCAGCTCAGGTCATGATCTCACAGTTCATGAGTTCGAGCCCCGAGTCGAGCTCCGTGCTGACAGCTCAGAGCCCGGAGCCTGCTTCGGATTCTGCGTCTCCCTGTCTCTGCCCCTGGCCCGCTCTCAAGAGACATTCGGTCTCTGTCTCTCTCAAAAGTAAATAAACATGAAAAAATATATAATAATAAAAGAACTGTGAGAAAATAAATTTCTCTCATTTAAGCCATCCAGTCTGTGGTATTTTGTTATGGCAGCCAGAGCTAAGACACCAACCCCCTTGGCCATCAAGCTCTACATCCTTGCCTAATGGGTTCTGTCTCAGAGGGCAGGCCCTGGACGGCGAGTAGCTGGCTGTGAGAGCTGGTTCAAAACACCAGCTTCAGGTTCATTGATTTTCTCAGTTGTTTTCAATTTCATTGATTTATCCTCTTATCTTTGTTATTTCCTTCCTTCTGCCTGCTTTGGGCCCTCCAAAAAGAATATTAAGTACAGCAGACATACTTGTGGCTATAAGAAGAAATATTACATTTCATTGACAGGTGAGCAGCTGAGGATCAGAAAGGGGTTAAACAACTTGCCTGATGTCCTGAAGCTAAGTGGTGGAGGCAGGACTCAGACCCAGGACTGTCTGTGCTTTTTTTCTTTCTTTTTAATTTTTAAATTATTTATTTTGAGAGAGAGCGCGAGTGGGGGGAGGGGCAGAGAGAGACAGGGAGACAGAGAATCCCAAGCAGGCGCTAACAGCACGGAACCCAACACGGGCCTCGATTTCATGAACCGTGAGATCATGACCTGAGCCGAAATCAAGAGTCGGACCCTTAATCGACTGAGCCACCCAGGCACCGCGGACTGTGCGCTTTTAGCCACTGGGAACACTGCCCCTGGCCACCTGGTCGCTTAACTCCCAGGCCGGATCCTTCTATTCCACCAGATGCCTCACCCAGCACGGCCACGGTGAGTGACTTCTCTGCTTACCACGGTACCCACAGTACCTCCTACTTTCCTTCCCTGTGACCAGCAACTTCCTCAGCATCCAACGGCAATTGTCCCCATTCCCTTGGCCAAAATCAAGAAGTGGGACGGCTTAAGCAGGGAGAAAGCTTCAGAATTGCTTTGGCACTTACCTTGGACTTGGCTGGACTGCAGGTGGTAGAATCTGTTGGTGAGAGAGAGAAATACAAAGGAAAGTTAAATCGGGGCAGGAGAAGGCTGCCTTGTGAACACGATTCCCTCTCCCCGGAGGCTTCAGGAACCAGGGAGTTCAGACATCTGAGCTCTCCCCAGGTGTTGGGAGTGTGATGGGCTTCTGGTGTCATTTCCCATGGCCCAGGGACGGTATTGATGGCAATCACCACTTCCTTTCGAGGTAGGAAGTGACGTCAAGGCTGCCAGTTGTGAGACCCTCATTTGTCAGGGTCAAAAGCAAGGAGGGCTTCTCTTTGGGCCTAGGTCCTCTCCCCTCCCCTCCTGTCCCTGTTACTCTGAAGCACTAGAGAGAAAATGCCAAATATCAGACGCAGTCCACGGAAACCACAATGAAACACAGCGAATCACAGATGCTCTGGAGAAATGGAGACCACACAGTGCACAGGCAAGGGGGCGCCCTACCTCCACCCTCACCACCACCCCCACTTCCGGGACAGGAGGAAGAAGAGGGACCCTGTGAATGATGGCGTCGAGGGGCAGACACCAAGTAGGTGGGACCCAGGAGGCAGAGCGTGCTGGTGACTAGGGCCTTGATAGGCTCCGCCTCCAGACTCCTGGTCCATCTGCCTTCCTGGGGGCAAGGCCCTGTTTATCACCAGAGTTACGAGAACAGAACGAGTAAAATCATTACATCGGTAGGACTGGGGTCCCGCTCCTTTAAGATCACTGGGGGTGGAGAAGGAACCACAACCAAATCCTGGCAGTGTCCTCTCCAGGACCGGGGAGGGGGTAGGCTGATCTAAGGACCTCCCGGGGTCTGACGGGGCAGTGGGCAGGCACAGTTAATCCACACTCTCTGGCAAGCAAGTGAGTCCTCCTCCCCACCCCTCCCCTGCACACGGTGAGAGGAGCAGATGGCCAACCACACAGTGACACACACGAGGCAGGGGAGCGGCAGCAGGTGATTAGAAGAAACGGGGGGCTCCTCTCTGCCATCCCCACCCACCTTGTCCCCTGGCTCCCTCCTCAGCCTGCCTCTTGTAACTAGGGGTGCTGCGCTAGGCCTCTGTCAGAGACAGGAGCCTTCATGAAGGGTGGCCCGCCCACAGGGTGGGAGAAGTTAATGCCTTGGGCAGAGGGGCTGCTCTGCTATGAGAGTCTACGGCCCTGAAACAGGACTTAGGGGCTGAGTGACCAGGGGCTCTGGTTTCAGAAGTGGGAAGAGTCAGCCCTCGGAGCCCACCAAGGCAGGAGCTGCAGTTATAGAGAGGCTTCTGAGAGTGACATCACTCGTGTCCCGCAGGCTGGGTCCCCCTACCAGCCAGGCCTCCCCCTGTCCAGATAACCGGAGGTGACCGGGTTCAGCACAGAGAAAAGCCCAGAGTCTGGGGACCGCGACAGAGGTGAGGGAGCAGTCATGCGGTGCCCAGACTTCCCGGCAAGGGGCCAGGATCTGGCTCCGACAAATGCCTCCTTCCTCCTGAGAAGGGGCTTTCAGATGGGAGGGCTAGGGTGGGGGTATGTTGTTCACAAGTGGGGGTAGCCGGTATGTCAAGGGTGAGGTGCTCACAGCCCGGGACCTTTCTGCCTGCCCCTCGGGCCTGCCCAGCCTTCTTATAATCACCCGCCACTGTTAGTGACCGAGGCCGCAAATGCCACACTGTACCCTTTAAATCTCCAACAGGTCCGCTGGAGGAGGGGAAGGGGAGAAGAGAGAGGCAGGGTTCAGGGGCGGGAGGAGAGCACAGGGAGAAGAGAGAAGGGGGCAGAGGGGTGCAAGGAGAAAAGGAAGAAAAATTAAAAAGAGGAACATGCCCAGAAGGACACAGCCCATGAGAAATAAAAAGCTTAGGAAGGAAACCAGTGAAGGAGGGCGAACAAAGCCCCTACCCAGCCCGGGGAGGGGCAGCTGAGCAGACAAGGAAGCGGGCCCACAGGCAAGCCAGACCTCCCCAGAGTGGAGAAGGCCCTGCCACAGCCCGGGTCTCTGTGGTGGGGGCAGGGAAGGGCCCCGCTGGGGCAGAGCAGGGAAGCTGGGCGTCTGGCCAGGCATCTGGGACCCTTGGGAATGCGAATCCCACCCCCACTCCCACCCGTTCCCAAGCCCCTGCACTCACCTGAACCTGGGTCACCAGGGGGCACTGTCCTGCCAATGTTAGGCAGGAGGTACTCAATGTTGGGCACTGACTGAGGCTCCTTGTCATCCACAGGAGTCTGCAAACAGGAGGAGGGTCAGCCAGCATGTCCTCAGATGGCTGGACTGTGGATCCCGCAAAACGGGGTAACCTGAGGCAGGGCCCATGACTCCTCCATCAGATTGGGGCTCACCAACTGTCTCTCTCATCAGCCAGGCACTCTTGAAGGCAGGTCCTACACGTACCCCATTAGACTGTTTTGTGCCTTCTCCAATACCTTGACTGAACCCCAAAGGCCGGAGCTGTGTCTCCACCATCAGATTGGATCTTTCTAAGATCTATATCCTCCACATAAGACTGGAAGGTGGAGTCTGCCTTTGCTACTGGACTCAGTTTCCTTAGAGTGGCTTATACCTCCCCCCTTAGACTGGGGACTCATGAAGGCAAGGATTGTGTCTCCCATTAGACTGGAGGCTCCTGAGAAGAGGGCCTATGTTTCCTCCATCAGACTGGGAAGCCCCAAGGGCAGGGACCTTCCCCTGCTTGAGTCTTACTGCCTGCCCCCTCCCGGCCCCCAGCCTGAGATGCAGGCCCACCTCAGACCAGACCCACTCCACCCTCCCTCTGCATCACTTACTCTCTCTCCCTTGTCCTCGTCATCGCTGAAGAACCAGTCTGACTGCAGAGGAGACAAAAGGAAGTGGTGAAACTCAGCGTGGGAAGGGGCTGAGGGAAGACGGAGACACGGGCTCTGGACCTGCACAGTCCAGAGGACTCCACTCAGACGCCATATGGAATGGGGCAGGAGAAGGTCCTCCCTCTTCTCAACAACCCCCAGGCTGGCCTGGTCACTGGATGTTCCCAAGGGAACATGGATTCCCAGGACCAAACCCCACAGACTATGAGAAACCCTTGAGGAGAGAAAAGGCTGGACCCCAGTGCTGGAGGGAAATGCAGCCTGGAATGGGAAGGGCTGAGGATTGATGGAGGGCCAGTTCAGGAAAAGCTTCTCCGCCTGTTTTTCACTAGATATTGTCCAGAACACATCTCTGGGGCTCGCTCCCAACCGCAAGCCAGAAGCGGGGACAGCAGTGCCATCTAGCGCAGGCTGGGTCCACTGCAGAGAGAAGGCCCACCTGTTGCGGCAGCCAGAAGAGCCCTGGGCACCACATTAGCTACTGGGGTTGCCACTCTCTCCCCCAGCCAGAAGACAGAAGTGCCGGGAGGGAAATGTTAGGGGGTTCCCTGAGGGGCAGGCAGGAAAGAGTTTTCACATAAATGCCAAACAGGATAGAAAATAAAGTAAAAATCTGATTCGTAAGTATGTTTTGTGAAATCTGAGAATCTTAAGGATAAAACCCTAAAAGTTTTCTGGAGGAAAAAAAAGGTTGCTTACAAATGAGCATCAGCTGTAACTAGAACTTTCAGCAGCAGCAGCAGACATAAGAAGATAAGTAGTATTTTCCTGTATTGCTGGATTACAAACGCAGGAATTTTGAGCCTAGAATTTTATACCCTGCTAAACTCTCAGTTGAGTGTGAACTAAAGCTACTTGAAGACATCAGAAAGCTTGCTGCACAAAGATTCTCTTAACTGTGTATAGGAGCACAGTTAAGAAATGACCCCGGGGTGGAGTGACCAGCTCGGAGAGGTCAGGATGAATGTCCACGGTCAATCCAAGCAAGGATACTCATATACACATACAACTGTACACACACAAAGTATATCCATGACACTGTGGATTTCGAACACAGAGGGAGAAACCGGTGATGGGTGACAGTACACTAAGGCACTTGGTTTTTAGATGTGGTGGAAGGAAGACAATGGATATTGATGAGCTTTAGGAATAATCAGTGAGAGTGAAGCATAAGTATGGGCTGTTATAATTGTATAATTAAACACAGATTGGGCTTTATACATTGTGTGATTTTCTTTTCTTTTTTTTTTTAATTTATTTTGAGAGAGCGAGAGCGAGCGTGCGAGGGGCGGAGAGAGGGAGAGACAGAATCCCAAGCAGGCTCCACACGCTGTCAGCACTCGGGGCTTTAACTCATGAACCGTGAGATCATGACCTGAGCAGAGATCAAGCTGGATGCTTAACCAAGCAGCCACCCAGGCTCCCCTAAATTATGTAATTTTCATATCGGGAAAACAAAAATCAATCCATCGAAAGCAAGGTAGGACAGATGGAAAAGAAATAAAATGAAAATGGGGTAAACAAAAAATGACACTTAAGACGGCAGAGAGAAGTCCCAACAACACAGAAATTGGAATCAATGAGTTAAGCTCACTGGTCGAAAGTTAACACACACAGAATATTAGGGGCGCCTGGCTGGCTCAGTTGCAAGTGTGCAACGCGATCTCAGACTCATGAGTTCGAGCCCCACATTGGGCATTACTTAAAAAAAAATACTGTTCGTTGAAAAATAAATAAATACAATAAGACAGGGAACGTGGATTGAAAGGATACGTATTGCCCAATCAGACTGGGTAATTATGGCGGGAGCAAAGTGGGGTCAGGGATGAAGGGGGAAACAAGGAGACTTGCAGGTTGATTATGACCATGTGCCATGAACCTCAGTTATTATTCGTCACAATCTGGCATATTATGAACTCAAATAAGTGGCAAAGGAGAGCAACAAGAAAGAGAAGAGAGGATAAGAAATAATGCAAGATCGAAAGTCAGTCTTCTCGGGCTCAAGTCCACCTCAGGTAAATGACTTCTTTGAGTCTATTTACTTATCTGTAAAATGGGCCTAACAGGAGTATCTACTTCTAAAATTGTGGTGAGAAGGAACATGAAATCCGGTATGGCTATTATAAGAAACTAGAAATACCAAGTGTTGATGAGGATGTGGGGAAAAGGGAACTGTCACACACTGTTGGTGGGAATGTAAATTGGTGCAGCCACTATGGAAACCAGCAGGGAGGTTCCTCAAAAAATTAAAAATAGAACTACCCTACGATCCAGGAATGTCTGGGTGGCTCCGTCAGTTAAGCATCCGACTCTTGACCTCTGCTCAGGTCCATGACCTCACAGTTCGTGGGTTCCAGTCCCGACTCAGTCTCTGCACGGACAGCGTGGAGCCTACTTGGGATTCTCTCTCTCTGTCCCTGCCCCTACTTGTGCTTTCTCTCTCTGTCTCTCTCTCTCAAAATAAACAAATAAACTTAAAAAAAAAAAAAAAAGAGCTACCCTATAATCTAGCAATTCTGCTTCTGGGTATTTATCTGAAGAAAACAAAAACACCAAGGAGAGATATCTGCACCCTTTTGTTCATTGCAGCACATTATCTACAACAACCGAGACACGGAAGTGGCCTGAGTGCCCACTGATGGAAGAATGGGTCAAGAAGATGTGGCGTGTATATAAAATGGAATACAACTCAGCCACTGAAAGAAGGAAATCTTGCCATCTGTGACCACATGGATGGACCCTGAAGGTACCACGCATGCTAAATGAAACAAGTCACACAGAGAAAGACAAGTACCGTATGATCTCACACGTGGAATCTAAAACAAACAGATAGACGCAATCCAGGCTCATAGGTACAGAAAACAGGCTGGGGTGGGGCCGGGAGTGGGGGGTGGGCAAAGGGGGTGAAGGGGGTCAAAAGGTACAAACTTCCAGTTGCAAAATAAATAAGTCGCGGGGACGTAGCCTAGAGCATGATGACTGTGGTTAACAATACTGCATTGTGTTTTTGAAAGTTACTAAGAGAACAAGACTGAAAAATTCTCATGGCCAGAGAAGCAATTGTAACTATGTACGGTGACGGTATATGTATAGCGCTGATCATCTCACGGATATATACAAATACTGAATGGTCGTGTTGTTACACGTGAAACTAATCTCATGTCAATTATACCCTCCGCTTAAACATTTCAAAAATAATGAAATACCGTGTGTAAAATATTTAGTACAACACATTGCTAATGTACAATGAATGTTAGCCATCATTAAGAAAAAGTGCAGTCCCCAGAGACGGGCTGAATAGAGGGAGCCCTAAGAAGCCCAGCCTTTAATTCGGTTTGGAGGTACCCAAAGTGCTGTGGGAGCCCAGAAGCTTCCGGGTAGCCCAGAGTTTTCTGGAAGAATTCACACTAGCTGGTGCCACCCTGCTTTTGCACATCCCTGTGCCTGGAACGCTTTCTCCCTGCTCTGAATGGCTAAATTCCTCCGGGTGTCGTAAGACAGTTAAACTCGCCTCTGACTACGTTCCCAGCCCTATAGCCGGGGCAGGGTTAGGTCCTTCCATGGGCTTCCCTGGCGATAGCCCAGAGAATGAAGAAATGACATCTTCACTGAGGCACTGCTCCTTCACAGCAGGGCCTGGGTTCCAGTCACCTCTGCATCCCAGCACCTGCACCTGCCTCTGGGATGCCGATGAGGTCAATAATGGTGGTCGCTAATTCATATAACACCTCTTACCCACTAAGTGGCATTTTAAGTGCTTCACGGACATTAACGCATGTAACCCTCACAATTACCGTGTGAGGTGAGCATTATTATCATCTCCACTTTATAGATGAGGAAACTGAGGCAAAAAGAGGGTAATTCCCTTGTTTAAGGCCCCACAGCATGTAAGGAGCAGAGCCAGAGTTGAACTTCAAGCAGGCGGGCTCCAGAGCCAGTGCCCTCAACTGCTACCTCAGCGGTTCTCAAGCGGGGTGCCTCTGCCTCCCGTCCCCTGGGGGGGGGGCATTTGGGAAAGTCGGCAGACATTTTCAGTTGTCACGACTGGAGGGAGGCTCCTGGCATCTAGCCAGAGATGTTGCTAACCATCCTGCGCTACACAGGATAGAGCCCCACAAAGAATCATCTGGCCCCAAAGGTCACTAGTGCAGAGGCTGAGAGATCCCAGTGTATGCAGAGCGGCAATCATGTTCGAACAAATGCCTTGACGTGGTCTTTGGGTTGCAGCTGACTTAGTAAACATGGGAATGAGCTGGTTGGTGACTTGCCACTGGGAGGACAGGAGCCCCGGGTAGGGAGGCCAGGTGATGGCCACAAAGTCACCCACGACCTGCAGCCATCCGCTGACGGGCCAGGGGCTCAGAGCCAGAGTCAGAGAAGTCTCTGCCGAGGTCCGATCCTGCCTGGGCCCGTGACTCCAGGGGCTCCGGGGGCCACGTGTTAGACTGGGGAGCTGAAATTTTCCAAGGGATAAGTTTTCCCAGACTAAGGCCTCATCGGGATCCCTGACACTGTGCGGCCAACCCTGGCCTCTCTGACAGCTAAAGGAGTGGGCCCGGGGCTGGCGGTCCCAAATGTTGGAATGAGAACAGGCTCTGACGTTCCCTCCCGAGGCTCAGAGCCCTGACCACCCAGTGGAGGAAGGAAATAAGCGGGCAAGGCCAGTCGGCATGACCAAAGTCTACCCCACTGCCTCACGTCACCGACCCTGGCTGGCCAAGCCAGCTCTAGGATGGACCCCGGAGTCTGGCCTCCCAGCAGGGGCCGAGGAAAGCACCAACTTTGGTCAGACAAAGCTGGCTTACAATCCTGGGGCTGCCACTTATAAGCTGCTTGACTTTGAGCAAGTCACTTTGCTTCTCTGAGCATCGGTTTCCTCATCTGTAAAATGGGAGTAACATGACCTGGTTTCCCTTCCCTAAAGTATCTGTGACGTTGCAGACGCTGAGGACCCCATTCCGCTGGCCAGCTGCCAGTCTTATTTCTCCTGGCAGGAGGGGGTTGGGTTCCATCCACAGGCAGATTTGGAAATGGGAAATCTGTGATTTTTTTTTTTTTTTTCTTGAAAATCTAGGATTTATAAAAGCATCCCTTAGGGCCCCAGAAGGGGGAGGCGCTGCCCTGAGTTTAGCTCTAGAGGACCAAAGCCTCCTGCGCCCTCTGCTGGCCGCTCTAGGTTCTCATCCCATCCTGGACAATAACTAGACTCCTTAGACACAACAGGGCTTGTGGTGCTTCTGGGAGCCATGAGAAGCGGGGAGACCAGCCCGAGACATACAGAGGACAAGTGCAGGATCCTGTCTTAGCCCTTGCTCCGCCCTGCCTCATCTGCGTCCCCTCCCTGGGCATCACCATTTGCTCCCCCAAGCCTCAGTGGGGCGGCAAGGCAGAGCTCTGCCCCTGCTCCCTACACCCGTCTGCGTGTTTCTACCAGGACACTTTTCCTGGGGCCCCCTTCTGAACGTGCCCCTGCATTCACCCCTAGGCTGTCCAACCCAGCAGCACTTTCCCTGACCCTCCTCTGCCCTCTGACCCTCACCCTCATCTTAGAAGCTCAGGAGCCTCCTGATTCTCCTGCTGGGAATGGAACATTCTAGAAAGACAGGGATTCTAGGATCCATTCCTGTTTGGTCCGGAAACGCAGCCCATCGCTTCGGAAGGGCATGTGCCATCCCAGGAGCATTTGCTGAAGCTGCCTCACCCTCTACTGAGCACATCCGCCCAGGCGAGCAGGAGCGAAATGCCCAGGGGGACATGGCCTCCGCCTGGAGTGGCTGCTTACGTGCTGGATCAGCGTCTCCACGATCTTATAGCGATCAGGCATGTGGGTCACCATGTCCGCCATGTTGTCCTCAGACGTCCTCACCAGCGTCGGCCCGAAGACCAGGGCCAGGTTCCTGGGCTCCATCTGGGCAGGGGAGGAAAGCAGGTCAGCATCAACACTCCATGAGCTCTGACCTCCAGTCCCCCAGACCTCCCTCACCCCAGGCCCCTCAGGCCCACGGCCCATCCTGAGCTATGCCTGGCTTAGGGGATGGACACCTCCTTGCTGGGTAAGGCAATGCCTCACAAGGCCAGATTTCAGCCTCGCTCATCCCCAGGCCTAGCAGCCGAGAGCAGTGCCCAGCCTGCTCACCCATACCGTGCTAACAGTGACAGATGCCAGAATAGGGACCTGCTGGAGGTTCTAAGGGTATTTTAAAACTGGGAGCATTCCTATAGCTCCATTCATTTTTGCAGAACCAGAAAATACAGAGGTCTGATTAGAAAAACACAATGTGGCATGAGAGACTGGTTTAGTCTATAGAGTGAGCAACGCTTGATTTTAAGGTTATGAGTTTGAGCCCCATGTTGGATGTAGAGATTACTTAAAATATTTTTTAAAAAAGGAAAAAAAAAAAAAAAGAAAGAAAGAAAGAAAAATGCAATGCAAGGGATTTGAGCTAAATCCGAGGATAGATTTCCATCAGACACAGAGGGACTGTGGCTCTCTGCCTCTGCGAGACCCTTCAGAAACTCCGGAGATGGCCCTCCTGGGAAGAAGCACTGGCTGGCATGGAAGGGTGGGGTGGGGACAGAGTGACTACGGAGGAGGGTGTGCCTAGAGGGCCTTGGGATTATCTGACCTGGAAGAGTCTAGAATATGCTGAAAGGACCCTATATGCCTCCTTCCCCCACATTCCATGCCAGAGTCCCCCCACCTTGTTTTTCTCCGAGTGGTCAGCAATGGTCTTCAGATGGCCCACGAGGAATTTGAGAGTCTCATAGTAGTGTCCTGGGAGATCCCGGATCTGGGCGGGAGCGAGAAGGGGCATGGGGTTGTGATGGCCTCCCCATCTCCCCAGCACACCCCACAGGGGCTCCCACCGCCATACCTCCGGGGTCTGGAAAGCACCCTCTAGCCAGCCCCCTTGGAGAGATGGAGAAACGGAGGCCCAGAGCGGAGAAGGGCATCTCCAAGGTCACAGAGGGAAGTGGTGGCACTGGGCTCCAGGCCTCCCCGGGGGGGGGGGGGGGGGGGGGGGCAGTGTGCCTTTTGCCCGAGGGCGTCTCTCTTTCCTTACCAGCTTCCGGAGCGTCTTCATCCGCTCCCTCGAGTCTTCGATGCGATTGGCCTCGATGAAGTCGTTGTATTTGTCTAGAACACAGTGAAGACTCTTTAGAGAGGTGGGAGGCAGTCCCTTCTCCCACTCTCACGGTGCTTCCAAGCTGAGGAGGCCCAGGCTGCTCCAGCTCAGCATCGGTTGGGGGCGGGGGGGGGGCAGCTCCATGACCTCGTGTCTATGTGACCAAACCCACTACAGCTGCACTCAGGGGCGCACCCGACCTGGGGCAGCCCGGGTGTGTTTGGGAAGAAGCAGGACCTGAGCCGCACGTGGATACTGGAAAAGAGGTCCTCGTCCCAGGCTCCGGGACAAGGACACCGGAGGTTAGAAGAGGTTACCTAGAAAGAGGGAGGGGCCCTTTCAGCCTCCAGACGCCCACCCCACCTGTGTCAAAATGCCCCCCAACTCCCTTCAGAAGAAGTGCATGGGGAACTTTAAAACATGGAACAGGCTAAGTTTATTCTGAAACTCATCTGACGAGTAGATGCATAAGGAGAGCGGAGAACAGTCTGTAAAGGAAGAGTCACGAGGGAGGGCTTGCCCTATCCGATACTGAAACGCGCTAAAAAGATAGCATAGCTTCAGCAGCCTGGGCCTCACGGAGGAGGTTGGCCAAGGACAAGGACACAGAAAGGAGGGGAACAGGCCACGTGGATCTTTACTATGTGATAAAGGCAGCGTTTCAAATCAGTGGGGAAGGATGGAGGGGTCAATAAATGTCCCTGGGACAATTAGCTATCTTGTTGGGGGAACAAAAATCCATTTCCAGCCCACATAAGAATACACAAACATGTGTGATCGCATGAGAGAGCCAAATGTCAAAGTTGCTAAAATCTTGGGAAAACCAAGAAAACGTCTTTACAACCATAAGGCCTTCCTAAACACGAGATGCAGGATCCATTAAAGATGAACAGCTTTGACTACACTTAATTGTTTTCAACTTCTGCCCTGAACAGTTAATAAGCAAATGGCAGACCGAGAGCAAATCTCCGCAAAAACTAGCCAAGGGTTAATACCCATAATACACAAGAGCTTGTCTCGTACAAATCGATACCAAAAAAGACAAACAGCCCAATAGGAAAATGGGCACACGGTCTGAACAGGAAATGAGAGGAAACAGAGAAGGCCAGTAAACTAATGAAAAGATAGTTAATTTCCCTAATAATGAAAGAAATGAAAATGAAACCATAACGAGATGACATTTCCCTCAACCAATTAACAGAAGTCTAATAAAATGCTGATAACATCGAGGGTGGATGGGGCCAATTCTCTCCTATGCTGTTGGTCAGAGTATGAACTAGGGCCTTCTTCTCAGAGGGCAGCTTGACATTAGCTTTCAAAAATGTTGACCAGGACTTTGACCTGGAAATTCTACAGTCTAGGAACCCACCTCTAGGACACCGATCCGGGCGTGTAGGGACACCTTCAAGGAAAGCCATTGCAACGTGTTTTGTAAGAGCAAAAATTTGAACACAACCTGAATATCCATCAATAGGGGAGTGATTAGGCAAATTATAGTCTATTCCGACTGTGAACTACCAGGTGGTTGATTTAAAAGAAGAACGGGGTAGAGCTCTTTGTACAGACACGAATGAATCTCAGAATGACAAGCCTCCTTTTGTTAAGAACCCCCACCCCCCCCACCCCCAGGGGTGTGCTGAATCCTGCTCACACCGGCTCCCGAGGGCCAAAGGTGTTCTCTTCTGACTCCACGTTGGTGGCAGCTTATCGGTAGCTTGAAATAAGGCACAGTAGGAGTAATTGCACCATGGAGACTACAGATCAAGGCTTTTTTCCCTTGAGAGCCAGATGGCAAACATTTGCCAGCACGCAGGCAAACTCACCCAACTCTAGACCCTATCTATGCATGGTTGCCTCCGTCACATGTGTAAGAGGGTCTGGGAAAACAAACAGATCAGCGAACGGTCAAGAGCTGGGCTCTGGAGCCGGAAGCCTGGGGCTGAATCCTGGCTCTGACACTGACAACGTGCGTGACCTTGGGCAAATGATTTAACCTCAGTTTCCTCATCTGTACAGTGGAGATAATAGTACCTACTCCATGGAGTTGTTGTAGGGAGCAGTGCTTGGCACAGAGCAAATGCTCAGAAAGGGTCAGGATAGTCTCCAGGGATAGGGACTAGGAGAGTGACAGGGACCTTCGGGGGTTCTTTATTTGCATCTATACTAAGTTTGTTACGAGCCCATGTTTCTCTTGTATTGAAACAAAAACCCAGGGGCGCCTGGGTGGCGCAGTCGGTTAAGCGTCCGACTTCAGCCAGGTCACGATCTCGCGGTCCGTGAGTTCGAGCCCCGCGTCAGGCTCTGGGCTGATGGCTCGGAGCCTGGAGCCTGTTTCCGATTCTGTGTCTCCCTCTCTCTCTGCCCCTCCCCCGTTCATGCTCTGTCTCTCTCTGTCCCAAAAATAAATAAAAAATGTTGAAAAAAAAAAAAATTAGAAACAAAAACCCAGGGTGCCTGGGTGGCTCAAGCGGTTAAGCCTCAACTTTGGCTCAGGTCACGAGCTCACGGTTTGTGAGTTCGAGCCCTATGTCGGGTTCTATGCTGACAGCTGGGAGCCTGGAGCCTGCTTTAGATTCTGTGTCTCCCTCTCTCTCTCTCTGCCCCTCCCCTGCTCTCTCTCTCTCAAAAAAAATAAATAAATAAACACTGGGGCACCTGGGTGGCTCAGTTAGGCATCCGACTTTGGCTTGGGTCATGATCTCACGGTTCCTGAGTTCAAGCCCCACGTCAGGCTCTGTGCTGACAGCTCAGAGCCTGGAGCCTGCTCTGGATTCTGTATCTGCCTCTCTCTCTCTGCCCCTCCCCTGCTCACACTCTGTCTCTCTCTGTCTCTCAAAAATAAATGTTAAAACAATTAAATAAATAAATAAATAAATAAGCATTAAAAAAAAAAAAAAACCCAATGAGTAAAGCCAACAAACCCAATAAAACGAAGTGGTCAGAGTGCAGCACAGACAGGTGTCCCTCCTCCTCCCGTCCTCCACTTCCACCCCCACTCACCGTCGGTGAAAAGAGGCTCAGGCAGTTTTCGGAAGAAGGACTTGAGCAGGCTGCTGATCACATTGAGGTCCTGCCAGCGCTGGGGAGAGGGCGAAGACGTCAGGTCCCAGGCAGGCCCAGCGGGGTGCGCAGACCCCATCCCCGCCCCCCCCAGGCCCAGCCCAGGTGCCCAAGCCTCCATGCTAGTCTAGCCCGGCCCAGCCCTCCCTGGGGTACACCCACACCAAGCTCTGCCCAGACCAGGGAATCTCCGGCCTAAGGAGACTCATCAGAGTGGTGGCGGCAGAACAGCGCCCAGCGAGGTCCTGGCCCCCTGACCGGCTGGCCCCGACCCCTCCCTGCTCCAGCAAGCCCAGTGAGCTCCCGCATTTGCCCACCCACAGCAAGTACTAGGTACCTCCTTTGGTGCAAGCACTATGGGACGGAAGTGAGGGAAACCTCCTTGGTGGTTGGACCTCTTCGGGCCTACCAGCACTCAGTCCTGCCTCCCAGGGCTCCCCATTTAGTGGAGAGCCACCCTTGGACCCCCTCTCCTTATCCATGACATAGCAGTCATTCATGCCTGGCACCTGCCTATCTCAGGCCTTTTGCACATGCCAATTCCCTCCCCTAGAAGTTTCCTCCCCTGCCCTTCACAGGCCAGCCTCCTCATCCTACCCAAATGCCATCTCTGCAGAGACGCCTTCCCTGACAGTCACAGCTAACACAGCCACCACTGCCCCTGCCCCGTCATCTGTACAACAGCCCTGACCTTGTTTCTTCCATGGCACTTGCCACACTTTGTCACCGTTGTATGCATTTTTTTCCTTCCCTGCCTACCTGCCTGGCAGGACTGTCTGTCCTGTCCTGTCTGCCCTGTCCCCCACTGTGCTCCTACCACCTAGTGAGCTCAGTTAGCCTGGCACCTATATGGCCTAAGTCAGTAGTTCTCAACAGGGGCAGAATCACACCCCCAGGGACAGAACCCCCTTGGTTTCCACAACCAGAGTCTGGGGATGCTTTTAAACTTTCTGTGATACACAGGACACCTTCCCACAACAAAGAATTATTCTGCAAGGCATCAAGATTGAGAAACCTGGGTTGTTTTTTTTTTAACGTTTACTTATTTTTGAGAGAGAGAGAGAGAGAGTGCACACGCAGGGGAAGGGCAGAGGGAAAGGGACACAGAATCTGAAGCAGGCTCCAGGCTCTAGGCTCCAAGCTATCAGCACAGAGCCCGACGCAGGGCTCAAATTCACAAACTGCAAGATCATGACCTAAGTCAAAGTCGGACGCTTAAACAACTGAGCCACCCAGGTACCCCAAGAAACCCTGTTTTAAATAAATGGATGGTTGGGGCGCCTGGGTGGCTCAGTTGGTTAAGCATCGACTTCAGCTCGGGTCTGATCTGTTTGTGGGTTCAAGCCCCACATCGGGTTCTGTGCTGACAGCTCAGAGCCTGGAGCCTGCTTCGGATTCTGTGTCTCCCTCTCTCTCTAATCTTCCCCCGCTCACATCTGTCTCTCTCTCTCAAAAATAAATAAACATTAAAAAAAAAATTGTTTTTAAATAAATGGATTGTTGAATGCAAGAATGAATGAAGCATGGCCGGTCACTGTCCCTTGTGTCCACGAGGGGGCACCATCACCCCGTGCAAAGTCCAGGGTAACAGCCTTGACCGGAAGGGCTCAGAGTAACTCAGGCCCGGAAACCAAGGTAACACCTTCCACAAAGACACGCAGCTCCACAACACACACACTCAGAACAATGGCCCCACACCATCCCACGAACAATACCCTCCCCCTCAGGTTCATCAGGAGTTACGGTCACCCTGCCCACAGCACTTAACTTCCAGCAGTCCCCAAGACAGAGGACAGGACTGGTGTCTGAGACAAAACTACACGCCCAGCACACTCTGGGCCCTGACTTGGGTCCGCTGCCCCCCAGCCCCGGCCATGCTTCTCCCTGGCTAAGCCCCGGTGAATGTGCTTTTGGGCATATCCACCCCAAGCCAGCACAGGGCCCGCCCACCTGCCCCATCACCTCCTGGCTGTTCTCATCTCCCAGCTGCCAAACCCAAGGCTTCTGGACGTGCACACATCTCCCACTCATCCCCAGCCTCACCTGAGCCCCCCCTCTCCTCTGTCCCACACGGAGCCTGGCCCTTCACTCCTGCTGCCCACCCTCTGCCCACATAGCAGTTCCCTCCATCGTCCCACTCTGTGCCCCAACACCACCGTGTCCATCCTCCAGTGCACTCTTGGGGACTGCCTGTTTGTGCCATCACCCCAAATCCGGCGGGGGGGGGGGGCCCTGCCTGACACATCTTCCCTCTCGGGCCCTACTCCCCAGTTTCTGCCAGAGAGATACCACCAGCCCCCAGCTCAAACGTTGGCTCCTCCCTGCACCCCCCTTCCTCCCTCTCATGTGGTCAACTCCTAGAGCTGCTCCCATCTTCCTTATTCCCCTGGGGCCACCGTGTCCTCCTGGCCCCTTGCACTTCCCCATGTCAGCAATTTCTCCCTTGGATGCCCCGCTCTGGGCCTCCCTCATTTGTATCCGTCAGACATAAGCTAAAGCAGACTCCACACTCATTTATGCCTCCCCAGCTGAAGAACCACTGAAGGCTCCCTATTGTCCCCACTGTCAAGATCAAAGACTTCAGTGGCACCATCAAAAGCCCTCCACCTCCTGCCCCGGGCCTCATCCTCCCCACTGGCAAGCCCAGGAAGGAGGGATGAAACGGGCCTGTTCTCTGTCTCGACACTCAGACCCTGCTCTGGGATTTTGGAAAATGCCATCGTTCCCAGCCTGGACTGCTTTCTTGTCCACCTGCCCCCTCCCGTTCACGCTTCAAAGATTCCAACACTCAAGTCTACCACCTGCTCCGGCCCTCGGCATCTTCTCCTTCCTCATCGCACAATCTGGCCCTTGGTGAGAGAGCAGCCTTTTCCCTTGGCCACTGTCCCACACGTACTGATCCTGTCTCCCCCATTTTTTCCCCAAGGGCAGGAAGATGGTCAGGTATCGCATAAAGCTTCACTAAATATGTGACTCATGGGACCTCATTGCCCAGATTCATGGTTTTCCAAAAATCTTCTTCAGCAGAGCCCCTTTTTGCCAGACAGAAGCATATGTGAAAACCCAATATGAAAAAAAAAATGACATTCAAAACAGAACAAAGCAGATTTCTCTAGTTTGAACAAAGACCGGGGTTCCTGACCTGCTCCTAGCCTCCCACAGCTTTTTGGGGGAATACAGTTTGAGAAACACTGACCCTGCTGCAAATTCTGTTTTTTTTTTTTCACATTAAAATATCTCTTTGGGGGGCGCCTGGGTGGCTCAGTCAGTTAATCCTCCGACTTTGGCTCAGGTCACCATCTTGTGGTTCGTGAGTTTGAGCCCCGTGTCAGGCTCTGTGCTCACAGCTCAGAGCCTGGAGCCTGCTTCGGATTCTGTGTCTCCCTCCCTCTTTGTCTCTCCCCCATTTGCGTTCTGTCTCTTTCTCTCTCTAAAAATAAATAAAACATTAAAAAAAATTTTTTTTAATTCTTTTAATATATATTTTTTTGGGGGGCGCCTAGGTGGCTCCGTCAGTTAAACGTCTGGCTCTTGGTTTTGGCTCAGGTCATGATCTCATGGTTTGTAGATTCAAGCCCCACGTGGGGCTCTGTGCTGACAGGGCAGAGCCTGCTTGGGATTCTTTCTCTCTGCTCCTCCCCTGCTCATGCTCGCTCTCTCTCAAAATAAATACTTAAAAATATATATATATTTCTTTAGTTTTTTTCCAGCTTTACTGAGAACTGACATTTTTTTTAAAAAGCGAGCTTTTTTTTTTTTTTTTTACAGGAAGTGGAACTTATTGGTGGGCATGAATAGGGAGGGACAGCGCCAAGGTTCTCATGAATGCAGAACCCAGCAGTTGTCCAAGGGGCCACAATTAGGGATGTATTTGACCCCCAGCCATCTGGGATGAGCCACTTTTTCAGCCATTACGTCTACAAATTCATCCGCAATAAACTGAGTAAAGCCCCACTTCTTGGGAATGTGGATCTTCTGGCGGCCGGGGAACTTGAACTTGGCCCTATGTAGGGCCTCGATCACAGACTCCTTGTTCTGCAACTTGGTACAGATGGACATGATGACTTGGCCGATGCGGACCTTGGCCACCGTGACCGGGGGCTTTCCAAAGGTGCCCCGTCCCCCCATACCTCATACCCGTCTGGAGCCTAGACCGGAGACAGCATGAGGCCAAACCTCAATGTCCACTGGGAAAGGCTGTCCCCAAGGTCCCTTAGGGCAGCCTATACAATCGACAGGCTACACACACCACCAAGGAGGCTGCTGTTTGCAGCCGCGGCACCCTGGGTCCCCATGGGGAAAGAGCACAGTCGGCTTAACCGGCTGCTGAACCTGCTGCAAACTTTTAAGTGTGGCTGTCAGACTGCTTCACGAGCCGGCTTTGTCTCATCTGACCGGCCCCTCCTCTTCCCACGTTGCAACTATTCGAAGTCCTGGCTGCTCCAGAAAATACCACAGGCTCCCCTTCTAAGCCAGGGGTCTGCGGAGCACAGCCTGTGGGTCAAGTCCAGCCTGCGGCCTGGTTTTGTGTGGCCCTGGAGCTAAGAATGGTTTTCACGTGTTTAAAGGACTGAAGAAAAAGAAGGAGGAGGGGGAGGAGACCGCGTGGTAACCAGCACCTAAAACATCTGCTACCTTTACAGAGAAGGTGAGTCGACTGTTGGCAAACCTTCAGGGTCCGCCCCTTCGCCCAGGCCATTCCCTCGGCCCGGAATGCCCTTGCCCGGCTTTCACCGGCGTTTAGTGAACTCTACTCATCCTCAAGGCCCCCAAACTATTGCCAGCGAGCCTCTGCCTCAAGGCTCCCTAGCCACGACTGCACCTGTCAGGCCTCAGTCAGGGGGATGCCCATCCCCGGGCCTGGCCCGCAAGGACAGGTCCCGTCTCACCTGTCTTCGTGCCCCGGCCCGCTGCCAGGCACGCTGCAGGGTACAAGGAACACGACAGACACACACGCCGCCTCGGCCCCTCCCCGCCTCCACAGACTCCCCGGCTGCACCCACCTCATCCTGTAGGTTGATGTCCCCGGGCCCACGGTTGAGCTGCTCCTGTAGGCTGGACACCACTGCATTGTTACCAGGCACTCGGTAAATGCCCGTGGACTCCAGACCCCGTGCCTCCACGATGCGACAGCACGCAGCCACGATCAAGGGGACCCGCTGGGGACAGGCAGGGCAGACGTGTTAGGAAGGTAAAAGGCAGGATTCCCCACCGGTGAGCCAGAAGAGGGGGGAAGGCCAAGACGGGAGCAGTGCACGGCCGGAGCTGCTGCCCGGGGGCCCCATGCAGGGGAACAAAAGGCCCTCACCGTCTCCGGGCACCAGAGCCTCACCACGGTGGGCACGGGAGCACTGACTGGAGGGCGGGGATTCCGGGCTCTGCCTCAGTTCTGCTGTTCCCTCCCTGGGCTCTGCCCCCCTACAACCCCTACAACCTCGGTGTCTCTAAGATGAGGCGGAGAGCTGGTTCCAAAGTCCCTCACAGCTCTGACCCTCTGTGCCTTGGTCTGCCCCCTTCTCTGCCTGCCCTGGAGTACGGCAGGGGCTCACCTGGTTCTCTATGGCTGGTTGGCATTCCTCCAGACGGACCCCAAACGCCCTAGGAGCTGCCTTCTTGTTCTTCTTGATGATGTTGATGCCCCATGGGGTTTTGGGAGTGGTAGCACTGTCATCTGGGGTCGGAGAAGGCAGACAAAGTCAGGGTGAGCGGGGGGCGGGGGCGGCCAGGGAGGGGCAGCAGCCACGCTTGGTCACACACACCCACCCATGTTTGGACATGTGGGGACTCCATCAGAAAGGCAACTGGAATGCTGAGGGCTGATGGGAAATTATATCCTGAGAGAAGGCCTCAGAGATGAGGGGGTTTATTCCTGAGGAGTCAGCCCTCGGAGGAAAGTAAGGACTTCTATATGGCCTCGAGGGCTAAAACAACAAGGTGGGGGTGGCAGATTCTGATACAACCAAAGAAAGAACTTTCTAATAGTCGAAAGTGTATAAAGAGGGAAAAGGCCACCTCCAGAGAGGATGAGCCTCCTGCTCCTGAAGGGACACAGGCAGGGACTTGGAGAACACCCAGCTGGGATGTCACGGAGGGAAATCAGGTTCCAGGCCCTTCCAGCCCTGAGACTCTGAAAGCCCCTAGACCCTCACAGGCATACACACACAGGCTGACATACCAGGATAATCCTGGCACACACCCAACCCAACACATGTGCGCGCCCACACACACACACACACACAAGCCCTTGGCTCCCATGTAGACCCACAGAACTGACCCCCACCCTCCCACATGTGCACACACACATACTGCCCCCTTAGCAGCCACCTTCCTACCCTTGCTCCCTGCGGACTGGTCCTGAGTCCTGAAGCCACGTGCGGTACTCTGTTTGAGGAACTCAGACTTGAGGCCCCCCAGGCCACGAGAGACTTTGGGGGAGGAGTCAGCTTTGGGCCCAGAGCTATGGCTGTGTAGGAAAAGGAGGACAGGAAAAGTCTTCATCTGGGGTCACCCAACATGCCACCTGCCCCAGCCTCCTACCACTTTAGACCTCCCCTCCAGCCCTGACGAATCCCTCCTTGTCCTTCTGGGGACTGGAGGCTCTGCCTACCCACCCACCCACCCCCACCCCCGTAGAGGGTGATTCAGAGGCTGCCTCGGGCCCGGAGGTGGGCCAGGAAGATGACCTCTGTCTGGAGTGCCCCCCGCCTCATGGTCAAGACTATTCATGAGAGCTGGACCTCACCTTACTTTGCGATAATCATTAAGCTTCTTGCTGATCAGAGCTTGGTTGGCACAGCCAGGGTCCTGGAGGAAAGGAAAGAGAAAGCAGACCCCCTCAGTGCCCACAGCCAGCCAACTCAGGCCTCATCCCCGACCCCTGCCTCGGCTTCGCCAGCTGGAGGGCTCACACCCTGGAGCGAGAAAGACCAGGGCTGGACTCCCGAGCACCCCCTCACCAGCTGTGTGACCTAGGTAATCCACTGGCCTCTCTGAGCCTCAGCCTCCTCCACAGTAACAAAGAAGATAACATGGCAACCTCAGGGGTGGGCTGCAGAATTGTGCATGTAGCACTCATCACATTCCTGGCCAGGCACAGAGGAGATGCCCCTAGGACTGGCAGCCCTGGCAATAAGGGAAGTCACGTGGGACCCCCTGCCTGTACCCTGCTGGGGACAGCCCAGCCAGGCCCCCCAGAACAGGGGCCACACATTCCAGGTACCTTCCTCCCTACAGTAAGGAAAGACAATGTCCTGAGGGGAGCAGAGCCTGGTTCAGCCAAAGGATGTGTCTCTTGTCAGTAAGAGGGTCTGTGGCCCAGAGGCCAGGTGCTGGCACCCCTCTCCCCCTGGCCCACCATCGTCATGGCAGAGACCAGCCCCCGAGCTCAGGACCCCCACAGAGCTGTGTGCACGTGAGCAAAGGCACCTCGGTGCAGGCCCCTGCTGGAGGGGGGCGGGCAAGTGAAACGGAAACGACAGCCCCGGCTCTGGGTGTGCAGCTGCAGCTGCCCAAGAGGGGGCGCCATTGAGAAACTACCCTGAAATCCCTGCCAAAGCCTTTGGCTCAACCAGTGCAGCTTGCTGCCAAAGGCCAATCCTCTTGGCCTCCTCCCAAGGTCAATGTGTTGGTGCCCTGCTGACAGGCCAGCCCTGTCAGAAGGGCAAGCCACGGTTTTGGCACAGGGGCACCGCATTCTGTAATTCACTCCATAAGAAACCCCGGCTTTCTGAAGCAAGACCTAAGGTTGGCCGGGAGCTGACCTCTCTGTGCCACAGCCTGCCCAAGGCAGTAATAATAATGATAATAACGATAATAATTCGTGCCCTCCCTATAGTTATTAGTGTTCCTGCCGGCCAGGGAGCACTGAGGGTGCCGAGGGCTCCGGGAGCCGCTGTCTGAATTTTCTCTTTACGCCAAAGCCCAGGCACGTAGGGCTGCAGGGGGTACCCCCTGTTGGCCCATTTTATGGAGGAGGGAACTGAGGCTCAGAGCGGTGAAGCGAGGTCCGCGGCAGGGGAGGGGCGGCCCTGGGGCCTCCCTGCACCCCCCCCCCCCCCACACTCCGCCCCGCCCCACCCCAGCCCTGGTAGGCGGCCGGGCCCTCACCTCGCCCTCGGCCCTGCTGTTCTCTCGGATCGCTCTGATCCAGCCCAGCATGTCATCCCGGTCCTCAGCCTGAAAGAGATATTCACAGAAGTCAGCGGTGGTCAGCCGGAACACGTGCCTCCTCTTGGTCTCGCTGTAGGAGATGTCCACCAGGCAGGAGCCGATGCAGACGGGCGCCGCCTCGTCCTCACCTGCGACGGCCGCCACCGCCCCCGCCGCCGCCGCCGGCCCGGGCTCCCGCCGCTCCTTGCTCAGCAAGAGGGAGCGCGCCCGCAGCGCGGCGTAGACCCGCTTCCACTGGCGCAGGCCGCCGCCCGCTTTCTGCAGGGAGACACGGAGGGGGGAGGGGGGGAGAGACACGGGAAGGGGGAGGGTGTGAGAGGCGGGGCCTGCCCTCCCCGCCCCCACAGCGCGAGGGGGCCCCCCCGGGAGCTGCAGGCGGCCACAGCAGTGGGGACCCCGCCCCACGGCCAGGAGCCCCCTGCCCCACCCTCCTGCCCAGCCCCTTACCTGCCTGGACACCCCTACCCACCGTTCTCAGTCCCCCAACCTTCCTTTAAACACCAGCATCTTTAAACACTAGCATCCGACTTCGGCTCAGGTCGTGATCTCACAGCTGGTGAGGCCCTCGTCAGATCCTCTGTCTCCCTCTCTCTGTGCTCCTCCCCTGTCCAGTTCTCTCTCGAGCTCTCAAAAATCAATCCATCAATCAATCAGTACTAGCATCAACGGGGCACCTGGGGGGCTCAGTTAGTTAAAGCCTCCGACTTCGGCTCAGGTCATGATCTCGCAGTTCGTGAGTTCAAGCCCAGCGTCAGGCTCTGTACCGACAGCTTGCTCAGAGCCTGGAGGCTGCTCCAGATTCTGTCTCCCTTTCTCTCTGCCCCTCCCCCGCTCACACTCTGTCTCTGTCTCTCTCAAAAATAAACATTAAAAAAAAAAAAATACTAGCATCAACAGCATCTGGCATCAGCAATGCCCCCACAGCAGCAGCGAGGCCCCCACCCAGCCTAGCCCACCTTACATAAAATCCTCGTAAAGCCGTTCCTAAGTCCACACACTGCCCCCTGCGCAGCAAACTGATCAAGAATTCCCCACCGCACCTTCTCTCCCAGCTTGTCTGCCCCTCGTTCAAGACTCTACTCTGTATCCTGGTCTCAGAGGCCACTCATAAGGTCACTCTGGCCCCTCGTGCTGCCGAAGCAGCTTCTCCGTCTGGCCTGGCCTTTCCCTTAGCCTCTCTGAGGCACATTACCAGCCTGCAGCTCCTTCCTTCTCCAAGCCCTCTCTTGGCATCCGGGACCCCGTGGTTCCTGGTTTTCCTCCTCATTCCACTGGCTCCTTCTCAGTCTCCTCCATTGGTTTTCTCCCCCCCACCCCAGCCCCCCACAACATGCTCTCATCAGCGGTTCTCAACTGGAGCGAATGGTCCCCAGAGGACATTTATCTGGACATATTTTCAGTCGTCACACCTGGAGACGTGCTATGGCATCTAGTGGGTAGAGGCCAAGGGTGCTGCTAAACACGCCCCGATGGCCAAGACAGCCCCCCACAACAAAGAATCATGGGGCCCCACATGACTCTAGAGCGGAGGCTAAGCCCCTGCCCTACAGGAGGGGGAGCTCCAGAACTTTGTCCTGGGCTCCCCTTTCCCTGAATGTCTCTCCTGTGATGTCACCCACACCTGTGGCTTTAAATCCCATCTGTCTACTGATGGGGATTCCCAAAGGTATCCCTGGTCCAGCATCCTCCCCCGGCCCCCGCCCCCAGCCACAGTCCTGCACCTCCCACTGCCTACTCAGTGTCCCCATATGCATGTCTCATAGGCACTCCACGGGGTACTTGATTTTTGTCACCAAACTTATTCCTCCACAGCCCTCCCCAACTTCTCCAGCTCAACACATCCACCCAGTTGCCCAGAAAACTAGGACTTGCCCTTGACCCCCCCCCGCCTTCCTCACCCTTGACATCCAACCCATCAGGAAGTCATACCTGTGCTGCTTCCAAAACACCACCTGTCTCCACCGTTTCCCAACATCTACCACCTTGTCTATACCACCAGTACCTCTTACCTGGACAACGACACAAACCTCCCCAGTCCCCACCCTCATCTCCTGCAATCCACTCTCCACCCCACAGCTGCCACCATGTTTTTTTTTTTTTCAACGTTTTTTATTTATTTTTGGGACAGAGAGAGACAGAGCATGAACGGGGGAGGGGCAGAGAGAGAGGGAGACACAGAATTGGAAACAGGCTCCAGGCTCCAAGCCATCAGCCCAGAGCCCGACGCGGGGCTCGAACTCACGGACCGCGAGATCGTGACCTGGCTGAAGTCGGATGCTTAACCGACTGCGCCACCCAGGCGCCCCATGTTTTTTTTTTTTTAAGTAATCTCTGTGCCAACGTGGGGCTCAAACTCACGACCCTGAGATCCAGTGTCACACTACCCACTGAGTCAGACAGTCGCCCCTGCAGCCACCATTTTAAAATGTAAGCGAGATGGTGTCTCTCCCCTGCTTAGCACTCCCTGGTAGCTTCCCACCGCCACTGGAATCAAATCCAAGAACTTTCATGATGTGTCTCTCCCCCTCCAAACTCAGCTTCTCCACCGACTTCTTTCTCGCTGTGTCAAGACACGGGGGCCCTTCTCTAGTGAACAAGCCAACCCTTTCCTTTCTTGGGGCCTTCGTTCTTTCTTGCTGTCCCTTCTGGCCAGAGCCCCTTCCCTCACTTCTCCATGTGGCCTCCCTCTTGCCCTTTAGATCTGAGATCAAATGTCACAAACGTCACTTCCTCAGTGAGGACTTCGCTGACCATTTTTTCTTTCTTTTTAAAAAAAAAACATTTATTTATTTATTTTGAGGCGGGGGGGGGGGGTGGGGGGAGTGGAGAGCGTGCATGAGTCGGGGAGGGGCAGAGAGAGAATCCCAAGCAGGCTCCACACCGCCGGCACAGAGCCCAACAAGGGGATCGAATTCACGAACCGTGAGATCATGGCCTGGGCTGAAATCAAGAATCAGACGCTCAATGGACTGAGCCACCTGGGAGTCCCCACTGACCATTTTTTTAATAAAGGCAGCTCCCTGCTACCTCCAGAATTAAAGGCAATTCACATCACCCTGTTCATTTTCCCTGAGTGCTTACTGTAACCTCCGCTTAATGCTGGTTGCAGATTTCTCCAGTAAATGGGAAGCTCCTGGGGGCCAGAAACTGGTCTGTCCTCTCACATCCTTAGCCAAGAGCCTACAGCCTCCACAGGCATAGGGTGAGTGCTCATCAATATTTATTGAATAAATGAATTAATTAATTAATCATCCTCGGAGCACCCTGAGGGCAGAGGCTCTCCCCCATCAAGCCCAGGGCTCCCTTCCTTGCACCGGTGGCCTACCTACCACTCATCCAACAGGGGCCTCTGCCCTCAGAACGAGCCAGATGAGGAAACTCTGTGGCTGGCAGGTAACACGGCCACATCTGGCCATGAGCCCTGGCCACCACCACAGACCTGCTGGACCCAGACAGGATTGTCAGAGCAGGAAATGACATGACCCTCCAGGGGAATTTGTTTTTATGTTCATATTTTTATTTTGAGAGAGAGAGAGCGGGCGTGCAAGTGGGGAGAGGCAGAGAGAAAGGGAGAGAGAATCCCAAGCAGGCTCCAAGCTCAGCACAAAGCCCGACTCGGGGCTCGATCTCACGACCATGAGATCGTGACCTGAGCCGAAATCAAGAGTCAGATGCTTAACTCACTGAGCCACCCAGGCGCCCCTCCAGGGGAATTTCTTATGTCAGAGTGAGGGGGGGGTGACAAGGTGACCCTTTTTTTTAAATTTTTTTTTAATGTTTATTTATTTTTGAGACAGAGAGAGACAGAGCATGAACAGGGGAGGGGCAGAGAGAGAGGGAGACACAGAATCTGAAACGGGCTCCAGGCTCTGAGCTGTCAGCACAGAGCCCGACGCGGGGCTCGAACTCACGGACCGTGAGATCATGACCTGAGCCGAAGTCGGACGCTTAACTGACTGAGCCACCCAGGAGCCCCAACAAGGTGACCCTTTGAGACCGAACCAACTAGGTGACCTTGGACAAGTCAAGCCCCCTCCCTTGGCATCAGTGTTCCCTACTGGTAAACGAAAGGTGAACTAGCCAGTTCCCAAGGTTACATCCTGCTCAAATGGTAGGTCTGTGACTGCAGGGACCTGTCACACCTACCTCCCTCTGCCCGACAGTGAATGGTCTCTGAAAGAGCCTGGGGGCTGGGTGGGGGTTACCCGGGAGAGGCTAGACTTGCCAGAGCGGACAACATCCGGCTGGACATCAGTTCCCTGGACAGACTAAGGGCCCGAAGCTGACTTAATGACCCCTCTCCTAACTCCCAGGCCACAGCACCGAGGGGACAAGTGAAATCGGGTCCTGGCCAAGCCAGGAGTGGAAGCCCCTGTCCTCCAGTACCGGTCAGTGAGCAGGAAGGGTCCAGTTCCCGTCCCTGCCTGGGAGACACTGTGGTGCGGCTGCCTGGGGCCATCCAGAGCTGGGAGATGGGCCACCTCGCAGGCCGGAGTCCGCAGTTCTCCCCTGGCCCTCAGAGGAGCTCAAACTTGGGGCTGGAAGGGTTCATCTCCCCTTCCTCAGTTCACACAGCTGGCCCCTGCTGCCCTCCTAGGCAACCCCTCCTGCCATCTTGCTGGCTTTCCTCTTTGGTCTGCTCTCCCCACTTCCTCTCAAGGTGCAGCCAGTCTCTCGCCTTCTCCCTCAGTGCTCCCACACCTGTGGCTACAAGTGCACACCCTGATAGACTCCCTCCCGGGTGCCACAGCCCTAGAGCCTCAGAACCCAGGACACCCCCACCGGGGCATGACCCAGGGCCCTTGGACTCCACAAGTCCCCAAAGGAACCCTTGGCTTCCACTCACCAGCCTGCCCCTCCAGTGCCCTGTGGCTCAGGGGAAGGCCCCATCGCCCCCGCAGCCATCATCTGCCTCCTCCACCCTCCCTCACCTCCCAGCCATCAGCAAGCCAAACCCATCCATCCCTCAGTGTCTCTAAATTGTCCCTTCCCCTCCGCCCCATGCCACGACCTTAGAGCCCCCGCCCTGGCTCACCTGGACAGCGGCAATGGCATTGTCACCTCCTATCACAGATGTGACCCTTGCCTCCTGGGCTTACCCACCTCCCATCCCCATCTAAACCCCTGCAAAGGCTTGCCCTGGGTGATGAGGTCCCGAAGCAGGCACCTGACTCCCCACCTCGGCTTCTACCTCTCACCTGGCTCGCGGCCACCCAGCACTCCCTCTGTTCCTTTCTCCCAGACCATCCAGGAGGGCATCTCCACTGTCAGAGCACTTCCCACCCCCTCCCTGTTCTGTGGATTCTCACACACCCTTCATGTCACAGCCTCCCCGACACCTTCCCCCAACCCCGCCTAGGCTGGAGTCACCTACTGCATGCCATTCGGCTCAGCTCTCCAGTCCTGACAGTCGTGGGTTGGCAACTATTATGCACCGGGTGCTTCCTCTGCTTGTCCTGAGCCCCAGCGGGGCGGGATGGCCTGCCTCCCACACCACTAAATACCCAGAACCTCGACCGAGAATCGGGAGCATGGCAGGCACTCGGTCATTATCGTGGACTGGATGAGGGCACAGATGGATGCCAGCTCCACCTGGCCCATACATCTCACTTCACCTCCCTCCAGCCCGGGATGTAGAATGACACTGTCCCCATGTTACAGATCAGAAGAGTGAGGTAAGAGGTTAAGGGGCTTGCCCAAAACCATATGCTGGATAAGTGGCTGGGCAGGAGCTCCAAGTCTGTCTGACTTCAAAGCTTACATTCTCTCCAGGTACAAGACCCCAAGAAGGCGGGGTGGAAAATTCAAATAATAGCAGAGGACTAGCAGCTCCCCGTGCCAGGCACTGGGTGCACTTTTGCTGAGATCATCTCGTTTAATCCTCAGCAACAGGTGTATATGCTAGGGGTTGTTGTTAGCTCTATTTACAGACGAGGAAACTGAGTCATAGGCGGGTGAGTCACCCAAGCTTCCCCCGGGCAATTCATGATGCAGGCAAGGGCCAAGCCCAGGTCGATGCTAACCGCTCCGCTCAGCTTCGCCCGGGCCGCGTCGCCTCCGTGGACCCAGGGCCCCGGCCTCCTCGCTCTGGGATCCTGTTTGTCTCCCCCTGCCACCTGCATGCCCAGCCGTCGCTGTGGTCGCCCTTAATTGGTCCTCCTGCCTCCAGCCGGCCCCAGCTGGGGCCCCTCTCTAATTCATTCCCCAGGAAGCCAAATGAAAGAGACCCCAGGGGCTTCAGTGGCTCTTAGGATAAAGACTAAAAGCTTTGCTGGCCCCGCAAGGCCCCGAAAAGGCTAACGTCTGCCTTCTTTTGGGGTCTCAGCTCCTCCGAAAGAATCACCCTGGCCTTGTTCCCTCATTTTCCGTGAGCCCCCAGTGACCCTTTCTGGGGCCATCAGCCAACCAAGGATCACTGTGGGATGGTTCTGTCAGAATTCCAGGCACAGTTTGACCAGATCCCTCCCACAGCAGCAGAGACGACCTCTCTGGTTAACCCCTCTTGTTCGTGAGTTCTTTATGCCCCCCAGGAAGTTCTTCCTAACATCTAACCTCTACCCCTCAGGCTACAGCCTCAGCTGGTTCCCTCTGGCTCCAGAGGCTGTGGGGCGGGTATAAAAGCCGGAGAGTTCTGCCGGAGACAGCGTCCATCCATCTCCACCTCAGGCTGCCAACCACCTTACCTTCCCCTTCTTGGTGAGGACCTGCTTATAATACAACCAGCCTTCTCTCCTGATATCGCTGAAGGTTGCGTCCGAGAGGTCAGAGGTTGAGTGTCGCTTAGAAGGGACATCAGCGTCTTCGGAAGTACCCCAGCTATCCAAGGACTGCAGGGACACAACGGAGGGCAACTTAGGGGGGCTCCCACGGTGCCAGCATGCCAGAAGGCCCATGGACCTCGCACAGCCACACGGGCCTGGTGGATGCCTGGGCCACGCTCTGCTGTGCTGTGTGGCCTCACAGGCCCCGCTTGCCCTCTCTGAACCACCGCGCTGAGGTCATGGGACGTATGTATGTGCCGAGGAAGCCAGAAAGGAAGAAAGGCTATGACCTGCCGACCACATGTCTCACCACGCGAGAAAAGCCAATCTGGTACCTCCTTTAATTTTATGGACTTGAAGCAACTAAGGAAACAAAGGAAGTGATTGTGACAACACGGAGTTAAATAAACAGAGGAAGTGGAAACATCAACAAAGGCTGAGTTAGTGGAGCATGTAGTCATGTCCACAAGGAGTTAAACAGAGGAAGTGATAGTGTCAACACGACTCCAGCAACAGAAGTGACAGGTCAAGGGAGAGTTAAGTAAGCAGAGGAAGCGATAAGGAATAAGCCAGGTGACAATATCCTCAAGGTGTTAAATGAACCAAAGATACCGAGGGTTTGAAATCAAGTGGCTTTTCTAGTCTAGCCGTAATCACGAAGAGTTAAGGCCATTTCAGAACTGACCCCACGTCTCCCCAGGGTCTGAGCCTGGAAACTCCAGCCTGTCCATCACTCTCAGTCCTGTGTCCCCTCCTTTCCAATGTCCCCCCTCCCCTGAAGACACCACACAAATACTGCCCCAGGCCACCCTGTGCAGGCAGTTTTGGGTACCCACAGGGAGCAAGCAAACGAAATGAAATCCCTGCCCTCACAGAGCTTACATTCTATCTGGGAGACAAGCAAGAGAGGGGACAGATGCATAAACTGTATCACATGAGAAGTGCTAAGGAGAAAATAGGCATCACATGTCAGGGGTGAAGGCTAAAATCTCAGAAAAGGTGGAGATAAACCCGAAGAAAGTAAAAGGTGAGGGGCGCCTGGGTGGCTCAGTCGGTGAAGCATCCGACTTCGGCTCAGGTCATGATCTCACGGTTTGTGAGTTCGAGCCCCACGTCGGGCTCTGTGCTGACAGTTCAGAGCCTGGAGCCTGCTTCGGATTCTGTGACTCCCTCTCTCTCTGCCCCTCCCCCGCTTATGCTCTGTCCCTCTCTGTCTCTTAAAAATAAATAAATGTAAAAAATTAAAATTAAAAAAAAAAAGGAATTAAAAGGTGAGTCACGTGGCTGTGGAGGGGAGTGTGTGGAAAGGGCATTCTAAGTGGGGGAACGATACGGACCAAAGCCTTGGGTGGGTGGAGGGTGCGGGTGTCTTTAAGTGATGACACAGCCCATATAGCTGACACCAGGGGATCGCCTACAGGGTTGGGGGGGTGGGGGAGGGACACAGGAGCCAGAGTAGACCACTTCCCGCCCTGGGAGCCAGAGGCCTAGAAACCCACCCCAAGACGGGGCTCCGCAGCCGAGGCATCGGTCCCTCCCCAGCTCCCCTGACACCCTCGCCCGCACACGCTCACCACTCACCCCATCGGTGAAGAAGCTTCGCAGCATCCGCAGGCTGGGTACTCGGTTTGGCAGGCGCCTGGCGAGTGAGAACTGAGTGTGAGGGAGGTAGGAAGCACAGCTAGGACTTCTCCTCAAATCCCAAGGCTCAGAAGCCTTCCAGGGAGGGAGCTCATTGCCTGGGGGGCACAGAGGACACCAGGGCCGAGAGCCCCGTCCCAGCCCAGTCAGGGTGGCCGTGATGGCCACACGCTGTCCTCACCTCAGAGCCCTGCCCTCTTCCCGGAAGGTGTTGAGCCCATCGTCACAGGACTTGGAGCGCTCTGTGGTGATGGCCAGCAGGTAGGAGGAGCGGCGGCCGGCCTTGAGGCTACCTGCAAAGCCACCCACAGGGTCAGCAGGAGGGCCAGGGCTTCCCTGGAGCCCTCCTGTCTGGGCAGGGCCAGGAGGTGACCACCCACGGGGCCCCTGGAGTAGCAGAAGCTGGCAAGAAGAGGCCATACATCAGGCAGCAAGCCCAGCAGAGACCCCTGAGGACCAGGCAGCCAGGGAAAGGACGGGGCAAGGGCTTCAGGGAGCACTCACTGCAGTCCTGGGAGTAATGGCGGCCAAGAGCAAAGGTGAAGGTTGGGGAGGATGGGCTGGTGCCCAGGACGGGGGCTGAGTTCATGGCGCTGGAGACCACAGCGGAGGCAGGGACATGCTTGGCTTGGAGGTCAATGCTGGGGCTGGTGGGTTCATCTGCAAGCAGAGGGGAGTGGTGGATAAAGGTGGCAGAAAGCTAAACCCGCCTGCCCCCCGCCCCCAGCCTCGCGTCCTGGCCTAGACCACGTGCCCAAGGCTCAGGTCCTCCGAGGCCCTGCTGGCAATACGCCCGTGGCCAAGGGCCCCCCATCCCCAGACTGTGAGCACGGAGGCTCCGCCCCTGCCTCCTCCTTCACACCCAGGCCTGAGGTTGAGCCACCCTCCCTGGACTGGGCTCCTGAGAGCTTCGGACTATCTCCCCCACCAGACCGGGGGTCTCTTGAGGATAAGGACTGTCTCCTCCGTCAGTTGGGGGCTCCCTGAGGGCAGGCGCTACGTTTCCCCCTCACACTGGGAAATTACTGACGCTGTGTCTGACCACTCTGACCGAAAGCTGACCGGGGGAGGCCAGGGCTGGGTCTGGCCTGGCCTCTTCTCCCTCACTCCCATGACCACCATAGGGTGAGCTCACCCTGCTCAGTTCCAGGTACTGTCTCTCCACTTCTGGTCCCAGTCTCATGATCTTGTATCTGGTCTTTATCTCAAGCCCCTAGACCCAGCCCAGCCTATCCTGCACCCTCATAGACACAGTCAGCAAACCTTAAACCTTTTCCTGCCCCACTCTCATTCCCGATGTAGGGGTGAGGCACAATCCTCTAGGCAGACCAGAAACCTGGGAACCACCCTGTCTCTCCTCTCTCTTGCCTCTCCCTTATCCAACATCTGTTCCACAGGCAGCAAACTCTCAGTGTCCCCTCTGTTCTCAGGATAACGTCCCCAACTCCCCAGAGACTGACACAGCCCCTCTGGACCCTTTCTGGCGACCTCGAAAGGCACCCTCCTCTCTCACGTCAGGGTTCTTGGCATATTCTATTCTCTCCCTTTACGTTCTCCCCCTAACTCTTTCTCATCCTTCAAATCTTAGCCCTAATCTCCTTCCTCTAAGATTCTCTCCTTGGCTACCACGCCCCAGTCTGGACCATGTCACCCTTCTCTGTCTCCTAGAGTCCCCTGTACTCCCATCACACACACACACACACACACACACACACACACACCATGGGGCTGTTCTTGTCCGATCATCTGTCCGGCTGCTGGACCACACGCTCCAGAAGAGCTTGAAGCCTAGCACGGTGCCTGACACAAATATTTGTTGGATAAATGGATGGGTGGAGGGTGGGTGGAAGGAACAAAAAGTAAAAGGAACAAAGGGAGGATAGAAGAAAGCAAGGGTGGAAGGAAGGATGAAAAGAAAGAATGATGGAAGACGAGAAGGAAGAATGAATGAACAAAGGGAGGAAGAAGAAAGGGAGGAGGAAAAGAAGAGAAGTGATGGATGGGTGGGCGGACGGGTGGATGAAGGATGAAAGGAAGGAGGGAGGGAGGAAAGAAAGACGGCTGGGGGAGAAATGAATGAAAGGAAGGGTGACAGGATGCAGGAGAGAACAAAAGGACGGATGGGTGGACAGACAGACAGACAGACAGAGAAATCGGCACTCAACCCAGAGTTTTGCCCATGGTTGACAGGTGGGTGGGGTAAAACAGGGCACAGACGACCCAGTCTCCCAAGACAGTCACCTCTACTGTCACTCACCAATGAAGGGGATAGAAGCCAGAGAGTCTTCAGTAGTGGCCAAAGGGGCCACCTTCCTGCCCAGGCGTTCCACTCGCCCACTGGACTCTGGCTCTGGGGACTCTTCACCAAACCCAAGGTTCATCTGTCTTGCGGAGGGCAGCTGGACCTTCCGGCCCGTGGGAGGCTTTTGCCTCAGGACCACCTCGTCGCGGCGATCCTCGGTGGCGGGCTCCAGAGCCCGGGTGCTGGGTTCTGGGCGCACAACCCTGGGTGGTTCGGAGGCCTCCAGCGGGAACGATGCAGGGGACTGAGCCAAGTTGAAGGTGGGTAGCCCCCCGAAGGGTGAGTCCCGGAAGGAGAGTGCGTGCAAGAGGCCAGTCCGGCGCTGGAATGATGGGCTGTAGCTCCGGTACCCGATGTAGCCGATGTCATCCAGGCCTTGCAGACCAGGCGGGGGTGGGGCCTGGGGCGCAGGAAGGTCCCTGGGTGGGCAGGCAGGGGTGCGGGCAGACGGACGCTGGGAAGCCCAGCCACAGCGCTCGAAACGGGGTGACACCAGTGCTCCTGGACCCAGCGCCTCGGCTGAGCGGGTGGCCCGGCTCAAGTAGTCGTCTGAGCGAGCTCGGTGCCAGCCCTCCTGACCCAACTGGCTCAAGGCACCCTGGGAGGTGGAGCAGGGCCATGGGCGGTGGGCAGTCACATCCTCCAACCGGTCCTGGGAGGCACTGCGGGCCCGGGGGGGCATGGCAGGACACCGTCTCTCCCCCGCCCTGCGGGGTACCTGGTTTGACAGCCAGTGTGACAAAGCCTGCTGGCACTCCAGTCTGCTGGGGGGCACCCGGCTGCCAGGCTCAGGGAAGGCACGGGGCGTCCGGGGCTCTGAGGGGAGGCGGGGGAAGGCACCAGGGCTGGGGCGGGGCTGGCTCATCCCCAAGGAAGAGTTGTCCAGATGGGTACGGGTGGCAGAAGGGACGCGGGGCCCCGGGTCACTCCAGGCAGCAGGACTCCGGGGGTCACTGGGCAGTGCTGAGAGGGGCTCAGGCACCATAGTGGCCCAGGTAGAGACCCGGGCTGGCGGGGCGTAAGTCTTGCGAGGGTAGCAGATCGGAGGCGGCTCTGGGATACTCCGGGCCTCTCCAGAATACGGCTCGTTCCCCTTCAGGTAGGCATCCTGGGAGTAGGCCTGGCCGGGGACACAGAGGCAGGTGAGCAGGGCTGGACAAGTCCCACAGGGCGGAGTTACATCAGCCCTGGGAGATCAGGACCCTAGAGAAGTGGACTGAGGGAAAGGACCAAGCGGCAGGGGGGCCCTGAGTGGGTGGGAGCCGGAAGGCATGCTCCAAAGAGAGTCGGGGGGAGGGAGGGAGAGAACAAAGAAATTAGAGGCCTTTGAGAGTCACACACACACACACACACACACAGACACACACACTCTCTCACTCTCTGTCTCTCTCTCTCTCCCTCTCTCACTAGAGAAACAGCCAGGATTTCTCTAAGACTTATGACAAGGACTGCCTGTAGCCACAAACATTCCAACATCTGTTTTCTGGGGTCCTCCCCCATGCTGGCCTCAGCCGCCTCCCTGCTGCCTTACATCCAACAGTGCCCACAGCCCTCCGGGCTGGGCTGGGAAAACCCACCAGAGACCAGTCAAGGTGGCAGAAGACAGAGACGGCAGCTGACCAAGGGGTGTGTCCACGGCGGGGTGGGCTGGGGGTGGGCGGGGGCTGGGAAAGCCCCGCCGTCCTTCCGTCCTTCTGTCCCCTGGACGGGGAGCCAGGGCCTGGCTCCTAGGCCTCCGGAGTGAAGAGAAACTTGCCCACCTCTTGCTCCCTCTGGGCCAGGCTTGGGGGAGGGGCCGGACCGTCTAAGGGGCCTCAGGCCACCTTCTGCCACCCCAGGCCTGGAATCTGGCACTGGGAGCCGAGGCTGACGCTGCATTGCTGAGGAGTGACAGGGCCGGCGCCCAGGCCCAGCCAAAAAAGGAGGCAGCCCCTAGGGACAGAGGCCTTGTGGCCCTGGCCTAGCCTGGCCCTTGATGGGTGCCCAGGGGCGTCTCTCAGGGTGAAGTATCAAAGGGTGGGAGAGTGAAACACAATACACACATACACACACACGCTCCCACGCGCACGCGCATGTGCGTGCCACACCACAAGGAGATACTGGAAAATACACACCCAAAGACACACACACAGAGCGAAACACAATGAGACACATATAAACTACACCTCCAGTCCCAGGCACACACATCATGTGATGAGGACAAGTTAGACCACACCCCCCGTACTCACACTCAGCCCCCTTCGGACCCACACACCCAGCCGGGGGACACTCACATACCTCTCCCTCCTGCCATCCTGCCGGCTCCCCAGGCTCCCCGCATCACCACGGCGGCGGCGGAGGCGCTGGCGACAGCATCGTGGCCAGCCTCCGCCTTCCCTGGCCGGGGGGTGAACCCCCACTGACCACTGTGCTGGCCCCACCTCTGTCCCCCACCCCCAGTCTGCCCTCCCAGCGGCTGCCCTCGGCCCCCCACCGGCGCTCTCTCTCTCTCTCTCTCTCTCTCTCTCTCTCTCTCTCAGCGGCTGGCTGGCGGGAGGAGGAGGGAGGGGAAGATGGGTGTGGAGGGGCCTCGCCGCGTCGGCGGTGGCGTCAGCAGCTGCCGCGGCCCCATTGGCCTCCAGCCTTGGCTTCCAACCACAGGAATGCCTGGGCCCCACCCTCTGGCTGGCCTAGGATGGAGGGGGCCAGCGGAGGGCCCCAGAGGCTGACATCTGGGGCCGCCGGCCCACCCGAACCTCGAACCCCGGTAACACAGCTCAAGGCTGCTGCTCTCCCCACCCCTTGCCCCCCCCCTCCTCCTCCGGCTGGAGAGATGGAGGGCAGCCCTAGATCCCACCCTGTTACCCCCTCCTGGCTTTCCTTGCCTCGGCCCTGGGGGAAGTGTACCCGCAGGGCCTTTGAGACTTGTGGAGAGCCATCCACCTCTCTGGGCCTCCAGGCTTACCTCCCCCTCCCCAGGAAGGGCAAGGGGACAATCCAGGTCAGAGGGTGGAGGTTCCCAGAGGGGCAGGGTGCCAAGCATGGCACCGTGATTACAGTGATTATGAGAGCACATCCAGGGCAGAAGCCAGCCCGGCTCCCAGGGCCTCCTGGGTTTGGCCCTCAGCCTTCCCCCAGGGGGGCAGTGACCTTGAGGGCAAGCAAGCTGGCATCTGGCTAAGACCCATGAGATCAGGAAATTGGACACTGGGCAGAGAGGACTGCCCTGGGCTCTGGGACAGGCCTGGGGTCGGTGTGCACAGAAAGATAGCATATGTAGGCGTGTGTAAGTCTGCGTGTGTGTGTGTGTGTGTGTGTGTGGACACAGCTACAGAAGACATGCTCACTCGGGGCCAGGCAGGGAGGGGGTGTGGAGAACAGTCTCTTGGGAGCTGACAAGAACGTGCCAGTCTGGCAGGGCCCGCTGGGCCACCCTCCTTCCAGATACTCTGGCAGGAATCCTGCCTGCCAAGGCCAGCGCCTCCCCCTCCCCCAGCACAGAGCAGCCCTGAATGAAGCAACAACCGGCCCCAGCCCAGGGATGGGCCTGGCATCCCTGATTGGGCAGTGCCGGACTGGTGCGGCACCCTACACTCTTCTCTGCCTCCCGAAGGCAGAAGGGAGGCCCCAAGGAGGAGAGATGTATCCCGCCCCCAGGCCCCAGGGCCCCTCCGCCTCAGACAGCAGGGCAGGACTCACCAGCTGGAGGATGTCCTCGTCCTTGGGCATGATGGAGAGCTCCAGGGTATCATCACTACAGAGACAGGGCAGGGGGTCAGGCCAGGCTGAGGCAACGGGGTCTGGGAGAACAGGGATCCTGGTCGCCAGGGCAACCCCAGGGTCAAGGGGGTGGTGTGCAGGGACTCAATGAGTGTGCTGGGAGCTATTACAGGAGAAGGGAGGCAGGGGGCACTCACCTATTCTGGATCAGAGCTATGACCTGGGAGTAGGTCTTCCCAATGACGCTCTCCCCGTTCACCTTCACCAGCCGGTCTCCTGGGGAAAGGGGGGGCAGAACCACATGTGAGCAGGCCAACGGGTGACAATGGCCCCTCCTGAGAACCCCTGCACCAGGCATGGATGACAGCACCAGGACAGGGCCTTCCCCAACACCTGGATCTGAGAATCCCATCCTAACCAGAGAGCAGGTGGAAGAGACCCAGAGAAGGACAGCTCACCGGTGCGAAGGCCCGCTCTATGGGCGGGGCCATCATCCTTCACATTCTTGACAAAAATGGTATCCATGGGCTCCAGGCGGTGGTGCCGGGGGGAGGGTCCTGGTGAGCATCAGCCAGGTTAGCTGGGGGTGGCTGCTGAAGGTCACACCCATGCACAGCTACGCACACAGGGGACACACACTCAGAGAACGGTCACACTCACACGGACACAAACACGGACCCACCCATTCACAGAGACGTGGATGTATAGGATAAGACAAGAGGATCCACCCCTGGGAGAACAAAGACCAGTGTGGGGAAAACACGTTCGCGGACACACAGAGTCACTCCTTAAATGGTGCTTTCATCCCAGCACTGTGCCAGAAAGTAGACTGAAAAGGATGGACAGATATGGGCCTTGACCTCGTGGAGGTCCCTGTCTAGTGGGGCAGGCACCCACACATGCAGAATGCCCACACCCACAGACCTGGGGAAAGCTGCGGAAAGGCCCTGAGGCTCACAGACACTCATACCCACGCTTCCCACCCCACCCCCTTCCCTAGGGGCAGAGGATTCTAAGCAGAGGCCTGAAGATCCTGAGATGAGTACTCAGCCCCTCATGACATCACATTACACCCCAGCTGCTAACTGTCTCCATCAGAGAAAGGGGCCTGTTCTAGGTCAGCTGGCTCTTCCCCTTGCCCCCAGGGGCCTCTGCGATGAGGCTCAGGAGCGTCACCACAACTACCCAGCAGAAGCCCCAACGGCAGAGAAAGAAGTCTGCCCGTTAAAGGAGTTTTGCCTTAGGGCACCTGGGTGGCTCAGTCAGTTGAGCAACCGACTTCGGCTCACGTCATGATCTCACGGTTTGTGAGTTCGAGCCCCAAGTCGGGCTCTGTGCTGACAGCTTGGAGCCTGGAGCCTGCTTCCAATTCTGTGTCTCCCTCTCTCTCTGCCCCTCCCCTACTCATGCTCTGTCTCTCTCTGTCAGAAATAAATAAACATTAAAAAAATTTTTTTTTAAAAAAAAGGAGTTTTGCCTTGAATACCCCGGGTGGCAGAAAGGGGCCCTTTGGGATAGAGAGGGTGACAGCCAGGGGAGGCAGGCCCACATCTGGTAAGATAAAGACCTCAGGGCTCCCCTCACACCCAACAGAACCCCAGCATCTCCATCTCCGAGGACAGCCATTGGTCAGCTGCACCCTACCACCAGCCCCCAGGCTCTGCCGCCCTGTGTCTGTGCCTCAGCCTAGGCTGGGAGTAACTCCAGGGCAGAGGTCAGGTCTTAGAAAGCCATCTGCTCCCCAGAGCACCACCCCCAGTGTGGAACAGACAGGCTCAGAGGGAGACAAATGTGAGAAAAGAAAGGAAGCATCGAAGGGACCACAGGGCCTTGGCGGGCCCAAGATCTGTCCTCATGTCACTGGTGATGACGAGTAGGAATGAAATTCAGGGAGCTCTCCCCTAGGGCCCAGAATAAATGTGCTGCCTCTTGGATTCTTAAAAAAAAAGAAAAAAGAAAAGAAAAGAAAAGAAAAAAAAGAAAAGAAAAGAAAAGAAAAAGGATTGAGGAGAGAAAGGGCAGACACAGAGAAGAGCAAAGACTGGACAGCAGTCAGGGCTGGGGGCAGTGGGAGGGCAGGCAGCAAAACCCAGGCTGACTTGGGTAGCGGGAGAGAAACAGAAGCTGGAAAACGGGCCCCAGCTCAGCCCCAGCCCTGGGCCCCACCCCCACCACTCCTTACCTCCTCCTCGGCCTCCATTCTCTTCCTCCTGCAGGGGACAGAGAGGTGGGTGTGGGGCCTGGGTCCAGCCCTCAGTGGCTCCACCTGGGCGGGCCCTTCGATGTCCCCCACCCAAGGCCTCCCCTCTTATCTTCCTTCAACTAGCCTGGCGCCCAGACGAGGCAGGAGGGGTGTCAGTGGGGACGGTCATCAAGTCCCACGCAATGGTCCCCAATAACACTAACCCCCTCTCATGACTGCTGATCCCACCACCTTGTATTTCAGCCATTCGCCCCCAATCCAGTGGGGGACCCATGACCCCTCCCTTTGGGGAGCTCCAAGCCCAATGAAGGAGGCACTAAACGTAACGCGCAGAGAGAGGACACACAGGCAGACACAGATAAGCAGGCATGACGAGTGCAAACAGTGGCTATCAGCTCTCAGAGAATGGGAAGGGAAGGCCTGATTAGCACCCCTCTGGGGGAGGGGATTTTAAGGCAAGTTTGAGGAGGGAGGGGAGAGGGCGGTCTGGGTGAGGGGAGGGGAGTACGCAGGCGCTGGGCAGCAGAAATAAACAAGCATTTGTAGGACAGCATCAGCTGAGCCGACGCGAGAAAGAAAGCAACACCAGCAAGTGACAGAAGTCAGACTAAAGCATTCAGGTTTGAAAGGACAGAAAGAGGGAGCCAGTGAAGGTTCTTGGGTGGGAGAGAGTGGATGTGAAGTACCAGTGAGGGAACAGGGTTCTAGCATCCGGCAGGGCTAAGAAATGGAGTCCAGGAGACCCACTAGGGAGACCTTTGGGGTCATCCTGGTAGTGAGAGGGAGGGTACCGGATTTGGGGAGGGAACTGAAATGAGGGAAAGGAGGCCAGCGAGACAGGGTCCCACATCAGAGCTGGATCCGACATTTAGCATCATCGTATCTACCCCTGTCCACAGACCATCCATTCTACCGCAGATGACAGACAGGGCGTGACTTATCCAGGGCCACTCCGAGCCAGGGCTGGAACCCAGGACCCTCTGGCACCCCAGCCAGGACATGAAGGCTGTGGGGCACTGCTGGAGAGCAGTCCCTCTGCCCCTGCCCTCCCTGTGTGGGGTGCGCGCCTGCTGATGTGAGCTGACAGCACAGTGAGCGGGTGGCAAAGGCAGATGGATGCATTTAGACGGCTGAGCTCCCTGCAGGCTCCCAGCCCTGGGCAGGTTCTGGAAAGGGGATGGAATCCACCCCTGGCTTGCCCCGCCCAGGGTCTTCCAGCGCCCCACGTGAGCGAGGTCTCTCTGAAACAGGTCCACCACCCAGCCTAGGCCACTCAGGCTGCATCCGCCCCGGTCACCCCTCAGCAGGGCCCCCTGAGAAAAGGGGGCAGGGGCCAGGCAGGAGGGACATTCTGGGGGAAGAGGAAAGGAAGGACTGGAGGTTCCAGGGAACTAGAAGGTTGGTGTCCTTGGGCATCAAGGGGCAGGGGGCTGTGCCCCTCTCACACACCGTCAGCCCCCACTTACACTCTTAAGCACGGCTGCAGCCAATGGGAATAGTTTACGCAGGTGCTCCCGGATTGAGACACGGGTGAGAGAGCACAGGGACACATACTGAAGACGTGTATTTAGAGACACCTGTCTACCCACGCCTACGTACACAAACATGCATGCATATGACCCACATACTGGGCACCCAAGTGCACACAAAGAGAGCCATGCAAGTACACAGACACAGGCAGTGAAACCCAAGGCCCCGGTTCTCTGGCAGGTGGGACAAAGCTCCCCAGAGGAGAGCCCCACACAGCTGGTCTCAGCCCTGGGGTTGGGGCGGGGGGGGGGGGGGGGAGTAACAGGTTCATTGACTCCAAAATAAGTCTGTCTCCTGCCCTGCTGGGAAAGAGGTGGGGGAAGGGAGGGGGGCCCTCCTGGGGAGCCCCAGTTCCTGCCAAGGACCCTCGCTCTTCCCGCATGCCTGGCCCGCCCCCAGCCCACACTGTAGGTTAGGCACAGAGAACCTGACATTTATACTACGGCCAGAAGGGCTCGTGGGGGTCAAGTAGATAGACGCCCTCACATTACAGCAGGAGAAGTGACCAGTGAGTGAGACCAAAGTTACGTAAGGAGCTCCGCTAGGACTAGAACCCGGGGCGCCCCCCTCCCAGCCTGGCGCTCTCCAGCACCCAGAGCCCAGAGCCGAGGCGAGTGCAGGGCCCGGGGCACTCCGGGAGGAGTCCCAGAGGTGTTTTAGGGTGGACTCCCCAAGAGCTCAGGCTAGGGAGGGAGCAACAAAGCCAGCTCAGAAGTGGCCACAGGACAGAGTCCCAGGAACTTCACCTCTTCGAGAAGGCGGCTCAGTTTTCAGGGGCCAAGAGTCTGGGGGTGCGTGTGAGCGTCCTGGCTTCCCCCACCCCCAAGTTCATCGCCCTGAACCGTTCACCCTTCTCCTGGGAAGACCAAACCCAGGGCAGTTAGGGATCTCTTCCACAATCGTACAGTGCCAGTGACCCAGCCAGGGCTGCCCCGGCCTCTCAGGGACCCTCCTCCCAAGGCCACGGAAGAAGGGCTGTGGAGGGGACAGTGCAGACGAACCTCCCTTCCCCCCACCGAAGCTTCCTCAGGACGGGCAAGGGCAGCGGGCAAGGTGCGTGTACCTTCAGGCTGCAGTGCACGGCTGACTCAGGGGGGTACACAATGAAGTGGCGCAGGGTGAAGCCAAAGCCGTCCTGGAGACTTTTGCACAGCAGCAGTGTCCGCGGCCCCTGCCAGGGGAGGGGGCGCCCAGGGGAGCACCCATCTCTCGGGCCCAGCGGCAGCTGTGGAAGCACAGGGAACCAGGGTTGAGTGGCCGTGTGACCCACACTCCCAGGTGCGCACACTGCCTCCCGCAGCCAGGGGGAGGGCCTGGAGCAGGGGAGGGGGAGGGGGGCAAGGGCCCTGGGGTTCCACGCACGCTCCCCTGCTCCCCGACCTCCTCCTCACCCCCCTCCTTCCTCTCCCTCGCTCCTCAGTCCAAAGCTGCTTCTTTCTCTCCCCTCGATCCCCTCATGGCACCTTTGCTCCCAGGGAAGTAACTCCCTGCCGCCAGCCAGGTTCTCAATCAGGTCGGCTCAGCAAATGTTCGCCAAGCACCTCTTACGCTCCAGGATCTGGACACGGGGCCTTCTGGCCTGGGAAGTGCCTGCTGCCAAGCTGAGCTCATTCCCGCCTGCTGCACAATCTCACACACAGACAGACACATCCGCACACCCAGAGAAGCACACTCATGTGCAAAGGTACACACGGAGGCACAGATGAATCTACACACACAGGCTATGTAGACAAACACGTGCGCACACAATCGCACATGATCAGAGTCTCCCACACATGCCTACACATACAGGCACACGCACACAACATATGCTGCAGATAGACACCCACACGCACGCACACACAGACTGGCTCGCACAAGCATCCTTCAGGAGCAGCGGCAGCAACAGGTGAGGGACTAGAGCCACGAGGGAGCGGGCTGGACATCAGACAACTGAAGGGACTTCCTGGAGCTCCAGAGCCCAGCCAGAGGCCTGGCCGGTCACCGGATCTGAGAGGGGAACCGGGTGGGGGTGGCGGGAGATACTCGGCTGCCCTCTGGCCGACCCGCTGGAATACTTGGGATTCCCCAAGATGACAGGCAGGGGATGTCTGAAGACCAGGGTCTGAGGGCACACAGGTCTGTTTCTGGGGCGGGAGAGAGAGTAGCGCGGACACTGCCTGAGAGAGGGCTCACCTCAGGTTCCCTGCTCAGACGCAGAGAGGGAAAGCGGGTGACAGAAGGGCGTCAGAGAGATGCCTGTGTGCACAGGGAGGCGGCCGGCAGATTGGCCAAGACGGAAGACAAGGGCGGGCTGCCTGGTGAAAAGCCAGGATGCCTCCCTCGGGGCTTTAACCCCCAACCTCAGGCATCCTAACCTGTCTGGGGGGCCCTAATCCAAACCTCAGAGGGCTCACCCTCACCCTCAACAGTCTCCTCAACCCCCTCGCTCCTTGGCACGAGCCCGGAGTCTGCAGGGGAAGAAAGGCAGGCTGGATGTGGACGGAGGAAGCCCCAGTTCTGGGGTGAGGGCCTCACCCCTTCTCTATTAAGTTCCCCTTTCTCCCTCGCCCAGCTGCTGGAGAAAGCTCAAATTGGCACTTGGATGTACTGACGCTAAGAAGCTCCTTCGTGTATCCACCCCCCCCCAACCCCCCCCCCCCACCCCACCGCCAGCCTGTTCACATTTCTGGTAGAAGAGAGCCCTGGGTCCAGCCCTTCGCTGGGGATTTCTGTATTGGGGTGGGAGGTGGGGTTGTAGTCAGGCAGACTTGAGACTCAAATTTCAGAAGACTAAAGAACAATATGACAGGGGCAGTAGGCTTGCTTCGTGCAGTCCCAGAGAACACAGCCAAGGTGAAAGGTACAGGGAACAAGTGAAGCTCCAGGCCAGGGAGACCATTCTCATCATCTCCGTCTGGAAAACTACCAGCTGAGGACGTGAGCGCTCATTCTCCTGAAGGGTACAAGCCAAAGCTGGATGATCCCCAGTCTGGGAGGGCGCGGCTGAGATTCCAGCATGGGCCAGGAGGTCCAGCGATGGCCCCTCGGCTCCTTCCACTTGTAGCCCCAGCCCAGCCTGTCCACTGAGCTCCACACCCCCATGGGGGTCCGAAGAGTCCAGAGGAGAAAATTCTCTGGGAATTCTGCTGAGGTCCGAAATCCCCTGGACTTCCTATCACTGCTGACCTGGCAAGGAACTGATCAGGGAGAGCAGAGGGCCTGGCGGATCCCCCCTGCCTGCTCCTACCAGAAGCCCCTATGCCTCCCCAGCGTGGACCGTCTCCCCCTGCACGCACTCCACCGGGGCTCAGAGCTGAGGCTGTTTGCAGGGCCCATTGTTTTGCCGGTGTCCTGGATTAAGGTTTAAGCCACCAGCTGCCCCAGTGACGAGAAGTGGCTGGGACAGGTCCCCGCACGCCCCCCACCCCTCCTCCAGCACACATCCTGCCTGGAGCTGCCAGCTGCCTGGGGTGCCACTCTCTAGGGGCCTGGATGTAACCCAGGGAAGCGGGCAGGCCTTCTTCTCTCAGGCCCCCTCCTGGCCCAAACACCATTGGCACCCCCTCCCTTATCTCTGCCTCTCCCTTTCCTCTTATGCTTCCTTCCAGTCCCCCTTCCCCCATCTCTTCCAACCAGTTCCTGAGAACGTCAGTGTGGTAATCCCCCTGCCACAGCTCCCACACCCCGGCCTGAAGAGGAGACACCACGGCCCCCATGGACAGCCAGACCTGATGGCTCCCCTGTGGGAAGTTCTTCCTTGGATTTAACCTCAATGCTTCATACTATTATTCACACATTTCCTCTCCTCCCCTCTGACCTGGGACACCCCTGGGTCTGGCTCTCATCTTTACAGGGAGGGAGATGATGGACACAGAAACAGAGAATGAGCCAGCAATGGGAACAGAAAGGTGACTAGATTGGGGAGGGGTTCAGCTCACACACATCCACAACTCTGCCTCTCTGGGGTAGGCACAGAGACAAGGGGATGGAGAGGGAGACGCTCGGGGGACACAGGGACATCACTGATTACGGCTCTCCTGGCCCAGATCCATCTCCAAATGCTCTCGCCCTCATGCCAGGAACGAAAGAGACATCCAGAAATACCAACTGATGGTGGGAAGAGGGCAGATGGCCCCAGGGCCACAAATTAGACAGAACTGGACACGTGGTGGGTTGGCAACACCAGGAACCAGAACCCAGGAGTCCTGCTCCTCCCCCCTAGGAGCATAAAGAGGTCACTGCAGGGAGCACAGCGTTCATGCTGGGCATGGCGCCCACTGTGACTCACGCCCTACCAGCCTGGTCGATCCCGGACATCAGACACACTGTCCCCACCCCCTATATCTCCAGCCCTGTCAGTCCTCACCCTGAGATCACTCATTACCTGCCACCTCTGCCTCCTTTGCCCACCAGGAAACCCGTGCATGCCCCTGTGCCCACAGCCCCTACCAGGGAGAGGGTGGAGTGGTGCCCACCAGTCCACTTAGTATGATCCTTGCCTGCCTCCGACTCGGGGTCCTTGCCAGCCAAACTCCTCAGGATTCCATGCCCCGGCATCTCCTCAAACAACCCCGGTCCCTTCCGTCCTTCCACTGCCTATAAACCAAGAGGCTTGAGCCACTGGAGGCCACCACCCAGACTGGCCAGTCCTCATCCAGCACCCCGGGCAAAGCTCCCAGCCACAACCTGCCACCCTCACCCGCGTGTGTCTCCAGCTCCTCGCTCACTCCCCACTCCTGGGGCATCGGTCCCACGACGCAGGGCGCACTCAGCTCAAAGATCCCAGGGAGTTGGTGGCCCGATCCCACCCGCCTCGTCGAGGCCGGGCCCCTGCCCCTAACCCCGGCCCGGCAGCCTCCCACCCCGCCCCCCCCCCCCCCCCCAGCGGCGCTCACCCTGGCGCGGCGCGGCCCCGGCGCGCGGCGGTCCCTGTGGACGAGGCAGGGCAGCCAGAGGCAGCGCGGCTCCGGGGCGCTGCAGTCCACGCCGACGGCGCGCTCCCAGCGCCAGCCCCCGGCCCCCGCGCGTTCCACGCGCCACACGGAGCTGCCCACGAGCGCCGCGGCCGCAGGGGGCCCCCGGGCCCGGGCCCGGCCGCCGCCGCCATCCCCGCCCCAGTGAGCCGCGGGCCCGGCTTCCGGAGAGGGGCGCGGGGCTCGGGGGCCCCCGGCCGCTCCACGGCGCCCGGCCGGCGGCGTCCTCGGCCCCCCGGGCGGCAGGCGGGCCCCGGAGGCCCCCGCCCGCCCCCCGGAGCCGCGGGCCCGGGACCCAGGGGCCCCGAGGGGACGGACGGCCCGCGCGGATGGCGGCAGGACGGCTGGGGCAGCTCCGCGCCTCCCGCGCCTCCGGAGCCTCTTGGCTGAAGGCGCCTGAGCCCGGACACGCCGCCGAGTGGCAGGGCAGACACCTCCCCCTCCGGGGCGGCCCCTGTGCGCGGCCGCCCAGATCCCCCCCCCCCCCCCCCCACACACACGCGGGAGGCACCACACAGCGCCCCCGCGCAGCCACACACTGCACACCCTCTACGGGCACACACAGACACACACACCCTCACCCTCCCGCTCACACGGAAACTCACACTGCCCCGGCCCACACACGTCGTACTCGACAGTACACACGCGCATCCAGCTTGGCTGTGCCCGAGAAACACACATTCACTCGTGCGCACATGTTCCTCGCAGGGACGCACACAGTCCTACCCACCCTGTATGGACCCACACCGCCCACACACCTATACACCGGCTACCCTCCCATCCACACCCACACACACTCACTCTCCGTCTGTCCACAGACCCCAGGTAAACACACTATTCCCCTCACGTACACATCGTGTGTGGACACCTTTCCATATGCATACACACTTTGGACACCCTCCCGTGCATCCTTGGTCCACGCACCCCACACGGACACGTTTGCAAGCATACCCACTGTGTCCTTAAAAGCACACCAGACGCCCCAGGCACTCACCTGTACGCCCCACACACACCCCACCCCACAGAGACACCCACGAAGGCAAGCCAGATGACACGCACACGTTGTCCAGGATACATACTCCATGCGCCGGTGCTCTGCCCCCTCAGTTCACACACACACACACACACACACACACACACACACACACACACACTGCCCAGCACTGAGAGCAGACAGACTCTCATACCAGAGTTACGATATAACCTCAGGCTGCAGGTGAAGTCCCCGTCACCACCTGTAGGGGATTGTGACCAACCCTCTTCCCCCGGGGCCACCCTGCCCATTAGTCTCACCCAGAGGGGCCACCACCAAGCTGACAATGGGCTCCAAGCTGGCCCCCACCCCACCCCCAGCATGTGAGTCAGACAGGAAGCCCATGTTGATGGCAGACCCTGCCTGCCTCCCCTTCCTGGCTCCCTTCCCAGGCCCCTTCCCGGGTGGGGCCAGTAGAGGCCTTGGGCCAGTGGGCGTGCGATCACCGCCACCTTTTCGATCTCATTTGTTCACGGTGGCTTCTCGCCACAGCCACTCGCCGTGGCCCAGGGCCACTTGCCATGACCCAATTTTCAGGGAAGGAAATGGAGGCCCAAGAGCACCTAGCTTGCTATGGCAGCATGGGACTCCAAGCCCAGAGCCCCTCACTCCAACTGTGGATCTTCTACCCAAATTCTAGCCTGCAGCCAGAGAAGGGAGGCTGGGGTTGGGGAGCAGCTCCAGCCCCCCCGCCCCCAAATCTAGGAGTTTGGGGAGGAAGAGTCATACGGCTGGGCCCTTGTAGGGCAGTCATCAGAAGGGAGAACCCTACAGAAGGGGTAGCTCCCCCTGCTCACCCGCATCCCATCACCTGTGTCCTCGGCAAGGACAGCCCTTGCTGAGGTTGGATCAAGGTTGGATCGAGTTTGGATCAAGTGGTGGACAGAGTGGGAAGCAGCAGGCGGGAAGACGGAGAGGTAGGGGAGGAGAAGGGCCAGGGCAGAGGGAGGGGGACTAGAGGACTACAGGGCCGGGCAGGAGCGAGGGAGGGAGAAGGAAGGGAGGAGGAAGGGTGAGGGTGAGGCAGGGCCAGGGTGAGTGGGGGCCAGGGAGCGGTTTTGTTCTCCTGTTTCCTGTTTGCCGCTTGCTGGGCCCCCTGTGCAGGAGCTGGACCCCCACCCCCACCCTGGCGGAAGCCTGACGGGAAGAGCAAGGCTGCCTCCAGCGCTGAGTCAGGAGGGCTTAGGGGCAGAATGGGAAAGAACTGTAGTCAGGAGGAGTGGAGACCTGGCACCTCCATTGGCACCCTCCCCCACCCCTCTGTCACTAGAAAACCAAGGATTCTGGGTCAGGCCCACTCCTGCCCTTGCCTGCCCTGGGTCTCCCTGTCATGCCGCCAGCCTCCACCAAGGCCAGGCCCTCGGAGACCAGCCGGGAGCACCGCCAGGCCGTCCTCAGCTATGTCAGAGTCTGTGGCCCCAAGCAGAGGGCAACCACCATAGGGATGTCCTCGCTCAGAATCAGGCCCACTCTCCCGGTAAGTAGCCGGTAAGTCCTTCCAGCTGTCTAACTTCTTTTCCTCTTGCTTCAAGCCCAGTCTCTGGTTCTGAGGAAATGGAGTGACTCTCCCCCGTCGTGCTCCATGGAGCCTTTCATGGCCAACAGGTGCTGCTGTGGGTCTGGATCAAGAATTCACTTCCCTGGAAACTGCTGAGGTTTCTGAGGGCTACAGGGAGGGGCAAGGCAGAGAAGCGGCAGGGGGTTTCTGTGTTCAGGGCTTCAGGGACCTGGGAAATGTTAAACCACATGTGATGTCCATTTCCTGCCCTCTAACCTGGCCGGGCAGCAAGGAGGTTCCAGTCTCTTCCAACACAAACCTGCACCTTCCCCACCCCACCTCCTCTGCTCAGCTCTGGCTCACAGGGATGTCAGCAGGGGAGGGGTACACACAGTAGGGCCTTGAAGGGTGTACACAGTTTGAATAAATGGTCCTACAGGCCTGGGGAGTCTCTCAGCCCCCTCCCCCATTTCCTCTGGGAAAGGAATGTGGGGTGGATCCCAGAGGGTGGTGGGGGATGGGGCCAAGGGCTGGGAAATACCAGGCGTAGCTGAGATTCTATTCCAAGCCTTCCTGCCTAGTGTGAGTCCTCCTCCCCTACACCCTTGCCAGCTTCCTCCCCCCAAATCAGGAATTACCCCGCTGAGCAGTCCCTCCCGTCATCCTCTGCTTTGACCAGCTTGCAAAATCCATTCAACTTGATCTCCCTGAGGGTCCCTGGGGCAGGGCTTGGGGGCTACACCTCCAAGGGGAGGGCATCCAGTCTTCCTCCCTCCAAATGAGATAATCATCCTTTGACTGTTTGAAAGCACTTTCACTGGATCTCATGTGGCTCTGACCCTAAGGACTGGATATGCAGGGATTGTTTTTACACCCATTTTCAGATGCAGAAACTGAGGCTTAAAGAGGGAAAGTGACCGCTTCAAGATCTCACTTTTACTAAGCTGAAACCTGATCCCGGACTCACTCAGATCTCCTGTATCACCTTGTTTATCCGTTCAAATACCACATCTTGAGGGGCTGCTGTGGGCCAGGTACTGTGCCAGGGGCTGAGACACCTTGGAGAATAAGTCAAGTACCCATCTCGCCCTCAGGATGCTTATATGTCTACTAGTATCCCAGCTCCGAAACCTTTAGGGGTCCCCAAGTTCCAGGTTCAGGCCCGAGCCAGCTGCCTTCATTCCCACCAAGGGAAACCCACACACACCCAGGGAGCCCCCGTGGCAGGGGCTCCAGGCCTCTTCTTTCCATGAGGGGGCAATTTGAGGGTGGGGTCAGGGGCCTTCCAGGTTAGGCCTCCAACAAGAGGGCGGCCCGGGCTGTAGAAGCGGAAGGCTGCAGGACCGGCCTGACAACCAGCCACGGGGCAGAAGGAAGAGAGCATCCTGGGCCCAAGGGTCTCGAGACACATAAGAAGAGAGGCCTGTGGTTCCGGAAGTGAGAGGGAGGGGCTCAGGGTCAATTTGCCTGCTTTCCCTTCCCCTGGCTTGCTTAGCGCCTCCCCCCAGAATGTAGGTCCCCAAACCACATGACAAATAATGCCCCTACCCCAAGCGAATCATCCCACATTGATGACTCTCCGGCTGGTCCCAGATCTTCATCGCATACCACCAGGCACGTACCCATAACCACCCCCACAACCCCACACACAGACAGAGCAAATCTGCTGCCAGTCCCCGGCCATCCGAGGCATGCAGGCAATGTGATACCCAAGGCATGCCCGCCCAGCCCACGCCTGGGCCTCTGACCCCTGCCCCAGTCTCCCCGCTCCAGGCGGCCTCCCCCACCACGCCCCCCCCAGTCCTCCTCCACCCCTTTGCCCCATTCAGATGCCTGGTTCCCAGCACCACTTGTGTGTCGTCCTGGCATGCCCTAACAGGCCAAGCAGAGGAGCCGGCCAAGCAAGCCCGCGTCTCTTCAACAAACTCCGTGTGCCATAACCCTGCGTCACCGGGAGCGTGGGGACCCCACTCAGTCTGGCCTGTGGGGCAGAGGGCGGTCCAAAGGGCCTCTCCGGACCCCACACTCTCCCCATCCGGAGCCAATCTTGCCCCGAGTTGGGGTGTTTGTGACACCTCCTCTCCCCCGCCACCCCGCCCCGCTCAAACTGGGTCAGAGCCACGGAAGGTTGGAGGGGAGGGGAGAGAAAAGGAGAGGAGGAAACACTTGCCCCTACCCGCCGTCCCACTGCCATCTCAAGGAGGGATCCACGCGATCCCGATGGCTCTGTGGTTAGCGCATGGGCTCTGCAGTCAGTCCTCCGGAGTCCTCCGCTTCTGGGTCCAAGTCCTATCTCTACCACTTTCTGGCTGTGAGACCTTGGGCAAGTTATGGAACCTCTCTGAGCTTCTGCTCCTCACCAATAAAATAGGAATGACACTAATTTCCGCCTCATAGGTTGTTGGTCATTTCTTTTTATTTTTTTATGTTTATTTAGTTTTGAGAGAGAGAGAAAGAGACAGACAGAGCGTGAGCGGGGGAGGGGGCAGAGAGAGAGGGAGACACAGAATCTGAAGCAGGTTCCCGGCTCTGAGCTGTCAGCACAGAGCCCCGACGCGGGGCTCGAACTCACGAACGGTGAGATCATGATGTGAGCCGAAGTCGGACGCTTAACCGACTGAGCCACCCAGGCACCCCATCTTGTGACGAGAACTTTTAAGATCTACTCTCTTAGCAACCTTCAAAAATGCAATTCTGTATTAGTAACTATAGTCGCCATGCCCTACATGTCATCCCCATGACTTATTTATTTTATAAATGGAAGTTTGTACCTTTTGACGCCCTGTTTTGACGCCCAATCTGTGGTCTGTATCTTTGAGCTTGGTTTGTGCTGTTGTCCTTGTTTGTAGATTCCACATATAGGGGAGACCATAAGGTATTTGTCTTTCTCTGTTTGACTTATTTCACTTAGCATAATGCCCTGGAGGGCGATGCAAGCTATTTTGATTGCCTTCTGGATATTCACACACTCTCACACCCAGCCACACTCACATTCAGACAGGCAGACAACTCAGCCACGTGTATACAAGGACACAGTGACACGTACAGACTTTCATGGAGGTCTGCACTCCGGTGACTCCGGTGGTCCCATTCACTCGGGCGTCATCAAAAGCCCCCACTTCCGGAGCAGAACTTCGGCACTTTGGGAGTGGGGAGGGAGCAGGCAGCGTGAGACCCCAGTAGGCAAGGAACGTGGCCAAGGTGCCAGGCTGGCAGGGCCTCCGCCCAGCAGGAGAGCCGGTCCCCTCCTCAGGGACACCAGAGAGAGGGGAGACTAAAGAGGATCTTTCCTTATGGTGGGAAATGAGTACTTGCTGAAAAGGGTAAATCTGGAGCCAGCCACAAAGTAAACAGCAGGGCCATTGCCCAGGCAACCGCAGGCCGGTGTGGGACAGGGCCACCACAGGTCACTCCACCCCCTGATTTACTCCACTCAGCAGCCCTGGGCTGTCTCAATGCATGGTCTCCATGTATCCATTCTGGTCTCCGGGCCCATCTGGGACTCCCTAGAGGGCAGAGGCCATGATTCCTCCATCAGACTGGGAGCTCCCCGAGAGCAGACAGGGTTTTTGTTGTTGGTATATTCTGTGGGGTTTTTTTGTGTGTTTGTTCTTGTCCCATATCAGTCCAGGGTCTCCCAGAGGTCACGGTTTGTGTCTTTCCCCTCGGATTAGAGACTGCTCAAGGCCATGGCCTAAGTCTTCCTCATTAGACTGACAGCTTCCTGAGGACAACTTTTCAGAAATGGATTGATACTATGAGAGTGCTCTGAATGCAGTAGGCGCTCAAAAATTATTTGTTGGGTCACCTGGGTGGTTTACTCGGTTAAGCATCCGGCTCTTGATTTTGGCTCAGGTCATGATCTCACAGTTCGTGAGTTCAAGCCCCACGTTGAGCCTCGCATCAAGCTCTGTGCTGTCAGCAGGCATTCTCTTTCTACCTCTCTCTCCCCCTCCCTGTCCCCCCCACCACCACCCCCGTCTCTAAAAAAATCCCAAAACAAACAAACAAACAAACAATTGGTTAATGGCAAGGATATGGAGAAACTGGAACCTGTATGCGTTTTTTTTTTTTTAATGTTTATTTTTAAGAGAGGGAGAATGCAAGTTGGGGAGGGGCTGAGAGGGGGACAGAGGATCGAAAGCTCGAGGATCGACAGAGGCTCTGTGCTGACCGCAGCAAGCTCGGTGTGGGGCTCGAACTCACATACCGTGAGATCGTGACCTGAGCTGAAGTGAGACGACTGAGCCACCCGGTGCTCCACCTGTATATTTTGCTGGTAGAACGCAGAATGGTGCCATTGCTGTGGAAAACAGCCTGGCAGTTCCTCATAAAATTAAACAGAATTAACACAGGATCCAGCAATTCCACTCTGGCTAGGTCTCCCGAAGAAGTGAAAGTGGGGAGGGGGAGTCGGGGGGGGGTGCGTCTGGGTAGCTCAGTTAAGCGTCTGACTCTTAATTTCAGCTCAGGTCATGATGTCACAGCTTGTGAGACTGAGCCCCTCTTTGGGATCTGCGCTGACAGCGTGGAGCCTGCTTGGGATTCTCTCTCTCTCCCTCCTCTGCCCCTCCCCTGCTCGTGCTCTCTCTCTCTCTCTCTCTCTCTCTCTCAAAATAAATAAATAACCTTTAAAAACAAAAAAGTGAAAACAGGGACTCACAGCAATACGGGCACACCCATGTTCACGGCAGCGTTATTCGCGATGGCCAAAAGGTGGAAACGACCCAAATGTCAATTGACGCATGAATGGATAAACAAAATGTGGTATCTCCATACAATAGAATTTATTTGGTCTTAAAAAGGAAGGAAATTCTAACCCACATAACACGGAAAAACCTTGAAGACGGTATGCTTAGTGAAATAAGCCGGGAGCAAAAGAGCAAACGTTGGTTGATGCTGCTTGTATGAGATATCTAGATTCATAGAGATGGAAAATAGAATGGTGACTGCCAAGGGGAAAGGGGAAAGTAAGTTACTGTTTAATGGGTATGGAGTTTCAGTCTGAAAAGACGAAAATGTGCTAGAGATGGACGGTGGGGACAGTTGCACAGTGGGAATGTACTGAACGCCACTGAACCAAACACTTACGATGGTAAATTTTACAGTATGTGTCTTTTACTACAATAATAAAAAAAAAATGACCAAGTCACATTCAAATTCAAATTTTAAAGCACGCTCTTGAAAGAATATGGAACAAATGAACCGGTCTCCCAGGGCGGGCAGGGGAGCAGGTCCTGCCCACAGAGGTTGCCCAGAAAAGCTGGGCACCTCCTGTCCGGAGGGCTTTACCCACCCCCCCCCTCCATTATGCCTTTTCAGAGACCCTATTGTCATCTTTGGGGCCCTAGTAGTCCCCGAATAGGAGGAGCTCTCAGGCTGCCAGGGGGGTCTGAACCTTGCACGCGGTGAGTCTTTGGCATTGATGAGACCTACCATCTGGACCAAAGGATGAACAAACTCTTGGGATGTCACCTCCCAGGGCACCAGAACCTTGGAAGAGCTTCCCTAGCAAAAGCTGGGCTAACCGTGGGGTTCCTGCGGCCTCACCTCCCTTACCACACACGTCTGTTCCAAGACTACACATGCTTCCACACCACCTGTAACACATACACACACAAGGGTGTGCACGCAGAGGCAAGTCCCTGTTCTCAAATGCTTTCTCAGGCACACACTCCAAGAAAAACATGCCTACACCTTGGAGGGCGCACATTCTGGTGAGCGATGCTGGCAGGTCCCCTGTGCAGCAGAGCCCCCTGCTGGCCCACGTCTGGCACACTTCTCTTCCTCACAGCCCAGAGTGGGCAGGGTGCCCTTATTTCCTCCAGCCCTCTTCTCCCCGCTGCATTCTCCAGGCCCCTCAGCCCCCAACCCTGCCCCATCTCCTACAGACAGCAGGGTTCCCTGCAGAAGGACAGAGCGACTGTGAGACTTAGGAAGGGTCTCCCTTCGTCAAGGAGTACTGGAAAGAAGCCAGGACCCCTTTTCAGACTAGATCATATTCAGGGCAGTCATTCCTGGAGGCAGGAGAATACTTTCAATGATTCTGCTCCAAAATTATATTCATTCTCCTACTCCATCCACACTGGACAGCTCATTTCAGGGGAGACTGGAGGAGAACTCTGGGAGCAGCTCGCCCTACGGCCCCACACATCCCTCTCGGGAAATTCTTCCTGCTGTCCGACCACCTGGGCAGAAGCAACAGGTGCACCCACTGGTTTCTTTCAGGGGAGCGCTCAGTTCTACTCAAGCTGAGACCACATCCCCTCCCAGAACAGGTCTCAGCAGATTCCGAAAGTCTCCCCCAGGGTACATGGGGCTCCCTGCAGGGAGAGGCTCTCAGCCCCACCCCTGAAACCACCCACCCCCTCATCCCAGGCCCTGCCCAACCCGCCTGGGTCATCCCTTCACCCAGCCTGTGAGCTGAACCTCTCCCTAATCCAGCCCATGATGCCCCAGAGGCAGCTGGAAGGGTGGAGGGGGACGGTGGCTCTGCAAGGACAAACAACCTCCCTTGCTTCCTGCCCACGAGAGCCGGGATGGTTTCTGGGCTGGGCCCTGCGGTCAGAAGACAGATGGCATCGCTTTTGGCCTCAGATCCTACCCCTCACCAATTGCCTGGCCCTGAATTTGGGACATAGTGACTGTCACAGCAGTAATTAAGATTGAACCCTTACTATATGCTGGGCATGCTGCACACGCATTACCTCATTGAACAGCAGAACAGCCTCTTGGGACAAGTGTCACACACACACATACACACACACACACACACACACTCATCACCTTGGCCCCTTGGGTCCCCCACCCTGACTGGTCCTAGGTAGGGAATGCTTGGTGCAGGGCACTGAGGAGTGGAAGACAGGAGGCTAGTGAGAGAGAGAGAGAGAGAGATCACTGTCGTAGCAGGAAGGCTGATGTGGAGAAAGGATCCCACTCGCCCCTGCTCTTTTCTCGCTGTGTGACCTCAAGCGTACTCGGTTTTCTTATTTCCTCAGCTACAAAATGAAGGTAAGGATCACAGCCCGACAAAGTTGCTGGGAAAGCATTCTGGGAACCAACAAATGGGAGGCTTGATGGCCTATGGCCCTATATCCCACCCATCAGAGAGGACCCTGCTTCCGAAATGTCTCCCGAGTCTACACCCCCTTCACCATTTCACCATGTTCTTCACTCTGTTCCAAGCTGCTATCACTCCTCTGATCCCTGAGAGTCCACACTAACTGTTTTCATATTATGACCACCAGGCCCTGTGGGACGTGCCTCCAGGTTCCACACCCACTACCCCCCTTTCCTCTGTGTTCTGCTACCTTGGTCTACTTCCAGTTCCTTTAGGGACTAGGCACCCTTCCAGCCTGAGGTCCTTTGCACACGCTGTTTCTGGAATGCTGTTCTCTTTTCCCCAGCTCCCTCCGCGCCTCACCAACCCACACCCTACTTAATTCCTACCTATCCAGTAGTTCTCAGCAAAAAGTCACTTCCCCAGGGATTCCTCCTCTGGGCGCCAGACTGGGTCAGCTCCCTGTGCACCGTCTTGACTCACATCACTCTTGAGTTAGTGTCTACATATTTATGAGTGTGCTCGGCACACTGTTTCTGAATGCGAAGGAATCAAAGAGCCTCTCTTCAGGGACAGCCCACGGTGGCCAGAACCCTGTCTCCGGGAGGAGTCTGTCTGCAGCAGGGGCTGCTTCAGATGTCGGCCATGTTTTTGTACCCCTGCCCCTTTATCAGTGGAAACTGGATCCAGAAAGTGGGGGTGCTGGAAGAAGGGAGTAAGGGATGGGGAACAAAAGGGAAGCTGCTCCAATGCCCTTTTCAGTGTCCTCTGTCCCCCCCCCCCCCCACACCCCAGCTGGCCAGGCCTTTGTCCACCCAGGCAGGGCTGGCCCACCTCATTCCCAGATCTCTCTTCCCCCTCCCTCACATTCTCTTAACTGATGAACCCTCAGCCTCCAGGTCTCTTCCAAAAAACCTCCCGACTGCAAGCTAAAGAACTTGCCAGGGTCCCGCAGCTAGTGGCTGCTCTGACTCAAGCCCAGGTCTGTCTGCGGGCAGAGCCCAGGCTCTTAGCCACCTCATTACACGCCTCATTACTACCAGTTTCTCCCCGGAGGCCAGGGCGAAAGACACGCCCCCTCTCCGGGCCTCAGTTTCTTCCTGTGGGCTGGGCCACCTCTAGATTTCTGGAAGACTGGCAGAGAGGTAGGAGGTCGCGGAGGAGGCAGGGCGAGGAAAGGGTAAGGGGAGAGGCGAGCAGGGTGGGAGGAGCGCGGAGGGGCGGCAGCCTCAGACCAGCCAGACGTGAGAAACGCCAAGTATGCGAACTACGCCAGCCCGAGCTATGAATAGTGCGGCCAGGCTGGCAGCCCAGGTCGGCCCTTCCAGCCCTGCAGCCCCCAGCCCCGGCCCGCCCACGCCAGCCCTGTGCTGGGGGTCAGAAACGCGGCGGCGGGGTCCTGCCAGGAGCACAGGGGAGCGGAGGCTGAGTGGCAGGAGCGGAGGGGTGTGGCCATGCAAATGAAATGCGAATGGGGAGCAGCGCGCGTGTCTGATTGGCGGGTGGGGGCCGGCCTGGGAACGAGCGGGGAAGGGGCGCTCCACCAGAGGCGGTGCCCACAGCCAGCACCACCCCGGGCCCCAGCTCACCCCTGCGTCCTTCCCGGCGGCTGGAGGTCCTTCAGGTCACCCCGTGGCTGATACCCCCACTGATGCTGTGCAGCCGATGGAATCCTCTCACCCTCTTCCATCAAGGCCCTGTAAGGCTCTGCCGCCTTTGAGACACCGTCCCTGGGGGGCGCCTGGGGGGCTCAGTCCGCTGAGGGTCAGACTTTTGATTTCCATTCAGGTCAGGATCCCAGGATCATGGCATGGAGCCCATCTGGGGCTCCGCCCTGAGCATGGAGCCTGATTAAGATTCACTTTCTTCCTCTGCCCCTCTCCCTAGATAGCCCGCCTGCTCTCTCGCTTTCGCGCGCTCTCTCTCAAAAAAATAAAAATAAAGAAAAGACACCGCCCCTGCCGGCCCCTGCCCACCCCAGCACCACGTCACCCCCTCCCCCATCTTGGAACTCACCTGTCTGACAGAGGGCTGGCGCTTGGGAAATTACAACAGCCCCCAGGCCTGCCTTTGGATTACCACCCCCCCCCCCCTTTCTTCATCGGTGAAGGAGCACACTGGGCTAGGGGCTGGGGACTCAGTCCCTGGCCTAGTGCTGCCCCTTGTGTGTCCCCAAACAAGTCAGTCAACCTCAGAGCCCAGCCCCTAGTCCCATCCTAGGACTACTGACTATGTGTCACTGAGAGTGAGGAGGCAAAGAGACCTAGGATCAAGTCCCAGCTGTGTGTCCCCAGTCAAGTCTCTTCCCTCCCCCAAGCCTGTCTTGGAGACTTGTAAATGGGGTCCTTGAGAGGGTTCAGTGTTAAGCGTTTGATACATACCAGTTGCTGAACAAATCTGAGCTCAGTAGTCCACAAAGGATTTTTTTTTTTAATTAATGAAACAGCCCCTGATTTTACGAAGAGACAGGCATGCAACAGATAAGAGGCCATAGAGCTTAGTGTTTAAACATTCCTAAACAGGATTCAAAGGGATCTGGGTTTGAATCCCAAACTGCACACTTCCTAGCTGTGTGTCCTTGGACTAGTTACTAACCTCTCTGAGGTTTCTACAATCATAAAGCAGAAATAATCTTGTGCACAGTAGTATTTCCTGGCATGGAAATAATAAATGCTAGTTGCCACAAATATGTGGTTCCCACAATGTGTGCCAGGTGCTTCGGGACTGTTCCTTCATCGGTCAACAGGTCCTGGTCTAGAAGTTGGAGATAAAGCAACGAACAGGACTAAGTCCCTACCCTCATGGGGTTTAAGGTCTCTACTACCCAGAGGAGGAAATCCCCATATATTTGAGGAAACGGGGGGTGGGGGGTGGCACTTACAGAGAAGAATATTTGAACTGGACATTGAAGGATGAATAGGAGTTTAAAAAACAGAGGAGGCAAGGAAGGGGAAGACATGGTATGGGAAATTTCTGGTAAGGGGGAAAGGGTGATACCTCCCATTCCTGCCTTGTCCTCTCCACCTCCACCTCCCGTTTCAGCCCTCATCTCTCGCTTGGTCTGCAGCATCCCATCGCCTAACACCCTCCATGGTTCCAAAGTATCTATGGAAGCAAGTAAGCTCCTTAGTGTGGCATGAGGGGTCTGCCATGATGGTGGAGGAGAGGGGTAGGATCTGGCCTTCATTGGCCTTGACAGTCTCATCTCTACTCTCGGTCTTGCACTCACTGATGCCATAAGAAGCCAGGCTATTTCACACCTTTGCTCATGCCAAACCCCTATCTGGAATGGCACTCTCTCCCCACTCCATGAGTCCCTCTTGTTTCTTGCAGACATCTTTCAAGCCCTGGCAAGCTTCCTCAGTGAAGCCTTTTCCCCCTCAGAGCTGGAGCCTTTTTTGAGGAGGCAGGGGCTTTGCCCATATCTATTGATGGAGCCCTGGGCACCCCTACACCGCTCAAGAGCAAACACTGATTCCAAGCAGGCACAGGGAGAACCCTGGTACACAGCAGAGTCATGGAGAAGCAGAACACAATTGTCCTGTCTGCATCCACCACCAGGTGATGTCTGCCCTCCCCTCTCCTTCACTATATCAACCCCTACTTGGATTTCAAGGCTTAGCTGGGGACAGGGGGAAGGGTCCACCTTCCCAGAGTGCGGTGGCTGTCCTCCAGGCTTTTTTCTTGTTGAGGAGGGCAGCAGTGACCACAGGACAGGCTTAGGATTCAGAAAGACCCAGATTTAAATTCAGATGCTAGCTGACCTTTGACGAAGTTGTCTGCCCTCTTAGGGTCTCAATTCTTGTATCAGTAAATATACAACCACTGCATGATGGCCGTTTCATAAAAGAACTTGGGGCATCCTCAACTTGGGGTGCCTGGGTGGCTCAGTTGGTTAAGCATCCAGCTCTTGATTTTGGTCATGATCTCGTGGTTCATGAGCTTGAGCCCCATATCCAGCTCCACACTGACAGTGCAGAGCCTGCGTGGGATTCTCTCTCTACCTCCCTCTCTGCCTCTCTCTCTCTCTCAAAGTAAAAAAAAGAAAAAAAAAATCCTCAACGATAGGTTTGGAAACAGGACATGAGAGAAAGGAGATTAATCCTATCACCAACTGGTTTTTTACTAACCTCGTATGGCAATTCTACCCACCGACAGTCTTTCCACCTTTGTGACCCCATTCACACTCTGATGATGTCCCCTTGTGTCTGCTTCTGTCTGTCTGACTCCCCAGTTAGGCCAGGCCATTTTTATGTTAATATTTTTGGCAGGGGGCAGCAAAGAATGTTCTAGACTGGCAGACAGTATAGAGATAAATCTCAGAACCCACGGTTAAGGAAATTGTACTGGAGCTTTTGGGTGGTAGGAAAGGCAGACAGTGAACCCCTTGAGGGCAGGGCTGTGTCTTACTCATCCAGATCCCAAGACCCACAGAGAGAGCTGAGAGCACAGACAGTGCGTAGGAAATGGTCACCAAATGAACAAAGGTCGGTTTGCATTGAGATCTGGCCACTGCCTGATTTTCCAGTTCCTGAAGTCTGCTCCTTCTAACCCCCACGAAGTTAGGGACACTCTATGTATATGCCAGGCCTGGGAATGTCCTCAGCGCCCCAGGCTGCACCCAGTCTCTCAGATAACACTTTAGCCAGCACAGTGGGGACCTAAGCGCGTGGGAGCCACCAGAGGAGGAAAAGCTCCCAGGAAGGAAGGAAAGAGGGCTGTTTTTCTGTCCCAGCAGCAGTCTCAGTCTGGTTGCTGCCTCCTACTCCCCTCTAGCAGACATCTCACCACCTCCTGGGCTCTGGGTTCAATCTCAGCTGCCCCCTCACCCCCACCAGGAGCTGCAGGGCAGTGGAAGGGCCCAGTGCCAAGGATTCATTAGAGTTAATGAAGGCTCAGCTCTGCAGATGCCAGTGTGAGATACAGGAGAGTACCAGAACCACCCACAGCCCCCCATCAGGGCCCGGGGGTGCTCAGTTCCCTCCTCCCCCTCTCTTGGGGAGGAACCAGGGGCCACACCCTCAGAAGAAGAAAGGAAGATTTAGAAGAATCATTTCAAGTATAGAGAGTGCCAGGATGCCAAGGACAGATCGGGGTGTGGGGACATGAACTAGAAAACAGCCTCAGGGTGGGGTACAGGTCTCACCCGAGCTCACCTGGGCTCACCAAGGTGCCACTGTCCACTGCTCAGTCCAAAAAAAACCCACCAACGGCCAGCCGCTCCTTCCTCTCCCTCCTTTCATAGAATCACGGCAGGTCAGAGCTGAAGAGACTCTGGAAACTTCTCCACTGCCCGGGGATTACGTATAACTATGCAGCCACCTGCACCATCTCCCCACCTAGCTTCTGTCCTTCATCTTCCTCCCATTTCTGCCTGTCCCTTCCCTCTGCCTTTATCCCTTTGACCTTGGCCTTTCTCTAGGCCTTGGCTCCCCCATGAGTCAAGCAGGGAGTTGGGAGGTGGTGGGGGAGGGGGAGGTGCTGCCTATAAAAACCTTCCAGTTGAAATTTTCAAAGATGTCTCCCCTTCATTTGGCCTCTCTCTCCCTCCTTCCCTTTCTCTTGGAGAACAATCCAGAGTTTCCTTCACATCCAGAATGAAGGAGAGTGTGATGGGGGGTGGGAGTCTCCAGCCTTTTGGGGGGTTCTCAAGAGCAGGAAAAGCTCCAATAGGCCAGACTGCCACCGTCCCTCCAACTGGGGGCTCTAAGTCCTGTGTTGGCACCAGATTCCCTCCAAGGAGTGTTCTCGTGCTCTTTGAGGAAATTAAAAGGGAAGATGCAGCTGTGGATTTAGGAGCCCAGAATCAGACAGAAATCAATGTGGGGACTGATAGAAACCGGGCACAGGGCCAAAGTGAACTCTACCCTTCTCTATATTGACCCACACTTGGGGCCAAGCCTCTTGGAGTGGTTGTCCTCCTACATGGCTTCCACATGTCCCCCTAGCTTGGCCAAATTCCTCCAGCCCACGCCCCTCCTGCCAGCCTGCCCTCACAAAGAGGCTGGCACTGGGTCTGTTTCCATCCTTGGCTTGCGGGTCCCAGTCATTCCTAAGCCCCGCCCTGAGCTGTCTCTCCTCCCAGGGATTCAGGCTGAGCTTTGAAAGGGTCACTTCAAAGAGGACCTGCCTGCTGAGGGCCCAGCCAGACCCAGGGATGGCTCCTCCTCGGCCAGATTCCCGGAGGCTGGGGACAAAGGCCCCACTGTTCCCCCGACCCCCAGACGCCCCCAAATGCACTGGGCATAAGAAGTCTTTCTTTCCCCCAGTTCCGCTCTTTACAGGCCCCAGCTCTTTGCCACTGGGAGTAACCCTGGCCCCTCCTTCAGGAGAGGGCTGGGGCATGGGGGGACGGGGAGCTGGCAGATCCCCCTCCTCTGCCACCATACCCCCTCGGGCTGCCAGGATGTGAAGGCAGCCTTGGAGCCGACTTCAGGACTGGTGGCCCATGTGCCTCACTGCCCCTCAACCAGCAAGCCCTGCCCAGGCCTGCAGTGGCCCCCTCCTTCTCCCATCCTTCAGAACCACAGCCGTCCTTCCAGGCCTCCTCCAGGCAGCCTCCCAGGACTCCCTCTCCTAGAGGAGCCTCACAGCCCCAAACCACAGCAGCCATCTCAGGTTCCCAGGACGCTGGGGTTCTGCCCCTTCTCCCCAGTACCCCACAGCAGAAACCGGGTCTCACCCGCTCCTCTAACTTCCTACCACACGGTGCTGCTCCCAAAGCAGGGCCCTTAAAGTTTCTGTCTCAGCTCCTCACCCCATGCCTGAATTCCTTCTAGACCAGCTTGTGCTTGTTCACCTCCACTGACAGGAGCCTCATTACCTCCAGGGGCAGCTCATTTGCTCGGACCAGACGGGGGGTTCTCTTTATTGCACCAAAAGCATGTTGTTCTCATTTCCATCCATTGATGATTATCTGTTTCATAATAGCTGCTCCTAGTAGGTGAAATTATCTCATGTCAGCCACTCTACCTGTATCACCCCCTTGAATCCTGTCAATGACTTTGAGGGGTGATTTCAGCGATATGAAAATTGAGGCTAAAAACAACTAAATAACTCAGTCACAAGGTCCCAGTCACACAGTGAGTAAAGGGTAAGAGCTGCAAGTTGAACCTTAGCAGGCGGAAGGCAGGGCCCGAACAACCAACCTGCCTCCCAACGTGCCGAGGGGCCCAGGCCTCTTGTCTCCCATGGTTGCCTGTCTGTATTAAAAGGACATCCCCAGGCTGGGATCTTCGTTTTTCTTAGAGACCTTCCCAGCAGCCTTTGCCAGCAGATGAAGTGTGGCCTGGGCATGGCGGATGACTGATGTTATTGCAGACCAGCAAATGGGGAGCAGAGGGATAGTCAGAGGGAAAGAAGCCACCTGCCCAGGGGCACGTGGGTTTGAGGCGGGTGGAGGAGACGACCCTGGGGCTAAGGTTTAGGACTGGAGGTGGCTGGAAATTCAACCTCTTCCCACGGAGGAGAGGTAGAGAGGCAGCTATGATGAGCCACGCCTTAAACCAGACACTCTGTCCACCCTCCAACTTGAAAAGGGCAGAATTTTCCACCAAGGTGATGCCTTGGGCTGAAGATCTCAGGGCCAGAGAGATGAAAAAGGAATGGGACTCAGTAATCCTACCTGTAGTCTTTACCCATGTGCCCGCTGCTCAGCACCATCCCCTTAGAATTCGGGGGGGGGGGGGGAGAAGGAGGGAGTGAGAGCAAGACAGAAGCCAGAAGACTGAGGCCCCCCAGTGGCCCCTGTTAAGCCTTAGAAGGCAGTCGTGACCAGGTGTGAGTAGCTTTCCTTTCCTCTCTAGGTTTAGATCAGGCACTCCCAGCACAGATAACACAGTGATGCACCTCTAGGCTGCCTTCCCAAGACTCCAACTCCAGCTACTTCCAAAGGGTGAGATTACAGGGTTCTGTGGTTTTTCCATATTCTGTCAATCAGTCAGTCAACAAACATTCTCTGAGCACCGGCTGTGTGCCTGGCCCTGTGGACAACAAGACAAACACCGCACCTTTGGGGCTGCTTGGAATGAGGTTGAGAGCACAGTCAATTCCTCAGCCCTGCCACTTACTACTAGCCGCATGACCTTAGGGAGACACAATTTATTTGTGCCAGTTTCTTCACCTGTTAAGTGGGATAGTGAGAATGCATTTACCTAGTGGTAAACACTATGGAAGTGGTTCTTATTATTATTTTCTTGTCCTCAACTAACTCCAGGATAATGGGGGAGACTGATGTGTAGACCAACTGTCACAATGCCAGGGGTAGAGCTGGGCACGGGGCACCCTGGGAGGCCAGGAGAAGGGCTGCTCCCTGGCCTGCACTTCATAAACATTTATAGAGAGCCGCTCTGTGCCAGGCGCTGTGCTGGCCACTGGGGACACAGAGATGAACGGGACACATTGTCCACTCATCCGTGCTCCTCCCCTCTCTCCCAAGGCCCAATCCCAGAACCCTGCACTGAGGGGGGGGGGGGGGGGCATCATGAACAGAACAAAGTGGAGAGAATCAAGGCCTGGAAATCAGGACACCTGGGTTCATGTCCACCACGCACGGGGTACCTGACCTTGGGCACTCTCTGGCCTCAGTTTCCCCACTGTGGCATGAAGGAGTTGGACAAGATGACCCCTCTGGTCCCGCCCCACTTCTGACAGGTGATGAATAACTCCACTCCCACAGAGCTTGAAACTCACCCCAAGTGCAGTCCCTAGGCCATCCCAGCCTGCTGGCCGGCCCACTGAGGCAGTGGGGAAGAGATGTCTGCCTGGCACTGACTGGCACTGCCTTGCTGAAGAGCTGGCACAATTTCACATGAAATAGGGGGGCCTGGATCTAAAGGCGGGTTGTTTGAAGGGGGTGGGGGGTGCTGGGGAAAGGCAGAGCCAGCTCCCACAGGCCCTATTCATAGCTCTCCCTGGGGAGGGAGACACAGCAGGATAATTAAAACCAGGCTTTGTCCAAATCCCTGACCAAGCCAATATCTCACCTTTGAACCCCTGCAGCCAACAGAGCAGGGCTGATGTCCCTTTGGAAGGAAAACACCAATGAACTGAGCCACAGTCCAAGTGCTATGGGCCAACATGGGGTGGGGGTGGGGGTGTTGGAGGAGTAAATGAGCGGATTCCAGACCCACCAACATGGATGGGCGCCTGGGGCTTCGCCACCCTGAGGCCTCCGGTGGCCTTCCCGGTACCAGCCTGACAACAAGCATCCAAGCTCCAATCCAGCGAGAGGCTAACCTTGTTCTTGGGCTGTGTCCATGATGGACCCAGATTCAGGGTGGGAGTGACAGCAGGGCAAGGGAGGTCCCGAGAAGCAGGATGGCAGGGTGAGAGTGTGGTCTCTGCAGCCAGATTGCCTGGCTCTACCACTTGTTTATGATGTGATCTTGGCCAAGCGATTAGCTGTCTATGCTTCCGTGTCCTCAACTGTAAAATGCCGATAATAACGGGACCCACGTCACAGTGGTGTTGTGAGGACAAAATGAGGTAATTTATAAAAAATCCTGACCTTGCTACCTATCTCTTAACTCTCAGCTGTATTAATAAAGCAACTCCCTCCCTTAAAAACACCCCCCCCACACACAAAGAACATATACTCATTTGAATATATTTGCATCCCCTATGAATCTCTCCAGAATCCTGCACTGGAAGCCAACATCACAGGAAGCTACGTAACCCACTATGTAACCCACTATACCGGAGGAAACTTCCTAGAGTGACATCCAAGCCAGACTGGCTCACAAGCCTCTCCCTACAAGTTCCCCTGGATAGCTAACTCCCCTTCCGCAGGGGCTCAGGAGCAACCTGATGAGGGGTCAGAGAAGTCCCCATCCAGGCAGCCCAGCACAAGGCCTACGCAAGAGGGACTGGGTTCAGTCCCTCTCTGCTCGGGCTGTGATCCTTGAAAGCCTGCCCCATTCCCCACGGTGTCCTAAAGCCACTTTCCTAACAGCACTCCCCTCTCCAAAGCTTCACCTAATGCCAGGATTCTCATCAGGGTACCCAGGTTCTAGCCCGGGCACGATCACTGTGTAGTCTCAGACCCTGATACCCACCCTGCCCGCTCCCGGGGCTTCTGGGGGTCCTGGAAACCAGCATTGGAGGTAAGGGATTTACTGCTCTCATCATTCCCAAGGGGAGGGCAAGGCCTCAGATGCCGGAACTGGAGTTTCCAGGCACCTAGGGGTCGACCCAATCACCTTGTGAGCAAGTGGAAGAGGCTGGGACTGGGGGACCTTTGGGTTGTGTTTGGAGGCGAAATGACTGGTTATGTAATGGAGATTCAAATCGCATGCCAATGAGCACATCTCAGGGAGAGCAGCCACTTTGGGGAATAAGGCTGTTGCCCTGGCAGAGGGGGAGAACCACAGGGAATCAAACTCCATCCACCCCCAGCTGGGCCTGGGGTAGGGGTGGGGGGTGGGGGTGGACATGGTAGGGGGCGTGGAGATGAAGTATGTGTTGGTGAGGGGGAGACTCCAAGGGACTCAGGCTTAATGACCTCCACCCCCACCCCCTGTCCATCCTGAAATTCAAGTTTGTAATTAGGAAACACTTTGGCTGAAAGGCGCAGGGAGAGTCCAGGAAGAGAGATGCAGACCGAGGGAGAACTGAGCATACATCCAGCTCCTGAGAAACACACCAGTCTCGGAAAGAGTTTGCAAAGCACCAGACCCCAGTTCCAACGTGGGATGGTGGGAAGGGGAGGCAGCTAGGGAAGAACATCCATCAGTAAGCCTTGTCAGAAGAGGAAGAGGCCTCAGCCCAGACCTTGACCACAACCTGGACCCCTAGGAAACTCTTCCAAACTGGGAAAGAGCTGGCCTGACAGTGCCCAGCCCTTCAACTTGGGAAGGAGGGTGGTGTGTGTTGGGGTACTCCAGTAGCCCCAGGGCAGCCAGGCTCGGAGGTAGGGGGCTGGCTCCAAAGGGGCCCGGAGGCCCTTGCTGGCCCATCCCCAGCTTCAGCAGCTGGTAGATGAAAGAATCCAAGCAAAGCAGCCCAGCGCTGAGTAATGCCCCTGGCACCCCGCGCCCAGACCCACCCACAGCCAGCCCGAGGGGGCAGAGGGGAGGGCAGCGGAGCCCTCGGGACCCGGGATCCCGGTCCCAGGAGCCAGTGGGGCGGCAGACCCAGCTCCCCGAAGCTCGGCGTGCGGCCCGGCCCGGTAGGGGGCGAGTGTGGCGCGGGGAGGGGGGTGTCCGGCCCCAGTGGCCAAGGACATCCCGCTCCGGGAACCCCCTCCCCCACTCCCTCTCGCTCCAGCTGTGCCGGGGCCTCGCCAACGGAAAACGAAAACTCGGGCAGAGGAAACAGCGGCAGGCGCCCCGCCTGAAAAACCCGGACAAAAGGCGCGGGCCTCCCGCCCCCGCTGCCCGGCCGCTGGGGGCCTGGCACGGCTGCCCAGGTCGGTGCCCTCTGCCCTGGCAGCCGCGTGCGCGTCCCGGCCCCCGGCCTGCCTTCCTCCTTCCCGCCCCCTGCCCAGGGCAGCTCTCGCTCCGGCTCCCTCCCCGGCCCACCACCAGCCGAAGTTCCCAGCAGCCGTGCCCGCGGTGGCCGCACCGTGCGCCCTCGGCTGTGCCCGCCGAGCGGGGGCGCCGCGACCCCGACCCCCCGCGGCCAGCTCCCCCGCAGCGCCTGGATCCGCCCCCTCCCCTGGCCCAGCGCCCTCACCTGAGGGGGCCGGGGCTCCGGGCGGGGCGGGATCCCGACCAGGCAGAAGGCGACTCCATTCATCGGGCGGCAGCGGCGGCTCTGCGGCCAGGGCACTGCCGGGGGCGCGGGCAGGGACCCGGGAGGGGCGGGGCCGGAGGGGGCGGGGCCGAGCGCGGAGCGCCCCCACCCCCGGGGGCCAGCCCCTTCGCTCCGCCCCCTGCGCTCGACGGGGCTCACCCGCCACCTCTCCCCAGGGCAGCTGACTGGTAAAGGGGGCTCACGCAGGGGTTTGCGCCGGCAGCGGAGCTAGAGGGCAGTATAGCCCGGAGAAGGGAGGTGGTCTCAGGGAGACAATTTGGACTAGCCTCCCGGGAACCGGCCCAGATAGATGGTGATCCTGGCCGGCTCAGGAAAGAGGCCAAGGGCACCGAACCCAGAACTAGCACAGGGAGAGGGAGGCAAGGAGGAAGGAAGGCAGAGAGAAGCAGAGAGAAACACAACCAGACAGAGGTGCTCAGAAACAAAGACTGAGAGACACAGAAAGCATGAAAGAGGCAGAGACAAGTTAGAGACAGAGTAGAGAGTGGCAGAGAAAGAGACAAAGATGAAGAGAAACGCGGGTTGAAGAGACGGAAAGACGGAAGAAGGCTTACAGAGCTTTCCCATCCTCATGGAGACAGGGCAGAGATGGTGATGCCCATGGGGGTGGGGGCGGAAGGGACTAGATAGGGCCCCTCTATCTAGGGCCCCCGTCCCAGGGAGAGTCTCGGCCCAGGACCCCAGGGAGACAGAGGAATGGAGGCTGGAAGAAAGAGGTGGGCAGGTGCCCCAGCCCTTCAGACCCCCAGCCAGCCAGCCTGGGGCTCAGGCCTCTGGACCAGCCCATAGATCTGCTCTGCAGTAGACAACAGTGAGAGCCCAGATACCCCCAGGCCTCCCAGTTACACGCTCTCCACAGCCTCCCTTTGGGGCTTCATTCCAAGATGGGCCCAAAGAGCCACTGGGGTCTTGAGCCAGTTCATTTCCTTGCCCCCAAGCAGGACCCCTCATCAGGCCATCTCCTGATGAGCCAGGAAGAGATAGTCCTTCAGTCCTTCATTTCTGCTGGAAAGTTCTTTCTGCTATCTAACTGACGTCCTTCTTACTTCCTATTTCTGACAGCCCATGCTTACCTCTTTCCCATGCCTTCTTGCAGTTTGCAAGGGCTCCTGTATTCCTTCTCCCAGATTATGAAGGAAAGAAAGCAAAGGCCACAGGTAGATAGGAATTTGATTTGGACAAGACGGGCAACGAAAGTGGAAGACTGACTCTCCCTACTGGAATCACCCAACCCCTCTGGGGCAAGAAGACCACCAAAAACCTGCTTGCTTCACCACCATCACCAACCCCAAGTCCCCGCAAGATCAGGGACTCAGGTCCTGGAGGGGGTTGAGGGGCTCAGCCACTAACTGGGCCATCCCTGCTCCTGTGAGCCTGAGGAAGGAGACGCTGACTTGTTTTTAAATCTGACGTTTTATTTCATTTCTTTTACATCCCCTGGAAGTCCATGCAGAGGGATGCTTTTACGATGACGGAAGGGCACTTAATGACCCCTCTTCCTGTCCTCCTCTCTCCATCAAGGTCGCATGCAGCTGGAATTATCCCCCACTTCTGAGAAGTGCTTCCTGCTATCTAACTGTAATCCGTCATGCTGCCTGTATTCTCTTGCTTTGTTTTCAACAACGTTCCCGTTTCTACCTCTTTCTGTCCCGTGGTTCCTGTGGTTCAAGACTTGCTGCCACCCTGGCTCGGGGGTCCTTTTCTCTCAGAACAAATGGGCTGTCTGTGTGAGGGGGAAGCAGTGGCATCAGGGATCCAGGCTGAACTGAGGCTGTGGGGGAGGGGAGGAGAGGAGGGAGGTGACCACTGGGGTGCCCCTGGCTCACTTTTTCCAGAGTCTGATGCCCTCAGACCCTGCGGGAGGCAGTGAGAGGAAATGAGCTCACACCGGCCAGCAGATGAATTCCTCCCTCCACAATGCACTGCGCTCACCTCCCCCACCCTCTCCCACTTCCCAGAAAGTGCGCTCTTCCCCCACCCTGCTGCCCTTCCCACCTCTTCCTGCACCTTGACCCGTACCCCCATCCTGTCCCGGCCCTCCCCCCATCAAACTCCTCCGGCCCCTCTTCCTCCCGTCCTTTCCCTCAGACTCCCCGGGTCTCGCTCCCTGGTCCCACCACCCACCCCCAAATCCACTCTATCGCGGGCACACTCTTGCTCTAGGGGTCCTAGAAGTACCGCTGAACAGGGGCAGAAGGTGTCCCTCACTGAGGACCCTCCTTATACTTCCCCTCTTTCTAAGACCCTCCCCCCAGCCCAGCCACCTGCCTCTGTTCACAAATGCTTAGTGGGAACCCTAGTAGATGAGGGGTTGAGGGAGTGGAGGTCGCCCCTGGGAAGATGGAGATTAGACCTAGCTCCTTCCCTTGAGGGGTCCTTGGCTTTTACCAATCCTGACTCTGTAGTGACATGTCTGAAAAGGAGCAAAGGGAGGCTAGAGAAACAGAGGAAGGCTTCCACAAGGAGGTGGCCTTGAGCTTCTGGGGGCTTCACGGATGAGGGGGGCAGTGGGGTGGAGTGGGGAATGGGGGGAGCGCTCCAGGGAAAAGGACTCTCATAGGCAAAGGCAGGGAGGCAGGAGAAAGCAGAGTCTAGTGGCGTGGCTGGCACCAAGCAGAGGGTATGGAAGGTACATACGTGGGCAGGAAGCATGGAGGGAAGAGGAAGGAAATGTGGGCGGGGATATGACGAGGGAGGGACTGGGCCTTGAGGCACTTTGATTCTAGCCTGGCCGGGGGCAGGGATTGAAGCAGAGATGTGCCACGTTGCCAGAAAGAAGGAGGGCCACGAGGAGATGGGAATGGTGGGGAGCGGGGTGGGGGAGACACTGCACCAGGGCAGGGGCAAGAAACATCAGAGACCCCAGGATGTGGTGACCAACTGGGAGTTGGGGGAAGGAGAGTGTTCTCGAGGGAGAGGGGGCATGCCAGGCCCCCTATGGGCCTTTGTATGTATTATTCCAGGTCAGCCTTACAAAGGAGCTGTGAAAGAGATACTATAATCCTCACTTACGGCTAAGGAAACGGAGGCCCAGAGAGCTTGAGTCTCTGACCTAAGTCCAGCCAGGATCTGAACCCAGGCATGTGGGCTCCAGAGTCCGCACACTGAACCTACAGGCTGTGTTGCCAGTGGACAACTGCGGGCAGAGGCCCGAACGGGGGACATGGCTTTGGAAGTCGTCAGTAGACCAGGAGTGTGATTCAGATTCTACAAGGGCAGGTGCAGGGAGGAGACTGGGTAGGGGACGGGACATGAGGAGCACCCACCTTTAGGGGCACGTGAGGAAGGAAGAGGGCGTGAGGACGACAGAGAAGAACAGAGTGGAAGCAGGGGGCCAGAGGAAGTGGCACTGTGTTGGGCAGAGAGGGCACTTTCAGGGGACTGGAGGAGGCAGAGCCAGCTCATACAGGGAGAAAGAGTCAGGGGTGAGGAAGTGGAATCGGGCTTGTTAAAAAACAGCAGCACACGGGTGCCTGGGTGGCTCAGTCGGTGAAGCGTCCGACTCTTGATTTGGGCTTAGGTCTTGATCTCACGGTTCAGGGGATCGAACTCTGCACTTGGGCTGGGCACTGGCAGCGCAGAGCCTGCATGGGACTCTCTCTCTGCCTTCCCAGCATGCTCTCTCTCTCTCTCAATAAATAAATAAACTTTAAAAAAAAAGAAAGAAAGAAAGCAGCACAGGTGAGCTGTGGGAGAGACTTGGGTGGGAGAGAGACCTGAGAGGGTGATGAGTGGAGTAAAGAAAAAAGCAGTTCATGTGGGGCTCCAGAGGGAGAACCTGTGTTCCCCACCGTCAGGGAGGAGTCCTCGGACCAGAGCCATCCAGTCAGGATCAGGCCTAGCCCAGGAGCCAGCTAGGAGTCGTATGGTGTCATCAAGGAGCACTGACTCGAGAGTCCAAAGACCTGGGTTCAAGTTCCCATCCCGCCCACCTGATAGCTCTATGTCTTTGAGGAAAAGGACATTCTCTGAACCTGTTTCACCCTCTGTAAGATGAGAACAACAAGAGCTTCTCAGCCTGTCTCCCATGTGCGGGTCACATTTGATAATGGATTGAAAGCACACCGTAAGCTGCAAAGGAGAAACAGAGGATCGGGGTTATAGGACGGGCAGCCCTAAACCTGGACGACAGGGGCGGCCCTTCCACTGAAGGGGAGAGAGCACCCCCTGGTGGAGAAGGGCGAGAGGGCAGGACCAGAGGGGAGAGCCTGTTCCTATGCCTCTCTGGCTCTCGGGCCCCCAGGTTGTCCTCTGCTTGTCCCCCAAAGGAACCTACCCCCACCGAAATTTTCATCTCCAAAGCAGGTGTGGGCCCATTCATTCAAGTCAAGAGATGTTTATCAAACAAGCCACACCCAGTAAAACCCTGCTGTCAGGGCAGGGGCCGGATAAAAGATGCCCCGTCCTGCCATTCTCCCCTGGCAGCCCCTCAGGGGACCCGTGTTTGTCGCGATGCAGGGAGAAGAGGCCTTGGGCTGGGGTCTCAGCCCTGCAGGCTCCCAACTGTGTGACACTGGGTGATTGAGGGCCCGGTGGCCTGGACTGAGTGTACAAGGCTAACAGATGACTTATACGGGCGATGACACCACCTAGGACATCACGAAGACGTGTTAAAATGTGTCGAGTGCCTACTGTGTGCCAAGCTCTTTACCAACATTATTCCATTTACTCCCCATGACCACCCTGTAAGGGGGGCATTATTAGCCCCGCTATATAAATGAGGACACAAAGCTCAGAAAAGGTTAAGTAACTTGCTGACGTCTGATGCCAAGCTGTTGCTCTACAAAGCAGGATCCCTCCGGGAGGAGCTAGGCCAGGTAGTCCCTTCCAGCTCCAGGATGCTAAATTCTGAGGTTCTGTGTGAGGGCTTCTAAATTCTTCCAGCAACTGGCCTGCAGTCCTGCTTCTGCCACGGGCCCCCGGACCCCTCCTTGCTGTCCCGAACCACTGCGCATCCTGCACACAGAAGGGCCCTGGCCCCTCTCCCTCCCCCCCCCCCCCCCCCCCCCCCCCCCCCGTCTCCATTCTGCCCTTCTAGGAAAGGAGGGGGGTGGAGAGGAGGAAAAGGGAGAAGAGGGAAACGCAGAGGGAAGGAAGAGGAGAGGGGAGGGGTGAAGAAGGAGGGGAAGGGTAGCTCCCACCTCCCCCTGGAAGCTCTGGAAATCCCCGGCAGCTGCTCCCTCTCCTCTGTCTGGCTCTGAGCCAGCCCTGGGAGGGAGAGGGGAATTGGAGGGAGAGAAAAGAGGGGCAGGGCTCCGACCGCAGGGGGCAAGCCCCTCAGTCCTGGCACCCACCCCACCTGGCAGTTCCAGCCCCTGTGAGAGATTCCAGGCATGCTCCCCTTTAAGAAACCTACATGCCAAAATCCACACATACCACACAGACACATTGGGGCGGTTCTTGCACTATAAAAGGATTCTTTGCTTTACAAGAGGGCTCAGCACATGCGAAACTTAAAATAGGAGCTTCCCCTGGTGAAAGAAGCTCCGATTTCAGAAGTACCCCATACAAACCGTGCTCCCGGCACATCCAGAAAGCTGGTGACGCCCATGGGGCCAGCAGGGCTGGGGCTGCCTTAAGACATTGCCATCAGCCTGGGCACCTCCCTGGTTGTGCTGATCACCAGAGTCCCTGTCTTGCGGGGGGGGGGGGGGGCGGGTGTCTCACAGTCTAGCAGTCAGGCTGGCTGCTGTGCTGTTCAGCAGAGGTGTCCTAGGACACCTAGAAGGGACCTGGAAAGCCACCGCTCAGCACAGCTGGCAGGGATTTCACAGCAGCCCAGAGAGAGGACAGATATCCAAGACCTCCCAGTGTCCCTTTGATGGGGACGGGCAGGAGCCCAATGTCCTACTCTCCTCCAGCTCTCTCCTCCCTTCCACGGTGCCAGGGCACAGGGGAGCCAGGATCTCTCCTCTGGGGAAGGGGAAACAGCTGACCTCCCCGAAGACGTATAGGGAAGGCGGATGGGGGCAATTGGGAGCAATCTGGGCAGAGCAGCACTCCCGGTGAAATGCATTTAGGGTCCTCTAGGCAGAAAGTAGTGAGGGTCCCTAGCCCTACCCTTCCTTTTTTTTTTTTTTTTAAATTGAGGCGACATTCACATAACATAAAATTAACTATTTTAATGTAGGCAATTCAGTGGCATTTAGTACTGTCCCCCCACCCCCCACTTGTTTGCACTCAGAGTGGAGCTGAGGGTAGAGTCAGTAATGACAGCAACAGCAGATAATGACGAATGGAGTCCCCTTCCCCCTGCCAGGCCTGGTGCTGCCACCAGCCATTTAAATTAACAACCAAGATGCCAAACAGGCCTGGAGACTAGACTAGCCCACAACTCCGCCCCAAAGAGCACACGCAGCCCAGGAAAGATGCCCAGAGCACTTCATGCCTCCCCAGAACTTAGGATCATCGTCACACACACACCCCCCCCCCGCCCCCGCCACCAACTGCTCACCCTCTATCCCTCCTCCTGCCCCTCCTCATCACCCGCACAGACAACCCAAGAACCCCTCTGCCAGAGGCAGGGGGCCCATGCTCAGCCTGGAGGGGAGGGGTCTCAGAGCTCAGGTCCCCAGGCTACTGCGTTAGGCTGATCAACCCCAATGAGCCCAGGAGTGTGGCTGAACTCAGCAAGCCCAGGAACAGAAAACCCCACCACTCCAGACCCCACCCCAAGGCAAGACTATGAAGATTATGAAGGGAGTAAGACAGCTTCAGGAGCAGCCCCCTCACTCCTGCCCACGTCAGGCTGTGCCCTTCTTTGAGCGGGAGACTACAAGTCAGGATAGAGGCCCCCCTCGCTCACTTAAGGGGACTGGCCCCGCTTGTCCATTTGCTGAGCTCCCCGGAGGGGGTGAGGAGCTCCAACCTGAGCGGGTCTTCACCCCTGCCCCCTTCCGATGGAGCCTGTGTAAAGGAAAAGACAGCCCCCAGGGCCTGGCTGGGGCTGCAGGTGTGTATTTGGGGCGCCTATAGAGAAACTGCCCAGCCCACCCCATCTTTTCACTGCCATGAAATGGTGACGGCAGCTGCTGCAGCTGCTGTAACTGGGAGGGGAGGGGGAGGCTGGCTGGGAGAAGCCCCTCGAGGTGCAGGTGGGGGAGGGAGGGGGTTGTATCTTGAGGTCTCGCTAGGGGGTCAGCGGTGTTGTGGCCTTGGACAGCTACCTCGACCTCCTGTGCCTCCTTCATTCCGCCCAGCCTGCAGCCCCCTTAGGCCTAGGATCCTGGCAGGGCTGAGACCTCACCGAGTGCGGAGGGGGGCTTCTAAAGGCGGGTGCTCTCCTGGGTGGGGAGAGAGGCAGCGTGCGCGCCCTCTGTGCGCGCCTCCCTGTGTGTCAGCGTGTGTGCGTGTGCGTGTGTGTGTGTACCACCAGCTGTGTGTCACACCAGCCCCATCCCTCCCCCCAGAGCTCCAGCCCCGCTCGGAGCCCCAGCGCCCCAACCCCCCCTCCCCCTTGGCGCGCCCACCCTCGTCCCCTGCTTACGGCCCCCGCCCTCCCCTCCCAGACACGCACCCGCGTCCCGCGCCCGCCGACCTGCTCCATGCTGCTGCCCGCTACGCCGTCCTCGCCGCGCCAGCCCCGGGGGGCGCCGGGGGCGGCGGCCCCTCCATGCGCCCTGTCGCCCTGTCGGTGCGGCAACCCGGCGACCGCCCAGCGCGAGGAGCACCGGTTGTCAGCCGCCCAGACACCCCCCCCTACACCCCACCCCGCCCCGCAGGCCCCGCCCCCTCCCCCTCCCACCCGCGGGTGGAGGCGCCGCGCTCACGCGCGCGCGCGCGCCCGGTCACACACCCACACACTCACAATCTCACACGCATAATGCACACCCACTCACACATCCAGGGCCGCATCCCTGCCAGCACCCCTTGTTCTGCCTGTCCTGGGGGCATTGTTAGCCCAGAGAGGACCATCCCTCCAAGGGAAGCCCCTCTCTTCGTTTCTGAGATTTATGAGTTAGAGGGGCCCCACCCCTCATCTTACAGGGGCCACAGAAAGGCTTGCCCGGGGGTCACACAGCAGCTTGGTGACAGAGCTGACCCCGTGGCCCAAACCACTCGTCTCCCAGGCCGATGCCCCTCCTCGAGCAGGTCAGAGACGCCCACGGAGCCTGGAACACAGGAAGACACGGCAGCGGCCCCCACCCTGTGAGCAGGGGTCTGGATCCTGTGACCCTGTGAGCGCAGGAGATGGTCGGGAGGCGCCCCTCCCTGTTGCCAGGATCCAGCCTCTGCTCAAACGTGCTCTGAGGCCCTTGGCTGGGGGTGGGGAGCAGAGATGGAGATTCCTGTCGCCTACCGTGTGCCATGCCCCAGGCATATGCCAAGCAGGAGGAGGGGCTGAACCGTTTGTCCACTGCCGGACAAGGGTCATCTGCAGCCCCAGATGCCAGCCAGGCACCTGACTTGTGGCAATGGGGCCACTCACTCTGGTAAAGAGCCAAAGAGGTGGCAAAGAGACTGCCTCCCCCACTCCCCGTACCCCCCCTCCCCCCGCCCCATCAGGGGTGGCTCCTGCCTGCCCACTGCCCCTGTGCCTTGCCCCTGACAGGGCAGGGCTGAACTGAGGGTGATATCACATGAGCAGGCATGTGAGAGGCAGGCATGCTGCCCAGGAGTGTGGAGTCCAGAGTGGACAGGGGTGGGAATTAACCTGCCCTGAGGTGGGGGAGAGTGTCGGTGGGTAGGGGCTGGCTGCCCAAACCCCCTGGGCCACTGCCCAGGCTGACAGGGAGGGGGTTTCACCACCTCTCACTGCACCCTGGCCTCTTTGTTAGGCACCAGAGGGTGAGGGGGCAGGGGGCGGGAAGCTGAGATGGGGAGAGTTAAGATCCTCAGTGGGCCCAGACAAAGGGGGCTTTATAGGCTGGGTGTGGGGGACATCTGGGGGGAGGGAGGCAGGAATGCAGGCCGGGGAGGCCCTGAGCTCATGGGCAGCCCATTTTAGGGCTGAGGTTGGACTCCCCCAGTGCCCCCCCACCCCCACCCCGTGCTCTGGCCTGTGGGGTATCTGTGGCTTTGCTCCTGGGACTACAGCCAGGCATCCTGGCAGCCTCTCGTCCCCGGCCACCGGTCCTTTCAGTGGCCTCGAGGGCCCTGTCCGCAACCCAAGCGAGTGAGTGCCCTCTCGGCTGCCTGGGGAGGGGAGGGACAGTTTTGGGTGGGGTCACAAGGCTATGGGGTCAATGGGGCCCTTTGTCTCTTCAGACGGAGTCTGTCCTGGGCTAAAGAGACAAGCAGCTGAGAAGAGTGCCAGCAAGCAAGTCCCCCAGACCCTGACCCGGCCTCCCCCAGGTCGTGGTGGAGCTGGGCCCTGGGCCGTGAAGGCAGGCTCCGGTCTGCCCAGTCCGTTTCCCTGTGATTCTCTTTCAGGGCGGAAGCAGCCACTGAGAAGTGCAAACAAGCAGGGGGAGGTGGCGGCAAGGCAGCAGCCACCCACGATGGGCTTCTGGAACAGCTGCTGCTTGGCTAGACCTAAAGTCTGGGGTTGGGCTTCGCGCAGTTGAGAACTGTCTGTCCCCAAAGATGCTGCTCTGGCCCTGACAAATAGACTCCTACTAGTCAAAGTCATGGTGGCTCGATTGCTAAACCCCAAAGCTGGCTTATCAACACACCTGAGCACTGCAGGAAGCTCCGCAAGCAGGGTCCCTAAGAAGGACTGCAAGATCCAAGCGGGCAGCCCCCAGTCCTCCCTCTTCCCTGGCAGCCTGCATCCTGGACAAGCTCTTCGTTTCCTGTTGCTACGCCTCACAAGGGCCAGAATCATCAGCAACGGCATTTCCTCAGACAGGCAGCAGTGGGGGATGGGGGCAGGGCCCTGCCCAGGCCATTTGACATACGTCTTATAGAATCTCCTTCCTAAGATTAAAAGAGGACAGTAGTCTTGTCTCTTGATGAGTGTCTTGGGCAAAAACCTCCTTTTAGGGGCGCCTGGGTGGCTCAGTCAGTCAAGCCTCCGACACTTGGTCTTGACTCAGGTCATGATCTTGCAGTTCGTGGGTCTGAGCCCCGTGTAGGGCTCCGTGCTGACCGTGTGAAGCCTGCTTGGGATTCTCTCTTTCTCCCTTTCTCTCTGCCCCTCCCCACCCCACCCCTGCCCATGCTCATGCTCTCTGTCAAAAATAAACGAATAAAACTTAAAAAAAAAAACAAAAAAAAAACCCACGTCTAGTTAGGGGGTAAAAAGACAATCCCAGTCTGGTCAGCATTTAATTTTCCAGCCATCTCTTCAAGAAGCTTTGAGTTCCGCTGGAGGGAGACGGACCAAGGTTCAGGTCCCACGTCTGCCATTTAGTGGCCGTGTGGTATCTCACCTGTCTGAGCTCTGGCTTCCTCCTCCGTAAGCCGAGAGTGATAATAGTACCATCTCACAGGGTTGATGAAAGATTGGGATGTGAGTATAACATTCTTGGTTCACGGACAGGCACATAAATCATCGATAAAAGCGAAGTACTTTCTCCAAAGAGCTGAATTAATTCATCTCATGTTAATTATTATTAGCTTTATCAGGTGACGGTTTCTAACCTTGTTCCCAAATTCGGAGAGACCGTACCCTGACTGCAACCAGGTGCTTCTTTTGAGGGTGGCACCTGCCTCCAACTGAGTGGGGAACAGACATGATGAGGGCAGTTTCCAGCCTGGTGGGGATTTCTGCGTTCCGCCCCAGCCTCCTTCCCTTTGCCTCGGGGGCTCCCTGGGGAGCAGGAGAAGGTGGAAAGGGATCTGAGAGCCACGGGTGAGGCAGACAACTCCCAGGGTGGGGGTGCGGTGAGCCGGAGAAGGGAGGAAGGAGGATTACCCAGGAGGGAGTGGAAGGAGATGAGCAGGAGGGGGGGGGGGGCGCGGACAGCGGGCCCCACTCCTCCACCTGCTGCTCTGTGAACAAAGCCAAGAATGATGCAATCCTGGCCTGGTTGCAGCTGAGGCTGCGAGGCCCTGAGAGGAAAAGTGGGTGTTGAGGGTGGGGAGGGCAGTGGGCAGCAGGGCGGATGCAGGGGGCCTGTGGATGCCTGACCCCGGATTCCCAGCCCCACGTGTAGCTCCTGGCCTCCTCCTGAAGCCCCTCACCCAAGCTCAGACCCCTCACCAAACAGTCACAGCTGCCTTTGAAGCGGGAGCCAGACATGATGCAAGTAGGACATCATTCCAGGCAGCCTCCTCCGAGGGGCTGGCACCTCTCATGGGGGAGGGAGATGACGAGACCCAGAGGCAGAGCTGGCTCAGAGGCCCCCTCCCCCGTTGGGCCCTCCGCGGGGTGGTCGGGGGTGCGCAGGCTGCGGCTCTCTGATCCCTTCCCCTCATCCTGGAGACAAAGGCGAAATCCTCTGGAGACAGTGGGGTGGCCAAGCTCAAGAGAATCCTGACCCAGGCTCTGCACACAGTAGCACACATAGAATTCAATAAAACCCAACGCAGACCCCGGGCCGGTCTGGGCCCCCAGTGCCAGAAGGCCTGGCACACACACCCCCACCCCCCCAGGGCAGAATACCATTAGCAGTCATCAAGCCAGCAGGGCAGACTGGGTCCCGGGGCTGGTCTCCACCAGCTCCCCCCTCTGCCTAGGAGCCTAGAGAACAAAGGCTTCCCCCCTCTCCCTCCACTAGGAGAAAGGAGTCTTGTCCCACACACCAGGACCATGTGGAGGATGTGTCACAGGCCAGGGTCTCCGAGGGGACAGGGCGTTAAATGGGGGCAGCAGAAGAGAACCGGAGACGCTGAGTTCAGGAATATTCAATCCAGCCTCGCCCCACTGCGCCCGGCCAGGCAGGAGGGGATGGCACAGCCCAGAGGAGCCACTAGGTGGCAGAAAAAGCCCAACAACTCACCGGTTACACCTGTTCCCGCCACCCTCTCCCCCCTCCCCCGGCCAGCCTGACCCTCCAGCAACCTTCCCTCCCTCCTCCCTTCTTCCTCCAACCCACTCCTCACTGCAGCCTCCGGCGACAGTCCTGAAGTCTTATCACGTTTCCTTCTGCTTTACAGAAGGCAGAAAGCCCTCAGCCCTTCTCTTCAAAATGCCGCTAATAATGCATGCAACATCTCATTTACTCGCTCCTGAGGTAAGTAAAAACCCTCTCCCTCTTTTCGAGAGGAAACAGACTAAGAAAGCATAAATAGACTTCCAAGATCACATGACTAGCAAGTGGTGGAGCCCACATTCGAACCAGGTGGACAAATGCCGAGCAGGGTCCTCCCTAACAGTGTTCACAAGCAGGTGTAGGCAAGGACCTATCAGATGCATCGTGTCCACCATTCTAACCCCCCCCCGCCCCCCCCATACCTGACCCCTTGAGATTCTAAGCGGGCCAGCGTTGGGGGGGGGGTGTCTCAGTCTCAGGGTGAGTGTGAAGTTTAAAAAGTTTGCCTGAGTGATTCAGGCTCACAAACCCTTGCTCTGGCTGAGAAGCACCACACCCCAGCTTCATGCTTCTGCTTCACACTCCACAACGGCCTTCTGGGTTCTCTCCTTACCCACCTTGCTTCCGGTGTGAATTTCCGTTCTGGTATGGTTGCCCCCCCATCTCCCCACCCCCCCCCCCGCCCCAGTTCAGGACCAAAGGTGATTCCAGCCCAGAGGACCTTCCCTTACTGCCACCTTCACTTCGGCCTGGCTGTCTTTGACCCACTCCCTTGTTTGCAGCACACGTTCTTGTGGGCATCTCTGGGTGCGCTGGTACAGCCCTGGGCTGTGGGGATGGGGGACAGAGCAGAAGATGAACACGACGCAGCACCCACTGTCCAGATGCAATAAGAGTTCACGTTGAAAGCTGGGCCTGTGCTCACTTCTGCATATGACGTCCATTCAGAGAAATAGCCCTACATCCAGAAGAAAAGGGTATCTACTCCTATTGTTGTTTCCTTCACTGACACCAGGGCATGTGTGTGTGTGTGTGTGGGGGGGGCAACTGCAGGGAAGGGGTGCCAGGAGATGACACCCAAGGTGCAGTGAAACTTCTGGAAATCTTGGGGCGCCTGGGTGGTTCAGTCGGTTAAACATCCGACTTCGCCTCAGGTCATGATCTCATTGTTTGTGAGTTCGAGCCCTGCATCGGGCTCCATGCTGACAGCTCAGAGCCTGGAGCCTGCTTTGAATTCTGTGTCTCCTCCTCTCTCTGCCCCTCCCTGCCCTTGCACTCTCTCTCGGTCTCTCAAAAATAAATAAACAAGAAAGAAAGAAAGAAAGAAAGAAAGAAAGAAAGAAAGAAAGAAAGAAACTTCTAGAAATCTCCTTTAGCTCTACCAATGTCCCACACGGAATGGCTGCTACCAGACTGTCCCTCACATTTCAGACTTTCCAAACTACAGCCCCCCTGCCCTGAGGGTGCTCTCCACCAGCTCCCCACTCTGCCTGGGAACTGAGAGAACAAAGGCTCCCTCCCCATCTCCCTCCACTTGGAGAAAGGAGTCTTGTCCCACACACCAGGACTCAGCTGTGACCTGCTCACACTGATTTTTCCCTCCCAGTATAAACCTAGCTGGCATCTTCTATTCGCCACCTGTCTTATCACCCCTGGATCTGCAGAATAAAGGCCTAGACACAAAACCAAGTTCTCAGAAGTGGGCAGGGAAAGCCAGGCTGTGACACCACATGGGATGAGACCAGAAGCCCAGGACATGAAGAAGGGTGCCTGAGCTGAGCTCTTTATTATTTTTTTAATGTTTATTTTTATTTCTGAGAGAGAGAGACAGAGTGTGAATGGGGGTGGGGCAGAGAGGGAGGGAGACACAGAATCTGAAACAGGCTCCAGGCTCTGAGCCATTAGCACAGAGCCCCATGCAGGGCTCAAACTCATGAAGCACGAGACCATGACCTGAGTGGAAGTCAGATGCTCAACCGATGAGCCACCCAGGCGCCCCTAATTTTTACTTTGAGAGAAAGAGAGAGAGCTGGGAGATGCAGAGAGGTAGGGAGAGAGAAAATCCCAATGCAGAGCCCAACTCAGGGCTCGATACCGATACCATGAACCACGATATCATGACCTGAGCTGAAACCAAGAGTCAGATAAGCTTGACCGACCGAGCCCCCCCCGGCACCCTTCAATGCAGGCTTTCTGTTGTCAGAGAATTCAGTGTGTGTGTGTGGGGGTGGTGGTTCAGTGCAATTTCTGGTCACTGGACAAAGCCTGCTGACCCTACATGGGGAACATCTTCCACCAAAGGGCAGCAACAGCTCTGGTGCTTTGCCAGCACTGACACCAGGAGGAAGGGGTCCACACCCCACCTTTGGACTATCCTGGGTTACAGTCATGTCACATAGTTCCCACTCTTACTTCAACCGCCAAAACTCCAATCTCTTGAGAAAATCCCGAAGAAGCCCGACAGTTAACAAAGAATCCCTATTTCATTACCAACAAGGTTTCCCGTGTGAACAGTGAAAATCCAGGTTCAAGGCTGGCTGACTGGGCAGGGGGCTGATCTCACCTTTTTCCTCAACCACCACCACCTTGGCACATCTACCCAACTGTGCCAGCCCCGGGAGCAGGGAGAAAGCTGAGCGGGACACAGGCTCCATCCGTCTCAGACCAGAGGTCACAGAGGAGCAAGCAGGCAGACACATGAACGAGTAACAGAGGACGGAGGACTTGGCCACAAGCGGCTGGCGAAAATTCCAGAGGCGACCCTGGAGCAAAACCTTGAAGGGTGAGTTTTCAAATGAAGAGGGTGATTAAATGGGGATCAGCGCGTAGGATTAGCTTGATCAAAATTCATTCTGAAAATCTCTCGAGAAGGGGCTCCACTAAAGGCCAGCGGTAACTCAGCTAACGCCTCTTCAGAGCTGGAGTCAACACCTGTGCCTTTGGCTGGGCGCCAGATGAAAAGGGTTGGTCTCCAGAACCCACGTGGCACAAGAATCATCACGCACGAGATGCTCACGAGAGGCTGGAGAGAACCAAGACAGAAAATTCACTCTTCGCACCTCCTCCTCAGGGGACACACAACAAACAGAACGAGGAGGGGAATCCCCACACGGTCACCACTTGCCGCGTGTTTGTACTTGAATTCTAGTCAGGCAGGTGCACAACGAGGCACCACTCACAGGTGAGATGGAACAGGCTTCGTGCCAGAGAGTGGTGGCCGGAGAGGACGGCCAGGGAACACAGGGGGTGATGCAGGTGGGGTCAAGTTTTGGGGGTAAAGAGGATGGCAGGGGGTCATTTTTTATTTGGGGCTTACTATTGCCAAAAGAATGCCTTTCCTGGGCTGTATCGCCCAAGTCGGAAGCTCTGTCTTTCCTAATAAGTCATTACTAATATCAACAATGCTGGTCGGAAATGAGGAAAACCTACGTCTCTCCTTTGAAGAAATGCACACTAACACTCTTGACTGATGGTGTTAGCAAAGGTTCCTTATGATGGACAACTGTGTCCCAACGGCAGCCATTAGAGCATTTCAATTGCTGGTTCTGAGTTAAGCCTTTTCCCTCATAGTGTTGTTCAATTCCGTCGCTTGGAGCACCTTTCCTTCCAAAAGGGCAGAAAACTTTAATGGGGAATTCATGCTATCATAGAACGGCTGTCAGAACAGATATGCCGTTTCCTCCCCACACGACCCGTGACTGGCACGAGTGGGGATTCCCAGACTCCCCCGTGAGGCACTTCTAACCAGTCCTATGAAAACACAACTCCTCCAAACTGGGCTTCATCTCACATGCTTCCTGCTCTGAAGATGCAGAGAAATTGCAGAAAATTCCCCTCGATGTGCCAAGGTGGCACAGTGGCCCTCTGAGTGGGGGACTTGGGAGAGGGATTAGGAGGGAAAGTGAAGAGGAGAGTTTCGAGTGGCTCCAAGTACGCCTGGTTGTCCATCAGAGAAACATTCTGTTCCTTTTGTCTCCAAAGGGCGCAGCTCCAGAAGAGACTGGGCTGGAGAGGCGCGAGGGATGCAGGTTAAACTCTCAAGAAACCTTGACTGCCAGCCTGGGGGGGCGGGGGGGGGGGGGGAAGACAGCGGGGAAGACCGCTAGGGGAAACATGCATCCTCCCTAGCGACAGTCCCGCACCACTGCTCACCAACCGGAAGGCCATGGGCGCTTGGCCCCAGAAAACGCCCTGGAATTCTCCTGCACTTGCCGGGGAAGGCGAAAGCAGCGTTGAGCAATGGCCACTGGTCTGGGGGAACTTTCCAACGTCTCTAATTCTGACCAGACCAGTTCCGGATGTGTGCGGCTTGGCTGACATCACGGAGAAGCCCCGATGATCACCAGGGGTGGGTCGCGTGAGCCTGCGGGGCTGGTGGCGGTGAGGAGCCGTAGGAGAGGGCAGAAAGATTGACAAACACGAACCCAAATAACACGAAGTAATTTCTAAACATTTTTATTTCAAATCTCTTTTCACCCCTCCCCCGAAAGACATGGGTCAGTACAGCAATCATAAAAAGGAGATACAAACACAAGAGTCAAATGTCCCCCGCACTGACACTTACAAAAACTGGGAGTTGTACGTGGGGTTTCCAAACAGGACCTGCAGCAGAGCTACTAACATCCCTTTATGAGAGTCAAACATGCCTATTAATACAGTATATACAGACACCCCATTCTGGAACTGATCTACAGGGACATCCCAACACCCACCCATCTATCCCCAGAAAAATACCAAAACACACCCAAAGTGCATTTGTTTATATCAAAACATCTTTCCCTTTCCCCACCCCACCCGCCCCACAGACCCTCCCGCCCCATTTAAGATTGGCCTGCAAGTCTATTTTAACCATTTAGTAATTTTTTATCGTTTATGAAAATAAATTATACAGCAACTATTTTAATAAATTAAGCACAAAAAGGGGAGGGGGGGGAGAGAGGAGGAAAACTAAAGGGGAAGACAAAAGCCAGGCCACACTTTGGCTTGGAGGAGGGCAGGGTGGCAAACAGGACAGAGGCGGTTGCAGGGGGTGCGGCTCCCCTTCTGGGAAAGAACTGGCAACCACGCTGAGCCCAGAATGACACCCCTCTTCATTGAGTTTCTTAAAAACAACCAAAAAATGTACAGCAGTGGCTGTGCCACGGGCAGCACCAGCGTGGGCGCTCCGACGACCGGCCTGCCCACAGAGCGGTGCCTGGATTATGTTGTCCCTTGAAAAAGGTTCTGGGCCGAACGGTGAGGGGCAGGTCCCCGTTGAAGGGAGCACCAGGGATGGAGTAGCCAGACCAGCCTTCCTGCCCCACCCGAGCTGGGCAGGCGGTGTGTGATTATCCTGGGTTCCGAACAAGAGTGTCCTAGGTTTTCTTCACACTCTCTCTCCAGGAGCCAAGGCTGCAGTCCAGCTGCAACCAGACATTCGCGTCTTCCATGGCTGGCTGCTTTTTACCTGCCCCTTCATGCCTCTTGGCACTTGGGAGGGAGCGGGGAGGGAGCAGCTCTAGGTACCCTCTAACCGAGATGAAATGAGCATGAAGGCAAGTCACAGACTCAGCATGCAGGACTGGCTTCCCAGAGGTAGATGGGGGTGGGAAGGGAGGAGAGAAGGGGTACAGAGGACAGGACGGACGGGAAGCAGGGAGCAACTGGGCCGGCACCTCCCAGGAAGGTCAAGAAGCGATGGAAAGGACAAAGACAGTATGGAACCTGTATGTAAAGAAAGGTCTTTCCCTGGCAGATTAGACAATCGGTATTTTAAATACACTTTACTCTGTTCTTCGAACTGATGCACCTGAGTCCCCAGTGCCTCCGTCTCTACGGCCCAAACCCCACCTCACTCCTCCCAATGCTTTGCTCTCCGTCGTCTCAAGGCCTCCTGTCCTTTTGTGCTGAGCACGAGGGCTCCGATGGCAAAACAGGATAGGTCACGGGGACTGGTAGACTCGACTTTGCCTTCTTGAGTTTCTTTGAGGCCCACTAATCCTACAGCTATCACAGGGGGAGGGAGCCACGCTTTGCTTTCTTTCTTTTTTTTTTTCTTTTTCTTTTTTAATAAAAAAGATTTTACTCCCCAGGAGCAAATAAATCATTTTGAACTACTGATAAACACTGCTGCAGTGAAAAGAAAGATGGCTACATGTATGCAATAGCACAAATTCAGTGTAAGAACAGCTGTGTTGACAATTAGAGATAAAAATCATTTATCCATTCCCCCCTCTCCCACAAACCAAACCAAGAGGATTCCCATAGGGAAAATGTCTAACTCAGAAGCTCCTCCCTTAGGGACAGGGGGCATGTCATTCTCTTAAAAGTGGAAAACAAATGGCAGGTCTCCCCACGATGGAGATGCTCTCAACACCCCAACTGGTGGCAAGACCTCCGCAAATGAAGACACGCGCGCGCACACACACACACACACACACACACACGCAGACGCACGCTTTCAGACCTCCTTCCTGCAGCCATGGAGCTTTATCCCAACACCTAGTCCTCCAACGTCAGGGCCTGAGGCCAAGGAGGAGGCAGCAGTGCAGAAGGATGTAACTGGAGGGAAAAGTCCCATCCCCATTTCCTGCTGGGACCCGAGGGCTTCGAGCAGCCTGGCTCCCCTGAGGGCCTCGGCTGAGGGCACCCCAAGGCATCCAGCTCTCCTCCAGGCTCTCACGTTCAGATCTGCCAACACCAAGCACCATCCCTGCTCCCCCGATCTTTGTGGATGGGCACCGTGAGTGTGTCTGCAGCCGTCCCCACACCACTCCCATCCTTGGCAAGGGCCACCATGAGCCCCAGCGAAAGGAAGGACAAGGGGAGAGGAAACCTGGTGGCGAGCTCCCGCCCAGCCTCTCCTCTCAGGGGCCTGCACGCTGCCGTCCATGGCTCACGTTCAGTAGATCTAGGCGCCAGCTGGCCAACGGGCGAAGGCCGCCGTCAACGGTCCCAAACTCCCCGTCGCCCCCCACTTGCCTAGTCCTCACAGCAAAGCCCCACCCTCCTCACTCTGTGTTCCTGCCACAGCCCGCGAATTTCAAGTAACAGCAAATCGTAGCAGTAGTTGTCACTAGCTTACGGTGGTTCACACCTGTCCTGAGGAAGGTTGCAGTAGGCTGACCGCTAACAAGTAAGGCTCACACGAGCAAGGACCCATCCACAACTTAGAAATCAATGGTGGGTCCCTAGAGGTAAGAACCTTTTCCAGTTTGTGACTTTCAAACACAACAATCAAAGAGGAATGAGTTCCGTCTGTGGACCGCCTCTCAACGAGCACGACACAGAACTGGCAAAGGAGGGGTGGGCCCAGCCCGGAGAGCTGAGCGGAAGTGCTGGCGACAGGCCAGCCGCTCCTGCTCTCTCTCTGCTCTCTCACCAGGCCGGTCCCTCAGCCGGCTGCCCCACTCCCGCCTCTTCCTCCCCCTCATCTGCGGAGAGAGTCTGTCTCCCCTCTGTGCAACTCTGTCTCGCAGCCCACCCTGAGGAAGGACGAGGCTACAGCCTGGGCCGTGACTAGCGCACCAACAGATCGTGGACACAGGTCTATGTTACCCTTTCCCGGGAGGAGAAAGAAGGACGGTGGTGAGGTTGGGTCATGCCTCTTCAGCTGAGGTTTGCTTCTAGACCTGACTGTCTGAATCCTCCAGCGGAAACCCCTGGTCCCGCAAAGGGTAGCACCCAGACTGTGCTGAGGGCAGTGAGGCCCCTGGTCGTGGGCAGGAGCCAGCTGACTTCCGGCTTTGGGTTCCACTTCACCATCACAAGCCCTCGGTACTCAGATCTGCCTGATGCTAGGAAGTTTCCATCTAAACTGAGAAAGGAGGGACTGACGCTGCTGCTCTGGATTGGGGCTGCACACACTACTCAGCACACAGCCTGCAGATTTCCGCTTCCAGCCTTCCATTCACGTGTTTCCTGTCTCACTGTCCTACCCTCGCCCAGGATCCAACGCCTCACCACCAAAGAGCTCTCCTAGACCACCTCGCCTACCCCGATCTTAACCATCTGGATTTCTTTAAAGACAGCCCTTGACTCTTCTGCCATGCTCTCCAATTGCTTCATGGATGGCAGTCACCTAAAAGATCCATTAGGCCAGACATCATGTCTTTCCCCTCTTGTGTTTTCCACAGTATCTAGCCCAGAGCCAGGCAAACACACTAAGAAAAAGAATTTTAAGTGATGGGTGGGTGAAATGGTATGTGTATGTGTGTGTGTGTGTGTGTGTATGTGTATGTATGTATATATATATATATATATATATATATATAGAATCCCAAAGAACTGCACATCAGCCACTCAAGGATCCCACTTGATTCCAGATATATGGTCTACTGTTGGGTGGCACTTTCTGCAAGATGGCAAGTTAATCTGCACCCCCAAGAGGCAAGACTCACAGACTAAGCCAATTTCTGGGATCACTATCTTAATTGGCGGGCAGTACCACCCAGAATTCAAGGAGAGAAGAGGTACCTCACAACAACACAAAGGTGGGCTGTGTTTACACTACAAGCTCATTCTGTGGGCCCCCTCTTTCCTTATGCTTACACACAGGTAACACTGCAAGTCTCCTCCCAATTCCACTACAAGGAGGAAGACTGGCCATTCCATGCAGGACATAAGGCAGAAGGCCAACACTTCTAGATGAGACAGTCCTATAAATTACCGAGACACTGGGGCCTCACCCCCAAACCATCAGGAAACCACAAACCTGACCATATTATTTTATCTCATGAGATGAGGCAGATATAAGCACAGGGGAACCAAAAAAGGCAGTCTAATGGAACATTACTACAAAAGAACAATAAAGACCCAAACAGCTTGATTTTCACATCTTAATAGCAAACCTCTCCCCAGAGTAACTCTATAGAAAAGCAAACTCATATCGTATGATTTGACAATGGCCCGCTTCAGAAAAAAAATCAAAGACCACTGAAAAGCGCTGGAGTCTTTCTCCCTCCTCCTCCACTTCTACCTGGAAGGTGGGCAACTCCCAAATCAGCATCTGACACACTGCCCCACGAAGGGGGGCCAACAGGATCTGACTCACGAAAATGCCTGGGTTGCTAGAAAAGACACAGGAAAATAAAAAAGCTCTTGCTACCTCCCGTCACGGAAGTGGGACAACAGCGATAAACCTAAAAACAGGAGATGTAATGCTCTCCTCCTCTCTGATCCAACGACGTTCCATTAAGGCTGAGACACTGGAGAGCTTCTTCTCGGAAGAGCACAAGTACAACAGCTTCGTTTCTCACCGTCCTCCATGTTCCCTCTCACTAGCTGACAGACATATGGAGGGAAGTACCACTGACTCCTAAGTCACGGGTACAGCCTGCCATTGAGAATCTGGAAGCATGCTCCATTAACTTCAGCAGCTCATGATGAGGGCTCTCAACTGCTCAGGTGATGAGAAAATCCATTGCCTTGACAGCTGGCAGAGGCAATAGGAACGATGTTGCCATGATCGGAGTGAAATGTACAGTCATCTCGAGGGGAGGGGTGGAGGGTGGCGGGTGGAGGAAGAATGGGACTGGCTTGAGGTCACAGAACTTAGGAATTCCGTAAGACAAAACTGGCACAGCTTCTATGAGAGGTGATGCTGAAATCACATTTAAAACCTTAGAAGGAAAGGATGTGAGGAGCCACTACTTTCCCCAGCAGGGGCGGGCCCTTTGCCGGTTTTTGTTCAGCAGTCTTCTGTTCGAGACCACCCACCCTCCTTTCTTTCCTGCTGCTACTGAGGCTACCCATGCTTAAAGAGAGGCAGATTCACATCTCTCAGAAACTCCCCACTTGATTTACACTTCTGACTCCTCCTCTCTCCTTCTTCAAGGTCAATGGTGAACGCGCGCACTCTGCCTTTGGCACCAGCTGAATGACCGTCACTGGCAATCCCTCCTCCTCTCCCCTCCCCTGGACCTGTCTCGCCCTTGGTGCCACTTCCAGCCCAATGGGCACAAACCCCAGCTGCCTTTAAAGGAAGTTTTCCATACGGAGAAATGCAAATACCCAAAACAAAACTTCTAAAAAAGGAACAGTGTTGAGACTTCTTCCAGTTTTCCAAGGAGCTCGTCCAGTTCCAGGATAGCACAGGGGCTGGACACGAAGAGGCGGAGCCCCCGCTCAAAGAGTGTGGTTGTGTGCTTCTTCCAAGCCCCAGAGCGGCGAGGGGAGCCAAAGTCCTTGCACAGAGGGTCTCCGCCCTTCCCGTTCCTTCGTTCTTCCTCACTCCCCTCCACGGTAGCTTCATTTGGTTCTTCAAAACTGGAGCTTGGCAACCAAATGCCTAGATGAAAAAAGGAAAAAATCAGAGCGGCCCACTGGAGTGGAACCAAGATGGAGAGCAGCCCAGCCTCGGCTGGGGAAAAGTACAGCTCAAACAGAGAACGGAGACCTGAAAAGCCAACGGCTCCCACCAACACGGCTGCCGGCTCAGGATGTGGCAACGGCCTTTGCTGCAGGGACCTGAGCGGCCTAGGACTTGGACGCTAAAAAAAGGTCCTAAAATAACTAATAAACATATTCCATCACATTGCCTAACCTCTCTCTCTCCTTTTCCCTCACCTTTTAATTTTCCACCCACTTCCTCCCCCCCCCCCCCTCCTTTCCTGAGGCTTGTCTGCTGCAGGGACTAGAAAGTAAAAGAAAGAAAAAACTGAAGCCCTGGAGTAACCCCTGGTGAGCCGGCTAGAAAATGCTATAGGTCGTTGCAGCTTCTGGCTACCGAAGAGGAGTGATATATGATCACAAATGCCAACGCAGCTTCTACCTCCTGACTTAATGAGGGCACTGTCCCAACTGTTCTTCTGTCTGCTGACTCCAAGCACCCTGACATGAACTCCCCAGGTGACAGTACGCACAGACCAAGTGGCCCATTCAGAACTCCCAAATTAAAAGCAGGCTGACCAACAAGAAGTCATAAGGGCCGAATTTCACAAAATAGGGCCGTCCCCCTTCAGGAGTGGTACTTCCCTTTTCTCAAGGGGCCCCGAGGTCTGAATCTGGAGGGAGAAAGGCATGATGCTTACTCTCTGCCACAGGCAACAGTCCCGGTGTCACACAGAGCGAAGAGACCCTGGGAGCTCAGTTCAAGCCTTTGCCAATACACGACCGTCCCCCATACTCACGACAAATGGCTACCCCTGGCCTGTACCTTATCAGATCAAGCCCCTTCCCATCTCAGGGCCTTTATGCTTATTGGACCGCTTGCCCAGAATGCTCTGCTCCCAGATCCTCTTCTGACTCCTTGATATTCAGATCTCAGCTGAAAGGATACCTCCTCACAGGGGCCTTCCCTGATCATCCAAACCTAAGTACCACTCTCCCACCCCAATCACTAAACTTCACCAAGTTTTATTCCTCGTAACAGTACAGCCAACTGAAATCAGCCTATTCACTTATTTACATGTTTGCTGTCTGTCTGTCTCTCCCTATGAGAATTGCAGCTCAGCGAGGTCAGGGCCAGGAACTATCCCGCACAGCACTTTTCCCAACCTACTTTGGGTACTCAACAAGTAGACAGATATCTGCTAAGTGCATAAACAAATGGGGGAACTCACTAACGCCTCTGGAAAACCATTCCACTTTTGGACCTCTCTGTTAAAACGGTTCTTCTAGGGGCACCTGGGTGGCTCAGTCAGTTAACCATCCGACTTTGGCTCAGGTCATGGTCTCACGGTTTGTGAGTTCGAGCCCCACATCGGGCTCTGAGCTGACAGCTCGGAGCCTGGAGCCTGCTTCAGATTCTGTGTCTCCCCGCTCTCCGCCTCTCCCCTGCTTGCACTCTGTCTCTCCTGTCTTTTCTCAAAAATAAACATAAAAAAACCCCAGTTCTTCTAAAGTTAGACTAGAGTCTAGCTCCTTATAACTTCCATTCACTGTGGTCCCTGGAGCCACACAGACTAAGTTGAACCACTCTTCCTTTGTATTTCTTTCAGCCATCAAGCCCCTCTCACCTCAGAACTTCTCTGCTCCGTGTTAATCATGTATTCCCCATATGATGAAGTTTGGAGCCCTCGGCCACCCCGAGCCCACCCTGAACGTGCTGTGAGGGTTCCTCCCGAGGCACGGCGCCTACAGAAGCGGTGCCCTGACTAAAGGGTCCTAATTACTCCACGAGGGTGCCACCGTGCAGGTGCCGCCATTCCCTCCTGCCTTCCCTTCCTAATCTCAACTGCAAAGCCACCAAGCAGAGAAATCCTCCCAGACATCGGAGCATTTCGATGTTGTAGGAATCGCTTCCGAGGGCGTACAACTTGCCTACAACTGAAGATACGACAAGAGACTGCACACCCAGACCAGGATGCTTTAAGTTAAAGCTACGCAGCCTCCCAGGGTCACCATTTCTTGATCACTCTCCTTTCATTCCTTCTCCTCTTGTTAATCTTTACTAGGCCAGCTCACATGCTTTCCACCAAGAGCACAGGCTCGGGGATGTCCACAGCTAAGAGGAGACACACAGCTGGGATCACCTTGGTCATGGCCCAGGAAAACCCGTGGGACATAAACGCCAGTCGTCACACTCTCCGGTTATAAAGACAGCAGAGAGCACGGGGAGATGATGGCTCCCTGGGTTCTAAGGCTGTCACTCTGCCGGTTTTTCCCCTCGTTTGCTCGGTGTGGGAGGGGGCACTGGGAACAGAGAAGGTTAGAGGGTAGCAGACGTAGTGGGTGCTTCAAGAGGACACTCTACGCAAAGGGGAAAGACGGGGGATCACTGCACCCTGCAGATCACCAGAACGTGAGATCCTGCAGGTAATCCACACCACCAAAATCACAACTCTCTGGCAATTTTGTTCCCTACTCATCCTTACCTTTCAATGCTCACGTGACTGCAATTTAAGAGACTAATTACCATTCATCTGCACAAACCAGTATTCCAAGGTATTTTATGGGGAGAATAAATGACTAGAAGTCAGTTAATGTAGTGACAGGAGAACAGCCACTTAGATAAATGAATTCCTTAGCTAATTCACTTACTCTTTTCAATAATTTACTTTTCAGTGGTCCGGATGGAAATCTAAGTAGAAGACTGAGCTTTTTTGCTCTCGCCCTCACATGCCAAGCCATGGGACACGGGAGTTCCCACTGAAGCACACACCTGTTGTAATTAAAGGCACGTCTGCCTCCCCTTTGATGAAGTTTCCTCCCCTTTGGTGTCCTGTTTTACACGTCATTTGTGCAACAGCAAGAAGAGTGGTCAAAGTATGAGAGAAGACCGCACGCTTAGTTACACTTGTGTGCCCTCCTCCTTATTTACATTCAGTGATTAGCTTGCATGCTGCTTGGCAAATACTCTTGAGACCTCTCATGTCTATCTGTTCTTCTCCCATTTGGCATATGTGCCCCCTGGACTCCATGACCAGATCTGGTAACTGCATGGGCAGATGCCTGGATCGAGAGTATACGCATGGGGTGTGGGGGAGGGGAGCGAGGCCCACGATGATAACTGTCCAGAAACACTTAGCCGGGCAGCGAGACAGAGAGCTCATACCCTTGGTGGCGACTAGCAGGGGGCCCCTCGCTACGTGGAGGGTTCAGCCTCTTGCTTCTGTTTGGAAATGAGCTGCGCTTCCTTTAGAGACAGGTACACCTCTTCCTGAGGATCATAGTAGTAGAACTTTCGGATATAAGAGATCAGAGGTCTGTGAACACAAGAGGGATACACGTAAAGTGTTACATACAAAGATCATAAACGAAAGGCCGCTTTTGTTCAATCCTTCCTTCTTCTTCAACCCCTGGATGGCTGAGACTACACAAAAAACTGTCGACCTAAGAAAATTCCCACTTTCTCACTTATTACAGTTCTGTCTCCCTCCCTCTTACCACCTCCACTCCACTCTGCATAGCGACTGCAGAAGGGAGGCTGACACACACGCACACACCTTCCTCCCTTCTGGCTGCCGGCTGACATTTCCAGAGTTGGGTGCTAAGACACGTGAGAAGCGAAAGGGCGACGCCTGTGAACACTGACGGCACGATCAGCTGGCGGGCCTCACTAACATTTACAACCAACCCTCCATTCCATTCCCGCCCCACCCCTAGAGACCCCACTTTACTTAGGCAGTGGGAGATCCGGGATGTGATCTATCCGGACGAGCTGTCGGATTCGGAATCTGCAAAGGTGCTGGAGGGATTTGACGTTGCTGAATCGAGACACCGGATAGAGCAGCTGGACTGGAGTTGGAGGCAGTCCTTTGGGAACGAAAACCAAGAGACATATTCAGAGGGAGCAATGCAGCTAACTACCACTGCCCTCGTGAAGAGAATCCAGGGAAGGGAAATGGGGCTTCTTTACAGTTCATATGTGCGTTCTGTGCAAAAGCTCCCTTCCACAAAGACCTGCTGATTTCCATTGTCAGAAGTATTACCGCTGTGTTTCACTCAAGGGACTCTACTCGCCCCCACCAAGGGCCCCCCGAGCATTACTCGTGACAGCTGACAGTCTTGCTCTTCAGAACAGCCCAATGCAAAGCGCCAAGCCACAGACTTGACTTGGAGCCAAGTGGCCAATCCCAGGCCCGAGGCTCTCAGTGAAGGGCAAGAATCAAAGCATCCCTCCTAGGAACGGGACGTACTTGCGCAGCACATCTAGCAGCATCCTGCACGGGACAACTGGGGCTGCTCAGAAGGGTCCCCAGCCGACTCCAGCTAAGAGGCTGGTAAGTAGAAGGCAACGGCTGGGATCAGAGTTTATAAGCCTATCACTCCTACCATTTACTTCAAATCAGGACAAGCAGGTTTAACCACCTCTTATTTCCCACACACACCGCCCCCCTCACCTCCTCCCACCCTTCTTGCTCCTGAAATTTTAGCCCGGGTGCAGGAACAGAAAAAAAAGAGGATGCTTTTAAAAGAGAAGCAACTACAGTAGCTTGGGCAGGCTGGAGTCAGTAGTGCTCCGTGCCAGAGTGCCTGCTGACTGATGCCAGCCAGGCCCAAGGGGAGTCCCACACCCTGGTTTCGTCAGCATCAGCAGGCTTGGTGCTGGGGAGTTCCAACCCCCCTCGAGAGTCAATGCCACAGAACGGAGACCTCCAGAATGGCAGGAACATGGGCAATGGCTCAAGGGAGCAAAGAATATTCTGGTTCCAATACACAAGGGGCTACTGGAGGCCAATAAGCAAACTGCTCTCAGAAAGCAGCTCAGGTGCAAAGGCTTTGAAAGAATTCTTTTCTCAGTCACTGTCCCGTCAAAAGAAATTCTGTAGACACAACTTGTTGGAAAATAACACATCTACTGTTTTTGGAGTTCAATTTCAAACAGTTTTAAAATTTTGTTTGAAGGCATGAGAAGAAAAAATTAAAGCTTGTGGACTATCTCCCAAAGCCTTTTCGTGGTCATTGATAATGGACTTTCTGAAAAAGAAAAAAGTCCGAATACATATTCTGCTGTTACCACATGGGGCGCCTGGGTGGCTGAGTCGGTTGAGCACCCGACTTCGGCTCAGGTCCTGATCTCCTGGCTCATGAGTTTGAGCCCAACGTCTGGCTTTGCACTGATGGCACGGAGCCTATTTGGGATTCTCTCTCTCCCTCTCTCTCTGCCCCTCCCCTGCTCAGGCTCTCTCAAAATAAGTAAATAAATAACTTTAAAAAATTAATTTAAAAAAAGCACTTAACTCAGGGGTGCCCAGGGGGCTCAGTCGGTTAAGTGTTGGACTCATGACTTCGGTTCAGGTCATGATCTCATGGTTTGTGAGTTTGAGCCCCACGTCATCGGGCTCTGTGCTGACGGCACACAGCCTGCTTGGGATTCTCTGTCTCCTTCCCTCTCTGCCCCTCCCCCATTTGTTCTCTATCTCTCTCTCTCAAAATAAATTAATGTTAAAAACATTTTTTTAAACTTCTAACTCGGGCGCCTGGGCAGCTCAGTCAGTTAGGCATCCGACTTTAGCTCGGGGGTTCCTACCCCGCGTCAGGCTCTCTGCTGTCGATCCCCTGTCCCCCTGTCTCTCTGCCCCTCCCCCTCTGGCACACACTGTCAAAAATAAACGTTAAAAAAAAATTTAACTCATTTAGTCATTAAAACTATACTTTGAGGCAGATGTCACTATTATCCCCATTTCATATATGATGAAACTGAGGCCAGGCTTAGAGCACTCTCTCATGGCACAGAACCAACAAAGCTGGCCTGCCATGAACACCCGCTCTGAGGAAAAGCTGAGCCCACAGAACCTCAAAGGAAGGTTCTCCAGGAGTCTCTCCAGAGCAACTCTCCCTCTGTTGTCTGACGGGGGCGCTATCCAGGGCAGCCCCAAGCACTCTGATTCATGACCAGCTGCTCTCAGTCTTCTCCTTGCTCCTACCCCTTCAATCCTAGGGCTTATATTCTGAAGCACTGTAGCCCTCCTCCACCCACATGGTCAGTCGTCTCCTCTCACACGCTATTAAAAAAAAAAAAGAAAAATCACACATGGATTTCTCTCTTGAATATATTTAAACTCAAGTGGTTTTAAAATGGTATTGGGTTCAAAGGCCTCTTTGAATTTACCCTTTCTCTCTCTTGCATTTTAAAAATATTCTTTAGTGAATTAAACTATGGCAAACAGAAAGCTTTTGGGGATGGGTTATAATAACGCTAAATTCAACATGATGTTTCAGAGATAAAGGTAATTTATGTATCTAATTATTTATTCCCAAAGACACAGTACTATCAGACTTGTGGCTAAAGAGACCAGGATAATATGCAGCAAAAAATTATCTGATTGTTTGCCTACTTGAATTTTAATGACCACATATACTTGCCTATTTAATTGTGTTACTTATAGCCTTAGATTCACAAATAGCGATTTGAAACCTGTTAATTCTCTGATATTCCCTGGTGTCAACCTGACCATTTACTGTTTGCCCCCAAACACAGCAAACAACTGGAGCTCTTGCATCCAGAGCACGTTAAGGGAAGAGGTTAGAGATGGAAATAAATCCAAGACAAGACACTAGGTCAGCTGAAAGGGAAGGGACAAGATGGAACAGTGATCATCAGGAACTTTCCTCTGGTCCTTCCTACCAGGGGACCTGGGCTCCAATACAGTTTCCAGCCACTTCATTATTTTCTCTCCCCCTGCCCCCCCACCTCAAGGACCAGGTTAGGGGTGACAAGTCTCTCCCAAGTCTGAGCACCCCAACACATAGGTCTTTCTGCCAAACCAAACTGTTTCCTGAAGACCAGAATTATCCAGCTCAAAATGTCAATAGTACTGGGAGGGGCACCTGAGGAGCTCAGTTAAGTGGCCAACTTCGGCACAGGTCATGATTTCGCGGTTCCTGAGTTCGAGCCCCACACCAAGATCTCTGCTGTCAGCATGGAACCCACTTTGGAACCTCCGTCCCCCTCTCCTGCCTCTCCCGCGTGGATGTGCTTTCTCCTTCTCTCTCAAAAATAAATAAACATTTAAAAAAAAAAAGAAAAAAGAAATCCTGGGATACAGACCTGTCACTGAACAAACAATTACAAGATTAATGATGGTTACAAAAGAGAGACCTATTTCCTTAGAGTTGTGTAATTCAAAGCGTGATTAAAAAAACGAAAATTTGGGGAACCTGGGTGGCTCAGTCGGTTAGGCATCCAACTCTTGATTTCAGCTCAGGTCATGATCTCACTTCTGTGGGTTGAAGCCCCGCATTGGGCTCTGCATGGACAGTACGGAGGCTGCTTGGGATTCTGTCTCTTCCTCTTTCTCTACCACTCCCCCACTCGTGTCGTCTTTCTCAAAATAAACAAACTTAAAAAAATTAAAAACAAAAACAAAAAAAAGGTATTGGGGTGCCTGGCTGGTTCAGTTGGTAGTGTGTGACTCCTGATCTCAGGGTTATAAATTCAAGCCCTACACTGGGTTGTAGAGATTACTTAAAAATAAAATCTTAATGGGGTGCTTGGCTGGCTCAGTCGGTTAAGCGTCCAACTCTTGATTTTGGCTCAGGTCATGATCTCAAAGTTGGGAGATCGAGCCCCACGTCAGGCTCTGTGCTGACAGCATGGAGCCTGTTTGGGATTCTCTCTCTCCCCCTCTCTCTCTCTGTCTCATCTCCCATCACTCGCTCGTGCACTTTGTCTCTCAAAATAAACAAACATTTAAAAATAAACTAAGGGGCACCTGGGTGGCTCAGTTAGCTAAGCGTCCGACTCTCGATTTTGGCTCAGGTCGTGATTTCACATTTCATGAGTTCAAGCCCTGCACTGGGCTCCGCATTGGCAGCATGGAGCCTGCTTGGGATTCTCTGTTTCCCTCTCTCTGTCCCTCCCTGCTCATGATGACTTTCTCTCAAAAATAAACAAACATATAATATAATATAATATAATATAATATAATATAATATAATATAATATAATATAAAATAAAAATCTTTTTAAAAAACATTTTCTTTTCATGTACTTCAGATGACAAAGATTCTCCCAACTAATAAAGATATGTTCCCTTTCAGTTTGGCTCGAACAGCATCAGGAGTTCTGTGTTAATCCAATCATAGTCTCTCTCTGAGACTGCTGCCCCGTAGTATAGGCATTTGGTTTATAACTGTGGAATGGACCAGACTGAGATGCAAACAGTGACCTCAGATCTGTGACAATCACGCTCCACTGTGCTAAAAAGAGATAAGGGGGAAAGCGACATCAGGTGCCATCATTTTTATTTTCACTAAGGGTCCCTCCCCTGATGTCAATTATTACAGTTGTTCTAATTTCCTTCCTTCTGCTCCTTACTTGCCACCATCCAGAACTTTCCCATTAGTCCTAGCTTTATGATTCCTAGGATCCCTAGCATCCCTTTATCACCAGCCCACATGCCCTGTTAGTGCAGCCAACTCAGAAAAACTTGACTTTGAATCCTGGCTCTGCAATTCACTGTACCTCAGATTCTTAATCTGTGTGGAAGGATGGGAGGGAGGAAAGGGAGAAGGGATACTGTAGTATGCCTTTAAGATTTTGTAAGGGTTTGGGGCATCTGGGTGGCTCAGTCTATTGAGCATCCGACTTCGACTAAAGTCATGATCTCGCAGTCCATGAGTTCGAGCCCCGCATCGGCCTCTGTGCTGACAGCTCAGAGCCTGGAGCCTGCTTCGGAGTCTGTCTCCCACCTCTCTCTCTGCCCCTCCCCCATTCATGCTCTGTCTTTCTCTGTCTCTCAAAAATAAATAAACATTAAAAAAATTTTTTTTTAATAAATAATAAAGGATCTTGTCATGGTTAAATGAAATAATACCTGGCCCCTTGTAGGCATTCAGTTATCATCATCCCAAAGTCTCAACAAATAGGCTCCTTTTAAAAACTACTGAGCTAAAATCCCCCAAATGCTAATGACTACCTCTTCTTCACACCAAGTCCCTCACAGAATCAATCTCACAGAAAGTCTAGACGTTTACGACAGCAAAGGAGGACAGCAAACAATGGTAAAGAACACTGGCTTTGCCCTTTGTCCCAGTCGTTCTGAGAGCGGTCACTTACAGTCTAGGAGCAAATACTAACTCTGCTTTGCCTTCTCAACTTGATTACGGTTTGAAGTGCAAACAGATATCCTATCTGCAGCCTTCCTCATGAGTCCTAAAAAGACACCCTCCACTAATAAAAACACTGCTGTCTTCCCTGTAGTCTCCACAAATCCCAGCAAGCTCGCATTTCACTTTGCTTGCTGTTAATCTGCCCCGTTAACGGAGTGGCGGCAAATACAGCGCACAGTCTGGAGTTAGTCGAGCCTGGGTTTGAACTCTGACTTCAGCACTCATCAGCTAGGTGACTTAGAGTAAGGAACTTCACTTTTGAGCCTCAGCCTCAGTTTCTTCACTGGCAAAATGAAAATGGTCTTATCTATAAACGGACCAATCTATTAGGTTGTTGTAAGTAATCAGAGATGTTTAAATAAAGAATCTGACAAAATAACTGGCACACGATACGATACGATACGATCTCAACAAACAGTAGCAGTTGTTCCAAGTTCTAGCCGCTTAGTTAACAATGGCAAGAATCTTAAAATTTCTGCAGACAGGGCACATTTGTAGAAGGAAACGAGCTATACCAGAGGAGTCCAACAAAGTCTCTCAATACTCTACAAGTAGATACATGCTCCAGACTTCAGAATCCTGTGCGAGGACTTCCCTGGTTTACCCATAAACACAGCTGCGTCTCTGCCCTTGTCAATCTCCGCCATGCCTTGTACTGAGTTTTACATGTGCTTCTGCCTTTATCTTCCTACCTGTCTCCCCTTTGAGGAAACGAGGTCTCTGAGGGTAGAGATGTTGCTTATTTTTGATAATGATAACCCCCAAAAGCCACAAACTTTTTTTTTATGAAGTTTGACTAGCAATTCTTTTTTTTTTTTCTTTTTCTTTTTTTAAATTTATTTATTTTCAAGTTAGTTAACATACAGCGTAGTCTCACTTTCAGGAGTAGAACTCAGTGATTCATCTCTTACATGTGACACCCAGGGCTCATCCCGAAAAGTGCCCTTAGTGCCCGTCACCCATTTAACCCAGCCCCGCAAAAGCCACAAACTTAAAAAAATTGCTCAAGAGTCAATTCCTGTAAGAAAGGATTCTAACTTTTCTCTTTAACCAAGTCAACTGCATGAGACCTAACTGTGTTGACAGCGCTGAGGCAAATATTAAATGAAGTGAGAATTAATACAGTTCGCACCCTGTCATGCCTTATTTAAATCACCAAGATTATAAAACACATTCCTATAACCTGGCTCAATCCTGTTACTGATGTTCTGCCTGAGGCTCCACTGGGAACCTCTTTTTAGAGCGATTTCTTGGCAGTCAGTGTGTTTAAGAATCTTAATTTGATTCACTGGGAATGTATAAAGTTCTCATTTTCAGTTCTGTTTGTAACTTACAAACTCCTCAATTAATATGCTTGTTTTGCTTTTCCCCAGCCCTATTACAGCAGGCTCTTTCAAACCATTCTTTCGGTAAAGTTTATTTAGATACCGCACTACTAAGTGGGCAGAAAGACTATGTGATCGCACTAGCAAGGACGGGAACTTCCCAGGGCACCCAGATGGAGAGACATCTTTAGAGTCAATGCCGGTAGAGACAGGAGGCACAACAAAGACTACCTACTCTTTAATAGGAAGTTTAGTGCGGAAGGACAAAATCCACAGCAGACTGCCACTGAATTCAGCCTCCTTGACACTCAGCATTGGCTTTCTAGTGAATACTCTTGTAGCTTCCCTGTTCCCATAGAAATTGCCTGAGCAAGTTCTCACCTCTCTGCTTCACACGGAAGTGTGAGATCCCTGGTTCAAGGACAAGGAGACACCTCTGAATGTTAAATATTCATCATTAGACACCTGGACATCAGAGGCGGGATCCGTTTTCTCATTCATGTGGTCAAAAAAGCAAAGATTCCTTCTCAATGTATTGGAGGATTAATGTTCAAGGGCAGGGGATTAACCTAACCACTAGACTCTAGGAAGAGTGGTTACCATAAGAGCCAGAAAGAAAACTTCAACGAAGTATGGCTTTTTCTGGGGAGAAGGGGGGGCACATTTTGGTACTGTACTGCATCATGACCATGTTAAATAATTAATGTAACTATAGCCTTACCCGGAACCCTGGATCTCAAGAAGTAGAGAAACTTCCCATTCTTGGAGTGCATGATGGCTCTCTTAATGAACTCCACCACTGATTGACAGCGATCCTCAAATTTAGGATGACACCACAGGCTGAAAGTTCCTGCCACGGAAAATTAAGGAGAGGTAAAAATGTAAAAACTTGCTTTCAAAAGATCTGGGAAGTTACCTTGAATGTTTTAATAATTCTCAGTTCTGGGAGGGTAGTTTGTGGGCAAGCTGTCGGACAAAGGTCCTGAAGCCACCTGTTCCTGTTTGTTCCACAATTAATGGGAAGAAAAGATGTTGCCTCTAATAAGGTATTAGAATGCACACTAATCCTTAAATCATGGACCATAAGAAAAGACTGCCATAGCAAAAGCAAGTTTAAATGACATCCCCTCAAAAGATCTGTCTACCTGTCTTCAAGCATTCATGGAATAGTTGGGGAAAGAACGGAACAGCAGTTCTGCAAGTCTCATTCATTCATGTGTTAGGCACAAAAAGTCAAATTCTAGGTCTTCTTTAACTTCTAAAATCCCACTCCCGCCCCAAACATGTTCCAAAGATCCCACCCCAAATTCTAACGTCCCCAAACCCAAAGAAAAAAACAAAAACCCAAGCACTAAGTGCAAAGAAGTCACCCACAAAAGGGACAGAATCACTCAAGAGAACTGCAGATTTGAGTCTCTCTAGCCACTCTTACAGTATCACTCAAAAAGATGAAGACAGATGCTCCATTGCAAACTGGCAACGGAAAGACCCACACGGCTTCTATTAAAAATTCCACTCATTCAAGAAAGAAAAGCCGCTTTGAACAAAAAGTAACTGGAGAACCATTTGAAAGTTCTCTCGTTACCGGCATCTCACCTATCAGGGACCTAGAGGTCAGGCATTTATTCATCATTCTCCTAGCCTAGTCATTCAGTATTTTCACAGATTTATAAAAATACTTCATTCTGAAATGCTCTATTTTGCATGTTGTTTTTCTGCTGGTCTGATTTTGGCTTTTAGGAGGGCACAGGCAGTCTATGCCACGGTTATCTAACTAATTCTCAGGTCTGTGGACCAAAATTCCTTTCTCCTTATGCATCTTTAAGGCAGAGGCGGCGACAGAGGAAACCATGGACAAAGCTATGCTGGCCTAACACGCTACCTTCCTGACTCGCATGAGAAGCAAACCAGATAAACACAGCACAACATGGCCGAGAGCAGAAAAGACGTGGTGGTGGCTGAGAAGAGCATGAAAAAAAACTCTCGCTTTGAGATGCTGTGTCTAACAGCTCGTTTAATGTTGATCACGTGTGGGGACAGTGTGAGGGATAGGAGGGGCAAGTCCCTGAAACTCCCCAAAGTTCCCTACGCTCAGCAAATTTGTAACATATGCAGTTATTCTGACAAAGGATGGATTACCGTGTTACCCAGCCCCACCACCTGTGACCATCACAGGTTTCTGGCACATGTCAAACACAGCATGCCATGATGCAAAGCCAATTCCGACAGTGGTGCTGAACAAATCAGCTTCTAGATGTGACCGCAGCATGAGGCACAAGCAGACCACAAAGGTGGAGGCACCACTAGGGAGGAAGGCAGAGAGTCTAAAGCATGTTGACCCCGCAAAGTCTCTGAGTTCTGATGACTACATAGCTGACCAAAAGAAATTAACACCATGCTGCTTGGCAGGAAGAGCGGATGTGACTATCAGGCAAAGAAATTCACTACAGAACAGTCACAGGGTGGACACTAAATTCTCCTCTTTGTGTATAGGATTTAATAGAAAGTCTCTCTAGATGTTAAGTTTAATTATGAATGAAGCTTGGGAGAATTTGTCTAGTGGTCCTAGATTATTTCTTCCCTCTGTCAAGAGAGTTTCACTGGCTTTGCTCTGTTCAGCAGTCTTGTGCAGGCCCTCCTATTTTGGAGACGAAATGCTGAGAATACGTCTAAATGGAACCCTTACCTTCCTCCCTACCCCCGCCAACATTTCTTCTAGTGACTAAAACCAGTACCCACAACAACATTCAACTGAGTATGAGATTCTCCTCCCTCTTCATAGTTCCACTTCTACAAATCCTTCCTATGACAAAGCCGGACAGCACAAGTAGAGGCAGGCAAAGGGGGAAGAAGGCTTTCTTCAAACAGCACCTCTTACCTCTGTAGTGCTCCATTCTCGTGTGGTGGGTGATACCCTGTGACCGGAAACTGAGGCTCAGGATATAACGAGGATCAGAGCTATCTCGTACCAGGAAAGAGCCATCTGGCTTCCCTTTCAGCTTCATCTCTGCATCTTCCCAGTTCATTGGTCCCCAGTACCAACCACACTACCAAAGATAAGAAGTGGTCAAGTGATTTACAGCACAGGGAAATGTTCAAGTTCTCAGCACAATCTATTTTACCACAGGAGAAGCCCCCTTCTTATCACTTCCTAAACATTTCGCTAGGCAAAAGCTAAGAGTGTCTTAACCATTAGCAACGAACGGCAGGCTCGTTGTTTCAGACCTCCAAAGTAACAGAAGAATAAGCCTACAATTGCATTACTGAAGCCCTCTGAAGAAGAGAAGCGGGAACTGGGTCAGTTAATCTATTGAAGTCAGCTTCAACTACGTAAACATTTCTCCACAACCGTTCAATATTTTTCCTCCAAGATTTAATTTTACAGCGTCTCTTATGGAATTGATCAGAGCAACACAATTGTTTTGGCGCTGTAAATACAGAGGCAAGATAACTACTCTTCCTCTAAAAATAATGAAAGGAGAGCCCAGTACAGAAGAAGGGGAGTGGGAGAGGAGGCCAGCCGCCAGTCCCCAGGCACCACCCACCTTCTCCAACTCTCGAAGGCTGGCTGCAAAGCTGCTTGAGTCGGGCCGGTAGAGGGGACACTGGAGATGCTGGGGGGGCTGGCTGTGCAGGGATTCAGCTGCTCGGATGGGAGCGATCCGGGGAAATGCATCTGCAGGGCAAAAGGGTGATGGTCACTTGTTCCCTCCTTGCTCCCAACCACAAGCAGATCCTCCCCCCAAAACAGAGATGCTAACTGAAGAGGGGCAAGGCATTAGAAGCTAAGCTGGAAAGGGTGGAAGCCAAAGCAGTGGAAAAGAGCTGGATGGGCTGGAACAAAAAGCTGTGTGGGCTCGTGGAAGCTGTGAAGGATGGGTGGGGGCATTTTGCCCCAGGAGAGGGGGAGGGGGGCTGCTCACTAACTTGACTAAGGTGACTACTTCAGGGGCTTCACCAGCCTAGAGCGATTCCAGCTTCTCCCACCTCGAGGTGAAGCGCCGGTAAAGCAGCCTTGGAAATAGTGACTCGCTTACTTGCCCAGGAAGAAGAACCATTTTGCCAGGCAAGTAGAAAAGAATGCCGATTTCATTCATTTTACTCCGTGGGTACTGGAGGCTGGCAAAGCAGGTATGGGCTACTAAAGGCTTGGTACTTATTTACAAGGCTGCAGTAAACATTAAAAGCTTAGAAAAACCAGGGAACTTTGAAAACTTTAAACCTCCTCACCATCCTGAGATTAGGGAAGTTTCCCAAGTGAGATCTACTCAGAGATTGCAAACCAGTCTCAGCAACAAGGAGGGGAAAAATTCAATAGGCTTTTTATCCCTAGCAAAAGTCAGATTCACCTCCACAGGGAAAACGGGTCAGAAAAACCAGTTCTTGGCCTCAATTCCAAGGAGTTCTGGCCCAGCCAAGGGGATAAGATTTAAACTTTCTCGTAAGTTCTGTTACTTCCATAAATAGACTTCTCCCATCCTTCAAGAGTACGTCACTTGGTACTCCCAACTTTTACAAGGCTTGCCTCTAAGCTAAGCTAACCTGGGGCATGGGGTGGAGGAGGCGGAGGTAGGGGGAAAGACTGCAGGGAAGACCCCATCGGAGCCACAAGGACAGATGTAGGCAGCGTCCCACTGATATCATCTAGAAGAGAGAACAGAAGCAAGAGGTTCAGAAATATGAGCACAGATGAGTGAGGTGAAGCACAGGAGAGGGAGAAGGATCATCAGGCTGCCCTCTGGAGCAAGATGGCCTGACCTTCACCCTGGCTTTTTGCACAGAGGGCAACAATCATCTTAACCTGGTTTCCTCTGTCGAAAGCAGAAAAGTAAGGATATCCCTAGAGCAGTCTACAAGCAGTAGATTCGGGGCCAGATAAATACAGATCTAATCAACACATGGACAGCAAATGTTACAGCATGCAGATAAGACACCCATTTAACTGCTCAGGGAGATGACAAGGGACAGGGAATATTTGGGTCATTATTAGAAGCTCAGGAGCTTGTTTGCTCCTTCTGGAAAAGAACAACAGGTCCCTAAAACTCACCCCCTCCCACTAAAGCAAGAAGGCAGAGAAGGTCAGAGACCATACCCAGGAGGCTGAGGCTTCTTCTCGGAGGAGGGGGGGGAGTTGGAGGGTGTGGAGAGGTCAGGCCCCGCTGAGAGATGTCCACGTCCACAAGCGACACAGTTTCACCTGAGGGATTCACGGAGCAAGCATGTTATGGAAGCACCTTGCCTGAAGCCGAGGCCGGAAGCGAAAAAAGGTAAAGGGCAAGCAAGAAAGGCTCGAGGTCCTCAGCTGTCAAAATCCCCAAAACCTAATGTTTCCCAGAGCTGGAATCACTCCCAAACACCTGAGCAGTCCATTTTAAATTCTATCATTTCTTTGCCCTGTTAAAGGTCAAGGATTCTTTAGGACAAAAACACGGGATTGACAGTAGAAAGGCCAACTAATTGTGGCTGCACCACTATGTAACCTTGAACGAGGGCTCTTTATTCAAATAGAGCCCACACCATTTATTTTTACAGACATGTATACCAATTTCTGCCTGAGGGAGCAAGGCAAGGAGCTTGTTAGAGGTCCAAATGGACATGGAAAGCAAGTGCCAGAAAAACATAAGAACAGCATGGTAAACTGAATCCAGATAAATGTCCCAATGTGAGCTCCAACTTCTTCTTAAATGGCTTTCCATATCTAGATTTTCCAGAATATTCACTCATAAGAGAACCAATCATTTCAGCTATCAACTAGCTCCTAACAAGCTGAGGCTACAAAGGCTGAAAAGTGCATTTACAATCTAAATGATGAATTACTTCCACAGTCAGCAAATCAGCTAAGCTCGATAGGAGCCTGATGGGGGTTGGCACATGGTTTCCCTTACTTCCAGCATAAGTTCTGTTCTCTGCTATATACACTCCTTCTTGCCACCCAACCCCATCTACCCTCTCTCCACTTCAGTCACCAGAGTGTAAAGGGTATTTTATTAACAAAGGCTGACAGCCAAATTTTGGTAGGTCTGACCTACGGGGCAGAATTTAAGATTTCTCTAATTTGGCCCTTAGGGTGTTATTTCCAACAATTTTTTTTTTTTTCTCATTTGGGAGGCTGAACCCTTCAGCTAGAATTTTATTATTTCCCAGTTAAGAAAAATGAGGTAACCAGTATCTCCAAAAGGCCAAGAGCTGGGCTTTCAGAATCTAATACATGGTTTTTCACAAAGGTCTTGAGCACTAATTAAGATAAGCAGAAAAGCTCTGCAAGGGGGGGCTGGCTGGCTCAGTTGGTGGAGCATGTGACTCTTGATCTCAGGGTTGTGAGTTCAAGCCCCGTGTTGGGTGTTGTGCTTACTTTTTAAAAAAAGAAAGAAAGAAAGAGGGGCTCCTGGGTGGCTCAGTTGGTTGAGCATCCGACTCTTGATTTCAGCTCAGGTCACAATCTCATGTTTTGTGATACCCCCAACCCCCGCACTGGGCTCTGCATGGACAGCACAGAGCCTGCTTGGGATTCTCGCTCTCCCTCTCTCTTTGCCCCTCCCCTGCTCACATGCACATGTGTTTTCTCTCTCTCTCTCTCAAAATAAATAAACATTTAGAAAGAAAGGAAGAAAAGAAAAAAGAAAAGCTGGGTTAAACATCATCAGTGGAGGGGTGCCTGGGTGGCTCAGTCAGTTAAGCATCCGACCTCAGCTCAGGTCATGATCTCACGGTTCATGGGTTCAAGCCCCATGTCGGACTCTGTGCTGATGGCTCAGAGCCTGGAGCCTGCTTTGCATTGTCTCCTTCTCTCTGCCCCTCCCCCACTCACGCTCTGTCTCTGCCTCTCAAAAATGAGTAAAAGGTAAAGAAAAAAATTTTTTAAGTTGTTAAACGTCATCAGAAGTTCTTGGAAGCAGGAACCAAAATCACCACATGGCTTAGTAACTGAGAGCCGAGCAGCCCAGAGTAACACAGTAAGCCCAGACAAGCATGTTTACTGAAGGGCCAGAAGTCTGGACGGTAGATATAGCATTTATATAAAATGTGTAATTCAAGAGAGATAAGGCTGGAGTTTTGTTTGTTTGTTTTTTTTAATTTCTTTTTTAACACTGATTTATTTTTGAGAGACAGGGTGAGACAGACCATGGGTGGGGGAGGGGAAGAGAGAGAGGGAGACACAGAACCCAAAACAGGCTCCAGGCTCCAAGCCGTCAGCACAGAGCCGACGTGGAGCTCAAACTCACGAACCGTGAGATCATGACCTGAGCCGAAGTCGGATGCTCAACTGACTGAGCCACCCAGGCGCCCCAATAAGGCTGTTTAAAAAACAGGAATACCAAACCTTAAAGTACAAATGTGGATAGATGTTCCTTGCTTTAAAGAGGCAACACTGATTAACGAGAAAAACATGCTGCTACAAGATACGAATCTTTAATTCTGGGCTTGGGGTAAGAACAGTGGCCTCCTTCTCCACCTGTGCCTATTACAGACACCAGCACACTTGTTCTGGCAACTTGGGGCACTCCATGCAGTCATGGGGGTCCCACTAGCTTGCTTCTGGAAATGTCCATTCCTAAATCATAATTCTTCCAGGCATCTTTTTGAGGGATACCATCTCCAAAAGAGTTTGAAGTCAGGCCTTTCTGGTTAGTCCGCACTGAGGAGTACTCAGTTCCTGAGACTTCAGGCAGCGTGCTAAAGACTTTCTCGACAGCTTACTCAAGCAGGAGCTCTGTATGGGACTGATGTAACAAAAAGGCTCCCTATCTGAACAAGCTCCCCCACTAAAGAGAAGGCAGTTACCCAGAGAGATTCAGCCACTCTCCTACTTGAGCAACTGTGTTCCCTGCTGCAAGAGGAAAGACTTAAATTAGACGTGATGAAGAATTCTAACAGCTGCAAGAACTCCTGGCCCCTAAAATGGGTAAGACAAGAGTTCACGTAATCCCCTTTGCCCAAAGTCCTTAAAAATAGACCAGATAATCGTGGATCATGTTTATTAGAGAATCCATGAACTCCCTTGGAAGCAGGGACAGGAATTGTATGCCTTCTAGAGAGTCCTTTATGCACTGTGAGCCTATAAATTTGCAATTCCTACTTTTAATTTATATGTGATGACCCTGAACTAAGCACTGCATAACTGCCAGGGCCACCTAATTACCAGTAAGCAGTCTCTATCTCAAACAATAAAGCATCCAAAGTCAAGAACACATTCCACACCATAAAAATAGCCTCACCCCAAACCCAGCGGGTATGGAATGAAGACAGTAACTGTAGACACGCCTGAAGCTCCCGCGTGATGCATCTGCAGGTGTTTCCTGACAGGTCTCAGAACACTTCTGCTTTCAGATGTCAGAAGAAAAAGAAAGAGATCACCCTTACCTGTGAACAGCGGGCTGAAGGAGACCGGAGAAAAGGCACTTTGAGTTCTTGTCAACCTGGGTTTCCTAGGGGGTGAGAAAGCACACAGAGAGAGAATAATGGAGGGTGGGGGGAAATGAACACACATGCATTTAAATCACTACAACACTCAATTCCAGAGGCACTGAAAAACAAAAAGCAAATCCTGGTCACTGTCAGCCACACTTTTGTAATAAAGCCTAACATTTAAAGGGGGAGAATGAAACAAGGCAATTTCTAAACAGCTTTGGCTACAAAATTCAGCCTACAAAGCAATGAGAAATCCCTTTGGATGTCTCCACACCCAGCGTATTACAAGAGTAAAACACCTTGGGTGGTAATTAGCAAGTCCATTTCTAGAGGAGGGAAGTCAGAGGCAGGGTTGATTTTCACAAGGAAGCAAGAAAAAGGCTCTTGACCTGAACAGGTGCCATCTCAGAGCAAAAGTTTTCCCTGTGGCCCTGCCCCAACATGCAGGAGGCCCCCCAGGGAAGCAGGAAAGAGACCTGGCCTTGAGAAGAGCACTACAACAAGCACAAATGTCCCCGAGCTGTGGGGCAAAGCTACCAGCTAACAAGGGGGTGCCCTCGGGTCACGGGCTCTGCCTGGCACCCAAAGAAATGGCCCCTTCCCCTCCCTGAGCTGCCCGTCACACAGCTCCCCCCAGGGCTTCTGGATGCTGCTCCAGGGACCCCGCTGGAAAACCCTGGGACAAGAGGCACCAAAGGTAACTTCACTTTGTACCAATTTCAACTGGCTTTTCAGGGAGAAATGAAAGAAATCCAAAAGACTCTGACAAAGACTTTCTGGAAAGAAATGTGCTAAGCTCAAAAAACTCCCCTCAGGATGACTGAATTGACGACAAGAGAAAGAACTTGCCGAAATGATAAAAATATGCTATATCTGGACTGTGGCAGAGGTTATGTGACTGAATACACTTGTCAAAATTAATAGAACGAGACGCCTAAAAAAGGTGAATTTTATTTTTTTTTATTTTTTTTATTTATTTATTTTTTTTTTTTTTATATATATATTTTTAACGTTTATTTATTTTTGAGACAGAGAGAGACAGAGCATGAACGGGGGAGGGTCAGAGAGAGGGAGACACAGAATCCGAAACAGGCTCCAGGCTCTGAGCTGTCAGCACAGAGCCCGACGCGGGGCTCGAACTCACGGACCGCGAGATCATGACCTGAGCCGAAGTCGGCCGCTTAACCGACTGAGCCACCCAGGCGCCCCAAAAAGGTGAATTTTAGATGGCCATAAATTACACCTCAACAAATCAGACTTTAAAAAAAAAAAAAAAATCCCATGAACTGAGTGCCTGCCTCTAGGCCTTACACCTGGCTCACCTTCCAAAATTAACTCTACCCAAAGGACTAAATAAAACTTCAAATGCACCATAGAGGAGAAGCATAGGAAGTCCAAAATAGAAACCCTACTTAAAATTATTTGACTTCGGAAGATCTTTGCGCGTTTGTTTTAGCACAGATGCCCAAGCTTCTCAAGACTCACTTCAAACAAAATTTCAAAAGCGTCTCGTGAAGACCTTCCTCAGAAACAGCCAAGACGCTGGATTCTTATCTCACACTCCCCTGCATCTTCTTCCGTGCTGAGGCTTCTCATCTGATGATGGCACCGCGCCTGCCCCACCCAAGGCGCGCACAGGAGAGATGGCCGCATCCAAACGAGACACAGCCAGCCACACATGGTCCTCTGTTTGTACAAGTTGCTCATGACAAGCTGCAGCTTAGTTCCAACACTCCAGAGGGCTGCAATGGAAAGTTAATTTCCACTGGACATGAACTTTGAGACTGAAGAGCTTCCAAGCTGATTTTTATGTGATAACTTGTGGGTCCAACGTTAAACTCAGCAAGTAGAAACCTACAGCACTGGCCTCTCAAAGGGTTCGCACCTCAGCCATTTGGCCGTTTGCCTCTTTTCAAAGGAAGCTGCATTACTCTGCCATCTGCCCGTGCTGGGGACGCGCCTCTTCGGTGCCAAGCACTGAAGAACGGCAGTACCCAAATGCCCACATCTTGCGGGGGCCTTCTCACTCCAGCTCATCTTCTCCCCCACCCCCGGCATTGTGAAGGAGAAAACCATAGTTTCTAGGATCTAGAAAAAGAAATACGTATGAATCTGAATACAGCCAGAGCCAGTTGAGAGCCCTGGGATGGCTTATTCTGGCAAATAAGGGGGCCGCAGGGCTGGAAGCCTGAAGAGGGAGAAGGTTTAGGAGGCTGAAAGGCTAATAATAAAAATGAGTGCTTCCTTCTTTCTTTGGGTGGAAACGGTCTAACTAACAGTCTAAGGCAGTTTCTGTCTCAGGGATCCTGAGAGCATTCTAATGGCAGTCATTCATGAAAAGACCAATCTAGACAACTATAAAAAACAAAGCAAGGGAACGATTAGCATAAAATTGAGGATGGTGGTTATGCGGGGGGAGGGAAGAGATGTAATCAGGAAGCAACACACAGGGGTCTTCAAAGATACTGATAACATTCTATTTGCTGAGCTTAGCGGTGGGTACCCAAGTATGCAATTCATTATTATTATAGTACATGCATTTTATGTGTCTTTTGTATATATGAAGCATTTAAAATGGGAAAAGCCCGTCTAAGCTGGATGTGCTGTTTTTGGAAAGCAACACAAATGATTCAGGTCCAGTAACATTTTTAACTAAACCCTTCTATACTACATTCCTGTGTTATTTGCTTCCTCCCCAGGTCACCCTGATAAGCATTAGGGTGTCAAGTTAAGTCATCATAACTTTGCCAGTGGGCCACTTGCATCTTAGCAGCAGAAAGACTTGAGGGGTAGGGTGGGGTAGGATTTGGTGGGCTATACCTCAGGTGGCAGAAAAGCACAGGGGCAGCAGAAGACCTTAGGCAAAGGTCTTCTTTGGGGCTAGCAGTCCTTTGTGTCAGCTACGCATGGCTTGTGCTACAGAAAACAAAGAGAAGGCCTCTGTCCATTTCCACTCTGCAAATTACTAATTGTACAGCAACAGATCCGTGGGATAAAATGAGTTAAAAGCATTAGGCTAGATGGGGCCGACAACACATTGATAAAACCACTGGCCACTTCTCAAATTCCCTGAAACCTAAAATATGAACAACGCAAGAATAATGTCCTCCCTCTCTTGTCCATGAATCCCCTCCACTGGTATCCTAAGACTCCAACATGTCCTTTTCTACAGTAACTCCCAAACTAGGATGTCCAAATTTCAGGTTTTGTGGCCACAATTTACCTCTGCCCCTGCTAAAGCACACAGTGCCAAGTCAGCCAGCCTGTGCCATTTCCAACACGTCATAAGCCAGTGTCTGTTCATGTGCTACAGGCACAAAAACCATGTGTTCATTTTTACTTCCAATACACAGACATCTGTGCAGCAAGGTCAGATCCAAAACTCCATCATAAACCAAGAACCTATGGAGGGAACTTCCAGGGGGAAAGCCAAGAGACGTAGTCCAAGATCTAAAACCTTAGAATATTAGCGGGGAAAATGTCAAGGAGTGAAAGACATGGGTCCAAGTGGACAGAGATTTCTGAAGCTAGGTTGCTCATTCTGAAAGAGAGATGCCAACCACAGCCGCTTGGTGAAAAATAGTTGAAAAGATCAACGGAGTATTGACCCAAAACCCAAACATAAAGTCAGAACTTCCTCAGCACACACCATAAAATCATTTTGCTCTCAGCATGTCATGTTATTTCTCAGAAAGACCCCCTTAGACCCGAAGACCCAAGGAAACAGAAAAGGCTTTCCAATGTCTCCTCACATCTCAGGTCTGTCCACGACAGCAGGGCCCCAAACTGATGCCAAGGCAGGCTGCCTCTCTTTCCAGAACCGTATCTTTTTTCCAAACAAATAGACAGCAAACCACTACATAACCGTTCTCCATTTTTCCACCTCACAACTCTCAAAACTGCCAGTAATAGCCTCAACTGTTAACTCACAAAAGACAAACCTTGAAAAATGAACAAGGTACCCATTTCCAACCATGTGTGTATTCCGTGATGATTTGAAAAGGTTAGAGCGAATGCTACTCTTTACCAAATACAAAGGAAGACAATCAGCTCAACATATGTGAAACAGACAAGGGAACTTCACTGGTTTTCCTGAAATAGCAATTCTATATCACACCAAGGCCCACAGGCATCAAGCCCAGCTCTTTGAATTCCAACATATGTGTGTTACAAGGCCTCGCCCAGTTCTCCAGAACAGAAACCTGATTAGTTGCTGGGCCCATTTCTTCCTTCACTTGAAAAGAGTTCTCTAAGCTAATTCATACGAGACTTAAGACTCAGTATATCCAGGCAGGTCCACTTAGCAGACTCTAAAGAACCTAAAAGGAACTAAAGGTTTGTTTCATGTTAAAATATGGAAACTCTTAAGGCTTATAAAATGACTATAGGAAGTACTTCCCAGCGACAGCTGTGGGAACGGTAGGTGTGAAGAAGGGCACAGAGAATCATACCCAGAGGTTACTGAAAAGCCCCAAATGATACAGCAGAGACCGCAGAGACTCATAATTAACTCCAACCAACAATAAGGAGGGAGGCATATACCTTCTGGCAAAAGACTGACATTTCTCACAGCCTCCAGGTCCCTACCAATCAAAACAAGAGAACAAACTAAAATTCCAAACTCATCCTTCTTCCCAACAGGGCGGACTTACTTAGGAGGTGCAGATCCATAGAAATCACACAACTACCCTGGCCAGACTTACCAAGTTTCTCACAGCTGCGAGGCTGCCAACAAGACTGGCACGTAGTAAGCTGTGGAAAAGCTAACAAGCAAATCTAACGGCACCAAATCCTAAGCATTAGGAAAAAAAAAAAAACTACCAGTTCAATCTTATTACTTCTCCAAAGGCACAAAATATTCCATCTCAATTTCTCTTGTCTTCAGTCTGTTCCTACAGGGACAGGGACAAGACAAGAATCACTCCCATTTTACAGATGGAAAAAAAGAGGAAGCATGAAGACGACAAAATTGGCCTACATTCCCCAGCTGATGTTGGAGTTGGAAGGGGAATCCAGATGTTCCTGTTGTTCTCTGTACAACATGCTGCCTCCTAATAGCAGTCAACCAACTGTTCATACACAAATACCTAGCTCTTCTCCAATTCATCAGAAAAAGCCCTTGGACCAAAAAATGTAATTCTCCAGTGCCCTGAACTAAGCTTCTTTGCAGAGCTCCAGCCCAATTTGCTCTGCAGCAGAAATCTGTATTGTGCTTAGTGTGAGGGTTGGTAACAGAGCAGCCAATGACCATTAAATTCTGCTTCCAAAGGCAAAAAACCGTATAATGCTATATGCCTTTTCCTCTTCCTAATCTATTAGACGTAGCAGTCAATTTCACGCCACACCTCATATTTGGCGTCTCTGGAATCTTAGACCAAGTCCTGGTCAATATGGAACAAAGACAAGACAAACCACAAGAAAATTAGCAGTCTATCCTATGTCATTACCCACAGCTTCAATCCTGCCCTCCCCCAACCTGATGAAAATTTCACCTATGCTGGTAAGTGGAGCATCGAATGCAGAGCCTACTACAAAAAAAGCTGTTCCGGCAGCCACACATTTTTCAAGACCTGAGCTCCCAGCCTAAGTTCATTGGGAAGCAAATGCAGAAATACAGGTCTACCTGAGGAGGCAACACACATCAACCTACTGATTTCTTTAGGCAGTCTGGGTTTGGTCTGATCCCCAAGATGAGCCCCGGCACAGCTGGTCAAAAAGGGCAGCAAAGTCAAAACTGGCCCCACACTTTCCTCCTGGGGTACCCGAACTCCGGTGAAAGGACAAGTCCATGGATGAGTGGTTCCCAGTCCAGGTCATACTTCAGGGTCAAGTGGGAAACTCTGCAGAAATTCAAAATTCTTGGGCCCTCAGACAGACTGATCTTTGCCCAAAGTTCTCCCACGTGATTCTGGTGCGCAGTCAAGTTCTCAAATTTATGGGTCTACCTGTTCTTCAGCCTTGGGTTGTGGTTGCCCGTGTGTCTCAAGAATCCATCATATGAGCTGCACCAAAACCAATTCCAATCTTTGTAAGAACCCACTCGGCAGTGCAAACCACAATGGCAGTTACCACAAGTCTCACTTCTCGAGACAAAAGTTGACAGCTTTCTAAACCCATATGCACACCCAACACTGGTTGCCACAGTGCTGTCCGTCCTTCAGAAATGCAGAGGAAAAAAAAAAAAAAAATCAACATCTAAGTCTGGAATTTTCATCACTTGGCCTAGAACTCAGGCACCCATGTCTATACCTTACACTTAGAATACTCACATGGGCTTGAGAGCAAACTATTTTCTATTCTCACAATGTGTCCGCACACAGGCTTGAGATACCAAGTACATCGAAGGGACCCCCCAGGAAAACATTAAAATTTTGAGTAGAGGGGCACCTGGCTGGCCCGGTAGGAAAAGTGGGCCGCTCCTGATCTCAGGGTTTGTGAGTTCCAGCCACACGTTGGGTGTAGAGATAACTTAAATAAATAAAACTTTAAATAAAAAATAAATTTGGAACAGAGATGCCCAAACAATTGCTGGCCTACAACTGCACAAGTGTGTCACATCATTTGTATGATTGAGTGTGAAAACGGTGGGGGTGCTGGTGCACGGAAAGAATAGTAAGCAAGGTGGTTACAACACCAACTTTTTGCCTCAAAGACCAATCATTTCCAGCAACCTCCCTACCAAGAGTAATGGTAGACAGACACCTTGGAAAACTTTAAAATCCAGGCCAGGGTGGGGGTGGGGGGCTGGTTTCAAATCATCTCCCAACAGGAGAGACGCTAACCAGCTGAGGAGTGTCACCGGAGTGGACCCTTGGAATGAAAGCTGTTCCCACAATTAGAGCTCTGACCTTATGGGCGAGGTCACCACCTTTAGCCCCAAGTCTCTGCCTCTTTAGGAAAAGCATATCGTTAAGAATGGTAAGGATCTTGTTCGCAGAATGAAAGGGAAATGAAACAAGAAAAGAAGTTTGTCGGCCAGCACCCCCCAACCAGTCTCACCTCCCCGCGTCCAGCTCCCGGCCCGAGGAGCCTCCCATGTCCGTCAGGCTCGCAGCTGAAGCAGCCAGCTCTCCAGAAGGCCTCTTGCCGGCCCCATCCCCACCTCCGGAGCCGCCGTTGCAGCTCTTCGTGCGAAAGAGGCGACTGAGACGGATTTTGAGGGAGCCCTTCCGAGAAGGGCCCGCGAGTGGCCGGAGGGGCCCGGGAGGAGGCGGGGGCGGGGGCGGTTGCTGCTGCTCCCCTCTACTGAAGCGCCCTGGGGGGACCAAGTCCTGCATCGGGAAGGGCACCGGGGGCAATTCAGGACCCGGGGGTTGCAGCAGAAGCCGGCCTCCCCCTCCTCCTCCGCGGCCCGGGCTGCTGAGCTCCTCTTCCGAGCAGCTGTTCGTCTCCAGGCTCTCGGCCTCCGACTCCAAGCCTTCCAAGACCAGCAGCGCGTCGCTCGTTTCCGTGGGGTCCTCCCCGGCCTGCGGGGCGGCAGCAGGGGGCTGGGGCTGCGGAGGGGGCGGCTGCGGGGGGCACGGGCACGGGCAGCAACCCGCACCGACCGTCTTGACCCCCGGCCCCGCCGGCTGCCCGAGCCCCAGAGCCGCCAACTGCGCCTCCAGTCCAGCCGCCGGGCCCCAGGTCCGCTCGAGCGCCAACCCCGGCGGCAGGGCCTTGGGGTCCAGGGCACAGCGGTGCCGGGGACACAGCAGTTCTGAGGGTCCCGGCTCTGGGGCCGCCTCCGCGTCCTCCTCCTCCGGCGGCCGACCCACGTTGCGGAACACCATCAGCTGCGGCGGCCGGGAGCCCCGCGGACCGGGCCGCGCGAGGAAGGGTGGCGGCGGGGGGCCATGGCCCGGGGGCGGCGGCGGCGGGCCTGGCTCGGGGGCCGCCTCTCCATAGCCGAGCAGGCGGCTCAGGACGCGGTACGAAGCGGCCGCCGCCGCCGCCTCGCCATCCCGGAGCTCGGCCCCCTGCATCGGGGAGAGGGAGGGAGGGCGGGCGGCTGGGAGCCGGGCTGGGGTGGGGACTAGGCCGGGCCCCGCCGGAGCCCCGCCCGCCGCGGCCCCCGGAGCGACAGCGCTAACGGCCGCCGCGGCCTCTGCCTCATAGAGGGGGGCGGGGGGCGCGCGGAGCCCAGCGCGAGCCCAGGCCGCGCGCCGCCGCCGCCACCGCCGCCGCCGCCGAGGACCGCCCCCGGATGGCGTCACTTCCGGGAGGCTATGACCACGCCCCCTCCCCCAGGGCGTGCTCGCGCCTGCCTCCACGGAGCGTGACGTGAAGTGCGGCCTGGGCCGCTATTGGCCGTGGGCTGCTTCTCGCCTGGCCGTTGGTCCCCTGCCCCGACCCTTGCTTTTTACTTCCCGGGCGCTGAGGCCAAAGCCGCCCCTCCCCGGTACGGTCGAGGGGCCCTGGAAAGCCGGGTTTAGCCCTGGCCGAGAGCCGCTGGCCTTGGGAGGACCTCTGATCTGGTCCCGCCTCTGCCGCTTGCGCTGTGTAGCCGTGGCCGAGTCATTTCTACATTGACTGTCTGTATCCCTGCTGGCATCCAGTGAATATTGATGGAATGACACATGAATAATGTGTGTTCTAGAGCCAGTGGTGTGCTGGTAAATGTTCGACAGCCGACTCTCTGGAGGGAAGAGAGCAATATATGCATATATATGGTACATAAATTTATTCCAAATTTCACTGATGTAAAGGATGTAGAGCACACAATTTACAAATAATAATAGTACAATTGCAAATTCCATATAACTCGTTGATTCTCAAGAATCCTTTCATTGGGGCGCCTGGCTGGCTCAGTCCATAGAGCATACGACTTTTGATCTCGGGGTTGTGAGCCCCGCGTTGGGTGTAGACATTACTTAAAAATAAGAATCTTTTTCTTCAGGTTTATTTATTTGATTTTTGAGGGGGGGGGAATCCCAAAATCAGTGCTGTCGGTGTGGAGCCCTATGCAGGGCTCGATCTCACTAACCAGGAGATCATAACCTGAGCCAAAATCAGGAGTTGGATGCTTAACTGACTGAGCCACCCAAGAACCCCAAAAATAAAAATTAAAAAAAAAGAATCCTTTCATTGATTTTTGGCAGACTCTTGTATGGGTAGCCTGTGGTATGAAATTGCAGCATGAATGTTGGTTGATGGTCTCCTCAATGTCAGTGTAAGAGGAGAGTGAAAAAAAGAGGGTCTTATTATGGGAGTGACTTGCTTGCTGAATCAGAAAACAGTTTTCAAATACTGAAAGAACATTTCCTCAGTTTCTTTGCTATTCACATTGTAATGGCGATAGGCATACATAGCACATTAAATTAAAATGTAAACTGTTAACTTTTTCTCTATCACTTTCTTAAATCTAGATAATCAACAAAACAATAAATCAAGGCCCTGGTTTGCAGCATTTGCTGATATCCATGGTGTAAATACTCCCACCATGGCTGATTTCAATCTGCCGCACACATTGTTACTGAACGAAAGAGATGAGTGGTAACGTACCCTTTTGTAGCAGTTTCCTCATGCAGGTACAATAACAACTGCAAGAGCATAGGTAAGTAGTAATAGTAAAATTATTAGAAAGTGATGAGTTTTGAAATTTTATTACCTTTGTCTTAAACCTCATTTAATTCTAAGTGTGTACAATTTCATTTTTTAATAGTGGCTGTGTTTAACAATTTGGCTTGCAAAATTCCTGAAGTGTTAACAGTTGGCCTTCGCAGTCCTGGACAAGCCAGCTCCCCAGCACCTTTACGCCTCAGTTTTCTCATCTGCAAAATAGGGATAAGGACCGCTGCTTCGCTTACTTGCAGGCCTGTTGTGAAGATCAAATAAGGTAAAGCTTGTTGTGTAGAGGATACTGGACTGGAGGGGAGGGAGAGGACTGGACCAGAGACTGCAGGCAGAGAGATCGGTTAGGAAACCGTTGCAATCCCATGAGAGATGCTGAGGGATGCAAGAGAGGAGGAGGAAGGATCAGCCAGCAGAACTTAGCAACTCTGCACCTCAGGGTGCATTGAGGCGAAGAAGATATGAGTCCTGGAGCCAGAGAGACCTTTTTAAAATGGAAATTTGTCAGGGCGCCTGGCTGGCTCAGTTGCTAGAGCATGCAACTCTTGATCTCTGGGTCATTAAGTTCGAATCCCACAGTGGGTGTGGACTTTACAATAAAATTAAAAGCGAAAATAGAGGTGCACCTGGGTGGCTCAGTCGGTGAAGTGCCCAGCTTCGGCTCAGGTCATGATCTCACAGTTATGAGTTCGAGCCCCGCATCGGGCTCTCTGCTGTCAGCAACAGAGCCCACTTTGAATCTTCTGTCTCCCTCTCTCTCTGCCCCTCCCCCTGTGCACACTCACTCTCAAAACTAATTATTTAAAACTAAATAAATAAATAAAATGGAAATTTGTCCGTAACCTGTGACTGTAACACTTTGTAGTTTCCCATCATTCTTAGGCTAAAGACAAAACTCCTTAAGGAGGCCTATGGGGTCCTGTGTGATCTGATCCCTGCTTCTCTCTGGCTTCATCTCCCACCAACCTTCACCTCTCTTCCTCACCACCTTGGAGAAATCTCCCTGCTGGGTACTTCCTCCCCACCCAACTCCAAAACCACTCCTTTGTTGCACTGACTTGCACACGTGTAATTTTTCATCTGTCTGTGGGGTTATTTGATTAAAATCTGCCTTCCCTACTAGGCTGTAAATTCTGTAAGGGCAGGGGCCAGGTTTGCTTTTGGCCCATTCATGGACTCTCCAGGGCCAAGGACTGTTCCTGGCACAGAGTGGGCCGCTGGAACATAAGCAGGGAATGGTTGTTCAACCCCATGCCTTGCAAGGGGCTCCTGATACAAATTCATGTCTAATTCTGCACAACACAGTATCTTTCCTTGCCCATGAAGAAACTGAGGCTCAGAGAGTTATTTACCCAAGGTCACACACTTCAAAAAGGTACAGTGGATTTCAAAACCACTCTCTCTCCTTCAGCTACCTCTCAGGTGTCACTCAGATTTCTGGAGAGAAGAAGAGAAGTTGCTATAGGATCACAGAACACTTGAAGCCAAAGGAGATCACCCAAGATCCTTGGCTGTCTCTGGCAAACCTTTCTGGCCCCGGAACAGATTAGCCCATGAATGCAAGGTCTGTAGCTGTGCAGCGCCCTCTGCTGTCCAGCTACTTTCTTGGTTGGGGAGGGAAGCTATGTCCCCACTTGGCGTGTCCCCATCTGGGGTATCTCGGCTCTCCTCCAGAGCACACAGAAGCACAGGGAAACGCACATAGGCTCTTTTCTTTTCTTTTCTTTTTTTTTTTTTAAGTTTTCTTTATTTATTTTGAGAGAGAGAGAGAGCGTGAGCAGGGGAGGGGTGGGGGGGGGTGCGGAGAGAGAGAATCCCAAGCGGGCTCAGTGCTATCAGCACAAAGCTCCACGTGGGGCTTGATCCCACAAACCGTGAGGTCATGACCTGAGGTGAAATCAAGAGTCAGAGGCTGAAATGACTTCGCCGCCCAGGCGCCCCCACACAGGCTCTTTCTAAGGTTGGGCAAGGAATACTGCCTTTCTCCATTTCCTTAAATGCCCGAGCAAAGGAAGTATATCTTTGTATGAGCTGGATTTGCATTTGCTGAGCAGGTTTTGTGTCTACACCTCTCTCTTTCACTGAGGACTATCTAGGGGGTCCCTGAAGTGGTAGGACCCTAGTTTAAAAGGTTTGTGAATGGGTCGCCCGGGTGGCTCAGTCAGTTGAGCATCCGCCTCTCGATTTCAGCTCAGGTCTTGATCTCAGGGTCGTGAGTTCAAGCCCCCCAAGGGGCCCCACACTGGGCATGAAGCCTACTTAAAAACATAAGAAATGAAAATAAAAACTCAGAGAACTTAAACCAGTCCTGAGGTTCGCTTAGTCATTCAGCAATGGGCTGGGCTTCGGGGGTGTGGTGACGAGGCGATCAACACTGCCCCTGCCCCTCTGGAGCTTCCCAGCTAGCTTGAGCCCTAATCACCCCCTTTCCTAGATGTATGACCAAGAGCAAATGATTTAGTGCCTTTGAACCTGTGTCTCATTGGTAAAAATAGTTCCATAATAATCCCCCCGCCGCCAGGGCTGTTGTGGGGGTTATGTGAAAACTTACACAGAAATGGTAAAACGCTACCCAAACGTTGGTTGTCATTATTATGAAAAGCCTCTTGGGGGGCAAAACCGATTATTATTATGTCTTTATACAGTGTGTCTGTTGCTCCTCCGCTAACAGTCACCAGTAAGACCAAGAACTTGGAATGGGTCATTCTGCCCTTCATCTCTCTCTCTTAGCACACGGAATCAGAGAGGCTGCGGAGAGACTATGGATGTGTGATACAGGCCTGCCTCCACTCCCTGGCTTTGTGGCTTTGAGAAGGTCAACTTCACTGGCCTTCAGTTTTGGTTTTAGTTTCCTTCTCTATCCAAGGAAGTTCTGGGCTATAGGCACGTCCAGGTCTGACATCATAGCGGTTCTGCTGGGGGGTTGTCCTCAACCCCCCTCCTCGCCCTCCCCCCTGTTCCGTCCCCACTTAGGTTCCAAGGCAGAGTTGTGTGCAGGGCCCGCCTGTAAAGCTGTTCCCTGTGAAGGGAAGTTTTTAGCAACCACCACCCATCCCTTCCTACATACTTCCGGTGCTCTGGGACATCAAAGGTTCAAGGCAGTGGGCAGAGCGAGAGGGGAAGAAGCCAAGAGACAGCATGTGTAAGTGAGGCCAGGTCTCTGGGTGGGTGGGGAGCGCCATTGATGGAAGAGGGAGGGAGAGGAAGGCAGGAGATTTGTTCTATGACAGCCTGCAAGAGTCCAGCGTAGGGAAGGATGTGAGGGGTAAGAAACCTGGGAAGAGCAAGAGGGGTTAGGCACAGTTTTCATGAAGGAAGGGAGGAGACAGGACTTAGGATGACAAAATGAAAGGCGAAGAAGCAGAAGCAAAACGTTTTCGCTCTCTTCTCCCTGTCCCCATCACACACACACACACACACACACACACACACACACACACACACACACCCGTTGGCTGTGGTTGTTACCTCCATGGTGCTGGAGAAGAAAGGCTCCCCCCAGTGTGGAGGTGAAGACTTCGCAGAGACCCCTACTCTGTCATGAACAACCGTGCGCTCCTAGGGGAAGTCTTTACCTCTCTGGGCCTTGATTTACTCCTCGGGAAGGACGCTTTATTAAGGTCTCTAAGGTTGAACAACAAGGTCGTGGTGGGTTTGATGGGGGGCAGCGTGGAGAGTCAGAAGTCTGGGTTTAAGTCTCAACTTTTTTTTAAGCTTATTTATTTATTTTGAGAAAGAGAGAGGGAGAAAGAGAGAATACCAAGCAGTCTCTGCAGTGTCAGCACGGAGCCCGATGAGGGGCTCGAACCCACGAACCGCGAGATCATGACCTGAGCCTAAACCAAGAGTCGGACGCTTAACTGACTGAGCCCACACAGGCGCCCCTGAGTCTCAACTTAAAGTGAGCATCTATGTGATCTTGGGTGAGTCTCTGAGCCTCAGTGTCTGCCTCTGTGAAATGGGGATGAGGATGTTGACCCTACTTACGTGCCTGTGGGGAAGATTCATTGAGATAACGTACATGAAAAACACTTAATAAACTGCCACCGTTTGTACAAAGATTGACTGTAGTTATATTAGGCTCTCTTCCCCACCCTTGCCACCCCCAATCTCAAATTCCAGTTCGGCAGCACGGTGTCAGGGGGATACGGGCAGCCACAGCAGATTGCCAGGACCTGCAGCTTGGCCCTTTATCGTGCCCGTCGCAATTGCTGCCAGGAGGCTGAGTGGAGCAGAGGGGTGGAGAGAGGGGCACGAGCTCATCTGTGGTTGCTATGGCGCCCCATCCAGGATTTGCCCATCTCTCCTAATGGAGCAAAGGGCAGAGGGAGGGAGGAGGGAGGGAGAGAACAACTGGTCTTTTCCTCTCCCCTCCCATTTATGTCTCTCTGGAGCTGATGTAGGGTGGGGAGTGGGGGGAGGGAGCCTAGATGCTGGATGAGAGGAGGAGGGAAGAGGGGTGGTGCCAGGATTAAGAGGGTTTCCAATGGGGGGGGGGGTCACACTGAGAGAGGAGGGGCAGAGCCCTCATGCCTACATCCAGAAGCCTGCTGATGACGTTAGAAGGAAAAACAGGCAACACAGCCCAGTGTGAGAGAGAGAGGAAGAGAGAAAGCCAGGACAGGAGGCTGGGAGCCAGCCAGCCTCTGCCTGGGCTCTCCTGAGCCTGCTGATCCCCCAGGCAGCCTGGACCCTGGGGTCCCCGAGAGCTGCCCCGAAGATGGGCACCAGGGCAGTGGTCATGCCCCACCCTGTATGGGGGCTGCTGGGCTGCTGTTTCTTCTGCAGCTGGGCTCTGGGGGACCCACGGCCCCTCCGCTCTCTGCCGCCACTGTCCTCCCAAGTCAAGCCGGGCTCTGTACCTATGTGGGTACCCCCAGAGGGGGCTGAGGCAGCCCTGGCTTTTCTCTACTCTGGAGATGCCCAACAGCTGTCAGGGGCTAATTGCACTGAGCGCTACGAAGCCCACGGCGCAGGAGCCAGACCGGGGCTCCCCCCAGTCCTGTGGAGGGCAGCGGGCACCCTTGCCCAGGCCGCCAATTTCCTCAACATGCTGCTACAAGCCAACGACATCCGCGAGTCCAGTGTGGAGGAGGATGTGGAGTGGTACCAGGCACTGGTCCGCAGCGTGGCCGAGGGGGACCCAAGGGCGTACCGGGCTTTCCTGATCTTTAACCCTCCACCAGGGGCCAGCCACCTGCAGCTGGCCCTGCAGGCCACCCGGATAGGGGAGGAGACCATCCTTCAGGACTTGTCTGGAAGCAGGGTACAGGAGGAGAGCCCAACCGGGGCCCCGGACACCTCTGCCCTGCAGAAGCGGGTGCTGACCAATGACCTAGGGAGCCTCGGCAGCCCCAAGTGGCCACAGGGGGACGGCTATGTGGGAGACATGCAGCATGTGAAGCTATCTCCCCCCTTTCTGGAATGCCAGGCCGGCCGGCTCCGTCCTGGCTGGCTTATCACGCTTTCTGCCACCTTCTATGGACTCAAGCCAGACCTCAGCCCAGAGGTCAGGTAAGTACGTTTGTGCAGTGTTCGACGCGTTTGTGGGTATGTGGGGGTGGGGGGCTCAAGTCCAGCCAGCTGTGCGTGGGCCATTTGGCACACGCATACGTATCTGGGGGGCACAGATGTGCGTATTCGCATTCAGCTGTGTATATTTGCAGTTGACTCTGGGATTCTGTAACTGTTAGCACACACAGGTGCGAGTATACATAGTGACATAGCGTGTATGAATCAATCCACTTACATGTGGGGATACGCATGTGTGCGTATGGACGTGTGGATGTAGCAGGGCACAGGTCTCGGCGTCCACGTCTGAGTAGTGGGGAGAAGGCAGGGGAAGGCTTGATGTGGATGACAGTGATGGCCCAGGCACGAGACGTCTCAGAAGAGCCAGGCGGGCACTCCAGGAGCCAAACCTGCTGCTCTCTAGCCGTCTAGAACTGTAAAAGGAGACTTCTCCAAGGGAGGAAAAGTTCTTTGGGGGGCGGGGGCGGGGGTGGTGGGGAAGCTTGGAACCATTGCCCTTTCCGTCTAGGCCAGGTCCCCAGGGTCACTCCCAATGGCTATACTCTTAGATCAAGTGGGTTCCAGTCCTGCCTGTCCTGACTGGTACTCTTCAAATAACCGACTTTCTCCTTCAGAATAAAGAGGTCACTGGGAGCCCTGGTGGGAAGGAGGCAGCAAATGGACACAGAACTGCAAGGCATGCGACAATCAACATTGTTTTCCCAGCTATGTGTCCCCATTCATTGCTCCTAGCAGGGTTCCCTCGTGCCAGCCAGCAGCCTGGCTCCTAGCCAGCGCTCTCCCCCGCTCAGCCCAGAGCAGGGGTGGGGAGCCCTTGGGCCAGGCAGCTCCATTCCACAGTTCCTTTGCTGTGATCAATTCAGATCTGGTTTGGGCAGAGTGTGGGGGGTGTGGTTAATAGCTGAGTTCTGTGTGTGTGTGTGTGTGTGTGTGTCCATGCAGTGGAGAAGTGTGAAGATCCCCTTCAGACAGATCATCAGAGCCCCCGCTCCCACATGTCTTGACATGCCCCCTCCCTCCACCCATTGATAGAAACCAGGACATGCCAGGATGTTGAAAAGCCGAGGGATGTTGGGGGGACAACCCTCCAGGAAAGCAGATCGTTGCCCACAGAAACAGTGAGGATTAATAGCTCTAGAGACATGGAATGCAGCCCTGCCCTCTCTCCTGACACACTGCAGCCACTAGGCTAAAGGTTGCAAAGCTTGCATTCCTCCCTAGTCTGGGGCCCAAGGACACACGTCCACCTTGGCATCCTTCATGGTACCCCTAACTGCCAATTCACTGCCCTAGGGGGCAGGTGCAGATGATCGTCGATCTTCAGAGCGTGGACATCAATCAGTGTGCCAATGGGCCGGGCTGGTACTCTAACACACACCTGTGTGACCTCAACAGCACCCAGGTAAGGATAAGGAGGATGGTGACGTGGGGTGGGGCTCTAGGGTCCTGCCTCCCTTCCCCTTTCCCGTCACTGCCACCACCCAGCTCCCAGGAGTAGCTGACAAAAGTCTACCAGCCTCTCAGGGCCTCGGGGGAATCCCTAGTGATGAGATAAACAGAGATGGGATACCAGGTTTGTTAAAAGTGAGGGCACTTACTGTCAACTGTCTTTCAATAAAAAACAGAAACTAAAAAAAAAAAAAAAAGAAAGAAAGAAAGAAAAAAGAGGAAGAAGAAAATTCAGAAAGGATGCATTGATGGTCATTTCTGAGAAATTCCCAACTCCCCCGGCTTGATACGCAATAGTGCTTAAGGTTGAATGAATAATCAAAAATATGAACATTGAGGGCGCCTGGGTGGTTCAGTTGGTTGAGCATCCGACTTCAGCTCAGGTCACGATCTCACAGTGTGTGAGTTCAAGCCCCGGGTCTGGCTCTTTGCTGACAGCTCGGAGCCATTAAATATATATATATATATATATATATATGTTTATATATATATAATATTTATATATATGTGAACATTTATATATTTATATTTATATAAATTTTATATAATTATATATATTTATAAACCTATATATAAATATATATATTATATATTATATATATAATATACATATATTATATATTATATATTATATATATAATATACATATATTATATATTATATATTATATATTATATATTATATATTATATATTATATATTATATATTATATATTATATATTATATATTATATATATGTGAACATTGAAAAAGAAAGTGACCGGGCTCCTGGCTGGCTCAGTCGGTAGAGCATGCAGCTCTTGATCTCGGGGTCTTGAGTTCAAACCCCACAGTGGGCGTAGAGCGTACATTAAAAAAACAGTGAGGACACTTACAGCTTACTCCCCACCTCCCACTGGAGACAGCCACCCTCATTCCTTTGAAATCTCAGTGTGCCTCTCCCTTTTGGTACTGGGTGCTCCAGCATCCATCCCCAGGACTGCAACCTGAGCCCCTATTAGTCATCCCCTTTCCTTCTCCTGGACTACATTCTCCTTGTCGACAGAGCTCTGGGTTCCTTCTGACCCACAAAGGATGCTCTGTTGGTGTTTGTTGATCCAAGTGTAATGGTTGGTTGGAGTAGGGGAGAAATCTAACCAAAGAAGGAGCTTGAAGAGCTCTGGGACCAGTAAAGGTGATGGAACCAAAGCCAGATGCCGGCAGAATCAAAGCCATGGATGCAGGAGAATCTGGATGATGGAAAGCGATGGCTGGTAATCCTGAAAGCCAAGGGCTGGGAAACTGGGAGGCCAGTGAACTAATCCGCTCCACGGTTGCACTCGACTGCATGTTGTTCCTAGGCTGAAGCGGAGCCAAGGCGAGCCCTGCAGGCTGCTGGGAGGTGGGGCGGGTTTGGGCATCCGTTGCTCTTCAGGGCACATGTGTTTGAAACTGTAAGTCCAGGGATGGAGAAGGGCCGCCATTATTCGGTGCGTTATTAAACCCAGCCACAGCTCGTCTCCGTACGCATTTGTCTGATTCTGCAGACTGTGGCAAAAACAGCGTGTTCCAGGGCCCCGGGCAAGAAGGGAAGCTGGGCCCCAATTTCAGAAGCACCACCCTCCAACTTTTCTAGGTGAAAGGTGCCAGATATGGAATCTCCCAGGGTGAACCCCTTCCTTTATCCCACTGCTGTCTGTCCCTAACCACCCCCTGCAGCAGAGCTGACCTCATCCACGTGCTCCTCTTCCCTGCCTGGCTCTGAGGTCTGCTCGGTCCCCTGCTGGGCAAACATCAATGGGTGAAGGTGGAGTAAAGAGCTGGCCTTGGCATCCCACTGGCCTGGCATTAGCCTGGCATTAGGGCTGGGGAAAGCAGTCCTGTGCCAAAGCCAGATGGCACCTGGTAGGGGAAACTGCTCCTCTGTGGGGGCCTTTTCAACTCACCTGTGAGCCAAAGGGGGAGGCTGATGGGGACCCTTTGAAGCAGGATGTAGGCACATAGGTGCGATCGGACTCCGAGTTCTCTCCCAAATTCCACCTCGCCCAGCCCCTCGCTCCGACAGCTGGGCACTAGGAAATGAGACCTGTATGGCTCCTGTCATTGCGAGTCAGAATAAAAGGGTGATCTGTCCCCAAACTCTATGTTGAAAAGAGGTAACCGCGGGGCTAGAGTAGGGCTTCCAGGGAGGGAAGGCTTCCTAAGGACTAGGGAGGACTTCTGGTAGGGAGGGGCCCCTTGTATGGACCAGGGGCCGTGGATTGGAAGGTACATGTACCCTCCACCTCTTCCCAAAAGGGAAATCCCCATATAAATACCTATCATGTTTGTCATCCCCACAGTGTGTCCCCTTGGAGAGTCAGGGCTTTGTCCTTGGCCACTACCTGTGCCGCTGCCGACCCGGCTTCTACGGGGCAAGCCACTCCGGGGGTATGTTCATTGTGGTGAGGGTCATTGTGGTGAGGGTCAGGCTGGGCCGGGCGGACGGGGCACCTGAGGGAAAAAGGCAGGCTGGGAGGAGACTTGTGGGGCAAGGGCAGAAGGTCAAGAGAATCAGGAGAGGCAGGCAGGGTCCAACTTGGGGGCGTCTGCGCCTTCTGAAAATGACCCCACAACATGCCAAGCTGATGCAAGTTGACCTTGCAACGAACCCTAGCCTGGCATCACCTCTTCCTAGTACCCTGTCCTCCCCTGGGAATATCCACTTCCTCATTCCTCCCCTTCCCAGCCCTTGCCCCGGCGGTGACAGACCACCGGACGGAGAGGGAGAGGGCTACGGTGACCCGTGCGAGAGCAGGCTGGGATGCCCCGGGCCATGCCCCTCTCCTTGCACCCATCTTGTTCTTTATAGGGTTAGAAGAGAGTGCCGCCCAGCCTACTGGGCAATTCGGGTCCCCTCAGGGCAGCTCTGGGAGGCTGCTGCGGTGCCGGCCATGTGCCGAGGGCTGCACCAGCTGCGTGGATGCCACGCCGTGCCTGGTGGAGGAAGCTCTGGTGCTGCGGGCCGCGGTTCTGGCCTGCCAGGCCAGCTGCATGCTGGCCGTCTTCCTGAGCATGCTGGCCTCCTACCGCTGCCGCCGAAGCAAGGCAAGCAAGGCCCCACGTCTCTGCCCTACCCGCATCCTTCCCACCTCGAGTCCCCAGCATCAACTGGAGACCAGAGACTTACCTAAGACTAGAGCTCAGAAGAAATGGGTTCTGGTCTGAATTCTTCAACTCACCCACTGTGTGACATTAGGCAAAGTGACCCCGCTGCCTTAGATTTGTTTCCTCACCTGGAAAATGGAGGCATTGGACTTGACTCAAAACACAGTGTAGGTACTAGGGAGAAGTGATCTGGACCCTCGTGGGGCTCCCAGTTGAAAGGAGGAAGCAGGCAAGTAAGGAAAAAGCTCAGCAAAACAGAGGCAGGGGGGAAAGTGGGTATTGGTATAGCTGTGGCAGCTCAGAGAAAGGCCCCAGTTGTCCTGCCGAAGATGGTCCGGGAGAGACTTTCTGGAGAACAGGACGCTTGAGCCAGGCCTGAGGGTCAGCTAAATGGTTACCAGGCAGAGAAGGGGTCACCTAGACAAAGAATCGGTCTGACCCAAAGTTTCGAGGGAACGTGTGAGATCCCTTCTAGCTCCAACAACTTGTGAGTTGAGCCCAGGTCTCCAGCGAGGCCCAGGCTGGGATTGGGAGAGGCATGGGGCTGGGGGACTCGACCTTTGTGCCACCTGGACCCTGCTTAGCGTGGCGGAGCTAAGAGCCTGTGGTGGGAGTGGGGCCGTGGCTGTGGGCAGAGAGGGCGGAGCTGATGTTCCAAGGCAAGGCCTTGGTTCAAGGCCAGTAAAAGTGACCCCTAAAAAAGGCCTGAGACTCTCCTCCCACCATCGTCCAGCCTCTGTCCTCCCACTGCCCTGCTTATACGCCTCTCTCTTTCCTGGGTTCACAGAGGATCCGAGCCTCTGGAGTTGTCCTGCTGGAGACCATCCTTTTTGGATCCCTGCTTCTCTACTTCCCTGTGAGTTTGTGGCCAGAGTCTGGCCCCGCCTGATCCCTGGCTGGCGCCCTCCACAACCCAGAATCCTTCCTCCTTTCTGCTCTCTTGGGGAGATTCAGAGACCTCCAAATCCTCATACCCATACCTACAAATGACAGGCTGGCCTAGTGAGCTCTGGAGCCAAAGAGTCCAGGCTAAAAAGAGCCCTATGACTTACTGTGTGACTTAGGACAATTTACCTAACCTCTCTGATACTTGAGCCGCTCCTCTGCAGAAGGGAGGTGATGATGCCTCTATTGCAAGGCTGTTAGGAAGGTCAGCAATGGGCTTAGCAGAGGCCTAGCACATTAGAGGAAGTACAGTGGTGGGGACACCTGGGTGCCCCAGTCTGTTGAGCGTCTGACTTCGGTTCAGGTCATTGGCTCACGGTTTGTGAGTTCAAGCCCTGCATCAGCTCACTGCTGTCAGCACAGAGCCCTCTTTGGATCTTCTGTCACTCCCCACCCCATCTCTGCCCCTACCCCGCTCACACTCTTTCTCAAAAATAAATAAAACATTTTTTTTTGAAGAGGAAGTGCAGCTAAGAGCAGCTATTTTTGTCCCCCTCCCCCCCCCCCCGCCCGCCCAGGTGTTCATCCTGTACTTCAAGCCCAGTGTTTTCCGCTGCATCGTTCTCCGCTGGGTCCGGTTGCTGGGTTTTGCCACTGTCTACGGCACCATTATACTCAAGCTTTATAGGTAGGGTCTGGGGCAGACCTTGCTCTCATGCTGCTCACTCCGGGCTGCCCCAGCTCATCTGGAATAGAGTGGAGTTCTTCCCAGCCAGCTCCACTCCCCTGTGCGCGGCCCACCCCCCAGGCCTGCCCCTGTCACCGTAGCCCTCCCCAGCATGCAACATTTTGTGGGGTGGGGAGGCAGCACACCACGGAAGGGACAGGAGGATGGGTATTACGGAGGGGAAGGAAGCCACGGACAGAGGCCAGAGACCTGGCCCCCCTCTCCTTGGTCCTCCCCCTATGCCCCACACCCCTGTAGGGTGCTCCAGCTGTTTCTGTCCCGAACGGCCCAGCGGGGCCCCCACCTGAGCAACGGGCGGCTGCTGCAGCGTCTGGGGCTGCTCCTGCTGCTAGTGCTGGGCTTCCTGGCCGTGTGGACGGTGGGGGCCCTGGAACGAGGCATCCACACGCCCCTGGTGACCCGAGGCCACACTCTCGCAGGCCGCCACTTCTACCTGTGCCACCACGACCGCTGGGACTACATCATGGTTGTGGGTGAGCTGCTCCCACCGAGCCCGCCTCACTCTGGCCCTCAGCCCTGAACCTCCGGGGTGGGGGTGGGGGGGGGGGTCGGTGCTCCTGACCTAGTCCTCCTGCCTTGTCCCCAGACCCCTGGCCCGGGCTCCCCCCAGCACACCCGACAGAGAAAGGGGCTGCTGAGGCGGTGCCTGACTCGGTGGCCCCTGCTCTCCCACAGCCGAGATGCTGCTCCTGTGCTGGGGCAGCTTCCTCTGCTACGCCACCCGAGCTGTCCCCTCGGCCTTCCATGAGCCGCGCTACATGGGCATCGCCCTGCACAATGAGCTGCTGTTCTCTGCGGCCTTCCATGCAGCCAGGTGAGCACGGGCCCTCCTACCCGCCACCCCTCCCACCCTCACACCACTCCTTGCCTCTCCTAGGCCAGGGAACCCCATCCCACAGCCATCCTCACAGCACAGCTATGCCTTGGCAAGGCGAGGAAGGCCTCCCATCTGTAGCTCTCTCCCTACCCGGCAGACACCCTTCCTGCACCCCGTGTCTCACCCGACACCCAAAAAGAGGAAGCATGCGCACTCCTAACTCCTCTCCTATTCCCAAGCCCCGTCTCCGGCACCTCCACCATGCTCCTTCCCACACGTGCTCAATTCTCCCTGCCTTTCCCCACCACCCTCCCACGTCAGCCGATCCAGCAACAGGCCTGCTATGAGGGTCCGCGAGGACTTGGCCCTGTGGTACAGGCAGAATCGACCCACGGGACAGCCCATCACAGAGGTGTGGAGGGCAAGTCTGTGCTCTAGGCAACCAGAGAAGAGTCTGGGAGGGCTTCTCGGAGGTGGGGGCTAACGTGAGCTTGAAGTGGGACCTACATCCGAAGAGAGGGCAGGAAGAAGGAAAATTGCCCTTTCCAACCCACCCAGAACCCCCACGGAGATCAGGGCTCAGGCTGGGAGGTGAGCCAGTGAGACAGGTGAGAGGGAACAGGCCACTCCCTCCCACCCACCGGTAACGTTCATTCCCCTCCCCTCCCACCCTCAGATTTGTGCTGGTTCCCTCCCTGCACCCGGACTGGACTCTGCTCCTCTTCTTCTTCCACACCCACAGCACGGTCACCACCACGCTGGCTCTGATCTTCATTCCTAAGGTGAGGTCTTGCCCCTCCTGGCTGTGAGCCAGACCCCAGCCCCTTTGTAAGGGGCGCGCCGTGGATCTGTTGCTGCCTCAGCGCCCTCTCCAGGTCAGAGTGAGGATGACACCCGGGGGTGAGAGGGCGGAGCCACAGGGCGCGCTGAGTGGAAGCCCACTTGGGGTGGGGGTCGGGGGGGAAGCTATTGTATCTCTCCGCCTCGAATCTCAGGGCAAAGGAAATAAGAGCTAGGACTGTAGGGGTCCTTGTAACACAACTGGCAGTTTCGTTTGGTGGACTCTGAAAAATCATCTTGGAAGCAGTTACAGAGGGATGGGTTGGGGAGCTGAAGGACATGGCTAGGAATTGTGGGGGCAGGGGCTCAGGACCTCCCCTCCCCGGTCTCTGAGCTAGAGAAACTCAGGGAGAATGAGGGGGAGCAAAAGTCTCCATGCCCTCAGAATTGCAAATTAGAGAGGCTGTGAAGATTGGATTTCATGAGGCAGGTGGGAATAGGCGTGAACAGGGAGCCAAGTTGACTCTTTTTCCCTGTCACACCCACCCTGGCCAGTTCCAGAAGCCGGGGGCTCCTCCCCGAGAGGAGATTGTGGATGAGGTGTATGAGGACGAGCTGGACCTCCAGCGGTCAGCTTCCTACCTGGACAGCAGCATCGCTTCGGCCTGGAGCGAGCACAGCCTGGACCCCGGAGACATTCGGGTATGCGCCGCCCTCCTTGCCTCCTTTGGATGCTGGCTTTTCGGGACTGGGCCAGGATCGCTGCTGCCCTGCCATCTGGGCTGTGTACCACTGCAGGTCCCCTCTTGTCCCCAGCTTTCCCTCCCTCTAAGACCTGCCTCCCTCCCTTCTCCACCATTGCCCTAAGCTGCTTCCCCCTGACTCTATTCAGATGAGGTCACAAACCACCCAAGTGGAAAGACCCCCAAAGTCCCTGTGGCCCAGGCCGCAGACCCATGAGTGGAGCTCCACCCCCACTCAGCAGAGGCATCATGAGGGGCAGATTAAGAAGCCTCTCAGTCCCCATTACACTCGAGCTGCGGGTGACCCTAGGGCCAGCTATGGGGCTGGGTAGTTCAGGCAGTTAACGGCTACCAGAGATTTCCACAACAGGATACCCATTCCCTGGACCTGGCGGTCTTAGAGGGAGTTCTTCCTGAGTCTTACCTCGGGAGAGCATCTTTACTCTTCTTTTTCTGCTTAGGAGGGTCATAGTCACAGAACCCCAATGAGAGGCTCAGTGGGTAGGAAATAAGGAAACTTGGTGGTCTAAGCCCGTTGTCTGATAAAACCTAAGGTGTGGTTAACAATCTCAGGAAGCCATCTGTCCATTCCTTCTATCTCCACGGGGCTTCCTGACTTGTTTGCATCTCCCAATTCCCTCCTTGTCCCAAGTGTCTCTGCCTGGCTTTCCCCCATGTCCTCCTCACCCTCTGGGCTCTGCTCCCCTGGGAAGAGGCTGACCTGAGGCCCCAGTCGAACAGGGAGGCCAGAGAGTATGGGGGTGCGCTGCCACAGCAGTGCTGCCTTGGGCCCCCCGCTTTGTGGAACAGCACCCAGTCTCTCTCCCGATGCTGGCTCTGGGGAGAAACCCAAAAGTGTAAGACTCTCAAAGTCCCATTCCCTCACTCGCACCTGAATATGACACTTTTCACACCATTGAGGAGCTCATGCGATCCTCTTAAGGAACCAAACAGTAGGTGGCCGGTTCTTTTCTTGTGTGTGTTTAATTAAAAAATATGTTTCCATGTTTGTTTATTTTTGAGAGACAGAGCACGAATAGGGGAGGGGCAGAGAGAGAGGGAGACACAGAATCTGAAGCAGGCTCCAGGCTCTGAGCTGTCAGCACAGAGCCCAATGCGGGGCTTGAACTCTTGAACCGTGAGATCATGACCTGAGCTGAAGTTGGACGTCGGCTGCTTGACGGACTGAACCCATCCATAGAAGCAGAGAGAGGGGAGCCTGGGTGGCTCAGTCGGTTAAGTGTCCGATTTTGGCTCAGGTCATGATCTCACGGTTCCTGAGTTCGAGCCCCGTGTCAGGCTCTATGCTGACAGCTCAGAGCCTGGAGCTTGCTTCTGATTCTGTCTTCTTCTCTCTGCCGCTGTCCCCAACCCCCACTCACGTTCTGTCTCTCCAAAATGAATGAAAAGAAAAAAAAAAAAAAAAAAAGGCAGAGAGACAGAGAGCTCTAGAAATAGCCTCCAGGCACATGATGGGTCACTGGCCTCAAACCCAGGTTTCCCACCCCACAAGCCGGTGGCTTCCCATCAGATGACAGCGCCCCCAGAGAAAGGGGTGCACCCTGCATCCTTGGGTCCGAGAGGACCTGGCTGGGAGTGGACAGGCGAATTCTGAGAGTGTGCAAAGCAGGGAGGGAACACAGCTTGGTGGGAAAGAGATGTGCAGAGACAGTGGTCCAAATAACGGCCGAGGGGGAGGCAGGACAGCCCCCAGGGGGATGGAGAGAGCTTAGCCGTGCATCTGACCGGGGGCTCTGCTCTCCCCCCTCCTCCCCTTCCCGCAGGACGAGCTGAAGAAGCTCTATGCCCAGCTAGAGGTCCACAAGACCAAGGAGATGGCCGCCAACAACCCGCACCTGCCCAAGAAGCGGGGCAGCTGGCGCCAGGGCCTGGGCCGCTCCTTCATGAGGTGCCTGGCCGAGTTCCCGGAGGCCCTGGCCCGCCAGCACTCCCGGGACTCGGGCTCCCCCAGCCTCGGCAGCCTGCCCGGCTCCTCGCGCCGCCGGCTGCTCAGCTCCAGCCTCCAGGACCCCGAGGGGCCCCCGGCCCTGCGCAAGTCCCGCAGCGCCTACGACCACGACCGCCACAGCCGCCGCCGCGAGCAGGACCCGCCGCTCCTCGACTCGCTGCTGAGGAGGAAGCTGGCCATGAAGGCCTCGCGGGAAAGCAGGGAGAGCCGGGAGGCGGCGGAGGGGCCCCCGGGCCTGGGCTTCAGGTCGGCCAGCGCCCACAACCTGACGGTGGGCGACAGGCTGCCCCGGGCCCAGCCGGCGTCGCTGCAGAAGTCGCTCAGCGTGGTGGCGGGCTCCAGGGAACAGGCCCTGCTCGTAGCCAGCCAGGCCTACCTGGAGGAGACCTATCGGCTGGCGAAGGAGCGAGAGGAGAGGAAGAAGGCCGAGGCAGCCTCGGCCAGCCCAGTGAGGAGGCCATCGGCCAGGAGGCCGGAGCGAGCTCGAGGGGCGCCCCTGTCAGCCCCACCTTCCCCCGCCAAGAGCCGCAGTGTGCACGGCTCCCATGCCGCCGCCGCCGGGAGGCTTCAGGAGGAGGCCACGAAAAGGCTGCCTCACCCGCCCGTCCGGCACCAGGTCTCCACACCCATCATGGCCCTGTCCGGGGCCTGCCTGGGAGAGCCGAGGATGCTCTCCCCCACCTCCACCTTGGCTCCCGCTCTGATGCCGGCTCCAGCCCCAGCCCCGACCCCGCTGCCCGCCCTGGCACCAGTCCCAGTACCCCCCCAGAGCCCCAGCTTGCTCACCTTCATCTGCCCCTGGGAGAATGCAGAACTGCCGGTCAAGAAAGGAAATGTAGCTCCAGAGGGCCCCGCGGGGCCAGAGCGAGGCAACCACTCCCCTGCCCCGGCTCGGGCCAAGCTCTGGAGGGCCCTCTCGGTTGCAGTTGAGAGAAGAGGGACGGGGGAGAGTGGGATGGCCACAGAGGATGGACGTCTCCAGGGGGAAGCCGGTGAGGGGGACGAAGACAAGTCCAAGGTCTTCTCTAAATCCCACAGCCTCAAGACCCCTGTTCAGCAGGGTTCCATGCACAGTCTCGGCCTGGCTATCAAAGCTCTGACCCGTTCTCGGAGCACTCACAGAGAGAAGGAGAGCGGGGAAGGGAGTCCTGAGCCGGAGGAGAAGGGCAGAGCCTCGGGAGAGGGCGTGGGGGCCTGCCCCCGATCTCCCAGGCTAGGCCGGCCCAAGGCCGTGAGTAAGCAGGCCGCCCTCGCACCCTGTGACGATGAGGAGACCCTCCAGAACCAACAGAACGCTCACACCAGCAGAATGCTCCAAGTCTACCACCAGGAGGGCAGCAGGGAACAAGAAGAGAGAGGCAGGAGGGCATCCCAAGGTCCCGGGGAGGCAAAAGTAGAGAGAGACGGTAAAGCGGGGTCTGCTGCCCTGAGGCAAGCCAGGCAGGGCACAGTCGGGGACAAAACTGCCGAGCGAGCAAAAGAAGCCCCCGTGGGCTGGCGGGAACCGCCCAGAGCTGGCCTCCAGCCCACGGGCAGTGCTGACCGCAGGACGCCAGAGGTATGCCCCAGGGAAGTCGCCCAGTCAGAAGCAAGTCAGCCTGACAGTAGCAACAAGGCCCAGACCTGCCCCTGGGAGGTGAGTGAAGGGGCCCCCGAGAAGGGGACACAACAACAAGCTCTAGATGACTCCCAAGAGAGAAGGAAGGCGTCGGAAAAGTCAGGGCCCCAAAACGTGGCTGTCGTTGCTCGGAAAAAGCCAGAGAGGCTGGTCAGGGGGCAGGAGGTGGTATGTCCCTGGGAGGGTGCTGATCCTGGGAGTCTGTGCTCTTGGTCAGCCTCTCGGGACTCTGACAGAAACGACGGCAGGTCTGAGGCAGCGGGCTGGCTAGAAGCTAGAGAGGTGGAGAGGCCTCAGCAGGGAGCCACAGGCCCAGGAGCTTGTATACCCGACACTACCAAGGCAGAGCTCTGTCCCTGGGAGGCATGTGAAGGAGAGAATGGAAAACCATTCCAGGAGGGAGTGAAGCTTCCCCAGGAAAAGCAGGAAACCCCCAAGAAAGCAACCTTCTGGAAAGAACAGAAACTGAGTGGAGACTTGGAGTCTTTTTGTCGGTGGGAGAGGACAGATTTCCGGGGTCCCTCAGCAGTCTCTACTCCGGCCCCGGGAACCCCTGTGTGTTCCGGGAGTTTGGGCACTAGCATCTCGGAGGTGTGTCCATGGGAGGCAGGAGATGCTCCCGTCGGGAAAGCAGAGGTCTGTCCCTGGGAGCTGGGTGATGAGGTAGTGGGGAAGGAACTGCCGGGTCAGGGGACAGGTGGAGAATTTCTCCAGGGAAAGGGGAAAGCCTCTAGAAAAGGGCTCTTTGGAGAGATGGGGGAACAAACTGGAAAAGCAGTGCAGAAAAGTAGTCAACAGCAGGAGTCAGTGTGTCCCCAGGACGGCACAGCCCCTGGGCACCCCAGCCCGTGTCTAGATAATTTCTCAGCCAAAGGTGGTGGCCAACTCCTCAGCAATGGAGGAAGCAGGGCAACACAGGTATGTCCATGGGAAGATCCCAGGCCAGAGCTGAGGGAAGTAACACCTGCCAGGGCAGAACTCTGTCCCTGGGAGGTAAATGAACGAATAAGAGAGGACTGGACATCAGGACAGGCGGCAAAAGCAGGAGAACCTCCAAAGGACAAGGAGAAAATGCCTGGAACATCAGGAATCAAAGACGGCGCAGCTTGGGAAAAGCCTGAGGGACAGCTCCAAAATACAGAAGCAGTCTGTCCTTGGGAGAACGTGGACCCTGGCAGCTTCTCCCCACAACCAGGTCCTCAAGACACAGGTAGAGCCGAAGCCAGTTTCCACATGTCAGGCAGTGTGGGAGGCAAAACTGCCGAGATCTGTCCCTGGGACATGGAAGAAACCATGCGTGCCGAGAAGGCTGAGGTCTGTCCCTGGGAGGTGAGTGCTGGAGCAAGGCAGGAAAGAGCTTTGGGAGTTGAGGCCGTTAGGAAATTTCCAAATGACACAGGAAAGGCTTCTGCAGGTCCTGGACCCAGCGAGATAGCTGTTACCTCTCCAAAGAAGCCGGAGGGGCCAGCCTGGGAGCGGGAGGTGGCCTGTCCCTGGGAAAGCTTGGATCCAGGGGGCTCCTGTCAGCATTCGGACACTCTGGGCACTGACAGACCAAAAGGTGGACTCCGGGAAACAGACCATGTGGGGTGCAGGGCAGCTGAGGTGTGTCCCTGGGAAGTGGAGGAAGCACCTACCAGTGAGAAAGCCAAGATCTGTCCCTGGGAGGTGAACGAAGGAGCTACTGGGACAAGATTGGAACAAGAAAGGGGGAGTGACTCAGCAGGACAGGAGAAAATTCTAGAAAAGGGGAGACTCACCTCCCTGGGAGAAGACAGATCAAAATGGGAGACAAAACAGAGTCAAGAAGAGGAAGCTAGTTGTCCTTGGGAGAAGGACTTGAGGGCTCCCTCTGCTCAGGGCCCCGAGGTCTCAGACTCATCCCTCAGCACGAGTGGCAATGTGAAAGAGGGACATTCCTTGCAAGCGAGGGATGAGGCAGTGGAGGAAGGGGACCTGACGCAAGATGCAAAGATGGGCTCCTTCCCAGAACACAGAACCCCAGTAGAAGCCCCGTCTTCAAAAGCAGGAGAATTCACTACTGAAGACAGGGGGAAAGCAAGCAAAGAGCTACAATCTGTCTGTCCACGGGAGAGCATGACCCCGGCAGGTGCTTCCTCCCACCCGGACGGTCAATGCCGTGACCCACCTAAGGCCGGCTCTCAGGACCTGGCTGGCGCTGGGGGCAGGCTTGCTGAGGTGTGCCCATGGGATGATCCTAACCCTGATGGCAGCGCCAAAGCTGATATCTGCCCCTGGGAGGTGACTGAAAGGGTCCCTGACGAAGGGATGGCAAGACAGGATGGGAAAGGGACACCTCAAGAGAAGGGGAAGGTCCCAGGAAGACCAGAGCCCCAAATTGTGGCAGTTCAGGAAAAGCCAGAGAGGGCAGATGGGAAACAGGAGGCGGTGGGTCCCTGGGAGAGTCAGGATTGTGGGGGTCCGTCTCCGCAACCAGCCCCACAAGCTTCTGCCAGAAGCGAAGGCAGTTCGGAGGCAGCAGGCAGTGTGGGGGCCAAGGTGGTAGAAGTGTGTCCGTGGGAAGCAAGAGAGTCTCCATCTGCTAAAGAAGCAGACATCTGCCCTTGGGAGGCGAAGACAGAAGCTGCTGAGGAAGGGGGACTGGAACAAGAGGTGGACGGAAAATCCCAAGGGCAAGGAGAGATGATCCCTCAAAAGGCGGCATCTCCGGGGACTGAAGAACACTTTTCAAAAGCAGCAGCAAAAGTCAGCAAAGAGCAGGCGACAGTCTGCTCAGGTTCCGGGGAGCTCCTCCCCCAGCCAGATGCTCCGGACACTGACCAACCCCAAGTCGGTCCCCACGGAGTAAGCAGTACGGGGAGCAGGGTGGCAGAGCTGTGTCGATGGGAAATCACGGATCCAGAAGGAAATAAAATAAAGGGCACCATGGCAGACATCTGTGATTGGGAGGGAACTGGAGCCCCACCTGAGGAATCTGGCCTTCTGGCTTTAACAGCAACTCAGACAGAAATATTTTTCCCCCCAGCCCCTGAGAACCCACCATGCCTTTTAGTCCACAGACCTCCGGGTAGCTTCCTTCCAGAGAGCAAAAGCCCCCGCCCTGAGGGGAGCAAGGCAGCCACTACTTTTACTCTAGAAGGGGTCCGAGAACTCCAAGGAGCTTCAGGACACGAGCCAAGGACCAGCTCAGTCCCAGAGCCAAGTCTCCAAGAAGCTGAGGCTCACGAGTCTTCCTCCTTCGCTGAAGACAAAGAAGTGGCTTCTATAGCTCCATATGAAGAACTCTCCCCTCCAACTGTCTATCCTTGGGACTGCGAGTAACAGATCCATCGGGTGAGGCCAGACATCTGGTGGCTGGTTTTTAAGAGCCAAAGTCCTTTCCAAGTCCTCCATGTTCCCCAAGAGCCAAGTCAAAGACACTTGGCCACTTGCCCTCTCCATGAAGGCCAGAAGTCAATCATTCGGACGACAAATTGTACAAGAAGGGTGCAGCTCAGACCCCAACAGAAAGTCTTGTCCTCTCGTTACTTCCCACTCTTCTTCCTGCTCCAGGGAACCAAGGCGAGACCCTCTGCTTCTGACGAATCCCCCCATCCAGCTAGAGGACTCGACACAGCTGTGTCTGGACACTCATAAGGCCAGTGTTTGGGATGAAAGGAAGTCAGCAGTGCCCAGCCCACATTTTCTCATAAAAAGACCCCTTTTTTGAGAAGAAACTATAAACCATGCAAGGCACTGGCAGCGTTAGGGTCTGAGGAATGCTATAAAAGGTCACCACAGGAAGCTTAAGAAGCCACTTAACTCAAGTTCAAAGATAAATCAGGGGGAAATCCTTAAGTTTATTTATTTTGAGAGAGAGAGAGAGAGAGAGAGAGCAGGGGAGGGAGTGAGAGAGAGAGGGAGAGAGAATCCCAAGCAGGTTCCACACCATCAGCGCAGAGCAGGGGGGAAACTTAATGGCTCAAAAAAAGTACCCAAAATGCCTTAAAGACCTTGTCATTTTGACTTTGGAGCTCCAGTTTCTGCTGTGTTGATCCTCATACCTGCCCTGGTTGGCTGCTCAGGTAGAGCCAATCAAGCACTCTTACTTCCTTATCAATATCTGGCATCCAAAGCAACACCAGAGACAGCATAGAAGGCAAGGCAGCGGCTCCACATCCCCACACTGGCCAAGGGAAAGTTCTCCCTTCCAGACACCCCCTCCAGTTTAAGGAGTGTGCCTCTTGCTTTTTCAAATCGTTCCTCCCCACTTCTGCCCCATCTTTGGCTAGTCTCAAGCTCATCTCACTGGCTCATTCTCCTCCCAGCCTTTCAGGGCTGTCACCAATGGGACCCCTCTCTGCTTGTCCATGCAGCTGGAGGCAGGGGAATTTCTGGCTCTGATGTGAGAAAGCACTCCAAACCGCTTGCTCAGTAACAAGAGGCCCACAACAGTTACCTTCCTGAGAAGCGAGAAAGAAGGTCCTGTTTGCAGTCAGCACAAGAATTACCCTCAGAAAGAGTAGCGCTACAGGGCAGGTTGTCCTGAGGGCCGGTGAAAAGGCATCATGTAAACACAGTTTTCTTCTTAGTGAGCTCGGCTCTATCCTCTCAAGTCAGTTCAGGCTACCCCGGCTTAAGTAATCCTAGAGACCAGTGCCGGAATAGGAGGATGTTAACCAGAGGGAAACAAGGAAGGAGAAAAGCACTGGTCAAAAAAGCCCTAGAATTGGCAGGGGTGAGGTGGGGGGAGGAAACAGGCTGAGCCGGGCAGGGGCACTGAAGATGGCAGTAAGCCCACCCTCTAACTGCACAGATACTGATGCCATTCACGGGGAAGAAAAAGACAAAACGAGAGGACCAAATACCCAATGGGGAGGAAAAAAATGAGTCTGCATACAAATACCGTAGGCAGATTCAGGACTTTACAGAAGTAGCAAAATGCTCCATTTCCAAAAAGAAGGAATGGAAAAACTTTGTCATTCAGGGACCAGATGCCCCTGTTCCCATATCTAGCCTCTCCCACTTACCTGGACTGGGATTTCAGGGGAGTAAAATGTACTGTTGCTCTGGGCTCCTGCTAGTTAACCTCACCGCTCCTAAGTTGGTGAGAATTTTGCTAAGCGCACAACAGAACAATTCCATTGTGTCTGGTCTAGCTAGGAACAGAAAAGTGATTCCTTTCACTGCTGTGAAACCATGGGGAAAAAAAAAATAAAGAATGCTTTCTCTTGACCAATAAGCAGTGGGTTCTAGCTTATTCATTATGGTGATTTTCTTTTTTCCAACGTTTTTAGAGAGGGACGGATCGGTCAAACAAGAGCAAGCCGGAGGTAACTACACTGCGGCCTTCAGGACTTTGAGGTGGTCTGGCTAATTCTCGGCCTGTATCCAGCTCCATGGCTGGCACTGCAGATGGTCTCTGCCTGGCCCTTCAAGCAAATCCTTCACATCTGGGCCATTTGCTCAGCTGGATTTGATCCCAAGGGGAAATGAAAATTGCACTTATCCTCTGGCTCCCTGGTGGCAGCTACCGCTTAGCTGCTATTTAGGATTATCTAGAGACCCCTGAGACAGATCTAGGGGAGTGGGATGAAACAGCTTATTTGAAGCACTGTTTTTATATATTCAGAGAAATCAATCGGTCATGTGCCCATTAAGCGTGTTTCTTCACATCTCTGCTTCCCTGCCCTCCCTGGATTACTTCCCCTTCCTCCATACTCCCCAGCTGTGGATCCTGCTGAAAGCACTTGCCTTCTCATTTTGCCTTAATCCAGGGCTCAGGCAAATAGGATGTGGCCAAACCTCACTTCAGACATGCTGCAGACTGATGTACATTTTAAGCCAAAAGGGCTGAGACTAAACGGTATATGATAAAGAGTGGCTGCTCTGGATTAAGCCACCGGTGCTGCCTCTCCCCGGGGCATACACATCTTGTTCCCACAGTCTGCATTCAACAGCTGTTGTAAAAAGATCAGCTTTCCCCAGTGAGGACTGGTCTGTTGTCTGCCTTGCCGAGACGGTAGTTGTAGACAGACTGAGGAGTTAGGTTACATCAGTTACTAGATGTAGAGGAGTTACATCAGTTACTAGAAACTGATTCTGGTTTCTTTGGATTCTGCTCTCAGGATAAGATCAGAACAGATTAATCCTGACCCTAAGGGACAGACTTGTTAAAAAAAAATTCTAGGCTTGAAAAATACAAAGTATGAGAATTAAGGTCCTATTTTTTAAGGGGGGCCCCCACTGGGCTGATAAATAGTAAAAGCCAAGCTTGTTGCTGGTACAGTGGTTTCCCTGGTCGTACCTCAGATGACCCAGACACACAAGCAGGTGAAGCCCCACAACCTCCTCCGGACAGCCCAGCTAGAGCCCAGGAACAAGCAGGAGCCGGACTGCTTCACTCTCAACAGGTTCATATTCTAGTACGTTCGCTTTACCGATGGGGGCTGAAAAGCATGGTCACCATCTCCAAGGGGTGCTAGAAATCAGGGAAGTCTTACAGAGGGAATTCTCAAATGGATCAACTCCTCCATGGCCCCTGCCTCCTACCATGCTTCCTGGGATCGCACCAGGATACAGCCAATAATTAAGAACATGATCGAAAGGCTGAAAGATAAATGATTTCTTTGGATTTACATTCTTCTACGAAGTACCAATGATGACTACGTGAGTCAGTATATGAGAAAAGACCCTCTTCAATGAACGCTAATTATGTGTCCCAAACCTGGATCTCCCGGAAGTCACATCGCTCAGTTCAGCCTACCTTCCATTTGTGCCATCTGAAAGCTGGTCTACTTCCAGCGTAAACCCTGGGAGAGGTACAGAACCCGCCACAGTTTGTCCAACACCCTGACAGTGTTTTATTTCAAACTCTGATCCCTGCCTTGTAATTAAAAAGAAAATTCTGCCAGTCTCTGCTGCAGGAAAAACAGGTATCCAAACATACTTTCGTTGAGACTCAGCAGCTAGAAACACAGTTTAAAAAGGGAGAAGTGGGTTCGTGGCTGTGCATATCAGCCACCCACCTGGGCCCAGCCATCAGCCGTGGTTGCCAAGGAGACAGCTGAAAACACCCAAGCAGGACAGGAGAGGACAAAGGTAGATCTTTCCACAGCATGATGAAAAGATGACTGACTTCACAGTTCCCAGACTCCATAGCTTCTGGCCATCTCATCAGCCATGTTTCACCCCAAGAGTCATTTTTGCCATCAGGGTTGCTGAAGCTTATGGGCCTCTCCTTGTGGCTCCTCATAGTCTTCTCCAGGTTTCAGCTGGGGCCCAGGGATCATCACCGTCTGAAAGAGCAGGAAGCTGAGTTATCTACCTTCCAGGCCCATGACTTACCCAGGAGAGATTCACCCCCACCTCCTCTATGGAGGATTCCCCTTCCCTGGTGCTGCATCACCCCCTCTCTCCACTAGGAGGAGCCCAAGAGGGGTGGCTTAAGATTGCACAGCACTCTCAAATCACGACTTACCTTAAGGATGGGCTGCTTAGGGGGTGCCCATGGGGGGATGACCTTGCCATGCATTCTCCAGCTCCCATAGGGATTTACCAGATGCTTTTCAAACACAACATACTCCAGGACATCCCTGGGCACACCTTCCTGTCCATACATCAACCGGCCAAACCGGTCATAGATGGCCAGAGTCTGCAAGGATGAAAGCAAATCTGGCCTATTAGTACTCAGTTGGTTTGCTTTTTTTTTTTTTTCCTTTTCTATGCCACACAACCATTCTGAAACAACCATAACAAAAAATTTTAATGGGTAGAAAAAATTACCTCGGAATTCTGAGTTCAGACTAAGTGATCAACTGCTGACAGTTTACTCTTGGAGGGTTTTTGACCGGGGAAAGGGTATAGGAAGGTGGGAGAGGGAGGATCAAGAAGGGTGGGGGAGAGTATCCTCACACCTGTCTTAGCAGAGCTAACATCTACAGTGGGAAGGGCACCCTGACAGAGCAAGGAAGACCATGGTGAACCTTTCCTTAGAGCCCACAGTCCTGGGAAGCTGTACCCAGGACTCCAGAGGTAGATACCCAACCTGAGAATGAAGAAAAGCTGGGAGGAAAGCAGACCGGTGCCTCTACCTGCCGGGTGTGCATGCGGACGGTGACCTGGCCATATATGTTGCCCTGGTTCATCAGACTTGAACAGCGAACCTGAACCACCTGAGGCGGTTCTAAAGATTCTACGAAGCTCCAACGGACGGTCTTATATTTGATGTCCCAGACCATGTCCTGAGGGCAGAGGAGAAAAAATTCAACTGGGGTTTTACTTTCCTTTAGGAAAGCTGGTGCTTCTGGAATTCCACACCTGTTCTCACTTCCAGAGAGACTACAGGCATCACCTAACATTTCCCACCAAATGCTTTCTTGTGCCTATTTTTTCTCACCTTTCCAAGTTTTTTTTAAAAATATTTATTTATTTGGGGGGGGGCAGAGAGAGAGAGGAGAGAGAGGGGCCCACACAGGCTCCACACTCAGCACAGAGCCCAACTCCGGGTTCAATCCCACGACCGTGAGATCATGACCTGAGCTGAAATCAAGAGTCAGACGCCTAACCGACTGAGCCACCCAGACGCCCCACCGTTCCAAGTTTTGATTAATTTACTGCTCAAGTCCACCTCGAAACCACTCTTTTCATCTAAATCAACAAATCAAGACCCACCTACCTCCTCAAGGAACCTTCTCCAAATCAATGAAAAACATACTCCAAACTGCCAGTTAAAATACTCCATTACCCCTCCCTTACACTTAAAATTTTTTTCCTTAAAAAAACTTTTTTTTTTAGAGAGAGAGTGTGAGCTGGGGAAAGGTGAAGAGGGAGAGAGAGAGAGAACCAGAGAATCTCAAGCAGGGTCCACACTCAGCGCAGGGCCCAACTCAGGGCTCAATCCCATAACCCTAGGATCATGGGTGAGACAAAATCAAGAGTCGGATGCTCAAATGACTGAGCCACCAAAGCGCCCCAAGATTTTATTTTACTCATTTATTTTGTTTTGAGAGAGAGCACGAGTCGGGGAAGGGCAGAAAGAGAGAGAGGGACAGAGGATCCAAAATGGGCTCCATGCTGATAGCAGTGAGCCTGATGCGGGGATCAAACTCACAAGCCATGAGATCATGACCTGAGCCAAAGTAGGCCACTCAACCCACTGAGCCACACAGGCGCCCCCCCAAAGATTTTATTTCTACGTAATCTCTATACCCAACATGGGGCTCGAACTCACGACCCTGAGATCCAGAGTCACATGCTCTACCAACTCCAGGGGCCCCTCCCTTACGCTTTTATAATCTGCTAGTTCTTGTACATGTTTCTGTTGACTGCATATATGTTGTTTTATTCTGCCCCTTGCCTTGTATCAGTGAAGAATAGAATTTTATAGGGAATAAAGGCTAAACTGCTAAGACCAGATTAGTTATACTTGACCACAGGAAGATGAGGCTAAGTTGATAGAAACTGAAGTTCTTATTGTTCTTATTCTTGAACCACAAAGTCCCGATATTGGGAAGTCTCCCAAAGTATCTTAGCACCCTGGCTAACACAAAATGTAAGCCTCGTAAATGCTAAATCCTTTATTACACTGCAGGCGTGTGTAGGGCTGCCTAACGTGGTCCACGCCCTGACCTGAGCATCCATACCCTGAGGTTTCAGTACTGCTTGCTGAGGGACTGCCTCCTACCTCATCTGCCTGGCCCTTACCAAAGTCCATGTCAAGTCAGTACCATTCAGTCAAAAAACAATGGAACCTCAGCATTTGCCTTAAACTTCCTGTACTTTCAAAATCGGCCCTTCTTAGGAACCCAGAGGTAATGTCTAGAATCTATCCATTCAGAACTCCCACAGTTCTAAAGAGGTTGAGAACCTACCGGGAAACAGTTTTCAGTTACCAAGGTATGAAGCCGGTCATGGTCTGAGCTAAAAAAGAAAGAGATACAGATCATTAGCTCTTGCTTTATGACACTGTACGAAAGCTGAAAATAGCCCTCAAAATGGAAAATAATTCCTTTTTACAAACATTCTCTGCATACATACTGTAAGCCACGTAACATGCTAAGTTACCTGGGCACACAAAGATGAACATGATTAAAAAAAAAAAAAAAAAAAACCAACCCTGGGGGGTGCCTGGGTGGCTCAAGTTGGTTAACTGTCTGACTTCAGCTCAGGTCATGATCTTGCAGTTCGTGAGTTCAAGCCCCGCATCAGGCTCTGTGCTGACAACTCAGAGCCTGGAGCCTGCTTCAGATTCTGTCTCCCTCTCTCTCTGCCCCTCCCCTGCTCATGCTCCGTCTCTCTCTCTCAAAAATAAACATTAAAAAAAAAAAATAAAAAAAATAGAATACCCTGAGATCTAATTGCAGGTTGAAGTTATGTTTGAATCTCAGGAGCAGAAACAAATTTCTCAGAAATTACTATACATCCTTAAGATGGGCAAGAGACCCTCACAGATCCATCATAAAAAAAAATCAAAAGCTCCTCTCATCTTCTCTTACCTCAAACACATCATCAATACCAAATGGACTGGCCTTGCAAGTTTCACTATTCTTTTTTTTTTTTTTTTTTTTCCTTTTTTAAAGTAATCTCGGGGTACCTGGGTGGCTCAGTCGGTTAAGCGTCCGACTTCGGCTCAGGTCATGATCTTGCAGTTTGTGAGTTCAAGCCCTGCATTGGGCTCTATGCTGACAGCTCGGAGCCTGGAGCCTGCTTCTGATTCTGTATCTCTCTCTCTCTGCTCCTCCCCCCACTCGCATGCATTCTCTCTCTCTCTCTCTCTCTCTCTCGCTCTCAAAAATAAATAAACATTTAAACAAATTAGGGGCACCTGGGTGGCTCAGTCAGTTAAGCGTCCAACTTTAGCTCAGGTCATGATTTCACCGTTCATGAGTTTGAGACCCTCATGGGGCTCTGTACTGATGGCTCAGAGCCTGAAGCCTGCTTCAGATTCTGTCTTCAACTCTCTCTGCCCCTTCCCCCACACACATGTGCGCTCTCTCTCTCTCTCTCAAATACAAACATAAAACGTTAAAAATGTTTTTTATAAAAAAAATTAATGTCTACACCCAATGTGGGGCTCAAACTCACAACCCTGAGATCAAGAGTCACATGCTCCTCCGACTAAGCCAATCAGATACCCCATCTCTTACACTCTTATCTGTGAACCTAACCAAAAGATAAGCATCGGTCTTTTCTGGTCCTTTCCTTCCACTCCCCTACCACCTTTGCTGCAACCACAGTGACTTGTTATGCTGATTCTATGCAGTAGGCAGCAATAGTAAGAAAACAGACAGCAAACCCCAGCTTCTGTACATACAGAATTTTAGGAGGTTCCTAACAGACAGGCTTCAAGTAAACCTAAGGTCATGCAAGGATTAATGTCTTTCAGATCCACATTCATGACTTTTCCCCACAGTTTAATACCTCCTGGGAAGTTTAAGTCTTTGTTCCTTTAAAAAATCTTGTCCCTGGGGCACCTGGGTGGCTCGGTTGGTGGAGTGTCCAACTTCAGGTCTTGATCTCATGGTTTGTGGGTTTGAGCCCCATGTCAGGGTCTGTGCTGACAGCCTAGAGCCTGGAGCCTGCTTTGGATTCTGTGGCTCCCTCTCTCTATGCCCTTCCCCCACTCATGCTCTGTCTCTGTCTCAAAAATAAACATTAAAAAACAATTTTTTTTAAAAAATCTTGTCCCTAATGCTAGAGTGGGATTAGTTTTATCCATGTGCTTTGCCTCCACCTCTACTCCTAACAAAAGAAAAGATTTCAAGTCTTTTCCCCCACTGTAGCTCTAGACTAGACTAAACTAGACTGGACTAACCTGAGTTGTGGTGACAGCTACCATGACCACCAGGCCAGGCACCTCTCAATGAACTCTTTCTCCTCACTATCCTGACCTAAAAATCTTCAGTGGAAATAAATTCCCTTGTCTAAGAGTTCACTTACCATTTACGATAAAACTTACACTGAAAAATAAGAGGAAGACATCTGTTTCGAACAACACAATGGATTGAGCTCATATAAAACTCTCCCACTATAAACATCTAGAAATGTTGGGACAGAATAGAATACACACAAACATACATACATTTTTAAACTCTCCAGCCTACTTCACAAGAAAGGTAAGTCACTAGATGCCAAAAGGAAAGAGAACTAAAACCAGAATGGAAGGAATATAACTTGACACCATGACAGCATATGGGATGATTAAAAGGATCTAGAAATAGGATCTGATGGGCACCTGGGTGGCTCAGTCAGTTAAGCATCTGACTCTTGGTTTCTGCTCAGGTCATTATCTCACAGTTCATGAGTGCAGAGTGCAGAGCCTGCTTAGGATTCTCTCTCTCTTTTTCTCTGCCCCTCACCCACTCATTCTCACTCTCTCTCAAAATAAGATAAACTTTAAAAAAAAAAACTTAAAAAAAGAAACAGGGGCGCCTGGGTGGCTCAGTCGGTTAAGCATCTGACTTCGGCTCAGGTCATGATCTCACGGTTCGTGACTTCGAGCCCTGCATCGGGTTCTGTGCTGACAGCTCAGAGCCTGGAGCCTGTTTCAGATTCTGTGTCTCCCTCTCTCTCTCTGACCCTCCCTCATTCATGCTCTGTCTCTCTCTGTCTCAAAAGTAAATAAACGTTAAAAAAAAAAATAAAAAAAAAAAATAAAAAAGAAAGAAACAGGATCTGATGGCTAGGAACAGACTCTTCCTAAATCCTTGAACCCTCAAAGAACAGGAAGTTGGAACTGAGATCCCTGCACGAAGCTAGGACCCTTAAGAATCCTGCACCTGCAGCAAAGGGAGACTACAAAAATAGTTCACCAACTGAGAGATAAAGCTTCTCTCTGTCTAGGGCTGGCTGGGTATGTGTATGGGGGCGGGGGGAGCAGCTAATAAAGTCATAAGCCCACATTATGCTCAGATATGAAGACAGAATTTATGATACCTGTATAAGAATTCCTAAGATAAGAAATTAACGTTAAAAACTGGCTGGCTCAAACACACACCTAGACCTATCTAGGTCACTCTAGAACTCTTAAATCAATCAATCTATATATTTTTTTTTAGAGAGAGCACACATACACGAGCAGGAGAGAGGGACAAAGGGAGAGAGAATCTTAAACAGGCGCCACGCTCAGCACAGAGTCCAATGTGGAGCTTGATCCCTTGACCATGAGATCATGACCTGGGCCGAAATCAGCTGACTGAGTCACTCAGGTACCCGGGTCACTCTAGAACTCTTAACCAAAGGAAAAAAAAAATCTGTGCCTAGAATAACTGCTAAAAACATAACAGGCATAAAATACGAGTTCACTTACTTGTTTAGACAAAGGTGAGCTTCAATAAAAATATCCTTAGCTTTTTCAGGGAAGTCCTTTATTTTGAAATTAGGATCATGTTCTCTTATCTTCCGGACTCTGTAAAATTAAGTACAAGAATTCTTTCTTTCTTTTCCTTTAATGCTTATTTATTTATTTTGAGGGAAAGAGAGAGTGAGCAAGAGTGGGAGGGGCAGAGAGAGAGAATCCCAAGCAGGCTCCATGCTTTCAGTGCAGAGCCTGATGTGGGCCTTGATCTTATGAGTCGTGAGATCATGACCTGAGCTGAAATCAAGAGTTGGATGCTTAACCAACTGAGCCACCCAGCTGCCTATTTTTTTTTTTTTAAGTAAGCTCTATGCCCAACTGGGGCTTGAACTCACGACCCTGAGATCAAAAACTGCATGCTCTACCAACTGAGCCAGCCAGGCACCCCAAGAATCATCTCTAAAGACTTCATACAATATCCATAACTCAAAGCTTACGTTAACCTCCATTAATGTCTGTTCACTTATTCAAAAATTCTGAATGTGCCAAGTCCTATAAATTCAACCTTCTAACTCACACTTAATCATGCTAAAGAAAGACCAAGTCTTCTCAAAGTGAAATTTCAGAATTCTGGCATCAAAGAAAACATCCTATAAACACTAATGAAGAAAACACAGGTTTCACACAGACTCAAGAATCAGAATAACATCAACATTAGAAATTAGAAAGACAATGAAGCAGTGCTTTTAACTGAGGAAATTATTGAGCTCAGAATTCTTTACCTGGGCAAATTATAAATGAAATAGGAGAGTAAGCAAAAGAGCTTTTCCTAGGGCACCTGGGTGGCTCAGTCGGTTAAGCATCTGATTTCGGCTCAGGTCATGATCTCACGGTTCATGGGTTCAAACCCCACATTGGGCTCTGTGCTGATAGCTCCGAGCCTGGAACCTGATTCAGATTCTGTGTCTCCCTCTCTCTCTGCTACTCCCCTGCTCACATTTGTCTCTCTCTCTCTCAAAAATAAACAAACATTAAAAAAAAAATTAAAAGAGTTTTTCTTAGACTTGAAAGATCTCATTTATTTACCATGCCCTCTTTCTCAGGAAGCTGATGGGGAATGTGCTCCACCAACATAACAGAATAAACTATGAAAGACAGACATAAGATCCAGGAAACAGGGAACACAACACAAGGGCAAGACAAAAGGAGTTATCAAGATGATGAGAAAAGTAGATCCCAAGATGTACAGTGGGCCTACAGAGCAACTGGTCCAGGAGCAACCAGTGGCTTAGTTGGTTGAGCATCAGACTTAGGCTCAGGTCATGATCTCACAGTTCATGAGTTGGAAGTCCTGCATCAGGGTCTCTGCTGTCAGCACAGGGGCCACTTTGGATCCATCCTTTGTCCCCCACCCCCTCACTCTCTCCCCAAAATAAAATGAAAACATTTAATAATAATAATAATAATAATAAAGCAACCAGTCCAGACTGAAAGCAGGTTAGAAAACTCCTGGAGGGATTTCTTCTTGAAGATGAAACTGATAAAATACTTAATGTTTTCAACGTATTGAGAAGAAATTTGCACAATGCGAGGTTGTGTAAGCAAATGAGGAAAAACAAACAGAAAACAAAAAAACACTCACACTTAACTCCAGAAAAGAAATATTAGGCAGGAAAAGTCATGATAATGTACTGCATGACTCGGCGGTCAACAATATTCTCATAGTTATAATAATGTAAACAGAGAATTCTGATCTAATCAAAGTGTTGAACATACTAAAGGATGAGAGACCATAACCAACTGAAATTTATCCCTGGAATGCAAGGTTGGCTTAACATTAAAACATGCATTAGCGTAACACAGTATGTCAACAGACTAAAGAAGCAAATATCACATGATCATCTCAAAAGACACAGAATAAGCATTTGACAAAATCCAACACCCACTTCACACTGTTTTCACCTGAGAGCCTTGCTTGTGCTGTTGTGTCTCCCTAGGATGCTCTTCCTCACCACACCCCTCTACCCAGCTAACTGCAAGCAATTCTTTAGGCGCCACCTTTAAATGTCATTTCCCGCGGGAAGCTTTCCCTGAGCTCCTAAACCAAGTTATCTTTCCCTGTCATATGATCCTATAACACCCCTACTTCACCACACCTATAATTATTTAACTGTGTGTAATCAGTATTTAATGGCTGTTTTCCTCCCTTAAATGATAACTCAATGATAAAATCGCACGTGTTTTGTCCATCATCATCATGGACCTTACCACAAAAGAGAGCACAGTCCCAGAGAGAAATACATGAGAGGAAACCATCGCAGTACAATTACTAGAAGTGTGCAGTTACAGTTACAGTAAAGGCAGCTCCAAAAAGAGTCCGGGAAAGACTAAAAGCAGACACGATGCTCTACTCATTTTTGAGAAATGAGTTGGAGTTATCAAGTAAAGGAGGAAAAAGGCACTTTTCAGGTAAAGGAAAGAATGTGCAAAAACACAGAGTCATAGCACAGTACCGTCAAGGAACCGGCAATTAGTTTGGAAACGGTGAAGTTTAGGATGAGAAAAATGGAGTACGATGACAGTAGAAAGGTTAAGCAAGAACCAGATTTACAAAAAGCCTTGAATACCACTGAAGAAGTCTGGATTTTATTACAGGTAATAAGGAAACATAAAAGAGTTTTAACAGAAAGGTGGTGTGATAAGATCTGAATTTAGAGAAGTAAATTATGGCCACATGAAGTATTAACAATGACTCGATAAGCCTGTGCACAGAAATTTATAAATGACCCTAAAGAACTCTGGAGTGACAAATATAAATGTTTCCATCCTTTCAATTAAAAGAAAGACTAAGAAGGTTTTGGCTTCTGCTCCATAGTTAAGACCTAGCTACCTCCATAGGCCAGGTCTGTCTTCTTGACCCTTTTTGACTTTTTACTCTCTGTAGTTCCAACTCTAAGGTACTTCTCAAAGAAAGATGCTTTTATTATTACTTTAAAATTTAAAATATGTGATCAAAAAAGTGTTCTACAAGCTTCTAAGTCACTCCCTAACTGATGTGACAAAAAATACCAATAAAGGTTGAGATGCTAAGAAATCAAAATACCCGTATTCTTCAACATTAACTAAATTCTATTACAGAAAAAAGTACACTGTCAAGTCATCAAGGGAGTTATGTCCAACCCAGTTAACCTACAATGGCCTCTCTGGAATAAAGCAGCAACAAGAAATTTGTATGCTAATATCAATTCCCAGTTGTCTCCGACACCTACGACAATTGGGAGGTCACCTTCTTCTTCAACCGCTCACTTCTCTGTGCCAGTCCTTCCTTCGAGAGAGAGGACAAACGAGCATCACCCTCTGGAGGAACATAGGCGTCAAAGATACCAGCTGTAATGAAAGAAGAAAATAAGGCATCAAAAGCTTAAAAAGTCATCTTGAGGTCATATAAAATTGAGAAGTATCATGGACATAAAGTAGACTTCCGTGTAGAGGGAACTATGTTACATTAGAAAAAACAGAGTAAGAGGCACCGGGGTGGCTCAGTCATTTAAGCCTCTAACTCTTGGTTTCGGCTCAGGTCATGATCTCAGTTTGTGGGTTCAAGTCCCACATAAGGCTCCACACTGACTGCGAGGAGCCTGCTTGGGATTCTCTCTCTCCCTCTGCTCCTCCCCTCTTGTGCACGCTCTCGCTCTCTCTTTCAAAATAAACAAACTGGGGCACCTGAGTGGCTCAGTGGGTTAAGCATGCAACTTCAGCTTAGGTCATCATCTCACAGTTCATGGGTTTGAGCCCCACGTTGGGCTCTGTGCTGACAGCTCGGAGCCTGCTTCCGATTCTTTGTCTCCCTCTCTCTCTGCCCCTTCCCAACTCACGCTCTGTCTGTCTCTGTCTCTCAAAAATAAATAAAAACATTTAAAAACATTAAAAAAAAAACCCAAAATTAAAAGAAAAAAAATAAGATAATTTAAGTTTTCTCTCAGAGCCTCAATTCCTTCTTGTACAAAATAGAGCAATTTCACCCTTGACTTCTAGGAACAGTGTGAAAACAAGATCAAAGATGACCTCATGAAATATGGTGTACATAAAGTAAATCATTATCAGGGCCGAACTGATTTTGTAGTCAGTTAAATACAATGAATCACAGTCCAAATCATTCCACTTTCCAGAATATCTCTGACAGGAGATTTGGTCAGGGTCTCAGAAAGACCAGGCCTCACCTGTACAGGCCAGGTGCAGAGGACGCTCCAAACGTTCTGGAGGAATGACCAGTCCCGCTTTCCGGGCATGTTCTATAAACTCCTTTTCTGATTTGTATTTGGGTTCATAAGTAGGTGGTGTGAAACGTTTTTTAGTTCTCACTGGAACTACAACTGTGGACTGAGTCACCAGGACTGGCTGCAAGACAGGAAAAGGTTAGGATAAAGGTAACCTGGAAAGAAAGCTATCTTGAACAAACTCTAAACAAAGATAGAAAGGACATATTCAAAGAATGACTTAGAAACAATTATAAAGCCACATACCAGGGCAGGGACCACTTATGGGTGTCTTAATCAGAAGCCTGTAAGCAACCTTTACTAGCATTCAACATTTACTAAAGGCTTTCCCCTAGCACACGACTATGCCAAGTCCCAGGGATGCAGGGTTGATTAAAGCAAGACTTCTGTTCTCAAAGAACCTTCGATCCCATAGGAAACTTAAACATCAACCCAACACTGAAATGAGAGGAATGCTATTATTAAAGCCTAAGAAAAGTCCTGTTCTTGGCATCTCCTTTATATTTACTCAGATAACATACTGCTCATTCCACTGGGAGGCTAACTGTAAACTTTGTTCTGTCATTCTGGCTCCCAAATGATCAGTAACCTCTTTAAAGGCCAGATCTCTTTTCTCTATGACCGTGAGGTTTGTTCAGTCAGACTGACAACAGGAGACTCCCTCCTTCCCAGCTACTGTTCAACGTAAGGTATTCATAAGAACCAAGAGGGTAGCGAGCCCAACTTCCAAATCATTACTTCTTTACCCTTTAATACCCCCCCCCCCCCCCCCCGCCAAACAGACGCAGAACTGGAGAAAGTTCCTCTCCGAGAACTTGCCCGTCTTCGTGGCCTAACCCGGGCTCGCCCCACCCCGCCACTTAGCTTAGTCGTTGGGTCGCGTCTACCTCAAACTCTTTCGTAGCTAGGTGTGACTGGTATCGCCCAAGCCCACCAACGACAAGTGCAAAGCGAGTACCCCCTCTACTCTGTGGTCCTCATCCGGCCCCAGGAGTCCTACTCATCCAGTCCCCACCCACCTGCCGAGACCACCATCCTAAAGCTCTGGTTAAACAACACCAACCCCGCAGCGTGGGGGCTGCCATTTTGTTCCCGCAAAGGCCGCTGGGATGGGGACTAGGAGTTAAGAGCCGGGGGCTGAAGAAAGGGCGCAAAGGGTGGAGCTAGCTTGGGTGTGGAATTTTCCAGGGCGCGCGCCCTCAGCCGAAGTGTGAGCGGCGCGAACGCGCACGTGCGCGTTGAGGGGAGGAGGGCAGGGCGAGAGTACAGACTGCGCGCGTGCGCACTAAGAGGCGTTGGGGGTAGGGTGGAACGCACGGCTGTCACGCGCCAGAGAGCGCCCGAGCGGGAGCTGCGCCTGCGCTCGAGGTGTTCTGGGCGCAAGGAGTTGCCGCATTCTTGCAAGATTGGGACGTTGCTGCACCTTGTTTCCATTCCCTAGAAAAGGTGTTGCCCTTCGGAGACAAGTGTTTTTCTTTGATCACGAAAAGACCAAAAATGAATAGTTTCTGGATCTGGATCTGACCTCAATATGCTGTGTAACCTTAAACAGCCCTAGTTTTCTCAGCCTGAACCTGAAGAAAATTCTGTCAAACTAGAGATTAATGACTGCTGTGTTTATTGAACAAACATAATGACTACTGTCTATTGAAGCAAAAGACACATGGACTGACAAAGACGTTTCTTGTTGGTCCTTTCGGGAAAGAGGCACCAGTTTAATAATAACAATAGCTTATACTTAGAAATGTTTACCAAGTGCCAGGCAATTTTGTAAACATTTTGCATATATTAACTCAATTACTCTTCACCACAAACCAGAGTAATACCCTACTTTTACATATGAGGTTGGGCCACAGAGAAATTAAGTGAGCAATTTATTTACGGTCACACTGCTAATAACTGGCAAAACTGGGATTCAAATCCAAGCAGACTAAATCCAGAAACCATGCTCTAATTACTATACTGTACTGCTTCACATTCAGTTGTTAAAGGATTTATGATGTTGAGTTCATCCTAGAAAATACATACTGTAATCATTGCTGAATGGCAAACACCTTCCACACTTACCTATAGGTCCTTATGTAGTCTGTCAATTACTGTTTATTGAGCACATGTCTACAGCATTTTGCAATGAGTTAAGAGCTTGTGGTACATACATACAAGAGCTTACAGGCCAAAATATAATTATCACGAAAGTCCAAATAAAATGCTATGGACTATCAAAAGAGAGGGATTACTTTGGGTTTGGGAATCACTTGTATTGCCTAAAATCTTGACTTCTCAGTTAAACTGTAAATTCTTCAAGGGTAAGAATTCCCCACAAGTCCTAGCCACAGCATTGAACCTGGAGCATGACACATTAATCGTGACATGAAATTAGGTGCTATATGTATGTGTTAATTAAAGAATGTGTGTTATTAAGCATTTAAATGAGAGCTCATTTCTTTTTTTTTAATTTTTAAATGTTTTATTATTATTTACTTTTTAGAGAGAGAGAGAGAGAGTGCAAGCAGGGGAGGGGCAGAGAGGGAGGAAGACACAGAAACTGAAAAGGCTCCAGACTCTGAGCTGTCAGCACAGAGCCCTATGTGGGGCTCAAACTCATGAACCATGAGATCATGACCAAAGCTGAAGTCAGTCACTCAACTGACTGAGCCACTCAGGCACCCCAGCTCATTATTTCTTAATAGACTCTTGTCTGTCTACACCCCAGAAAATAAAACATGATTTTTTTTTTATTGGTCTCCCCACTGAAGTGAGGAAACTCCATTCCATGAGAATGGTTATTAATACAGAACATTGACATAGTCTATCTGAGATGATTTCCTCCACCGTTGAATTTTTTATGTGTATTTATTTATTTTTGAGAGAGATCAGGGAAGGAGCAGAGAGAGAGAGGGAGACAGAGAACCCCAAGCGGGCTCTGCACCGCAGCTCAAACTCACAAACTGTGGGATCATGACCTGAGCCGAAATCAAGAGTCAGATGCTCAACTGACTGAGCCACCCAGGCACTCCTCCACCACTGAGTTTTAATGTACCCACAGGGTAACCAATACATCCCAGGTCACCTCTGTCTGCCATCTGACCAGTTTCTTTCTTTCCTTCTTTCTTCCTTCCTTTCTAGATTTTACTTTTCTTTTTTTTAAGTTTATTTTTTAAGTTTATTAATTTTTTGAGGGGAGAAAGGGCAGAGAGAGGGAAAGAGAGAGAATTCCAAGCAGGCTCTGTACTTTCAGCATGGAGCCCGATGTGGGCTCAAGCTCACAAACCGTGAGATCATGACCTCAGACGAAACCAAGAGCCAGATGCTTAACCGACTGAGCCACCCAGGCACCCCTAAAGATTTTATTTTTAAGTAACCTCTACACCCAAAGTGGGACTCAAACTCACAACCCCAAGATCAACAGTCATGTGCTCCACCACCTGAGCCAGCCAGGCGCCCCTCTGACCGGATTCTCAGGGAATGAAAACTTGTTCTATATCAGCCTGGGTGAAATATTAGGGGAAGTCGATATCAATTCATTCTGAGATGACTCATAAGTAGGCTTTTTAAAATAACTGCTCTTTTGGAAAATTTATATTATATTCCTACCTCATTAACTCCCCAGAACATTGGGAGCCGTGTTTTGGGGAAGTAACACCAACCACCAAAAGGATATTTTCAAATCCTACGGCCCCAGTAGTTTGCCTTTCTGAAAAGGCAAAATGAAAAGCAATTAGAGGAAGTGATAAGGTGGCTGGGAGCTCTGCCTCTCGAAAAACAGTCTTGCGCATAGTAGAATATTCAAATATTTATTCAATAGATGGATGAGTAGAATCCCAGATGGAATATGATAAGACAGAGAGCAAAGTTGATATCCTAGTTCTCCAAATACAGGGGGTTCCTTGGAATCCCTTGCTTTCCTATTGAAAGTTCTAAATGGAGCCAAAGAGGATGGGCTATCCCTTGAGCAGTGGGACATGTGCTTGCATTTTTCCCCCCTCCCAGTGGCAGATGACATCAAAGATTGAAAGTTCTGAAATTGTGCCTGGTGACCTACATTCTAGAAACACAGTTGATCTGAATGAAGAAAATCCTTCTGGAGAACTGGAAGATTCTGATTATAATGTTTATTGATGACAGTAAACAATATGATACTTGGATTGAAGCGAGTAATAGGCTTGGCATGTGTTTATATTGTACTCCCCTCCCTTGAGTGAAAGCATGAAAAGCAAAATAAGTGAGTGGTTCAAGATAAAGTGACAGAAGAAACCAAGAATTCTGACTTCCTAAGAAATGTTCTCAACCGATCTTTAGCTAATAATGTTAACAAAACTTCTCGGTCACTCCGAGAATTCACTGTCTATAGCTTTCACATAGTGGTTAAGAACATTATAGCACCTGAATTTACATCTTCCTTCCACCTTTTTTCCTTACCTATAAAAAGGGGGTAATGAAATACCTAAATCACAGAATTGTTAACTCATTAAATGAGTTAATGCATGTTTCCACTCTGGTTAGTTATGGCCCTTGCTTCCAAGCTTTGTGGTAGGCCTGGAAGGTATAAACAGAGCCTAGCAGAATCCTGGTAAGTGTAACGGCTCTTTGTTCTGGACACAGATCACGTCCCTGCCCCCAGTGTCCATCCCAGTGCAGTGTCACTAAAGCGAGGCTATGAAACACTATGTCCCTAACCTAGATATTAACTAGAGATCCTCAGGAAGCCCTGTATGTTAGCTGTCTTCCCCTAGGGAGCAGTTTTCACCTCTGTTGAAGCTAAGATCCCCGGAATGCGGGTAACTTCCAAGCCCACACATGACCCTTTATTTCTGTGCTGCACAACTTTCTTCTATGAGCTGTTCTTTCTCATCTGTCCTTCCACTCATCCCTGCTGCTGAGGACAAAGGCCTTTTCCTTTACCTTTTTCTGCCCTGCCTCAAATTCCTTATTTCTAAAGGTATGTTTGGGAGGAGATATTGCTCATCTGGCTCAGCCAGAAAAGAAGCCCATGTATCCTGCTGTTCAAGCCCAGTCTAGAGTTAATCCCTTGCCTCTTCTTGCTCCCCTTTCACCCCAGCTGGCTAAATCAAGCAATAATCCTAAAAGGGAATTTCAGGCTATTTGTAACTTCCCCTCTCCGCACCCCACCCCACCCCACCCCCGCCCCGCCATGCCACATTCAGGGAGGAGAAGGCAAAGCCCCTGGATCAGAGTAATCTGTTTCTAACCCACTTCCATTCTCAGGGATTACCTCTGCAGGAGGAGGGAGACAGAAATAAATCTAACACCTTAGCATAGGGAACTTGGGGAAGACACTCCAGAAGGGCTTGGATGGCTTCAGGCATGGGGCTTGGGAGCTTGGGAGGCTGTTTTCAAATGCTGGGCACCCTAGGAAAGTCCACAAACCTGAAAAGCAATGCCTGGAGTAATGTTTGGCAATAACAGGCACTCTATAAATGTGCTGAACAAAAGAATGCAAAGTATATAGATTGCAGGCAGGAAATAAATTGTGGGCAAAAACAATTCCCTCATTATGCCTACAACCTCATGTCCTTATATGCACACCAACTAATGGCTAAAATCAATCGACCCACAAATAGGGGAGCGTCATATACTGGAAAGAGCTCTGGGTTGGGAGTCAGGAGACAAGGATTTAGTCCCACCATTGCTGATGTTTACTTACCCTGTGGTCTCAGGCAAGTCACTTTGTGACTCCGATCACTAATTTTCACCATTAAAAAAAGTCATTCTCGGGGCACCTGGGTGGCTCAGTCGGTTGAGCATCCAGCCTCAGCTCAGGTCATGACCTCGTGGTTTGTGAGTTTGAGCCCCGTTGGGCTCTGTGCTGATGACTCAGAGCCTGGAGCCTGCTTCGGATTCTGTGTCTCCCTCTCTCTCTGCCCCTCCCCTGCTCATGTTCTGTCTCTGTCTCAAAAATAATTATAAACATTAAAAAAAAAAAAAAAGTCACTCTCTAGAGCCCTGAAAACCAAAGTCCCATGCGATGTGTATTGAGCTCCTATTAATAACATACAAATATCTGAGTTCATTTATATACCAACAAGGACTTCCTTTAGAGTTCCTTCTGAACCAAGTGCTCAGTACATCTCCCCTCCACCCTATAGTCTTTCCTCTGTCCCCCATGGACACTGACATAGAAACATGTATCTCTCAGCTGACTGTTCTTTTGGGATGCTCTCCAGTGATTGAATGAGGGCCTCCCTCGCATCGATTTGGGGTTGAAGCCAGAGAGGCTGTGTGAATGCAGAAAACTTCCACTAGAGGGTATCAAGTCTGCACTGGGATCTCACACTGCAGGGAGGCCTAGCAATCCTAACAATTTCAGAATTTTCAAATACTACATTCAGAGATTTAGAGATCTCTGTTCATTGTTCCTTCACTGGTCTGCTCCTGACTGCTCCTTGGAGGGCTTAAGAAGTCTCTACTACCTTGACATCATTTTGATCTGATTTGACTTCAAATCAAAGGCAGCTTGGCAGAGTGGAATCCATGAGGGCTCTGGCAACTGATACAGACCTGGCTCCACTACTCCCAAATTCAATGTACCCGTCTGTGAAATGGGGATCGTGAAACTTACCTTGCAGGGTTGTTGTGAGCACTAAGGGAACTCACATATGGCAAATGTGACTGGCAGACAGTTAGGTGGCCAAAACTGCTTTTGCACTGGAGAAGAGTTCTAAGAATTGCCACAAACTGGAAATGGAGTTGAGCAAAGAGGGATGGATTTGCAAGAGCTGAGTACCTCCAAACAAGAAATGTCAAAGTTTGCCATTTTGCTCTGAGCCTTACAGGTTTCCAGGCTAGTGCTGCTGAATACTCTTCAGGCTTAGCCCTCAGTCCTGTTCTACCCTCTGTGTCAGCCCAGCTGCGGTACTCGGTACTCTTCTGCCTTTTTCTTATCCTGGTTTCCTTGGAGGTGAGTTTAGTTTCTACCTCCTACTCACCTCCTGGACAAAGGTCTCTTGTGTTCTGTCCTGTGTGTTCTGAAGCGTCCCATCTCCTCCTGGTTCTGTTCTTCCCTTTTCCTCTCTTTTCTCCCATACTCACTTCTAGGGTGGAATGTGCCATCTGTTTCTGGGACTGAGCAGAAGTCTGGGAAAGGGAGAGGGAAGGCCTGTCAGGGCTTGCGTGTCAGCAGACACGTTACAGCTGCAGGGCAGACCAGGGTGAAACCACAAGCCAGAGGCCTCAGGGCAAGCTGCCGTGAGGCCCGCCCCTCAGCAACTCTCTCATCTCTGTCTTACCCCAGAGGTTTCCTGGCAGGAGTGGGAGAGGTTGGTATCGAGTCCTTGAGCCCTGACTCACTCCCTGACCTAGTTGGGTGTTACCCAGTTATCTCCCAAATCTCTCTCCAGAAGCCTTCCTTAGGAACAGGACCATGTCATCCCAGAAGGCAGAAGAGGAAATCAGACCACCTACTTATTTCATCCCCATCTGAGGATCCCCAAAACAAATAAGAAATGTAGGGTCTTTATGACTTTATGTGCCACCCAGGAGGTTGCACTGGTTATAAAATGAACAATCTTCTCACTAAGGGAATGGCTATTTTCCAGATTGCTTTATAGAAACAATCATGCTTAACTTTCTCAAGCAAGAATAAAATTGTTCTTTTATTTTATTTGGACAGGGACAGGGGCTGGGGAGATGGGGACTGGAACACGGAGCCAGGAAGTGACTGGCCATTATCACATAGTGAGTCAGTGGCCTAACTAGGGACAGAACTCAGGTTTCCTAACCCCACCCCAAATTCCATTCTTTTTCCTTCAGCCTCCTTACTTATGGACTCGAGCAATATTCTGGGTTTTCTGGACTTTATAAAGCCCGCAAATTCCTGAGGGTTCAATAGGATATCAATTGTATTTTGCTTATTTGTTTCATACGTGTCCCTTTCAATATCTGTCCTATGGAAATGTGAGATATGTTTCTTGCCTCCTCCACAGATTGTTGAAAACACTTAGAGTTATCTAAGATTCAAAGAAGACCAATGTAGTAGTCTGTGTGAGGTTAGATTTCAAGACTGAAAATTCTATTTTTAAATTATTTCTTGGTATTCAGATCCTAATATCCTTGTAAATTACCGTACGTGTGAACGCTGAAAATTATTTTCTTACCCTCCGCTTTATTCAAAGTTCCCAATCTCTCCCTAACTGGGGTCATGCTTCTTAAAGACATTAGCTGGTTTCCAAGAAAGCAGATTTTAGCTTTATCCCTTGGCAGAGAGAATTCAGTCATTGCACACAGGCCAGAACATTCTGCCAGAGCTCCCCATCTGGAAGAAAAGAGAAAAAGAGTTTCAGAGTTTCCATAAGGGCTGCCTAAGGGGAGGAAGGGAGAATGAGCTATAGAGAGGGAAGAAGAAAGCTACCGGGCTGTAACCCCAAACTCCATAGTCAGAAAAGAAAATCAGATCTGCAAGCTTAAAATCCTGACTCAGCAGTATGATACCTTCTCCTTCCTCCTAACCCTTCCCCAGGATTTATTTTCACCCCATTCCTTCATCTTTCACATGTACTTGTCTGTCCTGATTGTCCCAATTCAGGACATTCTGCTTATTCTTTGTTCTTTACGTATCTCCCCGTTCCAATGTTGTGCTCTCCCTATGGATAGCTCAGAATGTAGGATAGCCAGGGCACTCTGGTGTGCTGTCGCGATACCGTGGTGCCTAGGTGGAGAAGCTAGAGATTCAGTCTGGATCATGGAGAGTCTCCCACTAAATACAGAAAATTCTAAATGTCCCCAACAGACTGTTGCCCAGCTCTACCTGAGCTGTCTCAGTGACAGGGAACCTAGAACTTGGTAAGGCAGTTCATCCTGCTGTTGAGCGTCTGATTGTGACAAATTCCTTCCAGATTGATGTAATGTTTGCTTCCCCTTTGCACCCAATGATTCTCATTTGCCCTCTGCTGAACTACAAAATGAGTTGACATCTTCTATTCAGGTTGAGCCACATGAAATTGCCATTTTTCTATATTAAAAATGGCTGAACATTGTCGATTTCATATTGTTTGCCTTACACTTGACAAAGTAACCTATTTGAGGACAGCTATTCCTTCTCCACCTTAGTCTTCTCTTCTCCATATGTAACATCTCTAAACTCCCCCAATGCTTCCTCACCTGGTAAAGTTACTGGATCCTGTTCCAACCTGTTCTCTCAATGGGTATACACTCATCCATCAATGTCTTTTTCAATATGGGGCACCTAGGACTGGCCAGTTCAAAACACAGTGAGATTATTGTCTCTCTTTTTTTTTTTTTTTTTTTTTTTTTTAATTTTTTTTTCAACGTTTTTTATTTATTTTTGGGACAGAGAGAGACAGAGCATGAACAGGGGAGGGGCAGAGAGAGAGGGAGACACAGAATCGGAAACAGGCTCCAGGCTCCGAGCCATCAGCCCAGAGCCTGATGCGGGGCTCGAACTCACGGACCGCGAGATCGTGACCTGGCTGAAGTCGGACGCTTAACCGACTGCACCACCCAGGCGCCCCGATTATTGTCTCTCTTGATTTGACATTGTGTTTTTTCATGAAACTGTGACCTCACTGGGTTTGGTGAGGCCTAAACCTTTTTCACATAAAATGCTGCCAAGCCAGTACCACTGCTTCCTGTACAATTGATTTTGTTTTTTTTTTTAACCAAAATGTAGGTCTTCACTTTATCCCTGTCAAATTTCATCTCGTTGATTTTGGCTCTTGGTTCCAATCTGTCAAGATGATTTTAAATCTTGCTACTATCATCCATTCTATTAATTATCTTTCCCAGCTAGATCATGCAAGTTATTGATTTTTAAAATGCTCAATCGGACAATGAGGCCTCTCTTTATTGATATCAATCTTTTAATCAATATCCTTTGCGTTCAGTTGAAAGGCTAGTTAAAAATCTACATAACTGATTATCTACCCACAACTCCCCTGCCTCATTTTCTTAGCCCCATCTTCCTGCTCCTTGATTACCTTTTTCTGATCTGCCCCTGGCCCATTAAGCACCAAAACCACCCAGGAACCATACAACTACAGATTTCTATAAGGGGCCATAAGCACTAGCTGTTGTTTATATATATATATATATATATATATATATATATATATATATATATATAATGTGTTATCATCTTGCTTATTTATGTATTTATATATTTAAGTATTTATTTTTATTTGAGAGAGAGAGAGAGAGTGCAAGTGGGGGAAAGAGGCAGAGGGAGACAGAAAGAATCTTAAGCAGGCTCCATGGTCAATGGGGAGCCCAAAGTGAAGCCTGACCTGGGGCTCAATCCCATGACCCTGGGATCGTGACCTGAGCCAAAATCAAGAGTTGGACACTCAACTGACTGAGTCACCCAGGTGTTCTGCACCAGCTGTTTTTTAAAAGGAATCAACAAAGGCCTTCCTTCTTGATAATTCCCCAACCGCTGTCATGGGGATCTTTTCTCTGTGCAACTTTGTGGGAGGCTTTGTGACCCAACCCTAATCACCCCTAGCAGCCACTCCAAACATGATGTCTCTATACTCCTCTAGAATATAGACTCTGGCTTGGACTTGGGCATGGCTCCTCCCATTGGCTCTTGGTGCTCTCCCTCTGCCTACAATAGAACTGTTTTTGTTTTTTGTTTTTGTTTTTTTAGTTTGGGTATTACCATAAATAGTATTATAACCTTGCCTCAATCTTTTAGCTCATATACTACATTAATGAGCACTTAGGTAACTCCCAAGATTTTGGTGTTATAAACACAGAAGACGTGAATCTGTTTGCAAGTACTTAGGTAAGATAAATTCCTGGAAATAGAATTGAAGGGTCAAAAGATATGTACAGTTTAATTTCAATAGCGCCAAATTGCTCTCGGAGGAGTTGTACCATTTTACTTTAGCAGTGGTTCAGATCTCAGCAACATCACCAGTTTCAAATTAAATATGCTTGTTCTTGGGGAGCCTGGGTGGCTCAGTCAGTTAAGCAATGGACTCTTGGTTTTGGCTCAGGTCATGATCTCATGGTTCCCGAGTTCTAGCTCGGCATCAGGCTCCGCCCTGACAGCGAGGAACCTGCTTGGGGTTCTCTCTCTCCCTCTCCCTCTGCCCCTACCCTGCTCACTCTCTCTGTCTCTCTCTCAAAATAAATAAATAAACTTAAAAAAATGCCTGTTCTTAAAAGATATCTTGCTATACTATTGTAAATTTGGAATTGCTTTTAATCTTTCCCTTCTCCCTCATTTCTCCTCTTTACGCCCTCCTCTGATTGTCCCCCTACCCTGAATTCCAAATTCTTCTCATTCATTTGTGCAAAATAACTCTGCTATCTCCAGACTCCCCTTCTTAACTCTGACCCAGACCTGTATTTGCACATGCAAACCTCAAGAGAATAAATTTGTTACCATCCAAAGCCATCCTCCTTCGCAATAGCAATATTGAACTCTATTATAACTTATTATTAAATATTAACTTATTTAATCCTTTCAACAACCTTATGATGCAGGTACCATTGTTATCCCTACTTCACAGTGACAAAGTTGAAATAGAAGTAGCTTTTCCAAGGTCACACAGTTTAGAAATTGCAAAAATTATGTAAACCTGCACGGTAGGTCTCTAAAGATCATGCCCTTAACCACTGCAGACAGATACCTCTCTTGGGAGATCAGTCTACTTAGGTCCCCATCAAATTCTAACCCTTCTGAGCAATGCCAGTGATACAATTCAGGTTCTGGTATTTACTCTTGACGCCTATCTAGCCCACAGCCTGTTCTATTGGCATTTCTGCCCCACAAGGGTGCCTGGAAAAAACAAGTTTCAGGAAGGCTTTACTTAGCCTGCAGCAGAGGAAAAAGTATCGGGTGGGATCACAGGCAGAAGGGGACACCAGTCAAGCCCTTTCCCTTTGCAGAGGTGTGGCCTCCCTGTTCTGGTCTCTGGGTGGGTCTCCTCAGACAGGAAGGGAGCAGTTGGTTTAGTCAGTCTGATTTTCCCTGGAACTCAGCACACTGTGAAATGCAAGAGGTGCCTAAGGCCAATTTAGGCAAGTTCCATTCAACAAACATTCAGTGAGTCCCAACAATGGGCCAGGCACTGTGCCGTGTTTGGGTACAACATAAATAAGTCACATGCTTTAGAAGCAAAGATAAGCACTCCAACCGCCAGTTACCTACATACCTGAGTGTATTGTCTGGCATGCGAGAGGACAAGAGGAGAAAGGGAAAGTGTGGATAAGGTGCTTATCCCTGGGAGTTCTGATTTATTTTAAGAAAACAATCTAGATTAGGGAAAGAAATAATAACTCAGTCTCGGTAAGTATTTCTGGCAGAAGGGAGGCACCTTCCTGAATACTAAGTTCTTCAAAGGCAGGTGAGGTCAAATACTTTGCCTGTTTATCTCGAATGGTGGGGGAATGAATGTATGAGGGCAGGGAGCAGTCAGAATAAGTTCCAAGGTTCATAATAGTGTGGGGGAGGGGGTTCCATGAAATGCGAATTCCTGTTTTTTCTTGGCAGGTTTTCTGGAAATTGTGATGACAGCTGGTAGTGGGGGAAAAAAAAAATCACTGAAATCACCAGTGACGATGGCCATTTCCCTGCCTCTAGGTGGCTGGCTATCACCTGGGCCATTCCAGATGGCAGGCTGCTATGGATTCTTCATTCTCTTTCTCTTATTTAATAAAGTGAGGGTATTATTGGCTTTTTTTTTTTTTTAATAAGAGGTAAAAGGTAGGAAGGAAGAGAGAGGGTCATTTTCCAACAGCAATGAATAAGCAAGCCACATCCTCTACATGAACCGGACAGCTTCTTGTGGGAGGATTAAAAGCTCTGGACAAGAGACTAAGCCAGCAGGGACACCCAGTTTCTGGTTTCAGATCTGGTCCAACTTACTGAGAGCTTTGGAAATTCAAAACCTATCTGTACATCCAGTTTCTCTTTTGTGCTGTGGGAATAATAAATGTTTGTCTCCCAATGATATTGTGAAAAAGGAAAGAGAGGAATCATAGATACACATTTAAAGGCCTCAGGAAAAATAGTACTCTGTAGAGACGTATTTTATTGTTTTTAATAATTTCTCAGACTGTTTCAGAAAAGTAAAAAGACCATGGCTGATATGCTATTTTTTAAATGGAGGTTGAGAGTTGCTAAGGGACCTCTCTTGAGTAACTTCCTCCTCTTAATTGGGACAGAAATTCTGGCAGTTGACAGAAACATGAGAAGGGCCAAAATAGAACTCAACCATTCTACAACTTCTGGTTCTCAGTGGACTCCACTTAAGCATTCAGTTGTATCTTCAAAGCTAAATCATTAAAACAAGGGCGAGTTCTAATGAAGAGCACACTTATGAAGAAATATGGATAACACATAGAGAGAGAAAAGGCAAGGAAAAAATCCATTGATGAGCTACAAATGGCCATAAAAATCTGGAAACACAGGCGAACATACATAATAAAAGGCTTATGGATATTACCGTACATGCTATGTTCAATAACATTACATCACGTGGTCAATAGAATGCCCCGCATTAGGAATGCTTAGTTCAATGTGATGTGCCAATCCACAGTGCATGAAACACTAATGGAGTTTCTATCAATCCTTGAAATGAGTCTGTGATGCCTTGTCTCATATAATTTAACTTTGATTTTCATTTTCTTTTTTTAAACTTTTTAAAAAGTTTGTTTAACGTTTATTTATTTTTGAAAGAGAGACATAGACAGAGCATGAGAGGGGGAGAGGCAGAGAGAGAGGGAGACAGAATCTGAAGCAGGTTCCAGGCTCTGAGCTGTCAGCACAGAGCCCAATGTGGGGCTCAAACTCACGAATTGTGAGACCACGACCTGAGTCGAAGTCAGACATTTTAACTGACTGAGCCACCCAGGCACCCCATCATTTTCTTTTTTCTTTTAATGTTTGTGTGTGTGTGTGTGTGTGTGTGTGTGTGAGAGAGAGAGAGAGAGAGAGAGAGAGAGAGAACAAGCGGGGGAGGGACAGAGAGAGAGGGAGACACAGAATCTGAAGCAGGCTCCAGGCTCTGAGCTGTTAGCCCAGAGCCTGATGTGGGGCTCGAACTCAGGGACCGTGAGATCATGACCTGAGCCAAAGTCTGATGCTTAACTGACTGAGCCACCCAGGTGCCTCTGATTTTCATTTTCACTGAATAAACCTACATACCTCAGAAGAAGTAATCAAGGGGTTTCAATCTGTAAAAACTAAGCTATTTGCTATGTTTCTAGGTATTATGGTTATCTTGTAGCTTTGATGGAGAGGAACACAGAGAATAGTAAAAAATAGTAAAGCAAGGAGAGCAGTAACGAGTTTAGAGAATGATGGAGGGTAAAAGTAGAAACACACAGAATGTGACCATGGAAACAAAACTGGGGTGGGGGAGGGATATTCAAATCCAGTGAACAGAGAGACATAGGAAGAGAGAGACATCCTCTGGAAAAGAATGCAACAGATCAGGAGGAAAGGACAGTGAGAAGGACAGAAAGGGAGGTCAGAAAGAAAAAAGCATTTTTTTTTTTTTAGTAATTTAGGATTTATTTTTGTAAAAGTAACTGACAAATATTAAAATGTTATACTTGCATTTTGAACATTATAATATAAATATAAAACACAAAACACCCGATGTTCAACACTGATCTCCCATGCCCAACTTGGATTTAGATAGTGAGTATATTTTAAAGAAAGAAACTTTCAAAGTTTGTCACTGCTTGTAGTATATACTTTTATTAAGGGGAATTTCCTAGACTTCACAGACTGTTGGACGCAACCCTCATTAGCCAAAGCTGATAGATGGGAACATACTAGCTTTTTCTACAGAAAATTAATAGAAACATAGTAAAAACTATAACTAAGAACAAGAAAGAACTTTATTTTTATTATTTATTAAAATTTTTTTTTTAATGTTTATCCATTCTTGAGGTGGAGAGGCAGAGAGTGAGTGGGGGAGGGGCAGAGAAAGAGGGGGACACAACTCAAAGCAGGCTCCAGGTTCTGTGCTGTGAGCGACGGGGGGCTCGAACCCACAGACCGAGAGATCATGACCTGAGCCAAAGTGCGGCGCTCAGCCAACTGAGCCACCCAGGCACCCCTGGAAAGAATTTTAAAAATGATCTAGTCCCGGGGCGCCTGGGTGGCGCAGTCGGTTAAGCGTCCGACTTCAGCCAGGTCACGATCTCACCGTCCGTGAGTTCGAGCCCCGCGTCAGGCTCTGGGCTGATGGCTCGGAGACTGGAGCCTGTTTCCGATTCTGTGTCTCCCTCTCTCTCTGTCCCTCCCCCGTTCATGCTCTGTCTCTCTCTGTCCCAAAAATAAATAAACGTTGAAAAAAAAAAAATGATCTAGTCCAACACTCAATTTTACAGATGAAGAAACTAAAGACTGAGAGGTTCTAGAGACAAAAGGATTTGGGTGGTGCTGCTGGAAAACCAAGAGATTGTGGTGACCATCAAGAGAAAATGACGTCTGTTAGTAAGTTTTCAATATTTAAACGAGGAGCGCCTGGGTGGCTCAATTGGTTGAGCATTTAACTCCTGATCTCAGCTCAGGTCTTGATCTTAAGTCCCGTGATAGGCTCTGCGCCGGGAGTGAAGCCTATTTTTTTTTTTTTTTTTAAATGAAATTTTGGGGCATTTGGGTGGCTCAGTCGATTACGCATCCAGCTTTGGCTTAGGTCATGCTCTCGCGGTTTGGCTCTCACAGGATGGAGTTCGAACCCCATCCCCGTCTCCGTGCTAACAGCTCAGAAAGAGCCTGGAGCCTGCTTCGGATTCCGTCTCCCTCTCTCTCTGTTCCTCCCCGTCTCGCGCCCTGTCTCTCTTTCTCTTTCAAAAATAAGTAAACAGTGAAAAAAAGTTTTTAAATGAAATTTAAATTAAACAGGTGAGGAAAACTCATCTGAACTGCAAAGAGCAAAATGGGGACTCAAGCTCTAGTCTTACTGTTCCAGCCATTCTTTACTTTTTTTTCTTAAATTTATTTATTTATTTATTTTGAGAGAGAGAGAGCAAGGACGAGCAGGGGAGGGGCAGAGAAAGTGAGAAAGAGAGAGAGAGAGAGAGAAAGAGAGAATCCCAAGCAGGCTCTGTGCTAATGTGGGGCTTGATCTCATGAACTGTGAGATCATGACCTGAGTCAAAATCAAGATTTGGACACTTAACCAACTGAGCCACCCAGGTGCCCTTGCTTTTTATTTTTTTTAATTTTTTATTTAAAAAAAAATTTTTTTTTAACGTTTATTTATTTTTGAGACAGAGAGAGACAGAGCATGAACAGGAGAGGGGCAGAGAGAGAGGGAGACACAGAATCTGAAACAGGCTCCAGGCTCTGAGCTGTCAGCACAGAGCCCAACGCGGGGCTCGAACTCAAGGACCGTGAGATCATGACCTGAGCCGAAGTCCGACGCTTAACCGACCGAGCCACCCAGGTGCCCCTGCCCTTGCTTTTTAAAAAATTTTTATTTTATTTTTTATTTTTAAGTAATCTCCACATCCAGTGTGGGGCTTGAATTTACAACCCAAAGATCAAGAATCACGTACTCCCCTGAATGAGCCAGTCAGGCGCCCCTTAAGGTTTTATTTTTAAGTAATCTCTACACCCAATAGGGGGCTTGAACTCATAACTTTGAGATTGAGTCGCGTACTCTCCAGCCATTCTTTGCATTGAATTACATCAATCAGCTCTGGAGTTTACAGAAGAAGATCATGAGAAGATGAGAAAAGAATGCCTGTTCTAAGTCAAGCCAGCTTGGGCTCTTGTACGGGTTCTACCAGTTACCAGCCACTGAGATCGCAGGAAATCAGTTAATCCAAGTGTTTCTGTTTTCCAAAACGAGAATAGTAACATCTGCTTCAAATGATACTTGGGGGTGTAAGTGAAAGAATACATAGTATAAAGTGTACAGCAATTCACCAAAGCAGTAAGAAAGGCCAATAGGAAAAGAACACCGAAACTTCTTCCGGACCATGAATCAAAGAAATGCAAAATAAAGAGCAACGAGGTACCACTTTCACCCACCAAATTGGCAAAGATGAGAACAAAGCTAATTAACACTGGAGGGGAGGGGTGGAAGCAGATATTCTCATATATTGCCGAAAGGAGTGTCAATTGGTACATTTCTGGAGGTCCGTTCGGCAATGTGTGTTAAGAACTTTAAAAATGTTCCTGCTCTGGGGGCACCTGGCTGGTTCAGTTGCGGGAGTGTGCGTCTCTTGATCTCAGGGTCATGAGTTTGAGCCCCACGTTGGCTGTAGAGATTACTACAAAAAATAAATAAACTTAAAATAAAAATAAATAAAATATTTAGCAGAAAAGTTTATGCTCTCTGATTCAGGGTTTTACTCTAGGTATTTTGCCTAAGGAAACAATTACACGTGTGGAGTTTTAGTTCATATAGATGCTTTATAGGATAGGAAGAAATACAGTAAGGATGAGTTCTCACAACTTTCCTCTTTCCTACACGGTAAGAAGAATGCTTTGTTGCTAGATGAGTAGGTCCTGGAGAAAATTAGATACAGCTTCGATTTAATTGACATTGAAGGCAGATATTTACAGGAACGTGAGAGGAATTTTATCAGAACATTTTAAGAGGGAGGAAGACATGATGGGGAAAGGAAGGAAGGGAAGGTGGAAACAGGAAAAAAGGGGCTGGCTGAGAGAAGCTTCAAATAATTGTCCTATGTGTGAGGTATTAAGAGACAAGAGAGAGAAGAGAGGATTCTGAGAAGTGCTTATCAATGCTAATTAATTATGTCTTATTAATGCAATCTGCCTTTGGTTTTATCTTGAGAAAGTCAAAATTTACTTTTTCTTTTCTTGTTTTTTTTCCTTTTCTTAAAAAATTTGTTTTAATTTTATTTTTCTTAATGTTTATTTATTTCTGAGACAGAGAGACAGAGCATGAGCGGGGGAGGGGCAGAGAGAGAGGGAGACACAGAATCCGAAGCAGGCTCCAGACTCTGAACTGTCAGCATAGAGCCCGACGCGGGGCTCAAACTCACAGACTGCGAGATCATGACCTGAGCGGAAGCCGGACGCTCAACCGACTGAGCCACCCAGGCACCCCAAATTTGTTTTAAGTAATCTCTACACCCAATGTGGGGCTCAAATTCATGATCCTGAGATTAAGAAGTCTCATGCTCTTCTGACTGAACCAGCCAGGCACCCCTTTGTTTTTTCTTTATTCTCATTCTCTCTCTCTCTCTTCTCTTCTTCTTTGTCATCCTCCTTTTCTCTTATTATTCTTTTTCTTTTTCATTTATTTTTAAAATATTTTATTTATTTATTTATTTATTTATTTGAGAGAGTGAGAGAACACAAGTAGGGGAGGGAGAAGGGCAGAGGGAGAGAGAGAATCCCAAGCAGGCTCTGTGAGGTCAGTGCACAGCCAGACATGGGGGTTCAACTCACAAAATTGTGAGATTATGTCCTGAGCTGAAATCGAAAGTTGAACGCCCAACCAACTGAGCCACCCAGGTGCCCCCTTTTTCTTTTTAAAAATTTTTTTAAAATGTCTTATTTAGTTTTGACTGAGAGAGACAGAGCATGAGCAGGGGAGGGGCAGAGAGAGAGGGAGACACAGAATCCGAAGCAGGCTCCAGGCTCTGAGCTGCCAGCACAGAGCCTGATGCGGGGCTCGAACTCACAGACCGCAAGATCATGACCTGAGCCGAAGTCGGACACTCACCTGACTGAGCCACCCAGGCGTCCCTTTAAGTGTTGGAGTGATGTTTCTTTAAAATCTTAGCTTGGGCTATTATCAGCTTGGTTTTACATGGATCATATCTAAAACAGCAAAAATAATTAGAAACACTCTAAATATCCAGGAATAGGAAATTAGTTAAATAAGTTATCTAATCTATAGATTAACAGATTAAATTAAGATGTGATCATCTACAGTCATTAAGTCATACTGAAGAATATTTAATAGCATGAGTACATGAATAACATGAATAACATAATAATATGAATAACATATTAAGCAAAATATATTATGATCCCAGTATGGTGTGTGTGCATGTGTGTGTGTGTGTGTGTGTGTGTGTGTGTGTGTGTGTAATGTATATGTGCATAGAAAAAAGACAGTATACCAAATGTTAACAGTGATATTTATGGAATTACCAATTATTTGATATTTATGGAATTACTGGTTATTTTTGTTTTCTTTTTTTTTTTTTTAAGATTTTATTTTTGAGTAATCTCTACACCCAATGTGGAGTTCGAACTTAAGACCCTGAGATCAAGAGTCACATGCCCTACTGACTGAGCCAGCCAGGTGCACCCTATTTTTGTTTTCTTTTTCTTTTTAAAAATTTTTTTAATGTTTATTTTTTAAAGACAGAGAGATTGAGAGGGAGAGAAAGAGAGAGAACACGATCAGGGGAGGGGCAAAGAGAGAGGGAGACACAGAATCAGTAGCCGGATCCAGGCTCTGAGCTGTCAGCACAAAGCTCGATGCGGGACTCAAACTCACGAATTGTGAGATCATGACCTGAGCTGAAGTTGGATGTTTAATCAACTGAGTCTCACCCAGGTGCCCCCTGCCATTTTTGTTTTCTTAATGCTCATCTAAATTCTCTTAATTCACTGTGTTGATCAAGCAATACTTTTATAAACAGAAACACCCTCACAATAACCTTTGCTTTTGATTTTTTTGACGTTTATTTATTTTTGAGACAGAGAGAGACAGAGCATGAACAGGGGAGGAGCAGAGAGAGAGCGAGACACAGAATCCGAAACAGGCTCCAGGCTCTGAGCTATCAGCACAGAGCCCGACGCGGGGCTCGAACTCACGGACCGTGAGATCATGACCCTAGCCGAAGTCAGATGCTTAACCGACCAAGCCACCCAGGCACCCCTGCTTTTGTTTGTTTTTTTTTTCAATATATGAAATTTATTGTCAAATTGGTTTCCATACAACACCCAGTGCTCATCCCAAAAGGTGCCCTCCTCAATACCCATCACCCACCCTCCTCTCCCTCCCACCCCCCATCAACCCTCAGTTTGTTCTCAGTTTTTAAGAGTCTCTTATGCTTTGGCTCTCTCCCACTCTAACCTCTTTTTTTTTTTCCTTCCCCTCCCCCATGGGTTTCTGTTAAGTTTCTCAGGATCCACATAAGAGTGAAAACATATGGTATCTGTCTTTCTCTGTATGGCTTATTTCACTTAGCATCACACTCTCCAGTTCCATCCACGTTGCTACAAAGGGCCATATTTCATTCTTTCTCATTGCCACATAGTACTCCATTGTGTATATAAACCACAATTTCTTTATCCATTCATCAGTTGATGGACATTTAGGCTCTTTCCATAATTTGGCTACTGTTGAGAGTGCTGCTATAAACATTGGGGTACAAGTGCCCCTATGCATCAGTACTCCTGTATCCCTTGGGTAAATTCCTAGCAGGCACCCCTGCTTTTGAAAGTGAGTAGCACAAGAACCACACAGCTTCTAGAAAAAATACAGAAAAATATCACTGCAAGCTTGAAGGAAGCACAGATTTCTTGGCAGAACACTAAAAGCACTAAACATAAAAGAAAAAATTGAAAAATTGGACTTCATCAAAATTAAAAATGTCTACTCATCAAAAGACACCATTAAGAAAATGAGTAGACAAATGACAGGGGAAAATATTCATGGTATATTTACTTGACCAAGGATTCATACCCAGATAGTATAAGGAATGCCTAAAAACCAACAACAAAAAAAGATGAACTACCCAATTAAAAAATGGTCAAAAGACTTAAGCAGACACCACAAAAAAAGAAACATAAATGGCCAATAAGCCGTGAAAGGGTACTTATGGTAAATGCTATGATATATCACCCAAATTTTTCTTTTGGAACGAAGGACTTATTCTTCAGGTGTTGAAAGGCTGCCAATAGACAGCCCTCGACTGTCCAGTCCATCTCAGTGATTGATTGCCTCAGCTGAAGAGCCCTGACTTGCCTAAGGTCATTCTTTCTTTACACAGTGGCCTGTATCCAATGACAAATCAACATGGAGGTATAAAGGCCTAGCCACTTGCTCAAACTCAAAACATTTTTGAAGGGTCATCCCAGTTTCAGTGCTCTCTGTAGGGTCAGCTGAAGCCTCTGAGACTACATAGCTCGCCTTTCCTCTTCCCAATCATCCTTTTGCCTTCCACACTATAGGTGTTGAACCCAAGTGCACTCCCAAAAAAATCCTCCTGCTGACTAATCTCCCTCTCGGAGTCGGCTTCCAAGGGAACCCCAACTGTGACAATGCTCAACATCAGTAATCATCAGGAAAATGCAAATTAAAATCATAAGGAGATGCCATTTCACATCCACTAGAAGGGCTTTGAAGAAAGACTGACAACACCAAATGCTGATGAAGATATGGAAAAACTGGAACTCTCATACAGTGGTGGTGGGGCTGTAAAATGGTACAACCACGTTGGAGAATTGTTTGGCAGCTTCTTAGAAGTTCAAATACACACTTAACCTATGACTATTCTTAAGTATGTACCCAAGAGAAATGAGGACATGTAGCCATAAGATTGTACAAGAATGCTCATAGGTAGCCTTAGTTATAATAGCCCCAAAACTGGAAATAAACCACATGTCTATCAATAAGAGAATGGATAAATAAACCACAGTCCTATAATACTACTCAGCAATATGTAGGGATGAGCCATTGATATGTACAACAGGTTAGATCAAAAACAGTGTTGTATAAAAAAAAAAAAAAAAAGCCATTAGCGCGCGCGCACACACACACACACACACACACACACACACACACCCCAAACACATATTGACTGATTCCATTGATATGAAGTACAAGAATAGGCAAAACAAATCTATGGTGATAGAAATCAGAAAGTAGTTGCTTGGGTGAAGTGGGGTCAGGGGTGGGGATTGACTGAAGGGGCCATGAGGAAACTTTCCGGGGTGATGAACATATTCTTTATCTTATTTTGTGTGGTAGTTATATAGTGGTTACAATTGTCAATAGGCACTGACCTGCACATTTATGATTTATCCATTTTACTGTATGTAGATTATATTTCTTAAAAAGCTTACATACACAAAGAGTAGCACAGACACACTCAACAAATGTTTAATGAACAAACGGAGATGATTTTTCTAAGGAAACCAAATTATTAATAATCATAGAAAAGATTTCCTTCTCCTGGGTTATGGTAAAATGTGAGTCTCTTGGGATACCCCTTGATTAAAAGCTTGTGAATATTTATTCTTCACGGCTGTTTTTTTCCTCCCCCCCCCCCCCCATTAAAATGGGTAAGCTTTGATATCTACAGGAGTGGCAGAATCAGGTCTATGATGTCTGCCTGCATCATTTGCAGGCGAGTGGAAACACTAAAAGTATTATCAAGGTAGTAACAGCGGTGAGAGAAAGAAGTTAAAAACCATCACTGGTTTCCCAGGGAGGTAGATCAGCATTTGGCTGCTTTTCCACATAATCCTGCCAACATCACTCTCAAAGCAATTTCTCTTATAAAATATGGCACGATCACCACCCTATTTTAAACATGGGTACTTAATCTCAAAAAAAAAGTATTTAAAGTATTTGAAAGGTTTCAAGAGATGAGCTAAGGTTTATGGAGCCAGCTGATGTTAACCTATGCTGTTTTGCACTAAGGTTAATACCCTGGGGTACAGGAAAATTAAAGGGGAGACAGAGAATCCTTCTGGGGGTTTCATAGCCTAAAAAAGTAAACATGACAGAATGCCAATCGACTCTCAAGAAAAAGATTTTCGCAAACATGCAAAGCTATTTTAAAATTCCCTTTTATAAAATCAAACAGTTCAAAAGCCATTGGCTGCCATCTTCAAAATCTGAAAGTAGATACTTGGTGGGGTTGCCAGATTCGGCAAATAAAAATATAGGATGTTCAATTAAATTTGACTTCCCGATAAAACAATGAACAGTTTTTAATAGAAGCGTTCCCTCCAAATATTGCATATTTTTAGTATGAGCACGTCTCATGACATATTTGAGACATATTTATACTAAAAAGCTATGTATTATCTGAAAATCAAATTTAACTAGGCATCCCGTACTTCATCCAGCAACGCTGAGTGCTACTTCTCTGCAGGACAAGAGGCCCCACCAGGCTGAGGGGGATGAGCCTTTGCGGTTAATACATGGAATTACAAGGTTAACGATGGTTATGGTAAAAGAAGAACTGAACCTTTCTTTTTAATGTTTATTTATTTTTGAGATAGAGAGAGCACAAGCAGGGGAGGGGCAGACAGAGAGGGGGACAGAGGATCCCAAGCGGGCTCTGCACTGATAGCAGAGAGCCCTATGCGGGGCTTGAATTTGCAAACCATGAGACCATGACCTGAGCTGAGATCAGACGCTTAACTGACTGAACCACCCAGGCGCCCTTCTTTTCTTTTCTCTTTTCTTTTCTTTCTTTAAATATTTATTCTCATCTAATCTGAAGGAATGGCACAACTTTATTTTTGTTGTTGTTGTTAGTTAATTTATTTAGAGAGAGAGCGCAAGCAGGCGAAGGGCAGAGAGAGAGGGAGACACAGAACCCAAAGCAGGCTCCAGGCTCTGAGCGGTCAGCACAGAGCCCGACGCGGGGCTTGAACCCAAAACCGTAAGATCATGACCTGAACTGAAGTCAGACGCTTAGCCGACTGAGCCACCCAGGTGTCACCCCCCCACCCCACCATTTCTTTTTTAAAGATTTAAGTAATTTTTGCCCCCAATGTGGGGCTGGAACTCATGCCCCAGAGATCAAGAGTCACATGCTTCACTGACTGAGCCAGCCAGCTGCCCCTGAACCTTTCTTGTGCTCCTGGATTTTTTACTCTGTCACACTGAAAAATATGGTGAAAAGCATTGAAATGTATTTCCAATCTTTTTAAGTGGTAATGAATTGGTTGTACTAAATAAATACACTTGATATTGGAACTCTACGGTTTGTGTAGGGGCTAAGTGCCTAGGATTTACCATATGGGTTTATAAACCTAGAGAACTCATTTCCCTTGCTAGGTTTGCTTTTCCTAGTAAGGAATGAACAGACCGGACTTTGTAAAGCGATTTAAAGACTTCCAAATCCCCACATGAAAGTATTTTTTTTTCTAATGAGGTTATTCCCGCACCCCTTTTACTAAAGGATTGCCCACACTGTTTTGCTTTATAAGGCTTCTATTAGGGGCGCCTGGGTGGCTCAGTCAGTTAATTGTCCGACTTCGGCTCAGGTTATGATCTCCCAGTTTGTGAGTCTGGGCCTTGCATTGGGCTCTGTGTTGATAGCTCGGAGCCTGGAACCTGCTTCAGATTCTGTGTCCCCCTCTCTCTGCCCCACCCCAACTTGTGCTGTGTCTCTCAAAAATGAATAAATGTTAAAATAAAAATTAAAAAAAAAAAAGACTTACACTATGTCAGAGATATCTCATATACTATGTTTCCAAGAGGAGAGCCTGCTTCTGATGGAGTCTGGAGTACCAGTACTCCAGAGGTGGGTTGCAAACAGCAATATTTCTCTGAGTCTGTTTTAACACTCTTGGGGAGAGCATTCTTTTCAGCATCAGCTGATGCTCTGCAGCACAGGATTCTGTTACCCTCATTTGAGCTGCCTGGTTATTCTAGCAATCAGATCTTTCTGTCTCCTTCCTGTTACCCGGCCTGACACCAGCTATCATGTACCCTCTTTGCCTTGACTCCCAGACACACAATTCTTTCATTTTCTTTAAACTCAAATGCCAGAATATTAGAATTTCTAGGACAGCTACATGGCTTTAACAACAGTAGAGAATATGTGAAATCAGGACTTTTCCTGTAAAATCTAGGACATGTGGTCTCCCCAAGATTTCAACACTTGTCCTCTGACAGTTACCCACAACGGTGAGGATATTTGGAAAGGAGACAGGACTGAGAGTCAGAATTCTTTTCAACACGGCTTTGATCACTGCTTTGCAGTTAACCTTGGGCAAATTACTGCCGCTACCTCTGTCCTGTTTCTGACCCCCTTGAATTTGAAGCCCCCTATACCAAAAAAAGTAATAATAATAAAAACAAGCTTAAAGAAAAAAAGAACAGAGCAAAAGGCACTCATCTCTGACTTACTTTGCCTAGCCTTAACATTTGAGTTTGAAACCTAGTGTTTGTAACTTGGTTTATTGGGTTTCTCTTTCCCTTTACCATGAAAGGGGAGAAGTTATGGAAAACAAAGCTCTTAAAGATTTTACCATTTGATTTCCTTGTTTAGGAGAATGAAACTTGCGTCTGCTTTCAGGACTGCCATTTGTCAACTTCAAGTCTGAACCTAACCTGGATAGAGCCATAGTATTCTCATTCCCGGGAAAAAAATGAAAAGGGGTTTATAAATTAAAGAAAGTAATTTACCCCCTCAGACAGTAAGAAAAGTATTTTCTAGGAAATAGTGACACCTTTTTCTCCACTCAACCTCTTCATTTCCTTTGATCCTGTTACCTCCCCTCCATATACTAATGTCCTCTTAAATTGAGATAAGACAGTAATGAATCACTCTAGCAAAAGTACACAGGACTAAACAAAGATGCCACATTCTGGCATCTCTTGTCACTGAGACCCATCAGGATAGGGCACAGCAAGACTTCAGGTTTCCTGATGCAGAGCTCCTAAAACTGTGGTCTCCACTTCATAGTTAATGCATGTTTTGGGGCGGCAAAAATACAAATCTCTCTTGAATGTTTGAATTGTGCCTTGTTGCCTAAAGAGTTTTGTCTTTTTTTTTTTTTCTTTTGGCCTGTCCTAATTCCTGATGTCAGGTCCCTGGGGTATCTGTGATCTGTGCTAGGTCTCATTCTCAGTGAATGTATATTTTATACAGTGTGATCGCACTTTGAGCTAAAATAGATCATATCTAGAAATCGGCTGGTACGGCTTCCTAGGACGAAAGAATGTGAGCAGTTTGAATGCCTTTTGTCTCTTTGGTTTCTTACTGAGTCAATTCACAATACAGAGATGTTACCATATAGATTTATTTGGGGGGGGGGGGAAGGCACCATATCCCAAAGGCTAGCCTCCATACTGAGACCATTTTCCCAGAAAATACAGAATATCTGAAAATGAAAGGGACCTAGATGCATAATTTACAGTTTTTCTTCAGCTCTGGAATTACTTGTTTACTGGGGACAAGATGACTTTCAGCTCAGTCCTGTGCATAAGCAGGCCACAAGCCAATTTCTAGCTCTCTCTACACTTTTTAAGTGTTTATTAATCTTGGTTCCTATGCAAATTCTGTAGGGAAGCTGGCAGCAGATTTTTTTCATCCTCACTTATTTAAACTCCAAGATAAATCGCTCCTATAAAATCTCACTCCATAAGATGTGATCCCGCCAGGTTGGCAGGCCTAAATGTCTTGGGTCTCTTTTTTCACCTCACCCTTAACTCAGGGTTGGAAAGAGGTTGAGAGTATTCTCTTTGGTAGGCATGGCATCAGGTATTGAGTGAAGACCAATTCCTTTTTTTTTAATGTTTTATTATTATTATTATTATCATTTTAGAATTGCAATCTTTTTTAAATTAATGTTTTTTTTAAAATTTTTTTTAACGTTTTATTTATTTTTGAGACAGAGAGAGACAGAGCATGAACGGGGAAGGGGCAGAGAGAGAGGGAGACACAGAATCGGAAGCAGGCTCCAGGCTCTGAGCCATCAGCCCAGAGCCCGACACGGGGCTCGAACTCACGGACCGCGAGATCGTGACCTGAGCTGAAGTCGGCCGCTTAACCGACTGAGCCACCCAGGCGCCCCTAAATTAATGTTTATTTATTTTTGAGAGAGAGAGAGAGAGTGTGTGTGAGTAGGGGAGGGGCAGAGAGAGAGGGAGACACAGAATCCAAAGCAGGCTCTGAGCCAACAGCACAGAGCCTGACGTGGGGCTCGAATCCACAAACTGTGGGATCGTGACCTGAGCCGAAGATGGGTGCTCAACAAACTGAGCCACCTAGGCGCCCCATTGTTTATTTATTTGGGGGGGGGGTGGAGAGAGAGAGAGAGAGAGCATGAGCTGGGGAGGGGCAGAGAGAGAGGGGGACAGAGAGTCCCAAGCAGCCGGATATGGGGCTTGAACTCACAAACCATGAGATCATGACCTGAGTGGAAATCCGACTCTCAACTGACTGAGTGTCCTGAGTGAGGGCCAACTCTGATGTACATTCTTTTTGTCAGGGATTTAAAAAGCAAACAGAAATAGAGCCAAGGGTGGAGAAACTGAGGCTATCTGACTGTTGCCAAGCTGCTGAGGCTTCTAATCCTCTCAGCTACTCTACCGGGCTGGTTCCCGCTGAGCCATCACTCATTTTTCTAGATGAGAGGTCAAGGCAACAACATTGCTAAGTCAATTCCAGCATGCCAGCTCCAGAACACTGTAACCTTTAAAGACTCGGGATTCCATGAGAAATGTTGCAGCAGCATTCCAGAGACCTACGCATCAGACACAGACATACGCATTCTCGCCTGCAGCACAGGGTGTTGGTGTTCCTGCTTAACTCATCTTCTTGTGAGACTCTGGTGGCTAATCTCTCCTAAAAGTACAGTCAGAAAGGCTCATCTCAGTATGAAGATCAGCAACAAAGGGCTTGGGTTTAGTCCTGTAGTTGTCAGTCACTCGGGATTGGTAAGTAATCCTGGAGTAGTGGCTGGGGAAAAGGAAGCAGAAGTACTGAAGAAAAAAAAAAAAGCTGGGAGGAGCTAGAAAAGAAGGACGGTAGGTGGAAATGTATGACTTTTTCAACTTCCTGATGGAAAGATACCAAAAGAAATAAAACTCCTTCTGACTCTGAGGACCCTTCTTTGGCCATATCTGGATGTATATATAATAATGTCAAATTGCCACCAAATATATATAAAGTTGACCCTTGAACAACACAGGTTTGAACTGTGAGGGTCCACCTATACATGGATTTTTTTTCCCCCATAAATACAGTATTGTAAATGTATTTTCTCTTCCTTATGGTTTTCTTAAAACATTTTCCTTTCTTCAGCTTTACTGTAAGGATACAGTATGTAATACATATATAACATACACATTACATATTAATTGGGGTGTCTGGGTGGCTCAGTTGGTTAAGCATTTGACTCTTGGTTTCGACTCAGGTCATGATCTCACAGTTCATGAGTTCGAGCCCTACATCAGGATTTGTGCTGCCAGTGTGGATTGTGCTAACAGCTCAGGATTTTTTCTCTCCCCCTCTCTCTCTGCCCCTTCCCCACTCATTCTCTCTCCCTCTCTCTCTCTCTCTTAAAATAAATAAATTACTTAAAAAAAAAAAAAACAGGGGCACCTGGGTGGCTCAGTCAGTTAAGCATCTGCCTCTTGACCTCGGCTTCAGGTCATGATCTCCTGGTTTGTGAGCTGGAGCCCCACATCAGGCTCTGCACTGTTGGTGGGGAGCCTGCTTGGGATTCAGTCTCTCCTTCTCCCTGGTCCTCCCCTGCTTATACATGCTCTGTCTCTCAAAATAAATAAACTTAAACACACACACACACACACACACACACACACACACACACACACACACACCTGGATGGCTCAGTTGGTTGAGCAGTCGACTTTGGCTCAGGTCATGATCTCGTGGTTCTTGAGTTTGAGCCCCGCAGTGGCCTCTGCGTTGACCATGCAGAGCCTGCTTAGGATTCTCTCTCTCTCCCTTGCCCTCTGCCCCTCCCCAACTTGTGCCATTTCTATCAAAATAAATAAACTTAAATAAACACACACACACACACACACACACACACACACACACACATACAAAATACACGTTAATCGACTGATATCAGTAAGGCTTCCAGTCAACAGTAGGCTATTAGTAGCTAAGTCAGAGTCAAAGAGTTACATGCACCTTCAACTGCACAGGGGTCTGTGCCTCAATCCCTGCCTTTTTCAAAGTTCAGCTGTATTTATATACACATGCAAACATACACACCACCTGTTATACACAGTATCTATTGGTATAGTATACATTTAAAAGCATATGGAATTAATCTGCTTTACTTTCATGAAAAACACAGGATGGGTAGATGTACTCCCCACTTTTCCAAGTCATTCCAACAGCCATTTTATGTTACAAAGAGTCAAAGCTGGGATCTCATGGCATCCAAGCTCCCATGGATTGCTCTCTTTCTTTTTGTGTCCCTAGTGTTTGGAACCCCCTCACTACCTTCCCCAGGTTAAGACTCATAATAGCGAAATTAGAATTATAATTTCCATGCTTGAAAGTGACATTGAAGGCTTTAATTTCTACATCAGGGAGGTTACATATTAATAGTTATGCTTAGTTTCGATCTAATATCGTGGGTTTTGTAATGGTCTCCCAAAGTCTTCCACATCTTTCTCTTCCCCTTTCAATGTTCCACAGCCAGGATGTGTTTCCCTCCTCCCTGAATATTTTGGCTTCCTGTCCCAACTCCTTTATATTATCTTTGCTTTAAAACATGTTTTCCAATGGTTTACGTTTGTTCGACATATCATTTCTCCCAGGTCTTTATCTAGCATTCCTGCTATGAAGACCATACTGACATTAAGAACATGATAGACTTCTTTTAGAAATTCCTAACCCACAGGTAATATAATATTTTTCTTCGAGAAAAGCATTCATCATGCACTTGTCTCCTTTCTGAATGGGGAAACTGAAGCAGGGAAATTGTAAGACTTGCTCCAAGCCATAGACAAAGTCAGTGGTAAGACTGGGACTTATGTCCTCAGACTCAGGCTAGTGCCTAAAATCTAAGGACAAAAATGTCTTAGAATGACTTCATTTATTTATTTTTTGAGGTTTATGTACTTATTTAAGTAATCTCTACATCCAATGTGGGGCTTAAACTCAAGACCCCAAGATCAAGAGTTGCATGCTCTACTGACTGATCCAGCCAAGAGCCCCTAGAATAACTTCGGTGTTTTTTTTTTTCTTTCTTTCTTTCTTTCTTTCTTCCTTTCTTTCTTTCTTTCTTTCTTTCTTCCTCTTTCTTTCTTTGTTTTTTTGTTTCTTTCTTTCTTTCAAGTTTATTTATTTTGATAGAGAGAGAGAGAACGAGTGCAGGAGGGGCAGAGAGAGGGGGAGACAGAGGATCTGAAGCAGGCTCCCTGCCGATAGTAGAGTCCAATGTGGGGTTCTAAGTCTTGAACTGTGAGATTGTGACCTGAGCCAAAGTCAGAGGCTTAACCAACTGAGCCACCCAGATGCCCCTACGTTTTTCTTTCTTAACTTTTTACTGAAGTATACAATTTGCATGGGTTTTGAAATTTAGATTTTCATGCATCTATTTGACAGACCTGGAGCAGTTATTGTCTGCTGCTAAGGTTCTCATTACAGATGTAGGAAAAAAATTGTCCTCACCCTTTCTGTCTAATTGTGGCAGCCACGATTGAATGGGGGAATGGGGGGGGGGGATTTAGATTTTCAAGGGCTTCCTTAAACAGAAGCCTAGAGATCTGCTAGAAGTAAGGCTAATGACCTTGAGACATTACTGAATCTCCCACCCCCCCCACCCCGCCCCATTCCTTCTGAAGCATCGTGGAGAGAAATGAATTTCCAAGAGCCCTCGTGTTCTTCATTTCAGTTATTCCAGAGAGGCCTGCCTGGAGCATATTAGATTGTTAGCCAGTCTTATTTATGAGAACTGTATGCCCATACCCCAATTCAACCTTCCATTCCCCAATCCCAACTTATAGGTAGTAAGTATGGCTTCACTCCTGACTTGCTACATTGGAACTTGCTGGGTCATGGGACTAGGGAGAGGGCCAGGTAAGATTCTCCCCTTTTCCCTCACAATTACTGCTACTATGAAGTCTATGGCCCTGGTGATTTTTTTTTTAATTGCTTCTGTGATTTTATTAAAAAAAAAAAAAGGTTGCTTCTAGTCTTAGGTTCACATAGTTTCTCTATAGGGCATACGTCTTGTACAAAAAGGAAAGGCTACAGACTGGATAAAATATTCTCTCTTGATCAATCGGTTAGTTGGGTCAATAACAATTGAGATGTATTTGTTCAGGGCTCAATACCTACAGTTATGAAGGAATTAGAAGTACATCTTGAAAAGATATCCATATAAACAAATTAAAAATATAATTACAGAACAACAGACGAAATACAAACAAATCAGCAAAAGCCAGTACTTGGGAGCTGACAGGAAAGGGGTTAGAGTTTAGTGGAGTTAGTCAATGAGAGCTTTCTGGAAAAGGTGAGGTTTGAAGGAAGAAGCATGGGTTGGGCAAAGAGGATAAGGAGGTCTTTCCAGCAATAATGCATGGCAATGGTAGAGAAGAGAGAATGAGCAAACTATCAGGGCCAAATAGTAAACAGGTTAGCTTGCTAAGACTGGAGAATCTATGTTACAGGGTGAGAAAAAAACAAATCTAAGGACAGTTCATGGAGAGCCTTAAATGGTTATAAATCAAATTTGCTTTAACAGACAAGAGGGAGTTTTATGGGTACTCACAAAATGAGAATAACTTTTTAAGAAGCAGAGATACAGACGGACTGGAATAAAACAAAACTGAAGAGTTAGAAAAATAGGGAAGCTGCCGCAAAATTTTTCAGGAGAGAAATAAAAATGGCTGTGTTCTGATGCCAATTCTGCCATTTATTTGCTGTATGACAAGTCACTGAATCTATGTGTGTCTGTTTTCTCATCTGTAAGATGGGAAAAATGGGGTCCACCTAAACAGGCTGTTGAAAGGATTAAACGAATTAATATGTGAAAAGTGTGTAGTAAGCATTCCATACATTATTATTCAGTGACTAGATTATTAGCATATAACTAAGTTATTACTATTATTATTTCTATGACCTAGAAGTGGTCACAGAGAGTCCTGCATGTAACAAAAGGCCTCATCTCACATCTTAGTTTGAAAGGATTGCTTTCAGTCTGTCCTAAAAGTTATGCAGGATTTAGAGAACAAGAGGGCAGGCCCAGTGCCCAAGACAACAGCCCCTGGTCTCATGGGGCAATTGAGCACTATAAATGTGGCTAGCCGGAACTGAGATGTTCTCTGAATGTAAAATATACACTGGATTTCAGAGCTTCAGTACGGAGAAATAAAATCTCATTATTTTTTATATGATTACATGTGGAAATATTTTGGATATGTTGGGTTAAATAAGATGTGTCAATCTCCATTGTTTCCCTTTCGTTCTCTGATGTGCTACTAGAAAATTTAAAGTCACTTAGTTGGCTCCAATATATTTCCATTGTACAGTGCTGGTCCGTATGTCATTCAGCATTTGAGTTTGGAAATCAAGGGGTACTACATGAGAAGGTTCTATAAAGGAATATGGGGATTACGGATGAATCTCTTTGTCCTTGACACTTTAAAAATACATATTTATATATATGTATAAATACATATTTATATATGATTAATATACATTTCTATTAAAATATATATAACCCCGATTTGTGAGATATCTACAGAACTACTATCTATTGAGGGAACCACAGCTAGTTTAACTTTAAAGAGGACACAACTGGCAAAGGGTCTTTTAGTTTAAAAAAGAAGAAACAAAGATGAAAACGGAAAAAAGATGAAAAACATATCTTACTGTGAACATTAAATCACGGAAACGAAAATCTTCCTAACTTTTGAAATCACTCCCTCAAAGGTCCAAATGGCATTGGTTTAAGTAACCTGGATTATTAAAAGTTTTCTGGCAATTTTTTTTTCATAATCATCCCTTCAAGTTGTTTAAAATAACAGGAATAAGTACTGCCAAATAGCTTCCAGTCAGGGCTTTCCGCTGATCTGGAGGTAAAAATCCAGTTTGGGGTTTTGCTCTGAATTGATATTTTAACATTTTACCCTGATGTACCAGCCAATTGCACAGACTTCAACTTCCAAATGTAGCTGGGGGTGGGGTGTGTGTGTGGGGGGGGTCCTCACGCGGCTTTCCCCGCTTCTCCAACCCTTCTGGGCTCCTTTCGGCTCGCGACGATCCGGCTCTCCCCAGTGGCGCCGACAGGTGCAGCGCGGGGAGCCGCCTTCCGCCCCCAGCACGCGCCCGCGACCCCGCACCCTCTCGCCCAGCCGGCCGCGCCCTCGCCGCTCCGCCCCCTGCCCCGGCGCGCGCGCGCACAGCGGCGGGGGCGCACCCGGCCGGCGGGGCCGCGCACGCAGCTGCCGCCGCCGCCGCCGCCGCCTCCTTCCCTCCCTGCAGGCCCTCCTCCCCTGCCCTCCCCTCCGCCCCCTTCCCCGTAGGCAGCCCGCCCGCCCGCCCGCACTGCCTCCCTCCCGGCCGCGAGCGCTCCGGCTGGGTCTCTCCCCCGCCCCCCCCCTACCCCAGGCTCCCCGGTCGCTCTCCTCAGGCGGTCGCCCGCGCTCGGTGGATGTGGCTGGCAGCCGCCCCCTCCCTCGCTCGCCGCCTGCTCTTCCTCGGCCCTCCGCCTCCTCCCCTCCTCCTTCTCCTCCTCAGCCGCTCCTCTCGCCGCCGCCTCCACAGCCTGGGCCGCGCCGCGATGCCGGAGAAGAGGCCCTTCGAGCGGCTGCCTGCCGATGTCTCCCCCATCAACTACAGCCTTTGCCTCAAGCCCGACTTGCTGGACTTCACCTTCGAGGGCAAGCTGGAGGCCGCCGCCCAGGTACGGCGACCCTCGGGCGCCGGGGGCGAGCTGTGGGGCAAGCAGTTAGGCCGCGGGCTGGGCTGGGGGCCCGGCCGGGAGGGCGGGCAGGCCGGCGGGCCTGGGCGCTGCGGGCCTGGGGCTGGCGAGGCCGGCTCGGGGAGCGGCGCGCCCCTCTGGGGCGGCCGCGGGGCGCCCCGGCCGATGTGCTCTGCCCTGCTGGGCTGGGGCCCCGGGCCGCGCTGCGGGGAGCGCCGAGGGAGCTGGCGGGCCCTGCCCGAGCGCCCGCACCCCCCCCCTCCCCACCCCTGCCCCGGGCGAGCACACCTGTGCCGGGCTTCCCCCCGACCCCAGGCCCTTCCGGGCTCGGTAGTGTTCTGGGCGAGGCTGGAGGCTGTTGGGGGAGGCCAGAGGGGTCATGGGAGTCCACGCTCCGTCTCACCCTCCTGACTCAGTTCTTTTCTCTGGTTCTCCCTACGCCCCACGGAGGACACATTGGAAGGGGCGGTCATCTGAGACTCCGACCGCCGCGCGTTAGCGTGGACGGGAGATTCTAGAAGGGGGGGAGAGGGTGAGAAGGAGAATGCTAATCCCGGGCAGCCTTGCTGAGTTCTCCCCGCCTGCTCCGGCCCAGGGGCTGGGTTTCCAAGATGATCCGCCCCCTCCCCCTTCCCCTCAAGTGACAGTGCAGCAGTGACTTTGTTCTCTCCTAACCTCTAGAGAAGCTGAAGGAGGACCCCATCTCCGCTTTTCCTCCCGTCTTCTAGCTTTGCAGGCTGTGAAGCAGGTGGATTTATTGTTACCGCGATGGTTGCTTAGCAGTAACAGTCCTCTGAAAGAAGCTGTTAGCTTTAGCATACCACTGTTGAAAATATTCCATTACTCTTCATTGCAGTTTTTGGTGAATCATGCCCCCCGCCCCCCACATTATCTTAAGTATTGTTTGATCTTGGAGACTTTTAGTACTGATGCCCTCCAAAGGTCCCGAACAATAGACATTTGTGATATACCGTGTTTTATGGTGTGTTATGTGAAGTCTGCGGTGAGAAATGGGAACCGTTTAGCAGTTATCTTTAAAAAGAATGATGGTAAATATATTGTTTCAGTTCTTTCTCTACTGCAGTCAGAGAGGGAAAACCAGTAGGCCTCAAGCTTAAAGAACAGGGTGTATATCGCAGCAAAATGAAAGGAATGTATGGTGCTGGAATGAATTGAAAGTTTGAAGTTGTCTTTGAAAGCTGAGTACTCAGATTGAAAATACGTCTGAAAGTGTAGAATTAAAAAGTATACTGTCACGTATGAAGTGCTTGTGGGAAAGCACGAGGGCTCTAGGGTCTGGCTGTTTCAAAAGGCAAAACTTAACCCGTTTGAAAGTCAGGTGATTTAAAAAAATTTCCACTAAGAATATGAATCAGAATGAGTGTATCTTTGGTCTAAATTAGGATTTGAGAGGGTTATTTGGGAGACTGTTTGTTTAAGCCAAGTGACTAGAGTGTTTGATACATATTGGCAGGGGGCAGATGGGAGGGACTGTAAACAGTAGTGTGTCTTGTGACTTGGCAAACCTGGGGGAAGAAGGACCTATGATGAATGAGTTCGCATTATGTGAAAAGACTGAGTTAGATTTAAAAAATCATTTGTTTCCTTACCTCGTTAGTTGGCAACATGGGTTCCGAGTTTTGAGAGGTATGCATATTGAAGGGAATTTTTCAGAAAAAGACTATCTAATAAAGATTTTTCAGTGATTATTAGGAAGTGAAGTGACAGTTCTGTTTAAGTGTTGGGACAGAACAAGATGCAGTGACATGCTTCTCCTTACCGCCTTTCTACTTGCTTTTCCAAAGTGGTGAAAACTATGTGGAAGACTGCTTTGGGCCATTGAGGGAGCACATGGTAACGTACTAGATATTAATGGGGAATTGTGAATTTGATACAAGGAAGTAAATGCATCTTTGTTCGTAACAGGAGGTTTTCAAAGCAATTCTTTCCAGAAATTCTTTGCAGGCTAGGTGGTAACACGAATGAAAGATGGTATGATAGTGACTTGTAACAGGTTTGATTACAGAATGATTGGACTTTTTAATTGCACACATTGCCACCTTTGGAAGAGGAAAGGAGTTAATGTTGGTAAAAGTTAGCATTAGTAGTAAAAAGCACATAGTCATGTTTTTGAGATACATGGTTTAGAGCAATAATTGTGGCGTTAGATGGTATCTTATTGTGGAGATCTAAAAATGTGGACAAGATTATTATATCTCTAGAAATCTAGATTTATAACTGGTATTGGGTCAGTTTCCTAACAGTTGGGATCATATTACACAAAGTATGCAAGTTGCTTGGTTGCTTTAGTTGCAAAATTTTATGATAAGCTCAGAGTATTTGTACAGGTTACATATTAGAAGCTTAGTGGATTTTTAACCTGGTCTGGGGTGTGGGCTCCTGGGGAAGGTGAAGAAATTAGTCAATGTGCACCAATTTTAAAAGCAGTTGTCTTTTACATAAGTGAGTGTGGTCTAGGTCAGCAGGTTTTTTTGCAAATGTGTTATCAAGGGCCTAGAGAAATGGGACATTTCTACTACCACTGCCCCCATCTCCCTTTACATTAGGATACTTGAGAGCTTTTGTAGCTATTTCAAATTCTGATTTCTCTTGCTTTGTGGATAATTAATAAAAAATAGATAAGATGTTTATGTGAGTGGCTACACTTTCCTGTTACTAGGGTATTGTGGTTTATACAGTAATTGGGCTTTCTCTTATGGAAATAGTTAACCTGTGCCAAAGAAATTAACTTCATCCTTCAAGGCCAGAAGTCAGGATATAGTAGACAATCCTTGGTCTTTGCCAACAAAATACTCATGTTGGTGATGACTAAATTGGCACTTAGCGGAGAGTTACAGATATAGTAGTTTGTTTGGCAGGCTAAAACCTGGCACCTAGATGGATGTTATTGTCAACCCTGTGTTATGGAATTTTATGCCCAAATTTTGCATATTTTCTTTAAATTTTTTAATGTTTATTTATTTTTGAGAGAGAGAGAGAGGCAGAATGTGAGCAGGGGAGAGGCAAAGGGAGAGGGAGACACAGAATCCCAAGCAGGCTCCAGGCTCTGAGCTGTCAGCACAGAGCCCTATGCGGGGCTTGAACTCACCAATCAAGAGATCATGACCTGAGCCCAAGTTGGATGCTTAACCGACTGAGCCACCCAGGTGCTCCTGCATATTTTCTATGCAGTCATTTTGGTTGTGTTTTATTACTTAAAAAAGTGATAAAATTAATAATTTGTGCAGCATTGTGTGGAATCACTAAATGGTCTTAAGAAATTAAATTGGAAAGATTGGTAATAAGGAACTGAAGTTGTTCAGATTTTCTTTTATTTCTTGAATTATATGTATGAAGAAACACCTAAATATAAGTAGCTTTTATATGTTAAGCTTTATCTACTATCATCTGGCAATGAATTTTGCAGTGAATTTTCCGGATAAATGAAGTTTACCCTTTGAGGCACTTTACACTTAAAAAAAATATTTACTGATTTGGATGGAAAGATTCCAAAAATGTATTTTTTTAAAACTCTAGTTCCTTATAATCTAGGTTTGTTGCTTTCCTCTTTTTTTAAATACTGGACGTTGTTCTGAACATCTGTCACTGATACTTGTAACCACAGATTTACCCAATTATTACTATAATTTACTACTTTCATATCTATAAAGTCTTTTTGTTTGTTTTTCTTACTGTTAGGTTATTACTTCTTGCTGCTTCTGGTGCCTGGTTGTTGCCGATTGTGCAATTTCTTCCCTCTTCTATTTTATTGAACTTGATCTGAAGAGGTCTAACTAACCAGATAAACAGGCTTTTGTGAGCTTAAAAAGAAATTTCTAAGTGAGAGTTTGATAGACTCTTCTGAGTGAAGGGTATGAGCTTTATTGTATGGACTTTGTATCATCTATTCTGGCTTCTATACAGGCTCTTTTTTTTTTTTTTTTTAAACTTCCTGGTTCTGGATAATTGGTGTTGTCCAGTACAACCTGGCCACATGTGATCTTGAGCAGTAAATTATCTATGCAACTTCTCCGAACTTTGCTACATAAATGAGCCTATTCTTATTGGAAGGTAAATCGTACTCTAATCTGTATGTGAGTCAGTGGCAAAGGACTGAGTCTTCCTAGATAGCTGTTTTGTTGCTAACTGGGATTCGTTCTCCAGATCTTGGAGATTCAGTTTTGAACATCATTTAAGTTTGTAGTTCTCAATTTATTTGGCCACTTGTAATCACTTTAAAATTTTACTTTAAATTAGGAAATGTTTTATAAATACAGAAGAGTAACTCACCACTCAGATTGAGCAGATATTAATGCCCCCCCCCCCCCCCCCCCCCCCCCGCATTTGCTTCAGACTATGCACAATGTTTTTTAGGAAATAAAAGGTCACAGATACCACTGAAGTCCATTTCCATCTCTTCCCATCCCTACTCTCAGGGTAACTTCTCTCTTTAGGTAGGTGAGTATTATTCCTATGTGCATATGTAAGTAGCCACCAACTGTTATTTAAACTTTTATTGCATATGTAAGTAGCCACCGACAACACACAGCAGTGTTCTGTACATTAAAAATTTTTACATTAGTGGTAATCGAAAACATTACCACATTTGACTTTCTGCAACTTGTTCTTTTCTTGTCAATGTCTCTCATTAAAAAACTTGGCTCAATTTGTGTTTGCTAATTATTTGCTCCTTATTGTCTTTAGAAATTACAGCCCTGTTCTGCAGAAGCAATGATTATTACAGAATTTTAACTATGAAACTGCTTGTGAGGCAAAGTGGTTCAGGCTTCAGACTGATTGGTATTTGGAGTTATTACACTGGAGATTTCCTTTTACTAAAATCTGAGGACTTTGGCAATCAGAAAAAAACCCTCTTGAGTCTTATAGTACCTGGAAGATGTATTTCTGGGTGATTGTAATAAAGACTTATTCAGGAAAAAAAATTATCTCATGTTGCTGCCTTCTTAGCTCATAGGAAACTTCCACTGTAAAAGTGTTACCAGTGGTCAAGCTGTATTTTCAGTAGAGCTATTAGTGTTTGGTCCAGTTGAAATACAGTCTATATCAAACTTCAAGAAGACTTAACCCTAGGTTTGAAACAAGGAAAGGATATATTATTGTTCCATTCTTTAGTAGAATCAAATGGAGAAGTTGAAAATGAGTTTGTTATCCACACAATATATATGCCAACTTCAGTTTTTTGCTTCTATTTTAAGCTTGTAAATTGTGAAGGTCTTAATGCTGAAATTCCTTTGAATTATTACCCATATTTTTAATAGTGGAACACACAGGTAACATTCACTAACATGGTGATGTTAATATGTGAGAAATCACATACTGAATCATCCGGTCAGTGCTACTGTTGGGAAAGCATCAAAAAGAGTAGTGTTATGACAGCTCGGAGCCTGGGGCCTGTTTCGGATTCTGTGTCTCCCTCTCTCTGACCCTCCCCCGTTCATGCTCTGTCTCTCTCTGTCTCAAAAATAAATAAATGTTAAAAAAAATTAAAAAAAAAAAAAAAAAGAGTAGTGTTATAGTGTGGTAGTCAAGCACTTAAGTCCACAGAGATATTTTAAACCTTGGGCAGTATATGTATGCTGATACCCATGGTGCTATATAATAGCACATAGTTTTTAAGTTTTATATCATTCTCCTAGGCACTTTATAAACTGTTGGGTGAATGCTGTTAGATGATATTCAGAGTTAACATTTTTATGATTAGAGTGCATTTAATCTTGGTCTCTGTGTCTTTTTTTTTTTTTTTAAGTAAACTCTGTGCCCAGCGTGGGGCTTGAACTCACAACCCTGTGATCAAGAGTTCCATGTTCTACCAACTGAGCCAGCTGTGTGCTCCTCTGTGTGTGTGTCTTAATAATAACATCTATTAATTACTGTGTATCAGGCACTAAGGGCTAAAACAAGCACTTTCCATCCTGTTCAAAATGCATTGTCTAACATGAAGCAGAATATACTGTCTGGTTTTTAAAATTTGAGTAGCTTTCTATTATTAAAATAAGTGTTTTTGTTCCTTTGGTTCTTCCCTGCCACCCTGCAAAAAAAATTAGTAGTTATTCAACAAGCAGCTTATAAGCAGGTGGGTTTTCCTTCAACACAGGAGAAATTAGAATGTACTGGTAACTGGATTTTGTACACTGTGCCTTTCCAAAGTACGCAAGCAGTTTCCCTCAGAATGTTACAGTAGTAGTGAGATAAATGTCATTTGGCATATGTAGTGTTGTACAGGTATCTTGACATTGGCAGATTAACTGCTTGGCTACCATTAAATTCACCAAAGCTGTTGATGGATGAAAATACGGTTGCCTAGATAAAGATTAAGATGCATAACTAAACTACTGTTGTCATTCTGTTGGCATAAACTTCAAACTCTGGAAGACTTTTATTCATTCAACTTTTTGGAGATACCTCCCTGCCCCTCACCGCAGCCTCATTAAGTGCTTCATTTCTCTGTTCTGAATTTTTTTAAAGTCACTTTATAAATAGGCAAAGTTTTGTTTGTTTGTTTTTGTTCAGATGTGTTATTAAATGGCCAGTTGGGACACAAAAGTTTTACTGCTGTTTAGGAATGTTCTTGGTGTGGGATTCCAGGGTGGCTCAGGCGGTTAAGAGTCCGAGTCTTGGTTTCGGCTCAGGTCCTGATCTCACTGTTCCTGGGATCAAGCCCTGCATCCAGCTCCAAGTGGAAAGCAAGGAGCCTGTTTGGGATTCTCTATCTTCCTCTCTCTCTGCTCCTGCCCCCCACCTTGAGAGAGACAGAGAGCATGTTCGTTCTCTCTGTCAAAATGAATAAGTAGCGGCACTTGGGTGGCTCAGTTGGTTAAACGGTCTGACTTTGGCTCTGGTCATGATCTCATGGCTTGTGAGTTTGAGCCCCACATAGGGCTCCGTGCTGACAGCTCAGAGCCTGGAGCCTGCTTCAGATTCTCTCTCTCTCTGCCCATCCTCCCCCCTCTCTCTCAAAAATAAATAAGTATTAAAAAAGGGAACGATATGATCTTGGTGAAGTAAATGGTATGAAGGAATATTACCACTCGCAAAATTTATTATGTATGTGTGTGTTTATTTTAAGATTTTATTTTTAAGTAGTCTCTACACCCAATGTGGGGCTGGAACTCACGACCCCAGGATCAAGAGTCGCATACTCTGCTGACTGAGCCAGCCAGCTGCCTCTACCACTTGAAAAATTTTTTTAAAGTTCATTAAATGATATTTTTGTTTAGAAACGGACTTATGAAAAGGATTTTTTAAAAACTAAGCTCTATACCTATCGTGGGGCTTGAACTCAGGACCCCAAGAATAAGAGTCCATATTTTACCAACTGAGCAAGTCAAACCCCTGGAAAGGATTGTTTTTAATGAGCCAAAATAGTTTCATGTTATATGTTGGAGATTTTGACAGTGTGTTACAGGCTTAATAACATACTCTCTAATTTAGTTTAGATAATTTTAGCTTGAGATTAATCATGTTTATTGGTTATTAATAAAATGATTATGGTATAGCTTTTCCCTACAGATATTACACTACTCTCTTGTCCTTACCTAGTTCTGTGGTCTGTTGGTGATCTCAAGGCGCTATTGACCTACATGTGGATTTTGTTTGGACTGTGCAGTGTTTTTGCAAATTTTGCATTCATTGCCATTAGTTAAAATTTGGGAGATTGCACATGAAATCTGAAATTTGTGGCTTTTTTTTTTTTTTTTTTTTTTTTTTTTTAAGTAATCTCTGTCTCTAATGTGGGGTTTGAACTCAGATCCTGAGATCTAGTGTTTTCATGCTGTACTGGCTGAGCCAGCCAGGCACCCCTGTGGCTTTTTTTTTTTTTTTAATTGGAAGATCTGTCACTACTAAGTCTGCTTTTCAGTATAGCAATAATTGGTTGGCTCCAAGAATTGGTTACTTCACAGAGCCTTCACTTGGCCTACTGTACTCACCTGCTTGGCTGGCCTCTGTAGACATTTGTTGATGATTTAGGGCATCTGTATATTTATTGCTTTAAATTTAGACTTTTCAAATGTCTGAAAATGAATTTGAGTTTCTGTTTAATGCAACAAGTATGTAAAACCATGGTTACAACCAAATTGAAAAATGGGCAAAGGTTATGAATGGACAATTTGCAGAGGAAAAACAATGGCAAAAAAAAAAAAAAAAAAAAAAGGAAGAAAGAAACTTTTAGGAAAGATGCTTATTAGTCAGTGTTACTAGTAATAAGGGACATTCTAATTAATACAACAGTGGAATACCATTTAAGACTCATCAGATTGTCAAAAATTTTTAAGTTTTCAGAGGATAATGAAAGTGAAATTTCTTTATTCTTTGCTCATTGGAGTATTAATTGAAAATACTCTAGAGGATAATTGGGTAATTCTTGGTAAAGAAAAAGGTGGATAAGAAAACATGGACCAAGATGAGTATTGTAGCACTATTTTTTAAATAACAACAACAAAAAAAATGGAACTAAACTAACTTCCTTCAGGACAGAAATGGATAACTGTGGTTTACTTACAGAATGGAATACCACTAGGCAGAAGTTAAAACTAATGAGTTAGATCTACATCTGCCCGCATTTACCCATCTCAGAAACAATGTTAAATGAAAAAAGCAGGTTGCAAAGGTTATATACACTTTGATACTATTTGTATAAAGTTAAAAACATTGCTTGCTGATATTTATATATGTAGCAGAAGTGCTATACATACATGAGAAAGAGCTACATTAGCCTTTGGAGAGTGGCTGCAGGGAATGAGGAAGAGAGGATGGGGCTTTCGTTATGTCTGTATTTTATTTTGGGGATCTGAAGCACATAAGACAAAATCTTAAAAAGTTTATTTGGTCTTGATGGTGAGTCATTAGTGTCTGTTACATCCAAAATGTTTCTTTGGTAAGAAAAAAATTTAAGAGTTTTATGAAGTTTTGACATGGTTTATAATATCACTTTTCTTCCTCTGTCCTTACAGAAGGTCTTATGATGGGCTTGATGTATAGGTTATAATACATAATTAATTGCAACCTATGAGAAATGTTTCCTGATTTTTTTTAATTTGAAAAATTGTAATTGTTTTAAATAAAGGTTCAAGTAGAAAAAAATTGCTTTTATTTCGCTCATTGGTCAGATGTTTAAATTCTGTGAAATACTTGTGTTTATTATTGCTTGTAATATAATTTGGAAAGTGTAAATTGCCTTGGGTTACTTAAAACAACTCATTTATTTTTACCATGGTGATGTATAAATACTCAGTCAAAGTTTTAGTGATGTCTGGGTTTTAAAAAATTGCCTGTGACATACATTAGGCTAAGGGGAAGATGCACATGTTACTAATCTAGGCTATTTCTGACACTGCTGGTTTTTCTTTTCCCTTTAGGTGAGGCAGGCAACCAATCAGATTGTGATGAATTGTGCTGATATTGACATTATTACAGCTTCATATGCACCAGAGGGAGATGAAGGTAAGAGCTGTTTTCCATTTGATTTGCTGTCTCTCTGTGTGTATGATGTGTATATGGTGGATATATACATTTTCAGATTAAGATATCAGTGTTTGTTACTTTAGAAATAGGAAACATTTTTATTTTTTTTTTTTTTTTTTTTTTTTTTTTTTTTTTATTTATTTTTGGGACAGAGAGAGACAGAGCATGAACGGGGGAAGGGCAGAGAGAGAGGGAGACACAGAATCGGAAACAGGCTCCAGGCTCGGAGCCATCAGCCCAGAGCCTGACGCGGGGCTCGAACTCACGGACCGCGAGATCGTGACCTGGCTGAAGTCCGCGAGATCGTGACCTGGCTGAAGTCGGACGCTCAACCGACTGCGCCACCCAGGCGCCCCAGGAAACATTTTTAGATGTTCATGGGAAATATTTTAATAATCTATATTATGAGATTAAGGAAATGCCACAATTTTAATTCTACTTCAAACATTAACTTATTTTTTGACTCTAGGCAGATTACATTTTTATAAATGTAAAATATATATAATATAGTAACATGCATATAAAGCCAAAGAGTTATTTTAAAAATAAGTACTTTGAACATGAAAGATTGGTTCATCCAGGCGGCTTAGTTCATATGTGGTTTTCTTAAAAGTTTTTTTTTCCTTCTTGAGCAATAGATTACAACAGGGATAATAAATCTTACTCGTAATGGAGAGAAAAATATTGGCCTTATGAGATTGAATGTGGAGGTTAGATGCTAGATGACCAAGTTAGTTACAGGGTAAGAATATGTTAAGAAGAAACATTATATAGAACACATGGGAATTCAGTTAGCGTCTTTAAAATGAGAACTATTTTAGACCTTGTAATTACAATAAGGATTAAATTGAGTAGTCAGTTTTGGCCTGAAATCCTATTCCCACATAAGCTACATTTTTAAAAAGTTGTCAAGTTTGGCAAAAACTCACAAGTATATTGATACTGGAACTGAAGTGCTTTTTACTTTTTTTTTTTTTTTTTTAAGTTTATTTATTTATTTTGAGAGAGAGAGAGAGAGAGAGAGAGAGAGAGACAGAGAATCCCAAGCAGGCTCCAGTCCGTCAGCACAGAGTCCAACACAGTGCTTGAACTCACGAACTGCGAGAGCATGACCTGAGCTGAAACCAAGAGTTGGATGCTTAACCGACTAAGCCACTCAGAAGCCCCATAAAATCTTTTCATTTGATATCCGGGCGCTGGCTGGCTGGCTGGCTCAGTTGGTGGAGTATGTGACTCTTGGTCTCAGGGTTGTGAGTTCAAGCCCCATGTTGTGTGTAGAGCTTACTTTAAAAACAAAAGAAAAAATCTTTTCATTTGATATCAAATAAGTTAGGAATTTGACCCTTTAATTTCCATTTAGTATTGCTCTTTCCCCTCTCCTTTACTCTGAAAAGAAGCATACAAGTAACATTTTATGACCAGGCAGTATTTATTTTGTGAGTTTTTCTTAGATTGTTTTGTCCATAGAAAGACAAAAAAAAAAAAAAAAAAAAAGTATCAGTTGAGCAGATCATTGCCAAGAAGTACTGATGTTCGATTGTACATGAGATCAAACTGCAGTGATTTTAAGTTAGAGGAACAGATCCTTCCAATGGACTTTGAGTGAGTGCCAACATTAAAGCAATTGTTTGGTAAATGAAAGAGGGATGATTTAATTTCTTTACCTTTGAAGAAAAATATAAGCACCTTAGCCACGCATATCAATGCAAACATGTTTTGTTACAGGTAGAGAACATTTAAATTTAATACAGAGTTTTTAAATGGTGCCCAGTAAAATACATGTGCACCCTCCAGCTGGCATGGTTTCAGCTCAGGTTTGTTTTTATCTTCCTCTACTAAAACGCCAGGAAAGAATTCAGAGAACTTAAATGCTTCGAATATGCATAACTGAATGGTGCCAAGCTCATACCAGCCTGAATATCAAGGAAGCAGTGTTTGTGTTCTCACTAAGAGGGTCAGAAGACAAATGAAAGCTTATAGGAAGTAAGGGGATTTGAAGAGAGATTCAGATAAAATATTAATTTTTTTTAGGTACTTAAAATATTTTCTTCAAAACTAGCTAAGGTATATTTTTCAACTCATTTCTCCTACAGCAATGGGAAAAACCTAGGGTCATGTGTAAGCACCTCTAATTTAAGGGATAAGAAGAGGGGAAATTATATTAATGTGGTATTTTAAGGTTTCAGTCAGAAACAGATAGATTTGGCCTTCTAGATACATACCCAGCTTAATTTTGCCCTTGGACAGAGTAGCATTTCTTGATTTTTACCTTATGGGAGAGTACAACACGTTGTTTCTTTAGAAATTAGTAGTTGGAAATTTGACTGCCAGCTCCTTCTAGGACTGTATGAGTTGGCAGAGGAATATTTGAGTCAATAGGACTCATTTTTTAAACCCAGCTAATCTCATCTAGTCCGGTACTTGTTAATACTTACAGATTGCCTTCTGCAAAACTGATTTACATATCTGTAACCACTAAATCTTGGTGCTTTAAGGTAAAATCAGAAAATCGTTTGAAAGCACAAAATTGTTGCTTCTCTGTGTAAGTTTTTAATTGATGAGAAAAGGCCATCTTATGATATGTGCAGTAACCCAGAAAGACCTATTGGCATGTGTCTCCTTAAACTAAGGCACTGCCTTTTAAACAGAAATAATTTATTTTAAAACCTAATTGAGATCTTTATAGTATTTAAAAAATGAGAAATCAGTAAGAAAAACGGCTGAAAACTGTTTTTTTACTGTTCTGCACTTCAAGGGTTGGTGAAATCACTAGCACTTAAGCCCCAGTACAAGGAGTGCACCTCCCTACACAGGGCAGGGATTAGTATTGTCATCAGCTTCTGCAAGAGAAATACGAAACTTTTGAGTGCCTGAACTCAGGTCCTGACAGGTAAAGAGTTTTTTAATTTATCGTTAATAGATGGCTTGGGCATAAGCACATGGAGAATGATCACTTGAAAGTTTTGTACCAACTTTTCCCTTAGTGTATACTCTGTCAGGTATGTTTGTGGCATTAGCTGTATAAGGAAACAGTTTTCCGTTGGCGACATAATATTTCATAGAAGGTTCTAATACATACTTTCAGGTCCACTAGTATCACTTTGGTTTATTTGTAAGGCATGTAAATTTTAACACATTTATTCTTGAAGTAGAATTCTATTTTTCGGTGTGTGCATAAGAGCACATGTATGTGTTTAATGAAAGGAAACAGCTTAGTCAGAAATACTGCCAGATATTAATAATTCAGAACAAAACTATTAACTTGAAAAAAAGGAATGGTTCCTAACACTTGATCATAAGCTTCAACAGGCCTTTATAAGCCTATTAGTAATATATATTCTGTCATACAGTTAAGTGTGGTTGAGGAATAACATTAATAAACTACCATTTCTTTGCAATAGAGTTGTTTTTGTCATCATTCGGAAAATACATGCATGACCAATTAAGTGCTAGCTCTCAAATCTGGAAAATTGAAAGAGAAGGGAAAATACCCATTTTTAATACAAATATATTGAAATATGATACAGAATTTCATAAGGAAATTTTATTTTATTTTTATTTTTTTAATTTTTTAATGTTTGTTTATTTTTGAGAGAGGGAGAGGGAGAGGGAGAGGGAGCATGAGCAGGGGAGGGGCAGAGAGGGGAGACACAGAATCCGAAGCTCCAGGCTCTGAGCTGTCAGCACAGAGCCCGACGCGGGGCTCAAACCCATGACACACGAGATCATGACTTGAGCTGAAGTCAGACGCTCAACTGACTGAGCCACCCAGGCACCCCCATAAGGAAATTTTAAATAAAGAATCAAAGTATGAGTTTAATTATAAATAACAGTGTAGAGTAGGAGTCTCAAACCAAAGTTACTGTTGGGATTAAGCAAATAATAAAACATGAATGAATTGGACTGGATATAGGAAAACAAGTGTGTTGGAACAGAGGCCAAACCAAAGAGTGCACGTCTCACGTAAATATTCAAATTTTAAAGAACTTTTCTGGCCAGCAACGTTTTTGTGAGCTATATTGATTTCTTTTGAATTTGCAGCCTCCTAGGGAACTGTGGTGTGTTATGCATATTCTTTATCATTTGGACATGAAAATAAGACGTGAGCATAGCAGTCTCATTAAAAAGAGCAAAAACCCTGGGGCCCCTGGGTGGCTCAGTCAGTTAAGCATCCGACTTCACCCCAGGTCATGATCTTGAGGTTCACGAGGTGCAGCCCTGCGTCAGGCTCTGTGCTGACAGCTCAGAGCCTGGAGCCTGCTTTGGATTCTGTGTCTCCCTCTCTCTCTGCCCCTCCTCTGCTCATGCTTTGTCTGTCTCTCTCTCTCTCTCTCTCAAAAATAAACATTTAAAAAAAAAAAAAAAAAGAAGAGCAAAAACCCCGTGTGAAAATTTTCTAGTTTTTAATTGAAACTGATGTATACTGTGCTGTATTACTATTAAATATATTCATCAAACTGTGTTAGTTTGCTGTATGTGTTCCAGTGGTATATATTTTTTAAAGATTCAGAATCTAGCATAATACCTCTTCTTAGGTAGCTAGCTTTTTGGGGGCACTAAAATGGCCTTATTTCTGAGCTCTTATTTTTATTTTGTCTCTGGTTTAATTACCGGTCCTGAGTATACTGAGTTTTGGGGATTTTGAACATAAAAGTCTATCATGTGCTATTATTCTTCTGAAGAATGGGTATGTAAATGCAGAAGCTAACCACCACTCCAGGCTGTATTGAAGAACCGGATATTTTCCCAGGTCTTTGGTAACTTTCAGGACCTCCTGTTTTCTGAATTAAATGGTGATTTTATTTATTTACTCATTCATTTTATAAAATTTTTTTTTAACGTTTATGTATTTTTGAGAGAGAGACAGAGTGCGAGTCGGGGAGAGCAGAGAGAGAGAGAGAGAGGGAGAGGGAGACACAGAATCTGAAGCAGGCTCCAGCCTCTGAGCTGTCAGCACAGAGCCCAACGCGGGGCTCGAACTCACGAACTGTGAGATCATGACCTGAACCGAAGTCAAACGCTTAACTGACTAAGCCACCCAGGCGCCCCTTCGTTCATTCATTTCAAAGTTTCTTTTGAGAGCATGTGTGCACACCCAGGTGGGGAGGGGCAGAGAGGAGAGACAGAATCCCAAGCGAGCTCTGCACCATCAGCACAGTGCCCTATGTGGGGCTTGAACTCATAAACGGTGAGATCTTTACCTGAGCCAAGATCAAGAGCTGGACCCTTAACTGACTGCGCCACCCAGGTGCCTCTGATTTTATTTTTTGTGCTAGTAAACTTAATTTTTTTAGAGCAGTTTCAAGTAAAAAGTGCAGATTTCCCATGTATTCCTTGTCCCACCCACCCCCTTTCCCCTCATAATCAGCATCCTGAACCAGAATGGTACATTTGTTACAGTAGATGAACCTACATTAGCACCTCATTAACACTCAGAGTCCATAGTTTACATTAGGGTTCACTCTTGGTGTTATACATTCTATGGGTTTTAACAAATGTAGTCACCATTACTGTACCACACACAACTGTTTCACTGCCCTAAAAATCCTCTGTGCTCTGCCTGTTTGTGCAGTCTTCCTTCCTAACCCCTGGCAACCACTAATCTTTTTATTGTCTCCATAGTGTTTTCTAGAATGTCATATAGTTGGAGTCATAGTGCAGTATGTTGCCTTTTCAGATTGGCTTCTTTCACTTAGTATTAACGCACTCAAGTTTCTCCATGTCTTTTCATCATTGCTTGAGAGTTCATTTCTTTTTAGCTCTGAATAATATTCCATTGTCTGTATATACCAGTTTATTTGTCCATTTACCTATTGAAGGACTTCTGGGTTACTCTAAAGTTTTGGCAGTTAGGAGTAAAGTTGCCGTAAATATCCACGTGCAGGTTTTTGTGAGGATGTACGTTTTCAGCTCCTTTTGATAGATACCAAGGAGCATGGTTGCTGGATCCTATGGTAAGAGAGTGCATTTAGGGGTCCCAGGCTGGCTCAGTTGGTAGAGCATCTAATTCTTGTTTGCCAAGTTGTGAGTTTGAGCCCCACAGTGGATGTAGAGATTATTTAAAAAACAAAACTGTTCAGTTTTGTAAGAAACTGCCAGACTGTCTTCTAAAGTAACTGTATCATTTTGCATTCCCACCATCAATGGGTGAGAGTTCCTGTTGCTCTGCATGCTCCCAAGCATTTGTTGTTATCAGTGTTTTGGATTTTGGCTATTTTAGTAGGTGTAGAGTGGTATGTCATTGCTGTTTTAATTTGCAGGTGCCTAATCACATGATGTTGAAACTCTTTCATATGCTTTCTTGTCATCTGTGTATCATCTTCTGTGAGATGTCAGTTCAGATCATTTACACAATATTAACTGGATTGTTCTTTTTCTTATTGTTGAGTTTTAAGAATCCTTTGTATGTTTTGGATAATAGTCCTTATCAGCTGTGTCCTTTGCAGATATTTTCTCCCAATCTGTGGCTTGTCTTTTCATTCTCTTGATATTGTCGTTCTCAGAGCAGAATTTTTAGACTTTAATTAAGTCCAGGTTATCATTTCTTTTTCATGGATTATATCCTGGGTGTTTTATCTAAAAAGTCATCACTGGGGCACCTAGTTGGCTCAGTCGGTTAAGTGTCTGACTTTGGCTCAGGTCATGATCTCACAGCTCGTGAATTGGAGTGCCATATCTGGCTCTCTGCTCACTGCTCAGAGTCTGGAACCTTCTTCAGATTCTGTGTCTTCCTCTCTCTCTGCTCCTCCTTCACTCATGCTGTCTCTCCTTCAAAAATAAATAAATGTTTTAAAACAAATTTTTTTAAAATAAAAAGCCATCACAATACTCAAGATCATTTAGGTTTTCTCCAATGTTATCTTCCAGGGGGTTCGTAGCTTTGCATTTTCATTTAGGTCTATAATCCATTTTGAGTTAGGTTTTGTAAAAGATGTAAGGTCTATGTGTAGATTGTTTGCATGTGGATGTCCAGTTAACAGCACCATATATCAAAAAGATAGCTCCCTTGTATTGCTTTTTCTCCTATGTCAAAAATCAATATGACTGTATTTATGACTGCATTAAATACTTAGGTATTTAAATTATGTATTTATCTATTTCTAGGCTCTCTATGCTCTTCCATTGATATACTTGCCTTTTGTTTTTCCAAAACCACACTATCTTGATTACTGTAGACTTTATGGTAAGATTTGAAGTAGGGTAGTGTCAGTCCTCTGACTTCGTTCTTCAGTATTGTGTTGGCTATTCTAGGTTGTTTACCTCTCCATATAAACTTTAGAATCAGTTGTTCAATATCCACAAAACAACTTGCTGGGATTTTGATTGGGATTGGGATTGAATCTATAGATCAAGTTGGGAGGAAATGACATCTTGACAGTATGGAGCCTTCTTACTCATGAACATGGAATATCTCTCCATTTATTTAGTTCTTTGGTATCTTTTGTTAGAGTTTTGTGTTTTTTTCATACGGATCTTCTATATATTTTGTTAGATTTATACCTCATTGTTTCATTTTTGAATATGATAATGTAAATGATAATGTGGTTTTAATTTTAAATACCACTTATTCATTACTGGCATATAGAAAAGTGATTGACTTATATGTATTAATCTTATATCATGCAACCTTATTATAATTGCTTATTAGTTCCAGTTTTTTGCTAATCCTTTTGAATTTTCTACATGACCATGCCATCTATGAACAAGGACAGTTTTATTTCTACCATCCCAGTATGTATACCTTTTGTTTCCTTTTCTTGTCTTACTGTGTTAGGATTTTCAGTACAACGTTGAAAAGCAGTGATGAGAAGGGATATCTTTGCTTTCTTTGTTCCTCATCTTAGCTGGAAAGCTTGGAATTTCAAGTTGAAGAAATTCATCCATTTCTACTTTGCTGAGAGTTTTTATCATGAATAGGCATTGGATTTTGTCAAATGCTTTTTGTACATGTGATGATTGTGTGATTTTTCTTCTTTAGGCTCTTATGATGAAGTACATTAGTTGATTTTTGAGTGTTGAAACAGCCTTGCATTCTAGGATAAATTCCACTTGGTCATGGCCCATAACTCTTTTTATATATTTTTTTCTTTTTCTTTTTTTTAAACATGTATTTATTTTTGAGTGAGGGGGATTTATGGGGGAGGGACAGAGAGAAAGGGAGACAGAATCTGAAGCAGGCTCCAGGCTCTGAGCTATCAGCACAGAACCCAACATGGGGCTCAAACTCACAAACTGTGAGATCATGACCTGAGCTGAAGTTGAATGCTTAACTGACTGAGCCACCCAGACGGCCCTCTTTTTATATTTTTATATGTTGCTGCATTTGATTTGCTAATATTTTGTTGAGGATTTTTGTGTTTACATTCATAAGAGATATTGGTTGATAGTTTTCTTGTATGCCTTTTGTTTTGATGTTATGGTAGTGCTGACTTCATAAAATGAGTTAGGAAGTTAGGAACTCATAAAATGAGTTCTGCTTCTATCTTCTGGAAGAGAGTATAGAGAATGTATATAATTTCTTACTTAAATGATTGGTAGAATTCACAAGTGAACCTATCTGGGCCTGTGCTTTCTGTTTTGGAGGATTATTATTGATTGAATTCTTTAATAGATATATAGCTATTCAGAGTATCTGTTTCTTCTTGTGTGAGTTTTAGTAGATTGTGTGTTTCAAGGAATTGGTCCATTTCATTGAGGTTTTTAAATTTGTGGGCAGAGACTTCTTTATAATATTTCTGTATTATCTTTTTAATGTCCATGGGGTCTGTACTGATGTTCCCTCTTTCACTTGTGATTTTAGTAATTTGTGTCTTCTCTCTTTTTCCCTTAACCTGGCTAGAGGGTTATTGATTTTTTTTTTTCAAAGAATCAGTTTTGTGTGTTTTTTTGTTGATTTTTCTCTACTGACTTTCTATTTTATTTTCCTTTATTATGTTTTTAAAGTCTATTTGAGAATGAGAGAGAGCACACACGTGCAAGCAGGGAAGGGGCAGAGAGAGAGGGGGAGAGAGAATCCCAAGCGGGCTCTGTGCTGTCAGCATGGAGCCTGATGTAGGGCTCAATCCCACAAACCATGAGATCATGACCTGAGCCAAAATCAAGAATTGGGCACTCAACTGACTGAGTGACCCAGGTGCCCCCTGTTTTTCTAGTTTAAATTTCATTGATTTCTGCTCAAATTTTTATTACTTATTTTTGTCTGCTTATTTTGGATTTAATTTGGATTTAAAAAACTTTTTCTAGTTTCCTAACATGGAAGCTTAGATGATTTTATTTATTTATTTATAAGTAAACTCTACACCCAACATGGGGCTTGAATCAGAACCCCAAGATTAAGAGTTGTATCTTCTGACTGATCTAGCCAGGTACCCCTAGATAATTGAAATTAGATCTTCTTTTCTAATATATGTTTTCAGTACTATAAATTTCCCTCTAAGCACTTCTTTCACTGAATCCCACAAACTTTGATAAGTTGTATTTGCATTTTCATTTAGTTAAAAATATTTAAAGGTTTCTCTTGAGATTTCTTCTTTGACCTGTGTGTTATTTTATGTATATATAATATATTATATATATAAAATATATAAATATATTATATATATAAAATATAAATATATTATATATGTATATAAAATATAAATATATATGTATATATTTATATATATATATATAATTTAATTTCCAAGTATCTGGGAATTTTTCCAGCTAGTTTTCTGTTACTGATTTCTAGTTTAATTCCTTTGTGGTCAAAAAGCAGAGGTTTCAGATTTCTCTTATTTATTTATTTTTAATTTTTAAAAAATGTTTCTTTTTGAGAGAGAGACAGAGCATGAGCGGGGGAGGAGCAGAGAGAGAGGGAGACACAGAATCCAAAGCAGGCTCCAGGCTCTGAGCTGTCAGCACAGAGCCTGATGTGGGGCTCAAACCTATGAACCGTGAGATCATGCCCTGAACCAAAGTCAGATACTTAACTGACCGAGCCACCCAGGCGCCTTGATGTGTATTCTTTTAGATTAGTTAAAAGTGTGTTTTATGACACAAAATATGGTCTGTCTTGATGAATGTTCCAAATGAGCTTGAGTAAAATGTGTAACACATTCTGTTTAATGAAATAGTCTATAGATGTCAATTATATCCAGTTGATTGATGGTGCTGTTGAGTTCAACTGTATCCTTACAGATTTTCTGCTGCTGAGTCTATTTATTTCTGATAGAAGGATGTTAAGGTCTCCAGCTCTAATACTAGATTCATGTATTTCTCCTTGCCGTTCTGTCAGGTTTTGCCTCATGTATTTTGATGCTTTGTTGTTAGACACATACACAGTAGGGACTGTTATGTCTTCTTGGAGTATTGGCCCCTCTCTCGTTATGTAATGTTCCTCTCTTTTTGCTTTGAAATCAGCTCTGTCTGAAATTAATACAGCTACTTGCACTTGTTTTCATTAGTGTTAGTGTATCTGTTTCCATCCCTTTACTTTTTTAAACATTTTTAAAAATTATTTTCTTTTAATGTTTATTTTTGAGCGAGAGAGACAGAGCGTGAATGGGGGAGGGGCAGAGAGAAAGAGGGAGACACAGAATCTGAAGCAGGCTCCAGGCTTTGAGCTGTCAGCACAGAGCCCAATGTGGGGCTTGAACGCACAAGCTGTGAGATCATGACCTAAACTGAAGTCAGACGCTCAACTGACTGAGCCACCCAGGCACCCCTCCATCCCTTTACTTTTAATCTGTAAATTTTTTTAAGTGGTTTCCCTAGATTTTGCAGTGTACATTTATAACTAATTCAGTCACTTTCATATAACACCATCATGCTTCCCAAGTAGTACAGGCACCATATAATTACAAAATATTCCCGATTCCTTCCTGCCATGCCTTGTATCATTGCTATCATTCATTTCCCTTATGCATAAGCACATGCGCGCGCGCACACACATACAAAAGCCAACCTAATCAAATACATTGTTATTATTAATATTTTGAACAAATTATCGTTTAGATCACTTAAAAATAACAAAAATATTTTTATTTTACTTTCATTTATTCATTCTATAATGCTCTTCCTTTGTATAGATCCAAGTTTCTGACCTATATAATTTTCCTTTTCTCTAAAGAACTTTTTTCTTTAATGTTTATTTTGAGAGAGAGAGAGAGAGAGAGAGTGCATGCACAGGGGAATGGCAGAGAAAGAGGAGAGAGAGAATCCCAAGTAAGCTTCCTGACTCAGGGCTCGGTCTCATAAACTGTGAGATCATGACCTGAGATCATGATCAAGAGTCCAATGCTTAACTGATTGAGCCACCCAGGAGCCCCTAAAGAACTTCTTTTAACATATCTTGCGAAGCATGTCTACTGGTAACAAATTCCCTCAATTTTTGTTTATCTGAGAAAGTTTATTTTTCCTCACTTGTTTTTAAGACTTAATTTTTTTTTAAGTTTATTTGAGAGAGAGAGAGCGCGTGTGTGCATGCGTGCATATCAGTGGGAGAGAGACAGAGACGGGGAGAGAATCCCAGGCAGGCTCTGCACTGTCCCTGATGCAGGGCTTGAACTCACAAACCATGAGATCATGACCTGAGCTGAAGTCAGACATTTACTGAACCACCCAGGTGTCCCTTAAGACTTAATTTTATTTTAGAACAGTTTAGGTTCACAGCCAGATTGAGAGGAGTATTCTATTTCACTTTCGAAGGATGTTTTTTTTTTTTTTCTTTAATGAGCAGCCGGCAAAAGCATATTAGAATGTAAGAACAGAAAGTAAGAATAATATGAAAGCTCTCTTTACAGAGAGGGGGCATTTGAAAGTGAATGCCACTGAAGGATCAGTTTCAAGGATACAGAATTCTAGTTTTTCTTTCTTCCCTTTAAATGTTTCATTCTATTCTCTTCTTGCTAGCGTGATGGATGAGAAGTTGAATGTAATCCTTACCTTACTCTTCTATAAATAGTTTTTTTTCCCCTGTGGCTTCTTTCAAGACTTTTTCTTTATGTTTGATTTCCTAAAGTTTGAATATGATATGCCTAGGTTTAGAGGTTTTGGTTTTTGTTTTTGTTTTTTTTTACATTTATCCTGCTTGGTCTTCTCTGAGCTTCCTGGATCTGTAGTTTGGTATCTGACATTAATTTGGGAGAAATTCTCAGCCTTTATTGCTCCAAATATTGCTTCCATTCCTTTACTTTTCTTGTCCCTCTGGTAGTCCCATCATGGTTACACCTAAAGTTTTCCCATAATTCTTGGACATTTTGTTCTGCTCCCCCCCTCGTCCCTTCCCCCACTTTTACCCTCAGTTTTGGAGGTTTCTTTTGTCATGTCTGCAGGCTCAGAGATGGTTTCCTCAGCCATGACCAGTCTAACAACCAACCCATCAAAGGCATTCTTCATTTCTGTTACTGTTTTTGATTTCTATCATTTTTTAAATTCCTTTTTAGTATTTCTATCTCTCTGCTTACATTATCTGTCAGTTCTTGCACGTGTCTACTTTTTTCATTAAAGCTCTTAGCATATCAGTCATAGTTTAAAACAAAAATCCTGGTCACATAATTCCAACATTCCTGTCATAACTGACTCTGGTTTTGATGTTTGTTTAGTCTCTTCAAATTGCATTTTCTGCCTTTTAGTATGCCTTCCAATAGTTTTTGAGACCCAGACATGATGTACTGAGTAAAAAGAACCACGGGAAATAGGTCTTTAATAATGAGATGGGGGGCATCTGTGTGGCTCAGTCAGTTGGGTGTTCAGCTCTTGGTTTTGGCTCAGGTCATGACTTCACAGTTGAGTTCAAGCCCTGTGTCAAGCTCTGCGCTGGCAGCGTGGAGCCTGGTTGGGATTCTGTCTCTTCCTTCTCCTCTGCCTCTTCCTGGCTCATGCATGCTCATACATTCTGTACATTGCCTTTCACTCTGTTGATTGTGTTCTGATGTACAACAGTTTTTAATTTTGATGAGGTTCAGCTTTTTCTTTTGTTGCTTGTGCTTTTGGCATAATATCCAAGGAGTCGTTGCCAAATCCAATGTCATGAAACTTTTGCATTTTTAAAATTAATTTTATTATTATTTTTTAATTTACATCCAAATTAGTTAGCATATAGTTCAACAATGATTTCAGGAGTAGATTCCTTAATGCCCCTTACCCATTCAGCCCATCCCCCCTCCCACAACTCCTCCAGTAATCCTCAGTCTGTCTCCATACTTATGAGTCTCTTCTGTTTTGTCCCCTTCCCTGTTTTTATATTATTTTTGTTTCCCTTCCCTTATGTTCATCTGTTTTGTTTCTTAAAGTCCTCATATGAGTGAAGTCATATGATTTTTGTCTTTCTCTGACTGACTCATTTCGCTTAGCATAATACCTTCCAGTTCCATCCATGTAGTTGCAAATGGCAAGATTTCATTCTTTTTGATTGCTGAGTAATATTCCACTGTATATATAATATATATTTATATATAATATATGTATATTATATATAAATATAATATATAATATATTTATATAAATATAATATCTAAAAAATATACAATATATTATATACTATATATTTATATATTTATATATAAATTTATATATTCTTATATATTTATATATAAATTTATATATTTATATATATTTTATATATGTTTACTATATAATTTATATATATATAAAATTTATATGTATAAAATTTATATATATATAATATATATAAAATCTATATATATAAAATATATATAAAATCTATATCTATAAAATATATATAAAATTTATATATATAATATAAATACATAAATATAATATATAATATACTTATTTTATATATTATATTTATATATGTATTTATATTATATATTATGTATATAATGTATGTATATTATATATAATATATATATTTATATATATAACTATATATAAATATATATACATACATATATACATACATATATATATATTTATATATATAGGTACACACCACATCTGTATCCATTCACCCATTGATGGACATTTGGGCTCTTTCCATACTTTGGCTATTGTTGATAGTGCTGCTATAAACATGGGGGTGCGTGTGTCCCTTCAAAACAGCACATCTGTATCCCTTGGATAAATACCTAGTAGTGCAATTGCTGAGTCGTAGGGTAGTTCTATTTTTAGTTTTTTGAGGAACCTCCATACTGTTTTCCAGAGTGGCTGCACCAGTTTGCATTCCCAGAAACGTTTTCATTTTTTTTTTAACGTTTATTTATTATTGAAAGACAGAGAGCGTGAGCAGGTGAGGGGCAGAGAAAGAGGGAGACACAGAATCTGAAGCAGGCTCCAGGCTCTCAGCTGTCAGCACAGAGCCCGACGCAGGGCTCGAACTCACAAACCTCGAGATCATGACCTGAGCCGAAGGTGGATGCTTAACTGACTGAGCCACCCAGGCACCCCTGAAACTTTTGCATTTTTAAAAAAACACATTCATTTTTTGGGAGAGCACAAACAGAGGAGGGGCAGAGAAAGGGGGATAGAGGATCTGAAGTGGGCTCTGCACTGACAAGCTGACAGCAGTGAGCCCGATATTGGGCTTGAACTCATGAACTGTGAGATTGTGACCTGAGCCAAAGTCGGACACTCAACCGACTGAGCCATCCAGGTGCACCTGCATTTTCTTTTAAGAGTTTTGTAGTGTGAGTTCTCACATTCAGGTCTTTGATTGATTTGAGCTCATTTTTAAAAAAAGTTTTATTTTTATTTTATTTTTGAGAGAGAGAGAAAGAGTGCAAATGGGGGATGGGCAGAGAGAGAGGGAGAGAGAGAATCCCAAACAGGCTCCACACTCAGCTTGGAGCCTGACTTTGGCTCAATCCCACTAATCATGAGATTATAACCTCAGCTGAAATCAAGAGTCAGACTCTTAACTGATGGAGCCATCTAGGCACCCTGAGCTCTTTTTTTAAGTTTTGTATTTTAATCCAGTACAGTTAACATACAGTGTTATAGAGGTGCCTGGCTGGTTCAGTCTAAAGAGCATGTGACTCTTGATCTTGGGTTGTGAGTTTGAGCCCCATGCTAGGTGTAGAGATTCCCAAAAAAGGCAGGGGGAACCCTTACAGTGTTATGTTAGTTTTAGGTGTACAGTATGGTGATTCAACAAGTCCAACTTTAGAGGCATCTGGGTGACTTGGTCAGTTAAGTGTGAACTCTTAATTTCAGCTCAGGTCACCATCTCACAGACTGTGGGATGGAGCCCCACATTGGGCTTCGAGCTGTCAGAGTGGAATCTGTTTGGGATTTTCTCTCTCCCTCTCTCTCTGCCCCTCCCCTGCTTGTTCTCTCTTCCTCTCTCTCTCTCTCTCTCTCAAAATAAATAAGAAATAAACATTTTTTAAAAAGTCCAACTTTATTCTTTTGCGTGTAGATATCCAGTTTTCCCAGCACTATTCTTTTTCTTTTTCTTCTTCTTTTTTTAATTTACATCTAAGTTAGTTAGCATATAGCACAATAATGATTTCAGGAGTAGATTCCAGTGATTCATCCCCTATGTATAATACCCAGTGCTCATCCCATCAAGTGCCTTTCTTAATGCTCCTTACCCATTTAGCCCACCTCCCCACACACAACCCCTCCAGCAACCCTCAGTTTGTTCTCTGTATTTAAGAGTCTTATGTTTTGTCCCCTTCCTTGTTTTTATGTTATTTTTGCTTCCCTTTCCTTATGTTCATCTGTTTTTTATCTTAAATGCCTCATAGGAGTGAAGTCGTATGATATTTGTCTTTCTCTGACTTAATTTCTCTTAGCATAATACCCTCTAGTTCCATCTATGTAGTTGCAAATGGCAAGATTTCATTCTTTTTGATTGCTGAGTAATACTCCATTGTATATATATACCACATCTTCTTTATCCACTCATCTGTCGATGGACATTTGGGCTCTTTCCATACTGTGGCTATTGTCGGTGGCACTGCTGTAAACTTTGGGGTGCATGTGCCCCCCAGCACTATTTCTTTTTTAAAGATTACCTTTCCCCATTGAATAATTTTTGTACCCTTGTTGAAAATCATTTGATCATATATGTAAGAGTTTATTTCTGGGCTCTTGATTCTATTCCATTAGTCTGTATGTCTGTCTGTATGCTAGTACCACACTTTTTTTTTTTTTTTTGGTTACTATACCTTTGTAATCAGGAAATGTGAAACTTCCAACTTTGTTCTTTTTTCAAGGTTGTTTTGGCTCTAAAGGTCTTTATGAGATACTATGTGATTTTTGTGGATGGGTTATTAAATTTTTGCAAAACACATTGTTGAGCTTTTGAGAAGGATTGTACTGAATCTATAGATTGCTTTGGATATTATGAACATCTTTTTTTTTTAATTAAAAACATTTTTTTAATGTTTGTTTATTTTTGGCGGGGGTGGGGCAAAGAAAGAGGGGGACAGAAGATCTGAAGTGGGCTCTATGCTGACAAGCAGAGAGTCTGACATGGGGCTCGAATTCACAAACCATGAGATTATGACCTGAACTGAAGTTGGACACTTGACTGACTGAGCCACCCCGGTGCCTCTAAGTTTAAAAACATTTTTAAGTAATCTCTACACCCAACGTGGGACTCGAACTCACAACCCTGAGATCAAGAGTCATACATGTTCTACTGACTGAGCCCACAAGGTGCCCCATGGAGATTATGAGCATCTTAATATTGACTTTTGTTTTTTAATTTTTTTTTAGCGTTTTATTTATTTTTGAGACAGAGAGAGACAGAGCATGAACGGGGGAGGATCAGAGAGAGAGGGAGACACAGATTCCGAAACAGGCTCCAGGCTCTGAGCTGTCAGCACAGAGCTGGATGTGGGGCTTGAACTCATGGACCGCGAGATCATGACCTGAGCTGAAGTCGGACGCTCAACCGACTGAGCCACCCAGGCGCCCCTTAATATTGACTTTTAATCATAAACAAGGGATGTCTTTCCATTTGTTTGTATATCTTCTTTAACTTCTTTTAGCACCATTTTTTAGTTTTGAGTGTATGAGTCTTTCACTTCCTTGGTTAAATTTGTTCCTGAGTATGTTTATATTATTTTTGATGTTATTGCAAATGGAATGGTTTTGTTAATTTCCTTTTGAAATTGTTCATTGTTAGTGTGTAGAAATGCAGCTGATTTCTGTATGTTGATTTTGTGTCCTACAACTTTGCTGAATTTGCTTATTCTAACAGTTTTTTTGTTGGAACCCTGAGGATTTTCTATATATAAGGTCATTTTTCTCTGAACAGAGAACATTTACTTCTTTCTTTACAATTTGAATGCTTTTTATTTCTCTTTCTTGCCTAATTACTCTGTCTAGAACCTCTAGTACTTTGTTGGATAGAAGTGGCAAAAGCAGCCGTACTGTTTTATTCCTGACCTTAGGGGGAAAGCTTTCAATCTTTTATTAATAAGCAAGATCATCTTGATACAATTGAATCTGTTTGTTTTTTCTAAACTGCTCTTATTCCGGGTTTGTAGCCTGGTCAGGGGTGTTTACTAAGGTTTTCCTTTCCCTTTTGGGCCCTGAAATTCAGTATTTAGTTCCCTCCCGTTATAAAACTGCTGAAATCTAGGAGTCACCAAATGTCTCGAGGGAAAATTGAATAAAGAATGTTAGACAATCTGTTATTCCATTTTTCTGGGATATTGGCCATTTGAATTCTGGCTGCTTTGGTAGTTCTGAATTCCAATTTTTGTGTCTTCAGCCCAGCAAGACTGCTGCAAGCTTTATGGCTCTCCTTTCTTCATTGGCCTCTGTGTTCTGTTTAGGAGTCAGAAAATGCAGCAAGGGAATAAAGAACCTGTGAATATAGAGTTGTTCTTTATGTGATTCCCATTCAAACACTTAAAAGTTCTTTAATCCGATTTTTATAATTGTTCTGATACCACCTAAGCTGTGATAGCCAGAAGCAGAAGTCTAGATGCATCATTTAAAAATGCAAAACATAACTGGGGCCTGGCTGGCTCAGTTGGTGGAGCATGTGACTCTTGATCTTGGGGTCGTGAGTTCAAGCCCCATATTGGGCTAAGAGCTTGCTTTAAAAAAAAAAAAAGTGAAACAATTCATTATGAGATCTGTAGAAGACGGTATTTCATTCAACTAGTTGTGTTTAAAATATATTTTTTAAATGTTTTATTTATTTTGAGTGAGAGAGAGAGAGCATGAGTGGGGGAGGGGTGGGGAGAGAGAGAGAGAGAGAGAGAGAGAGAGAGAGAGAGAATGAGAATCCCAAGCAGACTCTGTGCTTTCAGCACAGAGCTCCACGCAGGGCTTGATCTCACACCACAAGATCATGATCTGAGCCAAAATCAAGTCAGACACTTGAATGACTAAGTCACCCAGGTGCCCCTCATTCAGCTACTTGTAGGTACAATTATTGGCCTCAATCCGGATACACATTATCATCAGTAAGTATTAAGATGATGGTTTAATGATCTGAAGATGGTTATTAAAGCTTAAAATACTTTGTAAACATTGCATACGAATAATTTTTAAAATGTGAACAATTACAAAACAGTTATGGGTTATCTTCATTAACATGGTGTTTAATATATTATTTTATTTTTTTTTTTAATGACAAAGAAAGTTTATATTTGTTGTCATAAAATCAAACAACTTAGAATATAAAATAAACAGTTGGGGTGCCTGAGTGGTTCAGTCGGTTAAGCATCTGACTCGATTTCAGCTCAGGTCATGATGTCATGGTTCATGGGATTGAACCCCATGTCGGGCTTTGTGCTGACAGTATGGAGCTTGCTTGGGACTCTCTCCCTCTCTCTGCCCCTCCCCTGTGCTTCCTTTCTCTTTCTCTCTCAAAATAAAAAAATAAACATTAAAAAAACAATAATATAAAATAAAAAGTCCTTTTTTTCCCTCCCTTCATTGTACCACCTACCCTCTAGCCCCAGAAGTAAGCACTGTTAATAATGTCATATGAATTATTTTATATGTGCAAATTTTTCCCTTTAATTTACAGAAGTGAGATTTTGATATACAGGGCTTTAGAACTTGCTTTTTTAAACTAAGGTGATATTCACTTTTTAGGACAATATACATAGATCTGTCTCATAAAAACCTGGTATAAATGTGTCATTTTACAAGCCATTTCTTTCTTTTCTTTTTTAAAGTAGGCTCTACACCCAACGTGCATCTCGAACTCAAAACCCTGAGATAAAGAGTCACATACTCTCCCACCTGAGCCAGCCAGGAGCCCCCCCTAAAGCCATTTCTTAATGCACATTATCCCTCCCTTTTTTGGCTGTTGTAAACGGTAGTGCAAAGGATATCTTGTGTACCAGTGAGAATATAGTTATAAATTGTATTACGCATAAAAAAGTACTTTAAAAATTTTTAACACATATCAAATTATCTGTTGTAGCTATGATTATCAAGTATCCTTCCTAAAAAGTTGTGTCATTTTACATGCCTGTCAAGAATATAGGACTGTTCATATCCTTTTTTAAAAAAAATTTTTTTGAGTTTATTTATTTATTTTGAGAGAGAAAGAGTGGACAGAGAGGGAGCCAGAATCCCAAACAGGCTCCACACCATCAGCACAGAGCCTGATGCGGGGCTTGAACCCACAAATTCTGAGATCATGACCTGAGCTGAAATTAAGAGCTGGATGCTTAACCAACTGAGCCACCCAGGCATCCCAGGACTGTTCATTTCCTTATATTGCCATTTATCCTGAGTATTGTTATCAATCTATACTGTCACCACACTGGATGTTATTATCAGTCTTTCTATTCTACTCTAAGAAATGAAAAAATAATATTTTTATTTGAACATTTTATTGTATAAATAAATACAGTATATAAAATGTATGTTCAATATAAAATTGGACAGAAATACTACAGATTTATAATTGTTACAAAAAGTAAAAGGCCAATAAGTAGATGAAAAAATATTTAACCCTACTACTAACGGGTTCATAAAAAGCAGAACACAGGCTCGTACTCTTCATTAGACATATAAAATGAAGCAACTCTTTAGGAGGATATTTGATAATCATATCTACAGCAGGTAATTTGATATGTGTTAAAAATTTGACACAGTAGGGGTGCCTGGGTGGTTCACGGTTCTCTCTCTCTCTCTCAAGAATAAATAAACATTTTTCAAAATTAATTGAAACATTTTTAGTGTTTATTTTTTAGAGAGTGACAGAATGTGAATGGGGAAGGGGCAGAGAGAGAGGGAGACACAGAATCTGAAGCAGGCTCCAGGCTCAGAGTTGTCAGCACAGAGCCCAGCTTGGAGCTTGAACTCAAGAACTGTGAGATCATGATCTGAGCTGAAGTCGGATGCTTAACCAACTGAGCCACCCAGGCGCCCCAAGATAAAATCTTAAATTTCTAATTCCTGATCTTATTGGGATATCTAAGTTTATATATGAAACTGTATTTTGCTTTCTATACAAAATGCATGCATTTTAAAATAAGTAATCTGTAAGTACGATTAGCTCAACTTGGCGTCAGATTGAATATATTCTTGCATTAGAAGGAACAAATTGGGGGTGCCAGCTGAGCCAGCTCAGTTGAAAGAGCATATGACTCAGTCTTGGGATTGTGATTTCAAGTCCCCTGTTGGGTGTAGAGATTAAATAATTTTTTTTTTTTTTAAAAAAAGGAGGGACAAACGATACTGCTAGTCAACCCTTTTCTTCCTTTTTAGTACAAGTCAGAAATGAGAAACATGACGTTTGGAGTTGTGCACACTTAAATTCTTTCGCTTTCATTTTAGTTGGTTTTGAACGGTAATGGAAAACTCTGATAAGGAGTAGTCCAGGTTCCATAAGGTTATGTACGAATATAAAGTATATCAGTGTATCATAGTTTTAAAATTTATCTTATTTGTATTTAGTGGGTTTTTAACGTTATTTAAACAGCTTTAACGTGATATGGATTGCTTTAGTGGCTGTTGTTTTTAAGAATTTAGATAACTTGTCATTTGATTATAAAAGATACATTGGCTTCCTAAATTAGGTTAGGTTCCCTATAATCTGTAGACCAGGTTAGGGGCCCAGTCACGTGTATCATTTTTCATAATAATGATCATGTTTAGTAGTAATGATAAAAATACTGGAGAACTCATGGTTTATTGTATGCCAGGCAGAGTGTATTACATATTCATAGAGACAACAGCCTCAGGTACAGAGAGGTCATGTGATGTATGGTAGGTCATAAGACTGGTAATTGATGCAAATCCAGGTAGTTTGGCTTCTAGGGTCTACAGTCTGTTGCTGGTTATTAACGACACCATATTGTAAGTACTTGTTTGTGTCCATACTTATTAGAATCTAAGTTCCTTAAGGACCAAGAGCCATGATTCCTTCTTTTTCCTCTGTGGTCTTTGATAGTATCTGATATATAATAGGTAAATATTTAGTAAAATGAAGTAAAATCTAAAGAGATGGAGTGTCATGTTTGTTAGGACTGAATTTCTTCATATGCTTATGGTATTGACTTTTATGGGTAACAAAATTACATTATATTTGGGATTATTTTGTCATTAACTTTAATTTGTATTTTATTCCCTTTGAGGAATACAGTCAAAATATCTGCTAATTGTAAAGATTTTGTACTGGGGCACCTGGGTGGCTCATTCAGTTGAGTGTCTGACTCTTGATTTCAGCTGAGGTCATGATCCCAGGGTCAGAGGATTGAGCACCGCATGGGACTTTGCATTGAGTGTGGAGCCTGCTTAAGATTCTCTGAGTGCCCAGGTGGCTCAGTTGGTTGAGCGTCCATCTTTGGCTCATGTCATGACCTTGTGGTCTGTGAGTTTGAGACCCACATCTATCAGTACAGAGCCTGCTTCGGATCCTCTGTCCCCCTCTCTCTACACGTCTCCTGCTTGTGTGCTTTCTCTCTCAAAAATGAATAAACATTTTAAAAATTATTAAAAAAACATTAAAAAAAAGATTGTCCCTAAAGTTAAAAAGATGATTTTGTATAGTGTTTCATTTTTTTTTTAAGTTTGTTTTTGAGAAAGAGCACACAAATGTGAGTGGGGGAAGGCCAGAGAGAGAGGGAGATAATTCCAAGCAAGTTCTGTGCAGACAGCATAGATGTGGGGCTCAAACCCACGTTTGTCATGAAATCATGACCTAGGCTGAAATCAAGAGTCAGATGCTTAACTGACTGAGCCACCCAGGCATCCCCAGTGTTTTAAATATTAAGACAATGAAGAGCATGAAAATTGTAAATTATGTAATTTTTGGATTAAATGGAAAAGAAAAATGGATTCTATAATATAATTTTGTATTTGCTGAGTTCCCCACCCCCAGTTTTAATGAGGTATAATTAGCAAATAAAAATTATATATATATTTAAGATACATAGTTTGATGTTTTATGATACATAACATCATGAAGTAATCATCACAAGCTAATTAGCATATCTATCACCTCACACAGTTAATTTTCTTCATTTCTTTTTTTTGTGTGTGTGGTGAGAACATTTAAGATTTACCTTCTTACAAATTTCAACTATACAAAACAGTTTTGTTAACTATAGTCACATTGCTATGTATTAGATCTCCAGAAGTATTCATCTTGCATAGCTGAAACTTTGTACATTTTAATTAATGTCTCCCCATCCCCCTAGCTCTTGGCAACCACCGTTGTACTCTCTGCTTCTGTTTGATTATTTTGAATTCCACATACAAGTAATAATTGCTCAGTACTTGTCTGTTTCTGGCCTGTTTCACTTAGCATAATGTCCTCCAGGTTCATTCATGTTGTTCTTAAACATGTTCTCAAATGCCAGAATTTCCTTTTTTAAGGCTGAATAATATTCCATTATGTACATACACACACGTGCGCCCCCCGCCACCTTGTCCTTATCCATTCATCTAGGGGCAGATACTTAGGTTGTTTCCATGTCTTGCTATTGTGAATAATGCTGCAATGAATGTGGGAGATACTGATCTCATTTCCTTTGTGTATACATCTAGAAGTGGGATTGCAAGATCATAAGATAGCTCTATTTTTTATTTTTTAAGTTTTTAAAATTTATTTGAGAGAGAGCATGTATGCACACATGAGCAGGGGAAGGGCAGAGAGAGAGAGAGGGAGAGAGAATCCCAAGCAGGCTCAGCACAGAGCCCAGCTCGGGACTTGATCTCATGAACTGTGACGTCATGACCTGAGCCAAAACCAAAAGTCAGCCACTTAACCAACTGAGCCACCCAGGCCACCCCTATTTGTAATGTTTTGAAGAACCTTCATAACTTTTCCATAATGGCTGTACCAATTACATTTCTACTGGCACTATACAAGAGTTCTCTTTTTTCCACATCCTGCCACCACCTATTTATTATCTTTGTCTTTTTGATAGTATGTATGCTGTTCTTAAAGGCAAAGCTGGAAGAGTTATTCTCCAAATCAGTGCTTCTTAACTTTTTTTTCCCCAAGACATTCATAGAAAATGGTAATGTTTTCTTGGTACACTGGAAAGAAGAGTGTCACACAAGGAGGGTGACAGAAGTATCTTATTGTTCAAGCACTATCTGGCGGACCCAAGGGCCAAGGAAATCAGCATCTTGGCAGACTTGTAATTCATATTTGGAGCTGCCACAAAACACTGAAAAACTCTACTGTAAATTGTTTCAACATATTAACATTACAAAGGATCTTAGCTACCAAATCTCATATAACAAAATATCATTTTATTTATTTATATATTTTTTTACATAAGTAATAACTTTATAAATTTACTGTACTTTTTTATAAGTAGTTGATCCTTGAACATTGCAGGATTTAGGGGCACCAACCTCCTGTGCAGTTGAAAATCTGCATATAATTTGGTTCCTCCAAAACTTAAGTACTGGTAGCATACTGTGTCTGGAAGACTCACCAGCAACCTAGAGTTAACACATATTTTGTGTATTATATGTATCATATACTGTATTTCTACAATAAAGTAAGCTAAAGAAAAGAAAATGTTATTAAGAAAACCATAAGGTGGGAATGCAGTTTGTTGTAGCCACTGTGTAAAATAGTATATAGAAGTTCCTCAAAAAATTAAAAATATAATTATCATACGATCCGGTAATTCCACTACTGAGTATTTGCCTAAAGAATATGAAAACACTAATTTGAAAGGATATATGCACCCCTATGTTAATTGCAGCATTATTTACAATTGTCAAATTGTGGAAGCAACCCAAGTATCCATCAACGGATGAATGGATAAAGATGTAGTGTGTGTGTGTGTGTGTGTGTGTGTGTGTGTGTGCGCGCGTGCGCTCAGTGGAATATCACTCAGCCATAAAAACTGAAATCTTGCTATTGACAACAACATGGATGGAGCTGGAGAGCATTATGCTAAGAGAAATAAGTCAGAGAAGGACAAAACCCATATGATTTTACTCTTATGTGGAATTTAAGAAACGAAACAAAGGGGGAAAAAAAGAAATTAAGAAACAAACTCTTTCATACTCTTTTTATTGAGAGAGAAAGAGGGGGCAAGTGAGCAAGGGGCAGAGAAAGAGGTAAAGAGAAGTGGGGCTCACCTGAAGCGGGGCTCATGCTCACCCAGGTGCCCCAAGAAACAGACTCTTAACTGTAGAGAACTAATTGATGGCTACAGGGCAGGGGGGCGGGGGGAACAGGTGAAGGGGACGAAGAACACACTTGTCTTGATGAGCACTGAGAATGTATAGAATTGCTGAACAACTATATTGTACACCTGAAACTAATATAACAGTGTATGTTAACTGTACTGGAATTAAAATACAATTTTAAAAATTGAAAATAAAAAAAGAAAACCATAAAGGAGAGAAAGTACATTTACAGTACTGTATTTATTTAAAAAAATCCATGTAGAAGTTAACCTGCACAGTTCAAACTCGTGTTGCTCAGGGTCAACCGTATTTTATTTCCTCATGACGTTTCTTTTTTCTCCTTCAGTCCCCAAGTCTTTTCAGTTTTATTAGTCTAAGAATCAACTTTTGTGTTATTTATTTGTTTGTTTGTTTATTTATTTAGAGAACAAGCTGGGGAAGGGCAGAGGAGGGGGCGGACAGAGGATCTAAAGTGGGCTATGTGCTGACAGCAGAGAGCTTGATGCAGGGCCTGAACTCACAAACCGTGAGATCATGACCTGAGCTGAAGTTGGGTTCTTAACTGATTGAACCACCCAGCCAACTTTTGATTTTAAGTCCTCAATTGCATGTTTATTTTCTGTTTCCTTAACTTTTGCTCTTTATTATTTCCTTCTCCTTTCTTCAAGTTTGTTTTGCAGTTGTTTTTTTTTTTTTAAACTTTTTGAGATGGTTGCTTGGCTTATTAGTTGCTTTTGTAGTAGTACATTCATTTAAAGCTAAAAAGTTTCCTTCTAAAAATATACCACTTTTAGGTGCATCCCACACTTTTTTTGTTTTGGGGAAAATTCTCCAGGCAGTGACTGTGGTTTGATGCAGCTGCAACTCCTCCTGCCTTCTCCTCTTTTTTTGTTTCCTTTTTTTAAATACAGCTTTATAAGGTTTATGTATTATTGGACATGTAATAAACCATGTGTACTAAAATGTATAATTTGGGGGCACCTTGGTGGGTCTGTCGGTTGAGTGTCTGACTCTTGATTTCAGCTCTGGTCATGATCTTACAGTTGTGAGATCCAGCCCCCTGTTGGGCTCTGCACTGGGTGTGGAGCCTGCTGAAGATTCTCTCTCTCCCTCTGCCCCTTCCCTGTTCACTGACTCGTGCTCTCTCTCTCTCTCTTAAAATAAATAAATAAAATGTATAACTTGATACTTTTTGACCAATGGATACAACCAAGATAACCTATCCATCACCCCTGCAGTGTTTCCTCATGCCCCTTTGTGATCCATTCTTCTCCTTCTCTCCCCATCTCCAGGCAACCACTGATCTGCTTCCACGTTTTTTTGACATATAGTGTCTTTATAATTCAGTTCAAAATACTTTCTGATTCATGGAATATTTAGATGTACCTGGAGCTTTTCTAGTAATTGTATTAGGGTCAGGTAACACACTATTGGCATATCTGGGGGATAGTACAGGTTGGTTTGGTTCCAGGCCCCTGAAATAAAGTAAATAATCATGGTAAAGTGGATCAAATGAGTTTTTTTTAGTTTTCTAGTGCATATAAAAGTTATGTTTACACTATACTATAGTCTGTTAAGTGTGCAGTAGCATTATGTGGTTAAAAAAAACCAAACAATGTATATACCTTAACTTAAAAATACTTCATTGCTAAAAAATGGTAATCATTATCAGAGCTTTTAGCAAATCGCAATTTTTTTTTTTTTGCTGATGGAGAGTCTTGCTTTGATGTTGATAGATGCTGACTGATCTAAAGATTGAGGTGGCTGTGGCATTTTCTTTTTTATTTAACGTTTATTTTTGAGAGAGAGAGAATGTGAGCAGAGGAGGGGCAGAGAGATGGGGGAGATAGAATCCCAAGTGGGCTCCATGGAGCCCGATTTGGGGCTCAATCTCACAAACCTGAGCCAAAACCAAGAGTCTAGTGCTTAACTGACTGAGCTAGCCATCCAGATGCCCCTGTAGCATTTCCTTAAAATAAGACAACAATGAAGTTTGCTGCATTGGTTGACTCTTCCTTTCTTGAATGCTTTCTTTGTAGCATGTGATGCTGTTTGATAGCATTTTACCCACAGTAGAACTTCTTTCAAAATTGGAATCAGTCCTCTCAAATCCTATTGTTGCTTTATCAGTGAAGTTTATGTAATATTCCAGATTGCCCTTGTCATTTCAACAGTTTTCAAAGTATCTTCACCAAGAGTTGATTCCATCTCAAGAAACCACTTTCTTTGCTTACCCATAGGAAGCAACTCCTCATCAGGGCACCTGGGTGGCTCAGTCCGTTAAGCATCTAACCTCAGCTCAGGTCATGATCTCACGGTTCGTGGGTTCGAGTCCTGTGTCAGGCTCTGTGCTGCCAGCTCAGAGCCTGGAGCCTGCTTAGGGTTCTGTGTACTCCTCCTCTCTCTCTGCCCCTCCCCCACTTGTGTTCTGTCTCTTTCCCTCTCAAAAATAAACAAACATTAAAGTATTTTTTTTTTAAAAGGAGCCACTTCTCATCCATTCATGCTTCATTATGAGATTGCAGCAGTTTACTCACACCTTCAGGCTCCATTTCTAGTTATTTTGCTGTTTCCATCACATCTGCATTCTGAGTGTACTCAACATTTATTGATTAGGTTAGTGGTCTTACATAGGTGCAGTTTGTGGCACCCCAAAACAATTATAATAGTTACATCAGAGATCACCATAACATATACAAGTTTGAAATATTTTAGGACTTATCAAAATGTGACACAGAGACATAAAGTAAGCAAATGCTTTGGGGGGAAAATGGGGCCAATAGACTTGTTCTACACAGGGTTGTCACAGACCTTCAATTTGTAAGCAAAGCATGATATCTGTGAAGGACAATAAAATGACGTATGCCTGTATATGATTTTACTTCTTTGGACTTTAAGACTTGCTCTTGCTTTATGGACCAAGATTTGGTCACTTCTAAAATGTTCGTGGGTGCTTGAAAAGAGTGTGGTTTTGTAATTGTTGGATGCACTGTTTTATATATGTCTTAACCAAATCAAGTTTGTTAATTTTGTTTAAATCTTCATTTTTACTGATTTTTCCCTGCTTATTTTATGAATTATTGGTTGGTGTTTGTCACGATTTTTCTTATTCTTTACCTTTAACCTTTCTGAATGATTGTGTTTTAGGTATACCTCATGTAAACAGCTCATTGTACTTTTTTTTCTTTGAGTTACAATCTGAAAACCTTTGTCTTCTAAATAAAGCTGCTAATCCATTTACATTTAATGTAATTACTGTTATTTTTCTTTAAATCTACCATATTTTATGTGTTTTCTCATATTCTTTTAATTAGAAAGGTCCTAAAAGTAATGCTTGTTTTTTGGATGTATGTCAGTACCCCTGGAATTACAACAGCCATCCCTAACTAAAAAAATCCAGTGGTAATTGATCATTTCACCCTTCTTCTGGATGCTACAAGGATCTTAGGAGCACTTAATCTCTATGTATCTCCATCTGATTTACATGGTATCATTGTGGTATAGTTTAATTTTCCTCTCTCCATTTTTAAAAAATTTTAAGTCATAAGACATTATTTTGTTATATATAGTATAATATTTCTTTAGCTTTACCAAAATATTTGTTGTCTTGTTCATCCTAGCAATCCTTTTAGAATCATTCTTTTTTGTTTGAAGAATACCTTTTACAATGTTTAGTATGGGTCTGTTGATGGCAAAGTCTCTGATTTTGTTTCTTTGAGCATATCTTTGCTTTATTTTTTTAGCCTTTATTTTAAATTCCTACCTTATTGGGGCACCTGGATGTCTCAGTTGGTTAAGCCTCCAACTCTTGATCTTGGCTCAGGACATGATCTCATCATTCCTGGGATTGAGCCCCAAGTTGAGATCTGTGCTGGCAGCACGGACCCTGCTTGGGATTCTGTCTCTGTCCCTTTTTCTCTGCCCCTCCCCTGCTTGCTCTCTCTCTCTTTCAAATAAATAAAACATTAAAAAAATAAATTCCTACTTTATTGAAGTATAATTCACATGCAATAATATGTTAATTTTAAGATATTATTAACACTATTAATTTTTAGTGTTCATCTTGCATTTTGGTGAGTTTTGACAGATGTGTATTACCAGTGTTATAATATTCATTTTTTCAAACAAAAAAAAAAATTTTTTTTTTTACATTTATTTTTTGAGAAACTGTGTGACAAAGCGTGAGCGGGGGAGGGGCAGAGAGAGAAGGAGACACAGAATCTGAAATAGGCTCCAGGCTCTGAGCAAGCAGTCAGCACAGAGCCTGATGTGGGGCTCGAACCCACGAACTGTGAGATCATGACTTGAGCCAAAGTCGGACGCTCAACTGACTGAGCCACCCAGGCGCCCCTTAAAACAAAATTTTAAATACATGGGGCACCTGGGCGGCCCAGCCAGTTAAGCGTCTGACTTGGTTTCAGCTCAGGTCATGATCTCGTCCATGGCTCATGGGTTTGAGCTCCACTTTGGGCTCTGCACTGACAGTGAGGGGTCTGCTTGGGATCCTGTTTCTTTCTCTCTCTCCCCCTCCCCCACCTCAAAAAATTAAATAAATAAATAAAAATTTAAGTAAAATCTACTTCCAATGTAGGGCTCAAACACATGACCTCAAGAGTTGCATGTTCTACCAACTAAACAAGCCAGGTGCCCCATAATATTCCTTTTTTTTTTTTTTTTTTAATTTGAGAGAGAGAGAGAGAGAGAGATCTTGAGCAGAGGACAGGGGCAGAGGGAGAGAGAGAATCCCAAATAGGCTTCATGCTCAACGTGAGCCTGACATGGGGGTTGATCCCACAATCCTGGGATCATGACCTGAGTTGAAATCAAAGAGTTGGATGCTCCACTGACTGAGCCACCCAAGCGTCACCCCCCACCTCCATAGCATTCATTTTTGAAGAATTAATTTTCCTTGCTGCAAAATTCTAGATTGGCAGTTATTTTCTTTCAGTACATTGGCTATTTTATTCCACTGTCTTCCTCCTTCCATTGTTACCCTTACAAAGTCAGTTCTAGGCTATTATTTTTTTGACAACAGCGCTCCCCTCACACTCTCTTAGTTCTTGGTTCCATGTTCTCTGTAGGTTCCCCTGTAATTCCTCCAGAATGGTGTGGTTTTTTTTTTTTTCCCAGTGCAAAACCATTTTGGTTTTTATGAAAAAACAAGGTATGTTGCAAGTAGCAGGTGGCTATTGGAAGCCTCTGTTGAACTTTGAATTCTTTTTCATTGCACCATGAACTGCTTTCTGAAACCACAGAAACACTATGGTCGATAGGTTGCCATCTGAATAAACAAAACAAAACCTAATCACATTTGATTTAGTATTGAACTATATAGGCATATGTAGGTTATCTAGAGTTATGTGGATTAGGTTGCCTAATTAGGTTACATACAGATGTGGCTTGGAAGAAATGATATTCTGAGTTCCAAATAGACCATTAATTTATTTTTATTTTTTAAAGTTTTTATCTAAATTCCAGTTAGTTAACACATAGTATAATATTAGTTTTAGGTATAGAATTTAGTTTTACATACAATGCCTTGTGCTCATCAGAACAAGTGCCCTCCATAATCCCCATCACCTATTTAACCCATCCCCCACCCACCTCCCCTATAGTAACTATCAGTTTTTTCTCTATAGTTAAGAGTCTGTTTCTTGGTTTCCCTCTCTTTTTTTTCCTCCCACTGTGTTTTAAATTCCACATATGAGTATTCGTCTTTCTCTGACTGACTTATTTCACTTAACATAATCCTGTCTAGCTCCATCCACATTGATGCAAATAGCAAGATTTCATTCTTTTTTATGGTTGAGTAATATTCCATAGTGTGTGTGTGTGTGTGTGTGTGTGTGTGTGTGTGTGTGTGTGTGTGTCTGTGTGTCTGTGTGTGTGTGAGAGAGAGAGAAGACAGACAGACAGACAGATGTGTGTACACCCCACATCTTTGTCCATTCATCAGTCAATGGACAGACATTTGGACTCTTTCCATACTTTGGCTCTTGTTGGTAATGCTGCTGTAAACATCAGGGTGCATATATCCCTTCAAATTAGTATTTTTGTATCCTTTGGGTAAATACCTCCCTAGTGCAATTGCTGGGTCATAGGGTAGTTCTATTTTTAACTTTTTGAGGAACTGCGGTACTGTTTTCCAGAGTGGCTGCACCAGTTTGCGTTCCCACCAACAATGTAAGAGGATTCCCCTTTCTCTGCATCCTTGCCAACACCTGTTGTTTCTTGTGTTGTTAATTTTAGCCATTTTGATTAGTGTGAAATGATACCTCATTGTAGTTTTGATTTGTATTTCCCTGATGATGAGTGATGTTGAGCATCTTTTCATGTGTCTCTTGGCCATCTGCATGTCTTGTTTTGGAAAATGTCTCCAAATGACCATTTATAAAGGAACTTTTGAAGTACAGTTGAATTGGAACTTCTGTTACTGGCATTTTTAGAAGATTGTATATTTGTATCTCAGTATAATACGAGAACAGAATCCACTCGAAGCTTGTGTAGATGATGTAAGCTATAACAATTTTGGCTGACTTTATGTATTTTTTTTTCTATTTCAATCATTTTAAAAATGTGGCTTTCTGAGTATACTCTCTTGTATTTCTCTCTTTGTACTTCCTTTCCTGTGATTAAATTTCATCATGTTTAAACGTAAAGAGGAAAAAAGTGTTGCATGGTTCAACTAATGTTTTACCTTTTAGTGCATGATGTTCATGCTCAAATATTAATATAGGAAGAGTTTTTTGATGCAGACAGAGAGGGCATATATAGAGGGCTAACATGAAGAAGTTAAATGGAGTGGAGAAGAGGTGCTTTTGTCCTAAACTTAATACTTATTGCTTCTGCTGAATTTTCCTGGTGAAACACCAACTTTAGTTAATTGAAAACTTAAAATTTTTTTCATGTTTATTATTTTTGAGAGAGAGCATGTGCAAGTGGGGGAAGGGCAGAGAGAGAGAGAGAGGGAGGGAGGGAGGGAGGGAGGGAGGGAGACACAGAATCTGAAGCAGACTCCAGGCTCTGAGTTGTCAGCACAGAGCCCAATGCATGGCTTGAACTTGCGAACCGTGAGATCATGACCTGACCTGAGCTGAAGTCGGATGAGCCACCCAGGCGCCCCAGAAACTTACTTTTTAATACAAAAGTAGTATTTCATGAAAAACTGAACTTTGCTTATTTTGGGGCTTGTTATAAATCAGTACATAAAAAGCTTCCTCATTTTTTAATGGTTAATTAGTATTCTGTGAAATGAATTTATCATAATTCATTAAGCCAGTCCACTGCTGATGGATATTTAAATGGAATTCTATGCTGCAGTGAATAGTATTGTATATATCACACATCATTTTGCATATATGAGAAGGTATTTGGGATAATTCCTGGAAGTTGAATTATTGGTTCAGAAGGTATATATATTTGTAATGTTGATTGATATTGTCAAATTGCACTTTATAGAGACTATACTAATATCCAGAAACTTGTTAATCAAACACTCTATTCAGTACCGTATCATCTCAAATTTTTTTATCTTTGGTAATCTGATAGGTAAAAGGTAATCTTATAATACCTTTACTTTGTATTTCTTTATATTATCAAATTAAGAATCTGTGTATTTTAAAAACCATTCATATTCGGGGCACCTGGGTGGCTCAGTCAGTTAAGCATCCAACTCTTGATTTCAACTCAGGTCATGATTTCATGGTCATGTATCAGGCTCTGCAGTGACTGCATGGAGCCTGTTTGGGAGCCTCTCTCTGTCACTCTCTCTCTGCCCCTCCCCTGCTCATGCTTTCTCTCTATCTCAAAATAAATAAACAATTAAAACAATTCTTGTTTGAATTTTCTGTGATGTGCCTGTTCATATCATTGCCCATTTTTAATTGGATGCTGTCCTTTTTTACTGATTTTTTAAAAAAATCAATACTAAATCTAAGGGAGAGTAACCCTTTTTCTATCAGTGAGAGAGAGAGTGTGTGTGTGTGAGTCAGGAAGAGGGGCAAAAGGAGAGGAAGAGAGAATTCCAAGCAGGCTTCATGCTCAGTGCGGAGCCCAATGTGGGGCTCGATCCCACAACCATGAGATCATGACCTGAGCTGAAACCAAGAGTTGGCCCCTTAACCAACTGAGCCACCCAGGTGCCCCTATGACTTCTAGATTTTAAGGCATGTTTAGAAAGGTTTTTCCAGGCATTGGTTATTTGTAAAAAACAGTATTTTTATAGTTCTGGTTTTAAACATAAGTCTTTCTTCCACTTGGAATTTATTTTCATATTAGATATAAGGTATGAATCCAACTTAAATTTTTGCCACAACATCTTTTATGGAATAATCCGTCTTTTCCCTCATATTCAAAATGCCACCTTTATTGTATGTTAAATCATATGTATTTGATTTTCCTTTTTCCTTTTTGAATGTTCTGTATTGCTAAGTGTAGTTCCATACTCACAATTATTGTAATTTTGTAATATGTTTTAATAGCTGTAGAACAGGCCCTCTCATTACATTTCTTGTTCTGAATTCATCGAGTTTCTTATTTATTTTTACATATGAATATCAGTGTCAGATTGTCCCATTAAAAAAGAAAAACTATTGTTATTTTTATTGGGATCATATGATATGTAACCTAAAGACAATTAATAACAATGAGATTTATCCCTAAGATTATTTTTTACCTTTCCATTGTTTGTCTTTTGTGTCTCTGAGTAGTGTTTGAAATTATCTTCATAAAGATTTTACACATTTCGGGTGCCTGGGTGGCTCATTTGTTAAGCATCTGACTTTGGCTCAGGTCATGATCTCACGGTTCATGAGTTCGAGTCCCACTTCAGGTGAGCACAAGCCCCATTTCAGGTGAGCTGCATTTCTGTCTGTCTGTCTCTCTCTCTCTCTCTCTCTCTCTCTCTCCCCCCCCCTCTCTCTTTCTCTCCCCCCCCCTCCCTCCCCACCCCCACCTGCCCTTCACTCACTTGCACCCCCCCCAAGGAAAAAAAAGATTTTACACATTTCTTACTGTATGTATTCCTAGGTGTTTTATACTTCTTGTTGCTATTATGAATGAAGTCTTTTGTTATATCTTCTAGTTATGGCTCTTGATTTCTCTGTGTTAATTTTTTTTTAATGTAAACTCTATGCCCAGTGTGGGGCTTGAATTCATGACTCTGAGATCAAGAGTCACATGCTCTACTGAGTCAGCCAGGCACCTCCACTCTGTGTTAATTTTGTATCTTGTTTTACCTTACTGAATTTTTTAAATCATTTCTTTTCACTTGATTCTCTTGGATTTTCCTGAAATACAGTCTCATAACTGATACAGCTTTATCTATACTTACTAAGTTTTTACCAAGAGTGGCTGATGAACGTTTAATCATGTTTTCAGCATCTATAGGGTAAACTATTTTTTTCTCTTAATCTGTTTTTACTGAACTAGTTTAGTTGTGTTTAAAGCAACTATAAGAAATGTTTTGGAGTTAGGATAGATGACACCCATCTGTTTTTAGTATGACCTGCATTTCCTTAAATTTCTTAAATCTTTTATCGTGAAAAATATTGTGTACCTCAAAAAAGTGCCTATGGCAATTGTACAGCTTAGTACTATAATCCTAAAGACCTATTACCATGCCCTTTTCTGATCACATCCCATCTTACCTTACTTTGACTTTCAAAGTAATGATTTTCTTCTTTTGCTTTATAGTGTGACAACATAAGTACACATTCATGAATAATATAGCTTAGTTTATGTTTTTTGTACTTTATATAAATGGAATCACACAGTAAAATACTGTATGGCTTCTTTTGCTCAATATTAAGTTTTTAAGATTTGCCCATGTTGTATACAGCTGGAGTTTATTCTTTTTTTTTTTAATTTTATTTTTTATTTTTATTTTTTTTTAATTTTTTAATTTTTTAAAATTTACATCCAAATTAGTTACCATATAGTTCAACAATGATTTCAGGAGTAGATTCCTTAATGCCCCTTACCCGTTTAGCCCATCCTCCCTCCCACAACCCCTCCAGTAACCCTCAGTTCTCCATATTTATGAGTCTCTTCTGTTTTGTCCCCCTCCCTGTTTTTATATTATTTTTTTCTCTTCCCTTATATTCATCTGTTTTGTCTCTTAAAGTCCTCATATGAGTGAAGTCATATGATTTTTGTCTTTCTCTGACTGACTAATTTCACTTAGCATAATACCTTTTAGTTCCATCCATGTAGTTGCAAATGGCAAGATTTCATTCTTTTTGATTGCCGAGTAATATTCCATCGCGTGTGCGTGTGTGTGTGTGTGTGTGTGTGTGTGTACACACACACACACACACACACACCACATTTTCTTTATCCATTCATCCATCGATGGACATTTGGGCTCTTTCCATACTTTAGCTATTGTTGATAGTGCTGCTATAAACATGGGGGTGCATGTGTCCCTTCGAAACAGCACACCTATATCCCGTGGATAAATGCCTAGTAGTGCAATTGCTGGGTCGTAGGGTAGTTCTATTTTTAGTTTTTTGAGGAACCTCCATACTGTTTTCCAGAGTGGCTGCACCAGCTTGCATTCCCATGGAGTTTATTCTTTTTTGTCACTACCCTGCATTCCATTATAGAAACATACCAAAATATAGTTATCCTTTCTTCCATTGGTGGACATTGATGGACGTCTGGATTGTTTTAGTTTGAGGCTATTGGGAACAATGCGGCTACATACTTTTTTTTTTTTTTTTTAAAGGTTTATTTATTTTAGAGAGCAAGCTGGGGAGGGACAGAGAGAGAGAGGGAGAGAGAAGATCTGAAGCAGGCTCCACGCTGTCAGTGCAGAAATGGATGTGGGGTTCGAACTCAAATCGATCATGACCTGAGCTGAAGTCGGACATTTAACCGACTGAGCCACCCAGATGCCCTGCTATGTATTTTCTTAATGTTCAGCCTGGTGCACATAGGCATACTTTGCCATCAAGTATATGCTTGGAGTGGAGTTTCTGTGCTATAGGGTGTAATTATTTTCAAGGTATGTCAGTTACATTACCTCCAAGAGTGAGTTCCAGCTGCTCCACAGTCTTTGGTCTTTTTTTTTTTTTTTTTTTCCAAGTTTATTTAGTTAAGTAATCTCTACATATAACGTGGAGCTAGAACTCATGACCCTCACGAATTCACTGCTCCATGCTCTTCTATTCGGCCAGCCAGGCACCCCAGCTGCCTCACATTCTAATTAACACTTGGTGTTTTTAGACTTCTTGCTGTTAGCTAATCTGGTAGGTATGTAATGGTATCTGACTGAGGATTTAATTTTCATTTCCTGATTTTAATGAAGTTGGTTACCTTATTGTATATATATTGGGCATACATATTTCCTTTATTGTGTCAAAGTATTTTGCCTATTTTTATTCTGAGTTCTCTGTCTTTTTCTTGGAATTTAAAGGAGTTCTTTTTATGTTCTGGATGTAAGTTCTTTGCCACTTATGTGTCACAAATATCTTCTGCATCTTAAGTTTAATTTTTTTAATTTTTTTTTTTTTTGAAAGAGAGAGAGAGCAGGGGAGGGGCAGAGAGAGAGGGAGAGAGTGAATCCCAAACAAGCTCCATGCTGTCAGTGCAGAGCCCAATGTGGGGTTTGAACTCATGAACCGTGTAATCATAACCTGAGCCAAAATCAAGAGTCAGGTACTTAACTGACTGAGCCACCCAGATGCCCCTGCATCTTAACTTTCTTAATCGTGCCTCTTAATGTACAGAAATTCTTATTTCATGAGAAATACAATTTATCATTTTTTTCTTTTTAAAAAATTTTTTAAAGATTTTATTTTTAAATAATCTGTACACCCAGTGTGGGGCTCGAACTCACAATCCTGAGATCAAGAGTCGCATGCTCTACTGACTGAGCCAGTCAGTCACCACCCACCTCCCCTTTTCTTTTTCTTTGTGACTGTTGCTTTTTGTCTTAAAAAAACAAAACAAAACAAAACAAAACCTTTTTCGATTCTAATATCATGAAGATATCATCCATATTACCTTTTTAAAAAAAATATTTATTTATTTTGAGAGCACGCAAGCGAGCAGGGGAGGTGCAGAGAGAGGGAGAGAGAGCAAATCCCAAGCAGGCTCTGCACTGACAGTGCAGAGCTGGATGCAGGTCTTGAACCCACAAACTGAGATCATAACCTGATCCAAAACCAAGAGTCGGATACTTAACCAACTGAGCCACCTAGGTGCCCCTATTATCTTTTTTTTTTTTAAGTTTACTTATTTATTTTTAGAGAGAGTGAGAGCATGAGCATGAGCAGGGGAGGGGCAGAGAGATGAGGAGACAGAATCGCAAGCTCTGCTGTCAGCGCAGAGCCCCATGGGGCTCAATCACACAAACTGAGGGCGGGGGGGAGTTTGGCTCATGACCTGAGCCAAAACCAAGAGTCGGATGGTCAGTGGACCGAGCCACCCAGGTGCCCCCATCCATATTACCTTTGAAAAGCTTTGTTTTGATTTACATAATGTACTTCTTAAGGTATGGTACGAGTCCAGGTCCAGCTTGGTTTCTAACCCCCAAAGGGAATTGTGCCTCAGTACTACTTACTAGAACATTATCCTTTCCCCACTGCTTTGTAGTGCTCCATTTGCTAGTTCATGTAATTGATACTTCTAGTATCTGTTGATTAAGATTTTGGTCAACCTTTTGTGAGGTTAGTACTATGTTAAAATAGACTTGATTTTTTATTTTTTAATTTAATTTTGTTTAATTCCGGTATAGTTAACATACAGTATTATGTTAGTTTTAGGTGTACAGTATAGTGATTCAACAATTCTGTACACTACTCGGTGTTCATCCTGATAAGTGTACTCTTTAATCTCCCATCACCTGTTTCACCCATCCCCCTCACCCACCTCCCCTCTGGTTTGTTCAGTTTGTTCTCTGTCGTTAAGAGTCAGTTTCTTGGTTTCTCTTTGTCTCTTTTTTTTTTTCTTTGTTCATTTGTTTTGTTTCTTAAATTCCACATATGAGTGAAATCATATTTGTCTTTCTGTGACTGCCTTATTTCCCTTAGTATTATACCCTCTAGCACCATCCATACTGTTGCAAATGACAAGATTTCATTCTTTTTTATGGCTGAATAATAATCCATTGTATGTATATATTCCACATCTCTATCCATTTATCTATCAGTGGACATGTAGGTTACTTCCATAATTTGGCTATTGTAAATAATGCTGCGATAAACATAGGGGTGCGCGTATCCCTTTGAGTTAGTGTTTTTGTACTTTTTGGGTAAATATCCAGTAGTGCGATTCCTGGATCATATGGTATATTTTCAACTTTTTGAGGAACTTCCTTACTGTCTTCAACAGTGGCTGAACCAGTTTGCATTCCCACCAGCAGTACACGAGGGTCCCTTTTTCTCCAGATCCTTGCCAATACTTGTGTCTTGTGTTTTTGATTTTAGCCATTCTGACCAGTGTGAGGTGATAGCTCGTGGTAGTTTGGATTTACATTTCCCCAATGACAAGTGATGTTAAGCATCTTTTCATCTGACTGTTGGCCATCTGTATGTCTTTGGAGAAATGTCTATTCATGTCTTCTGCCCATTTTTTTTCAATATATGAAATTTATTGTCAAATTGGTTTCCATACAACACCCAGTGCTCATCCCAAAAGATGCCCTCTTCAATGCCCATCACCTACCCTCCCCTCCCTCCCACCCCCCATCAACCCTCAGTTTGTTCTCAGTTTTTAAGAGTCTCTTATGCTTTGGCTCTCTCCCACTCTAACCTCTTTTTCTTCTGCCCATTTTTATATTAGATTATTTGCTTTTGGGGTGTTGAGTAAAAATAGATTTGATTTTTATGACTACTAATATTTTTTAAAGTCAAGAAAAATATGAGATACTTCAGTATGTAAATAATGTTTTATGTTCACATTGTGAATGCAAGAGATCAGAGAATCAGTGAGACCTACAGGAAGCCTGTGGCTCACAAAGGAAGGAAGCTATTTTATATATTCTTTATTTTTTATATCTATTATTTATGTAGCATAGTACTGGTTGAATAAAAGGTTAAATTGAGAGGGGCGCCTGGGTGGCGCAGTCGGTTAAGCGTCCGACTTCAGCCAGGTCACGATCTCGCGGTCCGTGAGTTCGAGCCCCGCGTCAGGCTCTGGGCTGATGGCTCGGAGCCTGGAGCCTGTTTCCGATTCTGTGTCTCCCTCTCTCTCTGCCCCTCCCCCATTCATGCTCTGTCTCTCTCTGTCCCAAAAATAAATAAAAAACGTTGAAAAAAAAAAAAAAAAAAAAAAAAGGTTAAATTGAGATATAGGATTGTTAGCATATATGAACATATTTAGCAAATTTTCAATTAAGAAAAACTCATCTAGATTTTATTAAGTAAAGCAGGAGTTACCTTATAATTACCGATTGTGTTATCCACTGATAATACAGATTGGCTTTAATGATAACGGTAGGCTCCCTCATAGTGGTATGCGCTTATTAAAAAAAGATATTAGGGGTGCCTGGGTGGCCCAGTCAGTAAAGCATCTGACTCTTGATCTCAGCTCAGGTCTTAATCTCAGGGTCGTGAGTTCGAGCCCTGCATTGGGCTCTGCACTGGGCCTGAAGCCTACTTAAAATAGAAAAGAAAAAAGAATTAGTATTAGTGACATAAGATTGCAGCCATTATGGCCTTGGACAATTTATGAAAATCAAATATACAGTCTTAAAATTAAATGTGAATATAAATACCCAGGAGTACCCCCATTTGTAAGATTTGTAATAAAAATTAATATGGAGTTAAGAGTTCTAATGGAGTGGTGGACCCAAGAGACATATCAATGTTAGCAAAATGGCAGAATTCATATAGCATCAAAGTTGTCCTGTGAGAGCTTCAGCGCCTAATGATGTCTAAAGAAAATGAAACTGCCTCAGCCACTAGAAGGACACTGTTACAACAAGTATTCAAAAAGAAAAACCACAGCCCCCTTCCCCCAATTCGACTGACTGACTGGAAGAGTGTCCCATAATACAAGAGACTTTTTAAGAATTCAAATATATGATTACTACTCTTTTTTCTAACCTTTATTTATTTATTTTTTTGAGAGACAGAGCATGAGCTGGGGAGAGGCAGAGAGAGAGACACAGAATCTGAAGGAGGCTTCAGGCTCTGAGCTGTTAGCTCAGAGCCCAACATGGGGCTGAACATGAACTGAGAGATCATGACCCTGAGCAGAAGTCCAATGCTCAACGGACTGAGCCACCCCATACAGGCACCCCATACTACCCTTTTTTTTCTAAGAGAATTTTAGAGGAGGGTTTATTCTTTTTTTTTACACATGTAATATAGTTGCTATGTACACTTGAAAGCCTGTATTAGAATGGAATACGGCAATACAAAACTTGATTGTTGTTTTTTAATTTTTTAATGTTTATTAATTTTTTGAAAGAGAAAGAGTGAGTGAGAAAGAGTGAGGGGCAGAGAGAGAGAGAGGGAAGCATAGAATCCGAAGCAGGCTCCTGGCTCTGAGCTGTCAGCACAGAGCCTGACATGGGGCGTGAACCTATGAACTTCGAGATCGTGACCTCAGTCAAGGTAGGACACTTAACCAACTGAGCCACCCAGGTGCCCCACAAAACTTGTTTCAATTTAAAAACTGCTATTCTTGGGGCACCTAGCTCGTTCAGTTGGTGGATCATGTGACTCTTTTTTTTTTTTTTTTTTTTTAAGTTCATTTATTTTGAGAGAGAAAGAAAGAGTGAGCAGGAGAGAGTCTGAGAGGTAAGGAGAGAGAGAATCCCAAGCAGGCTCTGCACGGTCAGCACGAAGCCCACTGTGGGGCTTGATCCCATGAACCATGAGATCATGACCTGAGCTGAAATCAAGAATCCGATGCTCAATGACTGAGCCATCCATGCACCCCCAGAGGGGTACATTCTTAAGCATTAAGGTGATTCTTGGTTTTCCTCTAGGCTAAGTATGATTCTATATATAGGAATCAAGTTAGAGCAAATCTCGAGTTTTTGCCAGCAAGTCATTTCAGTGAAGATTTCATCAGTATTGTATATATGCCAAGTCATGAGTTCTTTTCAAATTTAGGAGCTAGTTTATGACGGTAGAAACAATTTTGGCAGTAGGAAGGGAACTGAGTTCTAGTCCAACTATGTGACCTTAGGCAAATCATTAACTTTTATGTATCATTTTCTTCATCTTTAAAACAAATATTTGATTAAAGTTCTTTTAAAATCTGAAATTGTAGGGCATCTGCGTGGCTCAGTTGGTTGAGCCTTGACTCTTGATTTCACCTCAGGTCATGATCTCACAGTTCATGGGATTGAGCCACATGGGGCTCAGCGCTGACAGCATGGAGCCTATTGGGATTCTATCTCTCCTTCTCTCTCTCTGCCCCACCCCTGCGTTCCCTTCCTCTCTGAAAATAAATAAACTTTAAACAAAAATCTGAAATTATAGTTTAATGGTTTTGTGAAGATTTAGCTTTATAAAGACATGTTTGAACCATAATAGTATTAAAAACATTGAAAATTCAATCAGGGTGATTCATAAAAAGGAGTGGATTGTGGGCATCTGGCCTGGCTTACAGAATGTTATTAAATCTGAATCATTGTTACCCATATCAAACTTAAGTCCATGACTGATAAGCCTACCTCTCTGTCTTTTTACCCTCTCTTTTAATAACAGTTTTATTGAGATAGGATTCACATACCATACAATTCACTCATTTAAAGTGTACAATTCAGTAATTTTTAGTATACTCACAGAATTGCACAGCCATCACCAGAATCAATTTTAAACATTTTCATTACCCCATTAAGAACGTACCTGTAAGCAGTCACTTTCCCTTTCTCCTCAAACTCCCAGCCCTAGGCAACCCCTAATCTACTTTCTGTCTCTATATAGATTTGCCTATTCTGAACACTTCTTATAAATATGTGGCCTTTTGTGTCTGGTTTCTTTCACTTAATACAATATTTTTCAAGGTTTATCCTTACTGTAGTATATATCAACACTTTATTTCTTTTTGTTGTCAAACAGTATTCCATTGTATACCACATTTTATCTGTTCATCATTTGATGGACATTAGGGTTGTTTCCACTTTTTGGCTATTGTGAATAATGCTACTACAAACATTTGCGTATAAGTTTTTGTGTAGACATATGTTTTTATTTCTCTTGGATATATACCTAGAAGTGGGAGCTGGGTCTTATGGTTATTCTATTTAATAATTATTTGAGGAACTGCTGGGCTGTTTTCCAAAGTGGCCGCGCCGGTTTACATTCCCACCAGTAATGTACCAGGATTCTAATTTCTCTACATCCTCCCTTACACTTAGTATTTTCTCTCTTTTTGATTTTAGGCATCCTAGTGGGTGTGAAGTGGTGTTTCATTGTGGTTTGCTTTGCATTTCCCTGACGTTGAAGGATGTTGAGCATCTATTCATGTGCTTATTAAGGCTACCTCTTTGGCTGACTTCTGATGTTGGGAATGTGATGTGGTTGATCTACCTTAGCTCTTTTCCCTCAAGTGTCAATTGAGCATTCTGAAGTATCAAATAAGCAATCTTTTGTTACTACTGGTAGAGAGTAAATCAAAGCTGTAATTTAATCCACGCATCTGTTTTCACCTGTATTTCTGTAAAATGCAACAACAAAGAATTTTATTGGAAGTATGACCTGTATTTTACATTTGATTTTTTTAAATTTTTTATTTATTTTTGAGAGAGCAAGAACCAGCAGGGGAGGAACAGAGAGAGAGGGAGACAGAGAATCCCAAGCAGGCTCTGCACTGTCAGCATGGAGCACAATGTGGGGCTGGAACCCACAAACCATGAGATGATGACCTGAGCCGAAATCAAGAGCTGGATGTTTAACCGACTGAGCCACCCAGGCACCCCAGTATGACCTGTATTTTGGTTGGAATTGTTACCTATCTTTGGTTAGGGGACAGAACTTTCATTGATATATTTTAACACCGAAATCTTGGCAATTTGCTGTATCTTTCGAACGTTCGTGAGTAAAACTACAACATAGAAAGCAGTATCTTGTCTGAGCCAGGGATGCCTGGGTGGCTCAGTTGGTTGTACATCCAACTCTTGATTTCGGCTCGGGTCATGATCTCATGGTTCATGGGTTCGAGCCCTGCATCAGGCTCTGTGCTAACAGCTCAGAGCCTGCTTGGGATTCTGTCTCCCTCTCTCTCTGCCACTCCCCCGCTCATTCAGTCTCTCTCAATAAATAAAAGCAAACTTAAATATCTTAGTCACACAAAGATGTGAATGAAGCATGTCTGGGAATCTGGTAGAAGACCTTTTCACATTTATATTAACCCTATTTCCTTTATGTTATGAAAGTTTTGTGTATTAATACAGATGTATAATTGTTTTTCATGAGCCTTTTTAACTCAGGATGTGGCCTAAAATAGGTTAGTTTGAAATGATACTTTTGTTACTACAAACTTAATTTATTAATTTAATTTATTAAATTAAGAATATTTAGTTTTAGGGACACCTGGCTGGCTCAGTCGATAGAGCATGTGACTCTTGATTTCAAGGTTGTGAGTTCAAACCCCACGTTGAGTGTGAAGCCTACTTAAAGAAAAAAAAAAGAATATTTAGTTTTAGTAGAGATTTTGCTCTTAAAAAAGTTAATTGTTGCAGTCTAGATTTGTCTTAGTTCAGTCAGATACGTGAAGTAATGTTTTTTATTTCCATTCCAGAAATACATGCTACAGGATTTAATTATCAGAATGAAGATGAAAAAGTCACCTTGTCTTTTCCTAGCACTCTCCAAACAGGTAAGAGTCATGGCTTTTGTAAGATCCCATGATGAATAGTGACATCTTACTTCTTCCAAAGAAATTTGTTGTGTGCCTTTTTTTTCCCCTCACCGTTTTTTTTTTTTTTTTCTCAATATATGAAGTTTGTTGTCAAATTGGTTTCCATACAACACCCAGTGCTCATCCCAAAAGGTGCCCTCCTCAATCCCCTCACCGTTTTAAGCAGATTAAATATTAAGACAAAGCTTTTGAAAGAGGTTCATTACAGCTTTTGGGCCACCAGGAAAAAAGATGACCAAAACTAATGATCATCCTATCCTAGAACATAATGCATTGTTTTTCACCTTTTTAGTTTCACCCTTTAAAAAAATACAGTTACCCAGCTCTGTTTTTCCATACTTGAATCCACATGTCTGAGGCGAATTTCCCACAGATGATTTTGATGTATATTATGCAAGTGAGCGTACGAAAGGAAATATTTGTTGATATGAGACTATTATTAGGTATAAAAGCACAAAGAAAGGGGTGCCTGGATTGCTCAGTGGTTAAGCGTCCAACTTCGGCTCAGGTCATGATCTCATGGTTTGTGAGTTCAAGCCCTGTGTCGGGCTCTGTGCTGACAGCTCGGAGCCTGGAGCCTGCTTCAGATTCTGCGTTTCCCTCTCTCTCTCTGTCCCTTCCCCGCTAGCACTCTGTCTCTTTGTGTCTCTCTCAAAAATAAATAAACACTAAAAAAAAAAAACACACACAAAGAAAAAAGAAGACTGAGCTTAATGTAGTATAAGAAATTACATACAAGTCAATTGGTAAAGCACTATATGACTTTGATTTATGATCAATTTGAAAAGCAGCAGGTGAAGTACACTTGTGATGAGCACCGAGAGTTGTATGGAAGTATTGAATCACTGTATTAAAAATCTGAAACTAATATAACACTGTGCATTAACTAACTGGAATTAAAAGTTAAAAAAAAAAAAAGCAACAGGTAATTTGTATAAAGAAAATGCAAATGACTAAAACATGTGAAAAGACATTTGACTTCCTAGTAATGAGAAATATGAAAACAGCATTTACTGATACACCAGTTTTTGTCTGTTATGTAAGCTAAAGTTAAAAAAAAGATGCTTAATGATTTGACTACTTTGATATTACTGGTGGGAGTGCAAATCCATGCAGTGTATTTGGAAGGCAGTCTGGCAATATGTATCAAAAGCCTGGGGGGCCTCAGGGGCTCAGTTGGTTAAACTTCTGACTCTTTAATCTTGGCTCAGGTCATGATTTCACAAACTGTGAGATCAAGCCCCCTGTCAGGCACTGTGCTGACAGTATGGAGCCTACTTGGGATTCTCTCTCTCTCCTTCTCTCTCTGCTCTTTTCCTGGTCGTGCTCTCTCTTGCACTCTCAGAAAAAAATAAACTTAAAAAAACATGTCTAAACATGTTCATGTCTTTTGACTCAGCAGTTCTGAATATAAAGAAAAATCCTAAATGCAAGAAATGCTTTATGCTTAGAAATGTCTGTTGAGACATTACTTAAGGTAGTAAAAAATAAGAATGAGTATATTTACCCAACAGTAAGGGAATAATTAAGCTAATTATGACATATCAGTATGGTGGAATATATATAGCAATTAAAAGTGAGGCTATGAATCCTTAATGCTGTGATGTGCTTGTTATAGTGTAAAATCGAAAAGCAGAATACAAAATTACATATACAGGGTGATGAATCATATCCCTAAAATTGTACAAATAAAATGATATGTCTGGTTGTTGACATACTGATTATTTTTATTCTTATTTATACCTTTTTTTAGTTTCCGTAATTTTTAAAAATGTTTATTTATTTTGAGAGACAGACTGTGAGCAGGTTAGGGGCGGAGAGAGAGAGAATTCCAAGTGGGCTCTGCACTGTTAGCACAGAGCCCGACATGGGGCTTGAACTCATGAACTATGAGATCATGACCTGAGCTGAAGTCAGGAGTCGGATGCTAAATTGACTGAGCCACCCAGGTGCCCCAGTTTCCATAGTTTTTATACTGATAATATATTGCCTAGTATTTTTAGAAAAAATAAAAAAACCTTTTTTTACATTTACTTATTTTTGAGAGAGATAGAGCACAAGTGGGGGAGGGGCGAAGAGAGAGGGAGACACAGCCTCCGAAGCAGGCTCCAGGCTCTGAGCTGTCAGCACAGAGCCCGACGTGGGGCTCGAACCCACAAACCATGAGATCATGACCTGAGCCGAAGTCAGACACTTAACCAACTGAGCCATCCAGGCACCCCTAGAAAAATTTTAAATCGGAGAAGTTTTATTTTTTATTTCAGTCCTCTTTTCATTTTGCCTTTTTCTAACTAGGATTTCTTGTATGAAATGATCATAAAAATAAATGTTTTGCCATGAACATGTATTAAAAGATACTGAATAATATAACATAAAAATTGAGATTTCTCTTCCTCTGATCCCTTCCACTTCCATCATCTGGTGAATCCTTCAAGAGATATTTCATCTAGGGGCGCCTGGGTGGCTCAGTCAGTTAAGTGTCTGACTTCGGCTCAGGTCATGATCTCACAGTTTGTGGGTTCGAGCCCTGCGTTGGGCTCTGTGCTGACTGCTCAGAGCCTGGAGCCTGTTTCAGATTCTGTGTCTCCCTCTCTCTCTGCCCCTCCCCTGTTCACGCTCTGTCTCTGTCTCAAGAATAAATAAACATTTTTTAAAAATTAAAAAAAAAATAAAGAAATATTTCATCTGTGTAGAAGTATATACATACATTTTCATCTACAAATGGGATGATAAATCTCAGTGGCTTACAGCAGAGAATTCTTGCTTACACACAGCCCTGAGGACTGCTGCAGCCTTCTTTCCACCTTTGCCTAAGAGCTCCACTCAACTCACAACTCTTCTCTTTCTAGGACCTGTAGTAAACAGCTTCTGCAGCTCAGGGATGGGGACAGAAACAAACCATAAAGATACATTTAACGCTTCTGCACGAATGGTGGTATACTTGATGTCCATTCTCATTTCACTGGTTGAAGCAAATAGCATGGCCAAGCCCAAAGTCACTGGGGCAACAATTACCAGATATTTGATTAAACTTCTATGAAAGAGTAAAAAACCAGACAATAATAGAAATATAGAAACTTGCTAGAAGACAAAAATAAAGTCACAAAAAAAACCCACAAAACAAATGAATATCCTTAGAGATATTGTTAATAGCACATTCATCAAATAAGAACAGGACAGAATGTTATCAAACAGAATTAGAGCAAGAAAACTTTGGAAATTATAATACAGTAGAAATAAAAAAAACTTAGGGAGCCTGGATGGCTCATTCGGTTAAGCGTCTGACTCTTGATTTCGGCTCCGGTCATGATCTCATGGTTCATGAGTTCAAGTCCTGTGTGGGGCTGGGCACTGACAGTGCAGAGCCTGCTTGGGATTCTCTCTCTCCCCCTCTCTCTCTGCCCCCTCTCGCGCACATATTTGTGCCCTCTCTCTCAAAATAAATAAATAAATAAAAACGTAAAAAAAAAAAAAAGAAAAAACTCAATAGAAGTTTTGGAAAATGAAATAGAGGAATCTTACAAACGGGAAGAAGATTTGAGGACCATTCTATCAGAACCAACATCCATCTAGTAGAAGAGGGGACAGAGAAAATGAGAAGAGAAAATTATTAAAGACACAAACAAGAAAATTCCTTTGAACTGAGGGGATTGGAATCTTCATTTTGAAAAGGTACACCACCGAGAGGGACTAACTTAATAAATGTAAAAAATGCCGTATCATTGCAAATCTTAGAACTTCCAGGGATAAAAGTGAGGCTCTCAAAGAGTTTCTCCCCAAAGTCAGAGGGTTGGGAGGAAGGAGGGAATGCTAGCAGGTTACCTTCCAAGTTCAGGAATCAAAATAACAGTAGACTGGGGAGTGGGTAAAATGGGTGAAAAGGAGTGGGAGATACAGGCTTCCCTTTATAGAATAAATTGGGGGGGATTAGAAGTACAGCATAAAAAACATAGTCAGTGGGATTGTAATAGCTTGTATGGTAACAGGTGGTAGCTACACTTGGATGAGCACTGCAAAGCTTATAGACTTGCCAAATCACTATGTTTTATACCTGAAACTAATGTAACATTGTGTGTCAACTATACTTGAATGAATGAAAAATTTTTTTTTAAAAAGGGATAGTAGTAGACCATCAGGAACAATGGAAACTAGACCCTAATGAAGCCATTCCTTCAAAATTATGAATGAATATGATCCTCAATCTAGAATTAATTCTGTGCTTAGCCAAATTGTGAATTTAAAGACGGTAAAATAAAGATATTTTCAGATTTGCATGGTCATAAAAAAAAAATTAACTCTTTGTAAAAGATAAAGGAGTGGGAGATGTAATTTAACTAAAACTTTACTTTCTATAGTAAAAAGAAAATAATATGTAAAATTGAAAAATGAAGAAATAGCTGTATAAGCAAGGTATTTAGAAATCACAGAGTTGGGGTGCCTGGCTGGCTCAGTCGGTTAAGCTTCTGACTCTTGATTTTTGCTCAGGTCATAATCTCCCGTTTATGAGATAGAGTCCCGCATAGGGCTCTGCACTGACAGCTCTGAGCCTGCTTGGGATTGTCTCTCTCCCTGTCTCTGTCTCTGTCTCTCTCTCTCTCTCTCTCTGTCTCTCTCTCTCTCTCTCTCTCTGTCTCTCTCTCTCTCTCTTTCTCTCTCTCTCTCTTTCTCTCTCTCTCTCTTTCTCTCTCTCTCTCTTTCTCTCTCTCTCTCTCTCAAAATAAATAAACATTAAAAAATAATAATAAAGGGGCACCTGAATGGCTCAGTCGGTTGAGTGTCTGACTTCTGCTCAGGTTCATGATCTTGAGTCCTGCACTGGGCTTGCTGCGGTCAGCCTGTCAGCACAGAGCGTGCTTCAGATTCTCTGAAAAATCCCCTCCCACCCCTCCCTCATGCAAGCTCGCTTGCTCTCTCTCTCTCTCTCTCTCTCTCTCTCTCAAATAATAAATAAAACATAAAAGTTTAAAAAATAATAAAAATAAAATTCATACGATATATAGTGGAAATGTGTTTGCCATTCTAGTCCTTTCTAACTCAGCTCTACTCAAAAGCAAACAGTTTCCTATGTATCCTTTCAAAACTATTCCATAGTTTTGTAAACATGTCTGTATATACTGTTTAAGAACACAGACGTTAGGGACACCTGGGTGGCTCAGTTGGTTGAATGTCCGACTTTTGGTTTCGGCTTGGGTCATGATTTCATGATTTATGGGTTTGAGCCCTGCATCCGGCTCTGTGCTGACAGGGTGAAGTCCTCTTGGGATTCTCCCTCTTTGCCCCTCCCTTGTTGGCTTTCTCTAAATAAATAAATAAACAAACAAACCTAAAAAAAACCCATAAAGGTTAGCATGCCACGCATCATATTCTGTACCCTTCTTTTCCCCTTAATTGTGTGTGTATTTGGAGAAATACCGGGTGATACTGACATTTCGAAGAGTGAAAAACAGGTTCACAGGAAATGGTGGCATGAAGGCAGAGACCTTTACTCTCTTTTCATACAAATTAATCTGTCTTTAATTTTTTAGCATTTAGTAGGCTCATTAAATTTTTATTGAAGTATTTCAAGGTCTACATGAGGTTTTATAGCAGTTCTATCCTAAGCAGGATAGCAAATAGAGTTTTTGGTAGAAGTTGCAATTTTTCTGTTGTTTACTTTATAAATGAATTTATTGTATGTTTTAAAAGGTTTACCATTCCAAGCAGATAAGTATTGCATACACTGGATATTGAAATAAGGTGTCTAATGTGAGGAACAATGTAAATTTTGTACACAAACAGGTATAAAATTAGACAGTCTGGCAATCAGTTCTTCAGTATGCTGTAAATTTGATAAGTTGACGTTTATTAAGAAGTCTTTTCTCTCCTGTTTTTGCCCTAAAATTCTATATTAGTGTAAGCATTTTGTAATTAGTATTGTATGTGACACTACTTAAATTTATTAATGATTTTTTAAAACTTTAACTTGTGTTTTGTTTGAATTTCAGGTAATAACCTTTTCCAATACTTTGTATTTTGTTTAGTATGCCACTTTTTTGGAAGTGGTCACTATCAGTATCTTGTTATGGTTTGATGGCCTTGGAGATTTAAAACCGAGTAAAAGTGTAAGCAGCCTTTCTTATTTAGTTATGAGTTTTAAATCCATTTGTATTCCAAATAGGAAAAGGCAAAAGTAGATTTTCCATGGAGTATGAATTACATAAAAGATATTTTAACAGTTGACTTAGTGAAAACAGACTGGCAGTTTCCATTTACGGGAATTGCAACATAACATTGCATCATACAACTTCCCTTTAAAGGTAGTGGGTTTTTATAATCTATTAGATATTCCTTATAAACTTTATTAATGTGACTATATCTGCTTTTTTAAAGATTAGTGAATTCCTAAAGAAAACAAATTTTATACTATAATTAAATTCTTTAGTATATAATACTATATATACATATCATTTGGTATCACTCATTTAGAATTCTTTCACATTCTTTTATTGTATTCTTATTTACTGTCCCAGTAATCTGTCATTCTCTTTAAGAAAGTATTCATTGTCCCCTTCAGACAGAATGTCTGATTTTTAAAAAATCAGAGTCACAAACATTTATTTAAATAAACTTCAGTTTTTTTCCCAGCATGATTATTTTAAGAATGTGGCACTTTTGGGTGCCTGGCTGGCTCATCAGGAGAGCGTGTGACGCTTGATCTTGGGGTCATGAGTTCGGGCCCTGCGTTGGGTGCAGAGCTTACTTAAAAAAAATAAAAAAATAGAACATGGCACTTTGTTGAGTGATGACTTTGCCACAAAGGTCTGAAATTTTCACTTGAAATTCCTTTCAGAATGAGTTTGAGGTACGTAAGGAAATCAGTTTAATTACTTAATTGACATACTTAATAGACCACAGTGTTTTGTCCAGAAACAGTTCGCAGTTTGTCATTCACTTATTCTGTAGACTTGGACTCTTCGTGACTTTTGGACCTTTTTAAAAAAGTTGAATTTTGCAAGGTGAAGATTTGACTTTGAGAACATCCGAAAGGATATGTCAGAAAGATAGAGTCAAGAACATTTTAAACAATGTCAGTGGCATTGCTCTGTGGCATTCCAAAATGACAGTTTAAAACATTAGGGTATAAAATGTTTTAGAATGATTGCCTAATTACTTTATAATCATACTATGTCTTTGATTTGTTAGATTCCCATGCTCTAGCTCTTGTTATAAATAGGCACTTTTAAAAGGATCAAGTAAAAGTCAACATTTTTCTGGTTGGTTTTTTGGGGGGGTTTAATTTGTAAAATGTAGAATGGGATTATTGTTTTGTCATGCATCTGAATTTCATAGATGACTATAGATAATAATTTTTCTGTTGTGAAAGAAAGTATATATACTCACAAAAACTCCCATTTTGTCTAATTTGGTTTGCCCTTATACAATAATAGAATATATATTCAAGTTGCATTTTTATTTGCATTTAGTAATTATTTGATTAAATGTATTTCTTTTATCATTTCAAATGATTGAGGTGACTATAAGAGTTTTTATGCCCCTTTGCTAGCCAAATCATTGATCTTCCATATATAGTTCCTTACAAAAGTAGGGAATCAGTGTTCCATTTGGATTGAACAGATAAGGTCTTATCTTACTGATAGAGTAATTGGCATGAATTCATCTAAATGGACCAATTTATATGGCATAATTGGCAAAGGACATGAATTTTGGATTAAGCAGGCCTAAATTTTTATCTCATTCTTGCTGCTTACTAATCGTGTGACCTCAAGCAAGTTATTGAAGTCAGTTTCCTCATCTGAAAAAAATGGAGACTATACCAACTTTCAAGTTTCTAAATATTTTTAAAGCACCATGCACAGTAACATGTCATACATTTATTAACAAATGTTCGTTTCCTCTTCTGTTTTTATCTTTATGTATTGGTGATTTGAGATGAAGTTAATACAGTTAAAGAACTTAAAAAAATTTTTTTTAACATTTATTATTGAGAGACAGAGAGAGACAGAACATGATCATGGGAGGGGCAGAGAGAGGAGGAGACACAGAATCCAAAGCAAGTTCCAGGCTCTGAGCTGTCAGCACAGACCGACGCAGGGCTCGAACTCAGAAACTGTGAGATCATGACCTGAGCCGAAGTTGGACAGTCAACTGACTGAGCCACCCAGGTGCCCCAATACAGTTAAAGAACTTTATAAGCAGTCACCCTAAACATAATGTTAAGATTTACTTTAGGATTAGTCTGCCATTTCCTTTAGTAAATACTGTATTCTCTCCTTTGCTGGGAGAAGTGTTTGAGAAAGGAAAGAATGAGTTGAACATTGTAACAGGTCAACTAAGTTAGTGTCTTAAGGACATATTTTTAATAACTTGAACTAATATCTATATTAAAGTGGTTTTCGTTCATTTTCAATCACAGGTACAGGAACCTTAAAGATAGATTTTGTTGGAGAGCTGAATGACAAAATGAAAGGCTTCTACAGAAGTAAATATACTACCCCTTCTGGAGAGGTGCGTTATGCTGCTGTCACACAGTTTGAGGTATGGTATTCTTCTCTAAAATATTACGATCTTGATGTATAAACATTCTGACAAAGTTCTGTTCTATTATTTGCATGATTATTCTGTTCCCTTCATATTGGTTTATGTCTAATGTCTGTCCCTCAAATGAATTTTTGAGAGCTTTCATCACTTTGTCTTTTAGATATTTGAGAAACTGGTTTGTTTTTTTTTTAGAAACTTTTAAATCTTATCCATGTTAATTCATTTAATTTCTTCTAGTATAAATTCATTTACCTACTGCTGCTGCTCCTAATCTAAAAGTTTTCTGTGCTACCATTTCTTTCCTTATACCCTGTTTACTTTTCAAATAAGTAAGTAGAATGAATTCATCATTTATTTAACTTCTTTTAGAGTGCAGCCAGTCATCTAACATTTTCCTTGGGGAAACTTTTTTCCAAAAGTATGTGCTTCCTCTACTTCTGCATATTTTGTTCCTTCTTTTCAAGATATAGCATCTTGTCATCGGTTCTTTTTTTTTTTTTTTTTTTTACTTCATTCTGTTTTGTTAAAGTTTCTTTCAAAACTGAACCACTAAACGTTATTTTGCTTAACAAGTTTGCTCCTTTTTTTTTTTTTTTTTTTTTTTTTTTTTTTGAGAGAGAGCTAGAGAGCACAAGCGAGGGAGAGGGGCAGAGGGAGAGAGAGAGAGAGAGAAAGAATCTTAAGCAGGCTACATGCTCAGTGTGGAACCCAACGTGGGGCTCATTCTCACAACCGTGAGATCATGACCTGAGCTGAAATCAAGAGTCACATGCTCAACTGACTGAGCCACCCAGGTGCCTTTCTTAAAAAACAAATTAATTTGTTCTTTGTTTATTTTTAAAGGAAAAAATGAGGTCTCTTTAAGTAGGTCAAGTGGTGGCAGTTTTATGTGTAGTATATGGAAATACCATTAAACGAACGACCTGTTTAGAACTGATGAGGGCATCTGTCTTTATTCCTGTTGCTGTCATTTCGGATGAAGAACAAAGCACATCGAAGATTCGGGGCGGGGGGTTAATAAATCCAGAGAGGCAACCTGTGTTCCCAGCTCTGAATCCTTACTGTGTACTTGTTGACTCTCCTATGCTCTGTGTTTTGTAACATTACTGCTGAAGCCATTTACACTGAATTTTTGAAATGTTGAAATGTTTTGTTAAAAATATTCTAAAATAGTCTAATACTATAGACTGTTAAGATCTGTAGCAGACCTAATTCCTGGATTATTGTTTATTGTTTGTTTCTGTTTGTTTGGGGTTGCTGATGGGGCAGTGATAGTAAGCCTTATGTTCTCCCTGTAGTCACTGCCTAGCTTGTTGCCTGACACTGAGTAGAAAGTAAACATTTAAACAAGTGAAGGAATGGATGATAGAAATAAGACAATGGCAGTTACTTCATGAAATAGTTGGTTAGGTTAATTCAGTAATATTTAGATTTCATATTCTTTTCTTAAGGCTACGGATGCTCGGAGGGCTTTCCCTTGCTGGGATGAGCCTGCCATCAAAGCAACTTTTGATATCTCGTTGGTTGTTCCTAAAGACAGAGTAGCTTTATCAAATATGGTATGTATGTGTTTGTAAGTATATTTAAATTTTGAATAAGTGTTTAGAATATGTAGTTTGCTGGTTAGACGGAATAGCATGAAACCACGTAGCACACAATGCTTGATACAGAATGGGAACATAAATGTTAGTTTTCTTATTTCCAGTAAGCCCTCTTTTTTTAAACTGCCTTATTTGGAATTTCCCTCCTCATGGAAGAAATTCCTTATAAACTTTAATTTGGAAAACTAAATAAGTGATGAGTTTAATAAATATTACCTGAAAAAAAAAATCTGGCTTTCTTGTTAATAATGCCAAAAGATATAGCCATATAATGAAGTGTGTATTGAGGTTTTTGGTTGATTGTACTCTTGGAATATGCTCTTTTCACTGATGTCATTGATCTCTTTCATAAATAGAGTAGGCATTTACCACATGAAGTATATTGATTAAGACAGGGAGTACCCTATAGCCTATAATATGAATCTGGGGAACCTGGAAAAGCCTACTGTACCTGAAAATAACTGGCTTTTGCCTCCTTTATCGGTAGAGAGAATTCCATAGATAGAATGCCATTCTCTTCTCGAATATTCCTAAAAGGAGAATAATACATTAAACTGAGATATTCTTTTACCGTTTAGTATGAATGAAATTATCAGGTCTGTTCTTGAGTAAGTCTTCCTTGGAAGAAAGAATAGAGAGATCTTGAAGAAATGGAAAGCCTGAATAGGAAAAAGAGGGGTAACAAAAAAGAGAAACAAGGAACTCTGTAGATAAAAGTGGAGATTCTTCCACAAATTTGCTTAGAACCAGCCTTGGTATAGAGAATGCGCTAAATTTAGAAATCTGTACCCTTTGAAATGTAGATTTCACAATTACACTTCATTAATAGTTATTTGCCTTCTATCCCTCTTTCACTTGAAAAGCATTGAGGTCTTACATCCCAGTGCCTGGCATATAATAGGTATCCAGGAAAAGTTGCTGCTTTTCTCTCACAGATCCTTGGTAGTTTCAACACTTTAGCCCCCAACCTCTTAATGTATCCTTTAAAAAAAATTTTTTTTTAATGTTTATTTACCTTTGAGAGAGAGAGCGTGCGTGCTCCTGCGCAAGCAGGTGAGGGTCAGAGAGAGGGGGAGACACAGAATCTGAAGCAGGCTGCAGGCTCCAGGCTCTGAGCTGTCAGCCAGAGTCCAGCGTGGGGCTCAAACTCATGGACTGCGAGATCATGACCTGAGCCGAAGTCTGACACGCAACCGACTGAGCCCCCCAGGTGCTCCTATCCTTCTTAATGGGAGAGATTTTGACAGCATGAAAGCAGTGGTTGAATTGGGATAGATAAGTAAGCAGTACTGGAAAGGGGGAAGGAGAGGCAACACAGTTTATGGCTAGTATTTCCTCTAAGGTATTTAATGTAAACCTGTTTAAATTTTCTACTTCTTTCTTTGTTTCTTTTTCTCTTTCTTGCTTTCTTTTTTTTTTTTTTTTTAAAGAATGTAATTGATCGGAAACCGTACCCTGATGATGAAAATGTAGTGGAAGTGAAGTTTGCCCGCACACCTGTCATGTCTACATATCTGGTGGCATTTGTTGTGGGTGAATATGACTTTGTAGAAACAAGGTCAAAAGATGGTGTGTGTGTCCGTGTTTACACCCCTGTTGGCAAAGCAGAGCAAGGAAAATTTGCGTTAGAGGTAAATGTACTTGAAGAGGATTGTTCCAACAGTCCATAACTCCAGGTTGGGGAATTTACATTTCTGATCAATTATTAGTACAATTATTTATAATTTAGTCTGAAATTTGTTGTGCTACGTTGATTTTATTTTTAAGAGAATTTTGGAACTACCAACCTTGGTGTTATATTAACATTTTACAAGATAATGATGAAGAGAATATTAGAGCGGAATTTATTTATCCAGACAGTGGGTGGGAAAATAAGTAATATATTTTTCATACCAAGTTTTAAATGGCCAACCTTAACAAAGCTTGGGGCTAAGGTAGTCTTCGGAGGTAGGGCTCCCTAGGGTTGGTTTCTAGTAACTTGAGGTGCTTTGGCTTGCAACAGGATTCCTGTGTGGATTTCTATATGAACTACAATGAAATATTTATCAGGTGGTTCTTTTGTTTATACTTTTGTAGGTTGCTGCTAAAACCCTGCCTTTTTATAAGGACTACTTCAATGTTCCTTATCCTCTACCTAAAATTGATCTCATTGCTATTGCAGACTTTGCAGCTGGTAAAGTAAATTTCATTTTATTGCTGAATTGTAATAACTTTTTTGAATTTTGTGATTTTTGAGGAAGAGTTATGTACATATATCAATAAATGTTTGTATTTATTTTATGAAGGTGCCATGGAGAACTGGGGCCTTGTTACTTATAGGTATGTTAATGACACATTCCCCTGCCTTGTCTTTTCAATCACTGATTTCGTAAGAGGTTCACACCTACTTGCGGTTGAGTAGCTTCTGCCTTATGATCTGCGGTAAATTCTCCTACCTCCCCCACTTCTGTGCACATTTCAGGAATGCACATGAACACCCTCTGGTGCTACTATCTGAGATTGTAAGATTTTAAAGTGAGCATCTGGCATTAGTAACATTTTTAGATCTATTTTTGGCTGAGTTTCTCATTTCGGTGCCTTCTCTTCCTCCCAGAAGTTTCATAGTTATTTTTCCAGCTTGAAGAACCTTCTCTGCTTTAATATTTTCTGGCCAGGTTTTTACATGTCTGTCACCACAATACAAACATGTGGGTTGTATAATTTTTAAAGCAGGGTCTGTAAACAAGTTTTTGCCCTGCCTGCTTCAATGAGTTAAGTTTTGGACAGCCTGCTCAGTGTTCTTTTCCGGACTGTGGAATGCATCTTCTCCCAATTTGCCAGTCCCCTTCTTTTAATGGAAGGACTGTCTTGTCTCTGTCTAGCACAATAGTCTAATCCCTCAGACTAAATTCTTTAAGAATTTCAGGCAGCTGTCCTATTTACAAACTGATGATTTAACTTGTGTCACACCTTTGATCTTCTGTTGTATGAATTCTGTTGGAATAGCTTTTAATCTTCCCAGAACTTTTTCTCCTTTGTATACTCGGAGGAAATGTTTTCTTGATATCTCTAAAGCCTAACTTGACCATCTTATTTAGTATTATTTGAATCTCCCTCCCCCACTTGTGCATGCCTGCTTTTATTGCAATACTTTTATTGTTTAAAAAAATTTTTTTTTAAACACAGGGAGACTGCATTGCTTATCGATCCAAAAAACTCCTGTTCTTCATCACGCCAGTGGGTTGCTCTGGTTGTGGGACATGAACTCGCCCATCAATGGTTTGGAAATCTTGTTACTATGGTATTTAATATTTTTAAGTGCTCAAATATATTTGTCTTCATCCTGCTGTACATTATTTTGGCTACATAGTATTTCAGGTTTGACTGGAACACTGTGCTAAAAAATAAATGAATCATAGAAAATCTTTATTTTAGAAGGTCCACTTTGAAAAGTGTTTATCAGAATCTCAGTATTAACCAGGAGCACGTGGACAGTCTTTATTCAACACAAAACACTTCCTAAACTGTTGTAGGGTTTGCCTACAAATGGGAAGCCATACTAATTTGGGTGACAGGGGTTCCTTTTAGGTACAGAGATTCTGTGCAGTGAGATGCCAGCCTGACACTAGTTTCTTGAGAATATTTATTATGTAGTCCAGTAGCTGAAAAATAACCTGATAAATAACAACATGATCTTTGATTAGGCTGAAATGCTTTTGGGGGTCAGTTGTCTCATTGACTAAAATATTACATTGAAATTTAATAGAAACGGAAGCAAAGAAAGTAGGGAATAACTATAAAGTATATTAAAATTTCCAACTGTTCCATTGAGATTATTGTTTATTATAATGTTTACAGTGAATGATCTCTGTCCTCAAGTCTTGACCTTTCCCCTCTTACTCTAAGTAAGTGCTATCTATGGCAGCCAACTATGTTAGAGCTTGGGAGCACAGGGTTTAATGAGTGAACTGGAAGTACCTCTGCAAAGAAAGAACTGGAGATTCTGGAGCCAGCCAGATTCCCTGATAGCATTTTAGGTTGCCAAAGAGCAGAACCTGACTTGGATGTTAGTTGAGTCCATATGTCACAGGAATAAGCAAGAAAGTACGGCATTTAACAACTATTACATGTCTGAGAGAGTTTTTAAAGAAAGCCAGCCCTTGAGATTAAACCATTTCCTTTTGCTTTGGATGTTTAAAATTTTACATAGGAGTAAAAAAAAAATTTTTGACATATAATTTCATGTGGAATTAAGTATGCTAGTAAACTACCAGCAATACATTTTAGTGGGGGGATATGTGCACATTCTCATATTGCTTTTAAACAACTTTTTACTGGATTTGAGTAACTGTTCTAGTTGTTAGATGTCAGTTGTTTCATTAAGTGAAATGTAAGGGCTTCATGATAGGTTGGTGAATAGCTAGCTCTGTACCAGCTTATCTTCGTGGGAGCTACTAGTTAAATAAGTGCACAGAGCACTTAGACAAATAGCCTTTCATCACCTAGTATTGAAAACATCTGATCTTTCCAGAATTTTAATGCCTTTTTTGTTTTTCACCATTGCATTCGTCCTTTAGCATCTCTATCGTGGATTCTTATATTGATTTCTTTTTTTAAGAGATTTAATCAGCTTTAATGAAACTTGATTAAGATCTCTTTCTAAAAAGTTGTTTTTTTTTTTTAAGTTGGTTTTATCTGTGACTCACTTTATATTCCTTGTCCACTCTACTATTAATTCTTATTAACAGGTGAGAATTTTGTATTCCGTAAATACTTAAAACAACATTCGTTACTGAACTACTTACTGCCATGATATTTCTGTTCATTTTACCTAATATTTATATAAGCAGTACTGCTTTTCTGTTTATCTAGAAAATTTGTCAGTTGACAGTAACTTTTCTCAGTCATTATAAAAATCCTTTCTAGTTTTCTGTGTTTGGTCCTGGTAGCTTTCTGGTTTATCAAACTAACTTCTACCTGACAATTTAGGCTCTTGCCTACATTTATCTGTTCTCTTCCCCTTTTCCATATAAGCACCCCCCCCCCCCCACCCCACCTTTCTCCTTACATCTTTTCTACCTTTGGTAATAAAAAGTGACTTAGCTATGTTTTGAAATGTCCCTCAGGCATAATGCCAATATCACCAGTAGGCCTTTCTTAGCATCTCTTTTAAACACTTTTTTTGTTGTTCAGACATGTGACTTACTAAATGTTTTTCACTGAATTTTGGTTTATTAAGTTGTAAGTTGTAGAGTATAGTGGAAGAGACATGTGACTTTTTCAAGTTAGTGGAATGAAAAGCATTTTGTTTTCCTTACACATTTCTTTCTTTTGTTTTTAGGAATGGTGGACTCATCTTTGGCTAAATGAAGGCTTTGCATCATGGATTGAATATCTGTGTGTAGACCACTGCTTCCCAGAGTATGATATCTGGACTCAGTTTGTTTCTGCTGATTACACCCGTGCCCAGGAACTTGACGCTCTAGATAACAGCCATCCTATTGAAGTGAGCCATACTTTTCAACCATCGGCCTTTCTCTCATATTTAATGAAATAAGTAATTTGTTTTGGAGATACTTAGGACTCTGAAAAGAAAATTACATGAGCAGTTCACTTGTTTTTATGGCTTATATTTTCAGTCTTGAAAATCTCACAAGGTTAAGTTCTAATTATGTTTCTTTTTAAGGTAAGCAGTATAAAAGTTTGATCTTTGTAGAAGTAAGTGCTATGTACCCATAAACATTCACTAAGTACATTTTTATTGCATAGAATGGGAGAACCATGCCTATTGGGCAGTATGCATAAGGGAACATTTTGATTCCATTGTTTGTTTCAAAGAAAATTCTGAATGTATTTTTTTTGTTGTCATTATCTGTTTTTATGTATATTTTATTTCTCTTGACTGATTTCAGCTTAGTTTATATGAATTAATTTTGCTTCCAAAGAACTAGACTTACAGTCTACTTTGATGTATTTAACGAGGATCCTATATAATTGTAAGCCATTACGATTAGCTGCAAGAAATAAAATGTTTTTCATCTCTCCTTTCTTCCTTCTCCAGTCTTCCAGTAAATAGATCCATAGTGATTTACCTCCCAGCAAAGCGGAGCCAGGACCCTCAGAGACGATGGGGATCATGTCATATATTCCACTTTATTTAGTATTAGTTACTACATGCTTTTTAAGGATCATCATTATGCATTTATCAGTGAGCTAAAGGCAGAAAAGTATCTTATGAGTTAGGAGGGTTTTCCTAGAAAGCTTTTTATGTAATTCAGTATTACAGGCTGTCTGCTTCCTGTTATAACCCTGAATCACACTGTCTGCCAGGTCAGTGTGGGACATCCTTCTGAAGTCGATGAGATATTTGACGCTATATCATATAGCAAAGGTGCATCTGTCATCCGAATGCTCCATGACTACATTGGGGATAAGGTAAAAAAGCAGTTTAAAAAAATCTTCCATTCTTTTATGGTGAAATCATAGAGTTTTGCATGGAAAAAAAATGTCTGCTTTCATTTAAATTAAGTTCCTAAGTAATTTTTCTAGATTCTAGAAGAATATACTCTGATCTGGCTTATACCTCCATTTCTTTTTATATATATTGACTCTCGTGGTCTCTTAGATGAATGACGTGTAAATGTGTTTGGGGGATGTGTGGGAGGCTGGTATAAAACTTAAAAGCAAAAGTAGAAAGCAGAGCGTATGCATTCTTAAATAGAAGGTAGTAGACGTTCGAGGGATATGTGTTTTTCAGTAAATCTGACACTCAGGTAATTTGAGTACTAATATGCAGATACACTATAAATTCCAAGGTCTTAATCTCCCGGATTTTAAAAATTGTGTTTTCTCAGGACTTTAAGAAAGGAATGAACATGTATTTAACCAAGTTCCAACAAAAGAATGCTGCCACAGGTAATCTTTAATAGCTTGAGATACGAGTGGAGAGAAGGTGTTGGCTCTCAATCCAGAGTGGGACATTTAATTTTTCCTAAATGCTTAACATAGGAAATCAAGTTGACTTACCTGGTGCCATGTGTTAAGTCACGGATGAGCATGAATCAGGACCTTCCTTCCGGTGCCCTCTGGTAGTCTGCTCTCCATGGCTCGGTGTCCTGCCACTTCCAAGAGTCTGAAGAGTTCTGTTTGGCCATTAAAATTGCTACAAATTAACCATTTTTAGGAGTAAACTTATGGAATAACAGAGTTTCAATGAAGTAAGGTTTAAGATTTTTAGTGTATAGTGGTCTGTGACTTATTGTGAATGGGAGTCCAAAGAAAGAATAAAGGTGTAAGTGTTGATTGAAAATGACAAAGAACCAGGGTTGGAGTTTTGAGTTCTTAGTGAACAAAAAGTTTAGAAAACAAGATTTATGTAATGTCATTAGTATCTAATAGAATGACAAAAGTTCAGAGAGGCCCGGCCATGGGCTGTTCCTGAGGTTTATGACCTGTGAATTAAAAATACATACATCTATCTGCCTCTCTGTTGAGGACACGATGTAATCCTGACACTCTCCCCTTCTACCCACCCCCCCCCCAACCCCGCCCCATTCCCCTGGCCATAAATGTCCATCTCAGTTTATGAAATAGAGAGGCATTCTGTTCCTTAAAACAGAGCCAAAGAAGAATGTGCTCTTGCAAATTTTCTGAGTCTTTAGCATGCATATATACATAATACATGAGGAAAGAGCTTTCTGGTTCTTAAACTGTAATGTACATGCAGGAACCCAGAGCTGAAAATGTTTCTAATTCAGTAGATCTGGGGTGAGACCGGAGGATCTGCATTTCTAACAAGCTCCCAGGTGAAGCCAGTGCCACTAGTCTTTAGGCCACACTTTGAAAAGCAACACCTACCATGTACCTTTTTTGGGTTTATGTTACTTCTAAAGACAGTTGGCAGTTCAAAGACACTGCAGTTACCATCCATGGTTTTTATCCTGTCTGTCCTCACTACCCTTTGCTTAATTCACGCCTTCACAATCTCTACTGAATTCCACAGCTGCCTACCAACTCACTACTTCTTGCCTGCCCCACTCTCTGCAGTTCTCCCTGTCACTCTGAGGCTAGCCAGGGTTATCTTTCTAAAGCAAATACTTGATTGCATCACCTACTGATTATTGCATCACCTACTGATTAAAAACATTTGAGATACTTTAGTCCCTTCACAGTGTAGTCTGTTCTTTTTAAGCCATACATAGTCTTTTTTTTTTTTTTTTTTTTTTTATTTATTTTTGAGAGCGATACACACAGAATGTGAGCAGGGGAGGGGCAGAGAGAGAGGGAGACACAGAATCTGAAACAGGCTCCAGGCTCTGAGCTGTCAGCACAGAGCCCGATGTGGGGATTGGACCCACGAACCATGAGATCATAACCTGAGCCAAAGTCGGACGCTTAACTGACTGAGCCAACCAGGTGCCCCAAGCCACACGTAGTCTTAGCTGGTCAGCCCTTGCCTACTGTTTCAGCCTCATTGCTGGATATGCCTTCTAGCTTCAGCGCATTGAACATTTGCTATTAGTAATGTTTTGTGTCTTTCTTACACTTTTTCTTTGTATATAAACCATTTATTTGTCCACCTGGAATGCCCTTTTCCCTTTGCCTAATGAACAACTCCTCTTCAAGATGCAGACCAGAAGCCAACTCTTGTGAAGCCTTTATTTTCCTTGAATTTTTTTTTAAAGTTTACGTATGTATTTTGAGAGAGAGAGAGTGCGAGCAGGAGAGAGGGACAGAGAGGGAGGGGGAGAGAGAGAGAGAGAAACTCAAACAGGTGCCTCACTGTCAGCTCACAAACCTGTGAAATCATGCCCTGAGCCCAAATCAAGAGTCGGATGCTTAACCAACTGAGCCACCCAGGTGCCCCTTCCTTGGATTTTTCCTTAAAGGGCTTTTCCTCTGTTCATGCCCCCATTATAGCGTGTATCTCATTGAATTGCTGTTTTGCTTACCATGCCACCAGTGCCATTTGACCATATGAGTTTTACTTCAGCCTTAGAGCACTGAGTGTTTTTTAAACCTCTGTTAATTGAATGGATATCATGGTTTTAAGTTTGTAGGTGATGCTTAGTGGTGATCTTGAATATGTTTGTTTGTTTCTGTTATCTTCTTGTTTGAACTTCCCTGTTTGTCTTTTCTTTACTATAATTTGTGATGGATTTTTTTTTTTTTTTTTAAGTAAACTCTAGGCTTAACATGGGGCTTGAACTCAAAAAACTGAGATCAAGAGTTGCACCCTCTATTGACTGAGCCAGCCAGGCACTCCTATAATTTGTGATTTTTTTCTATTAAACTGGAACAATTAGGGGCATCTTAAACTATAAGACCGGTTTTTGTAATAGAGTTTATTTAATGGAGAGGCAAGTGGACATTAACTTGACCCCCCGTTTATCTCCCGAACCTGAAAGAACCAAAGAATTGGTTAGCAAGATAGCGTCAGGAGCTATATAAAATTTCTGGTTTGTTTCAGAAAATAAAAATGTAAACATTTTAGATTTTCATTGTTCGTGTTTACCTTCTAGAGGACCTCTGGGAAAGTTTAGAAAATGCTAGTGGTAAACCTATCGCAGCGGTGATGAATACCTGGACCAAACAAATGGGATTTCCCCTCATTTATGTGGAAGCAGAACAGGTAACCTTATAAAAAGTCCTCCAATTTGTCTGCTACTGTACTACATGGAATTCAGGCGGTGTTCCCTCATTTGCTTTTCTGTACTTACATTTAAACTAGCCCTTGCATTGTTTTCTTGGTGATCTATTATCTGTATACTAAATGGTTTGCCTCCCCCTCCGCCATCATTAAAATCATACATACTTATAGTAGAAAACAAAATGTTGTCTACTCTTACTGTCCCCAAGGAAAACACTGTAAACTTGTTGATATAACTCATTTTTTTAAGTTTATTTAAGTAATCTCTACACCCAACATGGGGCTTGAACTCATGATTTTGAGGTCACTAAGTTGCATGCTCTTCCAGCTGAGCCAACCAGGTGCCCCTTGATAGAATTCTAAAATGACCAAGTCAGGTTTATCCTAGGACTGCAAAGTTGATATAACATTAAAAAAAACTATGAAGTTTTTTTCATAAACACTACACTAACAGAATTCATAATTCATAAACACTACACTAACAGAATATAGGTAGGAGAACCACATAATCACTCCAATAAGATGCAGGAAAAGCATTTGTGAAAATTCAACACCCATTTATAATGTCATTCTTAAACATCAGCACTTTTTAAAATAATTTATTCATTTATTTTTAAATGCTTATTTATTTATTTTGAAAGAGAGCATGAGTGGGGGAGGGACAGAGGGAGAGAGAATCCCAAGCAAGCTCCATGCTCAGCACAGAGCCCAACCCAGGGCTCAATCTCACAACCATGAGATCATAACCAGAGCTGATACCAAGAGTCGGACGCTCAAGCAACTGAGCCACCCCGGCACCACTTAAGATTTATTTTTTAAGTAATCTCTACACCCGGTGTGGCGCGCGAACCCACAACCCCAAGACCAAGAGTCACATGCTGCACCATCTGAACCAGCCTGGTGCCCCTAAAATTAGTTTTAATGTTGGTTGGGTGGCAATGGGATTTTGATCAGAATCGCACTATTATTAGTTGAACTGTTACCTGAATTCAGAAAGTTGTACCTCAGAATGAGTTTTCTTCCCAGCAGGACTGAGCTACCCAGGTGCCCCCGGTCATTGCTTCTTTACTCAAATTTTTTAGCTTTTCAGTTCTGTCTTTTGTAGTCAGTTTATCCATAAAGGTCATTGGCCTAATTTGACATTGAATTTGGGTGATACGAATCTGTTATATATTATGTTATTTAAAATGTTCTAGGACGTATTAACAAATGATAAGTAAAGCAAACGATTGCATATTTGCAAAGTTTTTTTTTTTTTTTTTAATATGCACTTCGGTTGTTTTAAATTGTTTTTGCAGTTCTCCCCCACCACTTTTTTTGTGCTTCATTGCAAAGCTCATCCTTTGAAACAAAATGTGTGCCTCTTTCATGTTTAGCAGTCACTCTAAACCTTTGAATTCTGAACGTTGAGTCCATGTGCTAATGTAAGGTTGCCACTTTTTAGAAGCTTAGGAGTCTAAAGACATAACCTCCCTCTATAAAGATTAAAACAACTGGCTGCAGTATTATTTATTGTTACGTATCCTTGTGAAAATGGTAACATTTTAAAGTTCTTGTCTGTATACATAACCCTTCTGAGGGGCCGTATTACATAGAACATGGCCTTTTATTTAGAGGCTTGTTATTTTGGGGCCTAAATGAGAAACAGCGCCTTTTCTCCCATTCTATACTATCGTCCTCTTCCTCACTGTTGCACTTTGTGTTCTCATGAGACATTTGGCTGTACTGGTTTCACCTTCTACTTTGTCACAGAAGTGTTGGCCCCTCCAAAAAGAAGGGGAAAAAAAAGGGTTGATACTACTATTAATAGCCTTTGTTTATGCTTTCTTAGGTAGAAGATGACAGATTATTGAGGTTGTCCCAAAGAAAGTTCTGTGCCAGTGGACCATATGCTGGTAAGCAAATGGCCGTAAGCGGGAGCTGATGAGTGAATGTGGACACCATTCCAGTAGTGTTCCAATTAACAGGAAGTAATTACATATTTTTTAATATTTTTGATAGGATTAAATAAAAACAAGGAAATGGTAATAAAATACAAATGAAATCTAGGAAATCAAAAGAGGAGATTCATGAGGTATTTGTGGTGTTTTGATATTCTTCAGTTTTTTGAAATTCCATGTCTCTGTATGTTATTGGAGGCTACAAGGAATGAAGAAGGATAGGAACACCTAAGAAGGATGTCTCTATCCTTACAAGAATCTTGCTGCACATTTGTGTGGGTGGCTAATTCTTTGTCTTCTTTTTAATTCTTGGGCATACTGAGTAAGTAAACAAGTAAATAAAGCACAAAGATTATTTACAGTTATCATGTACCATTTACTGTGCTAAGGCAGTATCACTGACCCTTATTTTATAGTTTCAGCAACCCTACTGGGTAGGTAGTATTATTTCCTTTCTACAAATGAAGGAGCTGAGGCATAGCTGGGTTAGTTAAATTGCCCAAGGTCGCCTATCTGATGAGTTAAAGAGTAGGAATTCAGACAAAATAGTTGGATTCCATGAGTTTATACCCTTAACTACCACTCGACTCTGGCTTTTCAAATTATTTCTACAGGTCAGTAGATTCTTTTGCTCAGGAAATTAAAAGTACCTTTCTCACCTCCTTTAAAACAATTCTTAGTAGGGGGAGGTGTATATCAGAATCACCTATCCTTTTCATGTTCCAAAATAGGGCACACTCTACTAGGGTTAAGAGGTATATACCCTTTCATCCTTAACCTTCCTTAGCATTTGGAATTACTTTTTAAGTAAAGCTGTCTGACAAGTCAGATGACAAGGTTATTATCCAAAATAAATCCCTAAGGGTCACAGTTTCTGTTTTCTGCCTCATACCCACAATCTGCATCGTAGGACTGAGAGGTTTTGCAGTTTTTTTCAAATACTCTGTGACTGACCAGTATAGGCAGTATTAAAACCTGAAATGTCCCATTGTTAGGAAATTTTAATTTGTGGTTTAACCTGATAGCACAAAACTAGATAACTTAGTAAAATAGTTAAATGTAACTATAGTTAAATGTACTGGGCAATGGGCAAAGGACTCTCTTCTGTTTGGCATCTTAATTCAAAGTCTGTTTTTCTGTCGGATCCCTAAAAGACAGGTATGTCATCTGCCTTGCAAAAGCTTTGAGTTTTAGCTATGACTTTTTAGTGATGGAATCCGTCAGTTCTAGGATGTATCCTGTCTAAGAAATTAAGTCAACCCTTCACTACGTATACTTGTTAAGGACTGCACCTTAGAATGTTTTTAAATGCTATATGAAGACTTTGACCTACTTGAAATTTCTTTTACAGTAAAATTATTACTGTCTCTGTTACTCTATAAAGGGAAATGATTAAATTAAAATCACTGTGTTTTAATTTAACACGAATTTTAATTAAGAAACACTAAATAAACTGTTCTCCTTTTCTCTTTTAGGCTATTGTGATTTTTGTTAATAAATTCTCTCTTCCTTTATACTAGTATTATTCAGGTTATGGAAGAGTTTATGTACCATTGAAAATGAGCTATTGGCTTAACAGACTCAAGCTCATATGTAAGATACCAGTCCTCTCCCTCCACCTTACCTTCTATTTCTTCCCATGACAAATTATTTTTCAAGTTTTCTATTTGTTCTTCTGTTGCTTAAGGAGAAGACTGTCCCCAGTGGATGGTTCCCATCACAATCTCTACTAGTGAAGACCCCAACCATGCCAAACTGAAAATTCTGATGGACAAGCCAGAGATGAATGTGGTTTTGAAAAATGTCAAACCAGACCAGTGGGTAAAGGTGAGTCCATAAATGGCCTAGCCATTTTTATCTTACCTAAATGAATTGATTTCTCTCACTTCCTTTATACATTTTATGGCCGGCTGTAAATTCTGCTTTAGTTTAGATGAGGACTTGCAAAGACAAAAACATTACTAAACTGTCCTGTGTGAAATTTAGGGCCAATTTTCAAATAATATTATCTGATGTCTTCCCTTAGGTAAGGGAGTGGTACATAAGCAGATAAAAAGGGATATGATCAAAGGGGAAAAAATAGTAGATTATGTGTAAAGTCACATTAATCAAAAGGTCTGTGGTCTTGCAACTTCCAACTGCGCTGTCATTGTAACAAGATGTTAACCTCCACGATGTGCTGTCATTGTGTATGCACAGCTATCGTCAAGCGAGGCCACACATGTAATAATGAGTTTGTGTCACTGAAATGTGAAATTCCTGTAACTGGTGTTTTAAAATCATTTCATAAAAATAACAGTTGGTAAAGATTATTTCCCATTATTCTGTACTCTGTACCATTCGTAATAAAAGTATCTACTATAAACTTTTCTCCCAATTATAGGTTCCTAATAGGAATTATACATTATCTCAGACTTTTGTATATGTATATGTGTGTATGTGTGTGTGTGTGTGTGTGTGTGTGTGTGTGTGTGTGTATACACATACACATATATGATTTTTTAAAAATATACTCAGTGGAGGGGTGCCTAGCTGGCTCCCGTCAGAAGAGTGTGAGACTCTTGATCTCAGGGTTGAGTTCACACCCCACATTGGGTATAGAGATTACATAAAAATAAAATCTTTAAGAGGTGCCTGGGTGGCTCAGTCGGTTAAGCGGCTGACTTCGGCTTAGGTCTTGATCCTCACGGTTTGTGAGTTTGAGCCCCACATTGAGCTCTGTGCTGACAGCCTGGAGCCTGCTCTGGATTCTATGTCTCCTTCTCTCTCTGACCCTCACCCGCTCACACTCTGTCTCTCTCTCTCTCAAAAAATAAACATTTAAAAAATTATAAAAATAAATAAATAAATAATTAATTATAAATTATAAATAAATAAAAACTTTAAAAATACAGATAGATACACACATATACATACTCAGTAGAATACTGTGTTACCATTTGAAATTACATCTGGAAGATTATGTAGCTATATGAAATTTTTCTTATAAATGAGAAAAACCTATGTATGCTGTGATTGTAACTGGGTAAATAAAGGTATTATTCCTGCAGTAAAAGGTAGAGGGAATCAATAAAATAGCAGTTGTATTATCGTGAGGTGATTTAAAAAAAATACTCACAGGGGTACCTGGGTGACTCAGTCAGTTAAGCATCCAACTCTTGGTTTCAGCTTAGGTCATGATCTCATGGTTCTGGGATCGGTCCTGCATCAGGCTCTGTGCTGAGTGTGGAGGCTGCTTGGGATGCTCTCTCCACCTCTCTCTCTCTGCCCTTCCTTCCCTGCTCATGCTCACTCTCTCTTTCTTTCAAAATAAATAAATAAAATTAAAAAAATACTTACATGTAAGTAGTAAAAGTAAAAACATAAATAGTGAAGTACTTGTATCTTCTACCTTATTTTACCTTTAAGGTATTTGGTATATAAATATTATCAAAAATATTTTTGCCTGTCGGTCATTAGCCTACAGAGAATAACAGTCCGTGATTATCTCATTCCACAAATTATATGAAATTACCTTTAAGGTCCATGCAATTCTTTAAAATCTAGGACCTGAGCATTGCTATTCTGGTGAGACTGTGGGCTGAGTAGATGAGTCTTTTTGTAAAGGTTTAGTCTTCCTCAGAGATTCCACTGTCCCCGTGTTCTTACATATAGTAAATATTTTCTGTGAACTTAAAACCATCCACCGAGAGTAGACAGAAACCGATCCGTGTGATTCCCTCCCTCCCAACCATTTCCTTCCTACTGTCTCTCACTTTGTCCCCCACTATGTCAAGTTTCTGTTTTCTTTCACCTGTTTTCATCTTTGACAACCGCTTTCTATCTTTATGTGTTGTTTCATTTTAATCCCTGCCTGCATATGTGATCTTTGTTGTTTTCACTCAGATATACTGAAAGCAAAACTCCTTTCACACCTGCAAAAGACTGCTTTAAAAAACAAATGGATGTGGCGCCTGGGTGGCTCAGTCAGTTAAGTCTCCGACTTCGGCTCAGGTCATGATCTCATGGTTCATGAGTTCAAGCCCTGCGTTGGGCTCTGTGCTGACAGCTCAGAGCCTGGAGTCTGCTTCAGATTCTGTGTCTTCCCTCTCTCTCTCTCTCTCTCTCTGTCTCCCTCTCTCTGCCCCTCCCCTGCTTGTGCTCTCGCTCTCAAATAAACACTAAAATTAAAAATTAACAAAACAAATGGAACTGTTTAATTAATAATGTCCATTGGGTATCTTTTCAGTTAAACCTGGGAACAGTTGGGTTTTATCGGACCCAGTACAGCTCAGCCATGCTGGAAAGTTTATTACCCGGCATTCGTGACCTTTCTCTGCCCCCTGTGGATCGACTTGGATTACAAAATGACCTCTTCTCCTTGGTGAGCCTCTCTCAAGTAGTATAATGGATTTTGTTGATTAAAGGATTTTGTTTTTCCTGGAGTATCTGACTGAAACATAATTAGAAGAATATGGCTCTTCCTGAAGGTTGAACACCTTTTGGGACTAGAACAAATGACTAATTATTAATTAACATGACAAGATTGAACCTATATAATTTACCGGAAACAAATCCCATGTCACTACTCCTAAGCCAGCTTTTTGCAATGAAAACTATCCTTCGTAAGGCAAAAATTCTTTTCGGTAGAAATAGGTATGAGCCTTGAAGAAATTTCCCTATTGATGTTTGTTTGTTTTTTTTTAATAATTCAGAATAATTTATATTTTTCTAAAATAGTGATTGTACTTGGCTGGAAACATCTAGAATTTTTTAACATTCCATTACTACTCAAATAATAGTCCATTAGCTTTAGAATTATATTTATGTGGGGTATCTGGGTGGCTGCGTCAGGAGAGCATCCGACTCTTGATCTCAGGGTCATGAGTTCAAGCCCCACATTGGGCGTGGAGCCTACTTTAAAAAAAAAAAAAAAGGATTATATTTCTTTTGGCTTTGTTCCAGAAAGGATTTAAATCAGCAATTAGTAGTATTATCTTTATGACTCCAACATAGGTTAGATAATTTCCAGATGTCTGTGATAAAATTGTCAGATTCCTCTTACTATTCCTTTAAAGTGGACTTGAGTTTTCCCTCCCTTCTGCAGTAACTGGTTTTGGATTCCTCCTTTGTATAAACACAGATTAGCACTGATGCACAAAACCTCACATCTGCTGATCTCATTGCTGAGAGAGACCTGTCCCAGGAGAGTGGTGTATTTGTGCAGTTGGCTGCTGTAACACGAGTTCCTTTTCCTAGCTCTGTTAGTTAATTCTGAAAGGCCTTCCAGTTTGCCTTCTTTCACAAATGAGTAAAGGACAGACTGAAGTTGACACAGTTGGCAGGTCCAGCTTTGAAAGAGCCTCTGTCAAAAACCAAAGCCCTAACTATTGTTGTGTCTTTTCTGAAAGTATGAGAATTTTAAAAATAAAAACAAAGCCAAGGCCCCAGACACTGGATAGAAATAGGAAGTTAACGGCTCTCCTTCTTGCTTTTTTTTCCCTTGCTTTCTTTCTCATTGAAGTATAGTTGATGCACAGTGTTACATCAGTTTCAGGTGGACAGCATAGTGATTCCACGTGTCCGTGCCTCATGCCGTGCTCACCACAAGTGTAGCTATACCACCTGTCACCAGACAAAGTGTACCTAAGTTGCTCTCTCACAAATAACAAAAAGTAAATAAGGGATATTGTCATGATAGGAGGTTTATTCTCATAATCCCCTGTGTTCTTTCAACCAAAGAAATGACTGACTAGCAGTAGATAATGCTGAAAATGCATGCTTGTGTTTCTTTGTTTTGTTTTTGTCTGAAGACTAGATTAATTTATGTTTTTTCCTATCCCAGGCTCGAGCTGGAATCATTAGCACTGTAGAGGTTCTAAAAGTCATGGAGGCTTTTGTGAATGAGCCCAATTATACTGTATGGAGCGACCTGAGCTGTAACCTGGGGATTCTCTCAACTCTCTTGTCCCACACAGACTTCTATGAGGAAATCCAGGAGTTTGTGAAAGATGTCTTTTCACCCATAGGGGAGAGACTAGGCTGGGACCCCAAACCTGGAGAAGGTAATGGATGCACGGAATGGGGAAAGAATTGATGAGGAATTGGACCCTTTTTACTCAGCTGTGGTTAACAGTACCGGTAGCATCGTGGTATCTGTTGGGTGTTACTATGTTTTCAGCTCCCCAGAAATTAAATCTTAGGTCTTTTAAGTTTATTGGTGAAGTTACGTGGGTCACCAACATAAAAACAGTGGTGGTCATGTGTATTCACTGTTAAATACGATTCGTAAACAACACAAATGGTGGAAATAGAGGCCTTTTACAGCGTTCCAAAAGCCTGTCTATAGTCAAGAAAAGCTAAAGGGAATTTTAGATGATTTTATTTATTATTGCCATAACTATCAGGCACCTTATGTGTACAACTCGGAAGGATACCGAGAGACAGTAAGTGAATTAAGGAAGTTACTGACATTCTACATGTGTTCTCTCCTCTGATTATTTCCATAATTGTATATTTACTCTTTTGCCGTCATCATATGTTGGGAATGGTGATCTTGTGGTTTTATATATATAATTGTTTTCTACCATCTGCAAATAACTAAAGGTGGTATTTCATCCTGGCAGTCTTGATCTCAGAGTCTTTTGCAATAAGAACAACAGTAACAATTACCTAGAGCTCTATGTTTTCCCCTTGTGGATTCAACAAATATTTATGCGCCTAGTAAATACCAGGTACTATTCTGGGAGCTGGTGGTACAGCAGTGAAGAAAGCTTTGCCCTGTGTGGCTTACATTCTAGTGGGAGACACAGCAAACCATTGAACATACGATAATTTAGGTGGCAACGAGTATCATGAAGAAAAATAAAGTTAGGTAAGGTAGATAAAGAGTGGTAGGCCGGTACGCCCTAGCCTGGTCAGGGCAACAGTCACTCATGATGAAGTGATAATATGAGCATAAGCAGAGACCTGAGAGAGAGCTGTGAGGCCATCTAGAGGGAAATGGTCCAGACAGGGAACAGCCAGTGCAGGAGATCTGCAGCAGGAGCAGGCTTGGGTTGTTCGAGGAATAACAAGGAGGCTAGATACATCAGGACGGAGTAAGTGAGGGGGACAGAGTGGGAAGCGGTGCAGCTCCTATAGGACCTGTGGGACCTAGTACATTTTCGACTTTCACAGTTAATGATATGAGAAAGTGACTTGAGAGCTGATGCACAAGAACGTGACTTGACGTACTCAGCTGTGTGGGACCCAGACGAGTGGAGAGGCAAGAGACAGGAGCAGGGAGACCTTACAGAGCTGTTCAAGTAATCCAGTTGAGGTGCCGGGTGCAGCTTACACTTGCAGGTGGCAGATTCTGGGCGTGTTTTGAAGGTAGAACTGAACCTATTTGGTGGTGGACTGACTGCAAGGGGAAGAGGGAGGAGCCACCACATTCTGGCCTGAGGACCGGAGGGGTGACCTTGCCAGATACAGAACAGGATGGCCGTAGAAGTGGGCTGGGAACAGAGGGAATCAGGAGCTGGGTGTTGGACATGTCAACTTAGACATCCAGGTGGAGAGTCAAGCCTAGAGGTCTAGGCTGAATAAATGCATTTAGTGTGTAGATGGTGTTTACAGCCACGAGACTGGACGAGATCACTCAGGGCCTGAGTGTAGGCGGACAAAAGAGGTCTGAGGGCTAGGTCCGAGGCCAGGCCAAGATTTGGAGATTGAGTGGAAGACGAGGAGTCCGCAAGGGAGACTGACTGGCCACTGAGGTGGGAGAGTCAGGAGGGAGGAGATGTTCCAGACGTCTTAAGAAGCAGTGCAGAAGGAGCGTTACCCACTGTGACGGCTGGTGCTCTGAGTCCGGCGAGATGAAGGGGGTTGGTGAAGCCATCAGCAAGTTCTGTGGAGCGGTGGAGAGCACTAGTGGTCCTCCAGAGCGGGAGGGGGTAAGCAAAGGGCACATTCAGACAACTTTTTTTTTTTAATTTTTAATGTTTATTTTTGGGAGACAGAGACAGAGCATGAGCAAGGGAGGGGCAGAGAGAGAGAGGGAGACACGGAATCGGAAGCAGGCTCCAGGCTCTGAGCTGTCAGCACAGAGCTGGATGTGGGGCTTGAACTCAAGAACCGTGAGATATGACCTGAGCCAAAGTCAGACACTTAACCGACTGAGCCACCCCCCAGGCGCCCCACATTCAGACAACTTCTTCAAGGAGTTTTTGCTGAAAAGGCAATCAGAGAAAAGGGGATAGTCTGGGGAGAGATGTAGAGTCAGTGGAGGCATATTTTTTTTTTTTTTTTTTTAATAAAGAGGGAGATTTTGTAACATGTTTTTGTGCTGATGACAATGCTAGAGTAGTAATAGAAAAATCCGTGATGTGAAAGAGACGGGGGCTAATTCCTGGAGCGATGGCCAAGCGATGGAGAGGAGTTGGGACCCAACGGAGGAGTGTGCTTTAGACAGGAGCACAGAGCCCTAGAAACAAAACATGAGAGGGTGTGTGGGGTCAGATCCACGCAGACTGGTGGATGTTGTACTTCTCTTTCACGGCTCAAAAACACCTTAATGAAATAGGGAGAATATCTTTAGTTTTCTAGTTTTATAGATAGAAGAATCAAACAGCAAAATAATAAAACATTCCCTTGTGTCACACAGCAAGTGAGTACCAGAGTCAGAATTACAAATTGGTTCTTCTAAGAACCTCACTAGTGTCCTGTTGTGTTATGTATTGATCTCCTATTGTTTTCTTGGACTTATTTTTTTACTGAGTTATAATTTAAATGTAGCAAAATGCACAATTCAATGTTACATTTCTTGGGGTGCCTGGGTAGCTCAGTCAGTTAGGCATCCAGCTTCAGCTCAGGTCATGATCTTGCAGTTCATGGGTTAGAGCACTGGGTCGGGATCTGTCCTGACAGCTCAGAGCCTGGAGCCTGCTCCGGATATTCATTCATTCATTCTCTCTCTCTCTCTCTCTCTCTCTCTCTCTCTTTCTCTCTGCCCCTCCCCTGCTCTCTCCAAAATAAATAAACATTAAAAAAAAATTTAATGTTACAACTCAGCGACTTTTGACAAAAAATACACTGAAGAGGTTGCCTCGGGCCTCTTCCCAGTCAGTCCTTGCCAGGCCGGTTCCCCTATCCATCCCCTCCAGGCTAACACTATTCTGCTTTTTTTCACCCTAGATTAATATTATCTCTTCTAGAACTTTATGTAAATGGAATCCTAATATATTTTTCCTGCTCTTACATCTGGCTTCTTTCAATATAATGTGCTAGAGATACATCCAGGGTGTTCATTCCATTTTATTGCTTAGTGGTATTTCATTGTATGTACCACAACTTAGCTGTTTTGGTATTGCAATCCATCATTGCTAGTGTTAACTTTTTTTTTTTTTAAGACATAGTATATAATAAAATGTACCTTTTAAAGTATACAACTCAGTCTTTTTTAGTTTGTTCACAGCATTGCACACCCGTCACCACCATCCAATTCCAGAATAACTTCTTTAGCCTCAAAAGAAACTCCATACCCATGGCAGTCACTCCCCATCCCCTGGCAATCCTGATCCCTGGTAACCACTAATCTGCTGTCTGTCTCTATGGATTTGCCTACTCTGGGCACTTCCTGTAAATGGAATCATACCCCGTGTAGCCTTTTGTGTCTCACTTTTTCCACTTAGCACAATGTTGCTAAGGTTCATCCGTGTTGCAGTGTCTGTCAGTACCGCATCCTCTTATAGCTGAATAGTATTCTACTGTATGGATGTACCACATTTTGTGTTTTCATCACTTGGTGGGTGTTTGGATGGTTTCTACTTTTCGACAGTTGTGAATACTGCTGTGAACATGTGTGTACAAATTTTTGTGGACGTAACACCTCCGTTTCTATTGCGTGGACTTGCCGGATCATACGGTAACCCCATGTTTAACCTCTCTAGGAATTGCCAGACTGTTTTTCCAAGTGGTCACAACATTTTATGTTCCCGCCAGCAGCGTATGAGGGTTCTAACATCTCCGCGTCCTTGACAGTGCTTGTTATTGTCTGTCTTTTTTAGTCATCCTGGTGGGTGTGAAGCAGATCTCATAGTGGTTTTGATTTGCGTTTCCCTAATGACCAAAGTTGAACATCTCTTTATGTGCTTATTGGAGTAAACCGATCCATCAGATTTCGATTTTTAAAAATCTCAGATTTCAATTGGTTATACACAGCGTACTAGTTCAGTATGTGGCCTTTTTTCTGAATCTTGGGTCAAAACTGCATGATCTAAGCCTGTTTCTTTCACATATAATCCTTAGCAATGTAATTACCTAGATGGAGTGAACATTTAGTCAATTCAGATCATTGGCATTTGTAGACAAAGTCAGCAAATTTATTTGCTTGTCTAGCGTGTTTATTAGCACTTCATTTCACTCTTGTGATTTGAACAGTATAAATCAGTGTCCTCTCAAGTACTAGGGTAATTGATTGTGTTTGTTCAAGATGGCAGACATGGTATAAGATATCCAAGTAGCATATTTGTGAAAATGGGATTTTTAAGCAGTGTTGTGTCTCTTTTACTTCTTAATCAGGTCATCTAGATGCACTCCTGAGGGGCTTGGTTCTGGGCAAACTAGGAAAAGCAGGACATAAGGCAACATTAGAAGAAGCCCGCCGTCGGTTTAAGGACCACGTGGAAGGGAAACAGATTCTCTCCGCTGATCTGAGGAGTCCTGTAGGTTTTCATGATAAATAACCTTGATTTCTAGATGACTGCATCATTCTGCACACAGTGTGGGATGTATTTAATGGTAACCAGAAATGACCTAGACACTGACCCACACATTGTGTCTGACTCTGTGTTAATATGTGCCATTTAGGTGGTTTGTAGCCAGCTTCTCGTTTGTTTCAAGTTTCTCAGACTACACTGTGCTTAAAGCTGATTATCTGTGCACATTCCCCTGAGAGAGCCGGTGTGCATGCCGTCTCCCTGTCTGGTTTTCAGTATGGGCTCCGAAGCTCTTTGTCGCACAGTTTGTACGTAACATCCACACACAGCTGTGTACAATCATGTTGACTTGCTTTCTGCCTTAACATTAGAATATTTGGAACAAGATACATTTTAATCAGATGCCTTCTTTGTCGTTCCTGTATTCTCTTGTAGGTTTATCTGACCGTTTTGAAGCATGGTGATGGCACTACCTTAGACATTATGCTAAAGGTGAGTACATTCAGAAAGGGTTTCCGGGGCGCCTGGGTGGCGCAGTCGGTTAAGCGTCCGACTTCAGCCAGGTCACGATCTCGCGGTCCGTGAGTTCGAGCCCCGCGTCGGGCTCTGGGCTGATGGCTCGGAGCCTGGAGCCTGTTTCCGATTCTGTGTCTCCCTCTCTCTCTGCTCCTCCCCCGTTCATGCTCTGTCTCTCTCTGTCCCAAAAATAAATTAAAAACGTTGAAAAAAAAAAATTAAAAAAAAAAAAAAAAAAAAAAAAAAGAAAGGGTTTCCATCTTCTGCTGTTAAACTTGGATTGACACAGTACAAGCTTTAAGTGGTTAAAAAAAAAAAAAAAAAAGTCCTGGCGAAAGAAATATATGTAGATATGCATGTTGCAGACAGGCAAATATTAAGAAACTATGGGAGAGAGATATCATGTCTGTTCACGTGTACTACCAATACAATGCCAGAAGTCATCTAGTGTTCTCACTTTTTTTAATTTCTAAGTTTATGTATCTTAAACCAAAAAATGAAGTGTTCATTTTGATTAACAAGTCAAGCTCTTAAAATTTTCCCTTCTCTGTTTCCGATTCTGTGTCTCCCTCTCTCTCTGACCCTCCCCCGTTCATGCTCTGTCTCTCTCTGTACCAAAATAAATAAAAAACGTTGAAAAAAAAAAAATTAAAAAAAAAAAAAAATTTTCCCTTCTGTGTAAACTTACATAGGATCCTTCCCATTTTGAAGAAAAGGTTTGTGTCTGTGCTTAGGGGAGAGAGAATCAGGTGTCTCCAGGGTTTGAGTTATGTCAGTGCCTCTTATGAATGGACAGGAAATTAATTGACTTGCCTGCGTAGCCTCTGTAGTTTCCCCAGAGGGTTGGCATGTAATTAAACTCTAATACAGATACTGTACTTCTCCAGTCCCTGTCCATGCGGTTGTCAATCTAAGAAATCACTTGACAGGTAGGGGGAGCTGAATGTACTTATTACCATCGAATAAAATGTGCAAAATGTGTCTAAATACCCAAATTACGTGTCAAATCTGCAAAGCCCATTTGTTTAAAGACCTGCTCTTAGTGGGAACAAACAGAACAGGAATGGGATGTGCTTTGCTACTTCCATCTTTAATGGATTAAGAACACTTTTCTGACCTCAAGTAGATCAAAATTGCAAATCCAATTTCTAGTATTTCATTTTAAACAAATCCTGTTTTTTTTTTTTAATGTTTATTTTTGAGAGAGAGAGAGAGCATGAGCATGAGCAGGGGAGGGGCAGAGAGAGAGGGAGACACAGAATCCGAAGCAGGCTCCAGGCTCTGAGCTGTCAACACAGAGCCTGACACAGGGCTCGAACTCAGGGACCGCGAGATCATGACCTGAGCAGAAGTCAGATGCTCAACCGACTGAGCCACCCAGGCGCCCCCAAATCATATTTTTTAAATGATTAAAATATTTTGAAAAATGTAAACTTTAAGAAACTCAAAATGTGCCACTTTACTGATCTTGGACGAGTTTCCTTTCTAATAATATCAAAATTATACTTTGGGTTTAACTTAACTTTCAATTAAATGACATTGAGGTCCCTTCTCAGTCTTAATATTCTGTGAAACTGTGCACTATGAATCCTGTATTTCTTTGCATATGAAATCAGATATTTGTGGGTTTTGTCTTTTCCATAGCAGTATGGAACAAAATAGGGGTTCTGAAATTTTCATGACAGATACCTTGACATTTTCATGTCATAGCACACTTTTAAGAATTTATTCTAGTATGTATATTTAATAAGTGTTGGCATCTATTTAATGTAAGGGAGCTGACTATAATTCTGATTTACTATCGAAAGAGCTCTAATGAAGGCCAAATTAGGTTTCTTCAAGAAACCAGTTGATGGGAGATGAGGAGGATTGTCTTCTGTTGGTAATTTAGGAATAATGAGGCCCGCTAATAAAGAACTTTGATTTCAAAGTATATTTGGAATGTGGTGTTGTGGTGCCATCTAGTGGACTAGTTTAACAGGTTCTCCTTGGGGAAAACCATGCTTCTTGAAAGCCAGAGTTCAGACCTTGAGTCCTGGAGCTGAAAAGGACCTTAGAAATTATCTCTCCATCCCACTCATTTTACACAAGGGGAAACTGAGATCCAAAGAGGCTAAGGACTTAGTCAAGGTCACACAGCTAGTTAGACACAAAACCAGGACTAGAACCCAGGTCTCCTGACTTCTATCTATTTTACTACACTGCTGCTCAAAAGAAATCAAAGGAAAAGAAGGGGAAATGGGGGCCTGTGATGGGGTGTGCGGACACTGGTCAGTGTAAAACCTTCAGTGAGAAAAAAAGCCAACAGAGTCTATCGATTAAGTTGTCTTGGAGAGATATCTCATATATGCTTGTAATTTTTGTATGCATAATGTTTTGTTTCTGATGGTGGAAAAAAGACTCGGTATAATCACTGTGGAAGATTTAGAGACTAGAAAAGTATAAAGAAAATACTTACCTGTAATTTGAAATGTTTAAAAAGGTCACAAAATAGGTATAAGATGATCTGATGTCCAATTTGGTAATGTACATATTGTAATAATTTAATTTTTTCTTTATGCTTCTCATTTTCCTAATTTCCTGCATTCAGCATGCGATGCTTTTGCAGTTGAAAAATTTGATGATACAGAATCCCACTGATCAGAGACCATCGTTAATATTAACATACATTTTTGACTATTAGAAATTAAATTGATGACCTTCAATGGTATTGGCAATCACCAGTTTGTTCATTTAACACAGAACATTAGTCAGACATCATACCCCTCAGATCTTGAATTTAAACTGCTCAGAACTGATGACCAGCCATTCACATAGTACTCACTTACATTTAGTGACTTACTATAATGGCAAATCACAAATTTAGTGCCTGAACATCCTGTAAAGTTTTATCTTCTGTTAATTTTATGCCCTGCGTGCCTAGCCAATGAGAATATAGAACAGAAGTTTCACTTTACTGGGGGAGAAGCTCATATAAGCATGTGTCTGACTTCCAGGGGACAGTTAACTATCTCGATCTGTATTTTTTCACTATAGCTTCACAAACAAGCAGATATGCAGGAAGAGAAAAACCGAATTGAAAGGGTCCTTGGGGCTACTCTTTCACCTGAATTGATTCAAAAAGTCCTCACGTTTGCACTTTCAGTAAGTTACAATGAAAACTGCTTTTAGAGGGAATTGTAACCTATCAATCTGTGGCAGCTGTCTTTGACTCCATATTCTCTTGATCTGCTTTAACCCCTTCCTCTTAGTCTGGGGGAAATGGAATGGGCTTTTGTTACTGACCTCTATCTATATCTGCCTCTAACGGTGGGAATCGGGATAGTTGGAAGCAGGAATAAACTGGCAAGCCTACTTATCTTACCCCTGTGCCTACTTTCTGTCTCTTCCTTTCTTTATCCTGTAGGAACCCAAGCAAACATCTATTCAGCAGCCTGTTTTTACCTGTCTCAGTGCCTCATTCTCAATTTGGCTGATCTTTAGGAAGCTTTCTGGTGCCAGTTATTCCTAAAATAAGGAATGAGGGTCTTCAGTGTGATTACTTGGGTACCTCAACAGCATTTGCCCTTTCTGGCACCAGAAGATGTTTTGAGTACAGTAGACTTTTCGTTCTCTTTCTATTTCTAGGAAGAGGTACGCCCACAGGACACTGTGTCAGTAATTGGTGGAGTGGCAGGAGGCAGCAAGCATGGAAGGAAGGCTGCTTGGAAGTTTATAAAAGACAACTGGGAAGAACTTTATAATCGATACCAGGGAGGATTCTTAATATCCAGACTAATAAAGGTGTGTGAAGATTTTTATTTTGAGTAGCTTGCTTATCATAGATGTTATTTAGAGACATCCCTGATTCACTAGGCCTATAGTCTTTGCTCTTTAAGGGTTTCTTCCAAAAAAACCCACAAAAGTTCCTTAAATAATTATTAGCTTTATTAAAGGGCTTCTCCATCACCCATCCTGCACCTTCTAGAATATTCTGAAGTTGGGAGAATATAAAATGATTTGGTTTTTAGGTAAATGGAAGTTTGTTCCTAGCGTCTTTTAGTTACATTAACTATTTAAACCATTGTTTTTTCAGCTATCAGTTGAGGGATTTGCAGTTGATAAAATGGCTGGAGAGGTTAAGGTAAGCAAAGTACTGTTTCCTTTTTACTTTTCAATCTAGTAAGTAAAAACACTAATGAGCCAAATTGTAATGATACGATGTTGGGGTAATGCTGTATTTATCCTTGTTTTTGCTTGGAAGAAGACAGCTTGGGTTGTGTCTTTAATGCTTGAAGAATTTAGGGTTGGAATCATCTTTGAGCGCTTTGCAATATGGTTGAAGGAACGTGGTGGAACTTGGAATCAGTCGATCTGAGTATAAATCTGTGCTCTGCCCTATGTTAGCTATGGGACTTCAAGTAAGTTTTTTAATCCCTGTGAGCCTGTCTCCTCATCCATAAAATGGAATGATGATAAGATTGTTATTTAAGTAATGTAGTGGGACTGGAACAGAGTAGTAGGTCCTTGATAATGGTTCTTTTTTTCCTTTCTAATAACAACCTTCATAGGTCTGTCCTGTGCACGAGGAGACAAGATGGCTATGCAAGGAATCTCCTCTTAGCCCTTACAAAGGAGAATCTTCAGTTTAGTGGTAAAGTTCAGCATGTGAGGAACAGATCTACACTGATGAGGGAAATCTTAATGTTAAGCCTTCCATTGGATTTAATTGTGAAGTTATTTTTGAAGTGTCACTTTTACCTTTACTTCTTGAAGGCAGTGGGGTTACGAGGTGTGAATGTGGAGGCTCTGAGGGCTGTTGTGTTGTTTCACTCACTCTGTGAGCCATTGTTTGGAATTTTAAGGTTTCAGGTCTTGAGAAAACAGTGAAACACTTGATCTCTGCCTTCATTTAACTTACATTGTATGGAAACAGTTACTTTACCGTAAAGGATAGAAGTACTCTGAAGGAGAAGTACATATACCTGGTTTGGAGGGGAAAGGCAGTGAGTGGCCAAGCTGAGACCGGGAAGATAGGTAGAGGCCAGACTGGAGGGCCTTGGAGGCCATATGAATTTTCCTAAGAGTGCAAAGCCCTTGAACTGCTTGTCAACAGGGGAGTGAGTTGATGTGATTTGTACCATAAAAATTTCAGTCCGGCTGCAGTATGGGAAAGAGAAATATTTTGGGATGCTGACTGCAAGCAAGAATGATAGAGTAGCTTTCAGGAGATGGAGTTATGAAATTCAAGGGCTTGGGTTTGTTAATCTTTAATTCAACAAATATTTACTGATTGGCTTCTCTGTGTTGTGAATGTACCTGGCAGAGGAAGAAGGAAGAATCAACGATAATTCCTGGGTTTCTTATATGTAAATAGTGGTGCTATTTGTGGAGATGGAATGAGGGGCAGTTCTGTATTGTACTTGGGCCCTAAGAACCCAGCCCCAAGAACGAGCCTCAGCGAAGGCGCCATTGTTGTTTGTGTGAACGAGGTTATTGATTTCCAAAAGTTCTAGACTTAATCTGATGAATTAGTCATTCTTTCCTTTACACCTGTGACGACTGGTTCAAAGTAAAGACCCCTATCCTTTCGTTGGTTGGTATTTAAGAGTTGCTCTGTTTACTATGAATCTTGGTATACTTCATTGGAACGTAGTTTGTTGAATCTTTAATCAGTAAGCTTTGGATAAATTATAATAAACTCAGAAATGTTTTGTTGTATGAAAGATGTGAGTCTGTGGAGCAGCAATTTAATCTTTGTGGTCTTATCGCCTTCACAAATTAATCTCTGTTTGAAGCAGCCGGAATGTGTGCGTCCTTAAGGACTCTGCCTGCCAAGTATTGTGCTAACAGTTTTTATGGATTTTCTCTTAAACTTCTGGACTAAATAGTTTCTTACCAATGAGAAAACAGAATGATTAATGTACTCAAACTCACAGGCTAATACATGACCGAACCGAGATTTGAGTCCCAACCTAATTCCAAAGCCCTACATTAACCACTAGATAATGAACCTAAAAGACAGGCCAGAGGTTCTGCCTCTTTGTTACCTTTTGATTAGATTTGAAGCATGTATTTGGAGAAGAATTCCTGTATGCAGGTCTAAGGGGCTGCTTTGTTTTCTTTTAGCCTGGGAGTAGCAGCAGTAAATTTTCACGATTAAAACTTTTGAATCCTTTACAGAACAGTGGGTAACTTCTCATGACCTGTGATACTTCTAACTTCGTACCATTGCTAGTAATGATCCTACCTTCTGGGTTGTTTTATACCAGGCTTTCTTCGAGAGCCACCCAGCTCCTTCAGCTGAGCGCACCATCCAGCAGTGTTGTGAAAATATCCTGCTGAATGCTGCTTGGCTAAAGCGAGATGCTGAGAGCATTCACCAGTACCTCCTTCAGCGAAAGGCCTCGCCACCTACGGTGTGAACCCTGAGCGCCGCCACCGCGGTTCTGCTGCTTGGCTGCAGGGATGAGGTGGGGCTACCGAACAGCTGATTCATATGCCGAGAATTTGGAGTCTTCTTTCAAACCAGTGGGGGTTGGACGATGAATGTAGTTAACTGGTTCCTGCTCACACTCCAGAATTAAATTCTATTGAAAAAGGAAAATCAGCAATTCAGCAAAAAAATAAGTAAATAAATAAAAATAAAAAATAAAAAATGTAAATATGATAGTAATAAAATAGAGCATAACGAAACTGTGAAACTTCCTGAAGCCTTGTCAGTGGTTAAAAGTATTTAACACTCTCCTGTTAATGACAGATGTTCTGTTTTTATAACCTACCAAAAGGAAACTAGAGGCTTCTGGGTGAAGAAGATTTTTTGTGAAGTGGGTTCTGCGAGCAGCCTACAAGCCAAGGGTAGTGTCCATTGCTCTGGGAATGGTTAAACGTGAAAGGCTGATAGCTGATATAACATAGAGTCTGTGCATAATTCCAAGTGTTTTTTGGTTTTTTGTTTTTGGGGTTTTGGTTTTTTGTTTTTTTTTGTTTTTTTTTTGTTTTTTTTGGGCATGGGGACTGATCAGGAAGATATATTTTCCTGCATAACTCAATCTGAACCAAGGATTGTAGTTTTCCTCCTTGCCTTCCCTTCTGTGTGACCCCCTTGGCCAAAAAAAAAAACAAAAAAAACAAAAAAAGTTAAAAAACCCAAACCTATCCTGGTCTGGGTTTTTCCTCCTCCTAGTTCCACCCCCAACCTCCCCACCCCCCACCCCCCACCCCCCCCCACCCCCGGTGTCCTTCTTAGAGATAAAGAAATAATAAGGAAACATCTTTTATAGCCACATTAAATAAGAGAAACTGATATACATTATTTTTTCTTTCTTTTTTAAGATAACTTTTAAGAACCCTGAAATGCATATAGGTGAGACATAGAGATGAAAGGGTTTTCAGCCAGGCCATCCTGAAGGAGTCACTCTGCTAACAGCGGTCTTAGTTGTCTGACAGGCCAACTGTTAAGCCTCTTTCCAACAGTGTCAACACTGGCTTCTCCTGGTTCATTCTGGACATGTAAGAAGTCCGTGGTAACTGCTGCAGGGGCCGCATATTAGTGGTAACTGGTTCAAACAAAAACTGTAAGCCTGTGTGCCACTCTTCGCTTTAACAGTGTATCCTACTAACAAGCCTCACCTAACTAATCCAGCGAGTTTTAACTCTAAACCTCTTTCCTTTTCTCTGGCCCTACCTTTTTTCTTTTCTTCTCTTTTTCCTTTTCTTTTTATTTTTCTTTTTAAAAATATTTTTTGTGTTATTAACAGGAATTCATATTTGGTGTGGCTTAACTGTATTTCAGAAGGTCATCAGATTGTGAGACTGCTTCCTTGAAACATTTTTGTGCTATTGTTTTAAAAAAATAATAATTAAAAAACAGTTGGCGTTAATAAAAATGTCAATGTGAAATTGATGTCCTGATTTCTTTTATTCTCTTCAATAAGAAATTACAAGCGTTTCCTATCATTCACTAGGATTATAAGAAGTTTTGCTATCATGGGATTTTTTGAGTCTAAGAAAATCCAGTTTCTGAATTCCTTAATGACTAAGACCTAAACAGAAAAATCCTAAGAGTCCTTCTAAATTCATTCTGGATCAGTCAGCATTCAGGAGTTAACCTGACACTTGCCAGTTCCCGTTTCTTGAGGCTCTCTTGTCCAGGTGCCACACGCAGGGCGGCCATGAGGCCATCTAGGCATGTGCTTAAGGCACCAGCAAAGTAGGGACACCAAAAAGACTGAGAAGAAATCTGCTTAGTATTCTCATTTTACAATTAGAAATTCTAGAAAGAAGTAATTTCATTTTCAGCATATATACAAGTTTTGTGTATAATAGTTAATTGGCTTGAATTATGCTGCGGCACAGGTGGTGGAGGGTGTCTTCTGTGTCCCCTTCAGAGCCGCTCCCATCCCGTTCTGTGCCCCGGGAGGGCTTGGCCCACACGGACTGCACTGACAGGGTCCTTTGCCCTCTGACTTCAGGTTGTGTTGATCCAATTTGTAATACCTTCAAGATCAAAAGGCATGAGGAGAGGACGGTCAGGGTATTTATTCACCAGGCTTCCTCATCCCCAGGTCACATGGGTCGTCTGTGACCCTCTACCAAAGGCCACGACTCCTGTTCAGAAGCCCTCTCTAGCTTCTAGCTCCGTCACTTTGCCCCTTCAAATCTAGGGAAAGGATTATTCCCTTACTAGCTCTGGATCATTCCATTATTCCTTGTTGGTTCCCCTGAACTTTGCTCACATCTTTGTAAATAGTCCCTTTATTAAACCTTCGTCAAGTTACCTAGTTCAAGTGTGTTCTCTGTTCTCTACTAATATCCTGACTGATTTTGGCACCAGAGTCCTGATGATAACGGGTCTCTAAAGGTCTTAAATCAGCCTTTTTGGTGTTAGATTTACTGCTTGTCTTCCAAGTAGCTCCCTATCGGGTAATATATTCATTTTACAGGTGAGAAAGCAGGCTCAGAAAAATTAGGTAAAGAGTTACACAACAAATAACTTAGGGGGCACCTGAGTGGCTCAGTTGGTTAAGCGTCCAACTCTTGGTTTTGGCTCAGGTCGTGATCTCATTCTCTCTCTCTCTCTCCCTCCCTCTTAAACTTGAAAAAAAAGGAAAAAAACAACTTAGAACCAGTGGTCAGCCCAAGATCACCAGCCTCTAAAACCTGTTTTCTTCTCACTAATTGTCATGTCTTCACATTTAAAAGGTTGTACAGTCAGACTGGATCCAGGCAACAGCTTTAAAGATTTTTAATGATTTTTCCTTGGTTAAAGATTTTAGTGGAAATCAGAAGGTTGGAAAGAAAGATGAATGTGGGGTACCTGGCTGGCTCAGTAGAGCATGCAACTCTTGATCTTGGGGTCATGAGTTCAAGCCCCACATAGAGCTAATTAAAAATTTTTTTTCAGGGGCGCCTGGGTGGCTCAGTCAGTTAAGCAGCCGACTTCGGCTCAAGTCATGATCTCGCGGTCCGTGAGTTCGAGCCCCGCGTCGGGCTCTGGGCTGACAGCTCGGAGCCTGGAGCCTGTTTCGGATTCTGTGTCGCCCTCTCTCTGACCCTCCCCTGTTCATGCTCTGTCTCTCCCTGTCTCAAAAATAAATAAAACGTTAAAAAAAATTTTTTTTTCAAAAAAAAAAAGATGAATGTGTTACTTCCTATAGGGAATTTGATATTATCTTTTATTAATGGGAAGCAGTAAACCATTTTGGAATACTACATGGTGCTGCATGAATTCTTAAACTTACAGTTTCTGAGGATGGGTTTCAGGGAGCAAGGAGCCCCTCGAAAGTATTGGTAAAGAATAGATCTCTGTAGTGTGCGATTTAGGGGGAATGAGTGGAGTTCTGGAGCTTTGAAAAGATTCTTTCAATTCTGTTACCCAAACAGGTCCTAGAATGTGATCAGAAAGACTTGGAGCCACATTTGTACAGTTAGTGATTATTTTTTTTAGCAGGGCAGAAAATAAACAAGCTTTTGGTAATCTACTTATGGCACTGAATCTACACTTAAGAGATAGCCTCTTTTTTTACTGAATAAATTACTTGATGAGAAATTAATCTCTTCTTACTTACTACATACTGATTTTAGGCTCTCCAGGTTTTTGGTGTGTGTGTGTGTGTGTGTGTGTGTGTGTGTGTGTGTGTTTAACGTTCATTCATTTTTGAGAGAAAGGGAGAGACAGAGCGCAAGTGGGGGCGGGGCAGAGAGAGAGGGAGACAACAGAATCCGAAGCAGGCTCCAGGCTCTGAGCTGTTAGCACAGAGCCCGAGGCGGGGCTCGAACTCACAGACCGCGAGATCATGACTTGAGCCAAAGTTGGAAGCTCAGCCAACTGAGCCACTCAGGCGCGCGCGCGCATGCGTGCGTGCGTGGTTTTAAATTTTTTATAAGACTGGGGCGCCTGGGTGGCTCAGTCAGTTGAGCGTCCGACTTCGGCCCAGGTCATGATCTCGCGGTCCCTGAGTTCGAGCCCCGCGTCGGGCTCTGTGCTGACAGCCTAGAGCCTGGAGCCTGCTTCGGATTCTGTGTCTCCCTCTCTCTCTGCCCCTCCCCGCTCATGGTCTCTCTGTCAAAAATAAACATTAAAAATTTTTTTAATGTTAATTTTTTTATAAGACTGTCTTCTCCTTTGAGATAATGCAGAAATTCACCCAAGGTGGACCGTGCCTTCTTGCACTGCCCCCAGCGGGCACAGACTGCTCAAGGTGCTTGGTTTCCAACACAAGCACAAGAGACAGGAGACCCTGATGGTAATAAAATGTTAGGCCAAACAACTGCCTTCCCTGGGAAACCAAATCAGAGGATTGGTTGCTGTACCAGGACATTTGATGGCAAATGTGATAGACGGCAGGGTCAGAGAAGGGAAGGTTTATTGGGCTGTTCGTGTCACTTGTAAAAAAAAAAAAAAAAAAAGTCTGCTCGGTCCTGCATTTCCGCTGCTGGTATCTGGCAGGTGTAGCTTTCAGCACTGAACTTCTGGTTCCAACACTGGGGTAGAGTTAACGACAGAAACATAGCTTACTATCGATCTACGCTTTCTCGGGGAAGTTGCCAGCAGCTGACAGGAGACATACTGTATACCAATTAAGATGACAACCAAAGAAAAATATAATTAAATCTTGCCATAGTTTGGCTGACCATGCCAGCATGGCCCTCTGAGCCATCTGCCCCCCCCCCCATACCCCCAGCCAACTTGAACCATTTTCATCAGTTGGACAAATGGTGCAGGTATGTAACATTGCACTTTAATTTCAGCTCACTCTATTAGGCGGCTGATTATCTACTTTGTATTGTATATGCTGATCTTATGGATATTCTCTTTTAAAAAAATTTTTTTTAGATTTATTTTTGAGAGAGAGAGACAGAGTGCAAGTGGGGAAGGGGCAGAGAGAGAGGGAGATACAGAATCCGAAGCAGGCTCCAGGCTGTGACCTGTCAGCACAGAGCCTGATGCGGGGCTCGAACTCACCAACTGCGAGATCACGACCTGAGCTGAGGTGGATGCCCACCAACTGAGTCACCCAGGCGCCCCACAGATACTCTCTTCTTAATGCTTACTATTTAGACTTCTACTAAGGCAGTTAAGATGAAGAAAGCCACATAACTGAATGGCTAATGGTTTAATAGAAGTCTCAAGAAAATAATACAAGACAATGAAGGAGAGATGGAGAACCAGTTTATAAGAAAAAGTACAAAATATTTAAAACGTTTGACATGAGTGAGGATGGATGACATGGTTGTTGCTTTCTTGATAGATCAGTTTCCGCTTCTAGGAATAGAGCACTTGAAAGTGGGACGTGTGAAGGGGTGTGGTAGGATGAAGTTCATGCTGTGGCCTTTTAGAGTGTGAAGAAGTGCCTTCTCTCACTTGGTTCTTTTCCTCTGCCCCCTTCACCACCACTCTCCGGGGCCTCTGGCAACCACCAATCTGATCTCTGTATCTGTGAGCTTGGTTTTTTGTTTTCGTTTTTTTTTTTAACATTTCACACTTGAGAGACATCACTTGGTATTTTGTCTTTCTCGATCTGACTTACTTCACTTCGCATAATGCCCTTGAGGTCCATTCGTGTTGTCACAAATGACAAGGCTTCATTCTTTTTACGGCTGAATAATATTCTAGCGTGTGTGCACATGTGATGTGTGTGTGTGCATGTGTACATGCTACAGTTTCTTTATTCATCGATCCGTTGGTGGACACGGGTTGTTTACCTATCGTGGCTATTGTAAGTAATGCTACAATGAATGTGGGGGTGCATATCTTTTTTGAGTTAGTATTTTCATTTTCTTCAGATAAATACCCAGAAGAGGACTTGCTAGGTCACATGGTATTTCTATTTCTAATTTTTTGAAGAGCCTCCATACTGTTTTCCACTATGCATCTGCACTAATTTACATTCTCACCAACAGCGCGTGAAGGTTCGCTTTTCTCCGTATCCTCACCAACACTTGTTATTTCTTGTCTGTTTGATTCTGGCCATTCTGACAGGTGTAAAGTGACAGCTCGTTATAGTTTTGATACGCATTTCCCTGATGATTAATGATGCTGGGCATCATCTCATGTGCCTGTTGGCCCTCTGTCTTTGGGAAAAGGTCTATTCAGGTCGTGTGCCCATTTTTAACTGAATTATTTGCGGGGTGCTTTTTGCTATGGAGTTGTAGGAGTTCTGGAGAGATCTTGGGTACTAGCCCCTTATAATATGACTTGCAAATATTTTTTCCCATTCAGTAAAGTTTGCCTTTTTGTTTTATTAGTGGTTTCCTTTGGTGTGAGGAACCTTTTTAATATTATATAGTCCCACTTATTTTTGCTTTCGGTGTCAGGTTAAAAACAAACAAACAAGACAAAACATTGCCAGGACTTATGTCAAGGAGCTTACCAACTATATTTTCTTCTAAGAGTTTTATGGTTTCAGGTGTTACATTCTTTAATCCACTTTGAGTTCATTTTTGTGTACGGTGAAAGATGGTGGTCAAGTCCCATTCTTTTGCATGTGGCTCGCCAGTTTTCCCAGCACCATTTATTGAACAGACTGTCCTTTCCCTGTTGTATATTCTAAGCTCCTTTGTCATAAATTAATTGGCCATACATATATGGGTTTATTTCTGGGCTGTCTATTCTGTTTCATTGATCTACGTGTCTGTTTTTATGCCAATACCATATTGTTTTAATTATCATAGCTTTGTAATAGAGTTTGAAACCAGGGAGGGTGGTGCGTCCAGTGTTGTTCTTTCTTGAGATTGCTGTGGCCATTCAAGGGTTTCTCACTTCCCTCATCTACCGGTAATAGAGTACACAGATGATCTCTAACTGGAAAGATAACAAAACAGTACATGACTTATAAGGTCTTTTGCCTACCAAATCTGGTCTACTCTCCCTGCCCCGCTGACACTCTTCTTTCCAGCAGATGGAAGGTTCTAGAGCTGTGTGTCCAAATACAGTAGCCTCTAACCATATGCAGCTATTTAAGATTAAGTTAAAGTAGGGGCACCTGGGTGGCTCAGTCGGTTAAGCGTCGGACTTCAGCTCAGGTCATGATCTCGCGGTTCGTGGGTTCAAGCCCTGCATCGGGCTCTGTGCTGACAGCTCAGAGCCTAGAGCCTATTTCAGATTCTGTGTCTCCCTCTCTCTCTCTGCCCCTTCCCGACTCACGCTCTCTTTCTCAAAATAAATAGACATTTAAAACTCAAAAAAAAAAAAAAATTAAAATTAATTAAAAATTAAGTTCCACGTTTCAAGTGTTTATTAGCCACATATGGCTAGTGGCTGCTGTATTGGGCAGCACAGGTGTATAGATCATATTCCGTCATTGAAAGTTCTGCTGGACCCCCTGTTCTACATGGAGTATGTGCAAGTGTATTTTTTATTTAAGGTAGCAAATAGTTACATAATATGTTCTTCTTTACCAACCTCTTGTAACGTTGCTACTCATCTAAGAACATTGTATCACTAACCCCTATCCACTTTAAATTTTATTTCTGTTTAGGAATGTGATACATACTCATTTTCTAAAATTTGAAGAAAAAAAAGAACGAGCACTGGGTGTTCTATGGAAACCAATTTGATACTAAATTATATTTTAAAAAGAAAAAGAAGGGGCGCCTGGGTGGCTCAGTCAGTTAAGCATCTGACTTCGGCTCAGGTTATGATCTCATGGTCCGTGAGTTCGAGCCCCGCGTCGGGCTCTGTGCTGACAGCTCAGAGCCTGGAGCCTGTTTTGGATTCTGTCTCTCCCTCTCTCTGACCCTCCCCCGTTCACGCTCTGTCTCTCTCTGTCTCAAAAATAAATAAACGTTAAGAAAAATTAAAGAAGAAAAAAAAAAGTGACCATCTCATCTTAAAAACCTGCCTCCCAGAGACCGTCATGATTACAGATGCGTTTGGGAGGTCTTCTTCCAGCTATGTTTTTACACCCTAGTGTATGCATTTTTTTTTTATGTTTATTTATTTATTGTTGGGAGAGAGGGGACATGAGTCGGAGAAGGGAGAGGATCCCAAGCAGGCTCAGCACTGTCAGCACAGAGCTTGCCATGGGGCTCGAACCCGCGAACCGCGAGATTGTGACCCGAGCTGAAATCCAGAGTCGGGCGCTTAGCCGACTGAGCCACCCAGGCGTCCCCCTAACGTATGCATTTAATTAGTTTTAGTAACGAAGACAGGCCGTGCCCCTTTTGTTGTTCCCCTTTGTAACCGGTGCCCAGCTTTGTCCGTCTTTGCCTTAGGGAAGCTAAGTGTGCTCGGCTCAGACCTGTGACCCCTGATGTCATACTCTAAGTCACGAGGCTAATCACTAGAAATCGCTTGAGCACAAATTAACGGTTGGCAAGTGCATACCTTGAGGAGCATTTCTTCCTTGTTTAGATTCACTGGCTCAGGAGTGTTTTCCAGCCTGGCTGCCTGATGTTAAATGCCAGTTTTGTAGAGTGCACACATTTGAAGAATGTGGCTTTAAGCTCCTGGCTCAATTAGTTTAAGTGGTTCGTGTAATGAATTCACTCAGTGTTCTTTCCTCACTGGAGATGTGAACTGGCACTATATTTGGAACTAACATTTGCAACCCTATGCACTGCTGCCTGGGTGTTTCGTGACAGATTTTGGTTGTTACCACTCTTCGGTGGATTTAGGAAGTTTTATGGTGACGGATTTCACTTTGATGGGGAGAGATATAGCTGGCTTCGGGTGAGAAAAGAAGGAAAAAAATGCCCTTCTCCTAGACTGCAACCTGCAGGGACTTCAGCTTAGGGCAGTTGTTGAAATGAGGCCGTGAGTGCCTCCCACTGGGCCCTGCTTACCTGTCGAGTGCCCGCTGCGTGAGCCCGCGCAGCGCTGTTAACCTCCTACTCTTCCACTGTCACCATTAATCTGACCATACCTCCCTGCTTCCAGTAAATAAACGTGCCACCCATCTGCAGACGACCCGAGTGTGCGCCAGACGAAGGGGAGACCTGAGACAGGAATAGTCCGGGCACTTTTGAATATCCATATTATCTTCTGTGATCCCCGCTCGACCACCCCACCCAGGGTGGTGGACACAGGTTCTCGTTGGTGTTTGAGCATCAGAGAAACAACACGACAGGTGACGACAGCACCAGCCTTTCCCAGTAACCATCAAATAATACAGTGACACTGTGTGCTAACCTCACGACCTGCCATGTGATGCGGGACGTGTGTGTTTTGATCACGAATCAAAGGGTCAATGAAATACCCTGAAGTCTTAGTGAAATTGGTTTTGGAAATATCAGAAGAAGCTTATCAGGAAAGCCTGCCAGAACTGAACTTAAGGGCAGAATTCAAGGCAAGATTCTTTTTTTTTATTTACAGAATGAGAGAGAGGGGGTGGGGGAGGGGCAGAAAGAGAGACTCCCAAGCTGCACTGATAGCGCAGAGCCTGACTCGAGTCTTGAACTCAGGAACCGTGAGATCATGACCTGAGCCCAAGTCGGCCGCTTAACCGAATGAGCCACCCAGGTGCCCCTCAAGGAAAGATTCTGATGCATTATTTCCTAGGGAGTCCAGATATCGGGCAATGGTTACAGAAGTTTTCAGTATAAAAGGATATTGTACTGGGCACTGAGGCTACGGAATTAAATACGGCAGATTTGGTCTCTGCCTCGTAGAGCTTACAATCTAGCAAGAACAAGAAATAGTGAACGAGTTACTCCTAAGTGTCATGGATCTTTGGAATGGGAAGTGCAGGGCGGTAGAAGAGGACATTACTAGGGAATCCAATGTAGCTCGAAAATTCAGGAAAGGCTCCCATGAAGAAATGATGTTAAACAAGCCTGGAAGATGAGTAGTTGCTAGCCAGGCAAAGAGGAGAGGGAGAAGTGTTCTAAGCAGAAGGAATAGCATGTGCAATGGGCCTGTGGCTGAAAAGAACCTGACCTATCTAAGGAACCAAAGGTAATCCAGAAGAGCTGGAACAAAGAGGACTCTGGGGAAAGTATGAAAGAGGAATCTGGAGAGGCCGGCGAGGGCCAGACTAGGGAGAGACTTAGGCCATATTAAAGATACTATACTGGGGGCAGCTGGGTGGTTTAGTCAGTTAAACGTCCGACTTCAGCTCAGGTCATGATCTCACGGCTCATGAGTTCGAGCCCCGTGTCGGGCTCTGTGCTGACAGCTCAGAGCCTGGAGCCTGCTTCAGATTCTGTGTCTCCCTCTCTCTGCCCCTCCCCCGCTCACGCTCTCTCAAATATAAATAAACATTTAAAAAAAAGTTTTTTTTTAAATATCCTATACTGAGACACCAGGCCAGCTCAGTCAGTGGAGTCTTGGGGTCATGAGTTCGAGCCCCACGCTGGGCGTAGAGAGTATTTAAAGGAAGAAAAAATATTTAGGTAAATACTTTAGGTAAAATACAATGGGAGACCATCCCTTTCCTCCTCTGTAAAATGAGAAAAATAATACCCCCTCATAGAGTCACCAGGGAACAAAATGAACAATGCATGAGAAAGGTCTCTGTCAGTTACAAAACATTCTAGGAATACTACTGATAGAATATTAGCAGTGGCACTAATGAGCTGTGCTGCCTTCTTAAGTAAAATAACTAATAGTTCAGCCCTCCTTCTGAGTGGGAATATGAAATAATCCATAAAACCCTGACTTACTCAAGGGAACTGATGGAAAGGTCAGAAGTTTATTTCGGTCGAAATTTCCAGCATGAGGTTCAGGAAGCCTAGGGATGAGCTCAGATGTTTGGAGCAGGATCACACCATTTATGGCCATGTGTATTTCCCCACTCCATACCAACTCCCCAACACCACTTCCAGAAAAGATCAGCATTCTGCCTCCTCAAACCCACCAGAGCAGCACCACTAAGACGTCCTTTCTTCTTGATTTCTTCCGGTCAGCGCTTGGGCCCAGCATCTCCCAGGGTAGCTTTCGTAGAAACTGCCATCATTCCAAAACATTAAACTCCTCTGAGCTGTTCTTGGCAAACTAGTTACCCCACTTAGCACCTGCATAGGAAAGTGCAGGAAAATCTCAACACCTTTCCAAATCTGTGAGGTCTCATTCTTCCGGAGGGTCTGCGAAGGAGGAGTGAAACCTCAGAACGGATGCAAAACCTGGGGTTCACCTCTCCGGTGTGACCGGCATTGATATACTACCATGGAGGACTCAATGGTTGATTTATGGGGGGCCACTTCCTATCTGTCTGCGACACATTATTACCCAAGTACAGAAGGGCAGAACTTCTGCAGGTGTAGGCATTTGATTTAGGCCCCATTCCTACAACCCTCTTCCCAGGTCTGCTGGAACAAATCAGACACAATTCTTCTCCAGAGGCAAATGACTACCATAAGCGCTCCACAGTATTACACGCTAGGGGTTGCAAACTTGTATTTTCTCTTTGGCCTATAAAATGCTTTTTCAATCTTCCTGAAAATTTATGGGGTGCCTGGGTGGCTCAGTTAGGCGTCCAACTTCAGATCTCACAGTTCGTGAGTTCAAGCCCCGCATCGGACTCTGTGCTGACAGCTCCGAGCCTGGAGCCTGCTTCCGATTCCGTGTCTCCCGTCTCTCCCTGCCCCTCCCCCACTCCCTCAAAAATAAATACACATTAAATCTTTTTGGAAATTTAAACGCCAGTTTTTAAAAAATCAGAGCATTTTACATAAAAATCCAGATTTCCAGTTTATCTGAATAATCAGAAGATCTGTCTGCAAACTGTCGGGAGCTGAGTACTGACTTATATGACCAGCATTTAAAAAAAAAAATTTTTTTTTAAAGTTTTTTTTAATGTTTATTTTTGAGAGCGTGCACACGTACAAGTTGGGGAGGGGGCAGAGAGAGAGGGAACGAGAGAGGATCCCAAGCAGGCTCCGCACTGTCAGCTCAGAGCCTGACGTGATCTCACAAACGACGAGATCATGATCTGGGCAGAAATCAAGAGTCTGACACTCAACTGGCTGAGCCACACAGATGCCCCAAAACGATAATTTTTTAAACCATAATTAAATTTTTTTTAAATGCATCACTGGGAGGATGGGCAAAACGATTGAAGGAGAGTGGGAGATACAGGCTTCCTGTTACGGAATAAGTCACGGGGATCAAAGGCACAGCACAGGGAATACAGTCGATGGTACTGTAATAGTTTTGTGGGGGGACAGGTGGTAGCTACCCTTGTGAGCGCAGCCTAATGTATATAGGCTTTTGAATCACGATGTTTTACACCTGAAACTAAAACGACATTGTATGTCAGCTAGCTACACTTCAACTTTTAAAAATTTACGTAAAATAATACATAAAAATCCCTCGATTTTAATTAATTAATTAGCATTTAAAGTGCATCCCGAGGTGTCAGGAGACCCAGGTTGTCCTAGAGGCTGACTTAGAAGGCTCCTAGAAGGCTTAGAAGGCTGAGTCAACACTGACTTAGAAGACCTCCGGGCAAGACACTCTCTGGAACTCACGTCCTGTTTTGCGAAATGGGACGGTGGAAGAGATAATGATAAGAACACCAATCTCGGTGCCGGGTGGACAGATGGGACAGTGCTGTGTAATTGGACACTCTGGATACAAATGGTCACCATCTCAAACTTAGGTTAGGTTATGGTAGGTAAATCTTAGGTTAAAAAAAAAAGCCAAGGTCTGTGTTAGGTGCCAGAACCTTATGGAGGAAAGAACAAGAGCCTGCCTTCAAACTGCTCACAGTCTACGGACTTCAAGCTGTATTACAAAGCTGTAATCATCAAGACAGTATGGTACAGGCACAAGAACAGACACTCAGATCAATGGAACAGAATTGAGAACCCAGAAATGGACCCACAAACGTATGGCCAACTAATCTTTGACAAAGCAGGAAAGGATATCCAATGGAATAAAGACAGTCTCTTCGGCAAGTGGTGCTGGGAAAACTGGACAGCGACACGCAGAAGAATGAACCTGGACCACTTTCTTACCCCATACACAAAAATAAACTCAAAATGGATGAAAGACCTCAATGTAAGACAGGAAGCCATCAGAATCCTTGAGGAGAAAGCAGGCAAAAACCTCTTTGGCCTTGGCCTCAGCAACTTCTTACTCAACACGTCTCCAGAGGCAAGGGAAGCAAAAGCAAAAATCAACTATTGGGACCTCATCAAGATAAAAATCTTCTGCACAGCGAAGGAAACAATCAGCAAAACTAAAAGGCAACCGACAGAATGGGAGAAGATATTTGCAAATGACATATCAGATAAAGGGTCAGTATCCGAAATCTATAAAGAACTTATCAAACTCAACACCCAAAAACCAAATAATCCAATGAAGAAATGGGCAAAAGACATGAATAGACACTTCTCCAAAGAAGACATCCAGATGGCCAACCAACACATGAAAAAATGCTCAACGACACTCATCATCAGGGAAATACAAATCGAAACCACCATGAGATACCCCCTCACACCTGTCAGAATGGCTAACACTAACAACTCAGGCAACAACAGGTGTTGGCGAGGATGCAGAGAAAGAGGATCTCTTTCGCATTGTTGGTGGGAATGCAAGCTGGTGCAGCCACTCTGGAAAACAGTATGGAGGTTCCTCAAAAAATTAAAAATAGAACTACCCTACGACCCAGCAATTGCACTACTAGGCATTTATCCAAGGGATACAGGTGTGCTGTTTTGAAGGGGCACATGCACCCCAATGTGTACAGCAGCACTATCAACGATAGCCAAAGTATGGGAAGAGCCCAAATGTCCATCGATGGATGAATGGATAAAGAAGATGTGGTATACATATATACAATGGAGTATTACTCGGCAATCAAAAAGATGAAATCTTTTCATTCGCAACTACGTGGATGGAACTAGAGGGTATTATTAAGCTAAGTGAAATTAGTCACAGAAAGACAAATATCATATGACTTCACTCATATGAGGACTTTTAGACACAAAACAGATGAACATAAGGGAAGGGAAGCAAAAATAATATAAAAACAGGGAGGGGGACAAAAACATAAGAGACTCTTAAATATGGAAAACAGAGGGTTACTGGACGGGTTGTGGGAGGGGGGATGGGCTAAATGGGTAAGGGGCACTAAGGAATCTACTCCTGAAATCATTGTTGCACTATATGCTAACTAACTTAGATGTAAATTTAAAAAAATAAATTAAACAAATAGAGAACAGCCAAAAAAAATTGCTCACAGTCTAGTGGAAAAATAAAAATGGAACTAGAAAAACATTTGCAATATAATGTGTTAAGGGTCAGTCTAACATATGTGGAATTCAAATAAATATGACTTATCTTCCCTATAATGGGATGAAGGTTGGTTATACACAGTGATATATTGTTTGGATAAATCAAAAGGTCTCAAATTAGGGGTGCCTGGCTGGCTCAGTAGTAGAGCATAAGACACTTGATCTCAGAGTGGTGAGTTCAAGCCCCAGTTTGGGCAGAGCTTACTTTAAAAAAAAAAAAAGTTCTTGGGGTGCCTGGGTGGCTCAGTCAGTTGAGCTTCCAACTTCCGGCTCAGGTCATGATCTCACAGTGTGAGTTTGAGGGCCGCATCGGGCTCTGTGCTGACAGCTCAGAGCCTGGAGCCTGCTTCGGGATTCTGCGTCTCCCTCCCTCTCTCCCTCTCTCTCTGTCCCTCCCCAACTCGCATTCTGTCTCTCTCTCTCTCTCTCAAAAATAAATAGACGTTAAAAAAAAAAAATTTAAAAAGGGGCTCCTGTGTGGCTCAGTCCGTTAAACATCTGACTTTGGCTCAGGTCATGATCTCCTGGTTTGTGGGTTTGAGCCCCGCGTCTGGCTCTGTGCTGACAGTTCAGAGCCTGGAGCCTGCTTCGGATTCTGTGTCTCCCTCTCTCTCTGCCCCTCCCCCACTCATGCTCTGTCTGTCTCTGTCAATAAATAAATAAATAAATAAATAAATAAATAAATATTTTTAAAAAGTTCTCAAATGAGTTAGCAGAATATAAATTTAAAGCTTCAGACGATCTCTTCCAAGTGTTTAGCTTAAAAAAGAAAAAAATGTGTGTGTGTGTGTGTGTATACTTTTGTCCACAGCCTTTTGCTTAGACCCAATTTTCTTACAGCCATTTTAATTCAACAATTTAATTTGTGAATGTATTAATTTACTAACTGAATTTAACGAACTCATTTCCTGTTTAACCAAAAGAAACCCCGGGATACCTGGAGCAAAGAGACTTCCTGCTGGCTGGAATGCAGTCTGCAAGGAAGAAAGGCCATGCATGCTGGGGTTGGTAGAGATCGATACTCTCTGTTTACACAATCATGCCTCCATAAATATTATTCACAGCCAAGCTATTTAGTCGACTATGATTAAGCTTTGTTTCTTTTTCAGGGCTTTTTTTTTTTTTCTTTTAACTTTCCTGGAGTTAATTATTAATGAAAACAAATACATTTCTATTTGTTTCATTTTCCATGTCCCTCTAATGAATTCATTCTTCGCCATCACAAAAAGTGTAAATTTTCCTTCTACTCTTTTCATCTTATTTCTTGGAGGTATCCTTTCTGGGGCCTTCTGTCTTCCTGCCCCAATCTTTGATTACTCTCTACGCCTGTTGCCAAGCCACCTGTCACCCTGGGATTTCCCTTCATCATCATCATCTTGGGGATTCTCTTCACTTCTCACCTGTGTCAAATATTCTGTTTCCAGGATCACGTGTTTCTTGGTTGATTCTCTCATATTGATGTACCACATCCTCCAAGAGGTTTCCTGAGAAAGCATCCACGGGTAGGAAGTAAGGGTTGTAAGATTTCACATGTCTGAAAAGGTGCTTACTTTACTGAATTTGGAATTTGGCTAATATGTAAAACCACAGGTCATAAATAACTGGAAAGTGTTCCTCCACTGCCTTCCAGCATGGCTGATGAACAGCGCCTGCCATTTTGATGATTGTTCCTTCGAACGTGACCTGTTGTTGTTTTAAATCTCTGGAAGGTTCTGGTAACCTTCCTCTATTTACTCAATGATCTGAAATGTCATAACTTCTTTCTCATCCATTATGTTGGGCACTCAGTGGGCCTCTTATTCTGGAGATCTAGGCCATTCAGTTCTGAGATAGATGATTTCTTAAATTATTCCTTCAATGATTGCTTTCCCTCCATTGTTCTCTATAACTCTTCTGAGCTGCATATTAGTTAGTCCTCCTGGGCTAATTTTAAAAATCATTTCATGTTGGGGCGCCTGGGTGGCTCACTCGGTTAAGTGTCCGACTTCGACTCAGGTCATGATCTCACAGGTTTGTGAGTTTGACCCCACATCTGGCTCTCTGCTGTCAGCACAGAGCCCGCTTTGGATCCTCTGTCTGCCTCTCTCTCTGCCCCTCCCCCGTGCACGTGCACTCTCGCTCTCAAAAATAAACAAACATTTGAAAAAATAAAAATCGTTTCATGCCTCTATTTTCTGGCTTTTTTAAAAAAAGGATATTTCCTCAATATTTCCCCAACACTTTGATTAAAGTTCTTGGTTTCATATTTTGAAGATTATTTTTAAGCTTATTTATTTTGAGAGAGAAAGCTTGAGTCAGGGAGGGGCAGAGAGAGAGAATCCCAAGCAGGCTCTGTGCTTTCAGCACAGCGTCCAATGCGGGGCTTGAACTCAGGAGCCATGAGGTCATGACCTGAGCCAAAGTCGGACACCTATCCGCCCGAGCCACCTGGCCCCCCCCCCCGTCATCTTTTTTTTTTTACGTTAAGATTTTGTTTTGTTCTGTTCTCTGTGCCATTTCTGTATACTCTGATTTCCCTTTATCTTGTTTATTTGTTTGGTTTTTATCTTTCACGTTAGAGTTTCTTCAATTACCTAGTGATCCTTGACAGTGCATTCATGATTAAGACAGAGGCACTAGGGGCACCTGGGGTGGCTCAGTCCGTTAAGCGTCTGACTCTTGATTTTGGCTCACGTCACGATCCCAGGGTTGTGGGATTGAGCCCCGCATCAGGCTCTGTGCTCAGCGTGCTCAGCATGGAGCCTGCTTAAGATTCTCTCTCCCTCTCCCCCACTTACATGCGCTCTCTTTCTCAAAAAAAAAAAAAAAAAGACTGAGGCACTAAAATTGTCTGAAAGTCTCGTGTTCATGAAACAGTTCACGAAACAGGCTTCTCAGTTGGTGAGCATTACCATAGAGGGCTAATTTTCACTGGGGACTCTCAGCTCTTAGTACCTGTCACGCGTTGAACGGTGGGCCCCCAAAAAGATGTCTACATCCTCATCCCCACAACCTGTGAATATGACCTTATTTGGAAAAACAATCTTGGCCGCTGTCAGTTACGGACTTTGAGATAAAACCATCCTGGATTATCTGGGTGGGCTCTAAATACAATAGCAAGTGTCTGCAAGAGACCCAGAGAGGAGAGGAGAAAGTTCTATGAAGACGGTTGCATCTACAAGCCAGAGAACGCCTGGAACCCCGGAAGCCCGAAGACGCAAGGGAAGAAATGCTCCCTCGAGCCTCCAGAGGGAACATGGCTCTGCTGATCCCTTGCTTTCAACCTTCTGCCCTCCCAAACCGTGGAAGCATACATTTCTTTTGTTTGAAGCCACAACGTTTTTGGTAATTTGCTCACAGTAGTAGCCCTAGGAAACGAATATAGTGTCCACAGGAATGTCCTCCTGGGCTGGTCAGTCTTCCCAAAGAAAGATCCTCCAGCCTACTGGTGGTAGGCCATTAGCTTGGCTAGGAGGATGTTAGCGCCGAGGTGACAAGGGGGCCAGGAGGTCTCACCATCCCCTATGTCGTCTTTACCTAATTCCCTGTTTTTCAGCACAGTACTTTGTCTAAGCTATGCTTAGCATCCCAGAGTTCAGAGTTTTTCTAGATTAACCCTTTAAGAAGGTGTATTCATCGTGTTTTGTTTTGTTTCAAGCATTTCCTGATGCTTTGACATCTCGGGGCCTTGCTGATTCTGGACAGACTGCCCCTCCCAGGCTAGCCAATTCTTAGACACAGTAAACTATCCTCCTGCCAGTGTACCTTTGATCTACAAGCCAACCAATCCAAAACCTTTACCTCAACTACCTACTTTACCTTGCTCCCACAGGGGCCACTATTCCTCTGCCCTAATCATCTGAGGCCATACAGCAGACAATTAGAGACAGTCCCTATGACCCAGGGCCCACTGAAATTGTTAAACTAACCAATCCTAAACCCGTTTGACCTCTCTCCTCTGTTCCTTCCTGGGTCAGCCACAACAGAGGCTCTGGCCGTGCTGTATATCCATACAATGTAATGCAATGACAAGGAATGAACTTTTGGGGCGCCTGGGTGGCTCAGTCGGTTGAGCATCGGACTCTTGATTTCGGCTCAGGTCATGATCTCACGGTTCGTGAGTTCAAGCCCTGCACTGGGCTCTCTGCTGTCAGCACAGAGCCTGCTTCAGACCCTCTGTCCCCCTGTCTCTGCCCCTCTGCCGCTCACACACTCTCTCAAAAATAAACAAAAAGTTCTGTATTGTGACTGTACTGGTGGGAGCATAGGTTTATACACTTATCAGAACAGTTTGATAACTGTGCCCTTAGAATGGGTGCACTTTATTACATGTAAATTATACTGTAAAAAATACATTTATTTGATTATGTCTCAAATAAAATATAAACAACCAAAGTGCCCAATAAGAAGGGACTGGTTATGATGCAGCCATTCAAACAACTTAGATTTTAGCAACATGGCAAAAATGCTTTGCTGTATCATGTTTTGTGAAAAAGGCAGAACAGAAAATTTTATTTTTATCATGTGTTTGCCTATGCAAATTCTGTAGGCAGATGGATAATGTCCAGCTTTTTTTTTTTTTTTTAAGTGGGTTGATTTTTTTTTTGTGTGTATATTTAAAAGCAGTAGATAGAGGGGTGCGTGGGTGGCTCAGTCGGTTAAGCGTCTGACTTCAGCTCAGGTCATGATCTCATGGTTCCTGAGTTCAAGCCCAGAATTGGCTCTCTGCTGTCAGCACAGAGCCTGCTTCAGATCTTCGGTCTTCCTTTCTGTCTGCCCCTCTCTCAAACACACACATTAAAAAAAAAAATTTTTTTTTAAAGCAGTGGAAAAATGGTTTAGAACCCAGAATCTCCACTGGATTGCCTGTTGCCTGAGTTCAAATTTGAGGTGTCACTTCCCTAGATGACCTTGAGCTCTAACCTCTTGGAGCCTTAGTTTCTTGACTATAGAAAGGGCATAATAATAGTACTCATCTCCTAAGATTGTCATGAGGACTAAGTGAATACAGGTGAAGAGCTTAGAACAATAAAAATAGTAAGGACTTTATAAACGTTAGCTATTATTTTCATGAGACAATGATACTGTCTGGACAATAAAAATGTGCACTGGGACGCCTGGGTGGCTCAGTCGGTTGAGTGTCCAATTCTTTTTTTTCTTTTTAATGCTTCTTTATTTTTGAGAGAGCTAGAGACAGAGCATGAGCAGGGGAGGGGCAGAGAGAGAGAGAGGGAGACACAGATCCGAAGCAGGCTCCAGGCTCCAAGCTGTCAGCACAGAGCCTGATGTGGGGCTTGAACTCATGAACCGTGAGATCACGACCTGAGCCAAAGTCGGACGCTTAACCGACTGAGCCACCCAGGTGACCAGGAATACAGGAATTTATAAGACATACACTCTGACCTCAGGAAGCTATAGCACTGTTTCTCAGTTGCCAGGGCGGCGCGGGGGGGGGGGGGGGGGGGTGCGGATGGAGTAGGGCGGTGAAGCAAGGAGCAATTTTTGCCACCAGGGACCATCAAGCAAAATATCCGGAGATATTTTTGATTGTCATGACTCAAGAAGGGTGTGCTACTGGCATCTAGTGGGTAAAAGCCAGGGATGTTGCTAAAAAATCCTGCGGTGCATAGGACGGTCCCCGCCCCCCACCCAACAAATAATTATTAGGCTCAAAGTATCGGTAGTAACTGAGCAACTCTGAGTTAGGGCCCAACAGGGGAAAAAGATAGATATGTGCATACAAAATGTGCAAATGTGAGATAATAGGGAAAAACATGTTGTTGGTATCTGCCCCTGGTTCCCCACACAGAGCCCCCAAAACCCTCGTAAATGCCTAAGTGATGGGAGCACTAGTACCCTGTGGATGAGCTCACGGATGGAAGCTGGTGACCAGAAAGAGAAAGCCTTACATAAGAAGCAGCTTGGAATTTTCAGCCTTGGCCCCCTCCCCCTTCTCTAGCGGGAAGAGGGGCTGGAAATGGAGCTAATAATTGATCATGCCTACATGAGGAAACCTCTCTAGAAATCCCAATAGCAGGGGCTTTAGGGAGCTTCCACGTGGGTGAACACATCTGACGCACAGGGACAGAAGCTCCTGCATTCAGGATCCTCCCAGACCTTGCCCTATGCATTTCTTCATCTGGCTGTTCATCGGTATCCTTTGTCATAGCCTTTGATGAAGTGGCTAATGTATGCAATTCCCTGAGCTGTAATTGCAAAGTAATTGAACCGGAGGAGGGGACTGTGGGAACGAACCTTTGATTTGTAGCCAAACAGAAGTTGAGGGTAACCTGGGGACCTATCCTTACAATTGGCATCTAAGTAGGGTGGGGGCAGGCTCGTGGGACTGAGCCCTTAACCTGTGGGGTCTGACAGCGTCTCCAATTAGCTAGTGTCAGAATGGAGTTCAACTGTAGGACACCCAGCTGGTGTCAGAGAATTGCTGGGGGCGGGGGGGGAGCCCACATCTGCTGTCAGAAGTTTGTGAGTGTGGCAGTCATGTGGGAATAAAGGACACACGCAGGCAGAAAAGAGCTGGGTTTCCCCCCCAAACAACAAAGCAGATAATCAAAATTGAAGTACGTACTCAAATAAAGACAAGAACAGGAAGATTACAAGAGTCTGGGCCCAGAATGCAGGACTCCCCGGAACACCTGGCCAGGAAGAGAAGCCTCAGTGAGCTTCCGGATTTGTGACCCAGTGGGCATACTTCAATGATCTTCAATTTTTAGCTTATTCTATTGGTATTTCAAAAGCTTAAGTCAAAAGCTTTTAAAAGTTGAAAGGCTTCACTAACTTCTGCATTACATGATCAGTGTGAAAACCCATTCAGAGCCAGTCCAAATACATGCAGGTGATACTATTTTAAATTTATTTATTTTCGAGAGAGAGAAAGCACAAGTTGGGGAGGGGCAGAGAGAGAGAGAGGGAAAGAGAGAGAATCCCAAGCAGGCTCTGCATTGTCAGCGTGGAGCCCAATGTGGAGCCCAGGAACTGTGAGATCGTGATCTGAGCTGAAGCAGGATGCTTAACCGACCGAGCCACCCAGGTGCCCCCTACTATTTTTTAATGCAACCTGATAAAGAGTTGAGCCAATTTAGAAATCTTGAAAGTACATTTTTAGGTGGTGACAAAAAAAAAAAAAGTTACATGGTAATATTTTGGTCCTCGATTAAAACTGAACTACGTTGGGGAAAATATGCCAATGTTTTAGCAGTGGGTAGAATGTGGGATTACAGGTGGTTTTTGCTTATCTTTTGATGCTTTTCAAAATTTCCCTAGTGAGGAGCATGTATTACTCTGGTAATCAAAAAAAGAACAAAAGGAAGGAACAAAGGAGGACTGACTAAATGAAAGGGGAAAGCGGCGGAGGCTGTCTGGTGCGGGTGTCCAGCGTGCCCACAGACACAGTAGGGGGCAGGGGTAAAACTGATTAAATAATTTGCTCCCCCTCCACCCTTCTCTGAGGCCCTTCCGACTCAGGGTTCACAAAGCTTCTACCTCTACATTCATGCTTTTCTCCTTCTTCCTTCCGTGTCTCCTATACTGAGTCCCTTTCTGCTTTGGTGGATGCGGGGGGGGGGGGGGGGGGGGGGCAGTGCAAAAAACCATCACCTATTTTCAGAAACTGTTTATAGAGGCTTGGTTGTGCCAGGTGCCGCAGGGGCCGTGCCCATGGGCTTACACCTACTCCTTCAAACTTTCTCCCTACCCCTTATCCTCGATTTAAAAAAAACAAACAAAACTAATTTGAAAGATTTTTTTTCTTTCTGATCAAAAATAAGTAACATCTGTTCACTGACGAAAAATTGGAATATACACAGAAGACTCAAAAAAGAACATAAAAATCATCTCTGGTACTACCATCCAGAGACATCCATTATTAACATCTGGTTTATACGTTCCCAGTCTTTTTCCTATTCATGGATACACAGACAGAACATGTGCTTCTCTTCTTTGAACAAAACCGGACATCTATATTCAATGTGCAAAAAATATTCAGTGTGTTTATTGACATATATCATGCCTGTAGTCAAGTGCATAAAATGCACGAGTCTTAAAAGTGTACAGCTTGATGAATTTTTAATATAAATACCTATAATATGATAACTTGTTTTCTGTACTTGGCAATCTATTGTGAACATTGTCTACACGATTAGATGGTCTTCTATGGCATAATTAAAAAAAAAAATTTTTAACATTTATTTCTTTTTTAGAGACAGAGAGAGACAGAGCATGAGCAGGGGAGGGTCAGAGAGAGAGGGAGACACAGAATCTGAAACAGGCTCCAGGCTCTGAGCTGTCAGCACAGAGCCCGTCGCAGGGCTCAAACTCCCAAACCGCGAGATCATGACCTGAGCCAAAGTTGGGCGCTTAACCGACTGAGCCACCCAGGCACCCCCTACAGCATAATTTTTAATGGCTAACTACCAGTATAGCGGTCATCATACCAACATATAGCAGCTTGCTTAATCCATCTATCATTCTTAGAGATGTAGGTTGTTTCTATTTGTTATTCTTGTATCTGTTTCCTATTGCTACAAGCAGTGGCTTAAAGCAACACAAAGTATCTTCTTACCATTCTGGAAGTGAGAAGTCTCAAATGGGTCAGCAGGGCTGTTTTCTTCTAGAAGCTCTAGGAGAGAAGCTGCTCCTTGCCTCCTGCAGCTTCTAGAAGCTGCCAACGTTCCTTGGCTCATGGCCCATCATGCCAGCTTCTACTTCTGTCATCACGTCACCTTGCCTGGCTCATCCTCTTGCCTCCCTCCTGTAAGGACCTTTGTGATTAAACTGGGTCCACCCAGATAATCCAGGAAAATCTCCCCATCTCAAAATCTTTCATTTCATCACATGGACGAGGTCCCTTTTGCCACACGAATTAACACATTCTCAGGTTCCAGGGATTAGCATGGGGACATCGTTGGGGGAACATTATTCAGACTCCTACAACTATCAACAGTCCACTCACCCATTTCTTTTCCTACCTCTGGTGTTCCTTTCTTCTCCCTCTTACTTTAGTGACTACTAGTTTGCAACCCCATTTCCATTCCCCAAATGTTTTGCTTTTGTCTTTACGCAACGTCCTTCAAGACATAATTTACTCTTAGGACCTCAATGATTGTTTCCGGTCTACTGACTTCTAACCCCAAGCACCAGCCCTTCCCCAAAGTCCCAATCAAGAATGTCTAGTTTCCCTTGGGTATCTCCTCATGTTAAAAACTAAATGTTTTTAAAACTGGACTCGGGGCGCCTGGGTGGCTCAGTCGGTTGAGCATCCGACTTCGGCTCAGGTCATGATCTCGCGATCTGTGAGTTCAAGCCCTGCATCAGGCTCTGTGCTGATGGCTCAGGGCCTGGAGCCTGCTTTGGATTCTGTGTCTCCCTCTCTCTGCCCCTCCCCTGCTCATGCTCTGTCTCTCTCTCTCTCTCTGTCAAAAATAAATAAACATTAAAAAAAATTTTAAAAACGAATGGTGTTTAAAAAAAAAAACAAAACTGGACTCACGACCCCTGCTCCAACCTCTACCCCACCTTGCTACACCAACTCAGCTTCTATACCTGACCTTGGTTTGAAAATGACCCGCTCTCGCTCAAGCTGGAGACACAGGACTCAACCTCCATCTTTCCTCTCCTCTGTATCTAATAAGCCACTAAATCCCATCAATTACTTAGGGATTTAGCATTCTTCTAATAGGGCCACCTAATATCTTGACTGTTCTTGACTGTTGCTGGAGTGTGTAATCAGAAACCCTGTTCCCATCCAAATACAATGCTTGCAGGGATGAACTATCTTCTTCAGCAAGCCTTCTAAGACTGCCCCTTCCTAGGATACCATCTTTCCCCTCCCCCTCTCAAGGAAGTAACCCATAATTAAATATCCAATGTACATGTACACTCAGCTTTTTCAAGCATTTTAAAATTTAATCTTTAAAGTATGGTTTTAATGTTTACAGAGGAGGCAACTGAGAGGCTAAGGAACTTCTACAACGTGATAGAGCTAGCAGGTGGCAGGACTTGAACCCCTCCCCCGCCCCGGTCTGATAGATTCCATTGCCAGACTTTCACTTCTGTTCCACAAGGCCTCCCTAGAGTTCATGCCAGTGGTTACAAAACTTGCCTGTTCATTAAAATCACCTAGGGAGGGGCACCTGGGTGGCTCAGTCTGTTAAGCGACCGACTTCGGCTCAGGTCATGATCTTGCAGTTCGTGAGTTCGAGCCCCGCGTCAGGCTCTGTGCTGACAGCTCAGAGCCTGGGGCCTGTTTCAGACTCTGTGCCTCCCTCTCTCTCTCTCTGACTCTCCCCCGTTCATGCTCTGTCTCTCTCTGTCTCAAAAATAAATAAACGTTAAAAAAAATAAATAAATAGAATCACCTGGGTCACAGAATCTAAGGCCCCACACCAGAGCTACTATCTGAAGGTAGGGCCCCCAAATTTGATTTTTAAAAATTCTTATAGTCTTCATTTGACACATATCATTTATTACTTATTACTAATTAGTATATTTATTTTTTTTTAAGTTTATTTATTTTTGAGAAAGAGAGAGAGAGACAGAGCATGAGCAGTGGAGGGGCAGAGAGAGAGGGAGACACAGAACTGGAGGCGGGCTCCAGGCTCTGAGCTGTCAGCACAGAGCCCGATACGGGGCTCGAACTCACGAACTGTGAGATCATGACCTGAGCTGAAGTCAGAAGACTAACCGACTGAACCAACCAGGCACCCCTATTTTTTTTTTTTTAATATTTGTTTATTTAAGTAATCTCTACACCCAACATAAGGCTCAAACCCATGGCACCAAGATCAAGAGTCACACGCTCTACTGGCTGAGCCAGCCAGGGACCCCACTAGTATGTTTAAAATACATGTTTTGTTCTTTGAACCAGGATAGAAGTGCTGCACTATTTATCTTGGTGACCCATCTGGTACCTTAATAGAGCAGGCACTCAAAGTATTTGTTGGTTGCTTAAATGCTAACCTGAGGTGCGTGGTGAGCTATACTGTTACAAGAGTTCTGAGAATAAATATACCAATAACAATAATAACAGCTAGCACTTACTAAACCCTCTTTATATGCCAGGCCCTCGCTGTTCTAAAAATGTACACGTATCTACTTCCTAGGACTTTTCAATAACTCTAGGAGGCAAGATCAAAACACAACCCGCGGGGCCCCTTGTTCAAAAATCATTAAGAATTTCACATGGTGACAACAGAGCATTAAACCAAGTGAGGGGCCAGACGTTGTAAGCGCCTGTGTGACTGTACAGGTCTCATGCCCACGGCTAAGACTCTTATGCCCATTTTACAGATGAGGAGACCGAGGCACAGAGGACTCAAGTAAACATTCCCAACATCACTAAGCAGAGAGAGCAACCTTAGCTAGGGAAGGCTTCCTTGCACCCTCTAATCCTCTCCAACCCTCCAAGGTTTGGCTCAAATCCTCCCTTGTCTACTAAGCGTTCTCATAACTAAGCCAGGAAACACATCTCTCTTCCTTCTCTGAGACTTTAGCTCCATACAGTTCTTATGGCCATTTTCATAGTCCCATGTTAAACTTGAAATGCCCAGGGGAGGGGAGCCCCAAAATTAATGTAGTCCAATGAACAAATTAACAAGAGTACCACCTTGAAGACAGAGAGGGACGAAGAGGGAATTCCAGGTGGGGGACAGGCCTGGGACAGGCCTGCGACAGTGATGAGCTACTTCTGCAGGATACAGTGACACGGTTGGCTTGATTGGACCAAAGGTAACGCATGCGGTCCAGTATGAGTAACACTGGAAAAGAGGGTGAGGTAAGTTATAAAGCACGTTGTAACACAACTAGACAGTCACTTCTCACAGGCCAGAAGAACATGTTGCATGCTTCATCCATTTCGTAAATATTTGAGCACCTACCACAGTATGAGACACAACTTTAAGCAACAAACAAGACAGACATGATCCCTGCTCTTGTGGAACACGCATTCTGGCGGGGGTGGGGTCAGATAGCAGCAACAGATCATTCCGGGTATCGAGAAGTTCTGAAGATAATCAAGTAGGGTCCTGTCACAACGAGTATCTTGGAAACTACCTGAGATGGGGTGATCAAGGAACGCCTCTCTGAAGAAGTGACATCTGAACTGAGAAGAACGAGAAGGAACGACCGGGGGAGAGTGACCCAGGCAGAAGGACAGCAAATGCCAAGGTCCTGAGACTCGCAGATCAAGGTGTGTCCAAAGAACCACAAGAAGGCTAGAGCCTAGTGAGCAAAGGGCCCGGCCACAGGCAACAAGAGAGGTGTTTTATGATAATAGTATTTCTGCCCTGCTTTTCCGTGCAAATGATCTCTTTTCTAAAGTACTTGGAAGAAGTGTGATGTGGCAAGTCAGGAAGATGGCAATAATATTTTGCCCCATTACTAAGCAGGGGGCACTCAGTTCTCCAGGGGTTGTATTCACCTCTGTTCTTTCTCAGTGCTGAGGAAGCCACGGTTTGACCCCTCTGAGGTCAGTTAGCTTTGCTCAGGAGGAAAGGGCATCAGGCCACAGCCTGACTGCTTCTCCCCCTGCAGCCAGTCTTCTCACCCACAGGCACCGTGGGCTGCGTGACTGGGTGGGGACACGCCAGCAGGTCTGTCCCTTCACGAACACACTTGCTTCAAAGACGCCGGTTAGCGTCTCCTGGCACAAGACACTTGCAATGAGCACTTTGAGGAGAGGTTCCCATTTATGTTCAAAATCGCACAGATTCCCCCCATTTCACGGATCCAAGAGGTTAAGTAACGTGTTCAAGAGCGCACGGCAGGAAGTGGCAGAGTAAGACGAAAACCCAGTTCTCTTTAATTTCAGAATTTGTCCATCGGACGTGAATATTCCTGGCGTTCAAATGGTTACACAGAATAACATATTAAAACCTGCGGACACCAAGTACAGCTCAAGAAATACAACTCGAATGGGGTGCTTGGGTGGCTCAGTCAGTTAAGCATCTGACTTTGGCTCAGGTCACGATCTTGCAATCTGTGAGTTCGAGCCCTGCGCTGGGCTCTGTGCTGACAGCTCAGAACACGGAGCCCACTTCGGATTCTGTGTCTGCGTCTCCCTCTGCCCCTCCCCAACTCATGCTCTGTCTCTGTCTCTCTCAAAAATAAATAAACGTTAAAAAGGAAGGAAGGAAGAACGAAGGAAGGAAGGAAGGAAGGAAGGAAGGAAGGAAGGAAACTTGAAGCCCCTGTGTACCTCTCCATTCTACCAGACCACATGGCCTCCGATTTCTCCTACTTGGGAAACACTGCAGATGCCATCACATCATCATCCATTCCCTAGTGTAAGCCAGAAGTCAAGTAGGCACCAGTGCTCCCTCCCTCTTCTTCCAATCAATTACCAAGTTCAATGAATCTTGATATCTATTCCTATTTCCACTACAACCTCCCTTTCTCGCTTCTACATGTATCATCTCTTATCTGGATTATGGCCATGGCCTCCTAACTGGTCTCCCTGCATCTCCTCTCCCCTCCTTCCAGTCTAATCTCCACATTATAACCACTGATTTTAAGACCTTAAAACAGCTGCTTTTGCTCTTAGAATACAGACAAAATCATACGCATGGCACACAATGTCTCATATGCTTTTTCCTTTACTCAACACTCCCAACTTTATCTCAATCCCTTGCTCTCTGTGCTCTGGGGGTGTTGGCCTTCTTGCAGTTCCTTATAATGCCCGTGCTCCTTCCTTTCACAGGGCCTTTGCACATGCTGTTCCTCCCTTCTCCATCTGAGTAACTCTTCCCTTTCTCAGGTAAGCTTTCCCTGAGCCTCTGACTGGATCACTCTTCCAACTTTACATTTGTTTATGAGATTCATTAATTAAAGTCTTTCTTTCCTAATAAGCCAAAGACCAAGAACCGCTTGCTTAATACAAAATAATGCTTAATAGGTAATAGCCAATGCATATATAACATATATAACAGGCCAAGCAGGGTTCCTAGCATTTCACACGTATTAACTCACTTAAGATCTCCCAAAAAACCTATATGAAGTAGGTACAACGATTAGCCCCATTTTACATATAAGCAAAGTAAGTCACATAGGCGAAAATGTGGCACTGCTGGGAATATGAACGCAGCACGAAGTTTCTGGAGTCTGTGTGCTAAACTCTCATGTTATGGTGCCTCACTAGTATTTGCTGAATGCAGGATAGTGTGGAGTGCTTTCGATAGGGACTAGACAGCGCCATCAGTAACCTTAGTTCAATTAAAAAAATTATTTCACTTGGGTTTTGGTAAGGATCTTACCAGTCAAACGACTGGAACTTTGCGGCAAAACGTGTAGCTTCCCAGCATTTTATTCCAGCTACTTTAAAAATGTGTTTGCCCTCACTGGTATTATCATATTGAGCAAACTGCCGGAGGGCAGGAGAAAGTTGGATTGGAGTGAGGCAAAACTGTGGATCATTTGCAGTATGGATAATCCACATAAGGACAACTCAAAGGATTTTCATGCACGTTGTCTTACTTAACCTCCACTGACTCCTAATAAAGTTACACACACAGTACAGTTCTCCTTCAGTTAACAGATAAAGCAAAGGCTGGGGCCAGGTGGGCTGCTAAGCCATAGGAAACCAACCAGTCACAGGATGGGGTGACTGGTTGGTTTCACACTTTCAGCTTCTGAACTGCAAAGATAGCTCTAGCAGAGAAAGACCTCTTCTTCTTTTAGGGATTAAAGGTAGCTAACCAACCTTCCCTAATTCTAGGGTGGAACCTCTCAGGAAGGATAGAGTTCCTCCTAGGTTTTCCCAGTTTGGCTAGAGTAGGGTAATTATTCTGCAAGCTCAAGCTATATGGTAAAGAGCTCCACAAACTAGCTACATCCAATGAACCCCAACTCAATATGGTGAAAATGTAGTAATTCAGGAAATTCTTCACCAGGAGTCAGTGTATGCACGTTTTCTTTATGTGCATTTGCTACAGAAAGGCTTTCATTAGTTTCTTGCAGGATTTGAACTAAAAAAGGCTAAGAACTACAATCCTTTATGCCTGCAAATACATTCTTTCTGGTTCAAGAGTGTGCGTTTATAGGGGTACCTTCCCAGGTTAAAACACCTGGTAGCTAAGGATAAGGGCATCCAAATGCCCACCCCACCTTAGTTAGGCCTCAAAACCTATACATAAGGCTAAGGGAACTGGATTAGCATTCACCTCCTGGAAGGGGAGGCTGCGTGTAAGGCCAAGGGCAGTCAGGAGCGCTTATGGTCAGTCCCCAGCAGGCCACTAACCGGCTGCGTAATCTTGGACACGTTGCATACCCTCTCTGGGCTTCAGTTTCCACATCTGCAAACTGGAAGTTGAGCTGCATGGTCTTCAAGGTCCTTCCCAGCTGAGAGCCTGGTACCAAGTAGGCCTGGCCAAGAAAGCAGCTTCCTGTGGGCGCGGTGCAGGGCTTTAACGGTCCCCCCCGCCTCCCCCGCTAGGGCCCGCGAAACCCTCCTCGACACGCCCCTTGGAGTGACGGCGCTTTCCCAACCGCAGCCCGAACATGGCTCCGCCCCTTCCCGGGGGCGTCCCATCGTGCCCCGCGCCGGGCTCCTAAAGCAGCGGGGCGCCTCCCGCCTTTCCGCGGCCCCGACCCCGAACTCCTCTCCCCAGTTCTCCCGGGCGCCCTATCCTATCAACGTCTCGTGTCCCAGCCAATCACGCGGGCCAAGAGTCTCGCCTTTGGTCCACCCTCCTCCCAGCGCTCAGCCGGTCTGAGCTCAAGGCCTTTACCAGGCCAACCCAATCAGCGGCTGGCTCTCGCCTGCCCCACCCCAATTTCCCTCTCTTCAGCCAACCCGCGCGCCTCATTCCGCTGCCCGCCCAGCCAACCCGGGTCTTGAAACCAGCAGGCGAATGGGCGCAGGGCGGCCCTTCAACGCTGACCGCCTGGCCAATTGGGGATTCCGCGTGGCCAGGAGGGCAGCCAATCAACATGGAGCGCGGTGCCGCCGCGGAGAGGTCCGGCCCGAATATCCCTCCGCCTTCCTCCCTCCCTCTCTCTCCCTCCCTGCGAGCCGCCGTTCACTTACTGCCTCCCTTCCTTCTTTCTCCCTCCGCCACCCGAGCACCAGCCGCGCTCTGAGCTACCCCCGGGGTCCCTCCCCCGCCGCCAGAGGAGCAGCTGCCGCCGCCGCCAGCAGCAAATTAGGAGGGAGGAAGGAAGGAAAGGAGGAAGGAAAGGGAGCCGGGGCGACTACCAAGAGGGAGCCGGTGAATGGGCTTGTGGTGACCCCCGCCCCCCACCCCACCCTCCCTTCCCACCCGACCCCCAACCCCCATCCCCAGTTAGAGCCGCCGCCCGAGAGGCCGGACCGTCATCTTAGGAGGAATCCCCGCCACCACCTCCGCCATGGAGCTGATCACCATCCTCGAGAAGACCGTGTCTCCCGGTAGGACGCGGGGGCCGGGGGTCGGGCTGAGGTGACCGGGTGGGGGGAGGGGAAACCCTGGCCCCTCTGACCCTGTCCCCTTCCCGCTTTCCTTCCCCCCCAGATCGGCTGGAACTGGAAGCGGCGCAGAAGTTCTTGGAGCGTGCGGCCGTGGAAAACCTGGTGCGTGCCACCCCGCCGTCCCCCATCCCGCCGTCCACCCATCCCCTGCGTGCGGGCCTTCCCGCCCTCCCGGAGGCCCAGGCCTCGGGAACCCACCCCGCCCCATTCCGTCCCCCTCCCCCCCCGTCCAACCTAACCCCGCCGTCGGGAAGCCGGTGGGTGTGTCCCGCCCCGGGCCCCGGCAGCTGGCCAATGGCGCGGCGCGCCGGGGTGACTGCCGCCCAATCGCCGCGCGGCCTGAGGGCGGCGGTGCAGCGGGAGGGAGAAAGAGGGAGGGAAGGGAAGTTAGGTTGCGCGGCGCTGCGTGTTCAGCAAGGGTGGGGGTGGGGGAGCCGGGCCTAGGGGCCATGTGGAAGATCGGAGCCCAGCTGCCCGCCCTGCTCTGACCCGGGCCGGGTTCTCCTTCCAGTCCCGTGCCCCCTATGATTCTCTCCACCTACTTCCCAGAGTCTACCCTTTCCTATGTCCCTTGGTTGTGTGCTCATGGCCAGGCCTGGTACCCGAATACCTCCTAACCCGTTCCGGCAATGTTTCTCCCTTTTCTGCCTGGTTATTCCTCCATGGGTTATTTAGTTTTGGGTTCGGAGGGGGTTGGGGGTTTTGGGTTTTTTTGGTTTTACTTCGATCGGTAGAGACTGATCTGTATCCATACAGCGGGCTGAGGCTCATCCTTGATCGGGCCTGTTTCCAGATGAAATCACAGAGGAAAGTTCCTCATTTTAATATTTTCAAGTTTAAGGGGTATAGAAAAAATGAAGATGAGTCCACTAGACTGGATCTCTGCATAAAAAAACGTGTGATGGATGGGGTTGAAACAGCCTCTGTGGCAGTAACGATTCTCTTTGATGTCCCTCTTACCGGGGGGGATGGGGAGCAGGTGGAAAGGTAGTTGATACTTGACATCTTTTAAAGGTAATAGAAAATAAGCCTAAGTAACGCCATAACCAAATGTGTTCCTTTGTTGTTCAGACAAAATATACGCAAAAAAAGTGACGAGGCTTATTTTATACAAACTGTCTTAAATCCCCCCCCCCTTATGTGCTAGTTTTTACTACTCTTTTTATCCTTAAATTTTTCATAGAAAGGGTTTTTTTCAGTAGTCAAGACCAGTAATAATATGTCCATTTGGGGTATGTTCCTGTTTCTACCTCTGCTAATTGATAAGCGTTTTGTTTTATTCCTAACATTTTATTTCCGACATTCCTAATATTTTTTAGTGGTATATAATTAATAAAACCTTTAAGAATTATCTTCTGCTGTGACTGCAGAACTTGTTAGTGGTAAGAAATTGTCTGCTTTGGTTTTTCTTATTGGAAAACTTTTCCAATTGGACAGAGCTCTCTGTAGGGAAGAGGAGTGTATCTTAAAATTTGTAAACAGGGAGTAGTTTAGGGGTCCTATGCGTTACAGAACATTGAGTACGCTTTCCAGAAATGCACTATGTTTGGTGGACAGCTCAAGTCCAAAATATATAGGAGCCTTTCGTGTGTTAACTGTTGACTCTTAAACATAAAATCATTTTTCTTGGCAAATTTGCCTTGACATTTTCATCTTTCAGTTTTCTCCTGTTTCCAAATATTGTGAGATTTTCCAAGTTGTCTTTTTTCATTGTTCCCCTCTTGCTGAGCACTTCAAGCTATAAAACAGAGGACTAGCCTTCTAAATCTGTGTTTTAGGTTTTTAAGTATTTACCTCTGTTATACAAGATTACCTGCCTATGTGAGATCAAAAGCCACCCTGAATATTCATCTTGGACTAAGATTTTTTTTTTTTTTTTTTTTTTTTTAGAGAGACAATTTTACTTTCTACCCTGTCCTAACATATTGGTTCATTTAATAAGTGTTTATTGAGTATCAGGCATTATTACCTAGAAGAATCCTTTGACTACTAGACTGTCAAACTTATTTTTTTCTGGGAGACCTAATAGGAAGATTCGGGCAGTAAGAATTATGTTGGTAGGAAAATCTGTACTCTTGTTAAGTGCTGAGTCTGCAAGGGAAGATGGATGACTTCCTTGTGTACCATATAACATTTTTATAGAAATCTTGAAGTAGTATTGTAGCATTTTCTGAGACGTGATATGTCCTGAAAAACTTAAGTTTCCCCCAGCGTTGTGGTGCTCTGGAAGCTATCCTCAATCGGTGAAATTCCCCAAAGAGATTTTCATTCACAAATGCATCTTCTCTTAATAGCCCACTTTCCTTGTGGAACTGTCCAGAGTGCTGGCAAATCCAGGAAACAGTCAGGTTGCCAGAGTTGCAGCTGGTCTACAAATCAAGAACTCTTTGACATCTAAAGACCCAGATATCAAGGCACAATATCAGCAGAGGTGGCTTGCAATTGATGCTAATGCTCGACGGGAAGTCAAGAATTACGTAAGTAACTTCATTTCCTTTTGGTCGTGTTAGCCCTTGGGAACAAGAAACATCCCTTCACCCCCACCCCATCCTTTCCTCCTGGACCTCCTGCAAGAAACATCTTGATCAGTTCTGTTGTTTACATAGGATGGAGCTGACAGTGTAATAGGTTTCTGAGATCTAAGCCTCACTTAAAGATAAAAATTGTATGTGATTAAAATTCCCTTTCTCAGTTCAGCTTGTCTGTACTGTGCCATCATTTCCCATTAATGAATGCATTGGAATTTTTTTCAGAACTAAGGTAAACTGTAGCGGTTTGGGGAACTTGCATTAGATGCCACAACTTGTAGAATCTGTGAATTGACATAGTATATGAATTGGTGGTTCCTAAACTTGAACTATCTGAATCACTTAGGAATGTATAACAGTAGTATATTTCCAAGCTCCCTCCAGAGATTCTGTTTTGGAGTTAGGCTTGAGTATTTTGTAAATATTCCTGTCTTCCAACATGATTTTTTTTTTCACAGCCAGCCCCTGTTCTTGTTGAAGTTCTGCTGTAGATAATTCTCATTGTTTGGTGATACAAGGCATGACACAGTGTGGGGTTCAAAGGGGAACTAAATGGTGTCCTGGGCCTTTCAAGCCCAAAGAATTGGCAAAATAAGAATATGATGTTAATGATGCTTTTATCTACTTAGCAAATTAGGAAAACTTCCTTAAGAAACATTTGGCCTTTAATCAGGGCGTTCAAAGAGTGGACTGATGAGGTTTGAGGAAAGTAGGATGTCCCTTGCATCATGGAGTTCTTGTGACTTTGTTGTTGAATTAAAATCCATAATTCTAGCTGCAGCGAAACATTCAAAATATACGGCCAGATGTCCTCCCCACCCACCCTACTTAATGAGGTTCTTAGTGGTCTGTCTTAATGTGGATAAGGCACCAAAAACGGTAAGTCAAGCAGTTGGTCCTTGGTATTTAGGGGGAAACCGGTTGGGGGGGGGGGGGGGGCGGGATTCCTAAATGTGTGCTTGTACATGTCATGGTTCTACACATCATATTTACTGTTTCCTGGTTTTAGGTGTCAGCATTAGGTAAATATGTGCCCCTTGAGGCAATGAGCTCTCTTTCAAGTTATATATCCCTTCCCTCTCCAGTCTTACACGAAGGTACTTATGACTGGGAACTAGATTATGAAAGCCAATTTATTTTGAATCTTTTTTGGAATATGTAGAGCTATTTCTATCCACATTGGGTCTGCTTATGTAATAACATTATAATCTTCCCTTTAGTAATTTGATACAAATGAAGCTCATTCATCAGTCACTGGAAATCTTGGTGCGTGTAGTGCCCATTCAGTTTCTCTTCTTCCTTGAATTACGCAGTAGTAAATGAGAGGAGACCTGATTAGAACTGTAATTGACTCTTTTTGGCACATCACTCCTTTAACACTTTTTTAAATTTGGGTGAATTTTGTATATGCGTTGTTGAACCCTTCTGCATGGAAAAAAAAAGACCAGCTGATAGGGCCTTTTTTCCCTTTCGTAGCACCTCTGGTAATTAGTACTTTCTCAGTGTTGATGGTTATTTCTTTTTTGAAATGTGGGTCTTGGACACAGTTGAGAGCTACTTCGTTGTTATTCTTATTTCTGATAACGAATATAATCATTAGGATTACCCCAGGTCAAAAAAAAAAAAATTTCTGTACTTAGGAGTTGGACATTTGTGACCCCTAAATCACCTCAAGTAGTATTAATTAAGAGTTTTCCAGAAGCAATTTAAAGGAGAAAAGATAAAGTTACAATGGGATTCGGTGCTCTCTGCATCTGTACTAGGAGACGGTGTGGCATAGTGGAAAGGCACCTTGAACTGGAACTCTTAGTCGGACTTGGGTTGATACCTGTTCGGCCCCTGCTGTTTTGGACCGGTCGTCTCATCCCCACTTGCCCACTCCATGTCTTTGGTGTGCAGTTTTTCGGTGTACCATTCCAGCTCTGGTAACCCTAGAGAGCAAAGCCTTCCTTTAGAATCAATCAGAACAGTTTGTTACTGGGCAGAGCTGTTGGCAGTGGGGATAGGGGATGATATACTGTATAGGGGAAGGATGGGGAGTCCATTATTATTAGCTACAAAGCAGGATACTAAGTGACCTGACCCAGTCAGCAGAGCTGGCCTGAATATCTGGCAGCTAGTCTTTGTCCTGTGTTCATGCCAGGAACAGTTAACTGTTTGCCTTTTGAGTGCACTGGTGATTCTTAGTGAGTTCATTGACTGAATTAGCTGATTGTGGTAATGATTAACTCTGGGTCAGTTGTGGCTTCATCCTTTATCTGTACCTGTGCCTTTACCCTTTACATAAATCCTTGTATGATTATCATTTCAAAGAAGACCAGTTTAATGATAAGCAGATCTCCTTTTAATTGGCGTATCTAACTAGTTCTTGGTATCTGTCGAAAGCGGAGAGAAGAGTTCTCTGATTCTTGGGCAAACAAAACAAATCCTTCTAGATTGGAAGTTAAAGAAGGATTCATTCTTAGGTGTTGGTAACATCATTAACTTTGTGTCTGCGCTTAGTGATGTTCCCTGACCAAGGCCTTTCTATGAAAGTCATCCCGGGTACTAAATTGTCAATGACCAGAGGGAAGAGGCTATGTTCCATGTTTCATGAGTGGGAAGATCTCTTCCCTGAATCAGGCTAGACCATGATCTACAGTGAATCAGACCCATTTGAATGCCCCAGAGTTAGCCTCATTCTAAAACCCCCCATTTTGTGTCCACAAAATAAGGCCGTGAGCATCCTCCCATTGTACCACCGACAAGGAGCCTGGAAGGTGAATTTTGTCATCCCTTGCCTTCTAACGTTGTCTCCCTTCTGACTGTTTGTTGTTTTCTTACGTTGCATTGAACGTTGACGTGAGGTGTCTGTCTGGCTTTGGAGAATTCCATTTAGAAGCAGGGGGCGGTTAGTTTTGTTTCTAGGCTCTGGGACAATGTTGATTATGCAGGTATTAGTACTGAGGCTGGTTTTGTTTTTGTATTTTGACAGCTGACTATACCACTTAGGCCTTTTCTACTTTCGCATGTTGCAGAAAATTGAGACTGATATAAGAGGTTTGGCGGTAGGCAAAATGTGTTCAAATATTATTAGAAATTGATATCTTTCATCTTGTTTTGTGTGTGTGTGCAGGTTTTGCAGACTTTGGGCACAGAAACTTACCGGCCTAGTTCTGCCTCACAATGTGTGGCTGGTATTGCTTGTGCGGAGATCCCAGTGAACCAATGGCCAGAGCTCATTCCTCAGCTGGTGGCCAATGTCACAAACCCCAACAGCACAGAGCACATGAAAGAGTCGACATTGGAAGCTATTGGTTACATTTGCCAAGATATAGTAAGTACTGCCTTCTGTATCTAACATACATAGCTCTGATTCCCCCGGTTGTCCCATGCATGGTACTACAATTGTTCTTTATCATACGATGGAGGAAACCAAGCTACTACAGAGTGTTTTTGCAAGTAAGACTGCTTTTTTGTAATCTAGACTTCTATATTTGGATAGCTGGCTTATCCTCATATTGCTAATCATGCCCTAACGTAAAGAGACTTGAGGGTCGCAAACTCAAAAGTAGAAATCTGTATGCTTGGAGAGGTATAGATTCTAGACTCTTAAAGGAAGATATTCTCTGCCTTAGAACATCCCTGACCTGGATCCCTTTCTCAAGATCCTCAGTGTACCAAGGATGCTGTGTTATTTTTCTTCATTTATTTTTTTTTTTACAGAAACAGTTTGCCAACCCTTGCTGTAGTTGGCTTAGCCACCATAGGCACAGCATAGTTTGTGAAATGCAGCCCTCCTGGGACTCTGGCTGCTGCTGAGGTTACCACCCTTGGTGTCTGTTTTCATATACAGACTTGATGAAGCAAAGACGTCCACAGCACTTTACCTGGACTTAGACTGCCTAGATGGTGTGCCTAGGTATTGATCCTTGGAGCTCAGAAGCTTTACTTCAGTCGGTACAGATAGACTAGAAAAAACACCAGCCTGCCATTTCCCTTTCACAAGAGGGGGAAGAAAAAGTCAGCATTACCTCATGTCCAGAGTCATCGTGCTAAGAAATCAGATGAAGTTGATGAGTTTAACTTGTTTCAGATTGATTTTGGACGACTAGACCTTGGGATATTTTGCAGGTGATTTGTCCCTAAATGGAAATGTGTGGAAAGAGATCAGAGAAAGTCATGATACTCACTCGAGTGATTTCACAGTTAAAAGGACTGCTGATTAGTCATGAGCTCATTATTTTACTCACTGCGCTTCTCTGCTCGTTTCAGGACCCAGAGCAGCTACAGGATAAATCCAATGAGATTCTGACTGCCATAATCCAGGGGATGAGGAAAGAGGAGCCCAGTAATAATGTGAAGCTGGCGGCTACTAATGCACTCCTGAACTCATTGGAGTTCACCAAAGCAAACTTTGACAAAGAGGTGAGTCTCTTTCGACAAAAAGGTTTAGAAGGTGCGGAGTAACAATTAAATGAAAGGGCTTTTGGTTTGGTTTGGTTTGGTTTTGTTTTAAGTTTTGTGATTTAGTGCACTACTAGGTGCACTCATTTCCATTCAAGATTTGTGTTATGTAAGAAATGGTCTTGGAGTAGGTGTTTGCCTTTTTTCATGAGGCTTTGGGGAAAATGTGATCTGAAGTGTTTCTAAGCTTAGGTTTTTCCTTCTGCAGATCAAAATGTGGATGTGCTCTGAGATTTTAAAAATACGACTGAAGTTGTAGAGCTTACTTCAAAAGGGCGGGGGGCACCTGGGTGGCTCAGTGGGTTGAGCATCTGACTTAATTTCAGCTCTGGTCATGATCCCAGGTCGTAGGATAGAGTCCTGTGGCGTCTCTGTGCTGAGCGTGGAGCCTGTTTAAAATTCTCTCGCTCTCTCTCTTTCTCTGTAAAGAAAGCAGGGGGTTGGGGGGTAACTGGCTGGCTCAGCTGGTAGAGCATGTAACTCTTGATCTTGAGGTCACATGCTTGAGCCCCACGTTGGCCATAGAATGTACTTGAAAAAAAAATTATAGAAGTTGAACTATTTCACACCTCCTTAGAAGGGTGCTTTTGAAAATTAATATATAAAGAAAGTTTATCTTGCCTGAAAGTATTTCCCCCTATTACTTAAGTTCTGTTAAGATCTATAGTAACCTAACATTTACGTCTTAACCATTGTAAGTGTACAATTCAGTAGTGTTAAACATATTCCCCTTGTTTTGCAACCAGTCTCCAGAACTTTTTGATCTTGCAAAACTGCAACTGTATGCATTAAACAACTCTCTGTTTTCCTCTTCCCAGGCCCTGGCAACCACTCTTTCACTTTCTGTTTCTATGAATTTGATTACACTAGATACCTTATTTAAGTGTAATCAGTCATACAGTATTTGATTTGCCTTTTGGTGACCAGCTTATTTCATTTAACATAATGTCTTGGGTTCATCCATGTCGCAGCATGTGTCGGAATTTCCTTTCTCAGGCTGAATAATATTCTGTTGTGGGTATACATCATGTTTTGTTTATTCATCTGTCGGTGGACATTTGGGCTGCTTCCTTTCATCTTCTGGCTGTTGTGAATACTGCTGCTATGGGCATGGGTATACAACTAGGTCTTTGAGGCCCTGGTTTCAGTTCTCTGGGACATATATACTCAAGTGGAATTGCTGGATTATATGATCTGAAAGTTTTTTTGTATCTGTGTGTGTTGACACTTCAGCTGTGCTTTTTGCCATTTCTTGGTCTTGTGGACAAAGTAGGGAGGTCCAAGAAGACAAAGCAAATTGTAATTCTAATTGTTTAGGAAATAGGCTTTTTCCTTTCACGTTTCAGAAGCTTTAGCATAGTAGCAAATAAGTTCATTGCTCTGTTCTCCGGTATCGTACCACATTTGATGGGGATTTGCCACCTCCCGGAAAACAAATTTGTCCCCTAAGTAAAGCAGATGTTTTGAATTCTCAAATTTTAAATATAAAGAAATGGATTTTCCTAATGTAGGGATTTTTGTTTGTAACCATTTTTATTTAAACTCTGTGACCTACATTTTCCTTTCTGCTTCCTCCTTGGAGTCTTGTTAGTGAAGGTCATTTTGGGGATTAAAAGATTAGGGACCTCTTTAGAGGGCAGGTCATATAATAGACACTGGGGGCAAACTCTTTTATAGCTTTCACAGTGCCATTACTATGTCAGGGCAAAGCTGCTCAATTGGTCAGGGTTATGGGAGTGCTAGGTGTTCCCTGAAGAGATAGTCTAGGATCTTCATATATGTGAAGAATCTTATTCTCTTCTTTTTATTCTTCCTACAGTCCGAGAGGCACTTTATTATGCAGGTGGTCTGTGAAGCCACACAGTGTCCAGATACAAGGGTAAGTATGAGGTCAGATAATATCTGTCTTCCATTTTTCCTAGGAAATGCCATCTCTAGCATAGTAGTTTGAAATGTTGGGAATCAGGGGCACCTGGGTGACTCAGTTGGTTAAGCGTCTGACTCTTGGTTTCAGCTCAGGTCATGATCCCCTGGATCGTGAGTTTAAGCCCCACGTCAGGCTCTGTGCTGACAGCACGGAACCTGCTTGGGATTCTCTCTCTGCCCCTCCCCTGCTTGTACTCTCTCTCTCCCTCTCAAAACAAATGAATAAACATTAAAAAATAAAAAATAAATAGATGTTGGGAATCAGGTGATTTCAGAAATAAGGTTTGGCTGACATCTAACATTGTTTTTAGTAAAAGAGGGAAAAACAGTACTTGGAAAGTTAACATAATGTAAGTTGCTATGGTCTTATAAAAGGTTTAAGGAAGAAATGGTTTTTGGTCCCCTTTGCTACTTAATTGCTGTAATTACACAAGTGATTGTTTTCCATTGTAGCCATTGAAACAGCTTTTGCTGTTGCTGTAACCTAAACCTTGACCCTCGAGACAGGTGGGAGTAACATCCAGTCTCAGTGGCATTGGTGACTTTAGTCCCACCATAGGCTCCACAGGCACCTTTAAAGTTGAAAGAAAGAGGAAAAAGGAAAGAGGAAAAATAAATAGGGCTAGTGAAAAAAACTAAGGGAAGAGATTGATTTTTGGGAAATGATGACATTACCCAAATGTACCTCAACTGACCCTTTAGGTTACTGTCCCATTTGTGTGAAGTAGTTCTATGTCTTTGTCAGACTACATTGTTAAACTAAATAGCAAAGTAATCTTTTCTTCTTAAAAGGTACGAGTGGCTGCCTTACAAAATCTGGTAAAGATAATGTCCTTATATTATCAGTACATGGAGACGTATATGGGTCCTGCTCTTTTTGCTGTAAGTATTTCTGTTCTATGTATTTCAGCATGTAGCTAGTTGCAAAGCCCATCGTTTTTGCTGTCTTGTTATTTCTGTAATTTTTTTACTTAATGTTCTGAAATCAAGAAAACTCTTGGAGTCCTGAGTGTTAATGTTGACGCTCATCACTAATGTACTAAACAGACTTGTACTATCTTTGTGCTGGTAAAGAGTGTATTTTTAAATCAGTTTCCTGTTTCTACCTTTCCTTCCAGACGTAGCGTTCATAAATCTACGTTTTTGACACTTGAGTGTCTGTGGTTAGAAGCAGGGGTCTAACTTGAACTAGCACTTAATCGGGGTCTGCGGTGTCATTTTTTTTTCCTCTTAAGATCACAATTGAAGCAATGAAAAGTGACATTGATGAGGTGGCCCTACAAGGGATAGAATTCTGGTCCAATGTGTGTGATGAGGAAATGGACTTGGCCATTGAGGCTTCTGAGGTGAGCCTGGGAGAAAGTCGGTGCCGGGGGGAGAGGGCTGTTTCTCTTTGGGCTTCGGGACGTAGCTCCTTTATGGGCATTAGTCTCCTCTGGGAAGGCCTTATTTTGACTCGGCTTAGAGGGCGTCTCCATTTGTAGAGATTTTGCTTTCTCTGCTAGCCAAAGCTTCTCAGGAGGGAGACAGACCCTTAGTGAGGCATGTCATGCTTTTACCAATCAGCCAGACAGGATTTATTATAAATGTTGGTATTAGTACCGTGAACACAAGGGGGCAGCTGGCAGTCACCATTTAATGAGGTGATGTCTGACGCTGAATTATTTCCTTTTGGAAGTCCTTATGCAAGCACGGGATGCATAATTGCCAGTTTACTAACTCTGGTGAAGGAATTTGATCTAGACAGAGGGGCTAGTTCTGCACTTTGCAGTCTTTGAACTCAAGCTTTGTTTCCAGCCTTCACTGTCTTGCACACTAAGAAACAGTTTTATTTTTGGCATCATTACGTAAACTTAGTACATCTCTTGATCCAAAGGTTAGTTAGATGACATCTTGTTAATATGAATTGAGCTTGTGAAAAAGGAATGTAGTTCTTACGATTGCCTTGGCCCTTTAAGGTGGATTTATATGTATGGCCTAAAAGAATCCCATTGAAGTAGACCAAAAAGTGAGCGCCTCCAGAGATCACAGCGAATGTTACATTTGCTAGGTGTATTTCTGTACAGACCCCTGGGCACCTCTTATTGTATGCCTCTAGTATCTGCCTGTTTGCCGCCGTCCAGAATTTGCTTTTATGTTTTTCCTCAGGCAGCCGAACAAGGACGACCTCCTGAGCACACCAGCAAGTTTTATGCCAAGGGAGCACTCCAGTACCTGGTTCCCATCCTCACACAGACACTAACCAAACAGGTGAGTTACCTCACAGATCTAGCCGGGGAAGCCGTGAAACCTTGTTGAGGATTGATTTGCTGCGGAACAGTTTCCGTGAGGGAACTCGGCAACTCTGCAGCCGGTTGGCGTTCTGTTCCGCTTGACTCGGGAACAGCCAAACAGATCTCTAAGATCCTCTGGACTCTGAGTTGTTTGTGAGGGAGGACTGGGTCTGACCCTTTCGGTCTTGATGGCAGACGAGCTACATCCGCTGCTGCTCTGATTTGAGCCTTGTCCAAAGGCGTGCGGGGGGGACCTACGCTACGAAAGTTGCAGTGAAGGTTAGCGAGAGAGATGTACTAGTTTAGGCCACTTAATTTATCTGCTAACATCTGGATTGTTCTCATGAGTTCACAGTACGTGTGTACGCGTTTCAAATGTTGGTGAGGTTGGCTGAGAATTACTCACATCCCAGTGAAGGACGTCAACCCGTGGAAGAAATTTCTGATCCTTCATGATTATTAACATCCATAAGATTCAGGACAAAGGAAAAGTAATGACTTCATAAAGATGGGGGTATAAGGGATATATATAGAAGTGTATTTTATAAGGAGTGTATCTTGGCATCGTTCGCTTTTGATTTGGGGCATGACAGTCTTTCTTGGTGTGGTGTTTGGAAAGATTGTGTATCTCCTCCCTCCTGATACATGTAAAATATTACCAGAGGGCTGGGAGTGCTCTGAGGAAACCTTGTTGTCACTTTGAGCACTGCAGAATTTCCTTGGAAGCAGGGAGGTTACTTGGTTTTGGGAAAGTACGTGACTTTCAATACAACAATCTCAAAAGATAAGTAGAGACGTATTTGGTTTGAAGTGGACTGGGTTCTCTCTCAAATTTTCGTCTCATCTTTGAGTTTTACAGCCACTTTTTATCTTTTGACCTTAGTGTCTTCGCTTTTGTATATTTTTGTTGTGTTTTTCGCATTTGGGAACAAATCATTCTTTAGGTGTGTAATATCCTGAAGGTGCCTAAGGCAGTCTACCTTAAATTGATTGTGTGGTGTGAGTAGCCACAGTCAGGAAGCTAGGCCTTGAATTCTAGTTTCCGGAGAAATGCGAATGGAATCTTGGTTTTGACGTTGGTTTTGGTTTAACTTTTCATTGAACTGTAATAATTATTAGCACACCAGAAGCCGCCTCACGGCTTCTTCCCAGTCATTCACTCCCTCACCTTTACTACCGTAAATTAATTTTGACTGAATTTGGGCTTTACATAACTAGAATCATACGGCATATACTCTTGCTTTGCCTTTCACTTGCCGTGTGTCCCAGTTTCATCCTTCTTGTTGCATGTAGCGGGAGTCGTCTGTGTCCTTGTGTAGTATGAAGTGGGACTTCCCTCTGTCTGCATCACAGGCTATGCTGCGATGAGTCTTTATGGAAGAGATTCAAACAGAAAGGTTTTCATGGGGTGGCTCAGTCGGTTGAGTGTCCAACTCTTGATTTCGGCTCCGATCACGATCTCCTGGCTCATGAGATCGAGCTCTGCGTTGGGCTCCACGCCGACAGCGTGGAGCCTGTTGGGGATTCTCGCTCTGTTCCTCCCCTGCTCACGTGCCTGTGTGCTCTCTCAGAATAAATAAGTAAACTTTAATATTGTATATACGTATATATACGTTCGTACGTGGAAAGGTTTTATATTTTATGTACATCCGCAAAACTTCAGTTCCAGTGACATCTGGGAGTAGTCAGAAGACCTTTGGAGGTAGTGATTTTTTTTTTTTTTTTTTTTTTTTTGAGTTGAAGTGATTCTTTGAACAAAAACTGAACTAGTGCCACATTCTCTTCATCAGGACGAAAATGACGACGACGACGACTGGAACCCCTGCAAAGCAGCAGGCGTGTGCCTCATGCTTCTGGCCACCTGCTGTGAAGATGACATCGTCCCACATGTCCTCCCCTTCATTAAAGAACACATCAAGAACCCGGATTGGCGGTACCGGGATGCAGCAGTAATGGCTTTTGGCTGTATCTTGGAAGGACCAGAGCCCAATCAGCTCAAACCACTAGTTATACAGGTGAGGCTGGGGGCTTTTAAATGGGATATTTATTACTTGAGCTTTTTACTTGAGAGTGTGTCTTTATTTTAAAAACAAAACTGTACGTAGTCCTCCACAAAGGTAATTTCTGGACTGAGTTAACAAAACTCAGGACTTGACAGAAAGGCAGAAAAAGTCCCCTTTAATCACGTGCTGAAGGATAACATTCTTAACTCTTAGCGTTGATCTGTGTCGCTGTCTTCTGTGTGCACGTATGTGTGTGCAGCAGGATGGGCATCTTCCTGTGCAGCAGTCTCAGGACTTGTGTTTTCACTTACCTGCTGTGTCATAAACCTTCCCCGTAATTTTTATGTGATGATTCTGTCCTTGGGACACAATGATATCTGTGTAACGAAAAGTCTTCTGGAAACGGTGTTTATTTTACTATTACAAAGCGCTACGAGAGCCCATTGGAACGGAGCGCAGTGCGGTGGAACTCGGCCTCTCCCAGTGGAGCCACACGCCATCGCCACTGCGTGGAGGTGCACCACCTGAGAGATTCGGCGGAAGTCTGCTGGAAGCTTTTTCTTGCTAGACTTCTTTTATTTATTTATTTTTTTTTTTTTTTAAGGTTTTATTTATTTTTGAGACAGAGAGAGACAGAGCACGAATGGGGGAGGGGCAGAGAGAGAGGGAGACACAGAATCGGAAGCAGGCTCCAGGCTCTGAGCCATCAGCCCAGAGCCCGACGCGGGGCTCGAACTCACGGACCGCGAGATCGTGACCTGAGCTGAAGTCGGCCGCTTAACCGACTGAGCCACCCAGGCGCCCCTTTCTTGCTAGACTTCTAATAAAACTCTCTGCTGGGATTTGGTGAAGAGAGGACTGTTTCACTTTTCCTTTTGTTTTGATCACACTGTTGGATACAGGACAGACGTATCTTCTAAAATGACACACTGTCTTGATGCTTTGGGTTAAAACCCAGCCATCAGGGGGCACTGGGTAGCTCAGTCAGAAGACCGTGGGACTCTTGGTCTTGGAGTCGTGAGTTGGAACCCCATGTTGGGTGTAGAGAGTACTGAAAAAAATTTTTAAGGAAAAATCCCAACCATCGGCATTTCCCCCTCCGAGGTGTCAGTCGACATGAATCTTAATCTTTGCTTCGCTTTGCTAATTGCTATTTTTGCAGGCTATGCCCACCCTAATAGAATTAATGAAAGACCCCAGTGTAGTTGTTCGAGATACAACCGCGTGGACTGTGGGCCGAATTTGTGAACTGCTCCCTGAAGCTGCCATCAATGATGTCTACTTAACTCCCCTGCTGCAGTGTCTGATTGAGGGCCTCAGTGCTGAACCCAGAGTGGCTTCAAACGTGTGCTGGGTAAGGGCTCTTCTTTCCACTGAGATATGGAGCTGGGCTGAGCCATGGGCAAGGAGGTAGGAAGTGTGGGAGAGAAATGGGTCTACCTCACTGGAAGGCCTTTTCTGAATAGCATCTCCTTTCTCATTTCTTCAATTAAAATGTGGGGGATGCCAATTGCATGAGCCAGTGGGAGCTGTTGACTCATGGTGAACTGGTTCCCAAACCATTTAGAACAGTCATGCTAACCCGGTGGGAAAACTATCTGGACCTGGTTTTCTTTCTTCAGTTGCTTGGGGAACAAATTTTGATTAAGGTAGAGAGTTGCTAGCTACGAAAAGTACCATTGCTGAGAAGGGGGCAAAAGAGAAGGAAGGTAGGCGGCCCAAGTGCTGAGTCAGTGCAGGCTGAAGGTAGTTCATGAGGGACCTTTGGGGGTGTGGGGGAGGAAGTTCAGACAAGGAAGGAGTGGGGCTAAAAAGCCTTTCTGTAAGTGGAAAAAGAAATGACGTAGTGGCAGGTATTTGTGGCAGATGAAAGAACTCTGCTGCTGAGAGAGTTTGGGGTGGGACAAACAATATAAATAAACAAATACATAAATATTTAATTTTAAAGATACCTCTTGTTAAGTGATTGTCTTAGGACTTTGACAGGAAAAGTTGAGGATTCACTAGCATTGATTTATTCTTAGGTCAGTTGGAAAGGAACACTGCCCATAGTATGTTAAGGAGAAATGAGGTTGTCCTGGGGAGGGGTTCTTTTCAGGACTAATGTTGACTCTGTCTCTGTTTAAGGCTTTCTCCAGTCTGGCTGAAGCTGCTTATGAAGCTGCAGATGTGGCTGATGATCAGGAAGAACCAGCTACCTATTGCTTATCTTCTTCTTTTGAACTCATAGTTCAGAAGCTTCTAGAAACTACAGACAGGTGACTGATATATACAGAAGTGGGTGGTATCTTTGCATCCAAATCCTTTTGCCTTGTGTGTGGTGGGGGGCGCCTCTGTATAACCTAATCATGGGAACATAGTAACAGGAAGCATTAAAAGAGTCTTCTGGTACACTATTTGTTTAAATAAGAGAAAGGGACACCTGGCTGGCTCCATCGTGAGAGCATGCAACTCTTGATTTCAGGGTCATGAGTTTGAGCCCCATGTTGGGGCTAAAAAATAAGAGAAGAAAATACATGGGCGCCCTGGTGGCTCAGTCGGTTAAACGTCTGACTTCGACTCAGGTCACGATCTCACAGTTTGTGGGTTTGAGCCCCGCATTGGGCTCTGTGCCCCTCCCCCACTCACACTCTGTTTCCCTCTCTCTCTCAAAAATAAACATTTAAAAAAAGAAGAAAATACAGACTATGTCTACCTTAAAATGTTGAGGTTACAAGTGAAGTCAGAAAATAGTCTCATAAAGAGGAATTGGTCTAGAGAGGTCCCTTCATTTTTCAGTGTCTACTGGTAACAGGAGCCTTTGATTATGGTATAAAGGAAATCGTAGCTCTTATTACGGATTTAATTGCCACACCAGATCATTAATTACTACTTTTTAAAATAGGTGAAGAACTTGGCATTAAAATGCAGTTGTTTTAGAACTGAGCTTTTAAAAAAAATTTTTTAAAGATTTATTTTTAGGGGCGTCTGGGTGGCTTAGTCGGTTAAGTGTCCTACTTCAGCTCAGGTCATGATCTTGTGGTTCATGGGTTCGAGCCCCATGTCAGGCTCTGTGCTGACAGTTCGGAGCCCAGAGCCTGCTTCAGATTCTGTGTCTCCTCTCTCTGCCCCTCCCCCACTTGTGCTCTGTCTCTCAAGAGTAAACGAACATTAAAAATTAAAAGAAAATATTTTAAAAATAAAGATTTGTTTTTAAGTAATCTCTACCCCCAATATGCAGCTCGAACTTAACAACCCCAAGAACAAGAGTGACATGCTCCACCGACTGAGCCAGCCATGCGCCCGTGAAATGTAGTTCTAAGGGGTTATAAGTTGGAACGACCTTTAATTTTGGTTGTATGTGAGCTATACCTAAAGCCATGCTCAAAAGAAACCATTAGGAAGAAGGCTGGGTTTAAACTCTTCATGCTTCCTTAGTTTATCTTTACCTCTCTGATCAAGAGTATGTATAATACCATCTTTCACAGATGAATGAGGAAAATTATCTTTTTCTTAGCTATTCAGGCAACGTCTTCATTTGTCCACATGCTTTCGTCTGCATTTTATTTTTATCCCTTCCCCCCATAAACCTAAATTCTTTTTTTTTTTTTCTTTTAATGTTTATTTTTGAGAGAGAGAGAGGGAGACACAGAATCTAAACCAGGCTCTAAGCTGTCAGCACAGACAGCACAGCTCACGGGGCTCAAACCCACAAACGGCGAGATCATGACCTGAGCCAAAGTTGGATGCTTAACTGGCTGAGCCACCCAGGCACCCTTCAGCATTTTAAACTAATTTGTTTCCCTATAATTTCAGCCCATTTCCAAAGAGTTATTCTAAAGTTTAACCAGCTCTGGAGACCCATAATGAAGATAGCCGTTGGCTTCACAGTTGAAAATTTATTTCCTGGTTGTATTGTGTTGTCAAACTCAAACCACGTTTGCAACCGTACCAGTTCTAGGATCCTTATTTTCTTCCCTTTTTGTTTTTTTTTTAAACGTTATTTTTGAGACTGTAAGTGGGGGAGGGGCAGAGAGGGAAACAGAATCTGAAGCAGGCTCCAGGCTCTGTGCTGACAGCTCTGGGCTCAGACTCACGAACCATGAGATCATGACCTGAGCTGAAGTCAGATGCTTAACCGACTGAGCCGCCCCCCCCCCCCCCCCCAGGCGCCCCATAGGATCCTTATTTTCTTTGCAACAAGGTCTATGTCATAACAACTCTATTCTTTTTCTCAGGTGAGACTTTAAGATTGTTGTTGTGTCTTCCTTACAGACCTGATGGACACCAAAACAACCTGAGGAGTTCTGCATATGAATCTCTGATGGAAATTGTGAAAAACAGTGCCAAGGATTGTTACCCTGCGGTTCAGAAGACTACTCTGGTTATCATGGAGCGACTGCAGCAGGTGCTCCAGATGGAGGTGAGACTGGGCTTTCCTGCCTGGGTCGGAGGTGGGAGGCCCATCCTCTCTTCTTGGTGTTTGCATTTACGTGTAAATATATATTTTCTCAGAACGATGTAAGGCTTATACAAAAAATGTTGCCTCTTTAAATCTGCATTGCTCATCCCAGTTACTTAGACACATCACATCATATACATCTGTAAGTTTTTTATTTCCTACGTTAGAATCAGTAAAGATTATTTAACGGTCTTGCTAAACCCAGCAAAAATGGAAGCATTGAGGAAGTTCAGCGCTCTTTTAGAAGGTGTTTATTCAGAATATGATGATCTTCTTTTCTTTGTAGTCACATATCCAGAGCACATCGGATAGGATCCAGTTCAATGACCTTCAGTCTTTGCTCTGCGCAACTCTTCAGGTACAGTGGTGCTTTATCGCTTACCAGTTCTGAGGCCGATCAGAAAGTGTTCTCTTTTCTTCTCTGTCCGTAAAGACAGGATTTGTCTTTTGCCCAGTTTAGGGGAGGAAACTGCTCGTTTTATGATGTTGTACAGCTATGTTGTGTTGGCAGCTTCCAGTCTTGGTTTTTTTAGTGGGTTGTCCAAATGCAGCCCAGCCAGATTTGGCTCCCAGCTGTGGTTCACTCGGCTAAAAAAATGAAGCCTTGAGTTTTTCTGCCATCATCTTTTGAAACAACAGTTCCTACTGGAAGCTTTATTATAATTTGTGTCATTTATAGTACCTGTTACTCAGAGTAGTCTTTTGAGGGGAGACCGGGAATCTTTAAATCCAACATCACCCATTCATGACTGGACTCATGGAGTGGCTGAGGTGCTGTTCCCTTTTTTAACCAAAGGTAGGAAAACCCTGGAAATTGTCTAATGCTTACATAGGTACTAGGTTTTAGTATTGAGTGATGCTAACTAGGTCATCTTCCCTATGAACTCTCTTTTCTTTCTTAGCCAAACTTAATTTTTTTTTTTTAAGCTTGACTGTTAAGGTCTTTCTTGAGTTATCTGACAAATGCAGGAATGATCTGGTAACATTAGTTGAAACAAATTAAAGGCTAAGGAGGGAGGTTTGAGGAGTACTGAATTAGGATAATTCAGTTGGCTTTATTTTATCAAAGCTATTTCTTTCCTATCATCTGTAAATAGGTTAGGATATAGGAAGGATTGCTTTTTTGTTTTATGAGTAGGAACTATAATATAACCCGTTCTTCTTTAAAGCTGAAGTAAATTCAAGTGCCATTCCAGGAAGATTGGAATATGGAGGCTACTGATGGGTTTATCAGACATAAATGAAATGCAGAAGAAATGAGTTTATGTACCATGGAAGATCATCTTGTGTTCATTCTGAATTGGGGAATAGAAGGGATCTTAAAATGCATGTTTTGTTGCAGGTGATTTACACTGTGAAAGCTTTTGATTACAAAAAGTGTATTTGGCATTTCCAAAAAAAAAAAAAAAAAAGCTAGAAAGTCAAGGAATTTAATTGATTTTTTTTTTTAATTTTTATATATATTTTTTTTTTAGGAAGGTATGTTTAGTGTTCTGATTGGAAGGTTTAGAATCAACAGATCCTGAACTCTTTCTTGTTCATTTCACAGAATGTTCTCCGGAAAGTGCAACATCAAGATGCCTTGCAGATCTCTGATGTGGTCATGGCCTCCCTGTTAAGGATGTTCCAAAGCACAGCTGGGTCTGGGGGAGTGCAAGAGGATGCCCTAATGGCAGTTAGCACACTGGTGGAAGGTCAGTGAGCCAAAATTGGGCAGGGAGTGTCTTCAGGGTATGGGAGTTTCAATGGCCATGGGAAATTTTTGACCAGAGAAAGCATAGTCCTGTCTTCTCATTTACTGGGGCATGACTGGAGTGCAAAGTTGGGTTGAATATAAGCATAACTTTGTGTATAACTGCTTTGCCACTCTCACTGAAATAAACGGGGGGCCAGTTTGCATCTCAGATTGGCAACTGTTCTGGGGAAGAAACTATTATCATCTACCCCGTGTTCGTCAGGTTCCTTTTAACCCTGAAAGTCTACTTGCTTTATTGAAGTTTGGTTCCTTTCAAGGATGGAGGAAGGAAAGGTTTCTGTTTTCTTTGCTGGAACTTGCTACCTTCTGGTTCAAGTTGTAATGCTTCAGACTCCGGGTTGACACATCATGCATGGTCCCTTGTATGGGATGGAGTAAAACATTGAGGGTTCTAGGAATTAATTGGTTTTCTGGTTGTTATATGTCTGACTATACAAAATTGCTTTGGGGGAGCCACGTCTGCTTAAGACTCTTCGAACGGCCATTTAAAAGCACATTAAAGAGCACTTCAGAAACCTGGAATGCTTCTTCAGGGATGGCCTGTAAAGTGTATTACCAAGGCCATTACCAGAGGACTACTTCTCCGAGGAGCAGACCTATTTCTAGCATAAGAAGCATATGTTCAACTGATCTGGCCACATGTAACCACCCTGACAGGACCGGCAGTTCATTATGGCTCCCGGAGTGGTGAATTCAGAAAGAAGCCTAGTCTGCTTTCCCTGACTGGCTTGTTAAATAAGTCCTTGATGGGATTGCCCAGGGATGGACCCTGTTTTAAACCTGGCTGCCAGAGAAGACATGTTATAACCAGGTGAAGAGGTGGCCAAGAGGCAGCATTGTTAGCTCATCCAATTCAAAATTAACCCTGACGTTCCGTGAAAAAAACCACTTGGGTTTTTTTTCAGCCAAAGTGAAATCCCGCTCCGTGGAGATTTGGCATTATCTTCGGGGCATAAGAGTTAGGCCCTTCCAGCACTTAGGAATTTGACTTGTCTGAGACAGCCTTAACATCTTCACTGGAGAATTGGTAATTAATGCACGCTCCACCCAACGTGTTGTGTGGAGCGAATACATTTTGGGAGAGCCAGGATGGCTATTTTTGCTCACTTCTGTGATATCCTGTGGTGCTAACAGTTTGCTTCTTTGCAGTGTTGGGTGGTGAGTTCCTAAAGTACATGGAGGCCTTTAAACCCTTCCTGGGCATTGGATTGAAAAACTATGCTGAGTACCAGGTAGTCCATGCTTTTCAATAGAACACGTTTATATTCTCGCTTATACCGGACAGTCATTGCGGTACAAAGTCCAGACAGTCTCGGTGCACTGGCCCTGGGTGTGAACTTATTCTGTTGCCCTGAGTGTCTGAACTCAGGGCAACTCCCCAGAAGTAGTCCGTGAAAAAAACCAAGATATTAGCTGGACCAGCATGGCGCCCTAAGAGCCGGGTTTTTTCCTTCTCTCTTTTTTTTTTTTAAACCACCTGGCTCTTGCCACCATCGTTCCTGGGGAATACTGTCATTTCTGTCCTTTCTTAATGATAACTTTGGACGGCCTTAGTTTTTTTCCTGATGTACTGGTTGTTAAAATGAACTGATCTCAGAGAGGGGAGGATGTTTTCTTCTTGCACTCTAGGCTCAGGTGATAAAAGGAGCAGCAGCTAAGTAAAAATAATGCCTTACCCCGCAGTTGGCCTTTTCCGCTCGGAAGATCATTTCCTGGATTCTTTGCAGGTTTGTTTGGCAGCTGTGGGCTTAGTGGGAGACCTATGCCGTGCCCTGCAGTCCAACATCTTACCTTTCTGTGACGAGGTGATGCAGCTCCTCCTGGAGAACCTGGGGGTGAGTGTCTGCACGCACAAGCCAGTCTACTAGGATCTGAAGAAATCGTCAGTTGGAAACATGGTTAAAAACTCAGTGAGAGGGAACTCTTTAAGTTGCTGGAATGTTGGCTGTAGGCTTAGGAAGAAAGGAATTGTTCGTTTTCACAAAGTCATTCCATAAAGTAAGGTTGTAAAGTTAAAGGAACGCATGTGCTCGCTGCATGGAATGGGGGGAGGGGTGGGGGTGGTGCAGGGAAGCCAGTAAAGTGCATACATAATCCCTCTTTTCAGAGATTATGTGGTCTGTACACAGCGTATTAGTAGTCGTCATAGCCTTTGGGTGGGACACGTTGTGACTTTTATTCATTTGCTTTTCTCTCTTTATCAGAATGAAAACGTCCACAGGTCTGTGAAGCCACAGATTCTGTCAGTGTTTGGTGATATTGCCCTTGCTATTGGTGGAGAGTTTAAAAAATATCTAGAGGTCGTCTTGAATACTCTTCAGCAGGCCTCCCAAGCCCAGGTGGACAAGGTAGGCTTAAAGCTGTCTTTAAGTCCAGCCCTGATTGGATGAGGGGGATTTTTGACAGTCGTGCAACTAAAGGCTCTTGGAATGATGGACGTGCTGTTTTGTCTCTTACAGTCAGACTATGACATGGTGGATTACCTGAATGAGCTAAGGGAAGGCTGCTTGGAAGCCTATACCGGAATTGTCCAGGGACTGAAGGGAGACCAGGAGAACGTGCACCGTTGAGTATACAACCCACTTGACTCAGTCCAGAGTTCACTTAGCCAAAGGGGCTGTGCCTCTAGTTCTGTCACTTGTGAATGGAAAGGAAGGGGAGAAGGAAGCGCCCTGATGAAGAGAGTTGCTTTGGGAGAGAATAATGGCCTTTCATATTTCTGTTCCCTCTTCCTCTGCTGCTTTGTCTCCCCTTTCTTGGGCATTGTAAGGGATGGGATCCGGCAAGGCTGTGGTGCTGGTTGGCGTCTACACCAACCCTGAGTGGCAGCTGTGAGCACATACACACCCCTAGTGCAATTGAATTGAAGGACTGGGAGATCAGATTTCCTCTGTCACCTGATATTTCTGTTACTGACTAGGGAAGTATTTGTCCTTTACCTCTTTTGATACCATGGGCTTAGAAGAAAGGTCCCATTAGTCTCTTCTGTATTATTTCTGCTTGTAATAAAAGGACTGTCTGCCTCTTGTGTTGATGTGAAGAATGATATCTTAATCTGCGAAAGGACAGTTCGGTATAACTATGTGCAGCTAATTCTCCCACCTGAAGCCAGCCTTGTGAGGGGGGATAGTGTATTTGGAAACTTTGAAATGGGGGGTACGGTTCTGCCAGGGTGGGACAGTTTCATCAGACTTTCTCTTTCTTTTATAGCGGATGTGATGCTGGTACAACCCAGAGTAGAATTTATTCTGTCTTTCATTGACCACATTGCTGGAGATGAGGATCATACAGACGGAGTAGTAGCTTGTGCTGCTGGACTGATAGGGTAGGTTATATCCTATTTCCAGTGGCTAAATAGAACTTTTGGAAAATCCGAAGACATGTGGTAAAGAATTTTGAGGGTAGCCTGGATGGTGATTGTGTACTTCTTTGACATGGATATTTCTTTTTTTAGTATCTGTTTATTTTGAGAGGGAGGGAGAAGGGGCAGAGAGAAACAGTCCTGAGCAGGCTCTGCCCTGTCAGCATAGAGCCCGACATGGGGCTCAATCCCATGAACCATGAGATCGTGATCAGAGCTGAAATCAAGAGTGGGACGCTTAACCTACTGAGCCACCCAGGCGTCCTGGTATTTCTTTAATAGAACCCATGGTGTCCTGTTACGAGTTCTCACAGGTGAGAATTTACTCCAAACCTTAGCTTGGGTCTTATTCCAGACTCCAGGTTTCTAATTTCTTTTCGCTAAACTATGAAGTGAGTTCTCAGAGGTATAGGAGCAGCATCAGATCTGTGTCCATCCCATATTCTGAGGCTGGTCAACAGATTGCCTATGTTTAGCCTCCTCTGTTGAGAGTTTCTGAGGCATCATTAGAAGAGAGAACCATGAGTTAGTTGTGGAACCTGCAGTAGTCATCCTCTCTCTTTAGAGTTCATTTTGTGCATCTGTTGAGGGTAGGTGCTCAACTTATCCCTAAAATTTCTTCCAGCTTTAAAAAGCAAGTGAATCCAGGGGCACCTGGGAGGCTCAGTTGGTTAAGTGTCCGACTCTTGATTTCGGCTCAGGTCGTGACCTCACGGTTCGGGAGTTCGACCCCTGCGTCAGGCTCTGTGCTGGCAGCTTGGAGCCTGTTTGGGATTCTGTCTCCCTCTCTCTGCCTCTCCCCTGCTCGCGTTCACTCTCTCTCAAAATAAATAAACGTTAAAAAGCAGGTAAATATGAAGAAACCCACAACTAGCTTATTACTGGTTTGGAAGGCTCAAAACGTGATAGCAGTGTCGGGCCAAGGAGCTCATTGTCAGGTGTGTTTGTTCTGCACAGGGACTTGTGTACAGCATTTGGGAAGGACGTACTGAAATTAGTAGAAGCTAGGCCAATGATCCATGAACTGTTAACTGAAGGACGGAGATCGAAGACTAACAAAGCAAAAACCCTTGCTACATGGGCAACAAAAGAACTGAGAAAACTGAAGAACCAAGCTTGGTAAGAGCTCATCTCCATTGCCCTCTTCCTTCTACTCTCTTGGGGAGGAGGCACAGTTTCTTCAGACTGTTCCGACAAGGGCTGCCTGTCTCATGGCCTTTTGTTTTGTATCCCTTCCCATATAAGTGCTTTTGAGCCAAGCCTTTGTTCCTCAGGCTTGTACTAGTGGAAGGGTCGGGCATCCTCAATCTTTCCTTGAGCCAAATACTTGATTCCTTGTGGTGATGAAGAGCAGCACTTATGTAACTAGAATTCAGTGAAGGCCCCGCATGATTTTGGGTCCTAATAAAGTCATCGGTAATGGCATTTTCCCAGAATTTTCTTTTCTACTCGCTATTCCCTTCCTCCTGCTCTTTATACTTTTTTTTTTACTGCAGCGCTTTTAGACATTGCATAGCTCTGCAGAAGATATCCAAAGTCAAGAGTTGTGTGACGCTTGCTTTTTTGTTTTTTGTTTTTTTAATTTTTTATTTATTTTTGAGAGAGGGGAGGGGAGAGGCAGGGAGAGAGAATCCCAAGCAGGCTCCGCATTGTCAGCATAGAGGGGCTCGCTAACTGTGATATCATGACCTGAGCTGAAATCAAGAGTCGACACCCAGGCACCCCTGACCCTTGCTTTCAGATGTAGTCTTTATTTTTTCAACTCTCAACATACTCATTGTCTTACTCCAAAGATCTCGATAAAATTGGCTATTTTGAGTTTTATCTTGTTAGCTTCCCTTCTACCCTCTTAGTATAGGTGGTAATGAGAGCAGGTAGCTGGCACATAGGAAGACAAGAAAAACAATTAGTCCTTTTATTAGGACAAACTAGACCGATTCATTTCAGGCTGGTGAGCACTTCATTGTGGGAATCAGAAGCGTTTGACTCTTCCAACTGTATGTGATCTCAAAGTTGACTTGTTTTCCGTCTGTTTTTAGATCTGTTACCATTGGGATGATAACCTGAGACCCCCACTGGAAATCTCCAATCTTTTGAAAAACCCGGAAGTGAGGAGTGTGCACGGATGCTGAATGTTTGGGAATGAGAGGATGAGTGAGTGAGGCTTGAAAACACACCACATTGAAAATCCTGCCACAGCAGCAGCCGCAGCCGCCAACAGCAGCGCTGTTAGTGAGCTAAGTAAGCACTGACTTCGTAGAAAACCATAACGTCGGCCATCTTGGAAAAGAGAAAAACGATGGATGTATTTGCTTAGGAAAAAAAAAAAAGGAAGTTCTCTCTTCCCAGGACAGGCTAGAACTAGCTTTTCTGTCTTTTGGCCGGTGCCGAGTGGAGTGACTGGTTTGGGAGAGGAGGAGGGACTGGGTTCAGCTGTGGTGCTTTGTTGTAAAAGGCAGTCTGGCCTTTGCTACTGACAAGAAAGATGGAGCCTGGGTCTCAAGCCCACCTTTGGTGTACCATTGCCACACGGTACTGTACGCGTGCCGGCTAAAAGGAGGGTGAGGGATTCTTTACGGTCTGAGAATGAGTGTGTGTGAGTGAGGCGGTATCCACATTCTCAACTTCAAGTCATTGCAGTTTCTTTTTCCCAGAAAAAAAGGGGTTAGATGTTGCATTTCATAAAACTAACCGAAGTCCTGTCTACTGATGCAGCACAAGAGATGTGTAAAAAAAAAAAAAAAAAAAAAGAAAAAAAAAGGAAAGACGCTCTTTAGGTTTTGTTTTTTGTTTTGTTTTTTTAATTACCTTCTAGGGAAAACACTGACGAATGGTCAGAGCTCCCGTATCCTGATCTTTTCATCAAGGCGCCTTTCCTAATAATATGGTTCAACTGTGAATGTAGAAGTGGGGGGGAGGGGGGGAGAAAAAGAAAACTCTGGAGTTAGAGGATCTAGAAAAAATTAAAATACAATTGTTACAAATAAAGAATGCAGACTTCAAAACAAAAGAAAGCCACAACCCAAACAAACCAAAATTTAGATGCTCAGAAGTAGCAGCACAAAAGAAAAGGTCTCTCCTGACATGTATGGTGGCAGTCTGAACACCCCCAGAAAATTGTGCCAAAGAGTTTAAAAACAAATACACAATAAAAGTAAACACACACGCGCACACACACAGACACACACAGAGCAAACTTCAGGTAACTATTTTGGATTGCAAACGAGGATAAATTTAATGTTCAAACAATCTGATAAAATAACCATTTGGAAACTGCTTGGCCTTCTGTTCTCTTTTATTTGATTGACTACAATGCGGTATTGGTCTCTTGCTGCACTTCAAAACCAACTAATCAACAAAATAAAACTTAAAAAACGAAAGTATATATATACATACATCTATATATACTAGGACTCTTGTGATGAAAATGGCACTTGAAAAAGGTTTTATTTTTCCACTGAAGTTGAAGATTAATAAAATGGTGTCAGACATTCCCCTGGTCACACACTTTAATATTTTTTTAAAAGTGTGATGTGCTATGAGAACCATAAAGCAGACTTCGCTATTTTCCCTTTTACAAGGGAACAGGGCACCCGGAATTTTGGGTTTAGAATCTTTCAGCAATAAGGAGGGATGTCGGTGAGCTTTGACCCCCTTTTGGTTTTTGCAGTTACTAGTAGTTTTTTGCTGGCATTTTGAATATGCTGCTTTCAAAAACACCAAGGAAGATCTTTAATTGCTTCCTGGTGTTTGGAGGATTAAAAAACAAGACCTTAAATTCCCACTTTCATTTCCATTCTAGCAAAAAAAAAATGTGGGCTTACATTTTTCTCTTTGCCATTTTCCCCTCCCCATCCAAGCCTTCCATTCATAAGTGGGATTGGCTCGGTTTTGCTCATCCATATGGCAGCATCTCTAATCGCTCTTGTACAGGGTATCAGATATTGTGCCTTTTGGTGCCAGGTTCAAAGTCAAGTGCCGATCTATGAACCAGTGTACAAAAAAAAAAGAAAACACAAAACACAAAAAACAGGTGTTTGAAGGAAAGACTCCGTTGTGAATAGAGAGTTTGTACCACCTGCTAAGCCCTACTAAGAAGAGACCTGACCCTCTAATCCCGTTTAAATGTTAGTTGTCCCTTGAGGAGAGGGTGATACACTAACCATTCCTGATAGATAGGGGTTGGTCAGGGCTTAGGGAGGGGGCAGGAATGTTGGGGAGAAAAAAAATCTGATCATTCCTCAGTGCTACCCATTTCTGTCCTGTGTGGGCTGCTTAGCTAGACAGCAGGAGAATAAAGTACACCGAGAACCATAATGGAAACAAAACCTTCCGTGTGTTTTGTCATGTTTTGTTCCAGGGAAGCAGTTGACAAGTGCTGTTACTAACGCTTTCTCCCAGATCCATTCAGTGATGGAGAGGAGGAAAATGGGCTGGTTGGACTGTGGTCTTGGTGCCTTGCAGGCGTTCTACACTGGTTATGCATTTAATCCTCTTTCCTAGTTACTTTTGGCTAGTGGGTTTTCCAGAGTCTGGGCTTTTTTACCCTTAATCGATTGTACCACCTAAGGTAACTGGGTGCAAAATGCATTCAGTCCACTCACTGTCTGGGCCTTCCCCACCCTAGTCTTGGCACATTCCTTCAAGAATGTAGTTACCGTCTGCTTGGGAAGATGTCAGTGCAAATGTGAAGCAAATGGGCATCGGACTAGGCTTTGGTTTGCCGTAAGTGGCAGCTGCCTATATCAATTACGATTACATTTATTAATTTTGCTTTTCATTTTCCTGGTTCCCCTCAGCTCCCCTCTGTTGAAATGTTGAACTTTGGACTGTCAGAGGCAACTGTAATCTTGCCTTAGGGACTTGCGGAGAAAGGGAGGGGAAATGCTCAGTGTAGTGTTTTCACTTTCAGAACCAAGTAATCTAGTCACTCTGATATTTAAGAAGTGTGTTAGTCCGACTTTTATGAGAAATCTCAACTCCATCAGCTTTTGATAGCATCTTGGTTTTGAAACAACTTCAGTCTGTAATTGGCATTCAGAATGCCCTTGGCATGCCAGTCTGTGATGGCATTAAAGACCTGTTAAAACACTTGAGCCCAACTTTATTAACCAAAACTGATACCACCATCTTTATCTTCTAAATAAAGTCCGCTTTATTTTTATTTTCAACATTTTGCTGCTTCATTTTTGGTTCCACATGGTGTCACCTTGGAGGCGAAATGAATGGTTTGAAAGAAGCTGGAACGTGTGGTGGTGATGTGCGTGTGAGTTGGGGAAAGGAAGGACACATCGGTCTTAAAAACAGACACTGCGTAGTGTGATGGGAAATGAGTGAAAATAACTGGCCTACAAAGTGGTGGGGAGGAGGTTTTTGTTCCGAGTGCTTCTGAACCCGCAGGAGATGGTCTCTGTCTTGTGCATATTTTTCAGGCGAATCTGGTTGGTTTAATGGCTCCTCCAAAATTGGCTTTTGACATGGCTCGCAGTGTGTATTTAATTTCTACTTCCACATCCCCCCCCCCCCCCCCCCGGAAATTTGTAGAGGGAAAAACACTAACTTGGGATTTAAGAGATTAGGTACATTCTTCACTGTTGCTTATTAGCGTAGTGATGCCTGCAGGCTACTTTCTGGGTTTATGTTGGGCAAGTGAACTGAGGGCTGACCGTAATTTTCCTCCCTTAGCCTCCATGTGGCCTTCCACTTTTCTGATTGCACCCCCGTCAGAAAGTTTTGATCATGCATACCCCCATGTGTTTATAAATTATATACCTGTACTACTGTACCCCTATATTGTGTAACATAAGACACAAAAATAGATATTAAAAAGCGATTATATGAAAAATACATAAATAGAAGTTCTAATATTTTATTTCTATGCCCAATTTTGGAGATTACTGGGTTATAAAGGGTAACTTCTAATTCTTCTAAGACAGTAAATCCTGGGCAATGGCAGTCAACCAAGGACATTTCTCCAGGGAACATGCACCGAGAGAAAAAGAATGATACCGGTTCGTGGCGCAGGGAGGGGCTGCTTCTCCCAGGAATTTTTTTCTTCCTTTTCAGGAGTTCTCCAGGTAATTCCCCGTTCCCACATACCCCTCCCCGACAAACACCCAAGAAGCACACACAGTACGAGGCTACGGTTCCACCTGGCCTCACTAAGGGTTCCAGCTCCGACCTGCCGGAGGTGAAAAACACTAAACACTGAGAAAATGTTATGTGTCCCGTTGTATCAATTTTCACACCAACTTTAGCAATCACTGTTCTCATTTTCCTAATGAGAAAAGAGGCGCAGGAAGACATTCATCAGACCACGTGGAGCTCGAATTCAAAGCCAGGTGTCTCAGATACCAACACCCAAGCTTGTCTCACATTTGCCCTAGACAGATGCTGTCAGTGCCTTAGCGATACAAAACGAGGGTCTGTGCTGTCCATATTTGTAACGTGCCATGCATTTCCTTCGCAGCACTATCTAAAAGTCTGTTTTAAATTTTTTATTGCCGGTTTTCCCGATTATAATGTAAGCTCCCTGATGCAGTGACCTTGGCTGTCTTCCTTACCACTGTACCCCCAGCCTAGAGCAGTGCCTGACATATAGCAGACCTTCAGTAAATACTTGTTGTCAGCACAGTTCGGGGAGTTACCAGAAATGGCATCACCTAGCAGTATCCAGAAACCTGAGAAAGGAGGGCCTCAGGATACCAGGCTCCCAGCTCTTCCCCCTCCTCATTTGCTGGATGACTTCAGGCTAGCCTCTTAGCCTTGAATTAGCTGGAGGAATGGGAACAAGATTAGTCAGTAGTCGCTATATGGTGTCTGTTTCATGCACTTACCCAGTGCCAGGCTTATAATAAGCATCTTATGTAGAGTGGTAGAAGTAATCCTCATCAACGCTGTAACCAAGGTACCAACTTAGTCCCATTTTATAGATGAAGAAACAAGCACAGGGGAGGGGCTAAGAACCTTGCCGCAAGTCACGTGGGCTAAGGCGGTGCTTGTCCCACTGGGCGGCTGCAAACCACGTGGGATGCAGTGGAGCCTCTACTCCCAGCGAGCTTACACCGTGCGAGCAGGGAGATCCCTGGATGAAGCGTTCTTGGAATTAAACAGCAAAGCCGCGTTGCCTTGATTCAATAATGAGGTCCGCTGTTGACCTTTTGACGGTGGTCAAAGTCTTAATTTAGGGGTCAGGGGTGGCATTTTCTCCTAAAATCAACTTTCCTCCCAATTGGGAGTTTGAACCGTCTCCTCGTACTTACCCGTCTTCCCACTGAGCCAGAAGATTTTTGGGAACCAGGGTTGGGGGAAGGGTGTTAGAGGTGCCTGGTGGCCAGAAAGGCCACAGGGCTGCTGAGTAAGCTCTACATCTGAATTACCCGGGCGCTGTCAGCTGATCCTGGGCAGCACAGCCAGAGCTGTTCCCTCTCCCAGGAGCCCCTAGGCTGTAAGTTCCTGAGCTGAGCTCTCCTCCACGTGAAAAGGACCTCAGCTGAAAGTACATCTCAGCTCTGGCACCCGGACTGAGCTCGGGCTGCAGGGGGGCAGCCTGTCACCATCCTGAGGGAAAGAGAATGAAGAAATGACTCTGTATGAATAATCTCTCCCTGTTATTTTCTGAGCTTTGCCCTTCAAAATATTGTAGTCTTTTGAGTATGACCGTGGGCAAATTCTTCAACTTCCCTGAGCCTCAGTTTTGTCATTTTTCTTTTTCTTTTTTTTCTTGAGAGAGTGTGAGCAGGGGAGGGACAGAAAGGGGGATAGAAGATCCAAAGCAGACTATACGTTAAGAGCAGCAAGCCGATCGTAGGGCTGGGACCCACGAACTGCAAGATCATGACCTGAGTCAAAGTTGGACGCTCAAGCCACGCAGGCACCCCTCAGTTTTGTCATTTGTAAGACAGAGATCCCAGTGAAAGGTAGCCCATATAAAGTTCTTAGCACAGTGACTTACCATGCACTAATTAATTGATCAACAGCTATTATTATGTGCCAGGCACTGTTCAAGGCACTGGGGATGCAACAGTGAAGGAAGCAAATAAGGAGCCCCATCTCCTTCTGATGGGGCTCACGGTCTAATGAATAGCGACAAATATTAAGTATTCAAAAATTCAATATAATAATTTTAAAAATTCTATAAAAAAGTTCTGTTTGGGAAAGAGCAGATATGAACATGGTCTTGGAGAATATGAAGCCATTAAAAAAAACAAAAAACAAAAACCACACACAACTATTTCCACTCAAGTCTTGCTTAATTTGATTACAGGACGTGTGTTACTGCCACAGGAATTTGGGAATTTGTTGAAGGAATGAGTCTTTTTTTTTTTTTTAATTTAAAGTAATCTCCACCCGCAGCATGGGGCTTGAACCCACAACCCCCCAGAGATCGAGAGTCACATGCTCCACCTGAGCCAGGCAGGTGCCCCAGAGGAATGAGTCTTTCCATCACTGCCCAAACCTCTGATTTGATGGCAGACCAGTCCCTGGATGGTTCTGCAGCAAACCCTAATTTTCTAAGGTTTAGAACCTGAGGGCTAAGGTGGCACCCAGACCCTGCACTGTCTGTCACGTGTGTCTAATCAATTTTCCTGCCTGCCTGCTTCTATTTGAGTCATCTGGGTTTTATTTTGATTCACTCTCTTTGCCGGCTGCTAATGCCACCTCCTCCTACTCTTTTCAGGCAAGGTTGGGACAGGAATGACAAAGTTTTTCTCCAGAGCAAGAGTCCTGGGAATGGGAGACAGGCTCTCCCTGATGGTTTCCACGGAGGAAACATGCAAGGGCGACTCGGCCCTGCTTTTGTGGTCCTTTCCTGCTGGGCCTGTGAATGCCATGTAGAAATGTTTTACCACTCCTGCCTGACCACCACACCCTCTTCTCTCCTTCTCCCACCTCACTTCCCCTTTCACCAAAGGTTTTTACCTTTTCCTCTCCCTGTTATGATGAGCCCTGATCATTCAGACCAATCTCTAGCTTTCTCAGATGAAGAAACTGGCCTGGAGAGGTGAGCTAATTAATCCGAAGTCACTGCCTCATTCATTTATTCATTCAACCAAGCACACTCCTTCTTACCCTTAAAGATGTAGCTTGACAGTCCAGGTGTCCATTGATAGATGAATGGATAAAGAAAATGTGATATATATATACATATACATGCATATACATACACATACATACATATATATATGTATATATATGTGTGTATATATAAACATATACACACATGCACAATGGAATATTATTCAGCCATTAAAAAAGAATGGAATTTTGCCACTTGTTAACATGGATGGATCTAAGGAGTATAATGCTAAGTGAAATAAACCAGAAAAACACAAATACCATACGATTGCACTCATATTGGAATTTAAGAAACAAAAAAAAAAAAACAAATGAACAAAGGGGGAAAAAAAGGGAGAGAGACAAACCAAAAAAACAAGACTCTTGGGGTGCCCGGCTGGCTCAGTCCAGTGGAGCATGTGACTCTGGAGCTCGGAGTTGTAAGTTGGAAGAAAAAAAACACAACCCTCTGCCCCATTAGGTGTAGAGATTACTTAAAAGTAAAATCTTCAAACAAACCAACAGACTCTTAACTATAGAGAACAGATGGTTCCCAGTGGGGAGGTGGGTGGGGGGGGGGGGATGGATGAAACAGGTGAAGGGGTTAGGAGTACACTTGTCATGATGAGCATGGAGTGATGTATGGAACGGTTGGATCACTGTAGTGTACCCCTGAAACTAATATAGCACTGTATGTGAACTACACTGGAATTTAAAAAAATAAAAATAAAAATAGAAACCGTGCATCGTAAAGAAAAGATAGGCCATTATGAGGTTTATATGCAGGGTGGAGCTTCAAAAAGAAGAAAACAAGATGTAGCTTAAACGTCACCTCACCGGAGACCTCTATTTTACCTAAAGCAGATCCGACTCCCATTTTTCTCCATTGCTCCCCCCTTGTGCCTTTTTACCCTTTATCATAATTCATAATTTTTAAGTTATTTTTTTGGTCTGACTCTCCCACTAGAATAGAAGTTCCGTGAAGGCAAGAAAGACATGTTTGTCACTCAGAGCCTTGCTCATCGCTAGTCTCAGTACCCAGCCCTTGACAGGTGTCCAAGAAGTCTTTGATGAATAAATGTATGGTGGGCAAGTACCATCACCATCGGGGCATTTGTGATATGAAGATGGATGGGATACAGTCCCTGCTCTCAGAACTGTTTGGAATAACAGAACTGGAAACAGGGAGAACGCAATGAGATCAGGTCCTGATTGGCGGGGGTGGGCGGATGTATTTTAGGGTCACCTAAACCAGGCCTAATCTCTGCTGGGCTTTTGCCACCAGCCATCTAGAGCCCAGGATAAACCTTTTGGCTGTCACTTAGGCCTGTACCCTGAGCGGCCCAGAAGCAGCAAGGGCGGAAAACTTATTCTGTAGAGTGAGTGCTCAGATGGGTACCTGGAACCATTACCCTTTCCAGTGAGGGAGGCTGTGCCCATTTCACAGTCAAGCTCATGCCCATCCAGTCCCCAGAGACAACCCCACACCTTGCAGCCTAGCCTCTGATCTTTTGCCTGCTCTTCTGCTTTAGAAGAGAACTTGTGCAGCAGTAAGGAAGGTGAAACCCGTCTACCCCCGGGGATTAGTGGGGTGATGGATGTCCTAGCCCGGTAGCCTTCATATCTAGAGGACAGGTGGGTTGTTCCACATGGCTCTGACAAAGCTTGTGACTCAGAGAGCAAGTGGCTGACCTGCCTTCCTGTTCTGGACTAGGAAGGAACCCATCAGGAAGAGGAGGAAGGAAGCCAGTTGAGGATCCCCTTCTTTGAAGAGAGTTCACAGTCCCTGCAGGCTCTCCTGGGAGGGGAAGCTCACCCCTAAAGCCATCTTCTCGCTACAGTGGGGCAAGATGGCTGCTGTCGCGGCTTCTCAAAGCTCACAACAAGGAAAACGCCTTTTCTTTCCTCCTCTCCTGCTTCCAGATTCATCCCTCCTCCCCCCAGGGGCCAGAAAAGTAGGCTCCAGTTCCCAGCAGCCTGAACCTTCCCTCCAGATGGGAGGCTTCACAGCTAAATGCTGAGCCTACCCCAAGCCTATAAACCTGCTTCCCTGGTTGGCCTGTCAGAAGTTAGCCAGAGTCCTTCAGAGTTTCCTCTCATCATTCAATACCTGCAGCCAAGGCTGACCATGCCTCTGCCCACGGTGTTGAATCCACCAAGGAATAATCAAAATGACTCATGAACACCTCCTGAGGATTCACCCAGCACCTTTAGTTCTGATTCCCCATTCTTCCCCCAGGGGTGCCTGGGTTGGGAAAGATCTCCAACTTTATTTAGAGAGGTTAAGTAATTTGCCCAAGGTCACACGGTGGGAAAGTGGCAAAACAAAACGAAAGGAAACGCACACAAAAACTTGTGCCTCCTGCCCAGCAGTTTGGCAAGTGCTCAAATCATCTTTGTGGAAAGGGTGAAATGTGTTATTCCTTCACTTCACTGGCCTGTGGGTGAGGGGACTGTGTCAGGGGGAGGAAAGCCGCTTCCCTTCTTAAACGAACCTCTGACCTCCTTAGTTCACTCTCACTTCCGAAGAAGTTACCAAATTTAACTCTAATCTCTCCGACTAGACCCTATGGTCCGTGTCTCTATTATCAGAGCAATGCCCCCATCCCCAAGAGCAAGGAAGAGTAACTCGGGTATTTTCCTTCTCGAGAGAGCAAAGACCAAAACCCAAACCCAAATCCAAATCCAAATAAATAGCTTCACTTTCCCCCCAAACACACAGCCCCCAAGCAAACCCCAAAGCGCCACCTGAGCCCTTGCGCGGCCCGCAGGCGCCCCGACACGCGCCACGCCACGCCACACTGCGTTAGGGAGGCGTCGGGGAGGGGGCGCGGAGCGCGGGCCGGGCGCGGCGGGGAGCCGGGGGGCGCCGGGCGCGCTGCCAGGCCGCGCCGCACCGCGGGGGCTGGCCGCCCCTCGCCACGTGGTGGTGGCGGCGGCGGGGTCCCGGGCGCCTTCCCAGCTGGAGAAACCCGGAGCAGCCGGGGAGGAGGAGGAGGCGGCGGCGGCGGCGGCGGCGGAGGAGGAGCGGGGCGGGCGGGAGGGAGGGGGGCTGGGGGGAGGGGTGGGGGGTGGGGAGAGACCCGGCGGCGGCGACAGGGCGAGAGCGGAGCGCGGTGCCAGGGGGGTGGGGGCACCGGTGCCCGTCTGGGGAGGGAGCAGGCGGAGGGGGTAAGCTGCGATTACAAGCAGGAACCGGCAGCAGCTGTGAGTCCCCGGCGGGGCTGGGGCGGGGGGGGGGAGGGGAGCGGCGCCCGGGGCCGGCCGGGGTCGCAGGGTGGGCCGGAGGAGGCGACGGGAGGTTGGCGGGCAGTTGGCCCTGGCGGGCCGAGAGGGGAAGGGTCCGGCGCCGGCCACCCGCGTTCCCCCTTTTCCCCCTCCGCCGCCGCTGCTCAGGCCGCACCGCCTCGGGAGCCCCTTCCCCGGCCCGGGGACCGCCGACTGGGGGCCCGGGGCTTGGCCAGCGGTGGGGGAGGGGGCTGCGTGGTCTCGGCCCCCGAGAGGGGAGGGGCGACAATTTCTGTCCGCCGAGCTAAAGGGGTTTAAAGGGCGGCTCTTAAAGGGGCCGCAGTAGGGGCCCGGGGCGGAGGAGGCACCCCCTCCCCATCCGCCCTCCGCGGCTCTCACCCGGGGCCGCCGGGCCGGGGGGGAATGCGGAGGAAGGGAGCGTCTGTCCGGGCGGCCCAGGGGACAGAGCCCCCGCCACTGGGGCTGGGCCCGAGGTGGCGGGCTGGGGGTCTGGGGGGGTGTGGTGAGCGCTGGCGGGCGGAGTTGGGGGGAGGGGATGCGCCTGGAGAGGAAGGGGTTAAAGGTGGGGCCAGCCCTACAAACACGCGCACACACTCCTTACTCAGACCCGGTCACACGCGTCTCCCTGGCACTTAATGGGGGAGGTTTGGGGGGGGTGCTGGGGCCCGGGCTTGAGCCACCTTCACTCCAGGCTCCTGCTGCCCGGCTTTGGGAGGTCGCGGACCCCGCTGTCTCAACTCAGACCTCACGCCGAGCCCCCTCTCCTACGCGCACACACGCTCCGGCGCGCGCGCACACACCTCGGACATTCCCATAGTGCCTCACGTGACACACGGCCCCGAACGTGCCCACCCTTCACACACGCTCACGCACGCGTGCACACACGCGCACACACAAACACACACGGCTTCCTGGCCACTTTCCAACTCCATTCCTGACCCCCAGCCACCCCCAGCGCAGCCCTGCGAAGGCACTCATTGACTGTGACACACCTACACTCATTCACAGACACACACACTCCCCCCCACACATGCCAACCACAGACACACATTCATAAACAGGGCCAGAAGTACACACGCACCCTCTCGCGCGTACTCTTTCGGAGCCCTGAGTCATTCCTGCCCCCTCCCAGGGCTCCTCACTTCCCTGTGTGCAGGCACATTGGCGGGCTGGGGAATTCTTCGGTGGACCCTTTCCAGAGCCCCCCACCCTCTGTGTGTTCCCTCTGACGCTCTGTGAGGACTTCCTGTGGGTCCCAGATCAGGGGCCGGGAGGGCCTGGAGGGTTGCCACAACCCTGGTCTGAGTGGGGGAGGCACTTCCTTTTCCTGAACTCTGGGATCCTGCAGGAAGAAGCTGGGAAGTTGGGCGGGGGCCCCCACAGAGGACGTGCTGACAGTGGTGGGGCTGACTCTCCCAGAAGCACTGGGCCTTAGTGAGGAGCCAGGGGTGCCAGAGGCCGGGGATGAGGAGCGTGGCAGAGAGGTATTTGGGGAAGCAAGGCCTGGGGTGGAGAGGGGCTGAGGAGTGAATCAAGGCAGCCCCGTCTGGGCCCTAGCCTGGGAAGGCAGTCCTTTCCTGTCCACAGGTCTCCCTGGGTTCTGGAAGGAACTCTTCTCTGCTGCTGGCCTGGTTTACTTGTCTCTACTTGTCAGGCCCTCCCTGCCAGAAGTCTTCATCTAGTTACAGCCCCTTCCCCCAAAGGCAGCAGAGAAGAGAAAACAGGGCTGAGTAGTCTGCGGGTAGGCAGGGGTGGGAACTTCCAAGTTTCCTCTCAGCTGGTCATAGCATTCCTTGGGCCACGTTGAGGGGTATGGGGGACAACCTCCAGGCTGCCCTCTCCACTGTTGCTCCTGCTCTCCCAGGAGGCCCAGTGGGGGCCGAGGCCCAGGCCCTTGCCATGGAGTCCATGTTTGAAGATGACATCAGCATCCTGACCCAGGAGGCACTGGGGCCCAGTGAGGTGTGGCTGGATGCCCCAGGAGACCCCTCACTGGGAGGGGACATGTGCTCTGCCTCCCACTTTGCCCTCATCACAGCCTATGGGGACATCAAGGAGCGGCTGGGGGGCCTGGAGAGGGAGAATGCCACCCTCCGCCGCCGTCTCAAAGTCTACGAGATCAAGGTCAGAACTTGGAGAAGATGGGGGTCTGGCTGTGTGTGTGTTGTGGGGGTTGGGGATCCCAGGAATCGCAAAGAGGGATCAGGATGCACACTCTTGGGAACCTGAGGGTCCCCCGTGAGAGATGTGGCTGCTTTGGATGGGAAGGGTCAGGAAAGGATCCTGAGCCAAAGGGTGGGACCTTGCATCTAAAAAAGATCTGGTTGGCGGGAGATGCCTCCAGGCCGTGTGGACCCCACTTGAGCAAGGGGAGGGAGAGGCGAGGACTTCAAGGCAGGTTGTGAGGTGGGAGCCCAATCGAGGCTGAAGCCTGGGCAGGGAGCCGGGCACCAGCTCTCCTGAGGACCTGCCTGCCCACAGTACCCGCTGATCAATGACTTTGGAGAGGAGCATGGCTTCTCTCTGTATGAAATCAAGGATGGCTCCCTGCTGGAGATGGAGAAGGTCAGCCTGCAGCAACGGCTCAACCAGTTCCAGCATGAGGTGAGTCCCTCGCTGGCCTCCCAGCCCAGACTGGGCTTCCTGGACCCCTTGCTCCAGTGTATTTCTGACAGTCCCCTCTCTCTACCCCCCCAGCCTCTGTCTCCTTGGTCAGCGATGGCCACAGTCTTCCCTAGAATGGGTTGCAGCCTCTCCCACCCCTCTTCCATTGGGTGCTGGATGTGTGGGTGGGAGGTATGGGGAGCTGCTTGGCCCCCAAGTCAAGGATGGGCCTGACCATGGTGTGCTCTCCATCCTCTCTGGGCCCCATTCAGTTGCAGAAGAATAAGGAGCAGGAAGAACAGCTTGGGGAGATGATCCAGGCTTATGAGAAACTTTGCGTGGAGAAGAGCGACCTGGAGACAGAGCTGGGGGAGATGGTGAGGCCCAGGGAGCCGGGGGTGCTTGAGGCTGGGACCTTTGTTGTGTGATTGTGTGTGACCCCATGTGTGTGTGTTTGTGGTGTGGACCCCAGTGGGTTTGAGTGCCCGTTTGCCCTTGTGAGGGGGGCTGAGTGTGTCATACAAGTTGTGAGTGACCCTCAGGACACCCTGGCCACGCGGTGACAGTAGGTGACTATGTGAGTGACTCTGTCGACAGCGTGTCTCCGGGCGAATGTTTGTGTCTCGTGCTGGGTCGAGTCCGTGCCTATACACTGCGTCTGGAAGGCTGTGTGGGTGAGGGTAGAGGTAATCAGGTCTCTGTGGCTGCTGGGACTGGTCCTGGCATGTGTGTGATTCTGAGTAGGGGTATGGCCACGCGCGTGAGCAGGTGTCAGAATCAGGACACGTGGTCTCTGCCAGCTCCTACCTGTGAGTTGGGTCGAGTCACTTAGCCTCTGTCCCTCCTCCGAAAAGGGCAAACGATAACAATACTGCTGAGTTGTTGTGGGACGTTTGTGTAAGAATGCTTCGCCTTAATAATCATAAACACTTAACATAGCACTTAACTATGTGCCAGGCACTGTTGTTATCTCTTTAGATATATTTACTCATTTTAATCCTTGCAACAAACCTAAGAGGTAAGTGTGGTTATCCCCGTGTTATAGATGAGGTAGGTGAAGCCCAGAGTGGTTGTCACATGTGCAAATAGAACTTATTATGCTTCTGAGGGCGTAGCTATGTCTGGACTGAGGGGCTGTGTGTTCTTAGAAATGTCCCGCAAGGAAGAGGCATTAACTCTGACCTTGCAAGGGGCAATAGCCAGAAACATCTGCATTGCAGTTGCTGGGAGAGGAGACCTCACACTCATAGCCACTTGAGAGTGCAGTTGGGATGTGTGACCTGGGGCCTCTGCTCCGTTTAGGGGTGATGGCTTCCCAGACATGGGGAAGTCCTGGCTTTGGGGGGCCCACAGGGGTACCCTGGTCCTGTGCAGACCCTACCCCTTTGTCTCACCCTGCAGCGGGCCCTGGTGGAGACCCACTTGCGGCAAATCTGTGGTTTGGAACAGCAGCTACGGCAGCAGCAAGGCCTCCGGGACGCAGCCTTCCCCAGCCCGAGCCCCCCACCTGCCCCTGCCCCACCTTGTACTGATCTGGACCTGCACTACTTGGCACTGAGAGGGGGATCTGGCTTGAGTCACGGTGAGATCTCCGCGACCCCTGATATCCCTACCCCAGCGTCCCCTAGACTAACCCCCATTTCAGTACTACTCTGGAATTGATGGTGAACACCCCATTATAATGTCTTATTAAATCTCTCCCATAATTACCCTATGCCTCTTTGCCACCCATTCCCTCACTTCATCTACTCTTACGCGGTTTCTCCCACTGACACCCCCCTCTACCACCTGCTTTCTCTGGCTACCCCCATGCAATTCCTATGTGTGTCAGCAGAGGGCACCTCCACTCAGAGTCCCCCAGCCGGTCTTCCAGTGGTGATTAGCGGAGGCCAGAGGATGCTTGGAGATTTGAATGTGGCCAGGGAATCCTTTCAGGAGGCCATCTTATTTTGTCCTTGGTCTCCTAGAAGATGAGAAAAAAGCAGCTCAGGCCATCCTCCCACACTGCCCTCAGTAGAGGCCTCCCCGGGGTATTTGTCCTCTGGCTATCTTCTGGATCTCTGATGGGGCAGTCCTCACCGATTTCAGTCTTTGCTGATCTGGGAGTCGGTGGAGGGTGCCAGCAGCTGGACCCAACCTGACATTATCCTCTCTCCTGCCAGCAGGCTGGCCGGGCCCCACACCCAGTGTGAGTGAGCTGGAGCGACGGCGTTTGGAAGAGGCTCTGGAGGCTGCCCAGGGTGAGGCCCGGGGGGCTCAGCTTCGGGAAGAGCAGCTCCAGGCCGAGTGCGAGCGGCTGCAGGGAGAGCTGAAGCAGCTGCAGGAGAGCCGGGCCCAGGTAAAGGACCCCGGCCAGCGCTCCCCGGAGGTCTGAGAGCTGCTGGAAATAGCCGTTAGAGTCCCAGGACGTCCTCCCTGGGTTTCGACTGGCTGTGGGAACGGTAAAGAGGGGGGTCTGGGCAAGGTGACATTGGCGTCTGACCTCCCGGTCTTCCTCCCTAGGATCTCGCCTCCAACCAGTCAGAGCGGGACATGGAGTGGGTGAAAAGAGTCGGGGATGATCAGTAAGTCACATCTGAAATCCTCTCCATCTTAACCCCTGTGCCCTGAGGGTGGCATTTCCCAGGTCCCTGTTTTGGGTCAGTTCTCCCCTCTGTTGTTTGGAGGGCCCCTCTTCCAGCATCAGGCCTGTGGGGTTTGGCTTGCTTGTGTGGCTCTTCATCCTTCACAGGAAGGAGGCGAGGTTCTGGGATGTGCCCCCCGCTTTCTTCTGACACCCAAGCTCGTATCTCCTTGAGGTGTCAGGGGTTGAGGCATTTCCTCAGCTGCTTTGCTGCTATGTTCTGGGTCCCCTGGTGAGTTTCTGGGCCTCTCTGAAGCCCCATTTTTTCTGTGCCAGTAACAAGGCCAGTTAGTTGGGTTAACTGCCCCCTCACTGATGAGGAGGAAGGAGGTGGCGTCTTTCAGGGTCTGTGCTTTGTTTCCCACCTCAGGAGAAAGCCGAGGCCGAGAACAGGGGCTTACCTGAGTTCTACAGCAGCCGAGAGGGGGGTTAGGACAGGCTCCACTGGGTGGCCCCTGTAGAATCTTGCTGAGAAAGAAGGGCAGCAGGAAGGAGGGAGGGAGCTATGTCAGTGGGGAGTCTAATGGCAGTGGCCTCTGGGGCAGCACTGGGCAGCAAGGGAGAGAGTGAGCGGCAGCCTGACATCAGTGAGCCTGATGCTTTTCACATCCGCACCCTGAACTCCTCCTCTCCCACTTTCTGAGAAATAGAGAGCAAACCTCCTTCCGCCTAAGCCCTTTCCCCTGAGACCAGTTGTGTGGCACAGACTCCCTACTTTCGTTGGAGGGGAAGCTTGAGGTCCAGAGAGGGACAGGAACTAACCCTGTGTCACACAGTATACGCAGCTATGGGACCCCAGGGTCCTCCTTCCCGCGGGCTTCCTTCTCACCTTCCTCCCAGCTTCTGGCTACTTGGGGATACCCCTCACCTCCCTCTGCACCCTGGGGTGAGGGCCTGGGTGGAGCTGTGATAGTTGGGGTGGGGGGCGGTGAGAACCAGTTTGTGGGAGTGGTGGGTGGGATCCCTCAGCTAGGCTGCTGAGGAGTGTTGAGGGCTCCTGTGGAGAGGGTCTGCCTTAGCTCGTGGCTGAGGTTCGGAGCCCATCCTAGCCCATGTGCCCAGACCCAGAACACACACACACACACATTCTAGAACCCTAGCTTGCCTCAGAAGTTATACTGTAGGGCTCTTTATGGGTCACTGAGTCCAGCCCCCTCTTAGCAGACCGGCAGTGAAGGCTCCCTCCAACCGGTTAAACCCAGAGAAAGGACTTTTTTTGGCAGGGCTGGAATCTGAACAGCCAGACTTTGAATCCTTCCAGGGATGCAGAGTGGCTTTGCTTTAATGACTTCACCTCTGTGGCCCCAGGTATCCTTCATGGGCTCAGAGGTTAGTCATTAATGAGAGGTGTGAGAGGAAGGCGTAGGGGGTGGGGGGCCAGAGAAGGAGTGGAGGACCCCAAGGGACCAAAGCTGTATGTGAGTGAGTGAAGGAGAACTCCCATAAGGTGCCTTTGGAGGTTGGATCATCCATGCTGCCATTGGGGCCAGAACAGCCTCTTTCCCTTCCCACCCCCAAGGCACCTGCTCCACCCAGCTCCTTTGGCCACAGTGGCTTTGCCCAGGGGCTGGCCAGACCACTCTTACCAGAGGTGACCTCCAGCTCCTCCCCTCCGTCCTCACCGTTGGGACTCTGCATGGGTGCCTCCTGGACCTCTCTCCCCGGTGCCAGTCAGGCTCTGCCTGCCCCGCCTCACACTTTTCAGGCGGAGCATCTCTGGACAGCCCCAGCTTGGCAAGAGTTAATTCTCAGAGGAAGTCCTCACTCCCCCGGCAGTTTTATTTTCTTATAAACTCAGCTCCTTTTGGTAATTGCTTCCCGAGTGTTCCCTCCCCTGTCCTCCCACCTGAGGCCTCAGTCACCTGCTCTCAGCTCACTTTCCCCCACCAGCCCCTCCTCTTTCTTCGACTTGGTCCAGACCCTCCAGGCGAGTGGGAATTTTACCTGTGGGCTTTCCCAGGAGAGGAATGCAGGGCTGGGTTATCCAGATCGGGGTAAGACAGCTGAAGAGGGGGTCAGAGAGATTCCTGAATCCAGGCCACCCCTAATGTGGGAGTTGTGTGTGTTCCTGAAAGTGCTTACCTGTCTCAGTCTGGACCCCTCCAGGGCAGCCAGTTTTATTGTGGGAGTCCTGGCTGTACAAAGGCCCCCCCTCGTAGTGCCCTTGCCCCTGTTAATCCCCACCCCACCGCACAGTGGTCCTACTGGTACTAAGTGGACAGGCCTGGGAGGCAGCCCTGGCCCCAAGGATTCCAGTCCCTCCCATCCCAGCCCCCAGCCCACCAGCTCCAGTCGTCAGTGTTCCTCCAAAAGTGGGCACCCCGACCAGGCCACTCTGCCACCTTCCATGGCTGACCTCTGGGCAAGATTGCCCCGCTGTTTGCTCAGCCCAGCACCTGGTGGCTGGTGCCCAGGGGATAGATTGTCCCAGAAGAAGAGCTGCTGGAGGCCAGTCAGGGGCCAAAAGCAAGGATGAGGGAGGAGAGGCAGTGGAGACCAGCCTGCTCCTTAGGATGTGCAGGGAGGTAAGGACCCTGGGGGGGGGTCTCAGCCGAGGTGGGGGGGTGCAGAACCCACGGCCCCCTCCCCTCTGAGCCCAGCTCAGAGTCACAGGTCCTGAGTGTGGCCTTTCTGAGGGTGTGGCTAGTGCTGAGGGTGGAGGGGAAATTGTGGAGAGGGGGTTCCTTAAGGGGGCTGAGGGCTCAGGCGGGCTGACTCAGTGAAGGGGGTGAGGGCCCAGTGAAGGAGGGGAGCCCCCCTGTGAGAAGACGGGGGCTTAGTATGAGTGATGAGGGAGAGAACGATAGGGCTTGCTTTTTTTCCCCAACGTGGGGGGCTCAGTGTTGCAGCCCTGGCCCTTTTCCGCCCCCCCCCCACCCCTCTCTCCGCCCACAAGCCTCTGCGTGGGCTGCGGTTAGTGGTGGGGGAGAAGTGTGAACTCGGAGAGAGAGGATGGAAACTCTGCACAGAGGTCAAGGGCAGTGTGGGGTGGGTCAGGACGGAAGTCGGAGACCCCCGTGTACCCTGAGCTTAACTTCATGCCCCAGAACCAGCAGACCCAGGGCCTCCCCCTTCACGCTTCTCACCCTCCCTACTTCCTTTCTTTCAAATTTCCTTCAGCCAAGGCAGGGGTGCTCACAGGAATTAACCCCTGAGCACTTGCAGCCTTGGGACTCCCCGAGGGTGGGGAGGGGCTCGGAAGGTGAGGCCCACCACTCCCACCTGATTGTGGTCTGAGGGATTGGTGGGCTTTGAATCTGCCTCTGCCTCTGCTTCTTCCTTTGCTAGGAAGGCAGAGAGCAGCTCTTACCCACACTCTCTCCCTAGAAGGGAAACTGCACATCCTCTCCTCCTCGTTCTTAAACCAAAGCCATTGAGCTGGTTGGCGTCTCCAAAGAAGGATCAAAACGGGTTTCTTTCTTTCTCTTGGGCATATTCCCAACTCTTCGTCCATATGCCAGACACCACGGAAGGCGGTTTACCTACACCATCTCATTTCCTTCTCACAGAAGATGTGGTGACAGTTCTGTCCCCTTTTAGTGCTGAGCAAACTGAGGTACAAAGAAGTGAAGTACTTAGAGAAGTTCAGCGCGAAGTTAAGTGCGAATACCCCGCAGGCCCTCAGCAGATGGGGCGATAGTACCTCTGTGGTGTTTCTCTGGTTCAGGTTCTTCCTCAGGTAGGAGGGCCCTTCTGGGAGGGGTGACCAGTGAATTATTGGCCCAACCTGCTCAATTTTGAAAGTGGAAATTTCAGTATGTTAAAATGTCAGAATCTTAGTAATTCTGCCAGGGCCGCTAGTGGGAGCCAGGACGGTCCGGGGCAAGTTGGGATGCCTGCCTCCCCCCCTCCCCACCCCCCCGGCCCCCCACCTTGGTTCCCAGTCCCACTGTGAGTGCTCAGCTTGGCTGTGTCTGGGGAGGCTTTCTTGACACTGTGAACTTCTAGCTGTGCTGGGAGCATGGCAGGGGCTGCCATGAAGAGCCGGGCTCTGGGGACCGCAAGTCATAGCTGGTCGAGGAGAGTGGAGGGGCTCAAGGCGCCTAAAAGGAAGTGGTACAGCAGTGGGTTGTTGCAGAGTGACTTCCTCCTCCCCTGGCCCGCAACCTCAAGTCCGCTCCACGGCCCGGTGCCTGTGGTTCCCTCCCCGAGGGTCGGGCGGGAAGGCTGCTGCTGGGTGTGCCCGTGGGTGGTGGAAAGTTTGGTCCCTAAATTCCCCCACGAGAGTGAGGTGGCCGGGGACAGCTGGGGACGGCAATGGGCAAAGAGGGAAGAGCCGGGAATGCTGGATTTCTGTTTTCCTCCTGATTCTGAGTCAGCTGGTGATTCTGACCACATGACCAGCTCGGATGCTGACCCCAATCCTAACCCTAATGCCGATCCCACCCCCGAGACTTGAACCCTGCCCCTCATCCTGTCCCAAGCAGTGTCCACAATCCTGACAGGAAATGAACTACCAACCCCAGCCCTCATCTGACCCTGACCCCAGCCTCGATCCTGACCTCAAGGCCATCCCTAGTTCTAATCCCGTGGCCCAACCACTGGCCCTCACTGTGGCCCAGCCCAGCAGAGGCACCCAGTGAACTTCCCTGGGGAAGATGCCACAGGGTCTGTGTGCCTCACAGCTGGTTCGGGGTAGAAAGAGCCCCTTTCCAGAGCAGGGTGCTTCGGTCTCTAACCTTCCTCAGCTCAGTTGCTTTATCAATCACAGTGAAGATTATTGTTTCTAGATGAAAATTTGAGATCCCCGAATTATTCATGGAAAGAATGAATGAAAGGATAAGTCAATGAAGGGTGGAAAGACTTGCAGTGGAGGGAGCCTTCCTTCCTGCCAGCTCTGCCATTTGCACTCTGGCTCCTCCGAAGGTGCCAGCTCAGCAGGCTGAGGTGCCAAAAGCAGGTTTGAATCTCCGCTCTGTGACCTTGAGCCAGCTTCTTAACAGCTCCGATCCCCCACATATGTCTGGCACCTTCCTCTCCCCTCCCAGGGCAAGGGTGGTGATGCCCAGGCTACTGTAAAGCTCCCCAGCTCCCTCTCCTCCTGCTCCTCCTCCTCCTCCTCCTCCTCCTCCTCCTCTTTCTCTTTCCCTTCTGCTACCTTCCTGTCTCTCCTTCCTCCCTTTCCTGATCATCTTGGAAGGCAGCATATAGCCTAATGGTCAGTAGCCTGGACTTTACAGTCCAGGAGGCCAGGGCCCAGTTTCAGCAACTCCACTGCTACTAGGCTTTATGACTTTGCAAGCCTCAGGTCTCTTATCTAGAAAATGGAGATCATAGTGGCAACACTGTAGGGTTGTTGAGAAGATTCAGTAAAGTTCTTTAGCATAATGCCTGGCCTATGGTAAGCGCTCATAAAGGCTATCTACCGTTCTTTTCTCTCTAGGTCTCTCCCAGGTTCTGAGAGACTCAGAACTTTCTCTCATAATGTAAGCAATCGGGAAGTGCCCAAATTTAGCCATCTGCTGCCGTTCACCTGACCCTTCCCAGACAGTCTCGATGGTGGAAAATAGCATTCAGGTGTGGGCCAGGAAGCCAGGAAATGGAATGTGTGTTCAGGTGCATGTGTGCAACCCTTGGTTGTGTAGTGCAGTTGAGATTTTTTCCATTGAATTGGCAGTGTTTTCTAATGTGAGTCATTCAGGTCGTTAGTGTATTTAGCACCCTGGGCCTGAGCATCTTGAGGTGGGAAGAGGTGCCTGATGAAGGGGGGAGGTCCTGAGGGGCCCCACCACCTGGCCCAGGGTCCTAGGGGTCTTTGTGAGGCTGCCTGGGGCTCCAGGAGGACAATAGTCACTTGCCCTCCCCCATCCCACTCCCCCTGCCCCACACCTGGTCAAAGCTGGGGGAAGGTCTGGGTGGTCTGGGCCAGGGGCTTCTTCCTTCCATTTCCTGCTGTCCTGTTTTTCCATGAGGAGGGTGCCAGGAGCAGGGCGGTAGAAACTGGGGTAGCTCCTGACAAGGGGAGGAAGGCATGTAGGGGAGAGATAGGGGCCTGGGAACTGAGTGTGGCAGGTGAGATCTCTAAGGCTGGGTGTGAAGGCGACGACCTGTATCTGTCACCTGAGATACAGCAGTGAAGGCGGATGGGGAGAGAAACTTGCAGCTGCTTGGCCAGAGAGGGCGCTCCATCAGTGCCCTAAGAGCCCCTCCTGCTCCCACCACTCAGGGGTCAGTATGATGCTCTCAAGCCCCCAGTCTGATAGGGGAGACATAGCTCCTGCACTCAGTCTGAAGCGGGGAGCCTGTCATTGGAGAGTCCCCAGTTTAATGTGGGACACACAGGCTAGATCCTCCTGTCTGATGGGGAAGATGCCGTTTCTTCCCACAGACACATGAGATCAAAGCTGGGGAACACAGGACATATAACACAAGGGCTGAGATGTGATGCGGGGAACACAGGACATATAACACAAGGGCTGAGATATGATGGGATTGAGGGCTGCAGCGTCTTGGCCAGAGTTCGTCCCCCAAGGGACTCCTTCCTCTCTGCTCCTGTCCATCCCTGTGCACCCTCAGATGGGTAATGAGTGCTCCCTCTCCCTGGGAAGTGGGCTTGCCCCCCAGAATCCCAGCCTCTTTGCAGTAATTTGGCTTTGGCCCAAATGAGTTAAAAATAGTTTTGTTGTGGGAGGGGCTGTTGTCTCCCCCATCACCCAGCTCACCCCAGGATTAGCAAGAATCAGCCAGCAAGCAGACAGCGCAGAGCAAGGGAGCTCGGTCATTATCTACCCTCTGCACCTCGGCTTTTCCTGCCCTCTGAAGCCCTAACCTCATGACTTCCCCTGCTCTCCTCCAGGGTCTCTCTCTCTCTCTCTCTCTCTCTCTCTCACTCACACACACACACACACACTCTCTCTCTCTCTCTCTCTCCCCCCCCCCCCCCCCGTGTCTCTCTCTGTCTCTCTCACCCTCTAGTACACTGTTCCTCATGCTCATACTGGCCTCGCTCTTACCTGCACTCCCTCCTGTCCACATGCTTCCTCTCTCCCATCTTCAGGATGGGGACAGGGCCCACAGGGTCTGGACACCTGCCCCTCCATTCATGCCCAGCACCCTACAGCTCCAAGAGCAAGAGCGCCTCCCCTGGGAGGAGATCCATCTAGAGTGGCTGAGTCTCTGCCTGCCACTCCCCTCCAGCTCAGCTCCAACTTCCACAAAGCTCTGGAGTCCCTTCTGGACTTGGTAAGGGGGTGGAGACATCAGAGGAAACAAAAACCGCTGTCTCCCAGGCTCTGTCCAAGCCCTGAACAGAGATGAAAGCAGTGACCCAAGGCGACGCAGAGCTGCCGGTGAGGTCTGGAAGGGCTCCCTGGAGGTATGCAGCCCAGGCTGGGAGAGGGGAGGGGCAGTGCAGAGAGAGATTACCTTCCGTAGTTCTGGGTCAAAGTGACCCACAGAGAAAGGAAGAGAAAAGGAAGTGGGTTAAGTCTTGGCTAAGTTCAGAGTCTGTTCCAGCTCCATGCAGGTGGGTGCCCAGGAGGAAGTGGGAGGAAGAAAGGGAAGCAGAAAGGCACATGGATTGGGAGGTTCAATTCATTCTTCACTTCCTGAACATCTACTGGGTACCAGGCCTGGGCAAGGCGCTGGGAATATAAATACAGCCACATAATGCTCCCTTTCGAGGAACTCCCAGGGCAGTTCCAGAACAAGACAACTTCTGTAAGTGCTTATTGTGGGTGGCGCCCTCTGGAGGTGTGCAGTACACGGTGGCTGTTCACAAAGATCTCCACCTAAAGGGCTCCCTGGAGGCCCTGGGAGGTGCAAGACTGAACACTCAGAGGCAGCTCTGAGGTGAAAGCAAGGGCAGTGGACCTGAAACTTGGCTGACTTGGGTTCAAGTTTACCAGGTGGTTCCTCTGCCGAACCAGAAGGCTGTGTCTTCACTTATGGAACGGGGGCTCCTCTTAGGCTGTACAACACTGGTCCCCCGTCTTCCCAAGGTGAGGACTCCTCATGGATCCCCTGCCCCCAACACCACAGATTGCACCTACACTTTTACTGGTTGCTCTTTGAGAAAATTCACAGTAACGAAAGCTACTATAAATTCGGCGCAGTTTTTTTTTTTTTTTTTTTTTTTTTTTGATGAATCTGTGTTTTATTCGTCACCACAGCTTCTGGACAGATTAGAAAAACGTTCACACATCCCTGAATCAGATGTGCTCAGGCCATAGACTATGCTTGATGAACACATGGATTCAGGGACCCCCTGGAATCACTGAGCTCCCCAGCCTCAGCCTTATAGTCTGGGAGCCACTGCCCTAGCCCCCGGTAAGGTTCACTGGGAAGAGAGGGAGGCTCCCTGGAAGAGGTAGTGTTGGAGGTAAGAACTTAAGGCCAAAGAGAATTCTGCAGCTGGGGTAGGAGAGCCCTGGAGGGAAGGGAGAGCCAGCTGCTCGGGCACAGCCAGTTCTCCCTCCACGCGGTGACAGTAAGCCCGCTTCCCTTCTCCTCTTCTTCACCCGCTGCCTTCTGACCTCAGGGTCAGGGCAGGCTGGCGTCCAGCCTTGACTGGGCGGGGGCTGGGGTGTCCTTCAGGGTGAATTTGGCGCTGGCTTACACGGAGCTGACAGAGGAGCTGGGCCGGCTTCGGGAGTTGAGTTCCCTGCAGGGGAGGATCTTGAGGACTCTGCTGCAGGAGCAGGCCCGGAGTGGCGGTGAGAGGGGGCCTGGAATGGGCGGCCCGGAGGTGGGTCCCAAGGGAGGGGGGGGGGTAGCTGTGGCTACCATCTCGCGTCCTGGGGCCACCACTGCCTTCCTTTCCCTGCCGGGTCGTTTTTCACCCGCTCGCGTTCCGAGGAGAGAGGGTAGGGTGGGCGTCGGGCGCCGGCACGCCCATGGCTCCCCAGTGCTGACGCCTTCTCTCCCCACCACTGCCCTTCCCCTCGGCTTGCTTCTCTTCCAGGCCAGAGGCACTCGCCTCTGTCGCAGCGCCACTCCCCGGCCCCCCAGTGCCCCTCCCCGTCCCCGCCCGCCCGAGCGGCGCCCCCGTGCCCCCCGTGCCAGTCCCCCGCCCCCCAGCGCCGCTCCCCCGGGCCCCCGTGCCCCTCGCCCCAGCAGCGCCGCTCGCCGGCCTCGCCCTCCTGCCCGTCGCCCGTCCCGCAGCGCCGCTCGCCGGTGCCGCCGCCGTGCCAGTCTCCCAGCCCGCAGCGCCGCTCCCCGGGGCCCCCCACCTGCCCCGCCCCGCAGCCCCGGCCTCCGCCGCCCCCGCCGCCGGGCGAGAGGACGCCGGCCGAGCGCGCCTACGCCAAGCCGCCCAGCCACCACGTGAAGGCCGGCTTCCAGGGCCGGCGCAGCTACTCGGAGATGGCGGAGGGCGCGGGCTACGCGGGGGCCTCGCCGCCCTGGCTGCAGGCCGAGGCGGCCACGCTGCCCAAGCCGCGGGCCTACGGCGGCGAGCTCTACGGGCCCGGCCGGCCGCTCAGCCCGCGACGCGCCTTCGAGGGCATCCGGCTGCGCTTCGAGAAGCAGCCCTCCGAGGAGGAGGAGTGGGCCGTGCCCACCAGCCCGCCCAGCCCCGAGGCGGGCACCATCCGCTGCGCCTCGTTCTGCGCGGGCTTCCCCATCCCAGAGTCGCCGGCCGCCACCGCCTACGCCCACGCCGAGCACGCGCAGTCCTGGCCGTCCATCAACGTGAGTGGGGCGCCCGCTTGTCACCTGAGGGCCGGCCGCCTGCCTCGGCCCCCGGCCCCTCGCCTCTCAGGGGCAGCCTAGGCCCGTTACTTCTCTCTCCGGGCCTTTTGCTTGCGTAGGTGGGGCCTGCACCGTTACCTCTCTCTCAGGGCGGCGGTTAAGGGCATGGGCTTCAGAGTGACAGTCCCAGCTTTGATCCCGGACTTCACCGCTTAGCAGCTGTGGGACCTCGGACAGGTCACTTATCTCACCTGATCCTCAGTTGTCGTATCTGCAAAATGAGGGCAGTGATTATATGATCTAATTCCATTGGAGGGTTCCTAACAGGGAGGCAGTGAGCCCGAAGCCCTCTCCTGTCAGACTGGTGATGGAGGCCGTGCTGACTGCCACAGGTCTGGGGCCCACACAGGGCCAGGCCTGCTCATCCAGTTCCCTCCATCTGGTCTCAGAGCCCCTGCTCTTTTCCGGCTGTCCTAGAAGACAGCCTATCTCAGGGCTCTATCATTTCCCTGAAATAATGAGTTTCCCGAATGTCAGAGCCAACCCTTGCCACCTGGAAGGACCAAAATATATTCTAAAGCCAGACAGAAAATTATTTTTGGGTTGTACATTGTTTGGGATTATCCATTGCTTTGAGTTATCTGGGAGCTGTGTCTTAGTCACTCTGGGGGCATGTCTGGGTCTTGGCTTCCCTCATTACCGTAGATGACCTGGCAGGCTCAGCATACACACCTCCTGGGGCCATAGGCCCTGGGTTGGGGGAGTGGATGCTGAGCTGGTGGGAGGTGGGCAGGGAATGGGGAGAAGGAGGAGTGGTGCTGGACAGAGGGTGACCAGACCCTTTCTGCATGCTGCAGCCCTCCCTGCCCTGGGTCTCGGGAAAGGGCAGGCTGGGCTGTGGGGATCGTGAGGGAGGGCTGGGGACCCTAGGTGACTCCCCTCTCTCTCCACAGCTGCTGATGGAGACAGTGGGCTCTGACATCCGCAGCTGCCCCCTCTGCCAGCTAGGTTTCCCTGTTGGGTACCCGGATGATGCCCTCATCAAACACATTGACTCCCACCTGGAGAACAGCAAGATCTAGGGTGCCTCCCCCACCCCCTGGCTGTTTCTCCATCTTCTCTCATCACCCCCACTCACTCACTCACTTTGAATGCTGCATGAATCTCGTGGGGGGCCCTTGCCCCTTGCGACCCCCAGATACCTCCACTAGCTACCGAGTCAACGTGTGTGCCGTCTTCCCTGGTCCAGGCACCACTCAGCCCTGGCTCTTCCTGGAAGGCCAGCCGAGGCTGTCCCCAGCTCCCTGGCTTCCACTGGGGAGGTGGGGATCTGGGCTGAGATGGGGAGGGGCGTACCCCACCCAGCCTCTCTCTCTGCCTTTCTGTTCTCAGACAGGGTTGGATCCGTCGCCACCGCCTGCCCGCCTGCCCGCTGCTTGGGCCTGGGGGAGGGGGAGGGTATCAGAGGACTCCAGGAGCTCCCCTAGCCACTCCCCGGATGTCCATCTTTCTCAGGCTGTGCTCTGTCCAGGGAGCGCCTCCCTGTGGGGTCCCAGAGCCTGCCTTGCACACTGATGCCAGTTCCTCCGTCCCATGGCCAGCTCGGGGCTCTTGGCATGGGCCCCTCCCCCTTGGGGGAAGGAGGCATCTTGTTTCTTGCCATTCCCTGCAGGACGGTCTTGTTCTCCTCTGCTCCCTGGGGAATAAGGAGGGTGGGAGAGGAGAGGGAAGACCCTGGAGGACTGGAGGGATTCAGCCTAAAGAGGCTGCCCTGAGGGTGGGGATGAGAGGCGGGGGCCATCCTGCAACTTGACCCTCAGGCCAGGGGAGTATCTGTGCTAGCCTCCCAGGCCCCTGCCTCCCCCTGGAGCCCCTAGCACCAAGACACAGATTGTTAAGACAGATGCTCCCCTTCACCCTTACCCCTCTCGAGTCCCTGACACCACAGGTGCCCTGGAGCCCGTGTGTGACTCGGCCTCTGATAGCTGGGTGGGTGTCATCATCCCTGCCTCCCAGGCCAGAACCTGTGGATGGGCCCAGGGTGCTGTTGGAGATCAACTTCAAAAGAGCTAACCCCCTTCCCACACCCCAGCGACCCACATTCCCTCTGTGAAATCTACCTCAGAGTCGTACCCTCAGAAGGATGGGTAAGCAGGAGGCCAGGGGGTCCCCAGGGCTGAGGTGGGGAGCTTCCTATGGCAAGAGCCTGCTGCCCCACGATGAATCCAACCCCCCCACTGCGAGCCTCTCCCAGGTCTCAGCCCCGGGCTGGTGGCAGTGGGCGCTACCGTCAGTGCATGTACCATTCTGATCCAACAGTTCCAGGCACCCCCGCCTCCTCACACCCCTCCCCTCCTCAGTGCAGGGGAGTGAAGAGGTGTATCAGGCAGGAAGGGGCCAAGGACTCCAGAGACACATGGCATTGTACCTTGAGTGTTCCCCCAGGGAGGGGAAATGAGAAGGGGGCCTGGAGAGGGGAGGTGGGGGCCCCTGAGCTCTCTGAACAAGTTTAAAGTCCAAATAAAACTTACCTGTTCCATCTGCTCTTGGTCTCTGCCCTCCGTGGCTGGGGTGGGGAGAAAACCCTTGGTCGCGGGAGGTCTGGCAAAACCCCAGGAACTACAACTATGGCAGGGTGGGCCATGTTTTCTTTATTTTGATGTTTATTTATTTTGAGAGAGAGTGAGAGCAAGGGAGGGGCAGAGAGAGAGAGAGGGAGGGAGAGAATTCAAACAGGCTCCATGTAGTGCCGAGCCCGCCTCGGGGCTCGAACTCACAGACCAGGAGATCATGACCTGAGCTGAAATCAGGAATCGGCCACTCAACTGGCTGAACCACCCAGGCACCCTGACATGGAGTGTATTTAAAAGAGATCCGGAGCAGTAGAGGGTGTCTTTGTGACAATGCAGCCAGCCACCCAGCCCTGAGCAGTTGTCTGGGGCTCGAATTTTCCCTCCCAGCAGGTCTGGCAGGTAGAGGTTCTGAAGCCTGGGGGCTTCAGCAGCAGCTGTTTCTTCATCAAATGATTTTTGCATGCCAGGAACCAAGCTGGGCCTCTAAGAGAAAGAACATCCGTGTTCCATGTCCTCGTGGTTCTGAGAGCAGGAGAGGGACTGGACCCCAGGCTCAGCAGCTGCCTTGAAAGCCCCACAGACTGGGAGGTCAAAGCCAGGCCATGAACCTGTGACTTCTGCCCCAGACGGGGCGGTGCCCTCTGTGTGCAGGAAAGGCCTCAGCTGTATTCACCAACTCTGGGTGCCTTTCATTTCCATGTGACCCTTTCAGGCCCAGGATTCACTTAAAAGGCTGGAACAGTTGCTCATCGAAGTCCCAAGGCTCAGCTCCAGATGCAGGATTCCTCCCCATTCAGCACCAAGGTCCAGACCCCAGTGGGGAGATGGCCCAGCTTCCCCTGCTCCTCTGTTGCAGTTAACGACTACAGCTGGCTTCTAAAAGTTCTTCCAGCCTTGATTCCATCTGCAGCCAAATCCTGAGTGCCAGGAAAGGTGAGAATAGCCATCCCTATGGGACATGGCTTCATAAGCCATGGGAAAGAAGGTTCCGGAGCCTTGTGGAACATAGGCACTCAGTGCAACCTGGGTCTCCTCCATCTCGGTCAGCTCCTGTGGAAGAAGGCAGCACCCAGGTTTCTGGGTCTGGGTCCTCTTTGGATCTCTGGAAACATTTGCTAGAAGGGCACGAGTGAGTTAGGGGTGGTACAGGGACACGAGGCAAAGAGAAGTCCCAGTCATTGAGGAAAGGGGGAAAGGATGACCCGGAATGAGCTACAGGTAGGGGCATGACCTAGGTAGCCACTTCCGGTCCTTGGCATGTCTAAAGGCGCAAGGGAACCCAGGTATCCCACACCTAGACATCTTCCGGGTCACTGGGGTGAAGGGCGCATGGGGACAGAGGGTGCATATTCTGGCAGTTTGTCTCCTTGATTTTTAGGGACTTGGGAAGGGGCTGGCTCAGTTACAGGGCAGAAAGTTGCTACGGGCTGGGTAGGGAAGGGGGGAAAGCTACTGTCCCCAGCCCAGGTCCTTCAGAACTGCAGGCTTTCATTTAATGACCCCCCCCCCTCCCCGCACAGGAGAGGACGTGAGAGGTGGGGGGTGGTGCTGAAGGAGGACTGAGAAGCCCTGCCCAGAACGCTCTCCTCCCAAGTGGGATGGTGATCAGACAGGACCCTGGCTGCTCTGGCTACCTGTGGCTCTGTGGGAGTAATGCGGGGGGCATGAGGGGCTGAGAGAGTGTGGGGGCAAGGGATCCAGATCACCAGGCTTCTGGAAAAGTGAGGAGGATGACACAACTTTCATAGGGGCAAAGTGGAGGGAAGACCCCGCCGCGTCTGGAGAAGACGCCCAAGGGACCCGCTCGCTCTCGCCAGCACAGACCCAGAGCCAGATGTGATAGGGGTCAGGAGGACTTCACAGAAACCAAGCTGCCGTGGGTCTGTCTCCAACTGCCCAGTGAAGGTCCAGCGCCCAACAACATTCTCTCCAGCTCCAGCTGCTCTGCCCTCAGTCCCTCCTTCACCCACGACCTGCCTGCCTCCTCTTTGGGGACCCTGCAGTCCTGCCCCTCCCCCACCAGGATTTCCTTAGCCAGACCTTCCAGGCCATGGAGACCCCTGTCCCTCTTCGGGGTCCCCGTGGAGGCTGTCAGGTGATCCCCTGAGGAACGAAACAGCTCCTTTCAGAAGCTGGTGGTGTGTGTGCCTGCACGCATGTGCATGTGCGGGAATGTGTGGGTGCGTGTGTGTGTGTGTGTGTGTGTGTGTGTGTGTGTGTGTGTGTGTGTCAGGGGAGAAGCTGATCGCTGACAAAGAGGAGGGGTGTGTGGGTGAGTCAGCCGTGTTAATGAGAAACGACTCACCCTGCTGATTAGGACTAATGCAGAACAGAGGGGGTGGGGGTCTCACTCAATGACATCTTTATAGGGTAGGGGTGAACAGGCCAGCTCCTGCAGTCCCGTTTCTCCCTCAGCAAGGACAGGAGCAGAGCAACCTTAGCTTCTGCAGGAAGAATTGAGGTCAGACACAAGGATGAACACAAGGAGGGCTCTCTCATTGGGACAGGGTGGAACAGGGTGTCTGGGAGCAGAGGCCAGCTCTTGTGGGGAAAACTGAGGGATCTTCCAGCACCCTGCCCCTGTTCCTGCCCTTCCTCCAATTTCTCTGGGTGGATTCCAGAGAAATTCTTGGCTCTCGGGGCTGTGGCCCCTAGTTGCCCGCGTGCCTTTAAGGTCCAGCTGTGTCTGCAGGGCCAGGGCCTGAGGAGGTTCCAGCCTGCAGCGCCCCCTCCCAAGGCAGCCTGGAGAGGAGGCTTTGGTCTGGGGCACTGTCTATACAGATGTTAATGACCCAGGGAGGCCTGGCCAGGGGGAGGGCAAGAGGGGGCTGGGGCAGAGGGGAGGCCCCGGGCATCAGCTGGCTGCCCTGTCCCTGTGGCAGAGGCAGAAGCCCCTGAGAAGCCACAGCTTCACCCGTGCCCCCCCCCACCCCGTCCATGCCAATTCTGCCAAAGGCAAGGGCACCAGGCGTGCCTCACAGATGTTCCAGTTGGCTGTGAGAGTGTGGGCATGGGGGGAGGGAGGGGAGAGGCTGGGAGTGGGGACAGGATGGGTGTTGGCCAACACCTCCTAATTTGCATTACCACTGACACCCTTCTTGACCAAGAAAATGGAGCTAGAAATAACAAGGGGGGGGGAGGTAGTTCCCTGGGGGGCTCTTTGAGGTTCCCTTTCCTTGCCTCCATCACTCCCACAGTGCAGGGAGGGAGGCAGGAGGTCAGGCCTTTTCCAGGCCCACAGCTGGCCCCTGTTGGGGGTGGGGGTAGTGCACCCACTGTAGCTCCTTCCTCCTCAGAGTGGGCAGACACCCCATCCTGACCTCCCACTTCCTTCGGCCCAGACACCCCAGATGCCCCAGACACCCAGCCCTGCCTCAGTCCTTCTTTGGAGCATAGTCCACTCACCCTTCCCTCCTCCAGGAACCCTCTCCCTGGGGGCCCTTCTCAAAGACATCGTGAGCCGAGCTCTGCCCTCATTGTTCTCTTCAGTCTGCGTCCTGCTACCCTGTCAGATTGGGCATTTCCCAGGGCAGGCCTATCCTGGGAACTGCTCAAGGGAACATTCTGCATGACAAATAGTCCCAACAATAGCAGGGGGGCTTGTGAGTAGATTCTAGCAGTGGCCAGAGGTGGACCAGGGTCCAGTGCGAGGGCTGTTGGGTGGGAGGGAGCGGGGACCCCCAGCTCTGTGAGAGGCCCGTGGTCCACTTTTACCTGGAGGGAGTTTCCGTGCCAGACCTCTCCTTTGTGAGTTCCTTGGAGAAGAGGACCAGGACTGTGGCATCTAGACATATTTCTCGCCCACCTCAGTGAGTACTGCGTAAACGTCCCCCCCCGCCCCCCCCCCAACACACACAAGCGCATTTGGTGCTCATTGATGTGCATCGAATTCACTTCTGTCCCAAACAGGATAGGGAATGCCGCGTGGCAGCCACAGCCTGAAGGTGGGAGACGGGCCGAGCTAGGAAAGGAGGCTCCCTCTCGGCCAGAGGGGTCCTGGACCTGGAAGAGCCAAGTGGTGAGGGTGGCGGCAGAGCAGAAGGGCCTGGCAGGGAAACCAGGTCGCGAGAGACAGCCCAGAGAGCTGTGAACACGATGTGGGAAGGAGCGAACGGTGAACTGAGAACTCCCCCCGCTTCCCCCCCTCCAGAGATGCTATTTTGGAGGGAGAGAATATATATGCAGTGCAGGGGGCAAGGCAGGGGGAGTCTGCTGGCTTCCACGAGGGTCAGCCAGACCACCTGCTGCCTCCACTCTCCTGCCAGCTGTCTCCACTGGCCCTGGAACCCGTCCCCGCCTCCAAGCACTTCCCTCCCCATCGGAAAAGTCTTCTTGCTCTCTTGAACACAAGAGAAAGAAGCAGCAGCTAGGAGATTAGCAGCTGGCCCCTTGGTACCCCTTTGAGGGTCTCCTGAGGCCTCAGACCTAGGGAGAAGCTTCTATTTCCAGTCCTTCCTTGGAAAGAAAATGTGGAGGGTACTGTGAAGCAGGGGACCAGTATAGCTCGTGGGCCTCAGCACTTCTTTCCCCCAAGCCCCTACTTAGGCATTCTGCATGGATCCCCCCCACACACACACACCGCCCAACCTCACACTTAGGGAGCGAACTTGGTGTTAAAAGAGACCAGGGCAGAAGGCGCGAGCGGACCCCTCCAGGTGCGGGAGCCAGTCTTGCCCCTTCTGGGCCAAGAAGACTGGACAGAGGTTGATGTCAAGTAGAGCCCTTGCTTGACATGAAGGGAAATTCCTGCGCCCCGGTTCAACCCCTCTGAGGGGCCTTGACTCATTTTGGGATGAAGGCTCCAATGCCCTGTGGGTTTCTGTGGTGGCTGGGGGCAGGGGGCGGACAGGGTGCACAGAGCAGGCGAGCCTGGCGAGCAGCGGAGACTTTTGTTTTCGTTTTTGGAGCCTGGCTCTTTTTCTGCCTGACAGTCCAGCCTCACCTGAAGGGGCCAGGCTGGCTGAGACGGGAGGAAGGCCCGACTTGTAGCCAGTGAGGTGCACAGTGAGGGCACAAGAGAGGGAACGTTAGGTTAGACTTTAGGAAGAACCCCGTGTGAAGACACTGAACCACGTTTCCCAGGTGAACCCAGGGATCTGCTCCCTTAGATGTTTTCCACGGTAGATGCCTCCCTCCCTCTGAGCCTGGGAGCTGGGGCTGGCATTGGGCAGTGCAGGCCAGAGGCAGGAGATGAGCCATCAGCCACTGTAGGTGGTGGGGGTCTGAAGGCTCCAGGGATGAGGGTGAGTTCAGGGGCAGAAGACATATGTCCTCAAGCCAGACTACGGGTATGGGATTTGAGTTAGAGAGCCACAGGTGAAGAAAACCTGTCTCTCCCCTCAGTCCTCCCCCACCCTGTCCTGTGTCGCTTTCCTCCTTCTGACCTCAGACCAGGGAGGGACGGGAGGACGGAGAGTGGCAGTGGTGAAGGGGCACTGGCCCCATCCCCCTGCGCCTGCGCCAGAGGCCTGCAGGGGGAGGGGGTGGGGGAGCAAAACTCCCCCGGGGTAGAGGGACTGACTGGGTAGAAGTGTTCAGCAGAGGGGCAGGGGGAGGCAGAGAGCCCGTGTCGGCCCAGCCAGAGCCCCCTGCTCCAGAGGGACACCCAGCCCAGTCTTCCCGCCCGAAGGGAAGTAGGTGGATGGGGCTGATCGTGTGCCCATCGATCGTGTCTCTCCCTCTTCCTGGGACCCTGGGCCTTGTGGGTAGTGCAGGCGCTGAGCTCTCCTTCTCCCCAGACAGCAAAAGCAAACCGTGGCTGGGAGGTGACAGGGAGGATGGGGAGATGGTGTGAAGGGGATAGTTCACCCAGAAGCACGGGTGAGGGGCAGGGAAGAGGACAGTTTCCCCCTGGGGTCAAAGAGCCCCTTGCCTGCCTTGGCATCCCACTCCCTGCAGGCGGGGACTGGAAGGGGCAGAGGGCCGAGTGGGACTTGGCAGAGGGGTTCTCAGCCACCACCCACCCTGAGTCCTCAGAACTCTGGGATTTATGTGTCTCTGGTCTCGGGCACTGTCCGAATCCTCTGCAGTGAGCACGTGTGGGTCTCCTCCCCAGCAGCCAGCAGACTCAGCCTGTCACGCTTAGCTCCAGGTGCACAAAGGACATGACCGTCCCAGTTACACACACACACACACACACACACACACACCCTTCCTCACTTCCCAGGCCCCCAGCGACACCCACCCGCAGAGACGCACTTCTCCCAACACACATGGCATACACACACAGAATCTCACACAACCGGGAACACAGTGCCACACGGGTATGTCCCGGGTGCCACAGGGACACAGTCACACACTGCCTCGCATTCACATATGACCTACGTGGCCCCTGGGAATGGTGCGCGCCAGCACATGCATGAGGTCCAACACGCACGCTCCTGGTTTCCAAGCTGACCCCATTACCCCGTGGTGTGCTGGTCTGTGTTTAACAACCGGCTCTCCAGTCCAAGCTGCCGTTGTGCCGGCCCTGAGCCCTGGGGAGGGGTGAACATAATCTGCTCTTTCAAGCTGGCTTGGGCCAGAGCCAGCACAGGCCCACCACCCTGTTATCCTTCATAGAAATCACATGATAAAGCTTAACCACAAATGGGCAGCCCCCAGGAGGCCTGCACCTGAGCTGCACTGACTCACCCTGGGGCAGATGCTTTCCCCATGGGGGTGCCTCCTTTCCCTCCCTTCTCCCACCCCCTCCACTCCTGTCCACATTCCACTTCCTGTCCCCTCACTAGTCCTCTTTCTCTGTCACCCCGGGGCTGTGGGCTGTGTTTGTCACTCAGGCACACAACTTTCACCCTTGCTCCCCCCTCTCCCTCCCGTGGCAGTGGCCACCAGATGTGGAGGGGGACAGGCCCATAGCTAATTCAGGCAGGCTTCCAGGAGGAGGACAAGGAGATGCCCTGTGTTTCCAGAAAAACACAAACCTCTCTGCCTCCTTGCGCCTGGCCTGCCCCCCTTTGACTTATTCTTCTCCCTTGTCATCAGGACAAAGGGTCTGATCGACACACCCACACCTACACCACCACCTGCCCAACTGTGGGCCTATGACGGTGGGGAGAGCCTCTCCTCCGAGAGTGTTCTGAGAGTGAGGACCTCCGCATCGAACCGTGCTCTGGGAACACTGAATCACTCCTCAGAGCTTCCGTTTCTCAATTTGAGAAGGAAAAAAAAAAAAAAAAAGGAAGGGTCTGGACCAGGTGGTTTTAATTTCCTTCTTGGCTCTGACATTTTGGCATTCTGTATTTCTGACAGTCTTCTAAAATCCGTTCTGTGGGAAGTATCCCTTATTGCTAATCCTGATCTTTTCCCAGCTCATGAGGGAAGAGAAGAGGTGTGGTTCGGGACCGGGGGACAGTGGGTACCACAGCCGAAGGAGCTGGAGACTGGGCCTGGGTGTCTGTAGGTTTGGGTTTGGGGCCGGGCAAGCCATGTACATTTGGGGAAGCTTCCAGCAGGCTCTGCTGCCTTTGCTACAGCTCCTAAATTATTCCTGAGGAAGAGGAATATATAAGAGGAAATGGGGTGAGGAAATGGTGTGGGAGGGGGAAGGGAGGAGGAAGGGAGGGAGGGAAGAAAAAAAGGGAAGGGAAGGGAAGGGAAGGAAAGGGAAGGGAAGGGAATGGAGAAAAAAGATGAAATGAAACAAAATGAAAAGGGAAGAGGAAAAAAAAAAAGTGTTCACCCTGGATCCAGGGAAGCAGCCAACCTAACCAGTAAAGTTGCCAGGTGGGCATGAAGGTGACAGGAGAGAGAGGTGTTCCTGGTGGTTGATGAAGGCTTCCATGTGCATCTGTGAAGTGGGGGCAGTACCAGGCCCTCCTGAGCTGGGCTGTCAGTGCCCTGGGCAGGGGCAGGGGCAGGGGTCCAGGAGGCACCCCCTCCCTGTGCCCGGGGCCTCCTGCCCCTGCAGTGCTGCTCCTCTGAAAACAACTCAAACCACAAAATTGGCTTGCGGTTGGGTGAATATCAGTCACTGCTATTCAGCTTGGCTTCCTAGGATGACTAAAGGGGTTGGAAGCCCACCTTAACAGCAGCCCCCCAAATCTTCAGAGGAGTCAGAGGCAGAGATGGAAATGTGGTTTGTGTTGGAAACTTTTGCTGGGATCCGAGCTTCCGCATGGCAGGGCTGTAGGCACTGTGTCCCAGCATATCTGTGGGCCCTGGGGTTTGCGGGGGGTGGGGGGGTCACCAAGGTAGGAGGTAACATTATTAATTCCTGGGCTGCTTCGTCCAACTGCTTGGAGCAGGGAGGGGCTGAGGATGAGGACACTCAGGGCCCCTAAAAGTGTCCTCTCAATCTTCGTCTTCCAGCTCCAATTCTCAAGGGAGCCAGGAGCCAAGCTGCTGCTGAGGGCAGGACAGAGCACAGTGGTCCTCTGGGCAGGGCCTGGGTATCAGCCTGGCGGCCCAGGTGGTGCCTGGGCCTGGGACCAGAGTGCTCAGTTGGAATTTCCCCTCCCTGCCCCCACCCCCAGGTGGCCATGTGACCTGGAAACAGTCCCCTCTGCTCTCTGGGCCAAGTTCTGCTGAGGGTCTTTCAGGCAGGGTGGTAGAGATGGGAGAGGCCAGGCTGAGAAGGGAAACGCCCAGCCCCGGGCCCGCAGTCAGTGTCATGTAGACAGATAGTTCTGGAGTTGGACAGGGTCTGACCTCTCCATCCTTCCCAGAGTCAGGGAGAGAGAACCCAGGTGATCCTGGGTTCCAGGTGGAGGTAGGGCAGGTAAGAGCTGGATATTAATTTTTGTAATGTTTTTTTTATTTTTGAGAGAGAGAGAGAGAGAGAGAGAGAGCGAGCAAGCAGGGGAGGGGCAGAGGGGGAGGAAGACAGAAACTGAAGCAGGCTCCAGGCTCTGAGCTGTCAGCACAGAGGCTTGAACTCACAGCCGTGAGATCATGACCAGAGCCAAAATCTGATGCTTAACCGACTGAGCCACCCAGGCGCTCCTGCCTTTGGCTATTAAAACTCTTGGCCCCCTTTCCTCCCTCCTCCTTTCTGTGCATCCACAAGGGAGGAAGTGGCATCCCTTCATCTCAATGTTATGCAAAGTGAGGTTAAAGCATCCTTTAGAAAGTTTTGCTATTTTTATTGATCTGTAACATCCCAAAGGAAGAAGTGCACTTGCCATGCAAATACAAGACAAGTATCCAGACCCCTCCCCCCAACCCCATGCCACCCTCAGCCTCACCTATGGAGGAAGGGTGAGACGGAGTATCCCAGCTGCCTGGTCCTCCCGATTCCGGATTCCGGTTCCTGGCTTAGAAAAGGAGCCAAGTAACCGGAGGCAGGCGGGTGGGTCCTACCCCTGCTCTTTTTTCTTTCTTTGGTGACTTTCTCATTAAGACTTGATTTCTTCTTCTTGAGATGAAAGGCTTGGATCCTTTCAGTGCTGACCCTTTGCACTTCTGTGATGCCAGTGAAGAAAGAGAAAGGGCAACTGTACCTGTACCCTTGACCCTTCTGCCCTCACCCCATCACCTGGGTCCTCGTAGCCCCCAGTGCCCAGCCCCGTCCCCGTCCTGGCCCTCACTCTCTTTCTGACTGGCCATTGTCTCAGTCTCTCTCTGTCTCCTGCTTTCACTCTGCCTCCCCATCTCTCTCTTTCTGTTTCGGTGCCTGCATTCCCCTCGCCTGCCCTAGGCTGGGGGTGGGCACACGTGAGTTCTAGATTGCTGACTCAGGCCATTCTAACCACACTCTCCCCAGGATTCGCTTTCCCCAAACTCCCCTGTCCTCACCTAGGGTCTGGGAACCGGGTCATCACGACCCCGGTTCTTGTCCCTTTGAGCCTTTATGCAGGTGGGAAGGTGGAGGGTCTGCACAGCCTGTCTGGGAACAGACCCCCCCCCCCCCACTGGCTGAGGGCTGGGGGGTCCCCTGGTGGGCGGAAGACAAGTCAGTTTTCTGAAATGGGAAGTGCCTACCTCCTCACCTATTCCTGAATCCCCCAACTTCTGGGGAGGTCCAAGGGGGGGGGGGGGGCTTCTTCTCACTTTAGGAGGGGGAGGGGATTTGTTTCCTGACCTAGGCTACCGAGGACGTGTGATTCTGGGAGGGATGCAGAGTGCATGTGGACAAGAAACATAGGAAGGACATGCACGGAAAAAATGTGTGTCACGCATAGACACGCCAGAAGCATGACATGTGTCCTCCTCCACCCCATCCTCACCCTTGGAGGTTAGCGGGGAGCCAACCCCCAGAAACAGCCATAGACGTGTGTTGAGTGTGTGAACACACACACACACACATACACACGCGCGCAAACGCTCTGTGCTCTGGAGCACACATCCTGAGCTAGAGGAGCGGGACCGGGGAGCTGGGCCGAGTGGGGGAGGGGCAGGGCAGGGAGGGCAGGCTAGCTCCACCCCCCACCCCATGCCCCATGCCCGCTGTCCGCCTCCCCGCCTCCCCATCTCCCCATAGCTGGCAAGGTCTCTGCCCCCTTGACTTTTCCCAGCTTCGAGGAAATACCTCCCTTTAGGGGAAAGCGAGATCGTGAGGGGAAGCAGGGGAAGCACTGACTCGGGCAGAGGCATGAGCCTGATTTTCCAGTCTGGGGCGGGGCGGAGGGATATGGCACTGGGGACGCCCAGGCGGTGGGTCCTGACTCAGAGCCAGAACCACAGAGCTCCTCTGCTATATTGTCGTCGGGGAACAAGAAGCCACCAGGTTTATAAGAAACTGCGATTCATCTCTGTCCCCTTCCACCCCTCTGCAAGGGACCAAGGTTAGACTCGAAGAAGAGTGTAGGCAAGGAAGAGACTCTGCCTCAGATTATCTTTTGGGAAATCTTCCCTGGGCTTGTTAAAGAAGGATGGTGGCAGGTTCAGGGCGGTTTAGCTCTTGAGAAGAGCTGGGGCCAGAGGATGGGACCCTCGATTTCCCCAAATAAGTTGTCAGAGAAAGCCCGCTCCCCACTCTCAGCCTAGAACAGGAGTTCTTTTTTTTTTTTTTAATTTTTTTTTTTTTTAATGTTTAGGTATTTTTGAGAGATAGAGAGACAGAGCATGAGTGGGGAGGGGCAGAGAAGAGAGGAAGACACAGAATCCGAAGCAGGCTCCAGGCTCTGAGCTGGCAGCACAGAGCCCGACACGGGGCTCGAACCCACGGACAGCGAGATCATGACCTGAGCCGAAGTCGGATGCCCAACCGACTGAGCCACCCAGGCGCCCCCTTTTTTTTTTTTTTTTAATGTTTTTATTTTAGAGAGAGAGGAACAGAGTGCAAGCAGGGGAGGGGCAGAGAGACAGGGAGACACAGAGTCCAAAGCAGGCTCCAGGCTCTGAGCTGTCAGCACAGAGCCGGAGGAGGGGCTCGAACCCAGGAACTGTGAGATCATGACCTGAGCCAAAGTCAGAAGCTCAACTGACTGAGCCACCCAGGCTCCCCAGAACAGGAGTTGTTAAGTCACACTCACTGTCTTCAGAGCTACTGCCGAGGCTGTGGCGGAGCTCTCTAGAACCATAGACAGTCGGGGTGACATAGGAGGAGCGGGGGCAGCTCCAGCTGGCTCTGCTGCCCCCTCTCAGCCACTGGCTCACAGGTCCCAAGGTGAGAGCAGGAGGGAGAGTGAGTGCGGGTTCTGTTAGCAGAAGGGCAGAGCTGAAGGTGTGACGAACTTCGGAGCCGGCAGAGAGCGGGAGACAGCACTGCCTGGCAGGGAGCGTGCGCAGTGGCGTCCTCCCGTCATTTCTAAGAGCTGCCCAGGTCCCCTCCCAACTCAGACAGAAACACCTAACAGCTTGGATGTCTGGCAGTGGGCCCGGTTGCCAGGGGCAGGGAGTTCAGAGAAGTGAAGCATGCCCCTGCTCCCCAATCCTGCACCTGGAAACCAGGACTCCTGGATTCTTCCTGTCTGGACCCGTTTTCCGTTTTCCTCCACTGCTGCCAGGCCCAACCCGGCCTTGGCTGGGCATCTGAGCCGGTCCCTGCCCCTTTCAGTTCCTAAGTCTTGCTTCCCACCCCTTCTGAACATAAGTGGGGTGGGATTTGCTGAGGAATGGGGTTCATTTCTGCAGGGTCATCGGACAGAAAAGGACACAAGGACTGACTTCCCAAAGTACAGGGGAACGCCCACCAGGTGACTGGGGAAGCCTTAGGGTCTCGCCCTTCTCCAGAGAAAGGGAAAGGACTCTGAGCCACAAGTGGGCTGGGTAGGATACCTTGGGAGAACAGAAGGATAAGGAATCAAAACAACGGAGAGCCTGGGGGGAAATTAAGCATCGGTTTTCCTCATCTGTAAAATGGGCAGAACTACAGTATGCTCTTTGCAGAGGCAGTCGGGTCACTAGCTGGGTGACCTTGACAAGGTACTTAATTTCTCTCTACTTCAGTTTCCTTCTCTGCAGAACAAGGACAATGATCCCTGCCCAGCTGACCTCATAGCATTGTGCCGGCTAAAGAAATCAAAGGCATGAATTGCTTGGGGTGTCCCCTTGTCTCATCCTCCCTGCCCCAAGCAGCAGTGTGGAGAGTGGGATAATCAGGAAGGACTCAGGTTTTTCCACTTTCCAAACTCACTGGAAGTCCAGGGATGGGACAAGGTATAAGCTGGACTCAGCACAATGTCTTGGGTAGCGGGAGCCTGGGAACCCTGGTACACAGCTCATTCCTGGGGCCCTGAGCCTTGGGTGGTGGCCTTAGGTCAGTGTGTGTGTGTGTGTGTGTGTGTGTGTGTGTGTGTGAGAGAGAGAGAGAAAGAGAGAGAGAGAGAGACAGACAGACAGAGAGAGAGAGGGAGAGGTGAAAACAGTGGACCCAGTATCTCGATTCACAGCCTCTTGTCCAGTTACTAAGGACTTGCCTGACCATAGCCATCCCTCCCCAACCCACAGAACACGTCAGGCTCTGGTCCAGTGATTGGAAAGAAATGGAAGCAGGCATGGGAGGGGGGCAGTGATGGGCGGCCACACCAGCTTCGTGCCCCCTGTGGCTGGAGATGCGGGTCCAGGGGCTGTCTCAGGGCCCCGCACAGAGTGCCAGCTGCCCATGGCCGTAGTGGAAGAAGGTTGGCAGGACGCCTTGTGACACTTTCTGGGTAACTGAGGGGGGTGGGCAGCAGACGACAGGCTCCCGGGGAAATCTCAGACTTGTGTGTCACAGCGGATCTTTGTCTGGGGTGGTAAGTGGGGTTAAACTCAAGGTCAGACCCAGCCAAATCCATTTTCATGCCAACATGGCCTTGGGTGTCCTCCATTGCCATGGGAGGGACCCAGGTGTCCACTGAGCTGAGGATGGGACTGCTGATGCCTGATTTGTCCCTCCGCTCGGACACCGGTTCCTGGCCGGCTTCCGCCTGTGCCCGGGGTTTCCGAGGAACAGAGCAGGGCACAGGGAGCCACCATTCCACTCCCACAGTGCAGGGCTACTGCATAGGTTGGAGGGATCTCAGAAAAGGAAATGGGACTGAGCTGCAATCCGAGGGGCTGTGGGAAGACAACCGAAAGAACTTCCCAACCGTAAGCAGGTGGAGTGGGAGGTGGCTCTAAGCTGCTTCCATGGAATGAACACACTTCAGTGATGTCTCCGAGTTCTGTCTGATACAGGCAGTCACCGATCTTCCATCTATTAAGTGCTTGGAGATCATCAACCTGTCCCGGGCTCCCGGGTCCCCTACCTCACTCCTCCTTGCCCTTTCTTTGTCTTGTGCCTTTCCTGGGACACTGTTACGCTTCATGGCAGGAGTTGGGAAAGAGGAAAAGGATGGAAAGAGGGAAATGGAAGCTCTGAGAACAGGCTGGAGGGCCAAGTGGACCCAAGCAGGATGCAGGGGTAGGTGAATTTGTTCAGCCGGGCAAGAGACATGGGATAAGTCAGCAGGCTGCCTTTGTAGCAGGAGGGCTTGAGGCCAGAAGGTAAGGACAGCTTCCCGAGGGGGCCACAGTCTCGGTTTCTAGAATAGAATGTGTATATATGTCGTGGGCGGGGTGGGGTGGACAGAGGCTGCATCTTCCTGCCTTCGAGGAAGAAGATGGTGCAACAGGAAGGCCAGGAAGGCCAGAAGGTAGACTGCAGGTAGGGTCCCAAAGTGTCCCTATGAAACAGCGCTGAGGGAGACAGAGGGCCAGCTGCTGGGCCCGACGCCTTCTTGTCCTCACTCCTAGCTCACCCGCCCCTGCAAATGTTCCCCAGCTCCCCCACCCCATTTTGGCCCAAAGCCCCCCGGGGGAAGCTACATGGCGTTCTCACCGCGGACCCAGTGCCGGCTGCAGCTTCTTCCCTCTGACCTATTTTTTAATCATCTGATGGGATTTCACCCCACCCCCCCACCCCAACCCAAAGCCCTGGCCCCCTGGGCCCGTCAGCTCCACGGCGTGTCAAAACTGCCCCTGTCACTTTGCGTTGGTTTCTCAGTCCAGCCGGCCCCTCCCCCAGGGCTTGAGAGCGATGGCTAATTACCCAGCTGCTGAGCCCCTACCCCCCTGCCCCTCCAGTCCCAGCCCCAACACAGGGGCCCAGGACCGCTGGGAGGAGAATCTGGGCCTCCTCACCCTCCTGCTGCGCAACAGGAAGTCCTTCCGTCTGTCTAACCTCCATTCTTCCCTCTGACCTGCCCCTAGCCCAGTCACAGACACAGAGGGTGCTGGTAACGGATGGGACTTTGGGATACCCCTTGAGGGACCGAAAGGGCTGAGCAGTCTCCTGTGCCGGGTTTAGGGAAATCTTCCTCTGTGCTCCCCACCCCACCCCTGCTCCCGCCCCACAGAGAGGGTCACTGGGGACTAGTGGTGGAGCCCGGATCAGAACCCAGAGCTCCCCATCTGTCTTTCTATTTGCCTCTGGGTCCTCTCCATTGATGCCTGTTTCAGTTTCTGTGCAACTCTGCCCCTACCCCTGACCAGGTGTGTCCCCTGCCATGTCCCTTGCCGTGGCCTGGCAGAGCTGCATCTGGTGTTTCAGGGCTATCCAGCTTGCTTTCGGCACCATTTAAGAATGGGACTTGTCCCCTCATCTCTGACCCCCATTACCACCCACGTCCCCTTTTCCCTTCCTCTTTTGTCCATCCCTGGTCCAGCCCATCAGCCTGCCCCAGCTCGTCTCCACCCTACAGTGTTAAGCAGAGGGAAAAGCCAAAGGACTCAGGCCGGAGACGACAGGCCCAGAGCGGACTCACAGATGGAGGCCCGGTCCCAGACAGACAGACAGACAGAGAGACGTGTAGCAGGCGCACTGAGATCGAGATAGACCTCAAGACCCTGATAGATGTAGAGAAACAGAGACAGATAGACTCAGAGGCCCAAAGATAGCAGATGAGGTAGATATGGAGCCTGCACTCAGGACAAGCACGCAGAGGTTTGACAGATCCTGGAGACAGAGGTGGATGTAAGGAAGACCCACCGGAATGCAGGCAGAGACATAGGGACCCCGAGGGGCCCAGAATCAGGCAAACATACCAGAGCAACAGAGACCAGAAGCCCTAAAGACAAAGAGAGTCGTGGGACAAACAAGGATGCCTAGGGCTCACAGGAAGCCAGAAGAGGGCCTTGGAGAGAGCCTGGCCCAGCAGGGAGTCTGCTGTCCTATGGTCAGAGGCCCTGGGGGTGGCCTTATATGAGAGACACCTCACCCAGCAGAGCCTATGACCAGGAGCTGTCCCAAAGAGCGCAGGATGACAAGAGGAGAGCCTGGCTGTGAAGGGGTTAACTTGATTAGATCCCACTCACCCTTCTTTTTCTTCCCTCTCCTCCCTGTGGCAGTGCCCCCCCACCCCAAGCTCCCTTTACCCTTAGCCCAGGGTATTCCCCTCCCCTCCTGGTAACCGGACCCTGCTTCCTGCCTGAGATTAAGGGCCTGTCTGCTGAGATTCCCCCCGGGAAGGGGGGGGAGTGACACAGCCTCTCCCCCGGGGCCTCCCTGAAGCTTGGGCTTGCCCATCCATAACCTGGCCTGCCCCCCGTGATTACAGAGTTGCTCAAGTACCCAACATCTTAGCGTCCCTTCAGAAAGACACAGGAGCCCAGGCCTTGGAACACAGTGGGGGTGGGGGTGCTGTATGGAGGCACAGCAGCGGGGGCGGGGTGTGTGGGGTGTGGGTATTGTGTGAAGAGCTGGGGCGGGGGTGAGAACAGTTAGCGACCAAAAGAGATGGTCCCTGATAGGTGCCCATAGAGGGTGAAGGACTGAAATGGAGAAAGACCCAGGCATGGCCTGGAGCCAAAGGGTAAGGGCTGTCCAGCCTTGAGGGGGTGTGGGGCAGGGAAGGGTGAGCCGGCCTGGGGGCAAGAACCCAGAGCCTTCGACCTTGAGATGAGCCCACACTGACCCCTGGGTGCTGGGTGCTGGGGACACACAACTCCTGCAGCTGTCATGGGGGGAGGGGTTCTACAGGTGCTCCCCTTCTGCCCTCCCTGGCTGTTAATCCGATGGTTCCGGCTGTGCTCTCTGAAGGACTGGCAATCTGGGCCGAAGGGGGAGGGCACTCAGGGCGGGTGAGGGGTGAGCAGAGGCAGATACCCAAGGAGCCCAGAGAGGCTGGACGTGGGACAAGAGAAGAGGTGTGGCTGTGGGGACTGTCACAGGGTTTGTGCAGCATGGCCCTGTGTGCTGTGTGTGGGTGCACACATGGGTCATGTATGTGCACAGAGGCTGCTGGGCTGCGAGGGGCAAGTGGGATGAGGGGCTTGAGAACTCTGGCCCTGGGATCACGTTGCTAGGAGCTCTTCAGGGGCAGTGGCTGAGCCTAATTGATCTCTGGGACCCCAGGATCCCTGGGGTCTGGCCCATCTCAGAGACATGAGTCTCCAGGGAATGGTGGCTGGGCATTTCAGGAGGGGAAACCTGTCACCTCTGAGCTGGAGTCTTACGGAGAGGTTCTCATTAGGCCCGGGCAGGGCCCTTAGTGGAAGGCTGGAGGCTGGATTTGAGGACCCTTTGTGAGGGACCCACGGATACCACAGGGGAGAGAGGACAGCTTGGAAGAGAGGAAGAGAGGTGCCTCAGATCTGTGCCTGCCTCGGGGCGGGCAAACCCCTCCCCTTTACATTACCTCACAACTCCCTGGAGATGCAGTTCACCCAGCTCGTCCTTGGAAAAGGGCTACTGGCTCTTTTTGCTGACAAGGAAACCAGAGAGGTTAAGCTGCTCGAACAGGCCACACAGCCAGCAAGGGTTGGAATTGGGGTTTCCATTTCCCTCTGCCCCACCCCCAGCACCCACAGGCAGCTCTGCCTCTGTAGACCTCCCTCTCACTCGCCCCTTGCCCTCTCTTCTGTCTTGTACGCACCCCCCCCCCCCCGCCTGACTTGAGATTTCCTCAGTGGGGCACGTGTGGACTTCTGGCACAGTTCCTGACCCACAGGTGTGGCGAGTCTTGAAACGGCCTGACAAGGAACCTTGAATACATGCAGGGAACAACAGGGTGAAGAAAACTAGTGTCCAAGCTGGCGGGTTAGGGGCAATTTTCTTTTCTGTTTTCCAGTGTGATTGCACGGACTTTTCATTTGTTGTTCTTGTTCTGTCTCAGAATGGGAAGGCAGACACTCTTGTGGGAAGGACACTGGATCAGGAGTCAAGACACCAGGGCTCCAGCCCTGGCTTGGCCGCCAACGGGATGTGTGAGTTTGGCGGGCCATTCCGTTTCCCACAGTCACCATCCAGCTTGTCTCCTAACATGGGATCTTTGTTGGAGACCATGACTCTCAAATCCTGGACACAGACCCTGTGTGTCTTTGCTCCGCCTCCACCCCGCCCCCCCAGGGCCAGCCTTCTGGATGCTCAGCAGGTGCATGGGATGGGGGAGGGACTGGAAGGGGCAGTGATGGGGAAGTGAGGGGATCCCAGGGGACCTGGTGTCCTGAACCCCCTTTCCCACGCCTCCAGCCTCAGGGCCTGGGAAGAGGGTGAGGTGGCAACAGGAGGAGGAGGTGTCACTGCCAGGGTTCTCACCCAAGCTGGCAGAGGGGCGGGACTGGCGGTGGTGACGCCAGGGCCACTCGGCCCCCGCTTTTCACAAGCACTTTCTTTTTTGGAAGAAATTGGAGTGAGGGGGTGAGGAATCTGGGGTTGATGACCCCCTAACGGCCCATCAAGTTACAGAGAGACTGCCTCCAATCACCTTCTTCCTCCAGGGACTGTCCCCAGGTCCACCTGACTCTGAGATTCATAATCCCTTCTGCCCTGGAAACCGGGGCGGGAGCTCAGGTCATCCTGTTCAGAGGCAGGGAGATGGATCTCTTGACCTGAGGATTGGCGTGGAAGAGAGGAGGGAGAGAGACAAGAAGGAACAAAACTCCATTTGGCCTTCCACAGTCAGGTACTTAGCAAAAAATGTCCCCCAAAAGAGATGTCAGCATTCAAGTCTCCTGGGGAAATTAGTCATTCAGGGAAGTGTTACTGAAATGTGTCGTGTTTCTCAAAAAGTAGCCAGGGGTCCCAAGGTCACCATCTCTTTCAGACAATGCTGCCCCACTCGGAACAGCAGGCAGAAACTTCCCGCCTCCCTGAAGCATGGGGAAATGGTGGGTAAAGGGGTGGGAGGGGCCAGTCCCCAGTTCTGGTGCTGTCTCCTATCGGGTCTCCATTTTCAGGGGATGTGCTGATTCTCCCTCCCTCCACCCTCCCTGGGTCATGCCCGCCTCCTGGGGTCCCCAGCTTCTCCTTCACCTGCCAACCTGCCTCTCGGTTCAGCTCTAGTTGGGAGCAGAGAGTCCCCATGGAGCCCTAAGGGTGGAGCCCTGTTGGGCTGGGACAGCGATATAGAGATGGGGCCAGCCCCCAGGGGAGAAGTGAGGAGGGCTGGGAGGGTGCGGGGAGAGGAGAGGTTAACCTTTAACATGATGAAAATATGAAAGTATTTTTTCAAAACCCTCTTTAAAATGTAAATCTTCATCTATATATTGACATGCAAAAAATTCCATGACACCTTATTGAGTGAAAAAAAAACACATTACAAAGCAGCACGTGTGGTGTTTATATAAAATGTGTGTGTGTGTGTGTGTGTGTGTGTGTGTGTTTGCGCATAAGACAGAAAGGCTGTGTGCAGGGAGTGACGTCTGGAAAGGTGTTCACCAAAATGCGAATCCTGTTTGCCTCTGCGGGATGGAGTTTGGGGTGGTTTATTGTAACAGCCCCATTTTTACTGCTTACATTTTCTAGGAGTGTGCTTTATCCGTATGTGCAAGAAAACTCCCAATGATGCTGTTTTCAACTGGGGGGGAAAGGATTGTTTTCATCCTAAGACGACTCTGTTACTCAACAGAAAAACAAACTAGAGAAAGAAAAGCCCTAGTAGTGGTCCTATCTCGCAGGCAGTCCTGCGGAACAAGTTGGGGGGGGGGGGCGTCCTGCCCCGTCAGCGGGCTCTGAACCTGTTCCCAGCAGCCTTCCCAGCAGAGGGAAGAATAGACTGGAGAGTGCTGCACAGGTCCACCCTCTAGGGTAAGGCTCACAGCCCCTCTGAAAAGGAAATCAGCTTATTTCCCCCATTCTATGGTTGGGAGGCTGCCTTTCAGGCAAGGGAAGTGACTTGCCCAGGTCACACATACCTGAGTGACAGGCAGAGCCAGGGACGAGACTCTGAGCACGGGCAGCCCAGGGCTGCTTCCAGTGCCCTGGCCGCCCCCGCCGGCCCTGCAAACCTGAAGCTGCAGCGGGTGCAATCCCTTTCAAGGAGCTCTTCCCGCTGCCCCCAGCTTCCAGCTCCGCCTTGGGGCTGTTGGGACGAGATGCATGGGACACAGCCCAGCTGGGTCTCTGGCCCCCCGAGAAAGAGCGCAAACACTTCAGGCACAGCCACCTAGCACAGAGCCTGGGCACACAGTGGGCATCAGTGATCTGCTGAATGTTCGCGGTCTAAGCAGTTCGGACTGGGTGCAGACCCCGCTGCTGCGCCGAGCAGCGAGTGCGGCCGGCCGCAAGGCCCTGTGAGTCGCATCTGGGCCATCACCGAAGGCTTCCTGTAGGAGGGGACCTTTGAGCTGAGCCTGGAAGGATGGGTGGAATTTCCACGAGGCTCCAGAGGAGAGAAACGGGCTGGCGTTTCGGGTGGACGGGTGGACTTTTCCAGAAGGCAGTCTTTAAGCTTGAACTTGGCGGCGCGCGGGGACCCGCCACACCGTGGGGGCCTCCAGTCCTCGGCGGCTGCTTCGAATTTGCAGAGGATTAGCCACGAGGGGGCGGGGTGAGGCGGGGCGGGGCCGAGGTGGGGGGGTGGGGGGGAGCCCAGAGAGCTTCATAAAGCCACAGCAAAGGCGCCGCGACGCTAGTGACAGCGGCCCGCTGGAGAGGGAGCCCGGGAGCAGCTGCGCGCCCGCCAAACGCGGGCGCAGGACCCAGGCGTCCGAGCCCGGGCTCCGGTGGGGCCCCCCCCCGCCCCCGCCCCCGCCCCCGCCCCCGGGGCCCCGCCCCGACTCTCGAGACCCCCACGCCTGCCCCCGCGCGGAGAGGGGCCGGTCCCCGACGGCTGCGGGAAGGTGCCAGCCCGCCCCGGATGGGCATCGTGAAGCCGGGCTGCGGAGACATGCTGACTGGCACCGAGCCGATGCCGGCGAGCGACGAGGGCCGGGCGCCCGGCGCCGACCCGCAGAACCGCTACTTCTACCCGGAGCCCGGCGCGCAGGACGCAGCCGACCGTCGCGGGGGCGCCAGCCTGGGGGCGCCGTACCCCGGGGGCGCCCTGGTGCCCGCTCCGCCGGGCCGCTTCCTCGGAGCCTACGCCTACCCGCCCCGGCCCCAGGCCGCCGGCTTCCCCGGGGTGGGCGAGCCCTTCCCGCCGACGGCGAGCGCCGAGGGCTACCAGCCTGGGGACGGCTATGGGGCCCCGGACCCGCGCTCAGTTCTCTACCCGGGGCCGCGCGAGGACTACGCGCTGCCGGCCGGGCTGGAGGTGTCCGGGAAGCTGAGAGTCGCGCTCAACAACCACCTGTTGTGGTCCAAGTTTAATCAGCACCAGACGGAGATGATCATCACCAAGCAGGGACGGTGAGTGAGACGCGCGCCCGGAACAAGTGTTCTGTTTTGTTTTGTTTTATCCTTCTCGCGTCGGAGCCCTTCACAGTTTGGCTTAGACTTTGGGGGTAGCAGGGAGGGAGTTGTAGTGGGGACAGGAAAGCTCTGAGTGTTGTTTTCTCCTAGGACATAGAAGTCAGAAGGGAGATGGAGAGTGGGTGCAATGAGAAGTTGTCGTGGGTTAGGGGGGAGGGTACCTATGGTTTCACCCAGAATTGGGGTGCGCCCTTGGATCACTCTCTGCCTCAGTGGGGGTCACGGTGGGCAGAGGGGGACATGTGTGTTGGGTTTGACAGGGCAGGACCCCTCTTAGCGCCTATGTGTGGGGAAATGGAAGAGAGGGCAGGGTCTTCCTGTACCCAACCCCTCCTATCCTCCCCCCGCTCCCTACCCACTCCCAGCCCTTTTGCCAGTGTTGTGCACAGGTCAGTTTTGGGAGGTGGGTAAGACTGGGATTTGGTGACACGGGGAAGCAGTCGCCAAGTTTCCCTTCCGGTAGTACTTTGAGATCATATGTCTGGTGTGAGTGTGTTTGGGGGGGGGGGGATGTGGTAAAGTGTGTGGGGGGCACAGATCCCTTCCAGGCACAGGCCCTGACGGAAAGCACACATACCCATGGGCCTGAGCAGGTGACGCTGAGCCCCCAGGTCCCAGTTGGCCACCAGTCCCACTCTGCTCCCCGTGAGGTCTGTCCCCTGAAAGTCTGCCTCATCCCTGTCCAGATGCTTTCCAGTCTACCATCCAGCCTGGGGAACCCCTGGCTCCACGGCTTAGTGTCCTATGAGCCCAGAGCATGCGGGGTAGGGTTTGGGGCTGAGGGTGCTGCTTCCGGAGAGAGCCTCCTGCGTGAGGAAAGAAAGAGAAACTTGCTGTTAGTGCGTTATTTGTTTAGTAAGCAACACCGAGTGGGCCCGGCCTGTGTCTGGCATGTGAGAGTGTGCACCCACCCTTCCCAGTGGGGGCCTGTGTGGGCAGGGGACCAAGGAGGACCTCTGTGTGGAGGGGCTGTGTCATCAGTGCGCCCAGGAGGTGTTGAAGGGCAGATACCCGGTGTGGGGGCTGGGGAGGGAGAAGGGAGAGGCCACCACGCTGGGCCAGGGTTGGGGGGTTGGCATTCAATGTAGACATTGCTGGGATAGTCTTCCCTCCCAGTGATTTCTGTGGGGTGGCCTGGGATTGAGGGACCTGTCCACCAATCACAAACAGCTGCAAGTTGCTGAGTTGTTTCTCTTTCTCTGGGATGAACCCAGGGAAGTTGGCATTGTCTGTTATTATGGCATTGGCCTTCATCCCCTAAACCTTCTGATGGTTCCTCTCTGTGCCCCCCCAACCCGGGCCCGCTGTGAGTGCTCCCAGGCACAGCCCGGGCTTCTAGTCCCATCAAGTTTGAACTGGAGGGGACCCAGAAGATCCTGTCCAGTCCCCTCCCTGCACAGACAGGGAAGCGGGCTCAGAGACACGAAGAGACTCTTCCTAGCCGTCACTGGCAGAACTGGCACCAGAATCCAGACGGTACCCGCCTGGCTTTCTTTCTCCGGCCCCTCACGGCCAGGAGTAAAAACAGCAGCCTATACTGTCCAAAGGCATTGATGCATTCAGAGTGCTTTCACTTCCATTATTTTACAGTATGCTACGTAGGTCAAGCCGTCTCCCCATTTATAGGTAGGGGTGCTGAAGCCTAGGGACCGAGTGGCTCGCACTCTGTCACCCAGCAGACCTGAACTCAGGCCTCCGCTCTCCTCAGATGGTCAGGAAGCCCTTCCCACCCTGGGGGAAGGCCCTGGCCTCCCTACAATTGGCCCTTCCAGCCTTGAGGGCTGGGGTGGACGGAGCATTGGCCAGAACTTCAGGGACCCAATGGGCGCCGGACTGGCGGCGGGCTGCCCGCGGCCTGGCGAGGGAGGTGTCTCACAGGGATGTGTCTCTGCGGGTCCCCATCGCTACCCTGTGGCCTCCTTCTTTCCTTCATGTTCTTGCTGAATAATTCTCTCTTGATGAGTTTTGCTGTCTCCCTTCGAGATCCATACGCTTACTTTCTTTTATTACGAAAAGTTCCAATATATACAAAAGCAAAGAGAAAAACCTTACAGGCCTCCACCTACCCATCACCAGCTTCAGCCCTTGTCACCCCTGGTCCAATCTTGTTTCTTATTTATTCTCACTCACCTCACTTCCGCCTCCCACTCCCCAGTCTGCAGCTTTATCAGTGATGGTGTTAAGTATTTACTAAGTAAATCCTAGACACTACGGAAGAGTGTTCATCCTTCAAATTTCTCGATGCGCGTCTAAAAATGGCTTTTTAAAAGTAAACACGGGGCGCCCGGGGGGCTCAGTCGGCTGAGTGTCAGACTTCGGCTCGGGTCATGATCTCACCGTTTTGTGAGTTCAAGCCCTGCATCGGGCTCTGTGCTGACAGCTCAGAGCCTGGAGCCTGTTTCGGATTCTGTGTCTCTCTCTTTCTCTGTCCCTCCCCCACTCACGCTCTGTGTGTCTCTCTCTTTCAAAAATAAATAAACGTTGAAAAAAATAAAAAATAAAATAAAAGCGAGCACGATACTATTAGCAAACCTGAGAAGAAATTCATACACAGTATCAAATTTCCCAGATCATTTTGTAATTGTGTGTGACTGTATTTGTCACAATCCTCACGCTTTCGATCCATCCTGAGGGACAGCTTCGGACACTCTGAGGTCCCTGTTAGAAGGGGACCTCACCACCTCCTTTGATGCCTCCCTTGGAGCAGGCCTCAGGGGTCCCATGGTGGGGTGGAAGGGACAGAGAACATACCATCCCCAGTTCAGTCCCACTGGCCCCAACTCAGCCCCGTACCTGAACTTGGGCTCCAGCGATCTGGGAAGTCGGCGGCCATTTCCTTGCGCTACTGACTTCTGAAAAGTAAGCCTTGGGCTCAGAGAACGGCACCCTTCCTATCCTGCTTTGGAGAGCTGGCCTGTCCCCCCGTGGGTTCCAGTGACCTGCCAGTCACCACCGCATCACCCACGGCCTTCTTCCTTTTTGAAAAATCCTTCCAGCCCAGGCCCACCCACAGCCCCACAGCCTTTTGCCTTGGGCTGACTCACTCCCTCCCAGATCCTTCCTCTCCCACCCACCCTAGACCCATCCCTCGCACTATGGACAAGCGACAGTCACTCTCTCCTCCATGGGCAGTAACAGCAAGGTGGGGAGCGGCAGTGGGGGTGGGGATGGCAGTTCCCAGCGCCAGAGACTGACCCAGGCCTCTCGGGTGGGACTGGGAGGGGAAAGTGAGATAAAATGTTGGACCGACCAAGTGGAGACGTTGGAGTTGAAGTTTGTGTGTTTGTGAAGTTTCGGGGTGCCTACACCGGACTTGCGCTGTATCTCTGTGTGGCAGCGTGTGTGTGTGTGCTGTGAATGTGTTGGTGTGCAGAGAATAGTTGATGGTAGATATTCTCAGCAGAGGAAGAGAGAGGCCGGTGTCTGTGTGTGTGGGTGTGTGGGTGTGCATTCATTGCTGGCAATCCCCACTTTTCTGGGTGTGATTAGTTGATTATTATAATTAAGATAACTCTGGGTAGTTCTGTTGTTAAGGAGCTCAATTTGCATTTGTGTATGTATGTGTGAATTTAGGGGTTGATAAAACAATTTCAGTGCTAACCGATCCTGGATCACTGGCCTCCTAGCCATGGTGGTTTTCCCTTCTCTACGTTCCTGACTCGGAGAACTTCTTAGATCTTTAAAACAACTAAAAAAAAAAGTTTTTTAATGTTTTATTTATTTTTGAGAGAGAGAGAGAGAGAGAGAGAGAGAGAGCGTGAGCAGGGGAGGGGCAGAGCGAGAGGGAGACCCAGAATCTGAAGCAGGCTCCAGGCTCTGAGCTGTCGGCATAGAGCCAGACGCGGGGTTCGAACTCACGAACCGTGAGATCATGACCTGAGCTGAAACCAAGAGTCCAGTGCTTAACCAACTGAGCCACTCAGGTGCCCCTAAGACAATTTTTTTTTTTTTTTTTTTTTGGACTCACTGGCTTAATTTCTCTTGGGGCAGGTGAAAACAGCTTTGTTTTCCATCGGCTGTTTGCTAGTGACTGTCTAATTTCCATGAAGTTGGATCTGAGGTTGGGGGGGGAGGGGAGATCCTTTGATGCCTGAGCACATTTTGCATTTCGATAGGTACAAGGTAGTGCTGGGATATCCTCCTAAAAGGTGATACTAATCTACACCCGCACCAGTAGTGTGTGAGAGGACCCCTTTCCCCACAGACTCAGCAGCGTTGGATATCAGTTGTGAACCACTTTGCCAACATGACTGACGAAAAATCACCTCCTTTTAATCTGTACGTAATGACGGTGAATTGGAACTTATCAGAGGTGTTCAGGATGGGGTGGAGGGTGTGGTGACCCTGCGAATCATTTCAAGATGGGATAGTCCTGAGCCCTAGCTCAGGAATTTAGAGTCTCAGGCCCTGTCCTCTGAGGGCACGATGGATGGTAAGTGGTCTTTTTGGTTTTTTATTTTTTTTATTTTTCTTAACGTTTACTTTATTTTTGAGAGAGAGACAGAGCGCGAGCGGGGCAGGGGCAGAGAGAGAGGGAGACACAGAATGCGAAGCAGGCCCCAGGCTCTGAGTTGTCAGCACAGAGCCTGACGTGGGGCTCGAACCCACGAACCGTGAGATCTTGACCTGAGCCGAAGTGGGACCCTTAACCGACTGAGACCCCCCAGGCGCCCCATAAGTGGTCTTTTTGAAGGGCTTCCTTTGGCATCAGACCGTGTTCCTTCCCAGCAAAGTGTCATGTAAATCAGGGCTATTTTGGGGTTCCAGCTGGTGGCGATTCTAGACTTTCAGGGTGAAATGAGACCTCCCTTCTCTTCTCCCTTTCCCCCATTCTCTTCCCGCTTCTCCTGCATTTCCCTCTACCAGAGCTAAGCAGGGTAGAGAGATGGACCCCAGGGCGTGTACGCTGCAGTCAGGAGCCCCCGACACTGTTCTCCCACCAAGGATCCGTCAACACGGCTCTCCAGTCCTTGGCTGCTTCAAGTATAAACTTGGAAGTAACATTTTACATTTCAGGGGCTCCTGGGTGGCTCAGTGGATTAAGCATCCAACTTTGGCTCAGGTCGTAATCTCACGGTTTGTGAGTTTGAGCCCTGCATCGGGCTCTTGGCTGTCTGTGTCGGGCTCCCTTCGGATCCTCTGTGTCCCTCTCTCTCTGCCCTTCCCCTGCTCACGCTCTCCCTCTCTCAAAAATAACTAATAAAAAACAAAAAAAAAATTTTTTATTACGTTTCAAAGGACTGGCTACTGCTAAGTAGAGACACAATGAATACGTTCCTTCTCTTCCTTTATTCCTACAAGTTTGAAGGGGAGCTGGTTATGATACCAAAAACGTGTGCGACCCGACTGCGTCATAGAAGGAGTTGGTGGTAGAGACGAGCTGAAAATACCGCCCCAACCTTAATTGTTCAAGGCCTCATCCGTCACCTTTGATTTCTCAAGTCAGCTGGCCTGCTGAGCCCCTGGGCTCCAGAACTCTGGACGCTTGCTTGGGGTCCTTCAGCCCGGCCTGAGGGCCTGAGGGCTTTGATAGCTCGGGGCCTGGGAGAGGGTGGGGTGGAGGAGGGACCGGATGAGCTGAGTTTCGCATCTTTCAAACTTCTTAACAGCTCTCAGAGGAAAAATGAACAGGAGTTACTGTCCCCACTTACAGGTGAAGAAACTGCGGTTTGGTTTGGGAATTAACTTATCTAAGGTCATAGGGCCAGTAAACCTCTTTTTTTTTTTTTTTTCCTCAGCATAGGAGAGTCCGGAGAAGACAGGGATGTCGGGAGACCTTCCCAAGGTTCTTAAGGGTGTCGTTCTGGGAATGCCTGAGGACTAGGATGCCCCCCAAAAGTGTTCCTAGGTCTCTGGCACCCTCCCTCCCCCAGGTCTCCTGACTCATGGACTGGTGTCTTTCTTCCCACCCTGCATGACTTCTTGTAGGAGGAGGGGAGAGGTGTGTGGGAATGAAACGTGATTCTGATGAGGGTGTGATTCCGCCATCCTGCAAAATCTGCTCTTCCTGCTTGGGTTGGAAAAGAAAAGCCAAGCCATCAGGATGGGTGACGGTGAAAGTGGCGAGATGGGTGTTGTATGAAACTGCTTCCCTCTCCGGCTCTCTTGCTCTGGCGCGATAGAGGATAATACCGCATCCCAACCTCGACTTCCTCCACTTTTCCTGGGAGCCAGGCCTTTGAGAGTGGGGACTGTGCTCAACAGAGTCCTCTTCCAGGTGGCTGGGAAGTTCCACCTAGGATTTTAGCTACTTCTCTGAAGGCTGAGGCCTGGGGCAGGCCATCCACAGACATCTGGCCCCGGGAGGGGGGGGGGGCAGGGGGAGCCTGGGTGCCACAGGGCTGGGAGCATCATGGCACCGTGAGGACCACAGTGGAGAGGATGGGGCGGGGACTGAGACCGGACGAGGGCTTGGGAGACTGAGGCATGAGGGCCTATGGGCAAGTGCCTCTGGGGGGCTGGCTTGTGGCTTTGCTCCCGGCTAGGAAGCAAACTAAGATTTGAGACAGTGTCTATCAACTGACCCTCTGAAAGAAGAACAGCGAAAAAGCCCTGATTCATAGTGTTTGCTGATTTCCGTGGTGTAACTATCCCTATGGTGGCTGATTTCAAGCTACGCTTGTGGTATCCCTGGATGCAGAGTTGGGAGAAGACGTGCCGTAGCACGGTTATCTAGTATTTTCCACCAGATGGGAACAAGAGATGTGAGCAACCTCAAGACGGGGCGCCTGGGTGGTTCAGTCAGCTAAGCGTCTGGCTTCAGCTCAGGTCATGATCTCAAGGCTGGTGAGTTCGAGCCCCATGTCGGGCTCTGTGCGGACAGCTCGGAACCGGGGAGTGTGCTTTGGGATTCTGTGTCGCCGGCTCTCTCTGCCCCTCCCCCGCTGGCTCTCTGTCTCTCAAAAATAAATAAACATTAAAAACTTTAAAAAAGAGGGGCGCCTGGGTGGCGCAGTCGGTTAAGCGTCCAACTTCAGCCAGGTCACGATCTCACGGTCCGTGAGTTCGAGCCCCGCGTCGGGCTCTGGGCTGATGGCTCGGAGCCTGGAGCCTGTTTCCGATTCTGTGTCTCCCTCTCTCTCTGTCCCTCCCCCGTTCATGCTCTGTCTCTCTCTGTCCCAAAAATAAAATAAACGTTGAAAAAAAAAATTAAAAAAAAAAAAAAACTTTAAAAAAGAAAAAAAGTAACCTCAAGAGCAGAGATAACAGGAAAATGTAGTAAACGAACTGAGAAGCGATGAGTTTTGAGTATTTATCACCTCGGCTGATAATGTATTTAATTGTAAGTTGATATAATTTCAGTTTAGTTATGGCATTGTTTAGCGACTGGCTGGCATTTCCGCTTGGCTCTCTTGAGGGTTGGAAACTGACTCCAGCACATGGCTGAAAGCCTTGGCACAGGGGTGGCTGTCTGCGACGTTGGGGGTCTGATGGATGTTGGTGGGTCTTTCTGTTCTCCCTAGGCGGATGTTCCCGTTCTTGTCATTTACTGTGGCGGGGCTGGAGCCCACCAGCCATTACCGGATGTTCGTGGACGTGGTCTTGGTGGACCAGCACCACTGGCGGTATCAGAGCGGCAAGTGGGTGCAGTGTGGCAAGGCTGAGGGCAACATGCCAGGTAGGAAGCCCCCTGGAGAACCCTGGATGCTCTTTTTCGCCGAGACTGAGCGCCCCCTGGTGGACCCAGGAGGAACCCGCGAGCCACTGCCCGCTACACCTAAGCCTTAATTCCCCATCCCACCCTTGTCCCCTCCCACTTCTCACCCCCCCCCCCCGTTCTGTTTGTCCTCTCTTCTCTCTTCTGCCTTAGCCTGTCTTCTGCTCAGTCCTCTGTGCCCACCTCCCCTTGCCCTGACCCATCTAGTCCTGCCCCTGCAGCCTTTTTGACATCCCCCTCCGAACAGGCAAAGAAGCCCCATCTCACCAGGGCTCTGGTCCCCCCGGGGGCTGCATGCCAAAGAGGTTAACTGTCCACAGGAAACCGCCTGTACGTCCACCCAGATTCCCCCAATACCGGAGCCCATTGGATGCGCCAGGAAGTTTCGTTCGGGAAACTAAAGCTCACGAACAACAAAGGGGCCTCTAACAATGTGACCCAGGTGGGATTCCTCGCCACGCCCCACCCCTCCTGGCTGATTCTGTTCTGTGAAAGTCACTTTTCTTCCTCTCTGACTCTGGTTCTTTTCCATGCACCGTGCGGGGAAGATGAGGTGGGAGGAAGCTGCGTCTCAGGGGCAGACACGGGGTTGCATTCAGGATGACATGGGCCGAGCTGGCCCTGGGGGTTTCTTCATCAAACCCGAGGCCGCCATCACTTGTGTGCCATGCTGGGCATAGGGTTGGTGCCCGCGGCCTCAGGAAATGGGCGCGGAGTCTAAGTTGAACAGAGCCTTGAGAAGCCTTGCTTGTGCTAGTACCTTGGTCACAACGGACATCTGTGGGTAGGACACAGGGCAAGAGGGCAGAAGTGGTGCCCTGGAGAGGCTGGGCACCGGAGCTAGAAGGCCTGGGGGAAGCTACATGGTAGCAGGGCAGGGGAATGGACGCTATGACCTCAGGGTCCCTTCTGGCCTGACCACAGGACCAGCCGTGGGTGGGGGTAGAGGACCCATAGACCCCCACAAGCATGTGGCTCTCTCTCAGATGATCGTGCTCCAGTCCCTCCATAAGTACCAGCCTCGGCTACACATCGTCGAGGTGAACGATGGGGAGCCGGAGGCGGCCTGCAACACCTCCAACACGCATGTCTTCACCTTCCAAGAGACCCAGTTCATTGCCGTGACCGCCTACCAGAATGCAGAGGTGAGGGCTGCCGGGCGGGGCTGAGCCTCGAGGGACAGGAGGGGACAGGGAGGCCCACCGGCTTCCTTGGTGGGGAGTCCGGAAGTTCTCTAGCACCAGACTCGGGACTCAGGTGCCTCTATTTCCCCTCTCTCTAGATCACTCAGCTGAAAATTGATAATAACCCTTTTGCCAAAGGATTCCGGGAGAACTTTGAGTCGTAAGTGCCACTGGGTTCAGCTCACCTTTGCCGAGGGCCTCCTCTTGGTTCCTCCTGGGACTCGACTCCAGACTGGTGCTGAGCACGTCTCCTTCCCTGGGGGTGGGCAAGGGTGGGGTGGATGCTGGAGGGCCGGCAGGGCAAGAGGGTCCAGGGAGGGACGTGCAGTAGGCAGGCTTACAGGTCAGTGGTTCTGTTTGTGACCGCTTTTCTTGCCTCCTTTTTTTTTTTTTTTTTTTTTTTTTTAGCATGTATGCCTCTGTTGACACCAGCGTCCCCTCCCCGCCTGGACCCAACTGTCAGTTGCTTGGGGGAGACCACTACTCTCCTCTCCTACCCAACCAGTATCCCGTTCCCAGTCGCTTCTACTCCGACCTTCCTGGGCAAGCCAAGGATGTGGTTTCCCAGCCTTACTGGCTGGGGCCCCCCCGGGACCACAGCTATGAGGCCGAGTTTCGAGCGGTCAGCATGAAGCCTGCATTCCTGCCCTCCGCCCCTGGGCCCACCGTGTCCTACTACCGAGGCCAAGAGGTCCTGACGCCTGGAGCTGGCTGGCCTGTGGCCCCCCAGTACCCTCCCAAGATGGGCCCAGGCAGCTGGTTCCGCCCCATGCGGACTCTGCCCGTGGAACCCGGTCCCGGAGCTTCAGAGGGACGGGGCCCGGAGGACCAGGGCTCCCCCTCCGTGTGGACTGAGATCACCCCGCTGCGGCCGGAGTCCAGTGACTCAGGACTGGGTGAAGGAGACTCTAAGAGGAGGCGTGTGTCCCCCTATCCTTCCAGTGGCGATAGCTCCTCCCCTGCTGGGGCCCCTTCTCCTTTTGATAAGGAAACCGAAGGCCAGTTTTATAGCTATTTTCCCAACTGAGGGGATGACATGGGGAAAGGCACAGAAACAGTGTTATCAGGTTGGAGGACACCAACTAATGCAGACAACAGACTCAGGACTGAGAGGCCCCAGCTCCCTCTGTCTCCTCCCTTTTTGTAGTTGGTTGAGGAAGAGGGGGTTCTGGGGTTCACTTGCTGCTTCCGGCCCACGATGAAACCTGAGAGGAGTGTCCCCTGCCCCTTCCTCGGCCCCGACTACAATCATTTCCCTGGTGCTGCTTCTGGCTGTGGGTTCCCAGCTGGAGAACAGAGAACGGAGAACAAGAAGGTCTTGGCCACAAAGGAGCTTTCCGCTCTTCTCTGGGACTGGGTAGGGGTCCGGTGGGGCTGGCTGGGAACTGGAGACCGTCTTCCTTTATAGAACTAACTTTGCGCAGTTTCGTTTGCGCCGAGGACTTTGGGCGGCTGGCCCGGACCCCACCTGCGCAGAGACAGTGGGGTCCCCAGGAAGGGCGGGGAAGGGGGGGGTTGGTGCACACCTCAAGAAGCGAAGTCTTTGGGGTGGTGATTATGGGGGCACGCATGCTTTTTTCTTTTTCCTTTTTGGAATGGGGAGGCTATTTATTGTACAGAGAGTGGTGTCTGGATATATTTCTTTTGTCTTCATCACTTTCTGCAAATAAACATGAAACTGGAGAATGTGTCCTGCTTCAGGGCCCTGGAGGGGGACGTGGATGGGGACTCACCCCGCTGGGATTTGCAGGTGCACCAAAGCTCTCCAACAGCAGCTGCAGTTCCCAAGGACCTGTGCCTGCTTCTAGAAACCCAGAGTGGCTTCACTCAGGGGATAAACAGAGCAAGACCACATGTCCTGAAGGTTGATGGTTGATTCCACCTTGTAGGGCACCTTGGGACAGAGAATGAACGGTTCCTCTGCCTGACCTGCGGAGGAGGGGTGGGAGGGCGAGACCCCAGGACAGGGCTGGGTGGGGGCTGGGAGCTCTGTGGGGAGAAGCCTTGATTTCTCTTTGCATTTTTTTAAAGATTAAAAAAATTTTTTTTAATGTTTATTTATTTCTGATAGAGTGCGAGCGAGGAAGAGGCAGAGAGAGAGAGGGAGACATAGAATCTGAAGTAGGCTCCAGGCTCTGAGCTGTCAGCACAGAGTCTGACTCGAGGCTCGAACTCACGAACGATGAGATCATGACCTGAGCCGAAGTCAGAGGCTTAACCAACTGAGCCACCTAGGCGTCTCCTAAAAAAACATTTTTTTTAATGTTTATTTATTTTTGAGAGAGACAGGTTAGACATAAAACCCCGAAGCAGGCTCCAGGCTCCCAGCTGTCAGCACAGAGCCCGATGTGGGGCTCGAACTCACAAACTGCGAGATCATGACCTGAGTTTAACCTGAACACTCAACCAACTGAGCCACCCAGGGGCACCTCTGTAGTTTTAGCAGCTTTGGTTCTCCATCGTCCTCTTAGGGTTATTCAAAGGTTAAAGGAGTAAATATAAATTGAACCACATGAAATTGCTGTTTTTGTAGGTCAAGAACAGCTAAATATGGCAATTTCATATGATTTGAGCTAGCACATGTAAAGGGTTTAGAACAGTATCTGATAAACAGTAAGCACTCAATCTGTAAATTATTGTTATAATTCTCTAGCTCTGTTTCTCTCTTTCCCTCTCTCTTTATACACATACTGAATTATATTTGTAAAATAACACCTGCTTCTTTTAAAGAATGTAAGCAATGCATAAAAGTAAAAAGCGCTAAATTATCCCAAATCTTACCATCCATCAATAATTATCATTAAACGCTAACTGGGTTAGATAGCTAGACAGAAGTATATTTTTATAACGTTGGAATCATACTGAAAATGCTTTTTAAAAAAAAAATTGGGGCGCCTGGGTGGCTCAGTCGGTTGAACGTCCGACTTCGGTTCAGGTCATGATCTTGCGGTCCGTAAGTTCGAGCCCCACGTCGGGCTCTGTGCTGACAGCTCAGAGCCTGGAGCCTGCTTCAGATTTTATGTCTCCCTCTCTCTGCCCCTTCCCCACTCATGCTCTCTCTCTCTCTCTCTCTCTCTCTCTGAAAATAAATAAATAAACTTAAGAAAAAAGAAAAAAGAAAAAGAAAAAGAAAGGAGCTTATGGGAAATGTCCAGAAGTTAAAATTACTCCATTTGCCTAGTCCCATCCAGGGTATCCCCCACTCCAATGGGGGAGGCGGGTGTCACCATGGGCCCTTGGGTGTTCTCTCACTTCTGTTGGAGCTTGGAAATCTCCGTTTCTGTCACAGTTCACATCCCCTCCTTTCCTGGTCTCTATCCAGAGGCCATTTTCATCACCTTCTAGTTAGAAGAAGGAAAAGATAAGACATATTTGTTTCCATCCTCCTTGGATTTGGAAGCTCATAATTTTGTAAATGACATGAGTGGTTCTGTCATCCTACGCTAAGTGCAGATTATTCCTCCCACCCCTTAGGCTATCACTCCCTGGAGTTATTAAGTGTTGGTATAAAATTAGGCCTATTTCCTTTTCTGGGAACTGTTGTCAGTAATTACAGTACTCTTCTCCCCCACTGTTTTTATTTTTATTTAAGTTTATTTATTTATTTTTAGTAATCTCTACACCCAACCCGGGGCTCCAACTCACCACCCTGAGTCGCATGCTTTTCCCACTGAGCCAGCCAGGCGCCCCATCCCCCACTGTTTTTAAATGGTTTTGTTCACTTCATTAGATATATTTACACCCTCTATTATCTTTTTCCAAAAGTGTGGGGGCATATGTTTTGATGCTTTTTTATTTGACTCATAAAGGTTCATTACTACTATTCCTTCTCTACTAAATGTACCTTTTACTGAAAAGAAAAAATACTGAAAATACTAAAATACATCTTTCTATGCATGAACACGGGACATTTCTTCATTTATTTAGGTCATTCTTTTTTTTTTTTAATTTTTTTAGTGTTTATTTATTTTTGAGAGAGAGGGAGAGAGAGCGTGAGCAGGGCAGGGGCAGAGAGAGAGAGAGACAGAGAATCCGAAGCAGGCTCCAGGCTCTGAGCTGTCAGCACAGAGCCCAACGCGGGGCTTGAACTCACGAACTGTGATATCATGACCTGAGCCGAAGTCAGACGCTCAGCCAACTGAGCCACCCAGATGACCCTCTTTAGGTCATTCTTAAGGTCCTCAGTAAAGTTTTATAGTTTACAGGTATAGCTTTTGTATATCTTATATTTATTCTTAAGTATTAAGGTTTTTTTCTCTATACAGGGCATTTTTTAAAAATACATATTTTCAGGGTGCCTGGGTGGCTCAGTCAGCTAAGCATCCGACTTCAGCTCAGGTCATGATCTCAGGGCTCGTGAGTTCGAGCCCTGCATCAGGCTCTCTGCTATCAGTGCAAAGGCTGCTTCAGGATCCCCTGTCTCCCTCTCTCTGCCCCTCCCCTGCTCATGCCCTCTCTCTCTCTAATAAATAAACATTAAAAAAAATAAAAATATGTATTTTCTAATTGTTAATTATAATTGATTTTTGTATGCCAATCGTAAGATCCAGCCATTTTACTAAACTCTCATTATTTTTTAGTGGTTTGCTATAAATTCATTACTTTCTTTATGGCCAATTGGATTATTTCAAATAATGACAGTTTTGGGGCACCTGGGTGGCTCAGTCGGTTGAACGTCCGACTTCGGCTCAGGTCATGATCTCACGGTCCGTGAGTTCGAGCCCCGCGTCGGGCTCTGTGCTGACGGCTCAGAGCCTGGAGCCTGTTTCAGATTCTGTGTCTCCCTCTCTCTGACCCTCCCCTGTTCATGCTCTGTCTCTCCCTGTCTCAAAAATAAATAAAAATGTTTAAAAAAATTAAAAAAAAATAATGACAGTTTTATTTCTTCCTTTCTAATCATTATACTTCAAATTTCTTTTTCTTAGCTTATTGCACCTGCTAGAACTTCAAGTGCTAGTTTCTTGCCTTTTGGGGGATTCGTTCCCTCCTATTTATTCCACTTTTTCCCTCATATTGGTTTGACATCTCTATTATTTTAGTGGCTACTTCATACATCTTAATAGGTGCCTTTAACCTAATAAAATCCTAATGTTGAATGACATTTTACCCTGTGTTCTGTTCAATAAAACAATTTTAGATTAGCTCTTGTTTTCCCCCCTCTTGATTTACTATTGTTTTCTCTCCTAATTTACTGATTTTGAACACTTCCAAATACATATACACACATATCTATTTGGGGGGGGAGGTTGGTTTGCTTGTTTTGTTTTTTTCACATATATATATTTTTAAGTAAACTCTACATCCAGCGTGGGGCTCTCACAACCCTGAGATCAACAGTCCCATTCTCTACTGACTGAGCCAGCCAGGTGCCCCTTCAGTTCTTTTTTCATCCACACAGGTGATACTCCTGTATTACTTTGTTGAGATAATACTTGCTTGGGCTTAATTTTATGTCAGCATTCTTTTGCTCACTTTTCCTCTTTTCATTTCTGCCTCTTTTTTTCTTCAACTAAATCCTTTACAACTTCTTTTAAACAGGTATCTTTGTAAATTCCTTAAAAGCTTGTTTCTTACAAAGATTATTATTTTTCTCCTTGTTGTTGGATGTTTTTTTTGCTGAGTAAACAATTTTAAGTGGATAGTAATTTTTTCTTATTTTATAGAAGCTATTCCGTCATCTTTTGGCTTCTGTTGTTGTGAAATCTGCTACTAGTGTAATTATCATTCTTTTAAAAAAATGTTTATTTATTTTTGAGAGAGAGCAAGCAGGGGAGGGGCAGAGAGAGGGGGACAGAGGATCTGAAGTGGGTTCTGCGCTGACAGTGGAGAGCCCTATGTGGGGCTTGAACTCACAAACCGTGAGATCATGACCTGAGCCAAAGTCAGAGGCTCAACCAACTGAGCCACCCAGGTGCCCCAGCTAATTGTCATTCTTTTGTAGGTCATCTGTCTTTCTCTTTCTGCTTTCCAGATCTTCTAGTTATATTTGGTGTGTAGCAGATTTATTATGATGTGACAAGGTATGAATTTATTTTTCTTGATCATATTTGGGATATATTGTACTTCCTGAAACTGTGCGTTCATAGTTTTCATCAATTCTGAAATTTCTTAATTATTATCTCTCTAAACATTAATTCTTTCCAATTTCGCCCTTTGGGACCCTAATCAGATAGATGTCAGAGATTTTCATTCTATTATTATTCACGTCTCTCAACTCTTTATTATGTTTTTTCTCTTTGTCTCACTTTGCTGCTTTCTGTATAAATTCTTGAGATATATCTTTTAGTTTAATTCTACTTTCAACAGAATCTAAAATGCTGATTAGCCGACTCACTGAAAATTTTTTTTCACAGTTTACAAAGTACTTTTCACAGTTATTTTGTGCATCTCCGTTAAGTTTTTTTAATGTTATGCTTTGCATTTCTTTATTTTTATTTTTATTTTTATTTTTAGTAATCTCTACACTCAATGTGGGGCTGAAATTCATGATGCTGAGATCAAGAGTCTCATGCTTTTCTGACTGGGTCAGCCAAGCACCTCATGCTTCGCATTTCTATAAGTTCTATTTTTTTTCCAAATTGTACAATCCTGATAATTTCCTGTTGTATGTTTTCCCTTATAACTACATTCTTTATTTCTGTAAATATTCTACACACAACCATTCTGTATTTTGTATTTGACAATTCCAGATAATACTGGAGGTTGTTTGTGGAGGGTGTGGTGGTAGTGTTGTCTAAACATGTTGATTCTTCTGATTATCACTCGCAATGGATTTGCCTTCTTGCACACGTGGGTGTCTTTGTAAGGTCATGTTTGATTTTTAACCCATGGATGTCCTGTAAGATTAACTTGGGGAAAATTTCTTCCACAGATGTTGCCTCTGATTCAACAGATGGGGAACACCAAATTATGGCTGGACTTTTCCCTCTAGCAATGTAGTCAAATTTCTTGGCTCAGGGCTCCAAAAGAGTGAGACAGAAGCTTCCAGGCCTACCCTTTAGAGCATCACTCTACTACATTCTATTGGTCAAGGCCAGCCCATATATAATGAGTGGGGGAATCATTTTTCAGTTGGATGATAGGGGTAGCATGTACTGCCTAACCATTATTCTAGGATTTCTTCCCTTCACCATCATGTTGGTAGATTGAAATTGTCCATGGGACATTTCGACGGGTACGGCAAGTGCCACAAGTGAGGTCGCACTTCTTCCCAGATTGCTATTTGTTAAACCTTCATTGCCACACCACTGGAAGCTGGTTTATTAAGTTGGGGCACTCACAATGAAATCTGAGAGGAGTTAGGTCTTCTCTCCTAGGATATTATTCAGTTCTCTTAAGTTCTCCTTTCAAATTTCTCCCTGGCTGACAGCATTCTAAGAATGGGATATGAAAAGAGAAATTGGGGTCCAATTTTTTTCTTTTACACGCTCTCTGCCTTTAGTTTTGCCTCACCTTTCTTAGCCACTGTCTGTGACATACCCAAGTCCCATGTCTATTCTCATTTTCTTCAGAGAATAACACTTCTTTTTTTTTTAAGGTTTGTTTTTTTTTTTATTCATTGAAGTAATCTCTACATCCCACATGGGGCTCAAACTCATGACCCTGAGATCAAGAGTCATACACTCTTCTGAATGAGCCAGCCAGGCACCCCACAACAGTGTTCTTTCAGGACATATGTGACTGCTCAGGGTAGGAAGCAGTCAGGGAAAGCTCAATACCCATGATTTCAGATTTGTAGCCAATCCGCCAATTTTCAACACCATGCCTCAATGCCACCTGCCATTGTGTTCGATACTCCCAACACCTGAGTCTATTTTAGGTTATTTGGTGGTAAATCAGCTCACCTATTGCTAATCCTGTTTGTAGGCATTTCAGGGTACAGCTGCATTTTAGGTTGTCATTCCATCTTGCTTAATCAGATACTCCTCCTCCTTCTGCTTCCTATATCCCAAAAAATTGTTGAAATGTGTTGTCTGCCTTTTCCTCTGCTATTCTCTTTGCTTCTGTGGTTCTATGCATTAAGAGAACGTCTAATTTTTTTTTACATTTATTTATTTTTTGAGAGACATAGAGAGACAGAGCACAAGTGGGGGAGGGGCAGAGAGAGAAGGAGACAGAGAATCCGAAGCAGGCTCCAGGCTCCGAGCTGTCAGCACAGAGCCCGTCGCGGGGCTCGAACTCACAAACCGTGAGATCATGACCTGAGCCAAAGTCGGCCCGCTCAACCGACTGAGCCACCCAGGCGCCCCAAGAAAATCTCTATATTATCATGTTAATAACTAATATACATATTTAAACTAAATACTCTTCATTGATTTTGAATGAAAACTTGTAAATCTTTTAGTCATCATAAGCTGGCCTCCCTCCCTCCCCATTTTATTTTATTTTTTAAAGTTTATTTATTTATTTTGAGAGAGAGAGAGAGAGAGAGTAAGCAGGGGAGGGGCAGAGAGAGATGGGGAGAGAGAATCTCAAGCAGGCTCCTTACTGTCAGCACAGAGCCGGATGCAGGGCTTGAACTCATGAACCATGAGATCATGACTGAACTGAAATCAAGAGTCAGACATTTAACCGACTGAGTCACCCAGGCACTACCCTTTCTCCTCATTTTAGGAAAATTTTTATTTAATTTTATCTCTGATTACCTTCAGTTAGTATTTATTTTTCTAGGATGTGTGTAATTCTTTGGCTTTGTCTCTATCCTTTGTTCTCTTCCTATTTTTATCTTTTAAAACATATATTATGTGCTCTGGGAAAAATTTTCAAATTTATCTTAGTAATGGAATATTAACTTGGGGATGATTGAAGACTAATTTCTAAGGAGACAGTGATCCAGAAGTTTAAATACTTGTACTTATGATTTACGTGAATGCTTTGCGAGAGTCTATGCCTACAGCTATGTCTTATATGTTGTTTTATAAGAGCTAATAATGACAAGAGTTACAAATAGCTGGGTTTGAAAGTAACTGTTGGGGTTAAGATGTGAATTTTGATTAAGCACAAGTTTAATCTTTTCTCAGACTCAGCAAAACCCAGCTTATTTGTGTTACTCATACTTAAATTACCAATGGTTTCTCCAAGTAGGGAAGAGGAACACAGGAATTATTTCAGGAAATATCTAAACACACACACACACACACACACACACACACAACTGCCTATGCTTATATCCTTATATGACGAGTACCCTTTTATTTAAAAAAAAAAAGTTTTATTTATTTAAATAATCTCTACACCCAGTATGGGGGGCTCAAACTCATGACCCTGAGATCAAGAGTTGCATGCTCTTCCAAATGAACCAGCCAGGTGCACCCTATGATAAGTATCTTTATGTGATGAAGGAGAAATTGTGGCATAGATATGTGGCTGAATCATATCCTAACACACCAAATCAGATTGATCTTTCACAACACTAACTGGGTTTTCCTTCAATTCAATTGTGCTCTTTAGAACCTTCATTGAGAGTTTAAATTCTGCCATTGGATTTTAGTTTTCTTTTCAATTTCATGTTATCTCATCTATCTCCCCTTCATCTTGGCCTATATTACTGTATCTAAATTCTCTCTTAACAGATTTCTTATTTCTCTGAGGATGCTGAAAAGTTCCCTGGAGTTTTCTTTTGGATCTTGAAATGGCAAGGTAATTGTGTGAAGCAATTTACTAATTGGGATTATTAGCTATAAATCAGTTAAATGAATAGTTGAACTATAATACTTTGGGGGTAGAATAATAGATATTGTGTCTTTAGACCATACTCTTCTTTACAAAAACTCTACCCACACCCTCTTCTTTCCAGGGGTCAATCCCTGAAGACCATGTTTATACAATGTGGCCCTGCTCTGCTTCATACCTCATCATAGCTGATTGGAAGTAGGTTGATACATGAAGGAATTGGGTTGAAGAATCATTTGGGATTCTTAAGTTTGGGATATTGCTTAAGTTTGGGTTGTATAAACTGTGGTGCAGTGGGGCAGCCAAGTATATGAAGATTCAGAGAAGGCAGTTTTGGGAAGACAGGAGCAGATGTGTGAAGAGATAAAGTAATAAAATATGAGAGAGGGAGTGAGTGATAGCAAGAGCCAAAGTGAGAGTGAGGAAGAACTTCCTAGTTCAGTTCCTCTTAAGTTCCTACTAAACTTCCTCTCTTTCTCCTCTGAGCCACACCCATGTGTTAATGATAGTTTCCGTTTAGTTTGGAGTGGGAGTCTGGGACTACTAAGAGAGCTTTGATTAAGACATCCATTTCCAATTATAATAGGCAAATCACGTCATTGTGAGTAAGAGGATGAAGAAATGCAGCACATTCAGTTCCTACAGTAGGAGGATGTGTATCCAGCTCACGCCAAAGTAATATCAGATGATTAGGAAAAAAGGTGAAAAGGTGTAGGAGTGGGTTAGGGTGGGGGGAGAGAGACCACATCCTCATTTTGCCCCTGTGGAAATTATTTTATGATCCATGAGAAGGTTGATCCTGTCATTCCTAGGCATTACTAAAGTGTTATTAAAATGCAGGTTTCATATGAGTATATGGTTGAGTCATATTTTTTCACCCACTGTGCCAATCTTTGCCCTTTAATTGGTGTATTTATACCATTTATACTTAATGTAATTACTGATATGTTGTGAATTAAGTCTGCCATTTTATCTTTTGCTGTAGGATTATTCTCTCTTTTTTCATTTCTCTGCTTTCTTTTTTCTAATTTCCTGAGTTACTTGAATATATTTTTAGAATTCCATTTTGATTGATCTATGCTGTCTATATCATATCTCTTTATAAATTTGATTTTAGTAGTTGCTCTAATTATTACCTTATATATTATGTATGCCTTGTAACAGTCTTCTGGTGTTATTTTACCAGTTAGAATGAAATCTAGAGGCGTCTGTGTGGCTCGGTTGGTTGAGCGACCGACTTTGGCTCAGGTCATGATCTTATAGTTTGTGAGTTTGAGCCCCGCATTGGGCTCTGTGCTGACAGCTCAGAGCCTGGAGCCTGCTTCAGATTCTGTGTCTCCCTCTCTCTCTGCCCCTTCCCCATTCATGCTCTGTGTGTGTGTGTGTGTGTGTGTGTCTCTCTCTCAATAATAAATAAACGTTAAAAAATTAAAAAAAAAAAAGAATGAAATCTAGAAAACTTACTTCCCTTTACTCTTCCCATTTTTAGTATAATTGTCTTAAAGATTTCCTCTATGTATATTTAGAACCACATCAGATTGTGTTATAATTTTTGCTTCAGCCATCAAACATAATTTAGAAAATTCATGCAGAGAAGGAAAGATTACTGAATTACTCATATTTTTGCTTATTGTGTTCTTCCTTCCTTCTTGATGTTCCAAAATTCCTTCTTTTTTAGTTTCCTTTCTGTTTAAAGAACTTTCTTTCTTTTTTTAGGGCAGATATGCTGGTAACAAATTCTCTTAGTTTTTCTTTATCTGAGAATGTTTTGATTTCTTCCTTATTCCTGAAGGATATTTTTGCTGACTAATAAGTTTCTAGGCTGACAGTTCTTTTCTTTCAGCACTTAGAAAATATACCGCCTCCTTCTGGACTTTATGGTTCCTGATGGGAAATCCACTGCTATTTGAGTTGTTTTCCCCCTGCAGTAAAGATGTCATTTCGTTTGCACTGCTTTCGAGATTTTCTTTGTCTAGTTTTCAGAAGATTGACTGTGATGTGTCTTGCTGTGCATTTGAGTTTTCCTATTCAAAGTTCACTCAGCTTCTTGAATTTGTAGGTTTAAGGCTTTTGACAAATTTGGGACATTTTTGCTGTTATTTTTTGTGTACTTTTTCATCCCTGTCCTTTTTCTCCTCTTTTTGTGAGACTGTGATGACAGGAGCATTAGCTCTTTTGTTATAGTCCCACAGGTCCCTGAGGTTCTGTTTGTTTTTTTGTTTTCAATTTTATCTCTGTTGTACAGTTGGATAATTTTTATTTTTCTATCTTCCAGTTCACTGATTTTTCCTCTACTCCTTCCATTTTACTATTGAATGCATCCATTGAGTTTTTAGAATTTCTATTATATTTCTCAGTTCTAAAATTTCCATTTGGTTCTTTTTCATGTCTTCTATTTCTTGCTAAAACTTTCTATTTCTTTAATGAGGGTTTCTATTTTTTTCATGTATTTCAAGTGTACTTGTTGAACCATTTTTACTATGACCACTTTAAAATCTTTGTCAGATGATGTTAACATGCCTGTCATCTGTGTTGCTATTATTGATTTTCCTTTTCTATTAAATTTGACAACCTCCTGCTTCTTGATATGACAAGTGACTTTGTATTGTAATTTCTTTTTTTAATGTTTCTTTATTTATTCTTGAGAGAGAGAGAGAGAGAGAGAGACCACATGCACAAGCAGGAGAGGAGGAGAGAGAGAGGGAGACAGAGAATTCCAAGCAGGCTCTGTACTCTCAGTGCAGAGCCCCATGGGACTCAAACTCATAAATCATGCAATTGTGACCTGAGCCAAAATCAAGAGAACACTTGACTGACTGAGCCACCCGGACATCCCTGAAATACCTACATTTGGGCATCATGTTGTGATACTCTGGATCTTATTTAAACTTTTTGTTCTATCTGGTTCCTTCTAACACTGCTCAGGCAAGGAAAGAGGTGGCATCCCTTCCTTATTTCCAAATGGAGGTGAAAGTCCAGATTGTCATTTCCATTGACACTGTGTGTTGGGGTGGGTGGTGGGACTGCCCTCAGTGGGGATGAAATTTCTGCCTCTATATCTAGCTTTGCCTTGACACCAATCCAATGGGTTGGAGGAAGGGAGAGTCAGTCACCTCTTTACAGCCTGGCAAGGTTAGAAGTCTAGACTTCCCATTTGGTCTTTGCTGGCATGTGTGGGAATTAGGCCACACTTTTTACTGTACTGTTTGGCTCTAGTAAAGTGACTATTTGCCCACAACTATCTGCATTGCTAAATTATCCTTTTCCTGATAGCCTTTCACTGAAGAAAACAGGCTTTCACAGGGTTTGTTTGTGTCTCTTGGTGTTTCCATTTCAGGTTGCTGGCTTCTCCAGCACCTAGTCTGGGATATATAGAACAAAAAGAAAACCCAGAGACCTCACCCCTGTGTCATTTTTCAGGTCACAATATCCCTATGCTAGTCTGCCTTCTTCTTTCCATCTTTCAGAGCCTTTTAATGTATGTTTTATATATAAGATCCAGCGATTTTTTGCTATATTTAGTGGGAGGAATAAAGAAAAGTATGTCTCCTCCATCTACCTGGAAATGGAACCATCCCCAATAACATACTTTTAATTACAGTATTTTACATTATGTTTTGACTTATGGTAGCAACTCCTCCCTTTTTTCCTTCCCTTCCCTTCCCCTCCCTTCCATTCCCTTTCCTTTCCTTTCCTTTCCTTTCCTTTCCTTTCCTTTTTAAATTATCTTGGTTATACTCATGCACATATTTTCCAGATTAACTTTAGACTCAGCACTTCACATTCCCTCTTAAAAATCCCATCGTGGGGTGCCTGGGTGGCTCAGTGGGTTAAGTGTCCAACTTCAGCTCAGGTCATGATCTCATGGTCTGTGAGTTCAAGCCCCTCATCAGGCTCTGTGCTGACAGATCAGAGCCTGGAGCTTGCTTCAGATTCTGTGTCTCCCTGTCTCTCTGCCCCTACCCTGCTTGCACTCTGTCTCTCTCTCTCAAAAATAAATAAATAAATAAATAAACATTAAAAAAAATTTTTTTTAAATCCCATTGGGATTTTGATTGGGATTATGTTAATTTATAGATTATTGGAGGGAAGTATGTACTACATTAGAATATTGAGTCATTCCAACTAAGACCAAGATCTCTACTTTTATTCATGCTGTATTTTATGTCCCTCATTGAAAATTCATAGTTTTCTTGTACAATTCTTGTTAGATTTATTCTTACATAGTTACACAGGTTTTTTTTTTTTATTGTAAATGGCATATTAACTAGCACTTTGTTAAGTGTTAGTGTATATAGAATCATCAGTTTCTGTATATTTATCTTATATCTGGCCACTGTACTCATCTTTTAACTATATTTTTTAATTTTTTTGATGTTTATTTATTTTTGAGACAGAGAGAGACAGAGCATGAATAGGGGAGGGACAGAGAGAGAGGGAGACACAGAATCTGAAGCAGGCTCCAGGCTCTGAGCTGTCAGCACAGAGCCTGACATGGGGCTCGAACTCACGGACCATGAGATCATGACCTGAGCTGAAGTCGGACGCTTAATCGACTGAGCCACCCAGGTGCCCCTCATCTTTTCCTTTTTTCCTTTTATTTATTTATGTATTTATTTATACTCTTCTGTAATTCTTTCATTGACTATTGTCTTTTTCCTCTACCAAGCATCCCCTCTCCCACATTTCTTCTGGTAACATTTTTTCAGGTAACTCCCCACCTCATTTCTTTGAGTGACTTCTAAAGTGCATATGTAATCTGATACAAATCAATCACAACATGCTCAGGTTCCTGGATGAAAGGTGGGCACATGACCCAATACAAGCCAATCAAGACCCTTTCTGGGAGTTTTTGGCTCTAGTTGACAGGGAAGAGGTTTGTTTCTTCTCTGATCATGGAGTTATCAGATACAATTGTGGATGCCACTAGTAGCTGATGTTCTCTAATTGCATAGAAAAGCCATTCTAATTTGGAAGACAATGAAACTGAAACAGAGTATTGAAACTAAGACAATTGAGTGAAAGAAAGAGAGAGAGAGAGAGACGGAGAGAGAGAGCAGTGTTTGTGTTTGTTTCCAATATACCCTTGTCATTCCTATCTCATGAGCCAATAAGCCCCCTCTTTTTTAAATTACTTTGGTTTTGTTGTTGTTGTTTTTAAAGTTTATTTATTTATTTTGAGAGAGAGAGAGAAGGGAAGGGGCAGAGAGAAGGAGAGACAGAATTCCAAGGAGATTCCAAGCTGCTAACAAAGAGCCTGACGTGGGGCTGAACTCACCAATTGCGAGATCATAACCTGAGCTGAAGTCAGATGCTTAATCGATTGAACCACCCAGGCACCCCTAAGATTTTTTATTTTTAAGTAATCCCAATGTGGGGCTCAAACTCACAGCCCTGAGATCAAGAGTTACATGCTCTACTGACTGAGCCAGACACATCCTCCTGGATCAGCTAGTTTAATCTCCTGTTGTACTTTAGGGCTCAGACTATGTGCCAAATGGTATTGAAGTCATTGGAGATTTGATACAAAAACATTAGATATTGAATGTGATATACCACTGGTGGTCTTCAGTATGGTGTTACAAGATAAAAATATTTCTTTTCTTTTATTTATTATTTTTTTTTTTATTTAAATCCGAGTTAGTTAATATATGGTGTAATAAGGGTTTACTGATTTACCACTTACTTATAATACCCAGTGCTCATCCCAACAGGTGTCTTCCTTAATGCCCCTTGCCCGATTTAGCCCATCCTTCCACCCAATACCCCTCCAGCAACCCTCAGTTTGTTCTCTGTATGTAATAGTCTCTTATGGTTTGTCTACCTCTGTTTTTTATATTATTTTTGCTTCCCTTCTCTTATGTCCATCTGTTTTGTATCTTAGATTCCACATGAGTGAAATCATATGATATTTTTCTTTCTCTGACTGACTTGTTTCGCTTAGCATAATACCCTCTAGTTCCATCCACGTCGTTGCAAATACCAGGATCCTTCTTCTTGATTGCCAAGTAATATTCCATTGCACATATATATACTACATCTTCTTTATCCATTCATCAGTCAATGGACATTTGGGGTCTTTCCATAGTTTGGCTATTGTTGATAGTGCTGCTATAAACATTGGGGTGCATGTGCCCCTTTGAAACAACACTCCTATATCCTTTGAAAAATCTTTCTTTTAAACTGGCCCATCGGAGGAAGTTGGATAATTAGCTTTGTTAAGAAAGATCTAGTGTCTTTGTGACCAATGGCCTAAGACCACTGAGAGACAGTTCTGTGCTACATGTAATTGCAAAAGCTGAATTTTCTTTTCTTAAAAAAATTGTTTTTAATGTTTATATTTAAGAGAGAGAGAGAGAGGCAGAGTATGATTAAGGGAGGGGCAGAGAGATAGGGAGACACAGAATCCAAAGTATGTTCTAGGCTGTCAGCACAGAGCCCAGTGCAGGGCTCAAACTCGTGAACTGTGAGATCATGACCTGGGTCGGTTGACGATTAACTGACTGAGCCACGCAGGTGCCCCTGAATTTTATTTTCTATGCTAAAGTTAGGAGGAACCAGAGAAAACAATACTTTATAACTGTAATCTGATTGTTTTTTTCCCCCACCTTTCCCATCTTTCTCTTCTGCTACCTCAGTGTTGGGTAACTCCCCTCATAGTCCCGACAGCTCTCTTGGCTGATAGCCACTCCTGGTGCTACAAGCTTCCTTGTTCAATATCATCAAGAAAGAGCAAGACAATGTCCCAGCATTTTCAGCAAAAGTCCTGTGAGTCACTCTGATTGGGATGCTATAGATCATGTACCCCTCCCTGAGCAATCATTTCCACTAGGTAAATTAGAACATACCGATTGGCACACCTAGCTATGAGAGTAGAAAGCAATCCAAGGGGCGCCTGGGTGGCGCAGTCGGTTAAGCGTCCGACTTCAGCCAGGTCACGATCTCGCGGTCCGTGAGTTCGAGCCCCGCGTCAGGCTCTGGGCTGATGGCTCGGAGCCTGGAGCCTGTTTCCGATTCTGTGTCTCCCTCTCTCTCTGCCCCTCCCCCGTTCATGCTCTGTCTCTCTCTGTCCCAAAAATAAATTAAAAAAAAAAAGAAAGCAATCCAAGATTAAATGTCTTGGCAAAGAATGGTTGGGGGAGGAAGATGTTTCCCAAATGAAATTCAAGGTCTCAGTCCAGAATGGATGCTGGATAGTGAACCCCAGAAGTCCACACACCAAGGAAGAATCTTAAAAGGCCTAGATGGACAGTCAGAGCCCGTTGCTAAGAGACAAACCACAAGAGACAGGCTCAGAATCAAGTTTCATGACTGGGCAGGATTTCTGGCATTGGTGACTTGTGCACATGGCATCCCTAGGAATTGAAATGGCAGACAGCCAACTAGGATTTAAGGGAGTTGTATCACTAGAGAAATCCCAAGCCTGGCAAATGGGGGCCTCTGATTGCTCAGCCCTGAGATAATTCCAACTCTAACTATGCCAGCAGGAAGTGGGGCACTTGAGCAGGACACCTCCCGAGAGGGGAATTCTCTTTAAACTCCTCTCAGGTCTGGCCATGAAGGACAACGGATGAGGTATATCCAGGCAGCGGCCAAAATTAGGGGCAATCAGACGTGCTAAGAGACACCCGATTTCACTGCCAAGGAGGTGAGTCCTTGCAGGTCCTGTCCTTCTGCCTGTGGTATTTTCTAGACTGTAGACCTCTGTTATTTTCCTTTCCTCATTCTCTTTAAAAAATATGTTAAAATTTTTTCTTACAAAAATATTAAGTGCTCACTTTTATAACACCAAATAAAATAAACAAAAGATTGAGACCTTTGTCTGTTTCCCAGACCCACCCCCATTGGGTCTACTCCTACTCTCAGAAGGTTAATCCATTGAAGAGTTAGGTATGTGTCCTTCAGAGGTTACCCTACATACATACAAGTACAAACATACACCTAAACTGCACACGAGAGTAAAATTGAAAAATTAAGGTCTCCCTCTATCAACACTGAGGCCCATTCCTCAGAAGGAATCATTTTCAACCACTTCTCTCTTTAACCTTCTGATAGTATTTCCATAATGCCAGAACATATGTTAATATCTCTGTGCCTAATTCATCAAATTTAAACAGCATGTCCTGACTCACTGCAATGAAAGGTGATGAATTTAGCTTGCTTCCACTGTTTCCCTTCTTTCCCTAATCCTTGCCAGTCACATATTTATTTACTTCTTCTACCATTTACCTCTAAGGCTTTTTTTTTCTTTTTAATTTTTATTTAAATTCTAGTTAGTTAACATACAGTGCAACATTGGTTTCAGGAGAATTCAGTGATTCATCATGTATGTATAACACCCGTGCTCATCATAACAAATGCCCTCCTAATACCCATCACCCATCTAGCCCATCCACCACCCATCTCTCTCCATCAACCCTTAGTTTGTTCTCCATCATTATGAGTCTCTTGTGGTTTGTTTCCCTCTCTCTTTCTTCCCTCTCCCATAAGTTCATCTGTTTTGTTGCTTAAATTCCACATATGAGTGAAATCATATGGTATTTGTCTTTCTCTGACTTATTTGGCTTAGCATAATACACTCTAGCTCCATCCCTGTCATTGTAAATGGCAAGATTTCATTCTTTTTGATGGCTGGATAATATTCCATTGTGTATATATATATATATATATATATATATATATATACCACATCTTTATCCATTCATCAGTCAGTGGGCTGATGGGCTCTTTCCGTAGTTTGGTTATTGTTGATAATGCTGTTATAAACATCGGAGTGCATGTACCCCTACTTTTAGGAATTTAATAATATATTTAAACGTTTATTTCCCAACTTCTTTGGATGGTTACATGTGTAAAAATGACTTTATTTTATTCTCATACTTGACTGATATTTTAGCTGGGTATGATTTCTCCCTAATATCAGTTAGGATTAAGTTTAGCTATAAATAAGAGACCCAAAATAGTAGTGGCTCAAACAAATTGAAGTGGTTTTTTTTTTTTCCCCCTCATGTAAAAGACTTCTGGGGACTAGGCTCCTCCCAGTTTTCTACTCTGCTACATGTAAGATATGGTCCTTGTCCTCACGTCCAAACTGATGGGGTCATATTGGCTTTCCAGCAGCAGGATGGATGGAGGAAGGTGCAAAGAAGGAAGCGACAGCCAGAAGTTAATCACATGGACACACTTAGCTTCAAGGGATGCTGGAAATGCAACATTGATTCTGGATAGCTATGCGCCCAGCTAAAATCCCAAGGTTCTATTACTGAGGAAGAGTTACATGTATGTTGCAGTGGCTGTCTGCCCTCCTGTTCCCCATCCTCTGGGGGAACGGATGCTGGAGACAAAGAGTAGTCTTGCCATTCCCTTCGCCGTCTGCAGGTTTTGCAATGGGGTTGCTGATGAGATATCTGATGACGATCTGATTTTCATTCCTTTGAAGGGAATCTGTTCTTTCCCCCTGGGTGGTTTCAAATGAGAGAGAATTACATATGCAGAGGACAAATCATTTGCTGCTAACCTGCACTTGTTTTTTTTATCAGACGCCTTCCTTCCTGTGCCCTCTGTGTTCACCCGCTCAGCCGATGTGGGTGTTTGCCAGCTTTGTGTCTGCAGTCTCCCTCTCATTCTCCCAGGGTGACGGTGTCCTCCTGTGGCTCTGGCTCCCACCAGTTGGGATGAATCCCAATTATCTCCATGGCTTAATCTTTTTCTTCAACCTCTGGATCCAAAACAATCTAATCATCTACGGATATGAGTGACCCACAGCCACCCCCACCCCCACGTGCCAATCTAAACTCACCACTTCCTCTCACTGCATGGAACGTCCTTCTGTGTCCCTCTTTCGAGGAACTGCACAACACTTTGCCCTTTCACCCATGATAGAAACCTGCCACTTTTGTGTGGTCTATGCCTCTATATGTCCCTCCCTCTTCTTGAATTTCCTCTTTCCTTTCTTCCCTTGGCTAATTCCCATTCATCTTACATAACTAGGTTGAGGGACACGTTTTGGGTTCTTTCTTCCTCAGTCTCTGAGGGGTGCCCCTTTCTTGGGTTCCCAGAGTATCTGGAGAGTCCTTGTATCCCATCATCATCGTGATGCTTTCGAATTATCCAAACCTTCGTCTGGATTGTGAGTTATCTGACTGCAAAGACAAGATCTTGTTTCTGAATCCCCAGCATTTAGTAGAGCGTTTGGCACACAGAAGTGGTATATCTTCCATTTTATGCTGTCTGGCTCATTCCCCACATACCTCCTGATAACTGTACCCCTTTTCCTTTGGGGGAACTCCCTACTTTACTCCACATGTTCCTGAGGAGCTATAAGCTGGACTGTTCCATCCTGCTTCTGCCTCCTCACTAGAGGTGGATGTGTGGCCCGGGCAGAGTCAATCACAGTCTCCCACATCCCTGGCAATAGGTGTCATTGACCTGAGCGGGGCCAATCAGACCCTTCCTTGGGGTTAATATACGGACAGGGGAAGGAGGTCCCCTTCATGCTGGGATTGCTAGTTGAGGTGAAACAGGCCCGGGGCTGTGGGTGGCCACCTTCCCTCTACATGAAGAGAGTCTCTGCGGAACAGAGCCAGGCAGAGATGAGTGGAGAAAAGACAAGGGCAGGGATGAAGTTCTGGTGGCCTTGAGTCCCGAGTTCCAGCTCTGTTGGCTTCTGTGCTTCTTCCCTCACTCCTTCAGGCTCTCACAGTACCTTAGTTCTGACTAATGGAGAACTCTGTAGCGGTTTAATGAAAACCCTAATAAACAAGGCGGACCATCCCCAGTGCCCCTCTCCCTGACCTTCACTCCCTCTGAGCATGTCAAGACGCCTCCTCCTCTATGTTCTTTGGAGAGGGCCATACCACCTTTGGCTTGAACTTAGGGTGTCAAGTTGGAACTCCTTAGCCTGGAAAGTGAGACCTTTGCAAGCTGACCCCAACTCCCAGCCAACGTCCTGCCCTCCTCCCCAGCAGCCTCTGTGCCAGAGAAATGCTCGCTCACCACTGTCTGCACATGCCCTGTCGTTTCAGACTGCTGCATCTGTGTATGAGCCCCAACGTGGATTGCTCTCGTTACCCTCCGTGAATCCCAATCCACCCTCCAAGACCAACCTCAAGGGGCACCTCCTTTCCAGCCTCCCTGGCCCACCGAGGCAGAGTCCAGCCTCACTTGCTGTAGCAGTCACCACCTTATACACCAGCACACTGACTGTAATGATCATTTCCTCATCTCTCCTTCCCCTGCTAGACAGAGTTCCTTAAGGGCAGAGGGCTGCTCTTCACCCACTTCTGTAGCCCTGTCTCCCCCTACCCACGGTGGATTGTCAGCTAACATGTGGTGAGTGAGTGAAGGTCTTAGGACGAGGCTTCATTTCCTTATCTGTAAATGCTAGGAAGAGAGTTCTTCTGACCCCACACACCCCCACGTTTCAGGTTTCGGAAGAGAGGCAAGTCCTATGATCATTCAACAGGACCCACTCCATGCTAAGAGGGTGGAGAGTGGGAAGGCAGTGTGGATGCCACCTGACTGGCCTGCGTCTACACTGGCTTCTGGTTCAGTGATGGGTCTGTAGTGTTTTAGAGAACTCTGATGCTCCGCGAGATTCTGAGTTTTGAGCAGCCCTGCCTCCTCCCTCGCGTTCCACCTCCCAGTAGTGTTAGAAAGAACCAATAAGGTTAAAAAAACAAGGTGGGGGGGTTCTTGGAAATCTCCCAACCCTCTATTCCCATGGTGGGGCAGACTCATCCCCAGGAAGTGCGCGGTGAGCTTTGGGGGAGTTGGAGAAGAAGCCTGGGGAGATTCTCCCTGTTGTACACACACACGTCCTCTGAGTGTGCCTTTGTGTTGCTGCATGAGGCTTCCCACACCAGTGAGGGGCAACATGACGAGGGTCTAGAATCCAGCGTAGCTGTGTGACCTTAGGTAAGTCACTTGACTTCTCTGGGCCACAACTTCCTCATCCGGAAAGTAGAGATGATATAGGGTAGCTGTGAGGAATAAATGAGCTGATATTTGTAAAGTAGATAATAAGCGCCGTGTCCAAGCTTATTTAGAATATAGTAGAATTTCAGGCATTGCAATCCAACTTTGGGATCCCAGAACACTTTTTCCCCCCCCCTTCATAAAGAGACCCCTGTGGGTGGAGTGAAGGCAGCGGTGGTGGAAATGGTCATGGAAGCAGCTGGGGGAGGGGGCGAGTGTGTGGAAAAGATACAGTGAAATTTCTCAAGTATCCACAAGAGGGCACCCAATGGTGCAAAAGAACCCACTTCATGATGGAGAGCCTACGCATGGGTTTGAGGATCTGTACCAAAACAGGTCAGACCCAGACCACAAATGTGGTGATAATGGCTGACAGTGCTGCCCGGTAATGATGAATGACTCATATGGAAACATCTCCAAATTCAGGCTGTGTGTGCCCCAGTAAACACCACCTCTTACTCCTCAGAGACCCAGATATCCCCAGCCTTTTGTGCTGTCCCTGCATCTGCTATTCTGAGGACTGTCTGGATATTCAGGAAAAGGAGGGTCAGGTGCTTCTGTGCCTAGATACGCTCGTCCGCTCACCCCGACCTCCACCCCTGGGAGCCAGACCCCCTGCCCCCCCTCAACACACACTAGCATCACCCACTGGGCCCTCAAATGGTACCAACAGTCACACCATGGTGGATCCCTCTCCGCTCCCCTAGCTACCCCAGCCTGACCAGAGTCTAGGCTGGTCGCTTGAGTCTAGCTCTGATCCTCACCTATGGCTTTTCAGAGGGAACTGTAAGGGAGCTGGGGAGGTAGTGGGACCAGAGACTTCCCTCTGCCAGCTGAGAGGGTGACAGCTGGGGTGGGGGGAGAACATGCCCAGCGCCTGCTTCTGTAGAGCAGAGACATCACTGCCCCTGGGTCGCCCTAGTAACGGGTAAGAAAGGCAGAGGACAGGGAAGGGAAGTCGCACAAACTCTCCTCTCCCTTCCTCCCCACCATCCAGGCCCAAGGCCACCTTTCCCGCAGTGATGTGAGCACGCAGCCTTCCCGCGCAGAGAGGGCAGAATCACTCCCGCCCCCTGCCGGGCAGGACTCCCCCACACGGAGGGAACAAACCCCTGGGCTCTAGAAGAGACCCGGGTTCTATGCCTGGCATAGGCATCTCCCTGACCTGTTCCCTCATCTGTACGGTGGGGATCACGATGCCACCCAGCTCGGGCGGGCAACGCAGTGGCAGACTGGTTCCTGCAGGAGATGGAACCGCGCTTGGAAGGTTGAGAAGAACGGGGATCCTGCCAGCCATAGGTGGGAATGGAAAGAGTTCCTAAAACGACCTAACAGTGTAGTTGGGGCGGGAACAGAGCCGAGAGTGCAAACCTAAGTTCCCTCTCAAAAGACCGGGTCCCTCATCTCTGTGGTCCCCTTACCATCAGTCCCTGAGACAGAACCCAGCGTCCTTCTGTGAGCTGACGGATCCCCTCTCTAGTTAAGGAGCGACGGGCCTCTGGGGCCCGGGGACCCGAGTCGCGCCCCCCAGCCCGGCGATCGGCTGCAGCGCGCCCGGTGGCCGCGGGGCGGAGCCCGAGGACCGGAGACGCGCGTGCGCGGGGCCTCGGCCGCGGGGTGGGAGCCAGCGCGCCGCGCCCTCGGTCGCCTCTCTCCCGAGCTGCGCTGCCGGGCTCGGGACGCGTCCCCAGATCCCGTGGCCCGCCGCGGGGGAGCCCGCCTGGGACGCGGGACGCGAGGGCGCGGGGATCCCGGGCTCCGGGGCGGGACCGAGGGGGCCGGAGTCATCTGCGCAGACCAAGGCGGGTCCCCTTCCCAGCACGGGCACCCGGGACCCTGCCCCCCAGCCTGCACCCCCCACACACCCCCCTGCAGAGACGGCAGGCCCAGGGCACCCCTACCTACCGCTGGGAGTGACCAAGGCGGGTGGGGAGACCATAGGAGGACACGGAAAAGGCACCTCAGGCGCCACAAATTAAAAGGACGACGGGGCAAGAGGCGGTTGGATTAGGGGAGCGGGGACTTTGGAAGAAAAGGGCGGTGGGGTCGGTGGGAGGCGTTGGAGGCGCGAGCCACTGCAAACATCATTTTATGGAGGGTCTGTGGACCCTTTCCGGGCTTCAATTCTCTTTGCGTGCGTTTGATTAAATCGCTGCTGGTTGTTTCTTGCAGATAAAAGTGATGCGAATCGATTGTAGAAAGTCTGAGAATTTGCAACACAATTCAGAAAATTAGAAATGGCTCCTAATGTTATCATCCAGGGACAGTCATCTGTAACCAAACTGTATGTAAATGGGTATCCTGCTTTTAAGCTGTAGCATTCTATCAAGGTCGCTTTCCCATACCCTCAAATAATTTGTGAAAGCATTTTTGAAGTTGTATCATGTTTAAGTGGAAGAGGACATGCCCACTCGTTCAGCCAATTCTTTATTTGCTGGAAGGTTAGGCTGTCAATCTCTAAATAGTCTTCCCAGGCTGCAGCCAACATCCTGGCACAAGAGTCTGTGCCAACACATGCTTCGTCTTTAGGATCAGAACTAAGAGTAGAATCATTGAGTGAATATACAAATTCTTTTTCTCAAATGTATTTGAATTCTAAAAGAAGTACCAGGTCCTTGCAAAAGATTAAAGCAGTCCTCAGGATACAAGAGAGAACACTGAGCTCCTACCCCCACTCTGTCTGGCTGCCCTCAGGTGACACTCACTGTTCCAAGCTTTTTTTTTTTTTTTTTTTTTTTTAATGTTTTATTTATTTCTGAGAGAGGTGGGGGAGAGAAAGAGCAGTGGAAGGGCAGAGAGAGAGGGAGACACAAAATCCGAAGCAGGCTCCAGGCTCTGCGCTGTCAGTACAGAGCCCGAGGTGGAGCTCGAACTCGTGAACCTCGAATCATGACCTGAGCTGAAGTCGGAGCCACCCAGACACCCCCACGGCTCAAACTTTTGTACTGAAGGTTCGAGATTTTCCCATATGCACTGAGAGAGAAACATACCCTAAGGTGACTATGTGTATATCATAGGGGAACAGCAAATCACACAACCAAAGCTCGGATTTGTTTGAAATCAAATAAATCACTGTAAGAAAAATACACATTCCCGGTAGACAAAACCAGCTAATCAAATAACATCAGGAACGATGTCGGGACTGAGGGCCTGGTCTTGTCTCCCACTGTCCCCATGTCTGCTTTGGTGGTCACAGGGATAAAAACCTGGCGCACTCCCTGTGAGCGGAAAGCCCTCAGACTCTTGAGGTTGGGAGGCCCCAGAGTGGGTTGGTGCAGGTTGAATGGGAGCCCTGATGCCAGTGCCATTACAGCCCATGATTCCGGAGGACAGGGGCCCAAGGGCCCGAGGAAGGAGTGGCCTATTTGGTGGGACCTGGAGCAAAGACTTGAGGTCTTCAGCTTACCTGGGAGCCTAGCCTTCCAAGCCAAGAGGTGTCTTCCCTGCCCAGATCTGGCCATCCCTGACTCCCACGGCCCTGTTGGATTGAAGAGCTCCCCTCCATATGGCTGGGGGGTAACTGCCTCTCCTTTCACCCTCCCCCGGTAGTATGAGAGCCCAGAGGCTTCCTCCACTTCCCCCCGACAGAAAGACACTCTTGACGCCAGCCCTCAGAGCTGAGCTGAGAGAAACCACAGGGCTTGGTGCATGTGGGCAAAGAAAGGTTACAGATCATTTGAGATGAGCCAGAAGTCTGAGAGATCATGTAGCAGGGTCCTGGGGAAGGCCGAAGCATTGGGTCACCAATGAAGGGGACCCCCAGGCTCTCGCACCCTGAACTGACCTCAGGATCTGCATCAAGGAACCGGGATGGAAGCAGATGTCCAGGAGCTCAGCCAGGGGCTACCCAGCACCCTGTGCTTTGAGTGTCGGTGCAGGTGGGCCCACGTTCAACAGGCAAGTCTGGGCTTCTAACATGGTGGGGGTGGCGACTGTCGGTGTCTGTGTCTATGCAAGGAGTGCCCATCTTCTCCCAGGCCTCACTGCATATAGGACAGCGCCCTCCCACAGGCCTTTCCAAGGGCCTGGCTCTGGACCAGTGGAGAGCTGAGTAGGTCTCATTCCCTCTGCCAGTACAGAAGGCAATGTCCTGCGAAGCCCTCTCAGCCCCGGCTCTGACTACACCCCAACCTATCCTTCAGGCCAGAAATCCTCGTAGAAGCCTACACTGAATCCCCTTATCCACTAGGTCCCCGGTGTCCCTGCCTGGCCCTGTTCCATCACAGATGGGACAACATCATCTCTGGTCTCAGGGATGGCAGGGCCCTGCCACCCAGGTCTTATATTCTGGTGAGGTGCCAAGACGGATAACAATACAGAAAGATGGATTAGTCCCGGGTGTGGGGAGAGAACCTTGGCCTGGGAGTCAGGTGCCTTGATTTTATACTTTTGTCTTTGTAAAAGGGGGCAATAGTGTTCACCATGTAGACTGTTACAAGGATTGGAAACAGCAAGTCATGTAAGGTACTTCAGCCCCTCCCCAGTAAGTTCCTTTTCTGGAATATTTTTCCACCTCCTACTTAAGGGACTTTTAGATGATGCCTATGACAGTGCTTGCAGAGATGTGTTTTTCACACTGCCTGTTGATGGTCGCGGGTCTGATGAGGTGGGCTCCCTCCCTCCTTAGATCTGAGGGCAGAGTTGACATCCCCCAAGTGAACCCCTAGGGTCCCCCCCCCCCACAACGAAGCACATGAAAGGGCATGTGATTAAAAGTCTCGGTCTGTGCCTAATTAAGTGCTCAGGTGTTCATCATTATCATAACAATTATGTTTTTTCTTTCCTAATATTATTTGATTAGCTGGTTTTGTCTACCGGGAATGTGTATTTTTCTTACAGTGATTTATTTGATTTCAAACAAATCCGAGCTTTGGTTGTGTGATTTGCTGTTCCCCTATGATATACACATAGTCACCTTAGGGTATGTTTCTCTCTCAGTGCATATGGGAAAATCTCGAACCTTCAGTACAAAAGTTTGAGCCGTGGGGGTGTCTGGGTGGCTCCGACTTCAGCTCAGGTCATGATTTCGAGGTTCACGAGTTCGAGCTCCACCTCGGGCTCTGTACTGACAGCGCAGAGCCTGGAGCCTGCTTCGGATTTTGTGTCTCCCTCTCTCTCTGCCCTTCCACTGCTCTTTCTCTCCCCCACCTCTCTCAGAAATAAATAAAACATTAAAAAAAAAAAAAAAAAAAAAAAAAAGCTTGGAACAGTGAGTGTCACCTGAGGGCAGCCAGACAGAGTGGGGGTAGGAGCTCAGTGTTCTCTCTTGTATCCTGAGGACTGCTTTAATCTTTTGCAAGGACCTGGTACTTCTTTTAGAATTCAAATACATTTGAGAAAAAGAATTTGTATATTCACTCAATGATTCTACTCTTAGTTCTGATCCTAAAGACGAAGCATGTGTTGGCACAGACTCTTGTGCCAGGATGTTGGCTGCAGCCTGGGAAGACTATTTAGAGATTGACAGCCTAACCTTCCAGCAAATAAAGAATTGGCTGAACGAGTGGGCATGTCCTCTTCCACTTAAATATGATACAACTTCAAAAATGCTTTCAACAAATTATTTGAGGGTATGGGAAAGCGACCTTGATAGAATGCTACAGCTTAAAAGCAGGATACCCATTTACATACAGTTTGGTTACAGATGACTGTCCCTGGATGATAACATTAGGAGCCATTTCTAATTTTCTGAATTGTGTTGCAAATTCTCAGACTTTCTACAATTGATTCGCATCACTTTTATCTGCAAGAAACAACCAGCAGCGATTTAATCAAACGCACGCAAAGAGAATTGAAGCCCGGAAAGGGTCCACAGACCCTCCATAAAATGATGTTTGCAGTGGCTCGCGCCTCCAACGCCTCCCACCGACCCCACCGCCCTTTTCTTCCAAAGTCCCCGCTCCCCTAATCCAACCGCCTCTTGCCCCGTCGTCCTTTTAATTTGTGGCGCCTGAGGTGCCTTTTCCGTGTCCTCCTATGGTCTCCCCACCCGCCTTGGTCACTCCCAGCGGTAGGTAGGGGTGCCCTGGGCCTGCCGTCTCTGCAGGGGGGTGGGGGGGTGCAGGTTGGGGGGCAGGGTCCCGGGTGCCCGTGCTGGGGAGGGGACCCGCCTTGGTGTGCGCAGATGACTCCGGCCCCCTCGGTCCCGCCCCGGAGCCCAGGCTCCCCGCGCCCTCGCGTCCCGCGTCCCAGGCGGGCTCCCCCGCGGCGGCGCCACGGGATCTGGGGACGCGTCCCGAGCCCGGCAGCGCAGCTCGGGAGAGAGGCGACCGAGGGCGCGGCGCGCTGGCTCCCACCCCGCGGCCGAGGCCCCGCGCACGCGCGTCTCCGGTCCTCGGGCTCCGCCCCGCGGCCACCGGGCGCGCTGCAGCCGATCGCCGGGCTGGGCGGCGCGGCTCCGGTCCCCGGGCTCCCGAGAAGCCGGTGGTCAGCTCGCTCCCCGGCCACCCGCCAGTCCGCCCCCGCTCCCGGGGTCGGTGCGGGAGCGCGCGCTGAAGGCGATGCCTGGGGGCGCGGGCCCCTTTCCGCCCTCCGGACCTTCAACTTTGTCAGCCTGGACTTCCTGGCCTCGAGGACCTTCTGGCCCCTTTTTGCCAGGTTTCCCGGTGCGTGTGAGGTGGGTGGGGCCGGAGCTCCCGCGGCCCGAGGCTCCTTAACTAGGGAGAGGACAAACTAGGATATTGGGAGGAAGGATGTTGTGTTTTCTCCGTGGAGCGCACTGTGTTGAAGCCGGGGTTGGGTACCCCTGCCTGACCACCAGCGGGAATGGGAGCCTGATGGGGAGGCGTGCTGGGCAGCAGAACGGAGCACTGGCCAGGCTTCGAAGATCTTCAGTCTTGTGTCTCCTAAAGCGCACTTACTGCTTGTTGGGCACCCTAGAGTTAAAAAAAAAAAAAAAAAAAAAAATTCTTTTTTTAAATGCTTATTTATTTCTGAGAGAGAGAGAGAGAGAGCATGAGCAGGAGTGGGACAGGGAGAGAGGGAGACACAGAATCCCAAGCAGGCTCCAGACTCTGACCTGTCAGCACAGAACCCAATGTGGGGCTCGAACTCCCAAACTGCAAGATCATGACCTGAGTTGAAGTCTTATGCCCTCCGACCTCATGCCCAACCGAATGAGCCACGCAGGCGCCCCTGGCACCCCAGAGTTTATATTCTGGTCAGTATCACCATCCTCTTAGACATCTCTGTCCCTCCTGAGGGAGAGTGGGAGGAGGGATCAGGATTCAAGGCTGGGCCAGATGTGGCTGAGAAACGGACTGCCCCAGGGGTCCCTGTAGCCAGGGCTTTGTGGAGGAAACTGATCACATATATTATGGCAAATCTGTGCGTTTGATTTACACCGGCATGGTAGATTAAGCATGCTTCTGCTCCTTCTTTCACACCAAACCCCACAGACCGACAGGAAAGGTGGGGTGCCGGCTTCATACTATGTCAAAAACAGAAATGCCGAAGATTTCCTATAATACGGAGATCAGTCAAGAACAGCCTTCCCGAGGAAGAAAATCACAGCACACATTTCTGTAGAAGACTGTTCTGGAGCATGAGTCAGGGTGGCTGCCTCTGGAGCAGGGAGCGGTGCCTGGCTTCCCCCTCAGTCACTGCTGCTGAGCAGCAGGCGTGAGCGACACTCGCAGAAATGTTTTCACAGAGGGTGGGCCCCATGACTGGGAAGGAAGGATCTAGATGTCCTCGCACGCAGAAGACGAACTCCCAGCTCATCCCTTCTGGCGGTGCACCGTCCTGCCAGTGGAAGCTCTAACGTCCTGAGAGTTAATTGAGCAAACATGAGACATGTGAAGGAGTACAATTAGTTCAATTAGGATGACCGGCAGTGAGACACGTGGGCAGGTCCCAACGACCCACGCCTCCTGATGTCCGTGTCCTTGGTGGTCCCCTCTCACGTTGGCCCTGGGCTGGCCTATGACCTGCTTCAGTTGGTGCATGGAGGCAGAAGTGTGCCAGTTCCGGGTTTAAATCTTATGTTCTCTGTTTGTGCTTTTGGCAGCTCTGAATCACCATTTAAGAAGTCCAGGTACCCTGCTGGCCAGATGAAGTAGAGAGACGGAACACACAGGCCCTTAGACTACACGGAGAGAGAGAAGCTTGACTGTCCCGGCTGACCCCACCTCAGCTGACCTGCCAGCTGAATGCAGCTATATGGGCCACCAGCAAGACCGACAGAACCGCCCACTGAGCCTGCCAAGAATACAGAACCGGGGCGCCTGGGTGGCGCAGTCGGTTAAGCGTCCGACTTCAGCCAGGTCACGATCTCGCGGTCCGTGAGTTCGAGCCCCGCGTCAGGCTCTGGGCTGATGGCTCGGAGCCTGGAGCCTGTTTCCGATTCTGTGTCTCCCTCTCTCTCTGCCCCTCCCCCGTTCATGCTCTGTCTCTCTCTGTCCCAAAAATAAATAAAAAACGTTGAAAAAAAAATTAAAAAAAAAAAAAAAAGAATACAGAACCATGAGCCACGAGCCATAGTTGTTTCAAGCCACTTAGTTTCGGGTAGTTTGTTAAACCGCAGCGAAAGACCGAAACAGGGTGCAAGATAACATCACACGCAGAAGGCCTGGGAATTAAACATTTGTTGGGGGCAAAAAACTATTTTTCAGGGGCACCTGGATGGCTCAGTTAACCACCCAACTCTTGATTTTGGCTCGGGTCATGATCTCACAGTTTGTGAGTTCAAGCCCCGCATCAGGCTCTGTGCTGACAGCTCAGAGCCTGGAGCCTGCTTCGAATTCTGTGTCTCCCTCCCTCTCTGTTCCTCCCCTGCTTGCACTCTTTGTCTCTCTCTCAAAAATAAATAAAGATTAAATATATTTTTTAAATAAATAAACTTAAAAAAAATTTTTTTAAGTATTTTTCAAGGGCGCCTGGGTGACTCAGTCGGTTAAGCGTCCGACTTCCGCTCAGGTCATGATCTCACGGTTTGTGAGTTTGAGCCCCGGGTCGGGCTCTGTGCTGACAACCTAGAGCCTGCTTTGGATTCTGTGTCTCCCTCTCTCTCTTCCCTTCCCCTGCTCGTGCTCTGTCTCTGTCTCTCAAAAATAAATAAACATTTAAAAAAATTAAAAAATAAAAAGTATTTTTCAATTTTTTTTCTTATATGGTCTCGTGTGCTTATTCTTTAAGAATACCAATAACATTTATGGGGCGCCTGGGTGGCTCAGTCGGTTAAGCATCCGACTTCAGCTCAGGTCATGATCTCACGGTCCGTGAGTTCGAGCCCCACGTCGGGCTCTGGGCTGATGGCTCAGAGCCTGGAGCCTGCTTCCGATTCTGTGTCTCCCTCTCTCTCTGCCCCTCCCCCGTTCATGCTCTGTCTCAAAAATAAATAAATGTTAAAAAAAAATTTTTTTTAAAAGAATACCAGTAACATTTAGAATCACATTGTGAAGTTGCAAAGATGCCATTAACATTTTTTGTTACAAAAGTAATATGTGTATCTGTTCATAATAACATGTCAAACAATGCAAAAGGCATCATAATAATTTCCCTCTCTTCCATCCCACTGACACAACCACTGTTTAGAGTTTAGTATGTACCCTTGCATACCATTCGTTATGCTTCTAGAAACATAAAAATATATACCCAGAGTCATGATTTTTTCTTTTCACTTTATAATAATGAATATTGGATCATACAATTGACATTACTTATGAAATTTGCTTTTCTTAAGAGGAAATCATAGAAATGCTTCCTGGTCAATAAACACAAATCTCCACCATTTAATTTTTAAAATTTAGCTCTCCTTTCTTTTATCACACAGTAGTTTAAAGAGCTAAATTATTCCAGAAGGCTGGTTATGAAAAGTGTTAGCGTCCCACAGCCCCCTTTATTTGTTCTTCAGAGGCAACCCCCTTTGATCTTTTTTTGGCTCAAAATAACATGTTTATATAGCTGCTTATTCATTTTTCAATTTGGAGACATTATCTACTTCCCAGCATGGATGATAAGGATTTATAACCTCCCATCCCTGTCTCATGAACATGCTCACTTCCCCACACATTTGCAATAGAATTAGATCTTAAGTATGGCTGGAAATATAATACGCTAGATCAATATTCCATGTTTACATTAGGGGGACCATGTAAAACCCTATTCACAACTGAAACTCATAGAACGCTATGAATACTCCTTTTCTGAACAATTTTTAAAAAGTAATCTCCACACCCAATGTGGGGTTCGAACTCACAACCCCAACATCAAGAATCACATCCTCTGCGGGCTGAGCCAGCCGGGGGTGGGGGAGCTATCCACACCTGCAGCCCACTCTCACCCTGGGGAGTCCTTTGGCATCTCTCTTGAATTGGATTCCTGATTCCTGTGTCCTGTGTCTTTTCTTTCTTGGCTTCTGTCCTCATTTTGGTAGAGGATATGTTCCAGTAGCTTCCTGAGAAGGGTCGTGTGGCAGGTAAGTGTTTTCAGGATTTGCACATCTTGAATTTTTTCATTTGGTTCACACAAAACTACTAGTTTTCCTGGCTACAAAATTCTAAGAAATAACTTTCCCTCAGAGAAGTTATGGTTCACGGTCTTCCAATTTCCAGTGTTGCTCCTGAGAGGTCTAAACCTTTCTGATTTTTGATCTTTCATATGTGAACTTTTCTCTCTCTCTCTCGTGGGAAGCTTGTAGGGTCTTCTCTGGATCACTAGTATTTGCGTTTTGTGATGCTGTGCTTTGATATGAATCTATTTTATCTTTGCTGAAGAGATCTCTTCTGAAAGCTTGTGGTCCGCTCCAACCGGAAATGCTCAAAATCCACATTTGGCGATGGGCTATCGCTGGGGAAAGCCTTGTTACCAGGGGGGGCAGAGAGCGAGTGACCCTTTCTGCTTATGTTTGAGAATGGGGCACTAAAAACGTATTGGAATAGCTGAGTTCATGAGTGGGCTTATCTCCAGTGGACTCGTGTGGAAGTCAGGCTGGATCTTTTGTGCATCTTTCCTCATGAGCTAGTTGGACTCTCTAAGAAGGACCCCTTGACCTCTCGCCCATGGGGCTGAAGCGTCATGGCCGGAGTTTGGGCACTAAGTGGAAGAAGAGGTTTGGGAAGGTGGTCTTAAAATTTAATTTATGTAAATATCCCTTATCCTCCTGGTTGTTGAACAGTGGTCCTGCCCTTAGCTACACCTGACATCTTGTGGCTCAGAGACCATGTATTCTAACCTCTCCATCAGATAAACCCCCAGTTTTCTTTGGGGAATTGGAAAGGAAGGTTGCTCAGCTGTGTTGAATGGGAAGAGTCTGAGGACGAACCTGTTTCTTAAAAAGGATCTTAAATAACCCTCCTTCCTCCCCTCCTTTTTTTTTCCAACCTTACCTTCTCCCCCATTTCCAGACGTATCTGGCACCTTCCATACCAGAGGGAACCATGTAAAACTCAGGGTTGCCCTAGGCTTTTTCCACTACTAGGTTCACAGGCAGCTTCTTCAGGTCAGTTATCACTCACCATTTGTTTCCGGCTTCCAAAATTTTGTGGATCCTGTGTCCTATCTCAATCACCATGCTTGTCTTTTAATGTCTGTAAATGTCCCTTTGGATGTGATAAACAGAAACTTGGCTCCACCTAAAGAAATCAAGTGTGGTGGTGATGGTAAAAATGAAAGTGACAGTAAAATCTATTTTTTCCTTATTTTTAATCTCTCTAAAGAGACTTACTATAAAGATTAGCTCAAAACGGATCATAGACCTAAGTGTAAAACTATAAAACTTCTAGAAAACACAGGAGACAATATTTTTGATTTTAGGTTAGGCAGAAATCTTCTTAACACCACACCAAAAGCATGATCCATAAGAGGAAAAAAAATTTATAAAACTGGATTTCATCAAAACTAAAAACCTACGCTGTTCAGATGACACTGTTCAGAGAAAAAAAGGATAAGCCATAGGCTGAGAGATAATATTTGCAAAACATGTATCTGATAAAGGCTTTGGACCTAGAATATGTAAATAAGTCTCCAAACTCAATAATAAGAAAACAAACAGCCTAATAATAAAAGGGCCAAGAACAGGTGCTTCCGTAAGGGAGATGTATTCATGATAACAAACACATGAAAAAATTCGCAGATCATTACTCTTTAGAGAAATGCAAATTTAAAAAGCCACAATGAGATACCACTAACATGTCTATTAAAATAGCTAAAAACAGGGGCACCTGGGTGGCTTAGTTGGTTGAGCATCCCACTATGGCTTAGGTCATGATCTCGTGGTTCATGGGTTCGAGCCCCAGATCGGGCTGGCTGCTCTCAGCGCAAAAGCCCACTTTGGATCCTCTGTCCCCCTCTCTCTGCCCCTCCCCTGCTTGCACTCTCTCAAAAATAAACAAAAACAAATAAATAAAATAGCTAAAAACCACAGTTTGGCAGTTTCTAATAAGATTAAACATATACTTAACAATTTTTTGTAAAGCTAAGCACACACCCACCTAGTGTAAGGTTCAGCAATTCCCCTAAGTATTTATCCAAGTGAAGAGAAAGTTTAAGTTCACACAAATATCTGTACAAGGATGTCTATGGTGGCTTCATCCACAATTGCCAAGAACTGGAAATAACCCAAATGCTCTTCAGCTGGTGAATAAATAAACAAATTATGACACACCCATACAAGGGAAAACTTCCCAGCAACAAAAAGAAATCGACTGTAGATATATGCAATCGCATGAATCTCAAACGCATTATGGTTAAATGAAAGAAGCCAGGCTCGAGAGGCTATATATTGTATGATTCCATTTATATGACAGTCGGGATAACTATTGGGCAAAACTATGGGAAATAAAACGTATCAGTGGCTTTTGGGGGCTGGGGGGAAACTGACAACATAAACACACAGAGAATTCTGGGAGGTGATTGTGGTGGTGGTTTCACAACTGTATGCATTTGTCAAAAATAATAGAACTGCGGGGCACCTGGGTGGCTCAGTCGGTTAAGCGTCTGACTTGATTTCAGCTCAGGTCATGATCTTACGGTTTGTGAGTTTGAGCCTCGCATGGGGTTCTGTGCTGACAGCACAGAGCCTGCTTGGGATTCTTCCCTCTCTCTCTGCCCCTTCCTCCCCTCACTCTCTATCTCTCTCAAAATAAATTTAAAAATAAACTTAAAAAAAAACCAGAACTGTATCTAAAAAGAGTAAATTTGTATGATAATTACACTTCAACCAAATATTGCTAAAATAAATCCATTTCATTTCCTTTAGCAGTGCTTTGGCAAGGAGAAAAATATGTGCATATATTCAATCTGTAGTCTTTACCTCAAAACCATTCCATACGCATTAAATTTTTTTTTTCATTTTATTTATTTGAGAGAGTGAGAGCAAACAGGGGAAAAGAACAGGGGCAGAGAGAAAGAGAGACTCTCAAGCAGGCTTCAAGCCCAGTGCGGAGCCCAACTTTGGGCTCGATTCCACAACCCTGGGATCACGATCTGAGCTGCAATCAAGAGTCATACGCTCGGGGCGCCTGGGTGGCGCAGTCGGTTAAGCGTCCGACTTCAGCCAGGTCACGATCTCGCGGTCCGTGGGTTCGAGCCCCGCGTCGGGCTCTGGGCTGATGGCTCGGAGCCTGGAGCCTGTTTCCGATTCTGTGTCTCCCTCTCTCTGTGCCCCTCTCCCGTTCATGCTCTGTCTCTCTCTGTCCCAAAAATAAATAAAAAACGTTGAAAAAAAAAAAAAGAGTCATAATGCTCAACCAACCAAGCCACCCAGGCGCCCCTCCATATACATTTTTAAAGTAGCTTCATAATTTCTATTGCTAGGTTCACTACACTTTTTTATTGCAAGACACTACACAGAATAAGGCAAGGTATTACAGACATTTAGAAATACTGCTTTGTCGCTCTCCTGTTCTATGAAACTATTTGATCCAAATTGTTCCTTTGGTATCATGCTTCTTGTTTTCACCACTGGAACTAACCATTTGAGCACTTCCATCTGAGCAACTTGAAAATAAGCAATTTTTGCATCACGTAGGACGGTGTTCCTGGAAATTTTATCCCAGGAGACCCGCCAGCTATTTGTGACCTGCACGATGTAACCACCTGTTGCACAAATTTTTTTTTTAAATTTTTTTTTAACGTTTATTTTTGAGACAGAGAGAGACAGAGCATGAACGGGGGAGCGGCAGAGAGAGAGGGAGACACAGAATCGGAAGCAGGCTCCAGGCTCTGAGCCATCAGCCCAGAGCCCGACGCGGGGCTCGAACTCACGGTCCGTGAGATCGTGACCTGAGCTGAAGTCGGACGCTTAACCGACTGAGCCACCCAGGCGCCCCTGTTGCACAAATTTTTAACGTATAGGGGCGCCCAGCTGGGTCAGTGAGTGGGGTGGGTGACTCTTGATCTCGGGTTGTGAGTTTGAGCCCCACGTTAGGCATGGAGCCTACTTAAAAAAAAAAACCTTTAAAAATAAAATGTTTTCCTTGTGCAAATATAAAACAGACCATATAGGGGCACCTGGGTGGCTCGTTCGGTTGAACGTCTGACCAGCTCAGGTCATGATCTCACAGTTCGTGGGTTCGAGCCCCGTGTCGGGCTCTGTGCTGACAGCGCAGAGCCTGGAGCCTGCTTCCTATTCTGTGTCTCCCTCTCTCTCTGCTCCTCCCCCGTTCGTGCTCTGTCTCTCTCTGTCTCACGGATGCGAGATCATGACCTGAGCCAAAGTCAGACACTCAATAAACTGAGCCACCGAGGCGCCCCCCTGTTATTATTGTTTTAAACTCCAGAACTTACATCTTTCAACCCTACATTTCTAACATCTGGACTTTTTTTTCAAAACCGCAGTGCCATTATGATGTCTAAAATAATAATAATAATAATAATAATAATAATGTTTTGATATCACCTAACCATCTAACACCTAGTCCATTTCTTTCCTGATTTTCCAAATTTTCCAAAAATGTCTTTTTGCAGTTGGCCCATTTGAATCTGGGTCTGGTCAAGTCCACACACTTTTATTTTATGTATTTATTTTTTAAATTAATTTTTTGGAGGTGATAAATAGTCTTTTTTTTTAAGTTTATTTATTTAAGCCCTACACCCAATGTAGGGCTTGAACTCACGACCCTGAGATCAAGTCTCATGCTCCACCAACTGAGCCAGCCAGGCACCCTAAGTCCACACACTTTTAATCGAGAGTATTCCTTGCTCTCACGCTTCTTCATACTATTATCTTGTTAAAGACATCAGGCTGGTTTTCCTATACAATGTCCCATATTCTAGATTTGTCTGTTTGTGACTTTGTGATGGTACTGAACTTGTCCCTTATCTTCTGTATTTCCTGTGAACATGAAATTAGATCTAAAGGCTTGATGAGCGGGGTACCTGGGTGGCTCCATAGGTTAAGGGTGGGAATCTTGATTTCAGGTCAGGTCATGATCTCTCATTTCATGAGTTCGAGACCCACGTCTGGCTCTTTACCCCTCCCCTCCTTGCTCTCTCTCTCTCTCTTTCTCTCAAAATAAATAAACTTAAAGAAAAAAGACGATTAATGTTTAACTTTTCTATTGGATAAGGATATTTCGGTGGTGCTGAGTGGTGGTGCTAAGTACTTCACATCACATGTCCCCACAAGGCACATTATGTCAGATTGTCCCATTCTTAGTGATGCCAACATTGACCTGTGGCTTCTGTTGGTAACAGCTCAAAGTCTCCATTATAAATTTGCCTACAACTTTTCATTTATTCCATGGTTTAAAACATAACCTGATTCTCTTAATATATAGAAAAATGTGGAGATGCATAGAAGAGAAAATGACCATTCATGTTCCTGCCACCAAAGACCATGATAAACGCTGCCTTTTAGGTAATTTCTTTCCATTTAGTGCATTCATTTTTCCTTGCTGGGGTCATAGTGATGTAAAATTTTATATTCTACAGAAGCGCTAAAACGTTATGAATGTTACTTTAATTGCAGCAAATGTACTAATTGTCAGTGTTACTAAAACTTCTGGGCCTGACTAGGGTAAGACAGGCAATAGGGAAAAGCCTTGATTTTCTCCAAGGCGGGGGGTTGGGGAGCGGGGTGGGGGTTGAGGGGTGACAAAGGAGAGCTCTGCTGCTGTCCCCTACAGCACTCATTCCCACTAGGTCCCTCAGGCTTTGAAGCTTCACCCCTGCCTTTCACTCACTCATGGAGAGAAGTACCCTTTGACTCTGGCACCCCGATCTTGAAACTACCCATATAAAAGCACAAATGAGGAACATATATTTATCGCAGCATTTTTTTTAAGTTTATTTGATTATTTTGAGAGAGACAGAGAGAGTGCAAGTCATGGGAGTGGCAGAGAGAGAGGGAGAGAGAATCCCAAGCAGGCTCCACACTGTCAGCACAGAGCCCGACTTGGAGCTCGAACTTAGGAACCGTGAGATCATGACCTGAGCCAAAGTCAGACGCTTAACCAACTGAGCCACCCGAGCGCCCCTGAGGTTTCTTTTCTAAGGGCACGAATCCTATTTATGAGGACTCCACCCTTACCACCTAATTACCTCTCAAAGGCCCTTCTTCTTCGTCCTCTCTCTTCCTCTTCCTCTCCTTCTCCTTCTCCTCCTCCTCCTCCTTTTTTTTTTTGAGTAATCTCTACACCCAAAGTGGAGCCCCATCTCAGTACTCTGAGATCAAGAATCACACGCTCTGCTGACTGAACCAGCCAGGGGCTAACCCCTCCCCACTTCCTAATACCATCACACTGGGGATTGGGTTTCAACATATGGATTTTGGAGAGAAGGAACATAAACATTCAGTTTATAGCACCAGCCAAGCGAGTGTTAGCTTTTGCCGGAAGTAGTACAGCTTGGTTTTTTTTTGTTGTTTTTTTTTTTTTTGGTGCTCTCCCCAAAACCTTTGTGGTCCACCTTCACTCCTTCTCACAAAACCCAGTGTTCAAAATGCAATTCTGATAATGGTTGAAATTGTGGTCTCGTTTCAACAGTAATGGGCTCAGTTTTTCAGCTGCCTGAATCTATCGCTTTTGGGGTGCACTGTATTATACTATACTATTATATTGCTTGTTATATTGTTTTGTATATACTATTGATTTGTTTTATAATGAGTATGTATTCTTTTATTTGTTTATTTGTATAAAGGGTGGGGGGCACTGTTGTTTGCCTGATATGCCGTTTTCCCATCACGTACATTTTTTTAAGTTTATTTATTTTGAGAGAGAGACAATGCAAGCAGGGTAGGGGCAGAGAGAGAGAGGGAGACACAGAACCCAAAGCAGGCTTCAGGCTCTGAGCTGTCAGATGCGGGGCTCGGACTCAAGAACCCTGAGATCAAGACTTGAGCCAAAGTCAGACGCTTAACCGACTGAGCTGCCCAGTGCCCTGAGGAACATTTTGGAAATAGCAAGGCCCAGGGGCACCTGGCTGGCTCAGTCAGTAGAACATGTGACAACTGGCTCCACTCTGGCCATGGTCTTTGTAAAACCTGTTCTCAGAGCAATGGAATGTTCAGCCAGGCTTGAAACCCACTGCATTAGATCTTAATAATTCCGTTTTCAGTAATTTAGCCTAAAAAATCAGATGACAAAGGTTCAAGGACTTTCATTGCTATATTATGATATATTTTAAAGGTTATAAGTCTAAGCCTCTTATTTTCCAATGGAATATTCCACATACTTTAAAAATCATGTTTTTGAAGGATGTGGGAATGTGATCCTGATGTAGGGTGCAAAACCACATACGGTGTGATCATGTAACATTTATGGAAAAAAATGTTAATCTTTGAAAGATAGTCCCTGGGGGCATCTGGGAGGCTCAGTCAGTGGAGTTTTTGACTCTTGATCTCCGGGTTGGGAGTTCTAGCCCTATGTTGGGCGTAAGATTACTTAAAAATAAAATTTAAAAAGTAGAAAGAAAGAAAGAAAGAAAGAAAGTCAGTCCCTGGGATATGGATTGTGAGCCATTTGTATTTTTGCTTTACTCTTTTTTGTTACTTTGTAACTGTCCAACAATGAACATGCATTAATTTTAACAGGGACGAGGAGGGGAAAAACAAACAAACAAAAAACTTGTGCTATGTTGTTTTTTTTCCCCAATATATGAAGTTTATTGTCAAATTGGTTTCCATACAACACCCAGTGCTCATCCCAAAAGGTGCCCTCCTCCATACCCATCACCCACCCTCCCCTCCCTCCCACCCCCGTGTGCTATGCTGTTTTAAAGAAATACAAGGAGGGGCGCCTGGGTGGCTCAGTCGGCTAAGCGGCCGACTTTGGCTCAGGTCATGATCTCACGGTCAGTGAGTTCGAGCCCCGCATCGGGCTCTGTGCTGACAGCTCAGAGCCTGGAGCCTGTTTCAGATTCTGTGTCTCCCTCTCTCTCTGACCCTCCCCCGTTCATGCTCTGTCTCTCTCTGTCTCAAAAATAAATAAACGTTAAAAAAAAATTTAAAAAAAAAAAAGAAAGAAAGAAATACAAGGAGAAACTGACAACCTAGGAAGAGAACTTAGTCACCACCTCTCCAGATACGCGGTCCTAAATTATTCTGCCTTCAGATATCCCTGCCTCCAGCCTCTTGTTCTCACCCCTTGTGGCTCTTCCGTCCCGTGCCTCCCCTTTTCCATCCTCCGCTCAGCCAAGACACCTTTTTCCAGATACTTATCCCCCGAAACATCGCAAACCCACTGAGATGGAGGCGGCTAGTGGCAGAGGATGCTGTGTTGGGGGAGGCCATCCAGGATAGGGGTGCCCGGGGCCTGCTGTCTCTGCAGGCTGGGGGGGGGGGGGGGCAGGGTCCCGGGTGCCCGTGCAGGGGAGGGGACCCGCCTTGGTGTGCGCAGATGACTCCGGCCCCCTCGGTCCCGCCCCGGAGCCCGGGCTCCCCGCGCCCTCCCGTCCCGCGTCCCAGGAGGGCTCCCCGCAGCGGGCCACCGGGTCTGAGGACGCGTCCCGAGCCCGGCAGTGCAGGTCAATGGGAAGCGGGGCGCCAGCGCAGCTCCGGGCAGAGAAGACAGAGGACGCGGCGCGCTCGCTCCCACCCCGCGGCCGAGGCCCCGCGCACGCGCGTCTCCGGTCCTCGGGCTCCGCCCCGCGGCCACCGGGCCCGCTGCAGCCGATCGCCTGGCTGGGCGGCGCGGCTCCGGTCCCCGGTCCCCGGGCTCCTGCGAAGTCGGTAGTCAGCTCGCTCCCCCGCCGCCCGCCAGCCCGGCCCCCCCCCGCCCCCCGCCGGGGTCGGTGCGGGAGCGCGCGTGAAGGCGATGCCTGGGGGCGCAGGCCCCTTTCCGCCCCTTCCCCCGACCTTCAACTTTGTCAGCCTGGACTTCCTGGCCTCGAGGACCTTCTGGCCCCTTTTGCCAGGTTTCCCGGTGCTTGTGAGGCGGGTGGGGCCAGAGCTCCCGCGCCCCGACGCTCCTTAACTAGGGAGGGGATGAGTCAGCTCACAGAAGGATGCTGGGCTCTGTCTCAGGGACTGATGGTGAGGGGACCACAGAGATGAAAGGTGTGCCCCTTCACCCCTGGACCGGTGTGTGAACCCCCTCACCATTTGGGGAGATACTTTGTACTCCTTTTTTGGCAAAAAAAGTATTGGGAGACTTAGGGCACCCGCTGGTGTCTGCACACTCGCGCCCTCAATTCTGCTCCCCTCTCTCCAGGAGGACCTGCCTACAAGGCGGGACCGGTGGGGGCAGCAGAGCCCGTGGTGACGCCAGCCCACATCCTCTAAAGCCACCTTTGTTGGTCGTTCCACTGCGCAGTGGATTATGCCCACTGGATTATGCCCACAGGGGGAAACAGGGAAGAAACGGCAGAGCCGGGAGAGCTGAGTTCCGGGCCTCAGCCAGATCTCCTGGCTCTTAGTCCAGTGCTCTTCCCAGACCACCCTGCCTGGCAGGTAGCAGAACAGAAGTATGGCGACCTCTGGTGGTCCAGGGAGGAGGGGAGAGGCTACCCTGAGCCTGGAGTGCCTTGTTAAATGACAGAGGAGGGAGAGAGGGCAAATAGGACCTGCCTTTCCCACCTCCTGGGCCCCTCTGTGAGATGGCTTCCCACATCAGCCAAGACCTCTTTGCCAAACTGGTTGCGGCCTACTTCCTTCTCGTTCCCAATGTCATCCCTCCCGGGAGGCCACAGGTGGACCGCTCCCCCTGCCTCCATACCCTTCAGAAGCACACGGCAAAGAATCTTCTCCTCCCTCCCTGCCCCTAACATTTGGAGGGCCCAGGATAGGAGTACAAACACGAGCCCATACACCATATGTTAAATACTTAAAGATTACAAACCAAGCTAATAGCTTAAAATAGGTTCTGTCTTCCAGCCTTCGCAAAATATAACTTCATTAGGACCTGAAAAGCCTGGTTGGAATTTAGAATTCTCACACTCCTCTGAGCTCCTGGCCAGTGCAGGGAGACCTGGCCCCCGGCCAATGGCTGACCCCCATGTCTGTCATGCATTGGGAGGGGGTAAAGGCAGTGGCCGGCACAATCTCCGGCAGGGTGTACTTGGGAAAGATACCTGCGCTGTGACCTGGAAGCCAGTTGGTCAGGAATTCCGGGTACCCATGGATCCTAGCCCCTTGAGGCACCATCATGGTTCCTGTCCCAGTGTGTGATAGCTCTGGGGGCTGCACAAGCAGGAGGGCTGTTAGCAGAAACCCAGGGAAAAGTTCTCTTGTGAAGGCTTTGTGTGTGTGTGTGTGTGTGTGTGTGTGTGTGTGTGTAGGTGTGGGAGTGTGATCCTGGACCCGTTGTCCTTGACCGGCTGTTACCTGGCAAGAGAGGAGGCAAACGGAGCCTGACCACCCTCCCCCGGCCCTCCTGGGCAGTCTCTAGGAGTGGTTGAGGACACCTGGGTCTCCCAGAGAAGGAGTTTCCTGCCCCAGTGTGTCGTCTGAAAAGTGTAGGTGGGCAGTGGTTGAGCACACTGACAATCCGCAGGAACGTGGGCTGATAGTGTCTCCACTGTTGTTTATCACTGCCCAGCTGGGACCCAGACACTGCCAGATTCTTGGGGGCCTTTGAATCTGAGCCGATAGTGGGTGCAGGCATCTGCCAGGTGGGCTCAGGATGTGCCTGAATTGGTCCTTTCAAGAGACGCAGGCGCCCTCTTGAGGGTGCTGGAAGAATTTCACCGCCTTGGTCCTAGATGCCCAGACTCTGAAGCCAACTCTCATCCCCATTCTCTCTCCTGCCTAATCCAATTTCTTCTTCTATTCACACCCTTCCCATAGCCCAGCCCACCCATCATTTTGAGAGGCCTGTCATATTAGGAACCAGCAAGATCCAGCATCCCCGGGGTCCGGGCATCATGGGGCAAAGTGACAACGGTTTGGACTTACCTGAGGTTGCTAAAGATGGTTCCAGTACCCTGATGTATATGGAGGGGGTCCTTTCTGCAAACTGAGGATTTTATACCATGGCGTGGGTCAGGGGCTGTAGGCACCCACCACTGCCCCCACTGATTGCCTTTTGTCTGCTGCAGAGCGGGTGGGGGAAAGCCCCCACCCCATCCACCTCAGCAGGGAGGCAAGTGCTGGCCTGTTGGCCTCCTTCTGCGCCCTAAACAGGCACTCCAGCTTCAGGGGGATCAGGCCCTCACCCTGATCTCAAGGAGGGAACGTGAAGTGCTCCTGAGAGTGGCAGAACCCAGCACATAACAAATCAATCCAATCCCCTCACCAAACTCCAGCACGGCTTCCAGAAGCACAGGGCCGTGTCCCTAGAATGTCCCTAGGAGACCCCTTTAAGATGCCTGTCTGAGAGAGCTCAGTGCTGCCTGGAGAATTTAGTGTTAGTGTTTGTTCCTCGCAAACACCTGATGAGGGGCTCCTGACTTACCGTTCTTAGAGCATTTACCTGAAAGGGCTTATAATTATGACTCCTTCCTCTGTCCCTTTGAGGTATACACGTGTCTTCTACACTCAGGAGTGTCTTCCTCAAGGACCTGGAAGCCATTCCTTTGAAATGTGATCATCAGGAAGGCTGGGGCCTGTCTCCCAGGCTCTGTGGGAGGACAGGATCCAACTTTGATCACTGCAAGCTAGCAGGCACCCCTGATGCCTCATTGCATTTACACTGGCCAATCCTTTGTAATTTTTCACTTCTTTGACTACTGGAGCCCTTGCTCGCCCCCTCCCTCCTCCCTCATTCTCCCTCGAAATGCCCAGTCTCCTCTGCACAGACCGAATGAAACTTGCCCCACTGTCAGTGGTTCCTGAATAAAATCTGTCTTCGCCCCTTTAATGTCTGTTTATCTTTGACACCTAGCTTCTTGACCGGCTCAGCAGTCTTTCCCTTCTCTGGTTTATTATCAACACGTACGCACAGGCACCCTAAACCACCCATTTATTCAGAAGGTTCAGGGTATTGGGGGGTTAGAAGTTATTCTTGGCCTTTTTGCCCCTGACAACCCAGGCATCCCCACCAGTTATTCAACTGATAAGTTTTAAAAAGACCATTTCTCTGAGTGGAAAGGTTGGGGTTGGAGGGCCCAAAGTGTGTGAGGTGAGGACTGAAGCTTCCTGCCTGGCTCCCCCTGCCTCTGCCGCCATTGTTGGGCCCAAGCATTTCCCTGCTCTTCAAGCTCTGACCTTCACTCATCCAGGGATGTAGGTCTCTGGCTTTACAAACTGGGTGCCTTCTACCTCACACCTCTCCCAAGCTCAGTTAAGATTGGGGCCTCTAAGCCCATACTCCTCCCCTCTGTCCCAGCCCTGCCATTTCTTCCATCCAAGGCTGGGGGTCCAGGTCTGGGTGGGTGGGTGGGGGGGCTGCCCCAAGCCCAGTGGTGAGTAGTGTTCCTGTGTCTCACCAGACTAGACTGGGACAGGCTTGAGAATGGGGCTCACCTTTGCTTCCTCAGACTGGACTTGAGGACCCCCCGCACGCGTCTTCTTGGTAGCTGAAAGGTGGCCGCCATCTCCTGTGCCCACAGCTGCTTTGGGCCCCGCACATACAGTCCACAGAGCACAGCCCAGGGCCGGAGCTCCAGACTCCCCTCAGTCTGCCCTGAGAGCCCTGTCCGTGATGACCCACCAAACCTTGGCCAGATGGGGAGGGTTTCTAAGAAAACGACAGTCCTCCAGCTGGAGAAGCCTCACCAATCTGACCATTTCCCACCCCACCCCCCCGCCCCCCGTGCAGTGAGTTGGTACCCCGGGCTTGGGGAGGATGCTGGTCAGGCCACAGCGGGCCTGGTTCCCGTGGGCAGAGAAGTGGCTAGTCTCCTATCTCCGTTTGAAAAATAACTTCAGAGTTTGGTCCATCTGAAACTCTAGTTCTTAAAAATATGTGGAAGTGGAACACAAGCCGGTCAGTCAGGTGCTACGTTGCTCTGAGTGGAAAGGGTTGGGGAGGAGGGCAGTGCACCTTGTATTAAAAAACAATCCCTGAAAGTGGGCAAGCTTTGGCTTTTTCTGGAGTGGGTTGAGGTTCTTTCTGGTACGTAGTGTCAGGATGAGCCTATTCATTTTAACTTCACGCCCTCCGGAAATAAACTGTGCAAATGCGGAGGGGGCTGGGGAGAGGAAAAGGACTAGGATTGGAGGGGCAGCCGTGGCTCCGGAGTCCCCTCTGTTCTTGCCACCCCCTCCCCCCCGGAGAAAGTGTGATGTGCTCTTGGCACAGCCATCAAACCAGAGCAGGGCTTGGGGGCCTGTTGTTGCCACAAGACAGGGTGAGGGGCTGAGGCAGCTAATGAGATCAGGAGCCTGGGCCCCTTCCCATACATTCTCCTTGGACATACAAGAAATCAAATGAAGGAGGGGCACCTGGGTGGCTCAGTCGGTTGAGCGTCCAACTTTGGCTCAGGTCATGATCTCGTGGTCTGTGGGTTCGAGCCTCGCGTTGGGCTCTGTGCTGACAGCTCGGAGCCTGGAGCCTGCTTCGGATTCTGCGTCTCCCTCTCTCCCCCTCCCCCACTCATGCTCTGTCTCTCTCTCTCTGTCAAAAATAAATAAACATTAAAAAAAAATTTTTTTTTAAATAAATCACCCTTTAAAAAAAAAAAGAGAGAGAAATCAAATGAAGGAACAAAGTCTCCAAACAGAAAGAGAAGGCACTTGACCAAGACCACACAGCTTTGGTAACAGAGCTCGGATGTAAACTTAGCTTTGGCTGGGTAGGGGAGCAGGAGATGTGTAGCTGGCCTTGTTCCCTGGCCCCTTCCAACTCTCCCGCCCCCACCTCTGCTCCCATCTCTCCGTGGACACTCACTGATCTGGGGTGGGAGGAGACCTGACCATCGATGCTGGGTGTGGGGGTCAGCACTCTACGCCAGAGGGGGACACGAACCACAGATTTCAGCCTGGTTGAAGAGTGTGGGTTTTTCCTCTAGGTCCCCAGGAGCAACGGATATATTTGAAACAGGCATGAGGAAACCCCATCTCTTTTTAAAAATATCACCCTGAAAGCCAGCATCAGAACGGAGGTGCCTGGGCAGGGGAGAGGGGCGGTGAGGTGACAGTCCAGGCAAGGGTCGCTCAGGGCTCCAGCCTAAGCCAGGAGCAATCCAGAGAAGGGGACCAGAGCTCAGGTCTCCAAGAGAGAGAATGGACAGGATGTGGGGATTAAGGGAGAGAGGACAGGGGATTTTCAGCCCAGGGGAGTGGGGAGCTGTGAGCCTTCACTGAGCTTGACCACACGTGTTTTTAAATGAATGGTCTCTTGGGGCGCCTGGGTGGCTCAGTCGGTTGAGCGGCCGACTTCGGCTCAGGTCACGATCTCGCGGTCCGTGAGTTCGAGCCCCGCGTCGGGCTCTGTGCTGACTGCTCAGAGCCTGGAGCCTGTTTCGGATTCTGTGTCTCCCTCTCTCTGACCCTCCCCCGTTCATGCTCTGTCTCTGTCTCAAAAATAAATAAAAAATGTTAAATGAATGGTCTCAGGCCCAAGTTCGGGGTTGTCTTTATTGGAGCTTGGAATGTCACTGCGATTCACCTTAATCAGAGGCAGACTGTGCGAAAATGAGCAACAGTGGCGGACCCCCAGCAGGGGCCATCGGGCTACATTGGGAACCCTGCTCGCCTGCAAGCAGTACACGGGCACACGCACACATGCACACACTCCTACACAAACTCACACTCTCACGCGTGCTCACTCACTCCCAGGGGGTCTGAGGCCAGGCACCCTGCCGGCTCAGTTCGCTCCCCGCCTCTTGGACAGGTCTTGTCCACACAGCGGGGACCTGCCGAGCTGTGACTGAAGTTCCCTTCCGCTTGAGGACCGGGGCCGAAGGAGCCAGAAGCTGCAGGCGTTTTGCAGTTTGGGAGACAGGGATCCAGGAGGATGGGAGAGATTGCCAAGGACCGAGCAAAGGGAGCCCCGCTGCGCCGGGGCACGGGGGAGAAGATGCTGGAGAGGGATGGGACGGACAGGGGGTGGGAGAAAAGGCCATCTCTTCTCCTTCGTTCACTCCAACCGCACAGCCGGGGCCAGAGCCCTGGGCATAGGAAGCCTGGGGAGCATCAAGGGGTCCCCTGTGTCCTAGGAAGGCACTAAATGGGGAACAGATCCTGGAGAGCCTGGAGTCTCCCCCAAGTACCCCAAAGGGGACAGAAGGGGAATGACAGAACAAGAAGGGTCTTACATGCTGGTTGTCCGGGAAAACAAGACTGGGGAAGCACGAATCCTGCTTCCCACCCCAAACAGGGGGTGGGCGGTGGGCCGGGATGCAGCCCCTCTGGCCGGCAGAGGGGACAAAGCCAGGGCTGCCCCCTTGGTCTCCAGGGCGGTGAGTGGGGAAGCCTGGCCTCACCCGTGTGTCCGTGGGAGGTAGAGGCAGGAGGGAGGAACCTGAGCCTCCTGCCCCCCGAGGGCCAGGGCTACCAGAGCACGGCCCCATCCAGGTTCCCGTATCCTGGCTCGGCCCGCAGCCTCCAGTACGTGTTGTTGGTCACCCACCACTCCTTCCCACTGCTGTCTGTCTGCCGCCTGGGGGAAGGAGAGGGGTGAACGTCCCGAACTAAGGCCAGGGTCCCCGGACGCTGCCTCCCATAGCCGGCCCCACTCAGAGTGAGGAGGGGCTGTATGGGAGGTGGCAAGGAGCCTGGACGGCAGAGGCCTAGGGAGAGGGCAGAGGTACCTGAAGAAGCGAGCCTGGTGGACGATGTTGTTCTCCTCCATCACTCTGCGCCTGTCCCGCTGAAGCTGCTCGATCCTTCTCTTCTGGGCTTCAGCGGCCTGTATGTTCCCCTCCTCCAAGTACCTAAGCATCCACATGGCAGTCAGGGGAACTGCCCCCTCCTGCCAAACCCAAGACCTCTGTCCCCTGCCCAGCTCTGCCCCCAGATGGGACCCATCTCCCTGGGGCAACGCCAAGAGGGAAGAAGAGGCCAAGCTGGATGTGGAAGCTCATGTGGAAGAGGGAGGAGCCCAGAGGCTCCAGGGTGGGGCCCACCTGACACTGACCTCTGGTCTGGCCGGAGCCGCGTGTCCGTGGAAGGCAGTGACCGTTTCAGCTCTGCCGTCAGCTCATTCAGCTCCAAGGCAAACTGAGTAAAGCCGAAGTTTCGCTCGTGGTCTGGGGGCATGGAGTCTGGGGGGGAAGGCAAGGGGCTGGGGCAGGTGGACTGTGCCATAGGCACCCTCACCCCTGCCCGGCCCTCCCTGACCAGGCCACTTACTGGGTTTCCAGATGCACTGACCGCCGGGCAGGGATCCCCGGTATAGCCCCTCGTGCCACTTCCCGGAGAGTCGGTGGAGGACACGGCCGCTCCGGCTGAACACGGCCCCCTGCACCTCGTGGACGTTGGAGCTCCAGTACTTGGCCTGGGGTGGGGGTGGAGGCAGGGGACTTAGGGAGGTGTCCCCTCCCCTCCCCCAGGGTGAGCTGTTGGCGGCAGACAGGCAGGGTCAGGGTGGGGATGCCCACCTTGCAGAAGGTGATCTTGCAGTGACAGGAGCTGTCCTGCGTGTTCCGGATGAGCACCTCCCCATAGTGCTCGATCCAGCGCTGGCCGCTCAGAATGTTGTGAATGCAGGACGTCACCTTATTCCACTCAAAGTGGTCCCCAAATCTGAGAGAGACAGAGCAGGGGAGGGCAGCTGGCTGGCCCCGGGAACAAGTGCCACCCTGAGCCAGGATGCCCGTCATGTGGGTCTGTGGAAGGAACACTGCGGTCCTGGTTCTGCCTCTGCGTGAAGGATGACATATTTATAGGGCACTTGGGTGGCTCAGTCGGTTAAACATCTGACTCTCGATTTCAGCTCAGGTCACGATCTCACAGCTCATGAGGTCGAACTCCTCTTCAAGCCCCGAGTTGGGCTCTGCGCTGACAACACAGAGCCTGCTTGGGATTCTCTCTCTCCCTCTCTCTCTCTGCCCCTCCTCTGCTTGTGCACAGGCATGCGCTCTCTCTCAAAAATAAATATCAAAGGGGCGCCTGGGTGGCTCAGTCGGTTAAGCGTCCGACTTCGGCTCAGGTCACGATCTCGCGGTATGTGAGTTCGAGCCCCGCGTCGGTCTCTGTGCTGACTGCTCAGAGCCTGCAGCCTGTTTCAGATTCTGTGTCTCCCTCTCTCTCTGACCCTCCCCCGTTCATGCTCTGTCTCTCTCTGTCTCAAAAATAAATAAACGTTAAAAAAAATTAAAAAAAAAAAAATAAATATTAAAAAAAATATATAGGGGCGCCTGGGTGGCTCAGTCGGTTGAGCGTCCAACTTCAGCTCAGGTCACGATCTCGCATTCCATGAGTTCGAGCCCTATGTCGGGCTCTGGGCTGATGGCTCGGAGCTTGGAGCCTGCTTCCGATTCTGTGTCTCCCTCTCTATCTGCCCCTCCCCCGTTCATGCTCTGTCTCTCTCTGTCTCAAGGATAAATAAACGTTAAAAAAATTAAAAAATATATATATATATGAACAAAACAAAAAGGATAACACATTTACAAAGCACAACAGCCCTCACAAAAAATATTGAGTCAACAGGTCTCCATTCATTGACAAAGCTCCTGAGTGCCTACATCATGGGGATAAATACACAGAGTCCCTGCCCTTGGGTGCAGGGACTAGGGTAGGCCCATTCACACATTACCCTGTTTAATCCCCCCTTCCTCTGGGTTCTACTCATTACTCTTATTTCACGGAAGAGCGGATGGGAGGCTCTGAAGCATTAAGCCTCTTTGTTGCGTGCATAATTATCAAAGCTGCCAGACAGAACTTCTAACTCTGAAGCCCAGGATCTTCCTGGCCCTGGACTGGCCTCTCGCTAACTCCTGGACCATGCCGGGTAAGCCCCCTTCTTCTCTGGCTGCTGTCCCCACTTGGAAAATGACATGAGCTAGAGGACAGTGTTTCCAATGTGGTTTGCGATCAGTCCTGAGATCAACTTAGGTCTCTGTGGGTCTGTGTATGAGGGTGGGTGCATCTGCGCATTGGCTTAAAGTCTCAAATGGATTTCTTACTGTGAGTCACGGTCAAGAGAGTGTGAAAGCCACTGCATCAGATGACCTCAGTGAGCCCTTCCAGCTCTACCGTTCTAGGATTTTTCCTGTTTCTGTATGCACAACGGCTGTAAAAATAGGTGTGAAATGTATAGACACTACCCCACCGCAACCAGCTTCAGGCCAGACCTTTCGATCCTGCCCCTATCACCTCACCACCCCAGCCTGGAAGACGGCCCGTAGGCTGGGCCTGGCTGCTGACCTTAGCAGCCCCATAGGCTGGGGCCTTAGGGACACCCACCTGGGCAGGCTGACATTGACGGTCCCCACAGGCACAATCTCCAGGGATTTGCCCCAAAACTTGTTCTTCCACTTCATGTCTGGAGTTGGGTCGGGAGAGGGAGAGGGAGAGGGAGGGCAGAAAAGAGACCAGAGAGTGTTCCAGCCCCTCCCCCATCTGCCCTTCACCCTCATGTCCGCCTCCCCACCCCTCACCACCCCCCCATTCCTCACCTTGCCAGAAGATGAAGTTCTCAGACTCCGCATGGCATGCCGAGATGGGAGGGTGGTGGGAGACCTTGGTGAACAAAGAAGGTCTCTTGACACTGCCCCTGAGGATTATGGGGTCTGCTCCTCACCCCAGGTCTCCCCAAAGTCCCTTATCCCCAATCCCAGTTCCTCTCCAAACCAGAAGACCAGTTGGTTCCAGGTCTCTTGTCTCTGTCATCCTCAGCCACCACCCAGATTCTGTTGCCCTCTCTGTCCCCATGAGGCCTCACATGCTTCCTTCTCACTCACTCCCTTCTGGAGCCCCAGGACCCCTGTTCAAGGCTACCAAGTCCTCTAGTAGTGACAGATGAGGCTTCCTCCTGTGCCCTGCCTGAAAGCCAGCCCTCCTGGGGGCCCTCTTCCCTCACTGCTTTCTCCTTCACCATCGTCACAGCCTCCAAAAAAAACCCTGGCCTTGCCCTCCTTGGAACGGCTCCATATCTGGAACTTGAACCTGGGTATCCCAAAGCCTGCAGCCTTGCCTCTCTCATTCCCTGTGGTCCATGACTCCTCCCAAGACTTTCAGCCACTCGGCTCTGTTGTGCCCTGTCCGCCCTGCTCCACCACCGTCCCCCCGCCTGACATTGCTGTCACCTCCACCTTCTCACAGCACCCTCCACAACCTTCTGCCACCACTTGTCACAACACCTGGCATCGGCCTCCTCTGTGCTGCCCCTGGTTCCCTGCTCTTCATTCACCCCCACGGAGCCGAGGAACACACGGAGCACACGCCTGGAAACTTCTAATGCTACACTCTGTCTACACCTGGGCCCAATCCTTCTCTGAGGACCCACACCCAACCCATCACCTTCAAACCACATTGACACGCCCACCCTCAGAGGGAGACTAGAGGTGGCAACTCCTCCCACCAATTTATGGCTCCCACCCTGACCCCAGCCCCCTGAATCCACTGCCAGGCCTGGACCTTCCTCCTGGTGCAGCTGCCTCACACCCCTTCCTGCAGGCTCCGCCCTCCTCCACCCCACTGTTCTGCAGCCTGTCCCTCTACTTTTCTCTTTCTCTCCAAATAGAAGTATCTCCTGGGGTGCCTGGGTGGCTCAGCCAAGTTGAGTGTCTGACTCTTGATTTAGGCTCAGGTCATGATCTCACAGTTCATGACATCGAGCCCTGAGTTGGGCTCTGTGCTGACACAGGGGCGCCTTCTTGGAATTCTCTCTCTCTGCCTTTCCCCTGCTTGTCCTTGCTCTCTCTCAAAATAAATAAATAAACTTTTTTATGTTTTTTTTTTTTTTTTAAGGAAATATCAGGGCGCGTGGGTGGCTCAGTCAGCTAAGCATTGGACTCTGGCTCAGGACATGATCTCACGGTTCGTGAGCTTGAGCCCGGCATCTGGTGACCTTGAACGCTGCTTCTCTCTCTCCCTCTCTGCCTCTCACTCATTTGCTCCCTCTCTCTCTAAAAAACAAAACAAAACAAAAAACTAAAGAAATATTTCCTGTTTCTTCCATTTTAAAAAAAGAGTAAACCTTTCTTTTCTGGATGCACACACTTTTGCTCACGTACGCACAAAACAAACACTGGCAGCAGCAATCTCCTCAGAAGGAGCTGGGGCTCATTTCCTATTGTACACACTCCTGTACTGGACGAACTTTTCACTATATTTTCAAAACCACTTAAAATCTAAACAAACAAAACACCTGCCTCAGCTCTATCCCCACCTCTGGCTGAAACCCTCTCTCTCTCTCTCCTCTTTCTCTCCCGGTCAACTGTTTTGAAAATAAACTGCATTTTTTCTCTATTTTAATTTTTTTTTTTCTTAAGGAAGCTCGACACCCAACACAGGGCTCGAACTCATGACCCCGAGATCAAGAGTGGTGCATTCCACTGACTGAGCCAGGCAGGTGCCCCATTTCATTTTAATGTTTTTAATGTTTTTTATTTCTTTCTGAGAGAGAGAGAGAGAGAGAGAGAGAGAGAGAGAGAGAGAGAGAATGAATCTGAAGCAGGCTCCGGGCTCTGAGATGTTGACACAGAGCCCAATGCAGGGTTTGAACTCACAGACCATGAGATCATGACCTGAGCTGAAGCTGTGTGCCTAACCGACCGAGCCACCCAGGAGCCCCTAATTTTAATTTTTTTTAAGTCTCATTTTTCCCTACGTTACTTCTTTTTCCTAGCCACCCGCTGTAACCCAGCCTCGGCCCACAGCCCTTCTCAGAAACCTCCCTCACTCAGTAAACCAACCAACCCCGTCAAAGTCCTGTGGACCATCCACCCGCACTTGGCCTCGGAGCTCCTCCGCCTTCCCTGCCCACCCTCCTCAGACCCTCTCCCATGAGCAGCCCGTGACATCATCCGTCCTCTAAGCTGGTGACTCCCGGGTCTGTCAGCCCCCACCTGTTCCCAGAGGAGCTCCGTACCCACACGGCCCAGGGCCTCCCAGACATCTCCCCGTGGAAGTCAAGCCCATGTAGACAAGGAGTCTCGCCAATGCAGTTACCTTCCTCACACACTTCCCATCTTGCTAACTGGCACTTCCATACACCTGCTGGAGCCCCCGAACCAGAAATTCAAGGCCATCTCCAGCTTTTCCCTATCATCGACCACCTCCCCTATCTCTTACACGTAACAGCATTCTGTTGACCACTGTGTCCTGTCAAGGGCAACATGACACGGTTCCTGAATCCAATGTCCTCGCAATCCAGATGCCACAGCCTAAGTGCAGGTCTTTGTCAGCTCTTAACAGGGATGACTGAAACGGCCTCTTAATGGCCTTCTCTGACCCACCCGCACACCACGGTCTGAGCGATCTTTATAAAGTGCAATTTGGAGCATTGTCACTCTACTGCCTAAAACCCTCGATGACTCCCCATTGAAGGTAACCATTTGGCCTGCAGGGCTCCTCAGGGCTTGGGGCTGTCTTGCCACCCAGCTGCGTCTCTCATACCCTGTCTGGAGCCTCCCATTCTCCCCACCCCCTGGATTCTTGGTGCATGTCAGTCCTCCCTCAAGACCTAGGTGGAGATCAGCCCCTACAGCATGCCTTCCTGGCTGAAGGGCAGCCTCAGAGCCTCCAGGGTCCAGCTCTAGAACATAGTCAAGTAACTCCCCATTTCAAGTCTGCCCCCTACACTCGGCAGGGCGCTCCCTGGAGCAGAGAGCCTTTTGCACCACCGCCATGTGGCACAGGGCTCGGCCCGGAGCCAGACGCCCTGAACTCTCTCTCCCGCGCCCTGGCCCCTCTGAAGCCCCAGCCACCCGTGAGGGCCCCTCTTCTTCCGGGGCCCACACCTGCTCACTGATGAAGCGGAAGCCTCGGTCAGGCCGCTCACACTCATAGGTCTCCCCCAGGACGGGGTTGAAGGGCTTACAGCCTGCTCGGTGGTACGTGGACGAGTAGGCAGAGACGGCAAAGGCCGCGATGTACACCTGCGGGTGGAAGGGCGAGGAGATGCCGCTGGGGGGGTGGCGGGGGGGGGCGGGGGAGAGGCCGCTGGGGTGGGGTGGTGGGGAGATGCCGCTGGAGCAGAGAGATGCCGCTGGGGGTGGGTGGAGATGCCACTGGCGGGGGCGGGAAGAGATGTTGCTGGTGGGGGGAGATGCCGCTACAAGGGAGGGGAGATACCGCTGGGGGTGGGGGGGAATGCTGTTGGTGGGGGGGGGAGATGCCGCTGGGGGCGGGAGAGATGCCACTGGGGGGGGTGGGAGATGCCGCTGGGGGCGGGAGAGATGCCACTGTGGGGGGTGGGAGATGCCACTGGGGTGGGGTTGGGGGGGGCGGGGGGAGATGCTGCTGGGGCGGAGAGATGCCGCTGGGGGGGTGGAGAGGCCACTGGGGACGGGGAGATACTGCTGGGGTGGGGGGGATGCCACTACGGGGGGGAGAGATGCTGCTGGGGGTGGGGGGGAATGCTGGTGGGGGGGAGATGCCGCTGGGGGCGGGAGAGATGCCACGGGGCGAGGGGGTGGGAGATGCCGCTGGGGTGGGGTGGGGGGTGGGGGGGAGATGCTGCTGGGGCGGAGAGATGCCGCTGGGGCGGGTGGAGATGCCACTGGGGGCGGGGAGATGCAGCTGGGGTTGGGGGGGATGCCACTGGGCCGGCGGGGATGCCGCTGAGGCAGGAGGCCAGGAGATGCTGCTGGGGGCAAGGAGATGCCGCTGGGTAGGGGAGATGCCACGGGGGGGGGGGGGGGGGGAGATGTCGCTGGGGGTGGGGGAGAATGCTGTTGGTGGGGGGGGGGATGCTGCTACGGGGGTGGGGGGAGATGCCGCTGGGGGTGGGGGAGAATGCTGTTGGTGGGGGGGGAGATGCCGCTACGGGGGTGGGGGGAGATGCCGCTGGGGGTGGGGGAGAATGCTGTTGGGGGGGAGATGCCGCTGGGGGTGGGGGGAGAGATGCCAATACAGGGGGGAGATGCCGCTGCTGGGGGGGGGGCGGGCAGATGTTGTTGGGGGATACGGGGGACATGCCCCTGGGGGGTTGCAGAGAAGGGGGGTGCCACCCCATTACAAGCAAGGACTGGCGGAGGTAGAGCTTCAGTGGCGGGGAAGAGCCCCGCCAGGAGTGCCGGGGGTACCATGCGCTCGCAGGGGTCCGCCACGCGGCTGGCCTGGTCCAGGAGGCTGCTGTACTCCAGCTCCTCGCAGAGCCGCTGCAGAGTGTTGAGCGGCTCGTTGAGCTGCACAGGCATGGACACCTTGGACAGGTCCTTGCCGATGTTGTTCCGAAGTATGTTCCACAAGCTCACGTCAGCCCCTGGCCCGCTGGCCGCTGGCAGGCAGCGGCGACGGGGTGGCCCCGCAGCTCTCCCTGGAACACACGCCCCTGGGCCCCACCCGGCCACGTCACTCTTCCTCCCGCAGGGTATCCAGACTTGGGGGGCACACAGGCCAACCCCAGCGCCGCCCCCAGTCCTGAGGTGCTCCTAGATACACTCATTCCCAAGCACCCCTCTGGGCTCTGCAGTCGAGCCCCCGGGGGGATTTAGGTGGGTAGCAGGGCCGAGAACCACTCAGAGAGGGCACCTCCCGCTGCTGGAAACCCTGAACCCCAGAAGCCCCTCCTGAGCCCCCACCCTGGCCTTCAGTCCCCCTCCATAAACACAGAAACCAATGTTGGGATACAGATTATTCAGCCCATTTTACAGATGAGGGAACAGGCTCCAAGAAGTAAAATGACGTGTCCAAAGCCACACTGCTAAAGAGTGGCAAGGTGGGACCATCTGCCTCTGTATCAGGCCCCATGCCAGTCTTCTCAGAAGACCGCAATGATGGCCAGCCCCCAGGCCTGAGCCTGACCCACCTCGGGAGCCGCTCCTAGAACATTCTGTAGCTCACAGCTTAGCCTTCCTTATCTCCTGGGGTCACCCTAAGCTGTTAGCCCAGCAGTCACCACAATAGACTGCCTCCCAAGGGGTCTGGGCTGTGGACAAACACGATTTGTACCTCCCTCCAAACCCCTCCATGCCTGCACACCCAGCTAGTACCTTTCTGGTAGCGCTCAGCTCCCCTGAGGTCCAGCACCTCTTCAGACAGGCTGGTGGTGATTTCACTGGTGCACGACTCCTCCTCCTCTGAGCCCTGGGCCAGGACAGATGACAGGCTGGGCAGACTGGGCCTCCCCGGGCAGCTGGGCAATGCCCAGGGCCTGGCAACACTCTGCCCAGCTAGTCCTTTGATGGGAAGGGGGAAGACACGTATTTGGGGGAGGGGAGGATGGGAGCCCTAAGACTGACATCATGGAGTGTGCCTTGCCACTTTGGGAGGGGACGCCTGGCCCTCTCCCTGCAGGGAGGGAGCACAGGGACTTGGCGAACACCAAGGAAAGGTAGCAGGGCATTGCTGAGATCCAGGGTTCAGGGCTAGGGGAAGTGCTGGGGATGAACCGCTCACAGGAAGAGGGCTGGGGTGGGGCTGCGGCAGCAGTCTCGGGAAGACCCCACGGGGATAAAGCACATCAAACTAAAGGAAGGGTCCCCAGCAGATTTCTGAGCAGGGCCACACAAACCCAACAGGTCTGGACGTGTTACCCAAGAGAGCAGCTGAGGCGTTAGAAAGGATTTGGGAATCTACAAATTCTAGTCTCTCTGGACCCCATCCCAATTTTCCCAGGGTTGTCCCCCACCTCACCTCATTCTCAGAAGAGCTGGCAGAGAGGAGAACCTCACAGGCATCAAAGAACTCTGTGTGGGAATCAGCAAGGGACAGGACGCTGCTCTGGGACAGCTGAGGGGTCAGCCCCCGCCCCTTCATGTACAGGGCTTCTTGCTGTGGGAAGGACAGGTGTCAGGCAGGGCTCCCCGGCCCTGACAGTTCCCTTGAGAGGGAAGCATACTGGGGACTTTCACTGCCTGAGTGTGGAGCCCACCAAGCAGAAGACGCAGAAGGGAGAGAGTGTGGTGGGATACGAAGGTGTGGCGGCTGAACTGGGGTCTGGGACAGGGGAACGTGGGTTCCATAAGAGCCGCTCACATGGCCTAGGCACTCACTCTGAGATGGGTTCCAAGCCTTCCGTGTGCATCAATGCAGTCCATCCTGACACTTACCCTAAGCGGTAGGTACTGTTATGACCCCCTACTTTGCAGACCAGGACACTGAGGCTCAGGGTCACAAAGCCGCCAAGCACTAGAGCCAAATTCAAACCCACAGAGCCGGGCCCCAGAGTCTGTGCTCAGAACACGGAAGTCCCAGCTCAGCCAATCCTCAACTGGGGGATCCTGGGCCCATTGGTCAGAGTCTCTGAGTCTTAGTTTCCTCCACCATGAACTTGAGGGTAAGGATCATGGCCGCATAGGACTGAATTAAGCAAAAGCATGGGGCACCTGGGTGGCTCAGTCACTTGAGTGTCTGACTCTTGATTTCGGCTCAGGTCATTATCCCAGGGTCATGGGATGGAGCCCTACATCGGGCTCTGTGCTGAGTGTGGAGCCTGCTTAAGATTTTCTCTCTCTCTCTCCCCCTGTCCCCCACTTGTGCGTTCTCTCTCTCTCTCAAATTAAAAAATAAATAAATAACTCTTAAAAAAAATAGTAAAAGCACTCTGGGGTGCCTGGGTAGCTCAGTCGGTTACACCTCCAACTCTTGATCTCAGCTCAAGTCTTGATCTCAGAGCCCTGAGTTCAAGCCCTGAGTTGGGCTCCACTACTTAAAAAAAAAAAAAAAAAGTATAAGCAATCTGCACACTGGCAGGGCAGGAATGACCAAGGTGAGGCTGCTGCCAACGTTACATGAATTGGGTTGGAGCTAGGATTTCTGGGCCCTGTTTTGGGTCTGAAGACCAACCATGCCTTCACTTCTGCTAAGAAAGAAGGTGCAGGAGAAATGGTTCCCACAACCCAGCCCGGCTCCTACCTCTTCAGGGTTGAGGGAGCTGAAGGAGTCTGCAGTGGTGTCCGAGGAGACGGAGAGCGAGTGGAGGCGCCTTGGGCCAGCTGAGGCCTCAGAGACCTGCGAGGAGACAGTGAGGGGACAGGGAGCCAGGAGGACAAAGCCCTCCCCGCCCCGCAATACTGCCCTCTGCACAGATTGCCTCCGCCAACCACTCTCCCCAGACCCAGCTCCGCTCTCCTCCCCAGGCCTGCGGTCCTCAGCTTCAAGCCGTCTCCTCCCACACGCTCCCCTGTCCTTGAGCCTCACCCCCATCCGCGACAGCTCTGAACCCTGGTGCAGGTCCCGCAGTCGGTCCCATTCAGCGGTGAGGGCAGCCAGGACACTGCTGAGGGAATTGTGCACTGCGGGGCAAGGGCAGGCATCAGACTCCTCTCCCTCTCCCTCTCCCTCTCCCCGCCTGCCCCCCACCGCCCTCCAGCATGCACTCACCCTTCTGGGCCAGGGCCCAGAAAGTACGCTGCAGGTGGGCATAGTCTGGAGGTGGCAGCCCGCGGGGGCCTGAGGGGTCCCGGGACTCCAGGTAGCGAGACAGGTTGGGAACAGAGCCGTGGAGACGACCAACCTGGGGGTGAGGGAGAGGGGTCGAAGGTGACAGCCTCCTCCAGGACATCCCACCCCGGTGACTTGGGGTCCACACCCCACCTCACCCGTCCGATGGTGTCGTCCTTGGCGAAACTCTGTGTGCACCACATGCGGCTGGTCCGTTTCCCCTTCTTGGGTCTCTCAGTTGTCACTGAGGCCTGGCAAGTCGAAGGCGGGAGGTGAGGGGTGAGTTTCACTCAGGGTGGGGCAAAGGGCAGCAACCATGAAAGCCAGGAGAGGGGAAGATGGCCACGGAGGAGGGCACAGAGACATCTGACGTCCCAGAGGAAGAAGATGACACCCTAGTAGAGGCGTGGGTACAGCAGGCAGGGGTCACTCCAAAGGGGCAGAGAGACAACCCTGAGGCCGTCTGGACACGGGAGGTGGGTCAGCTAGGCAGATGTGCAGCTCTCCAGGAAACCACAGCACACGAGGGGGCCTGGGGGCCTGTCCCGGGGAAGTGGTGAGGGTGAGAGCGGCAAGCAGGAGTCCCCTGGGCAGGGCCCTGTCTCCTCCCCTGGCCCTCACCTGGTGCGTGGGGATAACAGGGGCCGAGGGGATCCGGTGCAGGGACTCCAGGCTCTGGAGGAGTCTGTGTAGTTCCTGGAGCTTCCCCTGACACTCAGAGAGCTCTGCGGGAAGAATGAATGAGGATATCCTCTCCCAACACTGCCTGGGCACCCCAGAGTCTGTCCCTCGGCTTCCCTTCCTCCTCCTAATATCTCACCCGGGCGGCCACAGAAACCCTGACACCGCGTCCCCCTCCTCGGCTCAGGACGCCAAAGCAGTTCCCAGTTCCCGCCACTGGTTTCCCAAGAGGGCTGGCATCCTCGGTCCCCATAACATACCTTAACTTTGCCGCCTCCGCACAGGGTGCGGGGTGGGGGTGGCCCTGACTCTCTGTCCCCACTTGGTGGCACCTCCCCATCTCCCTCTCCCAGGCCAACATCTCAGCTGCCTACTCCAGGAACGGGTTCTAGAGCACACCCCTTCTCTGACACTACTCCACGGGACCCCTCCCCGATTGGCTTTCTGTATCTTCTTGTCCGTGAGCCCCGGCCCGAGTCCTGTCTATGTGCCTGAGACACAAGCCCCCGCCATTCTCGGTGAGGCTGGTGCTCCCCAGGGCAGGCCCGAGGAGATCCTGTTGGCTTGGAGGCCCCAGGTTCCCGGAGGCAGGGCTGGAGGTAACGGTTCCACCTCCTCGTGACAGCCGACACCTCCTAGACCCAAAGGCACCCATCCTGCCCACAGAGGCACAGTGCCAGGGGCCCCTCACCATGAGAGCAGCGGTCTAGCCCATCACTGTCCCTCAGCCAGGAAGACACCTTCTCCCGAGGTCCGACCCCAGGGAGAGCCGAAGCACTGCCTGCTGCTGGAAGCTGGGCACCAGGAGCCTGTGGGGTGAGTCAAGAGTGAGGCAAGGCAGCACCCCCTCCGTGGATCTCGCAGTTCCCTGAAGCCCCCACCCCTGAGTCCCCATGTTACTGCCCCCCCCCTCCCCAGGACCTCCCTTACCTTCCGGTGAGTGGTGCTGGGCAGCGAGCCTCGGGGCATGTCTAGGCGCTGGGCTAGGCGGTGGGCACGAAGCTGGGCCACCCAGCTCTGGAAGAGGTCCTGGGATTTGATCTGCAGAAGGGACGGAGAGGGGGAGGGAAGCGTGAAAGGAAGGATTGCTTCACAGGGGCAAGAAGTTGGGGCTCTGCTTCCCAGGCAAGGAGAGTGTCTCCCTATCGTCCCCGGCTTGTGCAAAGGCTCCTTGCAGGGAGACAGAGCGCAGCTTCCCCGGGGTGACCGAGCCCTTAGCTCTGCACCTGTTCATGTAACAACCAAGAGGGACGTCTTGCCATTGGCTGTGGTATACGATGGGAACTCCCTTGCTGTCAACCTCAGGGACAGACCCTCAACCCGCCCCTCTCTCCTGTGTGCCCTAGTGTCTCTGCTGGGCTGGGGCCCAAGCCACAACTTGGCTCCCAGGGATGTCACCTTGAGGTGGTAGATGTTGTCTTCAGTGTCAAGGTCAATGCGCTGGGCCTTTTTGTTGATGGACATAACAGACAGTCGGACGTCAATGGAGCCATGAAGCTTCCCCTTGGTGATCTAGGGTGGATGGTGGGCAGGGAAAAATGGGACTGTTTTTAGGCCCCCGGGACCCCAGAGCCATCATCTCCCTGAGGTGACCCTAGGCTCCAGGGCCAGGCAGCAGGTTCACAGCATCAGCAGGGACTTGTCAGTTGTCCTCTGGTGCACAGAGCACCCCACTACGTCAAGTCATACTCTGAACAAGGGAGTCAGAGAGCAAGGAAAACTAATCTCAGCAACGCGAAGGCTGAGAAGGGAAACACCCTCTCAGAAAGAGATCCTGAGGATGCCGGCCTCTAGTTCCTGTCCCCAGCACCAGAATGAAACAAGGGTAAAGATGATAAAGCTCCCTGGGGCGCCTGGGTGGCTCAGTCGGTTAAGCGTCCGACTTCAGCACAAGTCATGATCTTGCGGTTTGTGAGTTCGAGCCCCGCATCGGGCTCTGTGCTGACAGCTCAGAGCCTGGAGCCTGCTTCGGATTCTGTGTCTCCCTCTCTTTCCCTCCCCCTCCCCTGCTCATGCTCTGTCACTTTCTGCCTCAAAAATAAAACAAACATTTAAAAAAAAAAAAAAAAAGATGATAAAGTCCCCTGTCTGTGCAGACAATTCTGGGCCCACACTCAGCCCACAACCCCCAGCAGAGGCCCTGACTCACCTCTTGCCGCGTCGTTGCATAGTGAAGGACTCCGTCCTCGAGCACAAAGTATCTCTGTGTTTGCCCAGAAGGAACGAGAACCCAGGAGGCCGACAGAAAAGGGTATGGGGAGAGAGCAACCACACACATGGACTTTTCTTCTCCTCCACACACACACCCAGTACTGCCTACACCCTTCCCCCCCATCCCCCACTCGCCTCTGCATCTGGCCCCTCCCTTTGCCCAGCCCACCCTACCTTGTGCCAGCCCTTCAGAGGCCACTTCCTTTTCTTGAGCAGGTGGCCTTCCTGCCTCTCGGGCATGATACCCTCTGCTCCCAGCCTGCCCCGAGGCTCCTCCTCTACCTCCCACAGCTCAGAGGCCTGCAGTCCAGGACAGAGAAGTAGGAAAGCAGCTGGTGAGGTGACCAAATCTGCCCCCCCCCCCCCCCCACTTTGGGGCCAAGCTCTATCCACCCACTGCCTGCTTCCCCATCTCAGACCTGCAGGGCACTGCTGGGCTTTGCAGACTGAATGCTCTCGGCCAAGGAGTTAGGGACCCTCTCCTGGAAGTCCATGGAGATGGGAGCAGCCACTCCCTGTTGAGAAGGTAGAGCAGGGTGGAAGGAGAAGGATGTCACCTTGTCCTGAGGGGACCCTTGAAGCAAGAGAGAGACCCCATTAGCACAGACCCTGCTGTCACCTTCCCAGCCTCCAACCCTTCCCGCACCCTCTGAGATAAGGGCTCACCAACATCTTCTGCTCACCTGCCATGTCTCTCTGAGTCTGTCCCTTCCCCACCCTGGGCGGGTTTCCCTGTCTACACCCTCCAGCTGTGGCCACTGCTCCCGGAGAGGTGGACTAGCACGCGGTCCGCAGGCCAGCGCCAAGAGACAACCACAAAAGTCTGCCCAGCCCCACCTTGGGCCCACATTCTCAGGCTCTAGGAAACACTTGGTGCTTTCTCTGGAAGATTCCCTAGGGCGGGGGGTGTGGTGTGGGGGGGAGCAGAGAGGAGGCATGGGAGTAAAAAAAAGAGACTCTAAAACAGGGCAGAGGAATTCCGAGACTGGACAAGCAAGATCTCAATCTAGCTTCTCTTCCTCCAGGACCCCTGGACACTCCTCCACCTGCTGTTGTGGGTGGGAGATTTCTCTGTCATCCCAACTCCCCGCTAATCAGTCTCCAGATCCTCTGTCTTCGGCATCGGGAAACTGAGGCCTGAGCCAGCCCCCACTGTTCTCTGTGCCTCCACCGTAGGATGCCCACCTGAGACCCTCGGTGCCCCTCAAAGCCTCCATTCTACCATCCCGGTCCTTGGGGTTCCTGAGAAGTAACACCCACCCGGAGAAAGCAGGGGACCCTGCTTCAGTGCCCATTGAGGCACTGTGGGCGGGAGAAGAGGCGGCCAAGAACATGCCAAGGTCCACACAGGTCCCGCAGCAGTGCCCACAGGCGCCCTTGGCACCAGCCCTGGCCATCCTGGCTCCTCGAGGAGATCAATAATGCATGAGGTTCTGTGTGTGTGAGACAGGGAGGGGACTGGAGGGGCGAGGCTGGCCCGAGGCTGGGGAAACAGCTCAGATCTTCCAGTGGAGCCAGCAAGCACCTGAGGAGCGAAGGCCGGGAAGGGACAGGGATGCGGTGGGGTAGTGGTGGCCAGGAGGTAGGGACGGAGGGGCCCAGAGTGCGAGAGGCTGACCCGGGGGGGTAAAACTCCTGCATTTGGCCATTGAAAGTTCCCAAACTCTTCTGGTGTTTGGGTATCTCTGTGTCCTTTTCCTGGCCCCCTAGAATCCTGGCCCTTCACTGCTGGCGGGTGGAGGGTGGGGGGGCTCTGTCAGTAGAGGGTGCAGGGTCGAGGGGAGCCCGGTGGGTGCCCCATTTCCACTTCCATTCCCACCCCCGTCTCCAGAGGGGCAGACCCGCCAGCTTCAGGTGGGAAGAAGCCTGCCTGGGGTATGTCAGCCAAAGCCAGCGTGGGCCCCTTACCCCAGGGTCCATGGACGCCAGTGCTCCTTGGCCCGCGCGCGCCTCTCCGCCTCTGAGTCACCGTCTCCGAGTCGCCCGCTCCCTCCTCACGGAGCCTAGCAGTGGCAGCAGCTGCTGCAGGAACCAGGAAGGAAGGAGACGTCGGAGCCTCCCCTCCAGCCGGATCTCCCCACCTCCCCCTTCCCGGCCCCTCCTCCCGCCAAGCTCCGGGCGGCCGCTCAGCTCTGCCCCCCTGCTCCCGGGAGGACTCAGGGCTGAGCGGACTCCCCAGCACTGAGGTAGCTTGGGAGTGGGGGCAGAGTCCCCACTGGGCGCAGCTCCAGATAGACCGCGGAGGACTGGGGAGCTGCTGGCCTCAAGCCAGTGGTGGTAAAGGGTTTACTCCTACTAGCATGGCCTTGACCCTAGTTAGTACCCAAGGCCATTTCCTTATTAATGCCCCCCGCCTCTCGTTTTACATCTGAAAATAGATTGCAAAATTTGGAGCCAGCAAATGTATCAGGTTGACAGGAAGGGATGGATGCCCCTGGGGGACCACGATAGACAGTGCCAAGAGCACCGTCAGCAGGCCAGCCGCGGCTAGAGAGAGCCAGGCAGCCCTGTGTGGGCAACCCCCACAGAGGCTCTGTCATTGTGGGTGATGCCCCACCAGGTCAGGACCCACTGGGGCTGGTGGTACCCGTGCCTAACACAGAACCCCCAGCTGGCATGGTCTCTGGATCAGGAGAGGGTCTGCAGCAGTAACCAGCTGGCTGTTGGAAAGGGCTAGCTCGAGCCACTCAGGTCCCCCCACCCCGGCCTCCCTTTCTGAGCACCTCTGCTCTTCTGCTGGAGTACTGTGTTTAGCACAGTACTCAATTCTAATTAAAAATTAGCCCTTAAGAAAGGTCTGAACCACATTAAAATGAATGTGAAAAGGATGGACACCTTTAAGGACGGTGAAGCTGCTTTCTGGAAAGAAGTGGGTTTTTAATGGCAGGGCCTCAGGCATTGCCAGCAGGTGAAGGAGGCAATGCAGGGTTCTTTGACCTCAGTCCCACCCAGGCCTTGGTTTACCCTCCAGGATCTTACACATCTCTCAGGAGATGCCTGTTTGCCATGCCATTCAGAGCCTCAGCACCTCTCCTGCTGCCCCGGGAGGGCATTGTTGGCACCCGGCAGGCTTCTGGAGTCAGGGAGAGCACTGGGCGGTACTGGCTAGATGGGCTCTGACACCCAGAAGCCTCAAGGGCCTTTTAATTCACTTCACATCGATCAACCATCCCTGGGGCATACAGCACAGTGCTGGGCACTGTGGGAAGCTGGTCCTGGACCAGGCCACAGAAAAGCTGCTGCGCACCGTCACTGCCAGAACGGTGCCTGTCCAGGACTGAGGAAGCTGTAGCACTGCCCCAAGTCTGGGAGGAAAGTTTGACAGCCACTTTGCTCATGCCAGTCAAGGACAAGGGCAGGCTCCTAGTTAAGCATTCTCTCTCCTTCATTAGCAACTTCTGGTTCTCCAAGATTTGGAGGAGGCCTCCCACTTGAGAGCCTCCAGACCCCCTCCTAACACAGAATTCTGTTTTGCCCCAGCTCTTTTGCTCAGAACCACTTGGGATAGGTTAGCTACTGGGCAAAGCCGGAAGCTGCTTTCAAAAGGACAACCATGTAAGAGATGCCATTTGTGGGACTGGTCCAGGGAGGGAAGAGACCTGGACATGGAAAGAGGAAGGATTTTCTAGAGACGAAGTGAGAGTCAAGGGTGGCCCTGAGAATTCGTCTACAGGGAGAATAAGCTTGCAAACAGCAAAAACGGAGTAAGTAAAATGCATTTCATTTTATCACAAAGCAGTGCTCCCAACCTCTTCCGTAACATGGCACACCCCGAGGGTGGAGAATTGACATTTAGGCACAACCGGGACCCTAATGAGGAAGGTCTAGGGCAGAGATCCAGGGCAAGGTCTTCAGAGCGGACAGAACCCGATTCAAGTCCTGTTCTGCCTCTTATCAGCTGCACAACCTGGGGCTGGCTATCGAACTTCGCCACCTCGTAGTTTTCTTCTCTGTGAAAAGGGGAATGGCATGTAAAGTGGTGGGGCCGGAGCCAGGCACAACAGGCTCTCCAGAGATGCCATTCTCAGCACGGTTACCCAGGTGAGCTATTCCAGCGCGTTGGACCCACGAGGGGATAGGATGGGAGACACGGGCAGCAAGGGACAGTGGACACGGAAGCAGAGAGCAACGCCCTCATCTGCTCAGCTTCTCTGCCTTGGACGTGGAGAGCTGAAAGACTGCTTCTATGAGGTCTCCGGTTGGGAAAACTAGGGACAAAGACACTGATTAAGAGCCTCCACCGGGAAATGGAGTAATGGAGCGCCTCCCCGTCTCTGAGTGGCCCTGTATCTGAGGAGGTCGTGGTCAGTGAAGTCGGGGGACACATGCCACTCCCCACCCCAAGTTCTTCCACATCTCTGATGGGTGATGGCACGGCCGGCAAGGGTACAGCGTGTTTGTGGGCAGGCTGGGTACAACAGGCTGGCTATGAGTCCGGAACAGGGTCAGGAGGGTCAGGCTGCCCGCTGGCTGGCACGACGGCGTCCCTTTCACGTTGCTGTCTGATGTACTGATCCAACAGGGCAGTCAGCTGCAGGGACCGGTGCTGAAGCAGGAAGTGGGTCTGGGCCATGAGGAAGGTGAGTCCTCCTACCAGCTCCCCCTGCACCAGGGCCAGGCTGGGAAGCTTGGAGTAGTTGATGAAGCCCTGCCTGCTGAGGATGGTGTCGTCAATGCAGCCACCTGGAAGGACACAGGGTTAGCTGGGCTCCCCACAAACGCCTCCCCTCCTCTGAAAACAATGTTCCGACCTGATGTTCCAGTGCGCGCTCTGCCGCCCTGCCTCACCTCCCACCCTCCCCACCCCCGATCTGGTTCTCGCTCCAGCCCCACCCCACTGCCACTCTGTTTGGGACCGAGCCCCTCTCTTCTTTCCTAACTCTTGCCTAGAAAACCCTTACGTAAGACATCCACCTGGCCCAACCCCCACTAAGTCATTGTTGCCTAACCTTTCTTAAAAGAACCAAGGAGCATGTGTGTATGGGGGCAGGGGGTCCACAGAGACCTATGAAACCAGTCTTCTCTATAGAAGAATCACCTCTGAGGATTCTTACCTTTGGGGGGGCGGCGGGGGGCGGGGGAGGGGGGGTCTGGGAAACATTGCTCACTGTCCCTCAGTGCCCTTGACCTGGGCTATTTGAGTTTCTCCGTCTGTGTGGACTTCAGCACCCCTACTCCACTGCTAGTCTCAAGGTGTCTGAACTCTCTCCCTGCAGGGCCCTCTCTCTGCCTCCCTTCTTTTTCCACCCAGTGCAGATATGACGCAGGGTAGTGAGCCAGCACAGCTTCTGGACTGACACAGGCGGCCCTCAACAAATGGCGCTACTGACTCAGGCCCCATCCGTGAGAGGATGTCCCTGCCAAGGATGTCCGCGGTCTTACCCACATGTACTCAGCAGATGGCACCGGGCTGCTGTAGCCCCCACTGCCCTTCGCCCCCATCCTCAACCCGCAGGGGTGCGCGCTCACCTAGCAGGGGCAGGAAAGGGACACCCTTCAAGATGCGCACCATCTCCTTGACTTTGGGCTCCTCACTGACCAGCAGCAAGTTGTGCCCCACAAAGAGGGGCAGCAGGTTCTGGTATTTGGAATCTGCTAGGAAGGGCTTCAGAACCTGGAACGGCAGGAAAGAGGGCTCACTGGGGACCAGTGGCCTGATCACAGGCCAGGTCGTGCCGAGGGTGCAAGCCGACTGTCTCCTCGGCCCCTAACTGCAGTTTAGGCGCCAGACTGGAGGAAGGGGGCTTGTGGAGTGGGGAGGGACAGTGGGGTCTGATTGGCAGGGGGCAGGGGAAATCCGGGCACCCACACCAGAGGGCTGCTGCCTACCTGGTTGGGGAAGATCTTCATCAAGATCTTGTGTTTCCGCAGCTGGTGCCGCACGAGAAGCTTGTCCTCGGCACTCAGAGCCACATTCTGACAGACAGCTATCATTCGGTTGTCTCGGAAAACTGCATCTATCTCCCGACGGAGGAGCCGGATAAGGCCTGTGTCCTGAAGTCAGGAAGGGATGACCAAGGGGACATAAGCTGCCCTTCTCTCCTTGTACCCCTTATTCCCTCAGGGACGGGTGCTGGAGCTCTCAGTGACGCCCAAGCTTGGAAAAGATCTGTGTACAAGCGGGAGGGTTGGGGCCCCGCCTCCCAAGTCGAGTTCCGTCTCCCACCCCACCCTTTCATTTTCATCAGGTAACGACGGTCTTTACAGCAGTGTTTTCAAACCTGAGAACGCTCATCCCCTTGAACTGGCCACCCATCTGACCCAGTCAACATTTGACAATAATGTGGTCAAAATTACTTTATCCCTCTGACACTGTTCTCGTGTTGAGGGATTTTACCAATTATAAAGACAAGATCACTCTTTGGCAGCATTAATTCAGAACTGAGCCATTTGCACAGGACAAGACTTCATTTTCTGAAGACCGTGTTTTCAAAGTTGACAGCTTGTGGACCCGACAATGAGCGTGGAGTTACAAATTCTCCACTGGCCCTTCTGTTCTTTTTTAAAGGACAAAAACTCTCTTATCATTTCTCTAGGAAAACATGGAAACTTCAAGCCCTTTCAAGACAGGAGATACGGGGCGCCTGGGCGGCTCAGTTGGTTCAGTGTCCGACTCCTGATTTCGGCTCAGGTCATGATCTCATGGTTCGTGAGTTCGAGCCCCACGTCGGGCTCTGTGCCGACAGCACTCCACCTGCTTGGGATTCTCTCTGCCTCTCTCTGTCCCTCTCCCACTTGCACGCGCACGCACGCTCTCTTTCAAAATAAATAAATCAACTTAAAAAAAAAAAAAAAAAAAGACAGGAGCTATCCTTTCCCCTACCCCCACCTGCTTGGACAGCTTTTCATACACACATTTTTGGAGGCAAGTAAAGAATGCAGGCAATCCAGGAGGCCTGTCCGATCCACGGAGCCCCAAACGCCAAGCAGAACCAAGTGCACGTTTCATTTTAAAGCATGTGGACCACAGGGTCAAAGAGGGGAAGTAATGACGTGGAGGGCTGTGTCCTGGGCACTGCTTCGTTATGGCCAGCATCACAGCACCAAGGACAGTCTCCTCCTTACCTCCTGCGGGGGGCTGGGAGGACATGGTAGGCATCGTGGGTTGACAGCAGGCTTGGGGGGGATATACTCAGTGAGAGCCATCAGCTTCTGCCGCTCAAAGTGCATCACGCGACGATGGCGGGTAACAGCCTTGGAGCCACAGCGGACAGTCTGGCGGGTGGGCAGCCGGCCTGGGAGGGGAAACGGCAACGCTGTGATGAGTGCCCTCTGGGAGTCCTTAGTCGGTGGGCTTCAGATGGAGAAAAAGCTCACCTCTGGGCAAGCCAACCACAGCTCACAGAGCTAGACTCAACACAAGAGGGGAACAAGGAATTGTCTGCTAGGAATCCTAAACTCCCCAAACTTCTCTTTAACGGGCGACCTTAGGTCAGCTGCTTGATCCTTGGAGGCTCCCATTTCGCCAGCTCTTCTTCATGCACAGAGATGGGGGAAAAGATGAGAACAAAGGAAAAGTATTTTGACTACATTAAAAAAAGGCGGGGGTAGGGGCGCCTGGGTGGCTCAGTCGGTTAAGCGTCCGACTTCAGCTCAGGTCACGATCTCGCGGTCCGTGAGTTCGAACCCCACGTCGGGTTCTGGGCTGATGGCTCAGAGCCTGGAGCCTGCTTCCGATTCTGTGTCTCCCTCTCTCTCTGCCCCTCCCCCGTTCATGCTCTCTCTCTGTCTCAAAAATAAATAAACGTTAAAAAAAAATTAAAAAAAAAAAAAAAAAGGCGGGGGGGTGAGGGTTGAGCAATTTTTTTTTTTCTAAAATGGCCGAAGAGTAAATATTTTAAGTTCGAGAACCATACAGTCTGTCGCCACTATTCAACCATGCCACTGTATCATGAAAGCAATCATAGCCAATACGAAACAAGCAGATGTGGCTGTATTCCAATAAAAGTTTATTTCTAAAACATGATGACCAGTTCTGCCACAACATGCCAACCCCTGGTCTAAGCCAGTGGTTCTCAAGGTGCACTCCTGCCACCCAGCCAGCAACATCAGTATCATCTGAGAACGTGTTAGAAATACAAGTTCCCAGGGCCTGTCCTAGACCTACTGAAGCAGGAGCTCTGGAAGGGAGCCCAGCAAACAGTGTCCTAATAAGACCTGCAGGGGTTACAGATGCATGCTGATGTCGCAAAACCACTGCTCTCAGCACTGCTCTGAAGCCTTCTCCCATGATTTGAAGCAGGAGGGAAAAGAAGTTATACAGCGCTCACAGCTCCCCCAAACAGGCCTCCCTTGCCTCTCTTCTTGTTTGCAGCCATCGGTGAAGAGTAGCCCTCGGAAGACAAGGGAGCCACTTGAAAGCCCTAAGCCCAAGTGACCCCTTCATCTTGGACAAAAGGACCCAGACTAGAGCCTCCCACCTGCAGCCTTTCCCAAGACTGAGATGGAATCTCAGGGAAAATTCAGCTAGAAAAGGTGGTTCTAACAGGGAGCATGCAGGTTTGCTGGGGTGAGAGGTTTTATTGCCAGCAACCACAAAACCTAAGAACACAGGGCTCTGGATCAGATGGAACCAGATTTTAATCTCTCTTCTGCCACTTACTAGCTGTGACCTTGACCAGTCACTCAACTGGTCTAAACTTGAACTTCTTCACCTGTAAAGAGGCCATGGTAATGACTTCTTCATGACAAGCTTTAAGATTTAAATGAGATAATACATGTAAATCATTTATCACTGTGCCTGGCCTGTATCATGTGCTCAAAACCATTCATTAAACAAACATCTATTTCATGCCTACTAACGCCCACACCACGCCACCTGCTGGCGATGGTGAATGAGCATGGTTCTGCCCTTAGGGAGTTTGAAGTCTAACACAGGAGACAGACACATAATAAACAAATGCAAAATTACATGATGGGTAAAGGGGGTCAATAAACAGGGTGCGAAATACAGATTTCTGCTTTGCAGAAGGTGGCCAGGGCAGGCCTGAGAAAATGACATTTAAGCTGAGACCGTAAAAAGGTGGCATAGCGCCAAGGTCGGGACCGGCAGTGGTTCCAGCAAAGGAAACCGGAGGCGAGCAAGAGCCAGGTGGTAGACTATAGAAACCCAGAAAAGGAAGGAGTACTCAGACATAGGGAAGAAATACAGCAGTTGTCGCTGACGTTGTTGCTGCGCTGCTGTTATCACTAGTATCTGGGGTCACAGGGAATTAGCTGGAGGAAGGAGGCCAGCGATCTGGCTGGTGTCTGGGGTCATCGAGAGCTGTCTGGAGTAAGAGATTACGGAAGGGGATCAGTGGTGGAGGAGGGGAGAGGAGAACTAAGAGCACCGGCCGGAACGCGCCGTGAGGACCTGGGCCGCTCCTTACCCGCCTGGGGCAGGAGACCCCCTCGCAACTTCCCAGCCAGGGCCGCAGCCATCCTCACCGGAAGAACAGCCAGGAGCCGGGCGAGACGGAAGGAGCTAAGGATTGTGGGAAGCCCTGGGGCCGGAAGCAGCCGCCGGATCCGCCGGCTGGAGCAGTAATCCGCATGCGCGCTAAGCCCAGGACCGCCTAGTCCGCGCTCCCTGACGCCCCAACTGGCGTCCAGTCTCCTAGCAACGACGGTTAGCCTCTTCCGCACAGCTCTCTTCTCGGGATCCTCACCCTCCACTCTCTGCCCACAGTCCCCCCATTGGGGACTAGCGAAGCCCCTCTGCACCCCTCAAACTCCAGACCCGTCTCCTCGATTTATTTTTGTCTTCTACCCCGCCTCATTAATTTGCTCTGAATCAACACTTTCCCTTGTCCCTCCAGTCTCTGAAATTCTCTCTTCTCGTACCATCCTGGGTTCCGCCATCCCGGGGACTAAATTGCTCTGCTTCCTTTCGTGCTAATCCCGCGCCAGGCCAGTAGCCTTTAGATCATGCCCGGAGGTGAGTAGGGGATGGAGAGGTGGGTAGAACAGTTGGATAACAGTAGGGTCAGGCTTCCAAGAATAAGGGAATCGTTCTCGTCTTTTCACAGGTAATTTTGCCCAGAGTCCAGAGGAAGGAGGCTTGTGCATCACTGAAACCCTTATCACTAAGCGGAACTTGGCCTTCCCTGAGGATGAGGATCTGTCAGAGAAGATGTGAGTGCGGCGGGAGGAGAGGGGTGCTGGACAATTGAAACACACAGAATGACCAGTCCCCTGAGCTGTACTGTTTCTTCAGCTCATCTTTGTCCCTCTCTTTACTTACTCCATGCATCCAGTCAATGGTAATGTCTAATCGACTCTGCCTCCTTAAACAGTATTCCCTTCCTTCCTTCCTTCCTTCCTTCCTTCCTTCTTTTTACCATGCCCGCTCAACTGCCTTGAATAAGGCTCTTAAGTAAGCCATCGCCTCTCAATGAACTCTTCATCAGTTTCCCTGCCCCCAGTCCAGGTTCCCCATATGGTTGCCAAAGTGATCCTTTTAAATGACAAATCTGATCAGGCACTCCCTGGTAGAACCTTCCTTGGCTCCCTAGTACTTCCAGGATAAAATCGAAATACCCTAGCATGAGTTGACCATTGCTGCCTTTTTCGCCATTCTCCACAATTCCTCCAAGACCCTCTGTTCTCACACCTTAGCACCTTTTCAGATGGTGCTGAGCACCTGGGAGCTTGTTAGTAATGAAGACTTTCAGGCCCACCTCAGACCTACTGAATCAGAATCTACATTTTAACAAGACCCCCAAGGGATTCATGGGCAACTAAAGTTGGAAAAGGCCTGGATTCTCACATACTGTTTCTTCTGCTTGAAATGCCTTCTCCTCATCCCCCTCTCACCTTCCTGGCTAACTCCTACTTGTACGTCACCTCCTCCAGGAAGCATTGCCTGCTCCCCTATTGAGGACTCAGTGCACAGTCCATGTACCCCCTTAGTCCCTTCATGTGTCTGTCACCCACTTGTCCTAGATGTTTGGCCTGCTTCCCTAATAGTGATGGGCAGGGACTCTCATTTGTCTCCAGTGGGCACTCAGTAAATGTTGTGGAATTAATGAATGAGTGGATGAATCAAGTGATTTTCCTTCCATGGACCACTCGAAAGGGAAGTGAGGACGGATATTCCTGCAGAGATGGTCTCATCCCTGTGCCAGTGCCCGCTTCCACCATCTGAGCTGGCCCAGGGAAGCCTTCCCTGGCCCCTGAGTCTCTCTGGGAACTGTAAGCTGTCAACCAGTTCCCAATCCAAGGGTCCTATTCCTCTCACCCTCTGATTCTTCCCGGTGCTACTTATCGAGATCCAGGTCTCCAGGTTGACCTGGTTTCATGATCTGGACACTGCCTCATGAGTCAAGAAGTCCTGACATCTCAGCCAAGCCACTTCGCTCGAAAACCCTTTCCTACCCCCTCCCATCTTCCCTGCCAAGGGACCACAGAAGTGGGATCTGTTACACCACCTGCTGACTGTTCCCCCAGGTTTCACACTCTTGCTGAACTGCAGACTGTCCGCCTGGACCGAGAGGGGATTACTGCTATCAGCAACCTCGAGGGCCTCCAGAATCTTCACAGCCTCTATCTGCAAGCGGTACCTTCTTGCCTCCTGCTCTCCCTCCCCCCTTGCCCTCTGTGGACCAAGTCTGTTTAATGTGAAAGGAACCAGTCAGGCCATCTTGCCCATTCCCTGGTGTTCAGGTAGGCAGACCTTCATTGAGACTGTTCCAGAGGGGGCACCTGGCTGGCTCAGTCAGTGGAGCATGTGACTCTTGATCTCAGGGTTGTAAGTTCGAGCCCCACGTTGAGGGTAGAGATTGCTTAAAAATAAAATCTTTTTTAAAAAAGAAAATGTTGGGGCACCTGGGTGGCTCAGTCGGTTAAGCGTCCGACTTCAGCTCAGGTCACGATCTCGCGGTCCGTGGGTTCGAGCCCCGCATCGGGCTCTGTGCTGACAGCTCAGAGCCTGGAGCCTGCTTCCAATTCTGTGTCTCCCTCTCTCTCGGCCCCTCCCCCGTTCATGCTCTCTCTCTGTCTCAAAAATAAATAAACGTTAAAAAAAAAAAAAAGAGAAAGAAAGAAAAGAAAATGTTCCCAGATGAATCAGGAATTCTCTTGAAAGACTAATCCTCCCAAAAGATATCCTGAGCATGCTCCTGAATCACTGTTTGTTTTTCTTGTGTATGTCAGATACTTCTCTTGGTTTAGAAGTTCTTTTTGGTGTCTACCCTAAATCTCCCGTGTTCTATAGCTCGAGCGCATTTCCTGTTTTGAGGAAATGAAAGAGGGAACCAGAAGATTCCTCTGCATCCTTTAGAACCCTGAAGGCTGTCTGGTGGTAGTGGGTGGTTGGTTGATTGGATATACATATTCAACTCCTCCAGGTTGAATATATCCAGTGCCCTTAACCTTTCTTCACAGAAACCTTCAAAATCAAAGTAATATATGTTCATTGTTCCCTCCGTGTACATAAGCCACCACCAAGGCTTTTCCTATTTCCCCGTGGCCCCTTGGTTTCCTTCTTGATTTCCAGGTCACTCTTTGGTTGTGGGGTGAGCAGGGTATACTTTAATGAAGTTTATCTAGCCCCTAAGTTTACACCCCTAACCATCCACCCAGAGAAAGCAAATCATTTCGAGGTAGTGACAGCTCCAGTTCCGGAAGTGGGGTGATTATTCCCAGGGTGCCAGCCCTCCAGCTGCAAGAGCAGACATGGTCGGCTTAGTTTTCCCAACTCATTTGCTTTCTGCAGAATAAGATCCAGCGAATTGAGAACCTGGCCTGCATCCCCTCCTTGCGGTATGTGGGGTCAGGGCTCAGGCCCGTGGGGAGGGGGTCGGGAGGGAAACACGGGGACACCCCAGAGAACTGACTGGCTCAGACATCTCCAAGCCCAACGTCTGGTCAGCTCAGGACCCCGCAAGCCTCACTCTGCTTCTCTCACCCCAGAAGACCATGTGTCCCCATCCATTGTGTGGCTGCTCAGCCAGGGGCCCCGAGTGCCTGCTGCCTTCCTCCCTTCCTTTGGCGGTTCTGTGACTCAGCTCTGTCTCTGCACCCCTCCCTTCCCCTGCAGCTTCCTGTCTCTGGCAGGAAACCAAATTAGGCAGGTGGAAAACCTCCATGACCTCCCACATCTCCAGTTTCTGGACCTTTCAGAGAACCTGATAGAAACACTGAAGCTGGGTAGGAATGTCCTTGCCCCGGCTCACGGGCTAAGACTTGGGCAGGACCCTCCCTCCCTCCCCTCTGCCACCACCTCCCTATGCTTGTATTGGCGGCAAAGCCTCTGGGGGTCCTGGGAGGTGGAAAAGAGGCAGTGGCTTTGGGCCAGAAGGTGGGTATGGGACCCTCACTGCCCTCTCTTTGGTGTGTGCAGATGAATTCCCGCAGAGCCTTCTCATCCTCAACCTGAGTGGAAACAGCTGCACCAACCGGGATGGGTACAGGTGAAGATGCATTGAGGGTGGGAAGAAATGGGGTGATGGCTGAGCTCCTCGTATTCTTAACTCCACACGGACTCCCTCTCGGCCTGCAAACTTGGGGTCACCATCCATGGCACCTTCTCGTCTCTCACCCCAGCTCAAGTGGGCCGCTTTTTCTCTTCCACCCCGCCCCCCCCACAGAGGTCCACATGGAGCCAGCCCTTAGCTCTTTGGGGCCGAGCGCAGGCCCGTCTCCCAGCTTGTGAACACCACCCCTCTGGGTGCGGTTCCTATGGCTTGTGCCTGCACGCCCTCCCAGGCCCCCCACCCGGGGCCGCCCTCCTGGGTAGCCTCTGCCCTTTCTGCCCTGCAGGGAGCTAGTGACAGAAGCCCTGCCACTGCTCCTGGACCTGGACAAGCAGCCTGTGTTAGAGCGCTGGGCCTCGGACGAGGAGGATAAAGACTCAAGCGACGAGGACGAGGAGTTCCCGGAGCTGAGTGGTCCGTTCTGCACAGAGCGAGGTGGCCGGGCTTTCCAAGGCTTGCGCCCTCCCTAGAACTCACCTCTGCCCTGTGGGGCACTGGGGAAGCTAAGATAGCAGCGGGGGCGAGGGAGGAGGCCCCAGGCCCAGACCAGCATCTGGGTCAGAGCATGGTACAGCCGGGGCCAGGTATCAGCCTGGCGTGCAGGCGACTCACCCTCCCCATTAGGGCCGACAGAGGGTTAGTTTGGGCAGGGTGTCAGCCAGAGAACTCCCGCCTCAGCCCAGGGGCCGTCCTGCCAGGCCATCTGCCGCCTCCCATCTTGGCCCCTCGCAGGCTTCCTCGAGGAGCTGAAGCAGGAGATGAGCAGACACAAGGAACTCAGGCAGCAGGCAGCCCTGACGGAGCACCTCCTGAGGATGGGGACAAAGCCCGCCCTCACCGACCTCCCCCAGCTGCCCGGGGGGGCCCTGGCTAGGGACGGCAGTCCTTCTGTCACTCCCACGCGGAGGAAGGAGACACCCCCCAAGCCCGCCTCCCTGCCACAAGCCACCTCTGCCACCAAGAAACCCTGCCCTCTGGTTGCCAGCCAGCAAAGCACTGTCCAGGCAAAGAAGGGGGCCCGAGCAGCCACAGCCCCCAAGGCCTCACTGGCTGGGGCCCCCAGCACAACCAAAATGGTGACCAAAAGAGTCAAGAAATGAAGTGCAGTCCCTCCTTATCAGCAATGCCACAGGAACAAGGAATGGGGAAGAAACAGGGTCTCCTTCTCAGACCCCTCTCCTGTGGCAGGAGCCCACCCCAATAAAAAATGTCTCCAGGCCCTGAATGCGTCTTTCACGTCACTTGGGGGGGTGCATCTCAGGGGAAGCAAGCCGTCAGGGTAGTGGGAAACAGTCACAGAAACACAGAACCTGATTCTAAAGAACACGTGTCTTACCTTTCGGGAACTACCCAAAGGGCTGGCACACCTCAACCCCTCCCCCCCAGCTTCCTGGGTCCTGAGTGGGCATCACCTTGTGGAAGATGCCATCTCACTGCCACTCCCAGGGACTGCCCTTCCAAGGCTCAAGCCAAGGACCCAAAACCCCGCGGTTCTAATTCTCCCCAGATAGTAGCCCCATTTTGTGCCAGGCGTGATCTCTTGCACACACGCGCTCACACACCTGGGGGGGGGGGGCACCTCTCCTCACAGGCCCCTTCCACAACCTTCTCCATCACCCAAGTGAGAAGACTGTGCTGCCTGGCAAGCCCACCAGAAGCCCTGTAGCCAGCTCAGGGCTGTCCTTTGCCCTCATTTGGCTCTCCTGCCCCTGCCAGACCTGGGATCAAGTTCACTGAACAGGGAAATAACATACTTTATTGAGGCAAAGGCCGAGCTGGCCACCCAAAACAAGGCTGAGGGGAGCAAAGGGATTGCACTGGGGTCCTGTGCCTACCCCGGCCCCATGGTGCTCAGGCATATACCTGGCTCTCCCTTTCCACAAAGGCCTGGAAGAGGCCACCCAGCTCCTGTGGGGGTGGCACCTGCTCCCCAGCCAGCAGCCGCCGCGCAGCCTCCAGGCCCTCCTGCTCCAGATCCCGCTGCTTCTGCCAGAGCTGCTGCCCCCGATCCTGCCCAGGAAAGGTGGAGATGGGTCCCAGGGACAGGCTTCCCTCTGGACGGAGGGGAGACGCCTGCCTTCTGCCACAAGCAGGAGGAAGGACAGGGCACCCGGTCTTCTCCTGGGCAGCTGGCTTTGAAGGCAAAGACTCCGCTCCCCGCAACTCTGGAGTCTCTCCTCCCCTCCCGGATCCCCTCATATTTCCAGAATCCCAGCTGGGGGCAGGAGAAGTGAGTCATGGCCCCAGAGTAGCCCCTATTCCTCGAGGGTTACCTGCTCGCTCTCTATCAGCCCCAGGGCCACCTGGTGCCGGAGGTAGAGGGTGTGCCGGCGATCCACCTGAGTCTGGAATCGGGGCTGAGTCCGAACAGGGTCCCATGCTCCAAAAGTGGGGGACAGCACCTGGGGGGCCTGGGCCGCCCCCGCCCCGAAGATGAAAGGTTTGAACACCGACCTAACGGGACAGAGATGGAGGGAACAAAGGTTATCACATCCCCCCGATCTTCCCCCGCCTGGCACCCTCTCCCCCGCCTTCCCCGCCCCCATTCCTCTCACCTGGATGGGTCTGGAGTAGCGGTGAGGAAGTGGACGCAGGGCTGTGTGGGATCCCGGGGCAGGATGGACACCATGCTGGCCGTGGTGCGAAAGCCTCCAGAGTCCATACAGATGCCGCTCTCCTTGTTCCTGAGGATGCCCATCATCACCTCTGCCGTGATGCCCCCTGCGAAGGAGGACAGGCTGAGGGGCCCTCCAGGCAGAAGGGGGACCTCTGGCCTTGCATCAAAGCTGTGGGAGAGGAGAGAGGCTGGCACCACTGTGGCCCTCCTGGCCCCCACCCCACCGCCGTCCACGCACTGACCTTGCTGCTGCTGCAGAAGCTGTTGCCCGGCCCGGAAGCGGGCTTTGGCAGCCTCCATGCGCACAGGCTGCTGGGTCAGGGAGAAGACCTGAGCGAAGTCAAAAGTGCTCTGTCCATCCCACCAGCCCTGGGCCAGGGCACGGGTCCGAAGGTCTGCGTGCTCGGCCGAGATGTCCGTGCCTACGCTCAACTGGTTGGAGATGTTACGGGCCCCTTCTGTGGAGAAGTAGGGGGCGGGGGGTGGCTCATTTGTCATTAAGCACCTACTCTGTGCCAGGTGCTAAGAAGATGATGGTGAAGAGAACGGACCTGCCCCCGTGGAGCGGGAGACAGACAAAATGATCACAGAAATGAATGTGAGCTTGCAACCGTGGTGCACATGATGAAAAGGCACCTGCTTGCATATAAGGGGGAAACTTGACCACCAGGGAGTCCAGGAAGTCTCCCCAGAGAAGGCGGCCAGCTAAAGTACAAGAGGACTTAAGCAGGTAAAGTGAGGAGGGAAGTTCCCCACTGGGCTCACTTCCCACCTTCCTTGGGTGTGCCTGCCAGTGAGAAGTTTGCACGTGGATCCGCCCTGCCCTTCACCCAGGGTTTTCCCACCCCCTCCCGAGGCTGGCAAAAGGGGACAGCTCTGGGAGGCGAGCCCCGGCGCTGGGCTCTCACCCTGGATCCTCTGTGCGGCCCACAGCCTCCCTGCCGTCTCTAGCACCCACGCCTCAGTCCGGTCAGCCAGCAGGAATGTGTTGTGGTAGCAGAACGGTGTGGGGTCCTCCCGGCAGCTGCCCCCTTGCCCGTGGCGCGCCAGCAAGTCTGTGATCACACGCAAGGCCTCCAGGGCAGAGCTGCTCCGTTCCAAAGCCAGCCTGGCATGAAGGGATGCACGGAAGGGGAACGCAGCGTCAGTGGCTGGTGACGGAAGCTCCAATGGACGGAAGGCGCCCAGAGAGGCCCAAGTCACACAAAAAAATCCGCCCGTTGGTTGTATGAAAGCGCAGTTAGGCGGGTGTTTTTCAAGTTCTTCTCTGAGGGTCCCAGGAAGAGGCCTCAAACGTGGTTTCAGAGAAAGAAGGGGCCCGAGTTCCCCAGCCTCTCTTCAACCAGAGCTGCTCTGCTCTTACTGGTTTTGTAAATCGGGACTCCATATGAGATTTCAGTTGGGAGGGGAAAAAAAAAAAAAAGTACTCCTATTTAAAAAAGAAATTTGAAACCACTGCCCTATTTCTGGGACAGGAGAGGCCCAGAAGCGGCCACATTCGGGAGCTCCTTACCAGACTGTGGCGATGGGGCCAGGAGAGAGGAGGAGCAGGGGCGGCCTCTCTGGTGACGGGCAACGGGGACGAAAAGGAGGAGGCCCTGGTGTATCTAGCTGAGGGGAGGGGAGGATGGCCTGGGTCTGTCCTCGGCTCTCAGCCTTTCAGTGTGTAGAGATGAGGGAAGGCAGGGTCCGCACCTGAGTAGGTCCATGCCTAGTAGGGCTTCCCCCTCTCCAACTGGCTCCTTGGTCCACACTGCCTCATTGCCAATGCAGACACCATGCTCATTGGCGCCCATCTCAGCCCCCCACAGCCAAGAAGGGCGGCTCAGGATTACAGCGTGAGTCCTTGACACCTGTTCCACCTCAATGTAGGTGCACTGCAGGTAAGGGAGGAGAGAGGGAGTCCATTCAGAAAGGGTTTTATCATTCCCATTGTACAGATGAGGAAACCGAGGTGGACAGCAGCTAAACAACAGGCCAGGTCCAGGTTGGTAGACTGGAAGGTCACGCTCTTCCCACCACATCCGGGGACTTGCCAGGTGCGAGGCGCAGAGGAGGAGGGTCTTAGAAGACTGCCTAGATCGACCACACCTCCCGCCCCTTCCATAAGGCCTAACCCACCTGGAGCCGGCTGCCAGGGGCATGAGTGCCTGCTGGTACAAACACCACCTCCTGCACCTCGTCCCGCGGTCGGTCGGAATTCTTGGCAAAGATCACAGCTGGGATGGCCGAGGCCGGGGGCACGGAAACAAAGCAATCGCAGGAACACGGGGTGTCAGAGCTCCACGAAGCCATCTGGGGAGAGGTGGAGGTGCATGTGTCCCCCTCACGCCGCCTCTCCACCATCCTGGCCAGAGCTCAGCCCTAGGGAGCCCCCCCTTCCCAACACGTGTAAACAGGCACTCAGGGAAGACACTGCTGTTGGGTTCTGGACACACTCGATGCGCGGCGTGCACAGCCCAGGCTCCAGGCTTGGGAGGCAGCAGGCGGGCGCACACCGCAAGCTCCCAGGGCCCTGCCCAACTGGGAGCCCGACCCACCAGTGCCGTCGCGGGACCACCTCCCTCGCCACCCCACCCCACTCCCTCGCCCCTTTTCTGTCCACATTCTCGCCTCCCCAATACCGTTTGCCCCTCAACCTGTCTCCCTCCAAGATCCCCGGCTTAGTCTCGGGCGCTACCGCCTCCGCTTCGGGTCATTGGGCGGAGGCTCACAGGTGACCTGGAAGGCTTTGGCCCGGGGGGCGGAGCCGGAACCAAGCGCCTGCAGTTCCTTGGTTTTCCACCAGGGTGCGCGCCAATACTACTTCTTGGAGCGCAGCAGCGTGGGAGACCTTGCCCGTCCGCCTGCCCTTCCTAGCTCGGACGGCTCACGGGCACTTCCAGCCGAGACACCATGGGGAGAGGCATCTGCAGGTGGAAAGGAACCCACGTAAAAAGAGAGGAAAGAAAAACCGGCCAGATTTGTTAGAGAGCGCGGATTACTGGGGCATCCGGAGGAAAAACCTCAGCTCGCAGCGTCCTGGTTTCAATTACAAAGGTGCAACCTAGCCCTACCTCCCCCCCAGGGCATAAGATCTGAAAGATTGTTACAGGGAAGGAGGTCTAGGGATAACAAGTTAATGCATTAAAAAAGAATTTTTTTTTACATTTATTGATTTTTGAGAGACAGAGCACAAATGGGGGAGGGGCAGAGAGAGAAGGAGACACAGAATCCGAAGCAGGTTCCAGACTCTTGAGTTGTCAGCACAGTGCCCGACGCGGGGCTCAAACCCACAAACAGCGAGATCGTGACCTGAGCGGAAGTCCGATGCTCAACCCAGCCACCTAGGCGCCTGTAATGCATTTTTTAAATGCACATATGCTCAAAACCCATCTGACTCCCCAAAGGTAGATTCTGGCCCACAGTGCTCAAACTCACAGGAAAATAGCTTTGAAAGGAAATTTGGAAATTTCTAGTCCAAAGATTTTGTGCCTTTATATATAGTGAAACTGAAACAACAAAGGAGAAGTCTTGGCCAAGGGGGCACATACCGGTGTGGGGATTTGGACTCTGATCCCAAATGTTCTGCTTTCCAGGTCATTTTCCTCTATAATGCATCTCCATTACCAGCATTTAAGCAAACGCATCTCACCCCTTTTTGCTCTATGAAGCCCTCCAGAAATGGGGACAGGAGAGATACTGCAGATTATCTACTTCTCCCACATCCATCCTGCCAAACAGTCAGGGTTGCTGTTCAGAGCCCTGGCCACAGCATCCCAGCTGTGGTCTCTCCTGGGATGGGAATGAAGGCACAGAGACCATGGCTTCCCCCAGGAGGCCGACTGTGGGCAGGTGTACCAGATAAGGGTGTTGGGGGAGCTGAAATCTAAGATACTTTCTAATTGCCTGTAGGTATCTGAGGCTGATTCTGAAGAGGAAGCTGTCCCCAAGGAGGTGGGCTTCATTTTCAGAAGGGGGACTGCCACTTGTAAGATGAATTGACCTAGAAGCTGGGCTGGAGGCAGGGAAGAGCATCGCCTGGAACTCTAAACACTGGCATCTTGTCTTGCATCTGCTATGGAGCTGCAGTGGCTGTCTGGGCAGGTCACTTTATCTTTGAGGGCCTCAGTTTCCCCAGTGGCAAAACGATGGCATTGAACTAGATCAGTGGTTCTCAGCCATGGTTTGGGGAGGGAGGGGAGGCATTAGTTTTCAACCACGTGACTCCCACAGCACAACATAATACTTTAATACTCCACTACTCAGTGTCCACAGACTGCCTGCATCAACATCACCTGAAAGCTTGTTAAAAATGCAGAAACTTGGGGCGCCTGGGTGGCTCAGTCGGTTAAGCATCCGACTTCGGCTCAGGTCAGGATCTCACTGTCTGTGAGTTCGAGCCCCACGTCCGGCTCTGTGCTGACTGCTCAGAGCCTGGAGCCTGTTTCAGATTCTGTGTCTCCCTCTCTCTCTGACCCTCCCCCGTTCATGCTTTGTCTCTCTCTGTCTCAAAAATAAATTTAAAAAAAAGTTAAAAAATTAAAAAAAAAAAAATAATAAATAAATAAATAAATAAAATGCAGAATCTTGGGCCCCACCTCAAACCTACTGAATCTGAAGTATGTTAACAACACCCCCAGCACAGGGGCGCCTGGGTGGCCCAGTTGGTTAAGTGTCTGACCTCCACTTAGGTCATGACCTCAAGGTTTGTGCATTCGAGACCTGCGTCAGGCTCTGCATTGGGATCCTCTCTCCCTCTCTCTCTACGACCCTCCCCTGCTTGCATTCTCTAAATAAATAAATACTTTTTTTTTTTAAGTTATTTAAATAAAAAAAACCACCCCTAGTGTCAAGTTTGAGAAGCGCTGCTCTAATATGTCCCTAAGGGCATACCTTGGTGGGGTGCTGGAAAATGAATCAGGGTGTCTTGAAAAACTCCATGGGTGACTCTAATATGCCCTCTACCAGGCGGAAACAGCCAGACTATTTGGATCCTGAGACTCTTTTCAAACCTGCACGGCTAACATGCTGAGCAGTCGGGCTCACCAGAATTAATGGAAAGTGAAGGCGTCTTCAGGTGCGCTGTCGGGGAGGGGTTGTGAGCTTGCCCTTGGACGTCATTCCAGAAGCAAACATCCAGGCTGCGTGCTAACGAACATGAGCACCCGGAGCAGCCTGCCGCAAAGCCAGCTCCACTCCTGCACTTCCCCTGTTGCCCGCGGTGGGGCAGTGTGTGTCCGCGGGACCATAGCGCAGCCCCAGGCTGCAGTTCCCAGGCGGCCTGCGGCTCGGTTACTTTCCCATTCCTGATTTCACTGGAACACCCTAGAAGGCCTGTACTCCCACCTCCCAAGACAGCAGATGGCCACTCAGAGAGGTTGCCCAAAGGGTCAGCCCACATGGTCTGACTTCCCTAATTCCTTCCCGGCCCCTCCAGGATCATCCCTGTGGGGGCACCAGATCTGAGGCATCAATGGTGGCTTTGGGCTCCCTCAGGGGGGCCAGGCCAGCCAAGCAGCATTGCTGCCGATCGGAGCCAGTGAGCAAACATCAGAGCCCCACCAAAGGCCCCCGCTAAGAATGCGGGTCAGCAGGAGGAGCTGCGAGGGGAGGAGGGGTGGCCCTGGCCCTGCCCAGACAGGCCCAGCCGGCCCCACAGCTGCCCTCCTGTCCCTGGGGGCAGCGATGGGCTAAAGGAGGAGAGGACTCACCAGGCTCCTGGGGTCTAACTTCCCCCCGCCCCCAACCTCTTGGAAAACAAAAGAAGCACCCCAAGGAGTGGGGCGGCTGGGCATGAGGTCACCATCACTGGAACTTTGTGTGCCCGCCCCTCTTCCCAGGCTTCCAAATCCAGGAGCAAGAGAAAATAAACAGTTGCTCCCCCCAAAATGAGTCTGCTTCCAGCTCCACCCCCTAAATCATTCTGATACCCCGCCCCCCATATCCCAAAGTGGCCTTAAACTTTGTGACTCCAGATTCTCCCAAACAAGTGATACCCAAACAATCTGGGTACCAGATTTGGCTCCAGGAAATTGGGCTAGGGGTGGAATGGGGGAAACCGGAATCCCACTAGGGAAGATAATAATTTTGGCCAAAATGTAGGATGGGAAGGTAAAACTACACGGTAATCTGGCCTGCCCCTTTGGAGTCCCAAATCGATCCTCTGTCAACCTTCCTAGCTTTGGGGCTCTGGAGTCATAAGGTGTTTGTTTCTCATTGCACATGAATTAGGCACCAGCTGCAATACCAGAAATTGGGCAGCCCGGGAAAGTGTATACAGATGGGCATTTCTGGATATCCAAGGATGCCCGATGGGTCCAGTGAGGGTGCGTTTGTGCACACTGTGGTTGTGTAACTGTGGCGGGCCCTCTAGCTGAGAGTTGCAGTAGGATCCTTCCCTCATACTTTCCAGCTGGGCGGGAGCCCATCAGATATCTTGGCTGCCTTTCATCGCCTTGTCCCTGATAGGGATCATCCTGGGTGAAGAAATCGCTGTCAGTCACCCCCGCCTCACTGACAGCCAGAGGGACTGATCACACCCCCACGGGGGCGGGGTGACGGGGCTCCAGAGGCTAGTTCTCCCTGGGAAGGCAGGGAACCAGCATTCTTGGCAGAGGAGGGGAAAGAGAGGGCTTATATGTGGAGGAAGGAAATATCTAGAACCTTCTTATCCCCCAGGGAGGGACAGTCAGCCCAGCTATCAACCCTGAGGGAGCTCCTCCTTCCTTCGGCATTAGCCACCTCCAGGGAAGGATCTGACCCTTCTTCAATCGGCTCAGCTCTGCCCCAAACAAAGGGAGGTGAGGCTGTGCAGGGATGCAGGATCAAAGGGAAGTGTCCACCCCGCCCAGCAGCCGGCCTTGTCCTCACTGCTAAGGGACACTGAGTCAAAAAGGAAACCAGAGCTGGAAGACAAATGAAGCAATGATGTGGTTGATGACTTTATTATGGCATAAAAAACACAGGCTGTTTCTTCCTCCTCCTCCCCCCGCCCCCAAAGTGGGTTCACAGCAGTTAAAAGAAAAAAAAAATCCTACATTTCTCCTCTAGGGGGCTGCCTAGAAGGGGGGCAGACAGCCAAGCAACCTAGATCTATGAAGGAGGGGAGCAGAAGAAAACCTATCCGAAGCCCGCACCGGCACCCTTGGAGCTCAAGGCCTCCGTAGGGGGAACATCGGTGTCCCCCTACAACCTCGAACAGCCATTCAGGAGTTCCCCATAGGATGGTCACTGGGGAAGACTGTCCTGGTGGCACCAGGAGGGGGTGGCTGGTTTCGATGGGTGGAGGAGAAAGGCATCCCACACCCACAGTGCCCTCCCTCTCTCCCCCTCTCTCCACCTGCCCAGGCAGCCTGCAAGCACTCCCAGATCTCTCCTGCCCCCAACCCTCTCAGCAAGGAAAGGGACCTCTGGTTGGGGTAGCAAGAGGTAGGGAAAAGAGGGAGCAAAAAGAAAGAACATTACTTCTTAAACTACCCCAGGCCCATGAGCCTCTCAGGGAGAGTCACCCTGTCCCTTTTAAGAAGGGCTCCCTTTTTTACACAAACACATATTCCTACCCAGACCCCAGACCCACTTCCCATTTAGCTCCCAGTCCTGGGGACTGGGCTCCAGCATCCCTAAGGGAGGAAGAGACGCTGTGGGCCTATGTCCTAGGACCTTGGACGGGGTGAACAAGGTGGGGTCTCTCTAGCTGGAGACCCCAGGCTCAGTAGAGAAACACACACACACGTACAAACAACATGCACACACACATGCCCTAATATTAAATAAAATACCTTTTGCTTATAACTTAAAAATCAATACACAACTAATCCTCGCATAGGGGTCTGGGTAGAGAAAGAGGGGCAAGGGGGAAGGGGAGGTCAGGGGGAATGTTACGGCCTCTACCTCTAGCCTGGGAAAGCCCGCTAGTTCCAGATCCTTCCCCCATCAGCTTCCTTCCCTTTGCCTGACTCTGGCTCTGCCCCTGCTAGGCTTTCCCCTCCCCAGTCCCCACTCCAGGATCACAATCAGGATGTATTTCTAGCATCTAAAGAAGGGGACAGGAACAGCTTCCTGGATATCACCTCAGAAGACCGACCCCTTCCACTAGGAGAACACCTCCTTCATATGCAAAGGGAGTCCCCCTGCCCAGAGTCAAAATGGGGAGAAAGGAGCCTTCTAACACACACTCTATAGGAGGGGCCAGTCTTGCAGGCAGCAGAGAAAGGAAAGGGCAGAGCAAAGAAAGACCTGGGGCTTAGTGAGCAGGTGGGCAGAGGCAGAGTCCTCCGCTCCAAGTGGGGACCACTGTAGGTCCCTGTGCTGGGACACCTCACCTACTCCCTGGTCAACCAAGTAACCCTCTTCCTCTCGTCCCTAAGGGAGAAGCAAATGATGGGTGACCTGGGATGAGGGACCTGCATCAATTCTAGGGTGGGGGCTTCTGGCTGTTTTGAAAACCTACATCAGGTAACAGATGGGGAATGTGGACTATACTGAACTTTATTTTTCATAAAAACCATGAGTTAAGGACTGAATCCGAGTTAGAGAGGGAAGGGGTTAGCTCCTTCCACTGCCCCGCCAAATCCCTTTCTCTCCTTTTAGAAGGGGACTTTTTTTGCCCTCCCCCTTCCCAATCTAGCTCTCCCCTCGACCCCACAGCTCTGGCTGCAAGGCTGTCCCGGATTCTGGCCGCTTCCTCTCTTCCTTCATGGCCCCATCAGAGTGGGTTTGGAAGGGTTAACCGGGAGGCACATCAAAGGAGTTATTTCTACAGCAACAACCCTCCCAACCAGATAGAGACCGCTCCCTAAGGGGGACCCCTGCCTCCCCTACCCCACCTCAGCTCTCCCTCGGGAAACCATAGGGACAGAAGCACTAAAAAGCGGGATGAAAGGGACCCGGGCCGCAGGGCGGGTCCGGAGGCGCTTTTATGTCCCGGTTCCCAGGCGCTAAGGACGTGTCCAGACAACTACCCTCAGCGCCCGGGGCGGCCCCACTCCTCTCTGCTCCAGGGACGCGCCATCTCTTCCAGCAGGTCCCCTCCACCCTCCAGCCGCGGTAGGGGTACCCCACCCCAACCCCCGAGCCTGGAGACAGGAGCAAAATAAGGGATGGGGGGGGGGGGGGAACAGAGGGGCATGCGCAGCTCCCCCCAGCCTAGCCACTTTTCGTCCGGCCCCGAGACCAAAACACCCCTACCTAGCGCCCCGTCTCCCCGACCCGGCACCACTTTTCCTCCCCCTCAATAAATAACCACCTTCTCCTCTTCCTCAAGTCGCCCCCCAAAGGCATCAGGCCAGGAGGAAAGCTCTTCGGATGCCCCCAGGGGAGACCAATGGGGGGGGGGGGCGGTACCGGAGGAGCTCAGTTGGAGGGAGCCGCGCCGCCCTCGGCCTCCCGCTTGCCTTTGCCCCCGGCGGGCTCCACCGCTCCGCTGGCCTTGCCCTCGCCCGCGGCCGCCCCGGCAGCCTCCTCCTTGGCGCCCTCGTGGGTTTTCATGTGTTTGGCCAGGTGGTCGCTGCGCATGAAGACGCGGCTGCAGACGGCACAGGGGAACTTCTTGGTGCCTGTGTGGGTCTGGAGGTGGCGCTGCAGCTCGTCGGAGCGCGTGAAGCGCTTGCCGCAGAAGAGCCAGTTGCACACGAAGGGACGGTCGCCGCTGTGCCAGCGCAGGTGCGCCTTCAGGTGCGACGTCTTGGCGTAGGCTTTCCCGCAGCCCGGGATGTGGCAATTGTGCAAATGCTTCTTCTTGCCCCCGTCGGGCCCGCACGGAGCCCCCAGTCGCTCCGCCTCCAGGCAATTGGGGCAGCGGCACACGGTCTGGCCTGAGCTGCGGGGCACTGACCGCCGGGAGCCTTTGGGCCGGGCTGCTCCGTCCAGACTGGAATCCAGCCCCTGGGACTCCGGGGCGGCCGCTTCCAAGGCCTTGGCCCCGTCGGGAGGCCCCAGGAGGTGCTGCCCTCCGGCGGCTGGGAGGAGGTGGTGCGGGTGCGGGTGGGGAGGCGGTGCGCAAAGCTGGTGGTCTCCGACGTAGCCCCCCAAGCCAGCCTGAAGCGCCCCGGGGTGGCCAGGCGAGGTGAGCGCGCCCTGAGTGTGGGGGAGGTCCATCCAGCTGGTGCCCGGATGAAGGTCCCACCAGGAGCCATCCTCAGTGCCTGGGTGAGTTGGCCGGAACCACGATTCGTAATGGTGGGACATGTCCGGCTGCAGGAGCTTGGAAAAGGGTCCCGGGGCCAAGGGACTGTCGCTTTCCAGGTCCTCGCAGGTTACCCGAGAGGAGGCCCCCGGCAGCTCATAGCCCTGTGAGAAGTCCACCTCAGGGCCCAGCGGGAGGCTCTGCAGCTCTCCAGGCTGCAGCGGGGAGGGGTAGTCCCCGGCCTCCGGGCTCGTGTGGCCCTGGTATGTTTGGAGAGGCTGCAGGTCGAGGCGCGGCGGGGAGGCGTGAGGCGCGTCCGTGTGCTGGCTGCCCAGAGAGCCGCAGACAGCGGTTAGCATTGCCGGGATCCGGGGTGGGGTGGGGAACAGGGATGGTCAGGGGCACCTCAGGTAGGACCTAAAGGAGGCGAAGAGGAGGTGAAGTGAGCAAAGTAACCAAGTCACTTTCAGTCCTAACCCAGACGGCCTCCCCGCAAACTGCTCCTCTCCCGACTGGGACTGGCCGCTGCAAAAGAGGAGCACACCTCCGAGTGGGGACTAACGACCAGTTAACAGAATTTGGGAGTGCTAGGAAGGGTTGAGGGTGTGAGGTTCTCAGCCAAGGCAGGGGAGTCTACCTTCTCCTAGCTGATCCCTCCTATGGGGCCCAGCTCATCCTGACAGTTGGGCTGGTCCCAGGCTGGTAGGTCAGATACACCTACAGTTCCATGCTAAAACCATCCCCACCCTATCTGCCCGGACCAGCGCAAAGGGCAGTGTGGCGTTTACCTTCTGCAGCCCTGCTTCCAGCCCAAATGGAGGATCTACACCCACCTCAGCTTCCCTAGTTTAACTCAGGACACAGATGAGGAGAGGGAGGTGGTCTGTTTCTGAAACTCAAAGCTTGAGGTGACCTGATTTTCCAAAGCTCAAAGCAGGTTCTGAGATATTGGGGAAAGAGACCTCGTTCCACCCCTGAGGCATGTCCAATGAGGAAGAGCATTTCACTGTTCTCTACCATTGCCCTCCGCTCTCTGTCCAGATGGCTCCACCAAACCCACTTCCATTCCTGGCCCCCACCCCTCTCCCTCAGGCAGGAATTCACCTCCCTGGGGTACAGGTTCAGTGTTGATTCCCAGGGGACTTCTCCCCACCAGAGAAAGTTAAGCTTCCTCTCCTGTCCTGACCCACACAGCCACACAGCTGGCTGTCTGGCTGTTACCCGTGCCCTCCTCCAATCCGGGGGAGACCCAGATGTGAAGCTGGGAGGGGACAGCTTCCCCAGAGAAGGGGGTCAACGAGAGAAGAGCTTACTAGCAAGCTCTGAAAGGTAAAATTGTCACCCCCTTACGGGATGCAGAGTCGAAGTGGGGACAGCGGAGGGCAACAAGGAAAGCCGGAATCACAGACACTGAGAAGAATTACCCCAAGAGATTATATAAGGGGGTGCATTCTAGGCTTGGATCGTTCTTAGGTGTTCTGCAGACAGTTCTAATATACAGACAAACTGAGAATCACTGCTTCAGGCCAACCCTCTTATAAAAAAAAAAAAAAGAGGAAACTGAGGCAGCATTTGGAGAAATGACTTGAACAGACATTCATTTATTTGTTCAATCAACAAATGCATACTTTATGTACCTCTGTGAACCAGGTCTCTGGACTCCTGGTCTGTTACCCTTTCCCTACACCGTTGGGAACCAAAAGATACCCACCTCTCTCTTTCTTAACCACATATCTGTGACTTGAAAGTCCTTTTTCTCTCACCACCTCTCTAAAGCCTGGGAGCCCTGGTGCCTCAGGTGTCGGGCTTGTGTGCCTGGCCTTCTCTGATGGTGGGGGAGGAGGTGCAGTGGTTTAGGGCAGGGACTTCTTCCCACAGCAGGGTTCAGCTGACCCTACCACCTTTGGCCTCTGGGACCAAAGAGGTGTCCCTGGTAGTTTTGGAGAGGGAGGGAGAGGGGGACTGGGGCGCCTACTCAGGCTCACGCTGCCTTACCACCAAAAAGGAACAAGGGTGAAGCAGCAGGAATGGAGCCTCAGGCCCAGGCGGGGCAGCCCAGAAGGGGCTGGGCGGGAGCAAAGAGGCCTGGGACCCTAACAGCTTTTGGCGTCTGGGAACTGCCCCAGGGACCGGGGGGGCGGGGAAGCTAACAACCCAGGCTCCAGAGTGGCCTCTCCCGACACAGGGCCAGGGAGTCCAGTCCTGGGATGCCATGGCCTGCCTGCAAAGTTTCGGGAAGGGAGACAGCAGGGCGCGCACTCCCGGCTTCCCGCTCCCCAACGCAGGAAGCCGGGTAGAGACACCCTTCTTCCCCCTTCCGCCGCCTCCCTCTCCCGATCACCGGCGCTCAGGTGGTCAGGACTTCCGTACTCCCAGTCCTCAAGGCTCCAGTCCTCCGGTTGTCCCAGTCGCTCCAGTTTCCCCGGTCTCCAGCCTCCTCGGTCCCTCGTCTCGCCCTTCCGCCCAGGTTTCACTCGGCCGGGGCTCCAAGCCCCTCGGATTCTTTAGGACCACCTCCCCCAAGGCCACGGGAGGCTGTGGCGAGTGCGCGGCGCGTCTTTCCGAGAGGAGCCCGGGATCGCGCACCCCTGGCCGCCCAGACCCTGGCTCCTACCTGGAGGCTGCGCTCGGGCTCCGGGCACGGCTGGCTGGCGCGCTACCCACGGGCGCTCATGGGCCCCGCGCGCCGGCGGGCTCTCCGGAGGCGAGGGGCAGGAGCCGAGGACAAGCGGGGGCCGCGATCGGACCCGGCGGCGGGCGGCGGGCAGCGGGAGGCGGAGGAGGGGCGGAGGGCCAGCGGGAGGGCGGAGGGCGGGCGGGAGCCAGGGAGCGAGCGAGCGAGTGAGGCCAGCTCCGCCCGTGACTCACCCGCGCTCTCTGCCTTCATCCTCTGCCCTGCGCTCCTTTTTCCCCGAGTCCGCGGCCCCGCCCACCTCACCTGCCGCCGCCTTTAACCCTTGCGGGCTCGGCCGGACGGGAGGCCCGGCGAGGCCCGGCCGGCGGAGAGGGGGCGGGCTCGCTAACTAGGTCGCCTCCCGCCCCTCCCTCGCTCCTCCCTCGCCCCTCCAGTCCTCAGGAGGGGGTCCTGGGCGGAGCGTTCCCCAGGTTCCGAGACACGCCCCTCGGGTGGAAAACTGCCCCGGAGCCGGCTCCGGGTGGCGGGGGAAGCAGGACTCGGACCCTGGGGGCCTGGAGGAGGGGGCGGGTTCTCCGCGTGAAAAGGAGACTCCTTTGGGGCGCCGCTTGCTTCCAGGGCGCTCGATCCACCCGCCCGGCCCGGCAGCGCGGTCCGGGTACTGAGAGGAAAAGGAAACAGGACTGAGCGCCAAGGCTGTGTCCGGTCTCCCTCGGGCCTAGGCCGTGAGAACTCTGGGCTGTCGCCCTCCTCCACCATTCTCTCCGCCGCTCCTCTCCACCACCACCACCCTCCCCGGGCATTTTCGCCCTGCCTTTCTGGCTTCCCCCCCTCTCCGGCCACTCGCCTTTTTGGGGTGGACTCCTCTTCTCCTCTGCCCTACTCCCCTGCTCCCCAACTTGCCCGGGTCTGCCTTCCCCTATTCGTCTCCCAAACCCCCTCAGTCCCCACTCCTCATCTCCCCTTGGGCAGCAACCCCAGCACCTCCTAAGACCATCTCTCAAGTACGCGACCCCCTCCGTCCGGGAGCTGCTCAGCCTACATACGCCCTGCCACCCTTGCCCCCCGCGCACCCAGCCCTGAAAGCTGGCGCAGGCTCCTGAATGGCCCTGGGAAGGGACACTTCTGGAAAGAATTGAGCGACCCCTTGCCACGATTCTCACCTGACTGTCTAAACCCAAGGTTCTGAAGTTTGGAGAAGGGTCTGGGATTCCTTTGAGGAAAAAAATGCACATACACAGGGCAACATTCTGGCAAAATTTCAGGGCGTTCACGGCGCCCACCGAAAAACTCTCAAGGTCCCAGTTGATCGGGATACGGAACGCCCGGTGGTTAGAGGAGTTCCTCCCTCTTCCTCGCCGGGCTGGCCTGCGCGCCCGCCCGGATAGTCCGATGCTTCCTTCCCGATTGGTGATTGGTGCCTCCTCTACCCGCCGCCTTGACCTCCCGAAGCGACTCCTTTCTTGCACCGGAATTCTGATCAATTTCCATATATATATATATATATATATATATATATATATATATATATATATATTTTTTTTTTTTTTTTTTCTTCGTTGCGCCGTTTGGCTTTCCCTACGCGTTTTGCCATCGGCCTTTTAAATTTCGTTTTTTGTCTTTACTGCCTTATTAGGCACAGCAGCACCAAAGTTTAGGCTGATTCAATCTCACCTCTGCAGCCGCGATTCCGCCACTATTGCTTTACTAGACTCGAATTTCCGTTTGGGACACGCTCGAAGTGCCACTATAAAACGGCTAAACTGACTCCACAAGCCACTTGAAAATCAGTCTTTGTGTGCTCCCCGCCCCCTCCCCAAACACACACGTTCTTAGATTCAGAGTCAAGGTCTGATTCGTTCTGTCCATCTCCCTCTTTTCTAAGACTCAATTCCCTCATCTGGGCAACCTGAGTTCAAGTTGGGAGACTTTCCTGGGGCTTAAAGGAATTGATGTACCTAAAACACGTAGCCCCTGGGTCCCCTGGTAAGGTCGCAGAAAAGGGAAGATGTGGTTGTAATTATTAAATAAGTAGGTTCCCAGCAAATGTTCGTTGGGTTAAGGTATATTCACAAGATCTTTGGACTGGGAGTTGGTGAACCCAAATTGTAGCCCCAGCCCTGTACTTGCTGAGCTGAGCTCGTGGGTTAAGTCACTCTGAGCCTCAGTTTCCTCCTCTGTTAAATGCAGGCAGAGCAGCTGCCCTGCAAAGTAAAAGACAAGCTCCTGGGAGCCTCGGGGTGTTGCGGGATGTCAGGGATCATACTTTCCAGTCAGTCGAATTTCCTTCTTCCGGACACTCAGACCCCTGTGATGTAGAACTCTCTAGAACTGCTCTGGGTCTTTGTGGCCACTGCAACATCAACAATTCTCTATCAACATGGTTTTATCTCTTTTCACTCAGCCTGCAAATCTCTGCATTTTGGGTCTGCATCCCAGTTCACAGTCACGTCCAGAAGGGAACCTGTGATTCAGGCTCCTATGTTAAGTCTGATTTTACCCATAGGCATTCTCTGCCTCCGCCTCCCTGCAGCCCGCTGGCCTTCTGGCTATTCCTGAAGCTACTGCTCTTAAGGTGCTAACCTTCTGCTGAGGGATCTGAGTCCACCCTCCCATTTATTTATAGGCACCAGATTATCTTATCTTCCTGGCTCCTTCCATCATTCCCTGGAAAGCAACAGAGAAAGGGATCCAGCCCCTGGATAGCATACTTCCCACCCCACTTTCACCCCAGGCCCCCTTTAATCTCATCCCACCCTGACTGGCGGCCGCCTAGGGTCCCAGTCCAGTCCTCTCAGAAAAATTCAGCCATCCTGCTTTCTTGCCCTGCCTAGCTGTCTGCCTCTGACTCGGGGTGCTGTCTTTCTTCCAGGTCCCCCTCTACTTGCATTCTTCTGGTTCCAGTCCTTTCCATTTCCCACTGGCCAGACGTTTTCCTACTAAACGGTGCCCGTGGTCTGATGTCGATATGACTGCTAACAGAACCACTGCCCGGTACTCTTACGTCTTCTCAACATTGAACAATGCTGCTTACCACGTCGTCTCCCACACAGACTGAGATTTGCCCAGGAATCGGGCCACTTCTAGCCTTCTTCGTCATTCCCCCAAAGACGTAAATAGACAGATGTTGCCACAAATGTCCAGTCCTGCTACCCCTCTTCTTACACCTCATTTACGGTCAGCAATCAGCAATCATTTTGTACCCGGAGGAGCCTCACTAGTCCCCGTGGACACCATAGCTGCCGTGTCTTTATTGAGCATATACTATGCTCCAGGTGCTTCCCACAAATATCTCTAATTCTCACGGGCATGCAGCAAAGTCACTATTATTATTATTCCCATCGTGCAAACGAGGAGCCGAGGATCAAAGATGTGAAATGACCTGCCCAAGATTACAGAGCTGTTAAATGAGCCAGAGAAGGAAACTGAGTCCAGATCTGTCAGGCTCCAAAGCCATTGTTCTGCCTGCTACTCCATCTGGCCTCGCTAGGGCAGAAGTGATGGCCCAGAGAGTCCGGCTCCCCTAGATGCAGAAGGTGAAGGGGGTGGCATTCTTAAACTGATCTCCCTATCAAAGCCATCCATGATCCCGACTGTAATAGGACAAACGGGTCCCACCTTGGATTGTGGGGACAAGTCACGGTTATATCTGGGGTCCTTTCTAAATCTCAGTTGTCCTTCTGTGGAGACTGACCTACGAAAGTATTAAAGCTGGTCTGCCCGTAACAATTGTCCAATGCAAGTCCTTGTTTTACTGGTAGGGAAACCGGACCCCAGAACAGGGAGGCACGTAGCTCAAAGTCACACAGAAAGAAGCAGAGCAGGGACCAAACCCCCCCCCCCCATCTCCTAATTCCCGATTGTTCGCTCTTCTCCACTTTCCACTCCCGCCTTCAGGCTGCACTCGGAAACCTGCTAACTAATGATCCTGGACACCAACACGTTTCTCCTATCCTTCCCTCTTCCCACCCTGCTCTCCCATGTTCCTGGGAAACTGGGCAGAGTCCAGAGCTGGGACCAAATGGTTCTCTTTCATTCATCCGTATTCATTCAGCACTTACTGAGGGCTTACCTAGGGCCAGGCACTATACAGGACACTAAATCTATTACAAATCCAACTCTCACTGGCATCCACATCTGTTTTTAGTCTAGAAGATGAACCCAGATGAGGATAGTATATCTGTATGCTGGGCGGGGGGAGGGGGGGGTGTACCCATCGTGCCTGTGTGTACCTTTAGGGCTTGAGTGTGGGGTGTCTGTCCTGTCTCCATCATAAAGGGAGTTCCCCACAGGACATGTACAGAGGTTTCTCCCTTACTACCTCTGTGGGTCTTCTATCGCGGATGAACTTCCATGTGGTAAGCGTGTGCCTTATATGTCTATTAATATTCGCCCGTGTCTTTTCTCTCAGAATGAAGCCCTTGGTTATCTACTAACTGGTGAATCCCCGCCCCCCTTCGCCCCCAGATCTCAGCTCAGCCAAGTCCACAGACCTCCAAAGAATCCTCTTTGATTCTCCATATACAGTCCCCCAAGATAAGAGTCCCTCTTATCTCCTCCTTCCTGATTCAGAGAGAATCAAGCCTTCCAAACCCTTCTCCGCGATCCTTTTGGAGTAGAGACTTGATCCTCTTGTCCCCTGAACCGGACAGGGAACAGCCCAGCCCCTCTTACCAGTCCATGGAGCCCAGAGCTGGCAGCGGCAGTGAGGGGCAAGTGGGGGGGTGATGGGAGAACCAGGCTTTTATAAAGGAGGCGACAGCCAGAGCCAGAGGGGGAGGTGAGAGTCTCTGGCAGGGCTGTTGCCAAGTCCTCGGCCCTCTCGGAAGCTTTTAGGATAATCCAGGAAACAGTGGCCCCCCGGGCTCTCCTGGGGGGGAGTGGTAGGGGGTGAGATCTGAGTCTCCGAGGTCTGCCAGGAAAGGAGGATTTCAGCTGGAAGAGGCAGCTGGGGGTGGGGGATGGGGGAACAGGACTTCCCTCCCCAGAAGTTGGACGGGCAGTGGGAGAGGGACAAAGTGGTTCTCACAGGATCAGCGGAGAGATCTGGAATGGCTGCAACTCTCCACATTACATCTCCCTCCTTCTGAGGTTTTCACCATAGATTTGGTGGGAAAGAAGGAAGTGCCACTTTTAAGACTTGAGACGCAACTGCCCCCCCCTCTCGCCCCTGCTTCAAGTCAGTCCCTCCCTGCAGAGCTCCCCATCAGGGATGGCTCTTCCAGCGGGTCTCCCCTGCCTCTGCTGGAGCCTCACCCGTCCTCCTCCTTTCCTTCACCCTCTTTTCAGATACCTCCCAACTTGGAACGCTCAGGACCTGATGTAAGCCACCTTTTGAATCTGGGATCTCTCATTGTGAAATGGGGTGGGAAGACCATCTCCCCGACTTAGGATAGGGTGGGGCAGCTTGGGATGGGCAAGAGGTCACCGAAGACTAGAGGCAGAGCCCAGCCAAGAACTTTTATAGACGGTTCAGGAATCCTGGGACTCCAGGAGAGTGAAGAGGCTGGGAAGGTGGCCTGGAAAGGGAGACGGGGCCTGGAGGTGAATTTAGGTGGTGGCCCCACATCCCCAACGATTTACAGGAATTTAATTTTAGGGTGGTGGTAAGTTTAGGCGTGTTGGCTAACAGGCGCATGTCCTGGAGCAGAGGGGGACAAAGGACCAGGAAGGAGAAAGGAGATCAAACAGAATAAGACCGGTTTCCCCGAGTTCTCTGAAGCTAGGAATTCTGACCCACATTGGAGAGTGGCCTGGAGACTTTTCATGAGATCGCATCCCATGCTCAGCCATAGCCCAGCACCCTTGGCCCTGAGCACAGGTGCTGCTGTGCACCCCTCTGCACATGCACAGAACCCGGTGACCCAAGGTTGCATGCCACCTCCCCCACTGAGTCTAGCACAGGGTGAGTCAAGGAGCCTTCATCCTGAACTCTCATCCTGCCCCTCCCCCCACGCCCCCAGAAATCTCTAGACTGGGGATTCCCAGTCCCTTCATTAGCTTTTCAGTAATTATCCTGTAAAGGTCCTGACAGGTCCTTCCTCTCCCCATTTTAGAGATGAGAACACTGAGGCCTTTAAGAGCACTAAAAAGCTCAGCAGAAACCCAGCCATCGGGCAGGAGAGAATAGAGTGATGGGGGACTTGGGAGGCAGAACTGCACCCCTTCCTTCAATCCTACGCTAAGTTGGAAAGACAGGGCCAGCACAACTCCCTGGGAGAATCCAGGCGTCAGGACTGTGGCAGGCTCCAGGGAGGGGCTTCCCTGTCCCTCCCCACCTTCCAGCCCAGAAAATCAGAGTGAGGGGGGGAAACAAGCTGGAGAGACCACACAGGTGGAGTAAATAATGTTAATACAGGAGCATTATCACTAGGGCATTTCCTCATGGATAAATGTCTCAAATACCAAAGGATGCCTCCAAATTATAGTTAATTACAGAGTTGATTTGCATAAATTATAAGGTGAGCATACAAATTCTTTCAATCGGTTCCATATGCTTAGGTAGCAGGTCCAGTCCAAAAGATGGGAGAATCTTGGGGTGGGGGCAGTTGGGGGGGGGCGAGAAAAAGACTCAGCCCTTGGCCTGGACCTGCTGGCCCACACCCCTTCTCCCAGCCTTTGGATCAGAAAGGGTGTGTGGAGACCCTGACCGTGTTTGCCGAGAGAGGGACTATTAACACGACCCAGACCCTATTTGGCAGGGAACCCCCTCTCTCCTTCTGTTCACACCTCCAAACTAAGAACAACGCGCTTTCCCACCACCAGTGGGGGGTGGGAGGGAGAGATGAGGTAGGCCAGCGGTGGGCACAAGAGGGCCTAGAGCTCTGTGCTGGGGGGTGGAACTCGGGAGTCGCCTGTGGCCTTCAGAGGGGAGGAGAGGGCTGCTGGAAGGAGCTGAAGACCAGCAGGGTAATAGCACGTCCAGGCCCCTCTTGTGCTCTCAGCTCCCCCTGGAGCCACCCCCTCCCCCAAGTGCAGTCGTTCCCAGAGCCAACCCTGGATCCCAAGTTTGATGTTGCCGCTGCCTGCACCTTCCAGGTGGCTCCTCAGAGGCTCAGACTCCCAGACTTTTGTCTCCAGCTCCTGGGCCCATTTCCTCTGCCCTCGCCTACCAGCCCCCACCGCCTCCCTCACCCACTTCTAGCTACTAAGACTCCACTTCCTCCTCCAGCTCTCTGATTTGTCCCTCCCTCACTCTGGGCCCCCATCCTCACCGGGAGGCTTGCCTCCTTCTCGTCCTTCTCCATTTTTCCCTCCTTGTCCAGCCTCCTTCCCCCAGATATCCGCCCCCTCCGTGGTCAACGTTGCTTTTCTCATCCACCAACAGCTTTCTGCTGCCCCAGCTGCTCAGCCTCCTGTCCTCAAACTTTCCTACCCTGTGCCACCCCACAATCCCTTGCTGCATGTAGTTCTCTCATTCCCCCCATATACCTGCTCCAAAGACGGAAGCTACTGGATTAGTTTGAGTAGAGAGGAGGAGGCTGAGCTGAGGTCCCCCAGGTGCCGTGGGTGAGAGTTTGTTAACCTCCGTCTTCTCATTCTAAAGTCAGCAAGAGAGAGGGGGCAATGGAGAAAGAGCCTAACGTGGCTCCTGGTACTCAGTAAGTGCTTAATAAATACCTATTGAATGAATGAATGCATGCATGAATGAATGAATGAATGAATGAATGAATGAATGAATGAATTGGAAGGTGGGCACTGGTCTGTGAAAATTCTAGGGAAGTACCAACGTGGTGATAGGAATGACTTCTCTACTTCTCAGCTGGGTTATTTTTCAGGCCTCCTGAAAAATGGGCTTTCTTGCCACTTCTTGCCCAATAGCCTAGCTCGTCCTTTAAACCAATAACCGATTAATCATGCTGAGATGCCACTGTAGCTTGGCACTCTCCATCTCCAACACCTCTAGTGGCTCCCCAGTGCTACCTGTGACATTTGAGACCCTCCTATAGGGCCTCCGTCACCTTTGCGATCTCCATTTCCATTGGTCCTTGTACAGACCCTCCAGCCCGTCCCAGCACGTCCAGCCACCCAACGCATCCAGCCTTCCTCCTTTTGCTCCAACTATTTTCATCCCGGCTTCCCCATCTCTGCCTCAGGAAGGCATATCAGCCTTCAAGCTGCTGGCTCACAGCCTGCTTTCTCTATGAAGTCTTCTCTTCTTAGCACATCCCTCGCTTGCTCCTCTGAACTTGCCTCGTTCAGTGGCAACTAATTGCCACGTGCCCTGTTTCCATGGAGTTGTTTTTCTTATCTTTCCTACTGGTCGGTAGGCTCCTGGAGGGCAGAGACAGCCTTTTTCATGCCACCCAGCCCTCAGCCTAGCTCCTTTCTTTAAGAAGGGGGTGGCTAAGCATTGGGCTGAGTGGATTAGAAAAATGTGTCCCTGGCACCAAAGCTTCCAGAAGCATCTCAGTTGGGGAGATTAGCAGTGAGGGCAGGAGCCCAGGTCAGGTGAGAAGATACAACAGGGGCCTTGAAACCCAAAGATCCATAAAGAAAGTGAGCCCAGCTTCCCTGCCATTCATCCACTTCACACATACACACACACACACACACACACACTGCCACGCCACCCTCCCCCACCCTAGACCCTGGTTGGGGATGGAGGTAAAAGGACCCAGCAGGATGTCTAGGACATGCAGACCTTGGGTGAGAGCCCAAGGGCTCTGCCTTGTCAGTCTGCTTGGAACAATGAATTGGAGGTTTGGGGGAAAGGGACCCAGGGCAGTGAGTGGAAGCTGGAAGAAAGAACTGGCCGGACAGCCACCATGGAGAAAAGCAGAGGCAGAAAAAGCAGAATCTCCATTGTCCCTCTGTGGACAGTTAAAATCCTCACCAGGGTGGCAGGATCCTGATTATGTCATGCCTCAGCTCAAAAACATTCAATAGCTTCCCATTACCTTCAAGAGAAAGTCCATACCCTTCAGCCTGGAAGGTAAGCCCCATTCCCCATCTGATCTCAGCCCACCTTTCCAGCCTCACCCCTCTCTCTCCCCAGGTCCCAGCCACCGACGGGGGGGGCTTCTACTCCATCCTTATTGTCCACACATTTTTATGACACATCCTGTTCCATGTCTAAAATGCTGTTCCTCATTTCTCTGCCTGTGAGCTCCTGCTGATCCTTTGAAGGCCCACTCATACGCACCCCCTCCTCTATGAAGCCTTCTCTAGTTCTCCAAGTTCCCCTTTTCTGTGTTCCCAGAGTCCTAAAATACAGAGCACTTAGCACTGATAGGTGATATAATTTGTGTGTGTGTGTGTGTGTGTGTGTGTGTGTGTGTGTGTGTGTGTGTCAGATTGAGACCCTTGGGAGACTGGAAATTTCTCTGGTCATTCTCTGGTCATCTTCGTACTCCGACCCCCCCCCCCCACCGCCCCAACATCTCATACAGTGACTAGTACTGATTGTGCAGTAAATATATGTTGCACTGGATTTATTTGCATCCTTCGCCGAGGACAAGGGACTGCCAGGCCAGAGGTTGGTGGGTTCTCTGTAAATCCCTTTGTCACAGCCACCCATAGCTTGCCTTGTGTACATCAAGATGTTGCACCAAAAGCATGCCTTGACCCTTCCCCTTTACCCGCCACTGTGCCCAGTGCCCTTTCAGGAAGCGAAGATCGAGCCAGCAGACAAGGCTCACTGAAAGTGCCCACGTCCCGCGTCCGGGCCATTCAGGCACTGCCACCAACCTGCAGCCAGGGTCAGCCAGAGAGCCTCCAGCTGGATCCCATGAGAGGGGAATTAGAGGGGATGGCTTGATATCAGGACCTGGCAGGCAAAATCGGGCGGGGAGGGGGGAGGGCGGGCAGTGCCCTGGAAAGGGGGCCGGTCTCATTGTTGTGGTCTGTCTGGGAGATTCCTCCCCTTTTTAATTTGCTTCCTGATTGAGGGGTTGGCTCTGCCTGCCCAGCTCCCCCGTCATTATCTGCTGCCGGTGGCTCAGGTGCTGGCGAGCCTGGCGTGGCCCCTAGGTTATTACCTGGAGCTCTGGGGGTGGCAGAGGCCTGCCCCTCTGGCCGGGGTGGAGGCCTGTCTGGAATTTGCCCTGATCCTACCACCCACAGGACAGCCATCCCGATGCCTAGCATAGTGGACACACTCACAGGGCAAGGGGCTGCTTTTATGGAAGACAGCTGGTTCCAGGGAGACTTCAAAATCTAGAAGAAGGTTCATCTGTAAGGCGCCTACGGTGGTGATTCGGGAACCTGAGGCAGTTAACCCCAAATCGGAGCTCTTCCCAAAGGCTAAGGAAAGGTACTAAAGTTAGACGTCAAGAAGAACTTCCCAGCCATGTTGGGAATGAGAAAGAGAGGGCAGCGAAGCTTGGTGGTTTCCACCCTGAAATCTCCCTCCTCTGCAGCGTCCAGAAAGCCAGGAGTCACAGAGGGGCAGGGGTGTCATTGACCCAAGAATCCATGGTGACCAGAACCCAGAATCTAGGAACTCCCTGTCTGTGGGCGCTCCTCACTGAGTGCCCTGGAACGTTAGACCTCAGACCTCTGGCCAGTGCCCTTGGGCACAGCCTGGAAACCTAGAGGGGAGAAACCTTGCCTCTCCCTCTCTCAGAGTCCCCAAAGCTCCTGCCCTTTGCCCCGGCTCTGATTGGGCCTGTGGGCTTCAAGGACAGGAGATAATATCAAGACAAACAGGAAGTGCTGAATTAGAGACACGAACTTTGTTGTTTTAGAGGGCGCCCAGCGCCAAGCAGTGGTGCCAGCTTGGTAGCCCTGGAGCCTGGCGTCTGCCTGCTCTCCGTGCAGCCAGCTGCCCCTTCACACCTTCACTGAGGACCAGGGTGAGAAGGCTCCCTGGAAAGGAAGGGAGCGGGGAGGCAGGGCATGGCAGGGAAGGGGTTAAACAAGCGATTCTTTTTTTCCTTCACCAGCTGAACTTTTGTAGTGTCACCTCTGATTCACACTGGGCACTTAGTCACTCATTCAGCAAATATTTTTAAATGCCTGCTCTATTCCAGGCACGTGCTCTCGACACAGCCCCCCTTCCCTCTGTAGCTAACACCCTACTCACTTAAATGTAAGCTCCGTGGGGACAGGAGTTTCTGTTCACTCCATTCCCAGTGCCTGGAATGGTGCCTGGCCCTCTATAAGGGCTTTATAAGTTTGTTGAATGGATGAATGGAAGGAAGGATAAATAGGTGGGAGGAAAGAAAGAAGGAAGGAAGAAGGAAAGAAGGAAGGAAGGAAGGAAGGGAGGGAGGGAGGAAGGAAGGAAGGAAGGAAGGAAGGAAGGAAGGAAGCCACCCTGAGAATGGGCATAGCAGGGTCCCGTGAATTTTCAGTCCCTTGGACTTCTTCTTTTTCTTTTTTTTGTTTTTAATGTTTACCTATTTTTGAGACAGAGAGAGAAAGAGAGAGAGAGGGAGAGATTGAGCGCAAGCATGAGCAGGGGAGGAGCAGAGAGAGGGAGACAGAGGATCCAAAGCAGGCTCAGTGCTGACAGCAGGGAGGCTGACGCAGGGCTCCAACTCACAAGCCATGAGACCGTGACCTAAGCCAAAGTTGGACCCTTAATTGACTGAGCCACCCAGGTGCCCCCAGTCCCTTGGACTTCTTAAGGACAACATTGATGGTCCACAGATACTCTCCTCCCCATCCTGGCTGCCCCCAAATGAATCTTTGAGTCTCGACACAGTAGGTGGCCGTGGTCCCTTCTCTTGCTCAGATGCCTGAGTTCTGCTTCTAGGCAGAAGAAGAAGGGCTGATGGGGAAACAGAGGCAGTGCATGCAGGAAAGCCCACCAGGCCCCTCCCTGGGGATCAAGGTGCTAGTGTTCGCCCAAGGCCCCACTGCTGACTACTCTCCTGGGTCCTGGGGAGCTGGCCTCTGCCCCAGCCCTCCTCCACCCTCCATGATGGTGCCAGGTAAGGCTTCGGGCATGGCAGGGGCTGAACCGAGAGCCACCCCACCTTGTTCCTGTGGCTCCATTACCACCCCCCCCATCCACACCCAAGAGGTGAGATCCTAGGGCAGCTGGCATCTGACAGCCTGGCATCGACTCCTGCCAACAGCTTGGAAGCTGCAGTAATTAGAAGGGAAGAGGGAGGGGGGGAGAGGAGAGCGAAGGCAAGCTCCAGAGAGAGAGAGAGAAACCTTCTTCTGCCTGCCCCAGGGCAAACTACTTCAAACGAATTCGTTTCGCTCTTGTGAAACTGAAGACAATTTCCTTTTCTGTCATAAAACAAATTATTGCTCATCAGGAGTGCTGGGCTAGTCTCTCTCCCCAGGGTTTGCTCCTGCTCCCATGCAGGGCCCCCAGGTGGGCAGGAAGATGGGGAGTGTCTGAGGAGGGCCCCCCCCGCACCAGCACAGGAGGGGATTCACCGGGAGGCCCCCTGAGGAGGGGTGGGGAAGAAGGTAAGATTAATGTTCCCATCAGGAGTGAAACAGGCTGTATCCCCTTCGTCAGCCTCCTCCACTGACCAGGGGAAGGGCCCAGGACCATCCACTGGCCCTAACCACCAGCACTGAAAGGGACCCGAGAGATCATCCCATCCATCACCCTGCCTCAGAGCCAGCCTGGGGGAACCTCCACCTCGTCCCTCAGTCCCTCAGGCACCTGTTCGTGGGGTGGAGGGGCGGGGACAGGAAAGGGAGGCCCAGAGAAGCTGAGGAACTTGCCAGAGATCACTCAGCAAATTAATTAATGGCAGATCCAGGATTAGAATCCAGTGGGTTCTCTTCTAGGCCATGACTGGAGGATGCCTGGGGACTTTTGTTAGCACTTTTTATGACTCTGGATTTGCTCCAGTCAGCCCAGGGCATCCAAATACTCCTATTAGGCGGTAGGGCTCAAGAAAGAGGGGACCGACCGATGGAACAGGTGCCCTCCACCCTCAACAACTGGCTCCCAAAGCAAGCCTGTGCCTTGGTAAACTCCTCCTGGGAACCTCTGGTCCTAGACCCTCCAGAGAGGCCATCAGACTTTCTCTCTTCCTGCCTGGCCCCTTTCTCTTCACTGGCCTGCAACCTGGGCCAGAGGTCAGGGAAGACACACTTCTTTTTTTTTTTTTTTAATTTTTTTTTTAACTTTTATTTATTTTTCAGACAGAGAGAGACACAGCGTGAACAGGGGAGGGGCAGAGAGAGAGGGAAACACAGAATCGGAAGCAGGCTCCAGGCTCTGAGCCATCAGCCCAGAGCCCGACGCGGGGCTCGAACCCGCGGACCGCGAGATCATGACCTGAGCCGAAGTCGGACGCTTAACCAACTGAGCCACCCAGGCGCCCCAGGGAAGACACACTTCTTCTTTCTGCTTCAACTCTTGCCAGTTCTTTCTCATCACCTCCCCCTGAGAGTCACCCTCATCCTCTCCCTCTTTTCTTCAATCCCTGCTGTCATGGACTTTTCTGGGGTGTTTCCAGTCAGTGACGGGGTGGGGGGAGATCTAAGCCCCATCCTCTGAGAACTCCTGGCTTACCTAAGCAAGACACAACACACATTGCCAGGAGAGACACTGGAAGGCTCTGGCTGAAAGAATGGGGGGGCATCGGGACTGGGGAGATGGGCCAAGGCAGGAAGGAGGAAGCGAGGCCAGGTGAGGGCTTCCTGGAGAAGGACAGAAGGAAGATGTGGGAAGGTGTTTGGAGTAGGAGATCTGAGCCGCCGCAGGACTCTTGGAGATGAAGAGGAAGACGGGCCCTGGCTGGGGAGGCATCACCGTGCCCGGGAAGGGACTGGGGCCCAGGACACAGGGTCAGGCAGGCAGCTGGGAGGGTCCAACAGCAGCAGTCGTTTCCAGTGATGTGGAAACCCAGCTTTAAGCCAGGGTGGATGGAGAAATGTTTGGGACTGGCTCCCAGACCGGAGCAGCCAGACATCTGTGGGGAGCAAAGCTTTGGGGATGGCGTCCGTCTGAGGGCGGAAGGGAGACTGGAGAAGTCACCCAGCCCACCTCTCTGCCTCCAGGCACACCGTTCCTTTCCCTCCCTCCCAACCCACTGGCCAGCACTCTTTTGGCTCCCAGGAAAGTGAAGCCTACCACCTGTCCAAGTTCCCCACTTGATAACACCCCTAAAAGTTCTTCCTTGTATCCGACCACAATTCCCCTGGTGGCCAGCGGAGGGCTGGGCAAGGAGAGGGGCAGGAGGGAGACGGCAGGCAACTGACCCCCCCACCCCCCAGTGGTTTCCCCTTGGCGGAGAGAGAGACAGGGAGGAGGAGGTGAGTAGAGGGCAGGGCTGGGAGAGGATCATGTCGGGGCGAAGACTCTGGCTCATCGGACACGCCACGCTGGGAATCCGAGAATCCGTGGTGGGAATGGGCCGGGCTGGCAGGAACAAAGGATGAAAGGGAGGTTATGCGGCCGGCTGGGGACGTACACACCCACTGCTGACGTACCTCAGCGCTGTGACCTCAGCCTGCCACCGTCAGACCCCATCTTATCGCGCTGCTCCAGTGGGGTCCCCCTGCACCCAGCCCCTTAACAGGGCCTGAGATCACAAGGGAAGTCAGTTAGACTCCCAGAAGGACCTGCCGTGAGGGTGAGCTTGGGGAGTGACCTTTCCTAAGGTGGACAGAGTCAGAAGAGGGGATGTGGGAAGGGGCAGGACATGACAAGGCTTAGAAGGAAAGGGGGGAGGGGCGCTCAGTTGGTTGGTTAAGCATCGGACTCTTGATTTCAGCTCAGGTCATGATCTCAAGGTTCCTGGGATTGAGCCCACATCGGGCTCCACGCTGATAGCGTGGAGCCTGTTTGGGATTCTCTCTCTCTCTCTCTCTCTCTCTCTCTCTCTCAAAATAAATAAACTTAAAAAACATTTTTTTAAAGAAAGAAAGGGAGGGAAGGGGTGGGGAAAAACTGTGATGTCAGGGCCCCCTGGCTTGAGGATCAGAGTAGCCATGGTCAAATTTCGTGTCTATGTAAGGATTCTCACAATGGGAGGGCAGGGCCCTGGTTGGCCTGGAATATAGAGGATTTGGGTTAGACACTGAGAAGAACGTCCTTGCTTTTTTGTAGTAGGACCCCTGAGTGCAGAAACCCACCGACAGCATGGGAAGTGTACAATCGTGCATCCCGTGCACGGGCAGGTGGCCACCTGCCTATACAGCCAGTCAGGGAGCTCTGACTCTCCCCCCACAGCTCCCCGGACCCACCCAGCTTCCTGTGCCTCCCAAGAAAACCGTCACCAGCACGTCACCTGGTCCCTGGGACCAGCGGGGATGTGGAGGACTGTGGTGTTAGGGTGGAGGCTGCCTCCCACTTACCCCACTCTGGGCAAGGGATGGGCTCTTACCCTTTTTCTCTGCCAGCGCCTTGACGCGAGGGGCTTGGGAGGGCAGAAGCCCCCTGATTGGGAACCTCATCTGCTTCTAAAGAGCTCACCATTGCTGGAAGCCCTAATCAGACCCTCAGGTGCAGCCACACCTGCACGGGCCCTCCCCTCTGCCCCTCACACCTGCAGACACAGAAGGATACGGCTCCTCCTGCACAGAATTTCACAAGTTATCACACAGGCAGATTCTCTGTCCTCACACACACTCACACACACACACACACACACACACACACACACACGCACGCCCCTCCCTTACCCACACACCCTCCTGGGTTATCACTCACTGAGAGGCTCATTCAGACCCTGGTGCAACTCCACTCCTCACACACCGGCAGCAACCGCTTGTGCACGCACGTGTGCACACCCACACACCCCCCCCCCTCTCGTGTTGCTGTGACACACGGCGGTCGCACACACTCTTCAGGCTGCCACGAGACCCTTCCCCGTTCCGGAGGAGCCCTGGGCTCATGTGCGCCCATCACACGCTCCACTCCCACACGGCCTTCTGCGTAGTGAGCACCTGCTATGTCCCAGGCTCGGGGCTGGAGACAGATACAATATGGTGCCTCAAGGGATTTGTTTGCTTGGCGAAGGGAGACTAGGACTAATTAAACAGATTGTTGCAAAGCAGTGCAGCCAGTGCTGGAAGACGAGTAGGGATAGAGGACTGTGGAGACTAACTCAGTCTTGGCGGTCCAGAGAGCCTTCCCACCCATGGTGGACATCTTGCCTATGCTCACACAATCCCCTGCTAAAGGCTAAACGTTTTATGCGCATCGTCTCATCTATTTTTCACCACCGCCCCGTGAGGTGAGTGTGCATATCCCCATTTTACGGGAGAGAAAACAGAGGCTTAAATAAGCGAGAAGCAAAGTCATGCAACCCATAAAGCAGTGCAACCCAGATTCCAGCCCAGAGCTGCCTGAATCAGAGCCCATGTGCTCATGGCCAGCATTAAACCGCCTCTGTCATAGATTTGAACTTTCACACTCATGAGGCCCTCACCTGCTCCCTGGTGCCTCCCAGCAGCCATCCTAATGCTACCCAGACCCTCCAACTCCCAACCCTCAGGGACACACACAGGCCCACCTTCCAGCCCCCTGCTCTCAGGCACCCTCCTTCCCAGAAGACAGGGCCACTTGTCACTAGAGGAGCCATAATTGGCAGGTGCTGAGGCCCCCGCCAGAGCTTTAGAACAGGCAGGTGGGAGGGAGGGGAAGGGTTCCTGAGGCAGGGGGCTTGGGAGATGGGCCGGGGGGGGGGGGGGGGGGGAGAGGGAGGGGGCTGGCTCCAGTGCCCTCTCCTCTGCTCTGCAGGTGTAATTAGCCCTGGCAGATGAAAGGGCGTCTTTGAAAGCGGGTGAGATCCTTGTCTGTCAGCAGGGCGCTCTGGGTGGCATCGGCAGCTTATCCTGAAACCACACACGGCACCAGAGCCGGGCTGTCTGGGCGCTGCCCGGGAGGCAGAGAGGTAGACCCCAGAGGTGTGGGCCCTTGACTCCCCACTCCCCAGTATCTCAGCCCTGAGCACCCTGCCTCTTTGAGCAGGAGCTTCTCAGAACAGAAAATCCTTCAGAGACTGGCAATGCCAATCCCATAGTCTGATGCCCCATCCCTGGGGCCTGAGGGGACATGGTACTCCCTCCCCTCCCCCACCAAGCTGGACAGGAGGCCAAGGACAATGGCTCTAGGCAGTCCTTTCATCCTGAGATCTCAAAGCGCCATCTAATTAACCCCACCCTGGTCGGGGACTTCCTCTGGAGTCCCTTTGGAGGGGTGTGGTCTGGGGCCAACAGTTCCCAGATCCCAGCTTGGATAGGAGCCTCCAGAGGACAAGGTCTCCCAGAATGTTCATCCTGTTTGGGACCTGGGAGTCTAGAGGGCCAGCAAAGTGGGGGTGCTGACACCTAACTCCGAAAGGGGGGGGGGCACAAGGGTCTCAGGGGAGCCTACGTTTGAGACCCAAAGGGGACAATCGCTGGTACATCCCATCCCTCCCCTCACAGATGGGTTCAAACTCAAGGGTGATCTCACAACCATGTGGAGTGAAAGAGGCCAGATACACGAGTACACGGTACCTGACTCCATTTATATGAAGCTCAAAACTAGGCAAAAAAACACAACAACAACAACAACAATCTATGTTCTTTGAAGTCAGAATAGAGTTTCCATTACCCTTGGGGGGTTTAGTTCCGAAGGGGGCACAGCAAGGGCTGGGGGACAGCGGGAATGTTCTGCTCCTCGAGCCGAGTGCTGGTTACCCAGGCGTGTGCACTTTGTGAAAAAGCTCAGTCCATATTTTACTTATGATTTACTTAGATCGCACACTTATAACACTTTTCTATGTGCATGTCATAGTTCTATAAATGTTTACATTAAAATGTTTTTACACATCAAACCAAAACTTTGTTTTGTGCTTCCTTTAAGGGGCCCTCACATCTGTCTCTTTCCTCAGCGGGAGGATCACAGGGGTCACTCCAGAACCAATACCTGGTGAAGCCAGATTCCTGGAGAATTTCTTGACTGTGGGGGGGTGGGGGGGCGGTAAGAAGGGGATGGGGGAGGTGAAGCTGTACAGAGTCAACACATTGGTCTAGGATTCATCCCCTACCTCCCCTCCCCAATACTCACACAAACACACTAATCAGTTTTAGTTTGCTGAAAGCCAATGGATGCTTTGATGCCAAGGGAGCCAATGAGATTGCCAGAATCCCCGCCCTCCTCTGCCCCACCCCCTCTATCGGCTCCTGAAATCCATTCCCGGTTGGGTTCCACCCTCCCCCCACCCACCCATGGTCAGTTCTGTCCCTTTCATCTCTCTCCTCTGCTTCAGGGCCTAAAAGAGGTAGCTGGGGAGAGGCGGAGGGGTGTTTGTGAAGGAGGCTTTGGTCCCCACCTCATCAAAATGACATCCTTGCGTCTTTGTCCCTCTCTGCCCTGGAAAAGGGCAGCAAGCACTGCTTTCCTCCACTGCCACTGAGGGAGAAGGCTTTGAGCTGGACCTTCAGGGCAGCTTCCTGATAACAAGCATGTTAAGAAGTGCTTGGAGAGAGGGGCCCTTGGGTGGCTCAGTCGGTTAAGCATCCAACTCTCGATTTCGGCTCTGGTCATGATCTCACAGTTCGTGGGATCAAGCCTGCCATCAGGCTCTGCCCTATCAGTGTGCTATCAGCACGGAGCCTGCTTGGGATTCTCTCTCTCCCTCTCTCTCTGCCCCTCCCCTGCTCTCTCTCTCTCTCAAAATAAATAAACTTGAAAAAAAAGAAGGCCTTGGAGAGAATGAGAATAGAACCAGGACAGAGATGAAGGTTGCTTTGAATACTGACCTGCCTAGAGATAAGATGTCCTTACAGGTTCCTAGGCTTGCTAGGTTTCCACTGCAATGAATCTCTCAACCAAGGGCTCCTAAATGTGTGGGTTTGCTAGCTGGTACCCCAGAACCCACAGCCATAGCAGGTACTGAAATTGCCTGTGTTGTGTGACCTCAGGAGGGACTCAACCTTTCCTGATCTGAACTCAGGGGGTGTTCCACTGGTCTCCACTGGTTTGAGTGACTGGTGACTGGTCGCCCCTGGTTTGACAGTGTCCGTAATCGAACATACTAGAGCTCACCTTGTCTAATTTTCTGGCAGAACCCAGTGCACCCAGAACTCGTCTTCTCGAAGTAGCTCCCCTACAACGTGCCGAGAAGAGGGATTTGTACTCTTCTGATCTTCCTTCTAACAGGCAGAGTCCATAACCTTCTTAAGTATTCTCAAGGATCTGTGTTCGTTTTATTCAGTAATTGAATCAGAAGCATCCAGAACAGTGCCTGGCACATAGTAGGAGCTCTAACACATTTAATGTTTGACGAGTGGTTCTTACGCTTGGAAAGTCCCTCCTCCAAAAGCCCATCCCGCATCCCTATTGCTGCCATTGTTTTTAAAGTTTATTTGTTTGTTTGTTTGTTTGTGTAAGTAATCTCTACACCAACCTGGGTCTCCAACTCACGACTCAGAAATCAAGAAATGCATGCTCTTCTGACTGAGCCAGCCATGTGCCCCCTATTGCTGCCATTTAAATTGTCAGTTATCGGGGTGCCTGGGTGGCTCAGTCGGTCAAGCAGCTGACTTCGGCTCAGGTCATGATCTTACAGTTCGTGGGTTCAAGCCCTGCGTCATGCTCTGTGCTGCCAGCTCAGAGCTCAGAGCCTGGAGCCTGCTTGGGAGTCTGTGTCTCCCTGTCTCTCTTCCCCTCCCCCACTCACCCTCCGTGTGTGTGTGTGTGTGTGTGTGTGTGTGTGTGTGTGTGTGTCTCCCTCAAGAATAAAAATTTTTCTAAACTGTCAGTTGTCCTGCCCTCAGAAGACAGGGGTCACCCACCATCAATTATGATTGAGCGCCTACTGTGCGCAAGCCTTTGTGATATGTGACTCTCTTCATAATTTGTCTTGGCTCATCCAATGCCTCTTACTGTGTGTCCTGCCGCCTCCCCTTCAAGTTCAGCCTTTATGCAACTGTAGTGGTCTATTCTACAAGACTTACCCAAGATTTAATAAAATATAACAAGAGACAAGAGGCTTGCTGTATTTGCTCATTCTATTTTTCTTTTCTTTTCTTGTCTTTTTTTTTTTTTTTTGTCTCCATGTAAGAGAAATGAAAACTTCATTCCTCTGTCCTTTCCTCGCTGTGTGCCTCGGGCTCACTGCGTAGCCTTCTCTGTGGCCCATGTCTCTGTTTCTTTGAGGGAGTCTCTCCCTTTATCTTGGGGGAGTATCGCTGTTTCTTCTTCGGTGTGTGGGTGTGTCTGCTAACTCTCTGGCTGGCTCTCTCTTCTCCTTCTCCGTTTCCTTTACAACAGATAGGTAAACAGGTGACTGAGAAATAAGCAAAGGAAAAAAAAAGAAGCTGGAGTGGAGTGTTTTCTCCCAGGTATCAGGGTCGCAGGTAGCTCCAACCCTAACTGGGAACAAGTCCCGACAGGTGCAACTCCTGTCCAGATGTTGTGCAATGCTAGGCGCGTGCCCGGAGCCCCATCCTGGGTCTGGTTCCCGGGCTGAGGACGGGGGTGGGTGGGTGGGGGGTGTGCATTCAGACCAGAAATATCCTTTCAGGTCCCTGTTTGAGAGACAGACCCCCGCCGGGTGTGCCCCTCCCCACCCGGCCTTGCGGGGTTGCAGGGGGCCGTAGGGGAAGGCCGAGAGGTGGCTTGCCGGAAGAGGCCAGTTTGGGACCCGGGAGGGGAGTTCCCTGCGTCTGGGCCGTGGGGGGAGCTGCAGGCCGGCGGGGTGAGTAAGGCCCAGCGGACGCAGGAGGCTCAGTGGCGGCGGCGGCGGTGATGGGGAGGAGGGTAATTACGCAGGGAGGCTCTCGCCACAGCACGTCCCCACAAATGAGAGGCCCCGGGCCCCAGACACCACACAACAAAGCAGGAGGCAATTATTTGGCTCCAGTGGGAGGGGACAGCCCTTCGCCGGCCCACTGCCGCTGAGGGCGCTGGGGTGGGGGTGTAGGGGCCCCTCTCACCAGCCCCCTGTGAGCTGGGGAGGGCCCCGAGGGACTCCTGCTGGGTCACCCTCAGAGGGGGTCCGGGTTTAGGAAGGCAGAGCGGTGGGAGGCCCTGGGCATGATTAGAGCCATCCCTCAGCCAGCCAGGAGACTCCCACAAGGCCTCAGGGAGGCCTCCTGGGCACCCCACAGGGGTGAGGCCAGGAAAGCCTGGGGGCCCCGTCTGGAGGCTGGAGCGCAGGAGGCGTTTTGTTGGTCCTGGGGAGGCCAGTGGCCAGTATCTGAACCCCCACTCCCTTCCCCAGCTGTGGCCACACAACTGGCAACCAGGAGGCTCTGGGGCAGGTGGGGAAACCACAGAGGAGGGAGCAGGAGCCAGGGAGATTCCAGAGCACGTGGCCAGTCCTGGAATTCACACAATTGATATGCAAATCAAACGCAAATTTGTCCTCTTTCCACCACCACCCCTCCCCCAAAAGTCAGCAGATCAGGCCTAGGTGGAAGCAGAGCTTGCCTGATCAGCTGAGGGTACCCCGGCCTCTTGCCGGCCTCCCTCTCCAGTCCCCCCATGTTTGCTACAGGAAAGCTGTCAGCAACTCCTACCAATACCTTGGATTCATGTGGGACCTTCCTGCAAAGGACTTTCCCCTCCTTGATGAAAAAGCCCAGAGTACAGATGGAGAAAAAGAGGCCTTAAGAGATTCAGGTACTTTCCCCGGTTCTAACAAAACACCTGGAGGATGGCAGGGCTCCTGGAACCTTCTGACAACAACCCTAGGTTATCAGCATGCCAGCTGGGGGAGGAGAAAGTACAGGACTAGGAGCCCTAAAATCTGCTCCCTGGTCTCTGCTCTGCCCCTAACTTGCTGGCTCATCTCAACCCTGTCACTCCTCTAAGCCTCAGTTTCCCCGAATGTCAAATGACCATCTCTGGACAAAAAGGCTCTCCCAGGCATGGAGTCTCTTTTTTGCACCGGGGCCATCCGATGTTGCTGCTAAGAGGCCTCTGAGCCAACTGTCCTCTTCCTTGTCCTCCCCAGTATTACCCGCACTGCCCCAGGCCAACCAAGGATGAACCCCTAACCCCTGTCTTTCTCATCTCACTCAAAATCCACTTGAGGGAGCCTCCCCTGATTAATTCTGCTGAACTAATCGCTCCTTTCTGCTGGCGCCCCCTCCATCTATGAAGGGCTAGGCATTCACAGCTGTCCTCTATGTTTACCCTCATTCGTACGTTGCTGAAAGAGCTCCTAAGTAATTTTGAGAATATGTGTGATGTCCCATTGTGCCCCCCCCCCTCACTCCAGGGTGGAGGCAAAGATTGTGTTCCCCCCCTACGAGACTGGGGGCTTCCCAAGGACCTGGGTTGTGTCTTGGGGAAAGAGAGCCCCCATCGGGGTGGGACTGTGTCTCTGCCATCAGATTAGGACTTTTCTGCCTCCTCTATCTGCCCCAGCCTGGATTTGGCAGGAGCCTTTCGATAGTGAGGAGGGACCCGGACAGCCTGCGTCTCCCTCCTCTTCATTGGCTGATTTCTCATTTCTTAGCTTCCCCTCCAACCCCAGACAACAGCCAGGGTAGCAGTTTTTGCCATCTGCCTCTCCTGTGTAGGAATGATTCTGCCTCGTCCCTTCCCTCCTCCTCCTCCTCTAGGGCTTCTTGCCTCCCTCATCCCTCTCTAGGGCCTCAGGGCGAGTGTTCCCCATTTGCCACACTGGTGCATCCCAGGGGCTGGCTCCAGGCTCCCTGGGAGGCCTGAGAACCCTGCTCAGCTGCCCTTCACCCCATCAGGGCTGCCATCACTACTCCCCTGGAATGCCTGGGTCCCTAGCTCGCTCCCCTCCCAGACTTCCTGGGGTCTGCAGTGCTGGGGATCCCAAAGTCCAGGACTGCCCCCTCCCCTCGGGAGCTGGAGAGGCTGTCCGGGTAAGCCCAAGGGCCCCATCCTAGCTGCAGGCATCTGTCTGTGCCTCCCTCCCCCCACATCTCTGTCTCCACCTCAGGGAGCCTCCTTCCCTTGGAACCCCACCACTGTTGTATTAACGCGCACACTACATTTATTGGTCCAGCCCAAGCAAATGAATGCAAATGCAATGCAAACCAGGTGCAGAGAGGCAGCAACATGGGAGCAGCCCTGACCCAAAGAGAGGACTCATCTGGAAGAGCCCTGCCTTTCTTTCCAGAGATGGTAATTTGACAGTCAGGGAAACTGAGGCTTAGAGAGGAGAGGTGACTTATCCATGCATTCCTGGTTGGGATGCCTAGTCCTTTGGAAAATTCCCGGAGCCAGGGACCTGAGTTGTACAACAGGCGCGCTCCCCTTTCGCCGCCCCCCGCCCTCCCCAGACCTCATTTAGCTGTGGCTTTTCTTTTACACAGTTTCAATAGTTTTCCTTCTCTAGGATTTTCCCCTTCCCTGGCTCCTGCCACTTGCTGCCCTCACTCCACTGTTGCTCCCCGAGGATGGGCCATTTCTGGGGCGCCTGGGTGGCTCAGTCGGTTAAGTGTCTGACTCTTGATCTCAGGTCATGATTTCGCGGTTCGTGAGATCGAGCCCCACGTCAGGCTCTGCGCTGACAGCACGGAGCCTGCTTGGGTGTCTCTCTTGTTCTCTTTCTCTCTGCCCTTCCCCCACTCGTGTGCTCTCTCACACGTGCACGCTGTCTCTCTCAAAATAAATAAACATTAAAAAAAAATAGGGGCGCCTGGGTGGCTCAGTCGGTTAAGCGTCCGACTTCCGCTCAGGTCATGACCTCGCGGTCCGTGAGTTCGAGCCCCACGTCGGGCTCTGTGCTGACCGCTCAGGGCCAGGAGCCTGTTTCGGATTCTGTGTCTCCCTCTCTCTCTGCCCCTCCCCTGTTCATGCTCTGTCTCTCTCTGTCTCAAAAATAAATAAACGTTAAAAAAAATTTTTTTAATAAAAAAAAATAGAGAGTTTCTGTGAGTGCCAGTGATGTATACAGATGTCTTCTGCTTAAAGACATGTGGCGCTTGGGGCCCTGGCTGACATATTCCGACATTATCATCTCAGCAGAGAGCAGGAAGCTGGGACCCCTCCTCGACACCACCAGGTAGATTTGGGATTGTTGGAGCGGCCAGAGAAGAAGGTCTAAAGTGGAAAGAGGGGTAGTCACTGTCTAGAAATGCAGTCAATCATCGGATGTTTATTGACCACTTACTATGTTCCCGGCATGGAGCAGGGTCCTGGGGATGTGGTGGAAAAAAACAAGAAAGCCTGCCCTCAGGTAGCACAAGGGGGGCAGTTCTCAAGCGTGAGCTATGCCAGCGTCACCTGAGATGCTCATTAAAATGAAAGGTCCCTCTTCATTCAGCAAGTCTGTGATGCCCGGGAATGTGCATTTAGACAAGCATTTCCCCTTCTCTTTCCCAGTGGTGTTGATGCAAGTGGTCTGGGGACCACGCTTTAAAAAAAGCCCTGGTGTGGGGCGCCTGGGTGGCTCAGTCAGTTAAGCGTCCGACTCTTGGTTTTGGCTGAGAACCATGATCTCATCGTTCGTGAGTTCAAGCCCTGCGTCGGCACAGAGCCCGCTTGGGCTTCTGTCTCCCTCTCTCTCTGCCCCCCCCCCCCCCCCAACTTGCCCTCTACTTCTTTCTTTCTCTCTCTCTCAAAAATAAATAAATAAACATTTGAAAAATAATTAAATTAAATTAAATTAAATTAAAAACCCTGGTGGCATGCCCTGGGTAGTGAGAAGAACCTGGACCTCTCACAGCTCCCCAGCGAAGCAGAGGTGGGGGGGAGTCAGCTGGGGTAGGAGGGGAGATGCAGGGTCTCCCGTCATCACTAAGGAGCAGGCCCGCCTCCCTCTTCCGGTGCCACCCCTCACAGACTAGGAGCTGGCACACTCAGACCCCCCCAGCTGATTCCTACCCTTCACCTCTCTGGGGGTCCCAGGGCACCTTCTCCGCAGTCCATGAAGGGTGAGCACCAATGGGGAGGGAAGACAGAGCCATCAGAGTTTGGCAGACACCCCTACCATACTCTGCCCACCCCCCATCCCCCGACCCTACCTGCCTGTTCTCACTGTCCAGGCTATAGACAGAGGGGCCAAGAGGAAGGGATTTGAGGAAGAGAAACAGAGGGTGAGAGCCAGGCAAAGGGAGGGAGGCAGGCTGCCCCTCCCCCCCCCCGCCCCCCCAGCGCCTGGCGTTTGATGCTGGGGGTGCTGAGACATCTCCTCTCCCGGAAACCCGGAAACCCGAGGCCAGACAGATAAACACAGATGGAGGGAGAGACTCAGCTGCTTTATTTATGGGCCTGGTGACAGGCCCTCTCCTGTCTCAGAGTCCCTAATCTACCAGGCCCGGAAGAGGCATCCCACCCCCTCGCTACCCTCTTCCCTCCCTCCTGAGACTGGGGCTCAGCCAGGCTCAGCCCTCCCCCAGCCAGTCAGGCACAGGTCTGCGTGCCAGCTCCTGTGGGCTGGGAGAGAGTGTCCAGGGGCTGTCCCCCAACAATACGGGGATGCACATCCCACTCCTTGCCCTCCCCCACCTGCACCACCCTGTCTCAATGGGCCATTGGCTCTGCAAGGAAACCCACCCCCATGAATGTGCCTAAGGACAGGTGGATGGCCTAGGTGCCATTTCAGAGGGCCCTTCCCACTGAGAGGCTGGGCAGTTCAAGTGTCTTGACTTGGGAGATGTCTGAGGAGAACCTCTGGGCTGGCCCCTTGTGGGCCTATCCGGAACAGGGACTGATGGGGGATTCCCTGATGTCCCTATAGGGTCGGACCCAGAGCTGAAGGTTCCTGTACCCCTGCAGTGTTCCCCTCTAATGCCAGTTTGCACCCACACAAAGGAGGCTCCGGGGACAGATCACGTTCATTCCTCCTTCTCACCACCTTTACCTTCTCCCCACCCACCCTGACGCACACACCCAGGCACTTTCTTACTATGGGTTAATTCCCATGTGGCTATCAAAGTAGGATCCAGCAGTGGCCAGGCCTCCCCATCAGCTGAGAAACATGATTTCTCTGGCCCCTTGCCCTGCGCCTGGCTGTACAGCTCCTTTGTTCTGTACCTTTTATCCAGGTCTGCCCCAAATCTGGGTAGGGAGAGAAGTAACTCAGCCTTGCAGGGAGACTCCAGGGTCAGAGGTCAGAGAGCAGAGAAAGGGCAGGAAAAGAAGGAGGTCAGGGAGGGGACAGATCCCTACCTGGCGGTGGTGACTTTGAGCCTGGACAGAAGGAGCCTTTAAAGCCCCAGAGATTCGGGGATTTGGCTCATAGGATCAGACGCCCGGCTCCCTGACTCAGAGCGGCCAGACAGGGACCTGTTCAACTCGCCTCTCTTTCTTTGTCATTTAAGGGACTTTGGTTCCTCTGGAGGCTGGGGAGGCACTTCACCAAAATGACAAGCTTCCCATCCCCCTCTCATTTCAGCCACCCCCAGCCTGTCTTCCAGCCCTCTCCACCTCCCCCATTTCTCTGCACTTCGTCCTAGAGCCCAGCCACCACCCCCCTGCACCCTGCCCAGGGCAAAGGGGTGACTTAGAATCCCAGCTCTGAGATACTGATTTACTGTGAAGTCCCAGGCAGTTTCTGTTTTGGATAAATGGGCCTGGCTTCCTGGCTTGAAGATAAATGGTCAGGGCGCCTGGATGGCTCAGTTGATTAAGCATACGACTCCTGATTTTGGCTCACGAACTGTGAGATCGAGCCCCGAGTCAGGCTCTGCGCTGGGCATGGAGCCTGCTTGTGATTCTCTCTCTCTCTCTCTCTCTCTCTCTCTCTCTCTCTCTCTTTCTCTCTGCCCCTCCCCTGCTCATACTCATGCTCTCTCTCTCTCTCAAAATAAATAAACTTTTTTTTTTTTAAGGATAAATGGCATTCGCTGGACTCTCCCCCTAAATCCACTCTGCATTCTCTTCTAGGAGCTTCTCTCCACTGGCTCCACTCAGCCTGCTCCCTAGAGCGTCTTCCCAGTTTCCAAGCCACCACCTCAAGAATCCCATCCATTTGTTGTCTGCCCTTGTTTCTGGACTCTTGATGAGTCAGGGACGTGCTCTGTCTCCCCCGTCAGTCTGGGAAATCTTTGTGGTCAAGAACCATGTCTCTCCTATCCGGCCAACAGCTCCCTGAAGGGGTCGCCTTCTGGACCTACTTCCAGCACTGGGCACAGGCCCCTGACCCGGGTGGGGGGAGCCGAAGAAGTGAGGAAGGGCGGTGGGGAGACGGGAGAAACTTGATTTCTTTACCCATAGACGGGTCCCTGCAAAGATAAGCCCAGGGAGTAAAGGGGAAAAGCTTCCCACTTTGGCAACTTTTAAGCTGAAACTGAAAAGAAGAAAGGGAGAAGAGAGTACGTTTTCCCCTGAGATTTTCCCCAGAGATTCTGAGCCTTCCTCCAGCCCCACCTCCCTATTTCACTTGCTTCCCCCTTGAGGCCCAAGACAGGGGACAGGAGGGTCTGTCCCATGTCTTCCGAACTGGCACCGCGATCCCTCCTCCCCCCACCCCTTGCCTGCCCTGCCAGCCTGAGGGCGCTGGCTCCCCGCCAAGTGTCAGACTGCTCAGCCCCACCCAGGGTCCTTACTCAAGGCAGAACCTGCTGGGGAGGCAATGCCTCCAATTTCTCGAAGCAGCTGCCAAACTCGAGACCCCTGGTCCCTGAGGAGAGGCAATGTCAACATGTGAAGCAGCTTGCGGACCACTCTGAACTCAGGGATGTGTCTCTACCCACAACAGGGAAGATGGATGTGTGCTCCGCTCGCTCGGATATGGTTTCATCTCCTTCGGTCCCCTCCCCTCCCAGACTCTGGGATCCATGGTCTGGGAGAGGTCATTGTGTCCATCCCCCGGCCCAACCCTCTACCATGCTGGATAAACATCTCTGTTGGTTTGAGACCACCACCGCCCTGGCGAAGATGCTACAACGGACTCCTGAAGCCATGAAACACACAGTCCGTCCTCTACACTTGGCCTTGACGGTTGGGTCTTGAGTTGACGTCCATCTTCATTGCTGGGTCCCTGAGGCTGCCCATGCTGATCGCGGCTCTCCTTGCTCTCTCCGGGAGATGACGGACTTGCCCTGTCCACTGAGGTCTCAGCCAGAGATCCCCACAGAGCTGCCAGGCCGGCCAGCTTCTGGCCTTCCCATTTTAAGCCTGGGCTACAGGGTTCCATCCTGACTTCTGATGGATGGAAAGCTGTGGTCTTCCTTTGTGCCAGCTGCCCCCAAAGCTAACAAGAGCTCTCATTTACTGGGCCCTCGAGATGGGCCGGGCACACACGTTTTCTTACTTAACCTTTACAACAACCGCTGAGGTGGGTCCTATTGTCACCCCCATTTTACAGATGAAGAAATGAAGGCTATGACACACTATGGTTGCATCCAGAAGGCAGCCCACTTTGGGCCAGAACCAGAGTCATTATTGTATTCACAGCAAGAGTGGCCTGCCTGTGGACAAACCCCTGCCCTGGGCAACTGAGGGAAGGGGCAGACTACCAGGGAGGCATGGCTCTCTCTTGGGAAGACAGCTTCTTGAGGACTTTTCAGTCTGATGGAAGAGACAAGACCACTGCCCTCTGGGAGCTGCCAGTCTGAGAGAGGAGTCTGATCGTACTAAAAAACAAAAAACAAACAAACAAACAGTAGGGGTGCCCGGGGTGGGAGTGGGGGGCTCCGTCGGTTAAGCGTCTGACTTGGGCTCAGGTCATGATCTCACAGTTTGTGGGTTCGAGTCCCAGATTGGGCTCTGTGCTGACAGCTCAGAGCCGGGAGCCTGCTTCGGACTCTGGGTCTCCCTCTCTCTCTCTGCCCTTCCCCTGCTCACACTCTGTTTCTCAAAAATAAACATTAAAATTTTTTTTAATAAATAAATAATAAATAAATACAATCAACGATTCCCCTGACCCCTGATGCCAACATTCAGGGTGACACCAACCAGAGGCCTCCACCGCCACATCTGTGTCCTAGGTATGAGCCCGGCCTTACCGACCCTGTCCTGGGGATAAACAGGAAGGGACTCCTCTTTTCTGAGTTGCTGGAGCAAAGGACAAGAGAAAGCCCCTTTCTGGGGCTAAGGGACTCTTGTTGGTCGCAAAGGCCTGCTGACTTCCAGGGCCGAGGGCCTCACCTGGAGGCACGTTCTCCTGATGGCATCTGGGCTCTCCCACCTGGAAGCAGGGGGATGGCTGGAATGAACTCTGAAGGCATCCTGAAACTCCATCCTATCCCACTTCCTCCCCATCCCGGCCAAGCTCTGGGTATTATGACAGTGTGGGCAATAAAAAGTGCCTAATTGGTTGTTGTCCAGCCGAGGCCGCTCCCCAGTTCCCTCCGCGGGGGCGGGAAACCGGCCGTGTCAGTTTCACTTTTGCTATTGCCCAGTTTCCTGATTGTTGCTGGGTGCTAGCGGAAGCAGGGCATCCAGTGGGGGTTGGTAGCTAGTCCCCGATGCTGCTTCCGAGGTGGTGCACCCCAGGAGGCAGAGGGCCAGAACCCCTCTTGCCCTCAGCAAAGAGGACAACATCCCTGTTGGCCTGTGTGGAGGAGGTACCCGGGAGGAGGGTACCCGGGCCTGGGCGGGAGGAGGTACCCGGGCCTGGGGGGGTAGTGCCCTCCCTCCACTTCTGCATCAAAGGGCAGAAATGGAGAACTCTGGCTCTGGAGCCGCACTGCCTGGGTTGGAATCCTGACCGTGCCATCATTCAGCTGGGTGATCCTGCTGAGCCCTTAGACTCGCTGTGCCTCAGCTCTCTTGTCTGCAAAGTGGGGCGAAGTACACGCGAGGTGCTTAGGGCAGTGCCTGGCTCGTAGTGAGTGTTCAGTAAAAACTGTCAGCCACTAGCAGTGTCTTGGCCTGGCCGTGGGGTGGGGAGACGCACCCAAGCCAGACTGAGTCTGGACATGGTGGGAATTGGGAGGATGGTGTGAGATGACTTCCTGGGGCCGAGAACACGGTCTCCCAATGGCCTTCTCTTCCGGCACGGAGATCCCGGCAAGTTAGGAGGGTCAGTGAGACCCTGGGGTGGGAAGTCCTCTGCCCCTCGCAGAGCCCTCTCCTCACCTCCCCCTTTCCTCTCCCAATCTTCAGTGGGAGGGCTGGGCCACTCTTCTCTTCCCAGGTCTCATTCCAAGAAGGGCAGAGCCAGGCACAGGCTCCTCACCTTCCCGGCAAACTTGCTGTGTCCCCTGTCCAGACTGCATCCTCTCCCCTAGGGAACCTTTGAACAGACTGTTCCCTCCACTGGAACCACTTGCCCCGCTTCCTTGGCAGCTCTCACCTTGTCCTTCTTCCCCAGACCATCCTGTAGCCCCTTCCCCAGCCACCAATTCCCAGGCACAAGCCCTTCCCTCCTCCACCTGCTCCAGCCCTGAGACCCCCTCCCCCACCACCCTCCCCCCCCCCCCCGCCCAGGCCCTGCAACCCGAGGCCCTCATCTCTGCCCTGTCCGGCTGAGTGTCCAGTCTCCCCGATCAGACTGGGAAGTTCAGAACTGTGTTTTACTACTGAATCCACTGGATCACGTAAGTCATCTGTGACCCTCCACGTCTGTCTCAGGCACTGTTACCCCCTTTCCCATTCCTCGGGCTCCCCGTTTTGATCCAGGAAAGTGGCACAGTCACTGGGCTGCCTGCCACCTCCGACTGCACCTGGGGGCTTGGCAGACAGACAGCCACCTGTCTCAGAAGGCTCAGGTGGATGCGGGCAGGCAGTGGAGGCCAAGAGGCCTCCCCATCAGAGACACGCAGAAGCCCCTCCAGTGTTGGATGCTGTCAAAACAGATCATTCGGTTACAGGGTCCAAACCCAGCCAGGCAGTGGCTGATGCTGAGGGGCAAAGTAGAAGGAGGCTCCAGAAAACCCCTCACCCAACTGCTGCCCCTCTCAGGACTCCTTAAGCCTCTCTTCCCTGCCCCTGCTCTGCTGTCTGCCATCTCTTGGGGGGCGGGGGGGTGGGATCCTTCTGGGTGGGGGGTGGAGTAGGAGGAACGCTGCTTGGCCCCTAGGGGGGCAGCTGAGATTTATGGGACTGGATTTTTACAGGCTGGGGAGAGGCCCCAGGCAGGAGCTGTGGAGCCCAAGAGAGGAGCATAAAAACCTCCCGACATGAAAGCCAGGCAGGAGGCACCCCCAGGCCCGTGGGTGGTGAGAGATTTACAGCTCTTGCACAAGGCCTGGAGGGGGCCTGGGGAGCTGCGAGGACACTTCAGAGCCAGAATAACTCCCCACCAAGGCCTTCACCTTTCTCCTCTAGGAAAAAAAAAATTACTCACCAATAGAACAGGTTGGAGCTGCCAGAAAGATGGTTATCGCTGTGGGGACCCCGCCCCACTTGGAGACTAGGTGACTCCCAACTTCCTCCCCCACCCTGGACTCTCCTTTCTTTCCCCAGGTCAGGGAGAGGTGCCTGGGGCCAGAGGAGGGGGACTGACGGGGCGACTTCCAGAAGGTACTTCCCTCTGGAGGTAGGGGCGCTCTTGGTCCCATGGCTCGTTTTCCCAGGAAGTGGAGGCAGGAAGGGATGGGTGGGTTCTGGCCAATTCTGGAAGAGTCCCAAGACTTAGGGAACACTTTCAGAGTATGATTGTGGGGTAGGAGTCTTCCCTGAAGGAGACAAGAATGGAACAATAAGGACACAAAAACACTGAAAGCTTGGTCACCCTGGGCTTGATGGCCATTTTTTATTTAAACCAATGACCCAAGAGGCTGAGCTGAAAAAGGTGTCCAGGGCAGCAGCCCCTACCCTCCGTTCTCAGCTGCCAGTTTGCCCTTGGGCCTGACCCCAGGCTCCTTCCTGGTCCCTGAAGGAATTATCTAGTAGTCAATGGCCCTGTGTCTAGGGCTTGACATCACTGGGGGCAGGCAGCTCAACTGTTTTAGGGGTGTGTTGCTGCTTCCTCTCCAACTCTGGACTCTGTACCCCATCACCCTAATCCCCCACGTCCCCTGCACCCTCACTGCGAAGCCCTGAACCTCGGCTGGGTGGAGGAGGGGTGCTGCTAACCACTTAAAAGGGCCCCGGGTAAGCATCCTGGGACAGGTGAGGAGCTAGAGCCTTTGAACTTGGCCAGAGGGTGGGGGCTGCCAGAAGATGGAAATCCTCGGCCAGGTCTTGCGGTATCATAGGCAAAGGGATGCGGAGGAAGCTCCATAAAAGGCTGACCCACCCTCTTTCCAGCCTGGCCTTCCCCTCCCCATTCCTTAGTCCAGCCTCCCAAGACCAGAGCTGGCGCGGAGACAGCCAACTGAGTAATGTCTCGGGTGCCCAGCCAGGTGGGCACAGACTTGCCCGTTGCCAGGCCCTGCCCTGAGTGGTCGGCCGGCACTCCCCAGGAACAGGCCAGGGGCACAAGTGGGGAGAGGACAGAGGCACTGCCCTTCCACGCGGGGCACTGCTCTAATCCAGCCCCATAGGGAAGAGGTTGGGGTGGGGAGCCCAGTGCTGGGTAGCAGGTGGGGTGGGAGGGAGCAGCTATACTTTCCTTGGGTCCTTCCTTCTGCCAATTGGCAGGCAGCGAAGGGAAGGGAAGGGAGACTAACCTGAGGTCAGTGCTCTAGCAGGGAGGTAGAGGAAGTCAGAGAGGAAAACGGCTTTGCTCCTTTGGTCCCCAACCCCCCCGCCCCCCCTGCCACCAGCTTCAGACTACAGGCTCAAGGAGGAGTGGGCCGGGCTGGTCAGGACCTGCCTCCAGCCTGCCTTCCTCCCCAGCAGGTCGGGGGAAAATTGCTCTCCTGGTACTGCTTTTTATTTTTTGAAGCCAGATCAAAGGTGGGACCCAGCTGGGAGCCCTAGTAAAATCTCAGCAATGTGGAGCCATAGAGTTTCAGCCCAGGAACCAGGAGCTGTGGGAGGGACGGGCCCAGGCCCTGGCTGCAGGGGTCACGGGGGCGAGACGGGAGTCAGGAGTGGAGCTGGTAGGTGGGGGCCAGTCAGGAAGGATCCGTGACTTGAAGAACCCAGGCAAGGCTGCAGTCAGCCTGCTTTCCACTGCTGCTCTCTCTAAGCAGGGACCCACCCACGTATGGAGAACTCCAATCCCAGCATCCAAGCCAAATGGAACGGTGTTCATATTAGCCAAATGTCATCCAGTCTTCTGTCACCTGCTCCAGGGCGTTATCTTGTGTAGCCAGGAAGCTCTTAGATTAGATAACCATGTTCCCTCCTGCTGCACAAAAAGCACGTTCCCCCTTTCTGTGCCTGAGTTCAGGCTAGAGAAGAAGTGTCTCCTTTCTTTTCTACTTTCTCGGTGAAGTCTTGAAACCGAGAATCATTCCCGGGCCCAGCTCCATCTCTCCCCTCCTCCCCTTGTTCCTGTCTTGTGTCTTCTCATGGAGGCCAAATAAACTGCCATTCTGGGGGCGCCTGGGGGGCTCAGTCGGTTAAGCGTCGGACTTCGGCTCAGGTCATGATCTCGCGGTTCGTGGGTTCGAGCCCCGCGTTGGGCTCTGTGCTGACAGCTCAGAGCCTGGAACCTGCTTCCGATTCTGTGTCTCCCTCTCTCTCTCTGCCCCTCCCCTGCTCACGCTGTCTTTCAAAAATAAACATTAAAAAAAAATTTTTTTTTAATTTAAAAAACAAACTGCCATTCTGGTTCAGGGAGACCTTCTTCCTCTCTAGGGTGGTCACATCTCTTCTCTGGAATCACGTTGCCATCCCCAGTATCGAGACCAGAAGGCGTTAGTGGGGTTCCTCATCCACACTCATTCTTAGGGTGAACACATGTCTGGCACTATCATGAAGACATGTTGTGTGGGGACCCAGACACCCCCCCCCCCATTTCTTCTCCCATGAGTCTTGAAGTCTGGGGAGGTTCGATCCTGACTGGTACCCTGTCAGACATGAGGTGTATTCAACAGAATAGAGAAAGATCTCCCCAGAGCCTTGACTGGCCCCGAGAAGCCCTCCTCCATGGTAACTGGGATTCCCTCCTTGTTACCCCAGGCAGCAATCCTTTGCCCTGGTTCCAGCTTCTCCCAGATGCTGAGGTCCATGGCAGGGTAGATTGATAGACAGGGACACGTGCACATGTGTGCGTGAGTGTGTATGGGGGCCACACACTCAGGTGGGTCTGGATATAGAGGAAAGCAAGGAGAGAGTGCCACATTCTGCTCTCACTAATGCACTGTGTGACCTCAGCCCACTCCATCACCTTCTCAGAGCCTCGGTTTCCCCCGGCTGTAAAATAGGGGGTTAATTGTCCCTCCTAGGGAAGCTAGGAGGGTTAATTGGGCAATGGCTCTGAAGTGTCTAGGAAGAGAAGGAGATCTATAAATACAAGTGGTCATTAGAGGGTATTTCACAGCCATTTTGTGGGCCCCAGTGTATTATTACTATTATTACTGTTATTGTTATCGCCACTGTCACCCACTTCCCGAGTCTCTGCCAGCTGGGTCGGGGCTCCCAGGTGACGAAGTTATGCTCCTGAGCCCAGCATCCCAGCCAATGGCCTCACTGAACCCTCATCCTCCGCACTCAGGGTGTCTGGGGAACCTTCAGGAGGCTAGTGATGGTGACCAAGATGGGGCTTTGACAGGAGAGGGTCAGGAACCCAGAAGAGAGAGGGAGACAGGGCCCACCTGGGGAAATTCACTTTGTCCCTAGGTATGTTTCCAGTCTGCCGTGGGAAGCCTGGACTCAGAGAAGCAGACACAGAACTGTGGTCCTCGGGGTCCGCAGGGGTGGAGAGAGGCTGAGGGCAGGGGAGAGGCTGAGGCAGAGAGAGGAAAATGTTACCAGACATGGTAAGATGGGCTGATTGGTAGGAAAGGATTCCTTAAAGAGGCAAATGGCTCTTCAAGGAGTTTTGTAGTGGCTAGAACATACTGTTTCCAGTTGAAGCAGGGCACAACCCTGGCAAACAGTAGGCACTCAACGCATGCTTGTTAAAACTCAATTTCTGTGCTTGTCTTTCCCTTGCAGTAAGGTTAAAACGAACCAACCAACCAACCAACCAACCACCCGGCATCTGCTTTTAGAAATGCCTTGGATGCCCCCTAGTGGCAACAAAGAAGGCTGAGAGGGGTGAGAGGTGCCTTCTACCTAAAGGGCTTCTCCCTGGGAGGGGAGTGGGGAGCAGGGGGGAAGGAGGGGCCTGCCCTTTTTTCCTAAGGCTCCACAGATCTCATCCCAAGGGGACTAAGGGATGGAAAGAACCAGGTAAGAAGGAAGAATCCTGTGGGGAAGGAAGGGCGGAATGTTCTTGCTGGAAGATTCCATGGCAGTTGGTGGACAGTCATCGGTCTGGCAGGGCAACCAGAGGACAGAAGGAGTTGACAAGTCAGGGCATGGGTCAGGAGTGGCATCCCATGGCAGTGGAGAAAGAGGGGTGGCTGTGTGTGTGCACCCGGGGTACGGGGTGGGGTAGCTGCCAACGGGTAATAGGGAGACACATTTTACAGCCTCTGTCACTGTTTTGTGCTCATGGAAGACTAAGGAAATGTAGATCGTTGAAACCATAGATGGGCCTGGGAGGAAAAAAAAAATCAGGATTCACTTAAACTAGGTGTTTTTGCCTGGGTGCTTAAGAGTGTCAGGGGTCATTCGCAAAGTCGGCAAATCTGATTTCTCTGTAGGTGGAAAGGGAAGACATGAGAATGTGGAAAAGCAGAGGAGGTCAATGGGAGAAGCAGAGGCTACTGGGAAAATCCTTAAGGGAGGATGAGCAGGCTTTAGAAGGCTGAATTGGCTGGAACTCTTCAAAAATAAAGCAATCAAGCTTGGGTTGTAGCTATGAGTGAGGACCAGCAGATAAGTCAAGGGTGGACACTGATATTCTTCTGGCTTCTGGACACCCAGCACCTGCTGCACCACACCTTTCCCACGAGGCTCCAGAAGGAATCTGGAGCTTCCTAAGGGCAGAGACTGTGGCTCTGCGTCCCTTTCTCCCTCCCTCTGGTGCTCTCTCACCCATCCTTGGGGACAGATGCATTCTCTGGTACTGATGAATGAAAGGGAGCAGCTGCATGCCAAAGGGAAGGACAAGGAGAATGTCAGGAAGCAGGAAAAGCAGGGGAGAATGAAGAGGGAAGGGGGTGAAGAGGCAGACAGGGAGGGAAAGGCGAAATGGAGGTGGAGGAAGCTGGGCCTGGAAGAGAAGGGAAGTCCATGAAAAGTGTTAAAAGGATGCAGTCGTTTAGTCAGTCAACAAACACTCTGCACCTATCACATATCACACAATGTGCTGGGAGTGGAAGGTGCAGTGGTGAATAAGACAAAATGGGCTTTAAGGGGTGGCGGATGGGGAGTTTGCAAGTGAGAAAGGGGGAGAAATTGGCCACTTAGAGCAAGAAGAGGCTAAGCATAGTTGGAAACAAGAAGGGAAATATCACAGAGAGAGAGAGAGAGAGAGAGAGAGAGAGAGAACCTGCCTCCAGGCCCATCATTGGGTGAGACACAGCCAGAACCACCTGTCGGCCCTGGCTCCGTGAAGACCGAGGCAGGTAAGCTGGGCAGGGGAGAAATTCAGGAAGGGGAGGGACAGGAGTGGGTGGGGGTGGAGGGTCAGACTGTTCACAGTTTTTCACTCGGGCACCCACAGTGGAAAGATGTCTGTGCTACGAGTGGTTCTCAACATTTGGCTGCCCGTTGGGGAGTCACCCGAGGAACTTCCAAACACCATCACCAGGGTCCCACCCCCAGAGATTCTGATTTTCTGGCCCTGGGATGGCACCTGGACTTCAGAATTTATTAATAGCTCTCCAATGAGTCTAAAATGCAGCCAGGGAGAAAGCGAGCATTAGAAGCTGGCTGCCTGGCCTCCTTCCTCTCTGGTGAGAATGGGGGCCATCTTGAAAGAAGCGACCTGTGGGAAGGAAGGGAAGTTGTACGGTGCTTTGAGGGGGTTGTAAATGAGGCTCAAAGACTCCAGTGGTTCTGACAAAAGGATAAGGGGCTCCTGAGAAAGTGCCCCCTTCCTCGGCTATGCCTCTGGTAAGAAAGGAGCAAGATAGCCTGGAAAGAAAGAGAAAACAAGGCAATGGCGGTCTTTAAAAGGGAAGAACAATTCAAGTAACTCAGACCTGCCGAATTCTCTGTTGTTGCACCCTGCTCCCCCACCCACACACATGCACACTTCCCCCCACCCCCTCTGCAGTCTTCATGATGGGGCCTCTGGGGGTGAGAGAGGCACAGCTGCCACAAAAGGTTTGGCAGTGGCCCAGCAGGATATTCAACCGCACCCCCCCCCAAACTCCCTGCACCCTAATATAGCTGAGTCACTGAACCCGGGTGGAGTCCTCTGCTTGACAGTGAAGCAATCTGAACTTGAAAAATGGCCTGGGAACAGAATGTATGGTTTATATAAACAAGTCCTATGTAGATGTAATTGTATGCAAATATTCATTCTTTAACTCAACATACACTTCCTGCCAGTCCTCTTGTACAGGTTTCAAACCTTCCACTGCAGCTCACAGTGTATGTAGCAGGGGACAGGCGTGAAAATAAAAGTGTAGTGTTAGCGAGTGAAGCCCTCTGCAGTCTAGAGAAGGAAAAAAACTGTGGTTCAGTGGGAGTTAGGTGTTCAGAGTTTGAGCAGGGTCTTGAAGGATGTTCAGGAGTTTACCAGGAGACAGGAAGGATAAAGCAGGAAGGGAAACAGAAGAGTAAGTGTTTAAGAAATGTAAAATATTTCCTTGAGGCAAAAGGGTAGGATCTGTAGAAAGGGAATAGGGTGGGGGAGGAAAGATACGCAAGTGTGTGTGAAGGACATTCTTTGCCCCCTAAAAAAGGAGTTTGGGCTTTTCATCCAGAACGGCATAGGGAGCCAATGAAGGTTCTTAACTAGAGGAGTGATAGCTTTTTTTTTTTTTTTTTTTTTTTTTTTAATTTTGAGAGAGAGATCAAGCGGGGGAGAGGGGCAGAGGAAGGGAGAGAGAGAATCTCAAATGAGCTCTGAGTGTGGAGCTCCAAGAGCTCTGAGTACTGAGTGTGGAGCACCAAGCCCAACTCGGGGCTTGATCCTACAACCCTACAAAACCAAGAGTCAGATGCTCAACTGACTGAGCCACCCAGGCACCCCGAAGGAGTCTTGCTTTTAGAGTCTTGTTTTTCAAAGGCGAAGGCTGAGAGGGGTAGACTGGAAGAGAAAATTAACACTTATTCATCAATTACTGTGTACTGGGCATTGGGCTCTGTATTTTATTTGGTCACTCCAACCCTTTATGATAGCTTTTTTCAAGCTGCCAGTCAAGATCAAGAGAAGGAACGGAAAAAAAGGAAGGGAGGGAGGGGGGAAGGGAGAATAACAGCATAGAAATTATCAGGGTGTCGCGGGTGGAAAGGTTTAGTATTGTTTTTGGAAACTTTGCTACACATTTTCACCTGAGTTTTAGGGTACTGTGTCGGGATTCAAATGTTATTTCTCACTGCGGCTTATGGTGTTTTAAAAAAGAACGAGAAGCCGCTGCTGTAAGGTGTAGGTGTGACTAGCCTTATTTTGCAGGTGAGGACATAAGGCGCAGGGAGTTTCAGTACCCTGCCCCTCTGTAAGTGGGATGTAAATTTCAAACCCAGGCTGGTCTGAAGCCAGCGTGGATTCCTGCTCAGTAATGCCAGGCAACCTGCCCAAGTTACGCATGTACAGCAGACCTGGGAAAAAACGTACCCAGGTAGCGCCTCCCAAGGGCTGTATGTACTCACACAGCACCTCATTCAAGGAGGTAAATCGGAAAGGCCCAACTCTCTGTCCGCCCAAGGTGCTGGACAGAATGTATATTCCAAGAGTGCCCTAGACGCACAGAATCGGATTATGAGCGGCAGCCCCGGGAATCTCCTTTTAGAGAGCTTCAGGTGACTCTGGGTGGACCGCCCGTTGTGGCGGGAGGGGAGGGGCGGGTCGCTGCAATAACTAGGTGAGGATGAACAGGGGCTTGAACTGAGATGGCGAAATAATCCCTTCTCTCAGAAGTGTCACGTAGCCCAACTCCCGCTATTGTGTTGAACTCCGATGCCTCGCGGTAAAGTCACCTGGGGGCTCATTTCCCTCTCCCGAAGCGATAAAGGCGAGGGAAATTAAAAAAAAAAAAAGGCTGGTGGCTTCCCACTCACCAGCCAAGGGCTTTGAGTAGCCGAAAAGCAGGTGGCTCCCGCCACTCCAGGGCGACACTAGATTGAGGTGTAAAGTGTGTACTATTTATAGGGCATTTCTGGGCCTCACCCTAAGGACTTCTGATTGGCTTTGGGGTAGATCTATCACTCATCTTTTGGGTTCGAGGTGGGTGGAAGGTCAACCACGACCAATACAAAACCACTCCTCAGCTAAGCCCCTCCCCACCTAGCTTCCTGTTGCTGTCCATCAACCACCTCGTAGGCGGGACTTCACGTCCCGCCAATTGGCTGGCGAACATGTCGTTCACTGTTCAGTAGGTTTCCGGTTGGTGCCCTCTACTGTCCATCAGTGACATTTCACAAGTCTATTGGCCAAACCAACGTCGCTCTAGACGCCTCTCTCTGATTGGATATTAGTGCTGTCGGTCCCCAATGTACTGAACTCTTATTGGTGAACGCTGCCGTCGCTCGGGCGGTGGCGGGCTCCGGGATTGGCGGGTGCTGGGCGGGCGGTGTCAGGCTCTCGGTGGCGGCGGAGGCGGCGGAGGCCAGGGAGGAAGATGTCGTAATGAGCGGTGGGTCCTGACCGCTGCCGGCGGGGTCTTTCCGGCCCCCAAGGGTCGGGAAGACGGGCAGAGGCCGCAGGGAGGGGAAGCCGGGGCCGGGGGTTCCCCCCTGGGACCGGGCCTGGCGCCGGGGCCCGGCTCCGGGAGGGGCGGGGGAGGGAGGATTCCCGCCCGGAGGAGGAGCGGGGCTGGCCAGCCGGGCGGAGGCACCCGGAAGGGGGCGTTCGACTCCCCGCCCCCTCGGAGCCCGCTGGGCGGGAGGGCGGCGCTTCCGGGGGCTGGTGAGAGGTGCGGGCACCCGGGCGTGCCTGGCACCCCCTTCACCCAGTTGCCTACCCACCTCAGTGCTTCCGGCCTGTGGACATAGCCTGGGTCTGCTCCGAGGAGGCGGCCCACGCTCCTCGCGCTAGCCCTGTGTTGGGGGACCCTCCTGCATTCTGACTCGGTACCTACCGGCGATTCAGGGCCCTCCCGAGTGCAGAGAGGGGCGAGGGAGTGCTTAAAATGCAGACGGCGCCAACCACATGAGCACTGCGGGGCCTAGAAGCCAGCCTGGTTCCCGATATACCCCAATGGAGAGATGGTGTGTCAGGACACGAGGGCACCGGCCCCCCCCCCCCCCAAAGGGCAGATGACCTCTTGCCTTAGACTGCGACGTGGACATAAACCTCGTAATGTTTTCACTTGGGTCCTTGAACACCAGCTAGATACCCGCAAGCTCTTAGCAGAATTATGAGCCGTTTAAGAACTTGCTGACAAAGCTCCCAGCCTGTTAGCTGATGCTCCGTCGGTGGGACTGCTGAATCCCAAAAGCCAGGTGCAAACCTAAGGAATGACAGAAGAAATAAAACGGATATTTACTTTCTTTCTCCACCCTGCCTCCATCCCATTGCTGACTTTTGGTTCTCAGCCTCCTACCCGTGCTTCTTGGCTTATGTTCCCAGTGGCTTTCTAATTTTAGTTGAAAAGGAACTGTGTCTTCTCTTTGGGCAATTGAGAAACCTGTCCTCACCGCATTCCTTGGTTTTGACTCCAGTATACCGTCATGTTTATTTCTTAATTAACTTGATCCAGGGGGACTCCATCTGGCTTTTCTCAGTGCACATTCTCCCAAAGTTTGTTTCTTCTTGAGGCTACTTCTTGCTCCCTTATTTGTGGTTTCCTAGAGAAAGGGAGGGAAGAGCTTGTAGATCTGCTTTAAGCAAGGAATTGGCTCACAGTCCCCCATTACGCTGATTTAATTGCAGAAAAAAGGGTGATGACTGTTTCAAGGTATACTAGCATGCACTGTCTACGACTTGGCATGCTGTACCCCAGAAGGCCTTAAGTATCACAATGGAGGGCTAAGCGTTGAGTTGGTATTTTGGATAAGATTTTTAGGGCTAGAAAGTTTAGGGTGTTGGCCAGTTCACAGAGAGGTTGTTGAGGGAACAGTGGTGAAGTCAACACCGTAGAAGTCATTTTGATTAATAACACAAAGAAGCCTGTTGTCTGCAATAATGAATATAACTGCAGTGTCTTGTTTTGTTTTAAATTCTTGTGTGCGATGAAGGGGGCGATCTGTCAGACAACCTATCAGTTGGGCTGATGATGTCAATGTTCCAGTGGCTTCCAATAGGCATTAATACCTGTTGGAAATGGATTCTCATTGGCTGGGGCGATTGGTAAGTTTTCTAATTCTGGTTCTTCCGCTTGGTTGTACAGAGGCTTAACCCCTCTTCATTTAAAAGCAGTAACAACAAGGAAAAAAAAAAGCCGGTCTGACATAATTATAAACTCCCTGAGCTAGGCTGCTAAAGACACAATGTCTTTGCCAAGGAGACCCAAGTGGAATTAGTTCATAATTGGATCCTCACCTCACTGCCCTGTAAGGGGAGCTGGCTCCAGGAGGAAGAGTTTGGCACCAGTGTTGACAGCACATAGACTGGCCGGCTTTTTTCTCTCAGATTCTATTAAAGTTTGGGCCTCCGGAGGCCTGTCGGAGGAGAGAAGCTGAAAGAAGATTTTGGCAAATATCTGGGTAAAGGAGCTTCGTGGCATAATAGCATATAGGGCAGTTCATTTTGATATCTTGTCCTTGAACTTCCTCGTTCTTTCGTTGATTACTAGCAGCCTTTTGGAGAAGTTGCAGGGTCCCTTGTAGCTTGAACAGTCCTTTACAATAGGCATGTGATAATTCCTGACTCTGCTTTCAGAGAGTATTGCCCAACCAGGGCCCTCATGAAGACATCCTAAGCTTGTTGCCACTGGTCGGTAGACCCTGGTACTGGCTTGAGTTCAGCAATCTTCTAGACCTTTGTCACCATACATTTCTATGATGGAAATGTAGCATCTTCTTCTGTGACTTACCTTCACTCCCTCTGTTCTCTGCTTACCCACAAATTGGAAGGCTTGCTTCCAAGGATAGAAAAATGTAGTAATTAAAGTGTATACAGAGTATTAGAAATTGTAGAGATGTGAACTCTTCTGAGTTTAAACAATTATGGGGTCTAGTCTGAAACCTTGCGGGCTGAAGACTTGAAGTAAAATGTATTTGGAGAAGCGCCAGTACTTATGAGTTTGGATAGCTTAACGGGATTAGGGAACTTCTCATAAGTCCTAAACGAGGAACGCTTGACCCACATGCTGGACTGAGAGGTGGACATCATTATGGAATGAATTTGTTGACGTTTTTGCTTATTTGTTTTTTGCTACGAATTAGGAGGGTAAAAACATGGGGCATTACCAACTCCAGGGCACCGTCAGCCTAAGTATCGGGAAAGGATTAGAGATTGCCCTGGAAGAGATGTTCCCCGGTGGTACTGGTAGATTTGTCCTAGTTGACAGGATTCTGAAAGGGAAAACTGATTTTTCCACTGCCTCACGAGATGCTAGAAAGAGAACCCAGGAGCAAGCTCAGTCAGCACTCACTGCTTAGCTTCCCCCACAGGGCCAGGAGGTGCTCTTTCTGGGTGCTCCGAGGCTGTCACCGGCACAGGGCATTACCGTGTGCTTCTCATCAGGACGTGCCCTGGGGAGCCGAGCTCTGCTCAGGAGCAAGGGAGCACAACAGGGCCGAGTGCCCAGGTTAGATGCTGTTCAGTCTGTCCCCGTGAATGGCTTCGAGCAGTGTTGAGATGTCCAGGCTGTTTGTGTCACCGGAAGAGCATGTGTGCAGGTCCAGCTGTTTGCATCCCTCCTTTGGACGTCTCATTCCTTAGCTGCAGCTGGTGTCAGCTTCAGAGTTGTGTGCTGTACCTGGCCGGAAGCCTCACCACGTCATAATGCCAACGTTTAGCTTGGGGGACTGTTGTTTTTGAGACTGAGGGCTCTGAGATGCCGGTTTGCCCTTAGGCCATGACTTAGGCTGTTAGGTGGCCTCTTTCACCTCAGCCACGGGGTGAAAAGTGGCCCAGGAATGAACAGCAGACTCTGGCCTGCCCACTGCCAAACGTCCTCTTTCGAGAGCTTCCTCTTTGGCATATTTGTTAGCTTTCCCCTGGGGCTCAGTGGAATCATGGAGCGGCTTCCCAGAGAGTGTGACTAGGGACTAAGAGACAGCAGGCAGGGCTGTGTGATTGAAAGTGGAGTATTTCTGCCCCTGGCCAGTGTCGGGCTGAAGGCTTCTCATATTAGCCTAAAGACAGACCAAAACCTTTCCCAGCCTTCCGAACGGTAAATGGTAAGCCAGCCCTCTCTTCCCAGGGGAAATGAAGTCAGTGCTCATTTCACAACTGGTCCGAGCTGGGGATGAATGTGGGCGTGACTCACAAGTAAATGTGCCAAAGCAGAGAAAACACGTGTTTGTACACAGTGGTCTTCTAGGGGGAAAAAGTGTATCTTGGTTTCTTTTTCTCTCCTGTTCCCTAAGAGCGGTCTGGGACCAGGTATTCTTTGTACCATTTCCTGGGACTGCTCTGTCAGGGTGAAGAGCTGCCCTGGGTCCCCACATACTTCTCCAGTGTCCCTTCCAGTACCACTGGCTGTGACCCAGGCAGGATGCAAACTAGCAAATGACAGTCACATTTCGAGAAGGCATATTCATATAGCCAGCCCTCATTATCTTAACTCATTTGGAAAAGAATTCCCCTTCCCTGGTGCAGGTTCATCGAAAGAAGCATTGAAAATCGGTACCTGGTGTGTGGTGATGAGGTGTGTGCTTTGAGATCTTTGTCCGGGTGCAGGACTGGACTGTGCGGGTCTGCACACAGGCACTTGTCCCCGCGTGAGGCAGTGGGCGGGCTTGGGAGTTCCATCTGGGACAGCATCAGCTGAGCTGACCTGGCGGGTGGATTCCAGCCTCATGCCAGGACATGCACATCTGTGGGTTTTCTCCTATGGTTCTTAAAACTCCATTTAGGCTCTCCCACTCTGCAGTCTCCAGGATTCATTCACTCATCCATTCAAAAAATATACACTAGGCACCTACTCTGTGCCAGGTAGGAGGGATACATGGGTGGGTAAGGGAAGGAGAAGTTCCTTGCTTTAAGAAGCCTACATCTTAGTGATGACAATAAATAAGTAACTACTGGATATTAGACAATGAGAAGTGGTACGAAGAAAAAGAGAAGACAGACGAATGTGAAAGGGTTCAATTTATATAGGGTGGTCAGGGAAGGTTTCAGTGAGAAGGTGACATGTGAGTAAAGCCACAGAAGGAGGGGAGAGATTGAGCCATGCTCAGTCTGGGGTGGGGGGCGGGGGAGGTTGAGAACTCAGCCAAGGAGGACAGCAAGTGCAAAGGCCCTGAGAAGGGGCTGTACCTAGTATGTTGGAAAGCAGCAGGGAGACCAGCATGGCCGAAGTAGTGAAGAGGAGGGACAGGATAGGTCAGATAGGGTCCTTATGTGTCACGGTGGAGACTTCAGTTCTTACTTTGAATGGGAGACAGGATGCTCTTGGGGGGCTCTGAGCAGAGGAGTACTGTGATTTCATTTAAGTGTGATGGGTCTCATTCTGGATGCATGTTGAGAGCAGACTGACGGGAACAAGGTCACAAGCCCGGCTAGGAGGCTTTTGCAGTTAACCGAGTGACAGATGATGAGGATCTGAATCTGGGTGATAACAGGTGGTGGTGAAAGCAGTCAGATTCTGAATGTATTTTGTACTTTCAAAATGCATTTTCTACCTTGAACCGAAACACTGTTTGGTGGCTGTCATATGTAGAGTGTGGAAAAAAAGAAGGGTCAAGTATGCCGTACAGGGTTTTAGCACCGAGCTGCTGGAAGGACAGAATTCCATTCACTGCACGGGGAAGTTTGAAGGAGACACAGAATTAGGACGATACCAGGCATTGGTTAGATCTGAGATGCTTGTTGACCTATCCAAGAGGAGGTGTCAGTAGGCAGTCGGATATACAAGATATAAGTTTGGGAGTCATCGTTATATAGAACCTGTATGTTACTGGTTGTTAAAATGCTGTGAGGCTAGATGAAACCGCCCAGGAAATAGGTATAGACAGAAGAAAAATAAATGCTGAGACTGCACCCTGGGGCAACTCAACCAGTTAGAATTTGAGAGGAGAGGAGGACCCGGCAAAGGAATACTTTGAAAAAGTAGCTAGAGACATAGATCAACCTGGCAAGTGTGTTCCCGAAGCCAAGTGTAGAAAGTGTTTCAAGGAGAAAGAGGGGTCAGCTGTCAGATCAACACATAAAATAAGGTCTAAGAATTAACTGTTGGATATAGCAACGCAGAGGTCACTGGTGGCACAAGCAGTCTTTGTGGCATGGGCAAAAACCTGGAGCAGGTTCAAGAAAGACTGGCAGGAGAGGAATTAGGGGCAGCACTTATGGGTACCTCTTGCAAAGGGTTTTGTTTGAAAAGGGGAGAAATAACAGCTTTTAACTGCTGAAGGGATTTTTTTAATGTTTATTTTTTGAGGGTGGGGATGAGAGGTAGAGAAAGAGACAGAATCTGAAGCAGGCTCCAAACTGTCAGTGCAAAGCCCAACGTGGAGCTTGAACTCGTGAACCGTTAGATCATGATCTGAGCTGAAACTAAGAGTCAGATGCTTAACCAACTGAGCCACCCAGGTGCCCCGGGAATTGTTTAAATTTTTGTTGTTGTTGTTTTAGAGAGAGAGAGAGAGGTGAGGAAGGGGCAGAGAGAAAGAGAATCCCAAGCAGGCTCTGCAGTGTCAGCACAGAGACTGACACGGGGTTTGAACTCACAAACCATGAGATCATGACTTGAGCTGAAACCCAAGAGTCAGAAGCTTAACCCCCTCAGCCCCCAGGTGCTTCAAACTGATGAAGGGAATTTTAACTTCCTGATGAAATCGTGGGCCCACTAAGAGGCCTGGCCTGAGCCGCCTTTAGCCTGAGGCATTAGCAAGCCGCCACTCAGAGTTGTTCTCATTTATGGAAAGTCAGTGAAGTTCCTTTTACCCTTACTGAGCTCCTTTATATGGTTATTGTGGTGCTGGAGGCTTGCTTGTCTGCAGTTTGGTGTTTTTAACCACCAGTGTTGCTGCTCCCTCCGTGCAGGCTGGTTCTCTCAGCCCATTTATGAACTCCCTTCAAGGTCCAACTTTGTTCTCTAAAACCAGCCACGGCTTGCTTTTCCCTTACCAACTCTGAATTCTTCCAGGCCAGGCAACTGGGAGAAACTGTTCTGTTGGCTTCTGGCCCAGCTGAGCTGACCAAAATAGCCTGCAGAAGGACTGTTTGTGCAGAGTGAAATTCCTCCAGGGGAAATACCATAGCGGATGGCCAAGAAGGCCATGGTAGGAACCCATGAGGCCAACAAAGAAAAAAAAAAAAAAAAAAAAAGCCAGGTACTGCCAAGTCCTGGCTATGGAGTTTGACCCAAGTTCTCTCCAGAGGGAAAAGAGCTTCCTAAAGCTTATTGTGGTATTTCTTAGGTCCCCTTCTCTCTCATTCCCTGTGTCTCAAGAGTAATGTTCTCAAGTGAAAGACCAGTGGAGCGGCCCCCAGTCTGATGGCCAGGGCTTCGGGGTCCTGTCTGAGGCCTCCTCCTGTTACCGGTGCTTCCTGAGCCAGGCCATTGGAAAGACCCCTAGGACAGACACCACTCATTGCCCTGTGATAGGGGAAGGGGCCTGTGGGACCTTTACACGGGCATACAGCACGGGCTCTTGCCCCAGACTTGGGGGTTGGGAGGGAAGAGGTCAGGAAAGATCTTCCCTACTTAAGTGAATTATAAACCGAGCTCTAAGGACTGGAGTTAGCCAGACAAATGCCAGAAAGAGCAAGCTTAGGCTCCAAGTGAGAGAGGGCGTGTAGTAGTTCCAGAAATGGAAAACACTGAAGTGCCTGTGGGGAGAGTCTGAAGAGCAAGAGATAAAGGAGAGGTAGAGGGGGAGGGGCAGAGTGTTTTTGGCTTTTATAAGCTTATCCTAAGATCATCTGAAGCTATTGAAAGGTATAATGGGGGGGGGGGGGTTGGCGGCTGGATGGGATTTGCATTTTAAAGATTCTTCTGACACTGATAGTGGAGGCTGGATTAGAGGGGGCCAGGCCAGAGGCTGGGGAGCCATTTTGAAGACTCTGGGCAGTATTCCAGGCCGAGCAGAAGGTGGTTAGTGCCAGGGTCGGGGCAAAGGGGATGGAGAGTGGTGAGTGGATTGGAGAGAGGTTTATATTTAGGAGATAGACTCATGAGGGCTTGATGAGTCATAGGCAAAGAGGATGATGTTCAGGTTTCCTTGTGATTGGAAATACCAGACAGAAGTTGGTTGCCCCAGAGACTACTATTATTCATCGAGCCCGCAGGCACTGAAGGGCCCCTGTGTTGTGTGTAGCAGTGCAGTGAAAACCGGCCCGCCCTCCCCCCCAACCCTTCTGCGAATATCGAGAGACATTAAGCCTGTGATTATTTAATGGGTGGCGAGTGTTACCAGAGGGGTTAACCTCATCTCAGGGGTCTGAGTAAATGACAGCTGGGTACATAGTGGGCTCTCAATAAATTTTTCTGGGGAAAAACCAGGCTGAGACGTGAAGGGTGAGTAGGTGTTAGCTAGTAAAGAGAGAAGAAAGAGCCCTGAGCAAGGAAAGGTCAGTGGCAGAGATGAAAGCTTCAAGGATCTGGAAGAGGGCCTGTGGAGGCCGGGGATGAGAACGCTGGGGAGAGGATGGGCAGAGGTGGCAGCTCGGTGTGGGAAGTCCTGTGGCCCGCCCAAGTGGAAGGCTCACAGAGGGCCGGATGTACCCGCCTGCCCCTCAGGAGAGCTGGGCCACATGCAGATCCAGGAGGTGGCAGTCTGTGGACAGTACCTGGAGCCCTGTGAGTGGGCATGGTCACCTGTGGAACAGGTATTGGGTGAGAAGGATGGGTGTTGAGGAACAGAACCCGAAAGGGGAAGAGGAGGCTGGAGAGATAGGAGAAGATCCATGGGAATTTTGAGGCGTTGGGAATAGTCAGGGTCAAGAACTGCTGACGAGGGTCTGTTGGATCTAGCAGGGAGGAGGTCTTGGGTGACCCAAGCAGGAGCAGGGAGAGCAGAGAGCCAGGGTCAAAGTGCTGCTGCTGCTGCTCAGGGAAATAAGCAAGTGAGAAAGGAGGGAAACAGTAAAGTGCCGGCAGCTTTTCCACCAGGCCTGTACAGAAAGAGCCCGGAGACTCAGGGGCTGCTTCTCAGCTGGTGTTCGAACTAGACTGGCTTCCAGTCTGGGGAAAGGAAAGTCAGGGGTGGTGCCATCAGGCCCTAGACCCCACCCCACCCCCCAACCCTCCAGTCTGGAAGCCTCCCTTGATGCCCTTGGCATTCCTTGGAGCCTGAGAGAGCTACTGTTGCTTGTGTAATAAATCACTGTAAAACTTCACCAGCCAAGGGACTGTTGGGGAAGTTCTAGCTAACCTGAATTAATGAAAAGTCTGAATGGCACAACTCTGAAAGGAATGCAGCTTTTTCTTTCAAGAACACTTAGGAAATCCCACTCACCAGTGCTGCTAAGTGTAGGTTTCAGTGACCGGATCTAAACTGCTGTTAAAAGCACGCAGTACAATTGAAATGGTCGAAGTGGCATAAAACAATTACGTGGTTTTGCGCAAGAGTCCCTTTGCAGTCTTCATACACTATTTAGCCTCCCTTTGAATAGTATGAAGACAAAGTTAAGCACAAGTTATGTCCAAATTACACATTTTAAATATAAGGTTCCAAATTAATGAGGTTCTAAAGTACCTTTGATCATCGTCTTGCAGTTACACATCTATGCTTACTTCTGAACCACTTTTCATTTCCAAACACCCAAATGGAAATGCTTCTCTTTTCCCTTTCATGGTTAATCCCAGGATATAGTTCTCCAGTGGTAGGGAGATCGGTCTCTGTTTTGGTTGCCCAAGCCTGCAGCCGAGGGGCCACAAAGCTCTGAGTGACACTAGGAGAGATACTTACAAACACTGGTTTGAAATCTAGAGGGTTATTTCAAGAGCCAACTGGGGAGGAAAATGAAACCAAGCCCAAATGGTACAAGGTCGTCGCGCACCAGCAGGCTGCTTCGGTAAATGCTGCTGTAACTTCCTAACTCAAGAATCGCTGAGCCCAACCTGGTCTCCAAACAGTTTGAGTCCAGGGTAACAACAACTGTAGAGGGAGGAAGGGAGATGAGTAAGAAGCTCGAGGCCTTTTTTCAAGTTGTTTGCACTCTGTCCCATCCTAGTGTCCTTCTATTTCAGAGCAGAGGATGTCTGCGGGAGTCAGTCACCAATTTTAGCTAAGTGAACCTGAGCCCAGGGGAGCCTCCTGGGAGAGCCCCTGCCTTCCCTTCCCATCCTTGGCTGCAAGTAACTCATTTTGTGTTTTTAATCGCAACATGGCCTGAGAATTGAAAAAGTCTTATAAAAGTTCGTTTAGTCCAGCTTCCCACCCCATCTAGACATCCCATCTCTGACAGAGACACACATCCTGCCTCTGTCTAAACGATTCCAGAAAAGGGAGAACATTACCTCAAAAGGCAACGGATTCTATCTTTTGAAAGTTTTCCCTTCTATTAATCCAAAATCTGCCTTCTTTTTTTTTTTTTTTTTTTTTTTTTTTTAAGTAAACTCTGCCTGCAATGTGGGGCTCAAACTTATGACCCCGAGATCAAGAGTTACATGCTCAACTGACTGAGCCAGCCAGGCATCCCCAAAATCTGCCTTCTTGAAGTTACCACCCTAAAGTCTTGAACCACCTATGGGATAAGTCCCCTGGTGGATATCACTAGTCTGGCATCCTGGTCGTACCATTGCTCCTGTCCTCTGACCAAGCTCCAATTGAAAATGCCCCTTTCAAAATGTCCCTCAGAATGAAAGCTGACAGACACTCCAGATGTGGCCCAGTTGTGCAGAACGCACTGGGACGATTAACTTATTCTTCTGTGATTGAACTTTTGGAAATTCAGTCCAAGATTGCAGTAGCTTTTTTGGCAACCACATCTAGATTCTATTGCCTCCCGTTTAGCTTTGAGAAGAACCCACTGGGGCTTTTTCACAGGACAGCCACTGTTAAGCTCCGTCTTCCTGTCCTGCATGCATGTGATTTTTTTTTTTTTTTTTAACCCAAGGGCAAGATGTACTCAACTACAAAGTTTAAACCACTGTTTATTGATTACCCACTGTGTGCTCGCTGCTCTCCGTAGTAATTATTGATGCCTCCTAGAATCCCAGGAGGTGCTGTGCCCTTTGTCTTATGGCGCAGTGAGGCTGAGAGGGACGCCCCCGCCACCCCACAGGTGACAGCACAGACCCAGCTCTCATTTAGGTCTGGATGGAGCCTCATGCTCTAAAAGCACTGCACATACTAGTTTTTAAAGATCTCTGAACCCTAATACTGACACCCATTGTATTTATAACCCTCAGTTTTGTAGCATCTGCGAGTTGAACTTGCCTGCTTGGTCTTTGCATGGTTTTCCAAACTTCAGTGGTGAATCGACTACTCTAAAGCCACGTTTTCCAGCCTCTAGGGCGCAGAACCAATTTAGTGAGTCATAGCCAGCATTTAAAAAAAATGAAATAGAGTAGAAAAATACCCAAGCACATCACACAGAGTAACGTAGATTTTGTTTCAGGAAACTCAGTGCCTGAGCATAGGACAGGGAGGCGTGTGGGTGCGCGCATACTCAGTCTTTATGTAAATTGTTTTTATAACTGTGGTTCGTGGTCAGAATGCTTTGAACATCACTGCTCTAAAGGAAAAATGTTTTTGAGTCAACTTAGATTGTCTTCATTAGAATGCTGCAGCCTTACTTAATTGTGCACAGAAATCTGTTTATCAACTCATTGATCTAGCTCCTATAAAATTAATTAACTACAAAAAAGCCAGTAAGAATCACATCAGCAACTTCCTTCTGGGAGGATGACACTTGATGGAACCCGTATCGCGGCTGTCAGCAGCAGCGTGCCACAGCCTCGACACCTCAGGCTCCCTGAGCTGCAGACGCCTACCCTGCAGCGTCTAGTGCAACACAGCCCTCCCACGCTTCTTAAGAGCCGTCATCCCTCACTTTGCACAAACGTGAATTAAATGTGCAGAATTAAGTTGTCTTAATTAGCCCACGCAGTTAGAGCGGCACCACTTGGCACTGGTACTGCTGTGAAAACACACACACAGGCCCCGAAACAGGCAAAGCCCGGTAAAGCAGCAGTCACCCAGTGATCTCTATGGCATGCGTTCATTTTTAAAAGACCATCACAGTGAAAACACCGGAATAAAACATTCTGGTAGAAAAAGCACGGGTCTCCCAGGAGAAGCTGCCGACCCTTGCCCTGGGGCCCACCCCTGAGTTTGAGACACCCTGGTGGACCTTGCAGCAAACTCCCCAGGGTGTGTGGATCTCAGCCCTTTTAGGTAGAGGCACATTCAGCTTAGCCCCCAACCCAGACTATCCTGCCTGTGTTTTTGTTTTTGTTTTTGTTTTTTTCCTTCTCATTTATAAGGATATTACGAAAATTTCAGTCAGATCCCTTGTTGAACTAAAACACACAGCATAACACCCTTCTCTTGGTGTATCCATGCAAAACCCCAGGAAACAAGCATGACTCATTTTTTTTGCAACCCTGTGCTTATTCCTTACGATCACTGCTTCCTTACTGCAGTAATTGTAGCGTGCGGTCATCTGTTCTAGCATTTTGCCGAGGATCAGTGTCTGTATTATTGCAGGATCTCCTAATACGATTTTGCCTAGAGCTGCCCTCTGGCTTCTCATATACTTTGTGAGTGTGCCTGTAAAGTCTTACTCTGGAGTGCAGTTTGTGTGGCCCTAGGGCCTGGAAACCATTGAAGGCATCGGTCTTGCTGGCCCATCGTCTGTCCTGGGCTTAGTTCCTTCCCCTTGACTTTTTCTTTCCCTTCCCCCTACCTTTCCCGTGGAAGAATGACTCTCCGCCAGAGGCCAGCCTAGACGGAATGGTTTGAGTAGTTGCCCTCTCTCCATGACTTCAGTCCTCTTCCCAGAAGATCAGGGGGCTCGCTGCCTTCTCCAGTCTCCAGACTAATAACCTGGTTTCTGTACTTCCTGAAAGCTACTTTCCAGAGGTTCAAGGTACAAGTCTCACTGCCCAGTGCCCTTCTCCTTAGTGACTTATGAACTACAAGATGGCATAGATTCTTTGCCCCAATTCTCATGATTTCCACTTTACTTATATTTCTCTTAGATCGGATTTAAGTTCAGAGTATTGATTCCCTTTGTTACTTCCTCAGCGTTCTTTAGTTTTCTTTATTTAAAATTTAAAAAAGCACAATAGAGTATATTCATTGTGGGAAAATGAGAAAATCCAGGAAAACAAGGAGAATAATTCTGAGTCAAATGAAATTCTACCACCAAGGGATAATGGCCTTTAACATTTCAGCATTTTTAAAGACTTTTCCTGCTGTACTCCTATTTAGAAATATAACACATTTAACAAAAATAGAGTTTACTCTGTTTTCATTCTTTTTGTTATATTCAGTCATTAGTTCTAGTCTTGGCGACACCTTTGGGGCCATACCTACTATCCTATATAAATTTGCTTAAAGCAGTTCCCCATGTGCTGAAGATCCATACCTGGGCCGTTGTGCCTTTGTAATAAAGGCTGAGAATAAAGCACCTAAGGTTTCCTCATGGAGCAGGTGTGTCCTTATAGAGATCCTGGCTGAGGGATGCTTCTCTCCCAGGCTGGCTTGGCACCTAGCTTTAGCAAGAGCGAGCAAGAAGCTTGGGTTAGAACTAGGGAGTTAGCTGCGGGGGAGGCGGGAGGGCGCCTCCAAATAGGGATTCCGATCTAGCTAGGGAGAGTCAGCAGTACCCTGTAGAGAGAGCTCCATTAGGTGACTGAAGCTGCCCTTGGTATAGTCTTGTATCGTCACGTTCTCCCAGGCTTTATGATGGCTGGAGACAGGACCAGCTGTCCTCACAGCCCCAGATGGCCAAGTTGGAGGAGAGGAAAGAAGGTCATCTACTAACGGGCACCTGGGTGGCTCAGTCGTTTAAGCATCCAGTTTCAGCTCAGGTCATGATATCATGGTCAGTGATTTCAAGCCCCGCGTCAGGCTCTGCGCTGACAGCCCAGAGCCTGGAGCCAGCTTCAGATTGTGTGTCTCCCTCTCTCTGCTCCTTCCCCACTCACACTCTTTCTCTGTCTCTCAAAAATTAATAACTTTTTTTTTTTTTTTTTAAAGAAAGGTATAGGGTTGCTAATCTTGAGTGGGGAGATGTGAGGAAAGGTTAACATCTCTTGGAGAAGCAGCAGCAAAGAGGCGAAAAGAGTGTCTGAGCCAGTGGGCTTGGGTTCTGTTCCGGCATCTTGTGCATTGTTCTGTCTCTTTCCTTCCAGCAGGTCCACAGACCAGCATGGCTGCCACTGCCGCTGTCAGTCCCAGTGACTACCTGCAGCCCGCCGCCTCCACCACCCAGGTGAGTGGGCAGTGGCTTCTGAGGGTTGGGGCTGCATCGGCCTGGAAGCACTCCCGGAAGCCGACATTAAACCACAGCCAAAAGCTCTGTACTGGCTAGGATACGAGACCTGGGAAGGTTCGGTTGTCTGCTTTCTCTGAACTAAGAAGCCAGGGCTGCTTACCTAAGATGACACAGTTGAGCCGAGGGAAAAGCAGGGTTAAACTCAAGGTCCCTTCCACCAGACCCCCTGACCATAAAAGGGAAACAGAGGCTGTGTCCCTACACAGAGGCTCTGTCCCTGTAGCCTCAAAAGAGCAGCCCTCCCCACTTTACCAGAGTGTTTATTCTTCCTGTTGGCCCTCCCTTCCTCTTTCCCTGCCTCCCTTCCTCAGCTGAGGAATCAGGGTCCCCTTCACCCCTGTGATGGGCCCATGGACTTCTGTCTAAGAGCTGAGGATGGCTCCGTGAGCCCTAAGAAACAAGGGTAGTGGGAAGTAAGGGTGTTAGTTTACCCTGTCATGGGGGCTTCTGGAGAGTTCCTTCCTGAGGAAGGCATTGCCCATTCTTTCTCCCTGAGAGAAAGCAGAGCCAGCAGGGAGGGGGAGGATGCTGGCACCCTGCCTACCACAGCGGTGGTGAAGAGCCTGCCAAGGGCCACGAAGGGCAGAGGGTGGCTGGGCAGTGGGTTCACACCTCACTTTCTCTCCGCCTGTTCTCTCGCAGGATTCCCAGCCATCTCCTCTAGCCCTGCTTGCTGCAACATGTAGCAAAATTGGCCCTCCAGCTGTTGAAGCTGCGGTGACGCCTCCTGCTCCCCCCCAGCCCACGCCACGGAAACTCGTCCCCATCAAACCTGCCCCTCTCCCCCTCAGTCCTGGCAAGAATAGCTTTGGAATCTTGTCCTCCAAAGGAAACATCCTTCAGATTCAGGGGTCACAACTGAGTGCATCCTATCCTGGGGGGCAGCTGGTGTTCGCCATCCAGAACCCCACTGTGATCAACAAAGGGACCCGGTCAAATGCCAATATCCAATACCAGGCGGTCCCTCAGATCCAGGCGAGCAATTCCCAGACCATCCAGGTACAGCCCAGTCTCACCAATCAGATCCAGATCATCCCCGGCACCAGCCAAGCCATCATCACCCCCTCACCGTCCAGTCACAAGCCTGTCCCCATCAAGCCAGCCCCGGTCCAGAAGTCAAGTACGACTACCACTCCTGTGCAGAGCGGCGCCAATGTGGTGAAGCTGACAGGTGGGGGCGGCAATGTGACGCTCACGCTGCCCGTCAACAACCTCGTGAACACCAGTGACTCCGGGGCCACCGCTCAGCTCCTCACGGAGAGCCCCCCCACACCACTGTCTAAGACTAACAAGAAAGCCCGGAAGAAGAGTCTGCCTGCCTCCCAGCCCCCCGTGGCTGTGGCTGAGCAGGTGGAGACGGTGCTGATCGAGACCACTGCGGACAACATCATCCAGGCAGGAAACAACCTGCTCATTGTTCAGAGCCCTGGTGGGGGCCAGCCAGCCGTGGTCCAGCAGGTCCAGGTGGTGCCCCCCAAGGCCGAGCAGCAGCAGGTGGTGCAGATCCCCCAGCAGGCCCTGCGGGTGGTTCAGGCGGCATCTGCCACCCTCCCCACCGTCCCCCAGAAGCCCTCCCAGAACTTTCAGATCCAGGCGGCTGAGCCGACGCCTACTCAGGTACCGCACTCACCCTCTGCACCTGCCTCCCTCTCCTTCGCACTGAATGGCTGACGCTCCGTTCCCCCTGGGCTTGCTCTGGAAGATGGTGCTGATGCATTTCCCGCTTTGACCTGAGTGCTAGGATTCAGCATCGTCTGGGGTGGGCAGGAAGTGGCCATTTGGGCCGGCAAATGGGCTCTCTTCGGTTCATAGGGCTACATACAGCTCATCCTTAGAAATAAGCCGAGATGTCCCTATATACCTATATCGTGGTCCGGTTTTTCTTTCAGGGAGTCTTTCGGAGGATGGGTAGGGGGCAGATATATACTTTTTAATAGTAAAGTTCGTTTTTTTTTTTATTATGGAACTACATACTCAGAACGGTACAAGAATGAAACGAATTTCAGTCAGAACCATAGAATTTGATGTAAAGCAAGAAAATTCTGGTCATTGTTAATGACAAGAAAAAAAACAGGGAGACACAGGCCAGCTCGATGGCAGGAACTCTTAGGCTAGATTCATCTGTGATGCTAAGAACTTCAAGAGTGTTCTTATTGGGGGCTTTTATTAAGGTGTTGTATTACTCTGGAATCTCTTTGGCTCTGTGTGAGTTGGTTTTATTCTCTGTGTATGCCTACTAAGTGCCAGAGATGGTGCCTGTGCTGCAGATGGAGAACCTGGAACTCAGGGAAGTTAGGAAGTATCCGGTAGCTCATGGGGCATAGGTGACAAGAGCCAAGATTCAGCTTGAAGCTCTGACTTCAAACCCCACGCTCTTTTCTGCTTTTCACTTTGACTTGCTGGGTCTCAGTGGCAGGTGCTACAATTAAAATTGAGGACAAGGATTTTTTTTAGTACAAGAAAACAGCTCCTGCCGTCGAGGAATTTATCATGCAGTTGTCTAGAGAGAGAGAACCAAGGCATCACGGTCAGTGAGAGTAGGGAGTTGTGTCCTCTTCCTGAGTGGAAAAGGAGTGCCCTTGAGTTTGACCTGTGGACATGGGAGTCGCACAGGAGGAAATCTGAGGTCTGCCTTAGAGTGCCTCCTCCCTTCTGGCACATTCTGTATTGTCAAGTGATTTTCTTTAAACTGTTTAATTTACGTATTATAATATCTATGAGGTTTCATCATCAGATCTGCTGTACAGAGGAACTGAGGTGATACCCGCTCAGGTGCACACATCTTGGCAGTACCTCCCCTCCGTTCCCTGAGGTCCCAGATCTTGAGGTTGATGGAGGCAGGGCTTAAACCTAGGTCTTCCTAAGGACATAATCATGCAAATGTGCATAGATTTAGCTACAACATTATTTTATATTTTATTATTTTTAAAATATTTTTTAAAGTTTTAATTAAAAAAAATTTTTTTAATGTTTATTTATTTTTGAGAGACAGAGAATGAGCAAGGGAGGAACAGAGAGAGAGGGAGACACAGAATCCAAAGCAGGCTCCAGGCTCTGAGCTGTCAGCACAGAGCCCGACATGGGGCTCGAACTCACAAACCATGAGATCATCATCTGAACCGAAGTCAGACGCTTAACAGACTGAGCCACCCAGGCGCCCCAGTTTTAATTTATTTTTAAAAGAGCGAGAGAGCATGAGTGGGGAAGGGGTAGAGAGAGAGAGGGGGACAGAGGATCTGAAGCGGGCTCTGCTTTGCCAGCAGAGAGCCCAATGTGCGGCTCAGACTCACAAACCGTGAGATCGTGACCGGAGCCGAAATTGGATGCTTAACTGACTGAGCCACCCGCGTGTCCCTACAACATTATTTTAAAGATAAAATAGTTTTCCAGTATCCTCAGGTGCTGTATATTATACCACTAATTCTCTGTTAACTGTAGATGTAGGCAGTTTCCAGTCTTCTAGCTAAATAAATTCCTAAAAGTGGGGCAAAGGATATGGACATTTTTTTAAAAAGGCATTATATTCTGATTCATACATGGGCAGTTCACGGTCAAATCTGGCCCACCCATCTGCTTTCATAAATAAAGTTTAATTAGAAAGCAGACATGTCCATTTGTGCTGCATTTGCACTACAAGGCAGAGACCTCATCATGACCTACAGAGTTTAAAATATTTAGTATCTGCCCTTTACAGAAAAAGTTTGCTGACCCTTGCTCTAGATTATGAACAAAAAATGTTCTAGTAACAGAAACTTCAGATACACGGAAAATAGCAATTAATGTGCAAAAGGGGCACATATGAGAAAATTGGGGATGAGAACTGTGTATTCATTAAGAGATGCTGTAAGGTTTGTTTCTTTGCTTTTAACTGAGAAACACAGTCTCAGATAACCCAGGAATTTAAAAATAGCACTAATCAAAATCCCAGCAGGACTTTTTTAACAAATAACTTTTTGCCCTTGAATCATTTGAGTTGCCACCACAATCCCTGTCACTTCCAAATGTTTTATAGAAAGGGTTTCATTATTACATGCAAGGACATTCTACATAATGACAGTACAACCATCACACCTAGGAAATTAGCAAAGAAACATGCTAGCATCTAGTTTAGAGACCCCACTCAGGTCTCAGCACTTGTCCCGATAATTCCGTTATGGCAAAAGAGTCTTCCCGCGTAGTTGGGAACTACATGCATGTAGTTGTCATGTCTCCTTAGCCTCTTTCGGTCTGGAACAGTTCTCCGTCTTAACTTGATGTTCGTGACCTTGACATTTTTTTTAATGTTTATTTATTTTTGAGAGAGGGAGAGAGAGCGCGCATAAATGGGGGAGGAACAGAGAGAGAGGAGATGCAGAATCAGAAGCAGGCTCCAGGCTCCGAGCTGTCAGCACAGAGCCCGATGTGGGGCTCGAACTCACGAACCATGGGATCATGGCCTGAGCTGAAGTCAGCTGCTTAAATGACTGAGCCACCCAGGCGCCCCTAATTTTAATTTAAAAATATATATATTTTTTAATTTTGAGGGGGGAGGGGCAGAGAAGGAAGGAGACACAGAATCCAAAACAGGCTCCAGGCTCTGAGCTGTCAGCATAGAACCTGACACAGGGCTCGAACTCACAAACTGCGAGATCATGACCTGAGCCGAAGTCGGATGTTCAACGGACTGAGCTACCCAGGTGCCACAACCTTGACACTTTTGAAGGCTACAGGCCAGTTATTTGTAGAATGTTCCTCAGTTTAGGTTTGCGTGATGTTTCCTCATGACCTCTGGGCTGTGCTTTTTTTTTTTTTTTTTGCAGAAATACAGAAGTGATGCTGTGTTCTCACCATATCCTAAAAAGGGTGCATGATTTCAATTTGTCTCCCTACTGGTGACAATTAAAGTAGCAAATATGTTCACCAGATTTCTGCACCTTTTTTTCTTTGTAGTGAAGTAGTATTAAGAGGAAGATACTTTGAGATTATGTAAATATCCCATTCCTCATCAGACTTTTGCCCACTTGCTTTAGTATCTTTTATTAGAAGAGATTTTCTTAAAATTAATGTTTTATTTTAGAAGAGGTTATATTTCCAGAAACGTTGTAAAGGTAGTGCAGAGAGTGTCTGTTTACCTCTCACTTGAGTTTCCCCCAGTGTTAAACATCATACATTACCAGGTACATTTGTCAAAACTAAGAAACCGACATTGTACGAGACTGTTACCTAACTCCAAACTTGACTTGGATGTCACCAGTCTTGCCATTTATGTCCGCCTTCTGTTCCAGGATCCAGTCCACATACCATGTTGCACTTAGCGGGCACATCTCCCTGGGCCCCTCAGGTGATAGCTTCTTGGTCGTTATTTTCCATGATCTTGACAGTCTTGAGGTGTATTGGTCAGGTATCCTACAGAATGCCCCCAGTCTGGGGTTATAGGTTTTTGGAAAGAATACTACAGAGGTGAGATGGCCCTCTAATCACATTATATGAGGAGTACATGATGTCCATATGCCATCCTGATGATGTCATGTCCCTGATGTTAACCTCTGTCGCTGGTTAAGGTCGCGTTTGCTAGGTCTCTTCATTGAAGTTACTACTTTCCCCATTCTCTGTTCTTTTTTGTTTTTAAGTTGATTTACTTATTTTGACAGAGAGAGAGAGAGAGAGAGAGAGAGAGAGCATGTACGCACACAAGTGGGGGAGGGGCAGAGAGAGAGACAGAGAATCCCGAGCAGGCTCTGCACTGTCCATGCAGAGCCTGACATGGGGCTAGAACTCACGAACTGTGAGATCATGACCTGAACCAAGATCAAGAGATGGACACTTGGGGCACCTGGGTGGCTCAGCTGGTTAAGCCTCCGACTTCAGCTCAGGTCAGTTCTCACAGTTCATGAGTTCGAGCCCCACATCAGGCTCTGTGCTAACAGCTCGGAGCCTGCTTCAGATTCCGTGTTTCCCCCTCTCTCTCTTTCTCTCTCTCTGCCCCTTTCCTGCTCACGCTCTGTCTCTCTCAAAAATAAATACACCTAAAAAAAGAGAGAGAGAGATAGACACTTAACCAACTGAGCCACCCAGGCGCCCCTCTCTGTTCTTTGGAAGGGAGTTGCTAAGTCCTAATATGGGAGTTGCCCATATTCATGGGCAAGAGTGGGGGTTAAGAATTAAGCTCTGTGGGGCACCTGGGTGGCTCAGTCGGTTAAGCGTCTGACTTCGGCTCAGGTCATGATCTCGCAGTCCGTGAGTTCGAGCCCCGCGTCGGGCTCTGTGCTGACAGCTCAGAGCCTGGAGCCTGCTTCAGATTCTGTGTCTCCCTCTCTCTCTGCCCCTCCCCTGTTCACGCTCTGTCTCTCTCTGTCTCAAAAATAAATAAACGTTAAAAAAAAAAAATTAAAAAAAAAAAAAAGAATTAAGCTCTGCATCCTGGAAGAGAAAGTATCTACATAATATTATTGGGAATTCTTCTATAAAGATGACTTTTTCTTCTTTATTTACTTATTCAGTCATTTATTTCTAGCAGTAGAGGGACTCATGTATATCTATGTTATACTTTGGGTTATAATCCAGGACTGTGTTATTTATTTTGTTACTCACATTGGTCCTACCCTCGGCCATTTGGAGCTCTTTCGGGTTGGCCTCTGTATCCCCTGACATACTCCCATTCTTTTCTCTTTTAAATCAGCTGTAAATATTCACATACTATGAAATGTACCCTTTTAAAGTGTACAACTCAGTAGGTTTTAGTATGTTCACAGAGTTGTGCAGCCATCCCCACTGTCTAGTTTTAGAACATTTTCATCACCCCCCACCAAAAGAAACCCTGTACCTTTAGTAGCCACTCCTCCTCTCCCCTTTCCCCCAACCCCGCTGGCGACCACTAATCCATTTTGTGTCTTTATGGAATCGCCTATTCTGGAAATTTCATTAAATGGAACCTTACAATAGGTGAGCTTTTGCAGTCGACTTGTTTCACTTAGTAATAATGTTTTCAGGGTCCATCCCTGTTGTAGCAGGTTCTTCATTCCTTGTATTTTCCTAGCCCCAGCCCTGGGGTGGATCATTCTTCCCAGGAGTCCTGGTTCTGATTGGAAATTGTGTCATTCTCTTCTCCATCTGTTTATTTATGTCAATAGGGACTGTTAGGTCCCCATTTTATCCAGTGGGTTATAACCCATTAGTATTATTATTTTGATGTTCAGGTTTTCCCATATTTGGCCAATGGGAGACCCCTCAGGCTGGCTCCCGTGTCCTCTTCCCATGACACCACCATTCTTGTACTTTGGTACTTTCTGGTACAACAGGTGTTCCAAGGTCTTGCACTTTCCCTGCCCCCAAACCTAGAATCAGCTCTTTCTCCAAGGAGCCCTGGTTCCTTTTAGTGGAGCATGAGTTTTAGAAGCTGAGACCTGGGTGCTGGGTGAGCTCATTATCCCTGGAGTACTGCTGCTCCCAGCCTCTCTCAGTGGACACAGCCAAGAAGTATACATAAATATACATAAGTACGTACGTACACATATATGTAATACCTACATAGATAAAGATATGGACACGCACATACCTACATATGTTATCACACATTTCTATCTCTGTTTCTCTACATTGAAACCCAAGAATTTCCACCAGTACCTCCAATTCCTGTCCAGTGCCACACACTTTATTCTAGATTCTCCCTTTCCATATTTGTAACCATCTTCTGTGACAGAACCCTCGCTTCCATTAGCCTTAATATACCCCTTTCTGGATCACTGCCCCCTGGATTTCAGCTCTCCCATGTGGACAGGTGCCTGCTGGGGCTGCGACACCTGTGCCAGGCTGCTGTCATCACTGCCCCACAAATGCCCTCCTCGTCCCACTCAGGCTCTAACGTGCATATTTTTAAGGCTTTTGATAGACCTTCCCACATTTCCCTCCAGTAGGCCCAGACCACCTCACAACTCCTGCTCCTGACGTAAGAGTGCCCGTTTCCCTGCTGTCTCACCAACAGTGAGCATATTTTATTTTTCCGTCTTTGCCAATCTGAGGTGGAGGACAACTGTTCCTCATCGATTGTGCCTCCTAAGAGCTATTTTCGTTTGGCGGTCATTCATGGTGCATCTTTTGTGAAGTTCCCATTTAGCTCCCTTCTAATTCTCTACTTCTGACGCTGGCGTTGTATCTTTCATGCTGAGGAAATTCGGTGTTTGGTTTCCAATCAGTCGTCAGCATTTGCCACCTTAGTGTGGGGATGCCATCGACAGTGTGTGAATGTAGGTCTGGGCCAGCTGGGGAAGACTTGGGTGGGTGAAGAGGCACCCCCACTTCTCACTTGGGTGCGGAGGGATAACACTGTTCAAAGTGCAGGGGCCCAGTCTCTGCTGGGGCACTGACCCTTTTTCTCCGGCCCTTCCCAGGTCTACATCCGTACGCCTTCCGGTGAGGTGCAGACGGTCCTCGTCCAGGACAGCCCCCCAACAACAGCTGCAGCCACCTCTACCACCACCTGTAGCAGCCCTGCGTCCCGTGCTCCCCATCTGAGTGGGACCAGCAAAAAGCACTCGGCCGCAATTCTCCGGAAAGAGCGCCCCCTGCCAAAGATCGCCCCCGCTGGGAGCATCATCAGCCTGAACGCAGCCCAGCTGGCAGCAGCGGCCCAGGCCATGCAGACCATCAACATCAACGGTGTCCAGGTCCAGGGCGTGCCTGTCACCATCACCAATACCGGAGGTGAGAGTGGGCCCTTGGGCCAGGGTGTGGGCAGCAGGCCTGCTCGCCTCACCCCTGGGAGCCGTGGGCCAGCCCGGGGTTCCCAGGAACCACAGCGAAAATACCGCCCATCATTTGCCTGGTCCCTTCTAGCTTAAGAGCATGTCCACTTGGTCCTTACAGAAGTCCTAGGAGATAGTTTTTGTTTTTTGGGTTTTTTTGTTTTTTTAAACGTTTGTTATTGAGAAACAGAGACACAGCATGAGCAGGGGAGGGGCAGAGAGAGGAGGAGACACAGAGTCTGAAGCAGGCTCCAGGCTCTGAGCTGTCAGCACAGAGCCCGATGCGGGGCTTGAAGTCATGAACCGTGAGATCATGATCCAAGCCGAAGTCGGACGCTCAACCGACTGAGCCACCCAGGCGCCCCTAGGAGATAGTTTAAGACGCGTGTTGGCCCCACCTGACAGCTGAAGACCTTGAATATGATGGAGAAATAAGATGTACTCAGGAAAGCTCTCCAGCTAACATACACATGCAAATTAGCATGGTACAGACCAGAGAGGGATGTTCAAGGGAGGTTCCAGGTAAAGGGACTTGAAAGAAGGCTCCTAAGAGGAGACAGCCTTGAGTTGAGTTAACAGTTAGAAGGAAAGGAGGGAGCCTTTGGCAGTGGGAATGGCTTGCACTACACTTCAGCTGGGTGGTAATACTTGGCAGTATTTACAGCGCCACGGCCCTTGCACGTAATCAAAGGAACATGGGAGCTACCTAGCAGAATGGTTCCTGGTGCTTTAGCTAGGTGTTCTTAATTTTTTTGTTAAAGTTTTTTAGAAATTTATTTATTTTGAGAGAGAGAGTATGTGAGTAGGGGAGGGGCAGAGAGAGAGGGAGAGAATCCCAAGCAGGCTCCATGCTGTCCATGCAGAGCTTGACGTGGGGGCTCGAACTCAAATGGTGAGATCACGGCCTGAGCCAAAATCAATAGTCAGTGGCTTAACCATCTGAGCCACCCAGGCGCCCCCTCGTTGAGTGTTCTTCAGCTGGGTGAGGAGCACTTTTCAAGCCAGTGGGAGTTCTCTCATCCTTAAATGAATTTATGTCACTCTGGTTTAGAGGCATAGGATTGAATCCACTCAGAGAGACACCAGTGTTAGGTCAGTGACACTCCCCATGCTTTGAATGGCTTTATGCACGTTGCAGAGGACTTGATTTGTCCCGTTTCCGCACTCTTATTAACAAAAATCCCTGGAGATGTCCCTGAGAGCAGAGTTGGTATCTCACAAGGGCCTGAGGTTGGAGGCGTTTCTGAAGAAACACTCCAGGACCACTCAAGACAGGACCCTTCCCCACTGAGGTCACGTGGGCAGAGTCTGACACCGAATTCTGCCTGCGTAGTGTAGTGTCCAGGACACTGCCTCGGAGGTCGACTGCCTGGGTTCAGACGCAGCTTCTACCAATTATTACCTATGACCTTGATATGCCGTTGAGCCTCAGCCTCAACCATAAAAGAGGGATAACAGTCTCTAACTCAGGGGGTTATGAGGGTTAGATTAGTTAACACCTTTAAAGTCTCTAACGTGGTCTCTGGCACCTGACAGCCTCCCAAAAGTGTGAGCCGCTCCGATGATCATCTGTGTCGAGTGCAGCAGGGAAGAGGGGCGCCAGGCTTCGTGACCCTGAACGCTGCCCCCCTCTCGTCCACAGGGCAGCAGCAGCTGACGGTGCAGAACGTCTCCGGGAACAACCTGACCATCAGCGGGCTGAGCCCCACGCAGATCCAGCTACAGATGGAGCAGGCGCTGGCCGGAGAGGCCCAGCCCGGGGAGAAGAGGCGCCGCATGGCCTGCACGTGTCCCAACTGCAAGGATGGGGACAAGAGGTGATTCGAGGGGGAGGGGCCACGCCCCCAGCCCGGCACGGACCCTGTTGCCCCGGCCCTTCTCCGGGACGCAGGTGGGAGAGGGGTGAGGTAGCAGCTGCCTGCCACCTGTCCCCCTCACCTTTCCTGTGCCCTCCGACCTGACCTCTCGTCCTCTCTCCGACCCGTCCTGCCTCCCTCTTCTACCCCCTCCCTTTCTCGGCTTCCCACCCCCTCCGTCCCCACCCTCAACCCAACTCCCAGGTCTGGAGAGCAGGGCAAGAAGAAGCACGTGTGCCACATCCCCGACTGTGGCAAGACCTTCCGCAAGACGTCCTTGCTGCGGGCTCACGTGCGCCTGCACACCGGCGAGCGGCCCTTTGTCTGCAACTGGTTCTTCTGTGGAAAGAGGTTCACACGGAGCGACGAGCTCCAGCGGCACGCCCGCACCCACACAGGTCTGTCCCCTCCCCTGCGGCACGCTCCGGGCCGCACGGGGTGCTTCCGGCCTCTCCCTCAGCCCAGATTCCCGGCCGCGCTGAGTGAGAGCTACACTCTCACTTCTCGGGGGGTCCAGGCCTACCCAGGAAATTCTTTCAGGCCAGTCCTTTACTGTAGCGTTTCCCAGAGTGATGCCATTCACGTTACGCAGCCTCGATGACGTCTGCCGTAGCCGCACGGTTATTTATTTAACAAGCCCTGCTGTACCGTGCCAGCCACTGAACAGTGCGTGTTACCAATGGACTAACTTAATCCTTATAACGACTCTGTGGGGAGGGTTCTTTATTATGCCCACTTGACTGAGACATGGGGAGGTGGCCAGGTCACCAGGCCCTCTGGTTCCCAGGTCAAAATCTCTTTTTTTTTTTTTTTTTTTTTAAGTTATTTATTTTGAGAGAGCATGAACAGGGGAGGGGCAGAGAGAGGGAGAGAGAAAATCCTAAGCTGTCAGCGCAGAGCCCAACATAGGGCTCCAGCTCACGACCCGTGACATCATGACCTGAACCGAGATAGTTGGACGCTTGACTGACTGAGCCCCCCAAGTCCACGGTCTAAATCACTGTCCCACACTGCCTCTGCTACTGTCACTTTCCAAATGATTTTCCTCAGATTGTTTCACTGTTTTTACTCCTTTACGTCTAGTGCAATATTTTTGGCACCACAGGCTTGGTAATAGTTACATATTTTAATGCACTGGCAAATAAATGCAAAACTATAAAGTAGAACAGTGTTCGTCCAGCTACCACCTAACACTGTCGCAGGCATCTCCAGTGGCCCGCGGCACATGCTTTGAGAACCACTGCCAGGGCGAGTGTCTCCAGTGAGCAGACCCCTGGCCTGGGACTAGGGATGGGGCACGCGACCCGAAGCTACAGCCCCTGGCCAGCCACCCTCCCGGGGGGAAGAGCAGTAAATATTCAGAATGGCAGCTGACAGGTCGGTGGGCAAGTGGGGTTTTTCGGCAAGTGGGTCAGTCACAGGGACAAAGATCAGAAGGAAGCAGGTGACAGCCCTACTTGGGAAGAGTCCTGGGTGCAGGTACAGGGACACAAGTACAGCATTTCAGGCAAGGGACAAGGGAGGGGAACAAAGTAGACTGGGAAGTGACGTCATGTGGGGGGTGGAGAGAAATATGAGAAGTATGAGCTGCCAGAGGGTTTAGGTGAGTCGACCACAGGGAGCAAGCGTGTAAGCAGGAGGCGGGTAGGTTATGATGACAAGGCAACGCCAGCTTTACAGGGTGCCCCTCACACGTCACATGCACCCCCTCTTCCGGGCTGGGACAGCGTCCGCACCTGGGCTCTGAGTGACGCGCATCTCGTCTTCCCAGGGGACAAACGCTTCGAGTGTGCCCAGTGTCAGAAGCGCTTCATGAGGAGCGACCATCTCACCAAGCATTACAAGACCCACCTGGTCACGAAGAACTTGTAAGGCCAACTGAGGCGGGAGGCCCTGAAGATACAGTCCCCCGTCTGTGTCCTGCCTGGGCCCCTGGTGGAAAGGAGGCTCCGGGTGCCCTGGGCCACCCTCAGCCCCTCCCTTCTGTTCTGCGACCGGTCCCATAGGAAGGGGCTCCGTCGCCCAGTGCTCACCTCCTTCTGAAGCCCCTTGGCTCTGCCCTGGCCCTTCCCTCTCACCTCGAGCTCCGGCCTGCCCAGACTGTGGACAGTGGCCGTGCCCAATGAGACGTTCTAAACCAGGACGAATGGGAACCCTTATTTCCAAAGGAAAAACATGAATTTCACTCCGTCGAGGAGCAAAGTGAGCCCCCCCCACCAACCCCGTCCTCTCCCCCCAACACTGCCGGAGTCGCATTGTGCCATGCCCCTCTCTCCCCCTTCCCCGGCCCCGCCAGCCACCCAGGACGCCCCGGGACCCTGTCCCCAGGGCACGGCCGGCATCCACCTCCTGGGAGGCTCACGGGGCTGCCTCACGCCACATGCCCAGCCCTGCCACCGCCCTCCTCCAGCACATTCCAACTTTCTATTTAAAAAGTCGAGCTATCCACTGATGCCCTCTTTTTCTATGGAGAACGTTGCCTTATACTCTACTTCAGATGATGAACACTGTGTATTGTGTGTGCTTTAAAGTTTTATTTAATTGCTCCCTTCTTCCTGTCCTCGTTACTTGCCTCCCCCACGCCTGCTTCAGTTGAGGGTTTGGGGGGCCATGAGGAGCGTCGGGGTTTTTTCTCTCTCTAGCAGTTTTCTTTTCTAAAGGACACAGCATTTCAACTCAAATCTGGATTCAGATGAAAACACCTCCACCTCCTGATCCTCTGCCCTCAACCCGCCCTGACCGGCCCCAGCCCTACTTGTGTATAGTGTATATTGTATAATAGACAATTGTGTCTACTACATGTTTAAAAACATATTGCTTGTTATTTTTGAGGCTTTTAAATTAAACAAAAATCCAACTTTATTTTTAGTTGTAACTGCTTGAGGTATGTTTTATGAATTAAGTGACAGATTTGTTATCCTTTATTAACGATGTACTTTGTTGGTCAGCACTGGGCTGACAAAAATTTTTTCTTGCTAATAAATTTAGTTGCCTGAGGCAAAATCTGCAACTTGGCAGGTGCAGCTTCTTTGATCTTTTACCACAGAGAGCTTGGGGGGCGGCGGGGGGGCCTCCAGAGGAGGGAGCCCTGGCTTCTCACGGCAGTCCACGCTGGGACCCAGGCAGGACCTGCCCTCCCGGCCTGAGCAGATCCAGGCCGCAGCCTGAAAAGGACCGCGGCCACACGGACCTCCTAGCATTGGCATGCAGCCCAACAGCAGCCGGGTGGGACCTCGGGGCAGGGCCTACTGTAGGTGTTCCCGCTTCCAGAAGCCACCTTTGCGGGAATCAAAGCTGGCACGCTCTGCCTGCAGACTCGAGTCACAGCAATGCCTTCCTTATCAGCGGGCGAGTTCCTTCCACTCCCCAGTCTCAAGAGGAAGGCTTTGGCCTCAGAACCTGTTAGTAGGAACTGTTACTCTGGGGGAGAGAGCTTAGTCCCTTCCCAGAGGCTAAAGAGTCTGGAGAAAAGGCAATTTCTTAAGGGCCAAGATCCCTTTCTTTTTTTTTTTTTTTTTAATTTTTTTTTTAACGTTTATTTATTTTTGAGACAGAGAGAGACACAGCATGAACAGGGGAGGGGCAGAGAGAGGGAGACACAGAATCGGAAGCAGGCTCCAGGCTCTGGGCCATCAGCCCAGAGCCCGATGCGGGGCTCGAACTCGCGGACCGCGAGATCGTGACCTGAGCTGAAGTCGGACGCTTAACCGACTGAGCCACTCAGGCGCCCAAGATCCCTTTCCAGGGCTGGGACCCCAGCTTTACTCAAGAGAGGACCCTGGCCACACATTCCATTTTTCCTCTGGTCCCCGCCCCAGCACCCCAGAGAGAACAGCAGGTTGATTTTGGTTTTAACAAGTGCTGCAACTCAGAAATTCTGGTGGGGATCTTGGGGGAGCAGAGCTGTGAGAAGGACAGCAGGGCACATGTTTAAACCTAGCAGGGGCCAGAAGAGCATCCGGGCTGAAGGGAGAGGTGAGTCACATAGACAACGGTATGTGCTTTCCTTTCAACAACGACACCTCTTACGCTCAGAGGGACACAGCCAGGGATGCTGTTTTGCAGGAGTGGCAAGGCTCTTTTTTTTTTTTTGAGCTATCCATTCCCTCACTCTGTTTCCTTTGTCACTGGTGGCCTGCATTTGCAAGCAGATAGCTTTTACTCAGAGCCAATCCACCCTCACGTCGGAAGAAATAACAAGGATATGATCTCAGACGGATCATGGGTTGTCTGCCCCTGACCACTGTACACAAACCCTTTGGGTGAAACCAGACCTGAACGTGCTCTGGCACAGAAGCCTCTCGACCAGCCCCCATCACTCCTGTATCTCATCGCTGCACTGGCAGGAGGAAGACGCGGGGTGGTTTCTCTCACTCACGTGTGGGTCACAAGGCTGGAAAAAATGTCTGGCTGTGTTCTGAACTGGGATTGGTGGAGAGAAGGGGATTACTAATAAAGTGGCCACTTTCTGCCACATTCCCCACCCCACCCCCCCCCCCCCTTAGCTTTGCTCTTAGTCACAAAGAATTCTCCTTTCCTGGGAGCTGATTCCAAGCCATAGGCTTAATGCTTCATGCGCAGAAACTGACCCAACTCCCGGGCATCCTTTGGAAGTGAGGGTGCCAGCCCCCAGCGGGCAAAACTGCCTTTTGGCACTCGGGATTTCCCTTCTTCAGGGAGATACTCAGGTTCCACAGTCAGGCCTGACTATCTCTGCTTCCTATGGGATGCCTGAGTCAGATGGGGAGTGGGAGAGTGCTCTCTGCCCAGTGTGGGTGATGGCATAAGGAAAGAACAGAAGGACCTGGTGGCGAGTTAGCCCTCATCTGCCTTAGTTTACTGGAGAGTTGCAGGGGGCAGGGTCTGTGGATGGCGTGATGTAGCCCAAGCTCACCCCAGGGCACCTGATAGGCCCTGGTGGAAAATCTGGGGGCAGGCCACCCCCAGCAGCTCAAGAGTGTGGGTCACGCTGCCCGAGTTCCCTCCTCTGCCCCCTTCCGTCCTCAATGTCGTTGGCATCAAGTCCCCCCCTTCACTGCCCCCCTCCCTTCTGCTCAGTGATGCTCAATACTGGGGCTCTTTGATCCCAGGTACTAGGATTACAGGCCTGGAAGGAAAGGGGACTGGGTCCCTCCTTTCTGAGACCCTCCTTCCTAAAGGCAAATCCAGGCAAAATACCTTAAAAACAAACAAAGAAAACAAAAAACAAAAAACAAAAAACCCAACTAAGCCAGCAAATAGAGCTCAGGCTTTCTTCAAACCTCAGTCCATCTTTACAATCACCTTCTGAAGGCCCTTTGAGGCCCCCCGCTGGAGAATGACCGAGAGCCACCTGCAGCCTCTCAGGTCCCCGTACCCACTGGGGGCTCATGGCGGATGGAATGCGGCCGTGGTCTACACGGTGGTGGATTCCAGGAACCCTAATTCTGTGATTCACTGCCTTGGGAGACCTCTCGTGACCTGACCAAGGTCTTCGGGGTTGGGATGAAGTCACTAAAGGAAGTGCAGTCATGTCAGTACAAGTGGCAACTAGGTTTCCTAGTGAAGGAGCGGAGGAGGGAAAGGAGGAGGCGGGAAGCGAGCCTGGGAAAATGGACTCCAGAACAGGGATGGGCAAACCACAGCGGGCAGGGCAGAGGATCAGGGCTTGAGGAGGAGAGTCAAACACTTGTTCATCGCCATTCTGGGCGGGAGGAAATGAGAAGTGACCAAAGGTCAGGCCAAAAGCAAGAACCAACCAGGACTTCTCAAATGAAACTAAGAAGCCACCAGGTCATATTCCTTTGGGCCTGCCTGGGAACCCACCATCAGGCCCCCTCCCTCTGCCTGTGGCCCACACTCCAATGACCAAGGGAGCCAGGGCTGATGCCCTAAGCCTAAGCCTTGGAAAGCTTAACATCCCTCCAGGCAACGAAAGCACTTGGCCCTGCTCCCACCAGGCGCAAAACCCCCCAATGTCCCCCCCCCTCCCCCCGCCATGCCTAGCACCCAGGTACAGAGAAGCTTCACAAAGGCAGTTTATGCACAAACATTACAGAAGAGCGTTTCCTGGCTGCGACTGAGCAGGAGCCAGAGACAGTAAGGGATGTGGTCCCTCCCACGAAGGTGCTTCTGATGAGGCCTGGGGCTGCCCATGAATGGACGTGTTTGGGAAGTGACCCGTGAGCACACGCAAGGGTTGTGAGGGCTTAGCCACACAACCACAGGCAGGACACTAGGGTAAGGGACAGCCTCCTCTCCAACCCACTGCAAGCCTCTGACGACCCGGCTCCCATCTAGGCCCCCCAGTGACCACACTACTCAGGGCTCAGGTTATCTGCTGGCTGAGTACCAAGTACCCACCCTCCTGTGTGTCCTCAGTGCACCCCAAGGCTGGACCCAAGAGTACCTGAGCTTAGGGCCCCCAGCGCACCCCATCTGGCCTGCCATCGGCCTCCTGGAAGGCTGGGCGCTACATTTTACCGCATCACGGCCACCTTCTTGGGCCTCCCACCTCCCGCCATCCTCCTTAATTCTCCCAGGCCCTCTTCCCTTCTCAGACATTCTCATCCTCCCCCATGGCCTCAGATGCCACCTCGGCGGCTCATGACGCCTAACCCAGTCTCATCAGCCTAGACCTCCCCCCTAAGCTCCAGACATGATTATCCAACCTGGCCAAACATCGGTGTCCCATATACCCTCACGCTCCATGGGTCCGACTGGCTTCATTTCCCCCCCAAAACCTCCTCCTCCAACATGCCCCACTTCAATGAACAGCACCACCTATGTTTTCTAAAGTTATCATGGTGGGTGGATTCCCTCCCCTCCGGCGGCGCCCCAGACTCCGGCACCAGGCTCCCGGCTCCCAGCTTCTCCTTAGACAACACTGCCGAATCTCTCAACGTCTCCCTGTCACTGCCTCGCCCTCCCTTACCCACCACCCACTCGGTCACCAGAGTCAGATCCCCAAATACAATCACTGAGGTCCAAGTGAAATATATAATTCAACCAAACAGTTAGACTACAAGGTGACACAAGGACATAAACGCAAAAGCCCCGGAAGAAAACAGGCGAGGCACAGTCCCCAAACCCGTACCCAGCCCTTTGTTTCATATTGAGAAACCAGTGTGCCTCCTCCGTACAGTGAAATATTACAATACGTTCTCTTTTCATTTAAGACTCTCCCGAGGAAAGATTAATAATTTGACAAAGTTGGGGGAGGCAGGAGGGTGGCAAAGTGTTTAAGAAAAAGCAGTAACCATAAAAAATTCATTTCTCCCACGCAGACGAAACCCCTGCTGGGGTTTCGGCAATAGCAGCAAGGCCGGCCCCTCTCCAGTTTGCGCTGCAGGGCTGTTTTCTGATCCAGACACCAAATCCCACCAGGCAGAAAAGCACAACACAAGCCTGCTTGTTATTTTCAAGACAGAAGGGAAAATCTAAAAAGGCAACCAGTTGCAAACTTCCTGCCTAATCGCCAAGGATGGGAGAAGGCTGCTGGAATCTAGTACTTTTTCTCTCCATCTGGTCTTAAAAAACAGAAATTAGACACTCTGGTTCAACAAGAGCAAGAAGGATTAAAAAAAAAAAAAAAAAAAAAAAAAAGAATCGTTGTCTAAAAGCCTGACCCTTTCCACTGCCTGATCTTCAGCAGGTGCACGAGCCCTGCCTACTTGTCCAGCCTGTTCCTCACCATCTTGCTCTAGGAGAATCACACTGTTTGTTCCACATTTCCCTAACACTGTGCCTTTACCCACATCGTTCTCTCTTCCCGACATGCCCGTTCCATTGTCTATCTGGCAAACACTCAGTAAGACAAATCAAATGTCTGCTCCCTTTACGAAGCCTTTCTGACTGACCCCTGGAGACCGCTTTCTCCTTTCTGCTCCCCTTTACCTCACAGAGATAACTGTTAAAGTACCTGTAACTCATCAGCCTTTAGATCTGCTTCCCCCTATAAACTACAAACCCCCTGTGGGCAGGAAGCATGTCACTTTCTTCATCTCAGTATTCTCAGACCTAGCTCAGTGCCTGATCCAAAAGAGGTCTTTAACAAAATGTCTACTGAATGAATAAATATCTATACTGAGCTCTTGGCTCTTAAGCAAACCATTCAGATGATCCTAGTCTTGTCCCAGAGTCCCAGGTCCAGGGTAACATAGCCCAGGAGTGCTAAGAGTGGGGCCCCATGAACAAAACCATCTGAGTTGAAGGGTGCTAATGACCGCTTACACAAGTTCAAGTGCATGCACTTGGAAGGAGCGGAGACAGCAACATTCACAGGTGGGAAGACAACCTCAACAAGAAAGTAAGTCCAGTCAACTCCCTCAGTCATGTTGATGGAGGAAAACGATGTAGCAAAAATTTCCAACCAGCGGAGAATCCATAGATCAACATCATTAGGCTTTGAGACATGTATTATTTCATTGCAGTAAATTGGTCTTCTAGATTCCATTTGGCTCAAGCTACAACCATATAATAAAAGATGATAGGTGGGGCGCCTGGGTGGCGCAGTCGGTTAAGCGTCCGACTTCAGCCAGGTCACGATCTCGCGGTCCGTGAGTTCGAGCCCCGCGTCAGGCTCTGGGCTGATGGCTCGGAGCCTGGAGCCTGTTTCCGATTCTGTGTCTCCCTCTCTCTCTGCCCCTCCCCCGTTCATGCTCTGTCTCTCTCTGTCCCAAAAATAAATAAAAAATGTTGAAAAAAAAATTAAAAAAAAAAAAAAAAAGATGATAGGTATCTAATGTTGGGCTTTATGAAGCATCACACTTAGTAATGCAGACACCTGGGTAGGGCAGGAAGTTCCCCTTACCTGGCACAGTCCTGGGGTGCCTGCCTAGATGGCTCTGGCAGCTCCCCTTCCTGATGTTGGTGGAAACCAGGACTACTGAGAAGACTTGACCCAAGGCTGCCCCAGCCAGGTCAAAGCCGGAATGGGTACTGGTAGGTTTTTCCATTTCTCAGCCCTGTGTCCACAGCCTGGAAGTGGCTTTGCACAGTCACTTGCTCCCCTGTGCCCCCAGTTATGGCTGGCATTGACATAGGAACTAGATTCCAACTACCTAGGAAGGGCAAAATGTGAAGAAGGGAGAAACTTGGCTAAGAGGAGGGAGGCCCAGGAGGGGTGGGGCTGTGGTAACCTTTCCATCTAGCAGAACACTGACTAGTGCGAACTCCACTGCATGAAAGGAGAAACCAAGAGCACCATGAAAGGACAACCCAGGGTTCACAGCTGGACAGGGAAGATGGTTCTGGTCTGGGATGGCTTGATCCCAAATGTCTCTCTTCCTGCCTTTCCATTCAGCAGTCTTCCTTCCCACCCCACAGCCTCTTCCTGACCCCACTGCATCTCCCCAGACTCCAGAGAACCCCACTCCCACCCCACCCCTGCCCCCCTCCCTGCCCCATAAATACAATCAGGCACAATACACAGTATCCATCCTGTGCGATCCACAACTCACTTCAACCTCTCCCACCCAATTTCTCCTCCTAACTAAATTGCCCCTCCTGTGTCTCCCTATCACCTGGCCTCAGAGTCTGGCCCCTAACTCCGTTTTCCATTTGTCCTTTCCCTGCCCCACCAGCTTCCCTCCAGGGACTACTTCCTGCACTAGGCTTGCCTCCAGGCACCTGCTAGGAGCCAGCCATTTAACACTGACCACTCCCTTTAAGCCCCCAGTGACTCATTCCCCGCTCCCAGCCTGGGCTGCTGCCGTCCCTATACCTTTAACAAACCTCCACGTGCATGTTAACGGCGGTGACAGCATTTCCTTGTGTCTCTGCTCCCGCCCCCGGAGGCGCCGCCCATTGGCTGTTGGGTTCTTCTGCTCTCGCTCTAATTGGCCTCGCTCCCGCAAAACTCCAACCAATGGCCTCTCCGCACCTGTCTCCCTCCTCCGACCCTGAGCGCCCATTGGCTCTGAGGACTTAGTACCTGTTAGCCGGGCTTGGCAACTGCAGAATTCTTCCTTCCCCCGGGTAAAGTCCCAGGCTGAGAAATTGGTTCCGAACCCAACGGAACCTGGCGCCGGGCGACGCCGGGTCACGTGGCTGGCGGCCTCATGACGTGCGGGCTGCGAGGCGTCACCGCGACGTTCGGGCAACCTACCGAGCGGCCCCTACCTCCACCACCTGTGCGGTGGCGGTGTCGTCATGGACCTGGGACCGATGCGCAAGAGTTACCGCGGGGACCGAGAGGTGCGGCCGCCGCCGGGCAGGGCCTCCCGCAGGGAGGGGTCCCCGCGTCATCCCCCGAAGGGAAGGGGAGTTTGGGGTCACCCGCGTAGGAGAAGGGTGTTCAAAGACAACCAACAGGGGGAGGGGCTCTGGGGAAACAAGGATGAAAAGAGGCAGCAGGTCACAGTGGGTACGCGCGCGAGCTCTGGAGGCGGCCCTGGCTGGGATCCTGCCATTCACGAGGTGCATCTCCTTGGGCGATAACTTAACCCCTCTGGGCCTCAGAATTTCCTCACCTGGGAATTGAGTACCTTACTCAGGGATATTGTGGACTTTGATATTTGCAAAGTGCTTAGAACAGTGATAATCAGCTTCTAAATATTTGATAAGTGACACATGGACGAGGGGTACTGACTCAAGGAGGTGGGGAAGAGAAAGCTCCAGCTCTCACTCACTGCCTGATTCAGCCCCTTCCCTTACCATTTCCAGAAGTTCTTTTGCTTTTTCCTCCTGAGAGGAGGATCCAACAGAACTGTTTAGGATTTGAGGCCAGAGCCACCGTTTCTAAATCTGGTTGTGTGTGCGTATTTCCAGAAGTACTTGTTAAACATGCAGTTTTTCCTTAAACCTCAGACCTACTGAGAATTTGGGGGGGGGGGGGGCGGAGCCCAGGAATGTGGCTTTTTTTTAATGCTCCCCAGGTGATAGGTTTGACACCCTAATTCATCGATCACTAGCTATGGGACTTGGCAACTTATGCCATGTGTTTATGCTTCTGTCCTCACCTGTAAAATAGGACTAGCAGAACATGGGTGCTGTTTTTTGTTTTAATGAAAAGTGCCCGGAACAGTACCAGGTACACAGTAAGCGCTGTATGTGTTTATTAAATAAAACTCTCCTTTCTCAGGCATTTGAGGAGACTCAGCTGACCTCCCTGGACCCCGTGAAGCAGTTTGCTGCCTGGTTTGAGGAGGCTGTTGAGTGTCCTGCCATAGGGGAAGCCAATGCCATGTGCCTGGCTACCTGTACCAGGTAGGCATAGCTGTGGGCCCATCTGTGAGTGGGTACAGATGAAGTAGGAAACTTAGGAAACTCTCAACTTAATGGAATGCAAGTTTATGTTATAGCTACGTTATTAGCATGCTGGGTGGCCTCAGGCATGTTACTTGTCCTCTCTGGGCCTCCGTGCCCTTACCTGTAAACGAAGATCACACTTCACCTAATTCCATTTAGTAATAAAATGTACTGCCTCGTTTATCTCTGCTCTTAACGCACCTCCCCCCAGCACCTCTGTCTTTCTCATCCCTATTTACCCAGTTCCCATCTGCCCTTTAAGAGCTACATCTCCTGGGGGGCACCTGGGGGGCTCAGTCAGGCTTCCAGCTTCAGCTCAGGTCATGATCTCACGGTTTGTGAGTTTGAGTCCCGCATTGGGCTCTCTGCTGTCAGCGTAGACCCCACTTCAGATCCTCTGTCCCCCTCTGTCTCTGCCCTGCGCACGCACTCTCTCCCTCGTTTGCTCGCTCTCAAAAATAAACATTAAAAAACAAAACAGTTACATCTCCTGGAACCTCTCCATAAAGCTCCCTCCCTCTTCTGAAAGCTAGCACAGTGCTTGGTTGTATTATTTATTTAACAATCGGTCATATACCCCATGAGACACCTCTTGTATTAGCCTGTTATTCAACTCTTCCTTTCTCCCCTCTATCAAAGTGTAAGGCCTTAAAGGCAGGGCTCTTGTTCTGTGCCCCTGGATATCCCCCAGAGCTCTGAGCAGAGACCCTGGTATAACCACCCTTTCTGTGATCACTAAGCATTGGCTGACTGCAGTATTGCTGGAGTCCGCTAGGACTGCTATGATAAAGTACCACAGACTGATAGGCCTACCCAACAGAGATTTTATTTTCTCACAGTTCTGAAAGCCAGAAGCCCAAAATCAAGGTGCTGTCAGAATTGGTTCCTAATGAGGCCTCTCTGGCTTGTAGATGGCCGCCTTTTTGCCATGTCCTCACATGGCCTTTCCTTTGTGCATGCAGGGAAAGGAAGGGAGAGAGAGATCTTTCTGGTATCTCTTCTCCTCTTCTCATAAGGACACCAGTCCTGTTGAAATTAGAGTCTCCCCTTTATGACCTCATTTAACCTTAATTACCTCCCTCAAAGCCCTATCTGCAAATATAGTCACATTGGGGGTTAAGGATATGGGGCGGACTCAGGGGAACACAGTTCAGTCCATAACAGGCCCCAGGCAGTGATGTCATACTTGCACCTCTAGGACAAATCCCCGAGGGCAAGTGGGAATGGGTAGCCTGTGTGCCCTGACAGTGCAGAATAAGGGGGCACAGGTGGGGGGTGCTCAGGGGAGCATCTGCGGGGAGGGGTGGTAGCAGGGACTGTGAAATGGGCTCTGATCACATGCTCTGATCTTTGTCCCAGAGACGGAAAACCCTCTGCCCGCATGGTGCTGCTGAAGGGCTTTGGCAAGGATGGCTTCCGTTTCTTCACTAACTTCGAGAGTCGAAAGGGAAAAGAGCTGGTGAGGGTTTGCAGTAAATCCTCCCGGGCCTGCAGGGTCCAGCCCTCGCTTCCTCCGTCGCTTTCATATGCCATCCCTGCTCCAACCCACGTGCTGTCTGTGGTTAGGCACCGTCCTGCCTGCGGGCCTTTGCCCTTGTCCTTCTCTTTGCCGGGAATGAGGGCTGCCTCCGACCATCCCTGTCATCTGTTTACCTAACTACCTAAGTCCCTCCTGTCCCTTCGGCTCTCAGACCCAGGAAAGTCCTCCTCAGTTCCTGTGCTACATCAGTCACTGTTCACTGTCGTTATAACTTGTAGCTTTACTTTCTGCCCTTTTTCCAGTTTATAATTGTGGGTTTATTTATGTGGTCATGTGATTTGTATTTGTCTCCTCTGCTAAACCCCCAGTAAGCTCTGTGGGGACAGAGGCTGCATCTGTTGTTTCTGTTATTCCCACCACCACCACCCCCAGCACCTCTCCTGACGTCAAGCCTAGAGCTGATACTCTGTGTGCATTCTACTCATGAATCCAAAGGAGTAGCCCTCCCTGAGTCCATGCCAGCCCCAAATGCATTTCTGGGGACTTGCCAATCTATGGATTAGAGACCTGGCAAGCCTCACTTTGGAGTCCACATGGCTTTGGTTCTCAGCATAGCTCTACCACTTACTGTGTGAACTTGGGCATGTTACTTAACCTCTCTGAGTCTATCTCCACACCTGTAAAAGTAGGCACACCTTTGAGGGTTTCAATGAGATGCTGTAGTGAATGCATCCGCTGGGGGCCTGCGTGCTACAGACTTCCTGCCTTCTTTCTGCATGGCGGAGGTGTCCTCCCTGCTGTTCTGCTGGCTGACTGTGAATTCTCTTTCATTTTCAGGACTCCAATCCCTTTGCTTCTCTTGTCTTCTATTGGGAGCCTCTCAACCGTCAGGTGAGTGAGCATTCCCAGGACAGCCTGGGGCTCATGATGGATGAGCCCCGTGGAGGTCCCCAGGCCAGGCAAACATCCCACCTGTCAAATACCTCTCAGGGAGCTGGTCTAGTTGGGGTCAGCAGTGATGGGCCGGTGGGTAAGGAGAAGAGAGAGAAAGGAGGCCTATGTTGGTAGGCAGGGAGGGTGGTATTGAATGCTGTCTAGCCAGGGCTATGCCTGTGCAGGTGCGTGTGGAAGGCTCTGTGAAGAAGCTGCCTGAGGAGGAGGCTGAGTGCTACTTCCACTCCCGCCCCAAGAGCAGCCAGATCGGGGCCGTGGTCAGTCACCAGAGTTCTGTGATCCCTGATCGGGAGGTGAGTTGGGCCCCTCCTTAGTTCTCTGGGTGGCAGGGGCCTTCGCTCCTCCCCAGCAGCTGTCTCCGGGGATGCCAGGGCCCTCCCTCTTTAGCAGAATGAAAAGATGGTCTTCCTGGGGAAGTAAGGATGAGTAGTGGGGAAACTGACTTCCTTCATCTGACCCTCCAGTGGGACTGTGCTCCCAGAGGCCAGCCTGCCTTGATTACCTGTGTCCCCAGTGCCTGGCACACAGCACGTGCTTAGTAAATCGTTAGTAAGTGGTCTGGGCCTTCCTCCATTTCCTTCTCCTGGACAGTATCTGAGAAAGAAAAACGAGGAACTGGAACAGCTCTACCAAGAGCAAGAGGTGCCAAAGCCAAAATACTGGTGAGTGATACCTGCTGGTCCTTCAGCAAGGGGCACCAGAACCCTCATGTTTACTCACAACCACCTTATCTGTGGAATTACAGATCTATTTCCCCCTGGTAATCCTCCTCAGATGCATCCCAGCAACTTCCTTCAAGGGGCCCTGGGATGGGGACTCGGGGCGGGGGGCCCTGGGATGGGGACCTGCTGGAAAAACGCACAGAGCACGAACCCACTGCTTCTCCTTGAAGGGGTGGCTACATCCTGTACCCACAAGTGATGGAGTTCTGGCAAGGCCAAACCAACCGCCTGCATGACCGGATCATCTTTCGGCGGGGCCTGCCAACAGGAGACTGCCCTTTGGGGCCCATGACCCACCTTGGGGAGGAAGACTGGCTCTACGAGAGACTTGCACCCTGACTTCCAATCTGTTCGTGCCAACCAGAGCTGAGGCCGAGTGCTAAGAGAGGGTGTGGGGTCTGGAGCCAGACCCTTCTAAACTCAACCCATTTCCCTCCCTACCCTTTATATTTAAGGCTCTCCAGAGTTCAAGCTCCAAATTCTGTATTTTCAGTTGGCTTTCAAGTAGGTGGTCTAGTAGAGTAGATAGACATTTACAAATGGGAAAAAAAGAAATCCCACAATTATGTTCTTGACCTTGAATGTGATTTATTGGGAGAGCTCCCTCAAGAGGTAATAGCTGGTGTGATTCCCTTTTTCTGGTGACCCTGAGAGGGCCCCCAGCTGCCCTGTTACCAGTGTGACTGAGTCATACTGCCCAAAGCTGATTGATTCCAGCGTAAGCACCTGAGCCAGTCTAGCCAATCGTTTTTTTCTTGTCAACAATTTGAAATTTGAAATGAAGAGATCCAGAGTCTGAGAGGCATTGTAGCCAAGTCGTTAATGGCAGCCAAGAAGATACAGCCTCCAGCTGCTGCTCTTGAAATTCCCTGAGTGACCTTGGATCCCTTCTCCCACCTCTGGGTTGTGCAATTCCTCCTCCCACCTCAAAACACCCACTATCCTGTGGGGGGTGGGGGTGGGGGGAGGAGGAAAGGAAGAGGAAGGGAAGAGGAAGGGAAGAAGGAAGTTAGGAAGGAAGTTGTTTGGCGCTTAAACTAGCTAGAATCAATTTCTGTTGCTTGCAACTAAAGGAGACTTAACTTATTTACTTGTGTACCCTACTGATAACTGCCTCCCATTATCTGAAGCACCATGATGTGGAAAAGAGATTAAATTTATTCTCTGGAGCTCCAAAGGAACCATAAGTGGAAGTTGCACGGAAGTAGATTTCATCTCAATGTGAGGAGAGACTTCAAATAGCCAGGACTGCCTAAGATGGAGTGGACTACCTGTTAGGTAGCAAGTGTCTCTAGAAGTATTCAATCCCAGGTAGTCAGGAGTTTTATAGAAGGGATTCATGTGCTGGTACCTATCAGCCCGGCAGATTTCAAGCAAGCTTTACTTTCTATGCTTGTTTATGAGAATTATATCTGCGTGTATATATACATACACATATATATTTCATTTTCCAGATATAAAATTGTTATAGGGATTATACCTTTCTGACTACTCCTACATCCCCTTCACCTACCCCCCCCCCCCAACTCTACTGATGATGACTCCTAGACACTGGTTTTCTTCCATGCTGGAATTACTCAGGGAGCTTTAATCAGATGTGATTTAACTGGCCCGAGTGTGGTCCGAGCTTTGGGAAATTGAAAAGCTCCCCAGGGAATTCAGTGTTGCCAAAAGTCGAGAGCCTCTGGTTTAGATCCTTGCCACTCGCAGTGTGGTCCACAGACCAGCAGCAGCAATACCACTTGGGAGCCCCAGACTCGTGGATCCCATTCTACATTAAAAAAAAAAAAATTTTTTTTGACATTTATTTTTGAGAGAGAGAGAGAGAGAGAGAGAGAGGTTGGGGGAGGGGCAGAGAAAGAGGGAGACACAGAGTCGGAAGCAGGCTCCAGGCTCTGAGCTGTCAGCACAGAGTCCAACTGGGGGCCTGAACCCACGAACCACGAGATTGTGGTCTGAGCCGAAGTCAGATGCTTAACCAACTGAGCCATCCAGGTGCCACCCCCCCCCCCCACTTTCTACATTTAACAAGACCGCCCCCCCCCCCAGGTGACCCTGACCTCCAAACCAACGACCTCCCATCCTCACCATTGGATTCTTCATCAAGGCTGGGCTGAGCCCTGTGCTGAACTGTATTTACTTTTCCTGAGCTCAAGTATGGTGACCAATGACAACCTGAATGAATGGCTGTGGAGGGGAGCCAGGCTGGGTAAATGTTTGCTGTGACTAAGCCAGGACCAGAGATCTATTATCTGTGCACGTTGGCATTGAACTTGCCAACTCTGTGAACTGCTTCATTCCACTGTGTGGGTGTGTGCCGCGCGTCAGGGTCACGAACCGGCTTCTCCAAGGGTGGCCCTCTCAGTGCTGGTCCCCCTCTGAAGCCTGAGTGCAGGCAGGCACAATGCTAACCCTGTGGCCACTGTAGGAGAGGGCGCTGGGGTGCATTTCTCTACTTTGCCTTGTTATCGGAAGCTGTGTATCCCCCCCACCCCCACCCCCTAGGTGTGGGCCTGGTTTCAGCTGTTCCTTTCCTGTTCTTTGACAATCGCTGTGCTAAGTCCGTAATAAAACTTCATCAGCAGTGTGTGAGATGAATATGCAGCCTGGCCTGGCCTCATCCCCACCACCCCAGGGAAGAGGGGAGTTGGGGAATTTAAGCCACACCTCCACTCCCTAGAGGTTGGGCGGCCAGCAGGGGGAGCCCGCCGCCCAGGGTTGGCCCCTTCTGGGCAGTGCAGGCCAGTTCTGGCCAGCCCCTCCTGCCTCCCCCTTCCCCGCCTTGGGTCGTGTCCCAGTGAAACTGTGGTCGATAACCCGTAGCCTCTTGCAGCTCCTGCACATATTTGCACTCTCGGTTCCTCCTCCTCCTCCGGCCTCGTGAAAGCTTGCAGCTGCCTCCCTCTGACTCCCTGGCCAGCCAGATTTCCCTTTGGCTTTTAGTATGCACCCACCACCTGTCCCCAACTTAGGGAAATATGTGGCGCTTCCCTGGAAGATTCCTGTGGACATCACTTTGGGGCTGGAGCAGGGTCTCCCGCACAAGGCAGAGGGCCCGTAGACCCTCTCTCCTAAGAGGGGTAATGGTGGCAATGCGGTGCCAGCATTGGGTAGAAGCAGGGCTTGGTGCCCCAGGGCCCAGCATCATCCCCAAGCCCCACCTCCCTCAAGGAACCTCAAGATGGGCTCAAGTGGCAGGTTCCTATAGTCCAGTGTCTCAGAAGACACTCAGCCTTGAAGGCTTGAAGGCTTTCCCCCATTGGTGCCAGAATCCAGATTCCAAGCCCCAGACATTGCCCCCTCCTCTCCCAAGCGGATGAGAATCAAGAGTGGAAGGGGCTGTGTGCAGCAGTTATGTGCACAGGCCAGCCCCGGCTCCAGTCTCAGCTCTGCCATTGCAAGCAAATGGCTTCACTTCTCTCCGCCTCAGCTAACTCAGCTGGAAAATGGGGAGGACAGCACCTGCCTCAGGTGATGAGGGGATTGAATGAGGAACCTCGCGGAGTACTTGCCACAGGGCCTGGCCCATTGTAAGCTCTCTGTAAACCTTGGCTATTCACAGTGGACAGGGCTAGAGTATGGGGGAAGTCAGCTCCTCCGTGGGACATTTTATGGATTAAGTAATTGGATGGACCCTAGAAAGTTCCATGTGGTGAGAACGATAGGGGAAAAGGCCTTGGGGAAGGCAGCACCTGAGTCAGCCTTCCTTCCCTTCCTCTGGCTCCTGGTGTCCCTCACTCATCCTCAGAACTCCCCCTGGCCTGGGTGAGGCCACCCAACAAAGGCCCCCTTGTATAGGTCTGTTTGTTTGGGTAATAAATTTCCCTGAGCCACACTCCCTGGGGTGGAGTGGCCCAATAGCCTGCAAGGAACTGACCTGGAAGCTGCAGGACCACATTGTTTGGTTGCCACCTTGGTTTCTCCCTGTTCCCACCAAGAGCTCCAGAAATTTGTCCAATTTTTTCTAGTTCCCAGCTCCTGGGGCTTGAGAAAGATCTGGACCTAATAGCACAGGGAGCACACTCTTTCCTCCTCCTTAAACAGAAACTGTGGGCTATGGTGGAGTTCTTTAATAAAGGGAAACCAATGTTAACTGAGCACCTACTATAGGACTATTTATGGGACACTTAATATTGGCCATTCCCATGAAATAGGTACTATAACAACCCTTTTTACAGAAGAGGAAACTGAGGTAGAGGTTCAGAGAACTTTTTTTTTTTTTTTAATTTTCCCCAAATCACCATTTTTACTAAGCTATGGAGTGAGAATTTGAATCGTGATCCCAAACCAAACCCCTGCGATTTGGGGGTCAGTCTCCAAAGGTCTCCTCCACTCTCTTAGAGCTCCTGATGCTCTCTCTGTTGACCAGAAGGAACTGACCACTGAGTTGAAACTAGCCCCTCCCTTTGCTATATTTTCACACTGGGGACCCTTCCTTTGAAAGAAAGAGGAAAAGAAAAGAAAGAAAGAAAGAAAGAAAGAAAGAAAGAAAGAAAGAAAGAGAAAGAAAGAAAGAAAAGAGAAAGAAAGAAAGAAAAAGAAAGAAAAGATTTTATTTTTAAGTAATCTCTACACCCAACCTGGGGCTCAAACTTACAACCTGGAGATCAAGAGTCACATGCTCTACCAACCAGCTAGGTGACCCCTGGGGATCATTTCTGATGCTTGATAGGAACATTTTGAGCACAAAGTTCTACTTTACTTACAAGGGAGTAAAGGGAGTAAAGGGAGTAAAGGCATTAGAAACGGGCCTCAGTAAATGTAAGACAAAAGCATAAATAGGTTCTCTGCTTTTGCATCATCGTTTATTACAAAGAGAAACCTACAATTATCTTTTTAAGCAAAATTCAAGGCTCCAGGACTCATCTCTGGGGCCTGTCCCTCTTAAATACTAGTAGGAGAAGGGGAGAAGAGAGTTAGCTGCTCTTAGCTCCTACCAACGCTCCCTACCCCCTCCCCGAGTGCAGCGCCCTTTGAGGATGTGTGCGGGGAGCCATGGGGTCCCTCGCCTGGCCTTCTGCAGCACCACCCAGCATCCTTCTCTCCCCGCACACCTGGGCACCAAGTTCCAGGAAGCTTCCCTCTTGTGATGGAAAGTGAGCTCAAGTTCAGGGTCTCCACCTCCTCCAGCTCCAGGAAACCACCCCATCATGTGGCTTCTGGAAAATTCACTCTCAGAATTGGTCCAGCGAACAGTTACAGGTAGAGAAGGTAGAGGGAGCAACTGAAACTCACCCTTGACCCTGTGCCCCTGGAGGAGGTGAAGTCTGTCGGCTCCCTCTCTCCATTTCTTGCCATGCCCACCTCCCTGCTGGCACCGCCACAGCGAGGAGGGCTGTCCTTCCTGGGTGGGGCTCTCATCCTCGGACTGGAGTGCTTCTGTATGTGCTGGGGGACGTGGGAGAACCCTGGGATCTCCCAGGCCTTCCAGAAAGCTGGGGTATATAAATACAAACCTAAAACCAGACATTTCCTGCCAGCAGGCATCAACTGCCCCCACGGCTTCAGCTGTGGCCAAGGAGGCCAGCGTGGCAAGCTCCTGTCTCAGATCCGGCTGACGGCAGGAGTGGGGAGGTGCTAGCATCCTCCTTGGCCCCCTTCACTGTCCTTTGTCTTCCCTGTCATCAAAGAGGTTGGGGTTCTCTGCCAACGTGGCTCGGACTTTCTTCTTCTCCTTGAAGCGGCCCGAATTGGAGACTTTGACATGCTTGCCCTTTGTGTTCTTGTCCACAATCTTCTCCAGGCGGGTGTTAAAGTTGCCGTCGGGGCCTCCGCCCTCGGGCCCAGGGGGCTCTGCGCTGCCCTCTGTTTGGGCATAGGTGTCGGGGATCTCATAGAGCACCTTGGGTGTGGATTTCTTTTTCCGCAAGAAGGTCAACTTCCACCAGCCCACTTCGGTCATGGCGTTCCCCGAGCCAAGGGTGGGGCTTTCTGCAAGAGCAGGGTGGGACAGTGAGAGGAGGCAGTGGGGGAGCAGGGGGGTACCTCGGAGAAGCCCTCTCCAAACTCCTAATCATGGGCTATTTCAATAGTCCAGGCCTGAAAGAATTGAAGGTGAAGCTGAATGAACCCAGGAAGAGAGGGGAGAGAGGGGCCTGGGGAAGGGGCAGCCAAGTGGACACCAACAGGCCAAGGGGCCGTGGGACAGCCACATACTTTTGCCATGCAGGGTTGTAGGGAGCTTTGAGATTCCAGGCCCCTCAGGGCTGCAGGGAGGTGAACAGCTTGCCTGGGTCACCCAGCACCCAGGCCACTGACACCCTTCCCAATTTCTTCCCACTAGGCCACCAGGCCCTGCCGCCAGGAGCCGGCAGGTGGTTGGCTGGTATCAGATGGGTAGAAACACCCTGTGCATTTTGTTTAGTATTCATTATAAAATAAATAGGATTTACAATTTTGAGAGTAATTTGGACTTCCCAGTGGGGACCAGCAGGAGTGAAGGAGCTATTGCATTTTTCCTGAGCGGGAGGAAGCTCAGGCCGGGAGTGGGAAGTCCTGGGGACTGTACTAGCCTGTGAGACCTCTAGCAAGTTACTTCTCTGGCCCTCAGAGTCCTCAGCTGTCCCTTCCAGCCCTAACATTTAGCTCTAACGTTAATCCCTGCCCACAGAGGGAGGCATGCTTTGCAAAGTAAAACATGGTAACGGTAGTAATTATCGAGGAATGGTTCCTTTCCCCACCTAGCTTCCATGAGGACAGGAGTTTGCAGGGGAGCCAAAAGCTTGGAAATCTGGAAGGTTTGGTGAGGCCACAAGGTCCACATGAGATACGGTTTAGACCAGGCTGGACCCTCCATAAGGTACCCGACAGAGGTGGGGCTTGGAGGCTAGAATCCAGGCATCCCCACTGACAAGCGATGCGTCCTGGCTTGGCCTCATCTTCTACTAATTTCCACACAGATGCTGTCTGAGCTAGTACGTGTTCTGGGAGATGAGGTTTCCTGGACATCGTTGCTGGTGGGGGATGGTGGGTGGAAGGTGGAAGAAAGAGACAGCAGACTGGAGGAATTCCGAGCAATGGAAGGGCAGGCAGAGGGATGACAGATCAAGGCATCTGTGGGCCTGGAGAGGGTGGTGGTCTGGTTCTCAGGACTCTGCATGTGGCTGTGAAGGGTCCTGGGGAGGAGCCAGTAGCCACAATATACCAGAAAGCTCGATGGTCAGGCAGCCCAAGCACAGGCAAATCTATCACCTCCTTTTTTTTTTTTTTTAAGTTTATTTATTTATTTTGAGAGAGAGGAGGGGGAGAGAGAGAGCATGAGTAGGGTAGGGGCAGAGAGAGAAGGAGAAAGAACCCGAGGAGGGGCTCCAGCTCACAAACCATGAGATCATCACCTGAGCCGAGATCAAGAGTCGGACACTTAACTGACGGAGCCATCCAGGCGCCCCGTATGTTACCTCCTTTTAAAAACCAATGGTCTTAGCTACATTTTCTAAAAAGACCAGAAAGAAGTATGACAAATGATTAATAGTGATTTTCTTTATGGAAAAGGAATTGGGGGTGTTTTCTCCCTGTATTTTTTCTGGTTTCTAGATCTTCCCTAATGAGCAAGGATTTTTTTTTTTTTTTTTTTTTAAGTGGGAGAGCATATCAAATTTGGGAAAAACAAAAGCGGGATGCTGGTCTAGGCTTGGAATGGATTGAGTCCCCGCCTCCATGGCCCCTTGCTGCTGGTGCCCCCTGTCCCGCCATATACTCAGCCCCCCGCCCAGATCACATGCCTGATGGATTCCTTGCTACCTCTTTGGGAAGCAGATCCCACATGGCCAGCTCTGTCCCTCTAGCTGAGCTCAAGTAGCAAGAGAAGCCCAGGGGAGACCTTGTGCAGCTCCCACTTAGAAAGTGAAAGGGGGTGAGAGTGGCCAGATAAATACTCTCAGGGCACCCTGGAGAGGTGAGCGCACAAAGGGGACAGCCTGAGAGGTTTGCTTTGGCAGCTTGCCCCCCACCTGGGCTTAGCACAATCTTGCACAGAACTTGGTGTTCCAGAATGGGTTTCCGGAAGGAGTTGCGGGGAGGGCACTTGCTTGGCCTGTGGGTGCCCAGTCGCTGCCTGGTCTGGGGCAAGGCCCGTGACCCCCCCCACCGCCCATCCGGGGTTGCCAATGAACTCAGAGAGGGGTGGAGAATCCAACTCCTGAGCCAACGATAACCATCTGACTTCCCACCCCCTTGAGAGAAAGTGCTTCTGCCTGTGCCGGCTAAAATACACCTGCTTTAGGGGTGGCTCAGTCGGTTGAGCATCCGACTTCAGCTCAGGTCATGATCTCCTGGTTCATGAACTCAAGCCCCACACTGGGCTCACTGCTGTCAACGCAGAGCCTGCTTTGGATCCTCTGACTCCCTCTCTCTCTGGCCCTCCCCCACTCATGCTCTCCCTCTCAAAAATAAAAATTAAAGCAACACAAAAAAAAGACACCTGCTTTAGCGAGTGCTGCAAATCGGCATCCACGGGGCTTAACTCTCCCTGGAATAAAGGAAGTGACCGATCACAAGGAACCTTATCAGAAAACCATACAGAGAGATGGGAATAGACCTTGGACCCTGCCCTGGGACCTCCACCATGGCACCAAGTCATCAGGGCCCTTGTCTGCCGGCCTTGAACTCTGGGCTAAGATGCCTTTTGCTGTCCCTTCTGTCCGAGAGGACATAGAAGCACCGGTAAGAGATGTTTGCCCCTTTCAGCAAGACTGACGTATGAAAATCTAAACAGAAGAGATAAATTAGAGGACTGTTTATTTTACAAAATAACCAAACTATAAGATTATTTTAAGTGGTGAGTCACCCCAAGATAGTGTAAAATCTGATTTGCTTTCAATCAAAAAAGTGATGTGATATGGGGCGCCTGGGTGGCTTAGTCAGTTGAGCGTCCAACTTCTGCTCAGGTCATGATCTCGCGGTTTGTGAGTTCGAGCCCCGCGTCGGGCTCTGTGCTGACAGCTCGGAGCCCGGATGGAGCCTGCTTCGGATTCTGTGTCTCCCTCTCTCTCTGCCCCTCCCCCACTCATGCTCTGTCTCTCTCTCTCTCTCTCTCTCTCTCTCAAAAATAAATAAACATAAAAAAAATGATGTGATATCGAAAGCTATCAAACATCGGAAAGAGCGATATACTTAGAGCCACATGCCCACGCCTAATCACAGAAGGTCAGAGGAAACGGGGGGCAGGGGGTGTCCTTGGGTTTTCAAGCAGACCCAGCCTTTGGTGACATGTGGTGGGGCTATGCGGTCTGCGCGCGCAGGGCCCTTAGCTGGCCAAGCTGAGGGCTGGGCCCTCGCCCTGGGGCCCTGCAATCCATGGGATGATAGAAATCAACCCCTGAGGACGCGAGTTAGCTGCATCTCCGCTGTTTGCACAGCTTTGGAGCCCACAAAGGGCCTCACAGGATAGCCTGCCACCACCCCCCACCCTGCCTATGACAGCCAGCACCCTGGTGGGCCTGTGGCCACCTAGGACAGGCCCCACCACCCTAGCTGAGCTCCATGAACTGTTCCAAGGGCCTTGTCCAGACTGAACCAGGCCCCTTCTGAGCTGGGACAAGTTAACCATTGACAGTGTTGGGGGTGGAGGAGTGGAGGGGACTTGAGGAAGTGAGTCAGCTTCTATGCTTGAAGACAAAACCCAGAACCCCCCAGCCCCTATCCCTCTGCAGGGCCCCTGATGCCATTTGTGCACTCTGGGTAAGACTGGGCTACCCTGGATAGGAACAGAGAGATGTTCCTACCAGACGGCCAGAAACATCCTCCAGGCTGGTGGGGGGGTGGGGGGGTGGGTAGGCTCCAGCTTAGTAAGAGTTAATACAGAACTGCTCTGGAGGGAAACTTTCCCAGAAAGAGCTCTGCTGGAGGCCTGGATTAACTCCAAGAGCCAGTGGGATGAGTCTCGAGTGCTGCCTGCCCACCTAGGGGAGAGATGGGAACCAGCCCGCCTGGGTTCCCCCTCCCAGTTAGTCTTGTCAGCCATGGAAGTGGAACGGAGTGCCCTGACTGGGCTCTGTGCCTTGGTTTCCCCACCCCCTCACCCTCTGCCTGTACCTGTAATCCTGGCTGCTCCGGGCTGGAGGTGAGACCTTCCTTAGAGAAGGAGCTGAGCGTGGCAGCTGCCCGGGAGGGAGACTGGAGGAGGTAGGGGTGCCTCCAGGGTGCCGCGCCAGGCAAGGCTCAGGCCAGGAGAGCTGGGTAGGAGCAGCTGGATGGCAGGTGCAAGAGAAACAGGTGCAGGAGCGGGTACCTGCTCCGCTGCGGCTCCAGGAGTCAAGGTGAACCTGAAACCCAGCCCCTCCCGGCTAAGTAAACAGAAGCAGAGGCCGGATCAGGCTGATGAATATTCATTACCCCAGAAATCCAATCCCAGTGCCCCTGCACCCACCCAGAAGTCAGGGTCCTCCGGGGATCGCCTAGGCAGGAAGAGGAAACCCCAAGGGAAGTCTGGGGCAGGAGGAACAAGGGAGCCTCTCTCCTCAGTTTCCCCACCCTCGTGGGCCTGGCTGCACCCCCCAGCTGTAGCCAAGGTCACCCTCACCCATTTCATGCCCCAAAGAGGGTCGGACCCTCTCCATCATGGACCACATCTGGACGTGGCGCCAGGCACAACCGGGAAAGGGTTAAGCGCCGCCGTTGTTCCCCGTTGGCCGGGTGGGACGTGGGACGGGGTGCACCCTAGCTCCTTTGAACTCGGAGTCGAAACCAGTCCCTGGTTAAACTGGTTGGCAGACCGGTTCCCAGGCTGTCCGCTCCACCCCAAAGCTCAATGCTCCTCAGGCGGGCACTGGGTGGGGGGCTGCGGTTCCCTCTTTACCTGAAGGGCCCCTCCTCAGGGTGGGGGGTGGTCCCTGGCCCCACCTTGGGCCAGGCTCTCCAGACCCACCCACCCTCAGACATGTCCATCACTTAGAGGTAGGCTTCAGGGGCTGTGAAATCAGATGCCAAGTTCCACGTGCGTGGGCGGAGGGGCATTTGTTTTTCTGATACTGGATCATGCTCCTACTGTACTCTGCAAAGTACCACTTCATGCCCCTTCCCCCAAACTTCCAGGGGTCCATTGCACGGGCCTTTGGTGGATGTTATAAAGGGGGGAACACCTGGGGCCAGCTTTCTGGGAAGGAGGAGAGATGGGGCTGTGGCAAGGCCGGAAGAGAGGGAAAGGCGAGAAGGCAGAGCGTGCTCGGGCAGGGGGCGACATCCTCACGGATCCCCTCACTGACCCCCCCCCCCCTCCTGCAAACCTGCATTAGCCAAGGTGGTGCACAGCGTTCACCCAGGGCTGCTTTCGCATCAGGCTCCGAGCCTTGGAGCAGGTTATTTTGCCGCCCCCCTCAGGTGGCCCGTCTGTGCTGGCATTCTCTCCCCTAGGACAGGCATCGCTGGAGAGTGAGGAACACCCCCTGTGTGTTCGGTGTCCCTGCAGCTGTGTGTCCCAGTGCGGCCTGGCTTAGATGCCCAATTCACCCACCCAGCTCCTTCCTCCAGGGTCTGAGTGTGTGCCAGGCTCTGAGCCAACTACTGGGTAGAGAAAAGGCAGACGATCCCCCTTTCCTTGGGCTCCTAATCCCTTCAACCAACCCCCAAACTAACCACCTCTCACATCTGCCCTACCATTTCCAACCCTGTTTCTACTTGGTTCAACTTCTCATGGCCTTGTGAGTTCATATTCTCCTCCTTCCTCAACAGCCCCCCTACCTCTAGGCCTCAAGTGGACAGTCCTTCAAAGGCCCCCCTTGGCCCATAGTGGAACCCACTTGGCCCGGCCCTCTTAGGATGGGCCTCTGCAGCTTCCTCTCCCAACGTGCCATAAATCCTCTCACTAGTCCCTTTCTCTGCCTACCTTCCTGGCCAAAGAAGCTGGGATTAGGAGTGCATGCTGTGTTCCTGCTCGGGAATGACCTCCTGTGTAAACTAAGACAAACCTGGGGGGCCTGGGGGGCTCAGTCTGTTTGTTAAGTGCTGACTTCAGCTCAGGTCATGATCCTGCAGTTCGTGAGTGTGAGCCCTGTGCTGGGCTCTGTGCTGATGGCTCAGAGCCTGGAGCCTGCTTTGGATTCTGTGTCTCCGTCTCTCTCTGCCCCTCCCCTGCTTGTGCTCTGTCTCTATCTCTCCAAAAAAATGAATAAATGTTTAAAAAAAATGTTTAAACCAAGACAAACCCCTATTCATCCCTCAAGGCCTGAATTAATTAGTATACCTCCTATGCCACCAGGAACTTTTTTATTCCTTCAGAGTTTGCTCATATGCTATTTAACATGATATATACCATGACTGATCATATGGGTGTATGTACACACACATATATATATATAGTATTGTAATGATCTATTCGTGTATTTGGCTCCCTTAGAGAATTTTATCTCCTTGAACCAAGAATTATCTGCCACAGATTCAGACCTGACATAGTAGGGACTTAATACAAGCTTTAAAACGCAAATGAGAAATAGAAGTCTTGTCTTTACCCTAAGAAATTCTTAATCTAGCTTGTTTGCCTTTTTCCCACAGTCCCTAGGTCAGGCAAATGTGAGAGAAAGCCCATGTGATTTCAGCTACAGCAGGCTTGCTGTTAATTATCATCTTCCCAGGGGTTTATGTGAACTCAGGATATTATTTTGCAAGGTCCGCCTGCCTCTAGTAAGAAGTCTACTTCTTGGGGTGCTGGCTGGCTTGGTCGGTGGAGTGTGCGACTCTTGATCTCGGGGTTGTGGGCTTGAGCCCCACACTGGGTGTGGAGATTACTTGAAAATAAAATCTTATAAGGGCACCTGGATGGCTCAGTCAGTTGAGCATCTGACTCTTGATTTGGGCTCAGGTCATGATCCCAGAGTCATGGGATCAAGCCCAGAGTCAGGCTCCACACTTGGCATGGAGCCTGCTTGAGATTCTCTCTCACTCCCTCTGCTCCTCTCCCCCACTCACGTGTGCTCTCTAAAATAAATAAAATGAAAAAATAAAAATCTTATTTTTTAATTTTTTAAAAACATTTTTTAATGTTTATTTTTTTGAGAGAGAGAGAGAGAGAGAGACAGAGCATGAGCGGAGAAGGGGCAGAGAGAGAGACACACACACAGAATCCGAAGCAGGCTCCAGGCTCTAAGCTATCAGCACAGAGCCTGACGCGGGGCTTGAACTCAAAAACCATGAGATCGTGACCTGAGCCGAAGTTGGACGCTTAACCGACTGAGCCGCCCAGGAGCCCCTAAAAATACAAATCTTTAAAAAAATAATATAGCTGTCCCAGGAAGGTGCCCACAGCTTTCTAGATCCATCACTTTCTCTGAAAGCCCCATCTCTTTGAGAATGGACATCCCATCTAGAAGAGAACAGAAGAGGCTAAACCCTCATCCCAGCTCAAGTGTTGGGAAGACACTGGAGGGTCAATGAGATGGTCACTACCTGGGGTACAGCAACCAAGGGTCAGGGCACCATTTCCATCTTTATTAGAAGGGGCTCCTCCTGGAAGCACTCCTGCCCACACTCCCTGACTCCAAACTCCAGACCTTTCTGATGCCTGGGACCTGGGGAGGGTGGGTGCAGAATCCTGTTCTCTGATTCCCACACTGCAGAAGGAGCCCGAATGAGAACTGCAGTGGGCAGGATTCGGTGGATGCCCACCTGTGGCCGGCCCCTGGAGAACACCACCAGAACCAGGTGTGGGCCGTGGAGTCTCTGGCCCACCCTCCAGACAGGGACCAGCTTGGGAAATCAGGCCCCACCCTTGGCCTTTAGGAGATTTATTTCTGGGAGGAGCTGGGCTGGGAGGGGAGTTTGAGATAAGGCTATAAACTATGAATATTTTCTAAACAGGCCACTTTATTGCTTTATGGTGTTTTTTTTTTTTTTAACCTTTAAATGCACCTCCCTAAAACCAAGTTCAAGTATGATATTCCATATACAAACATGCAACGTGCACATTTTCAGAAATTTTCCCTTGTTGAGTGAAGGAAGTAAAAGACACCTAGGGAGTCCCAAGGATCTTGGGGCCCTATTGTGGCACGAAGACACAGGGACCATTGGGTTACAGCTGCAAGCAGTTCAGGGGGCCTGATTCTAAGTCCTGAGCTGTGGAAGGAGAGATGACGAAAAGAGCTGGAGAACGTGTAACCCTCCCCACTCCAGACCAAGTGACCCCAGTCCCTACTCATTACTAAATGGCTGCCTGCACATGTCACACCTCTTATTCCTTTCTTTACAAGCAGCCAATAAGCACCTGACTTCAATGTCAGGTGTCATGAAGCTGGGGTTACCCAGATGAACAAGCCTGTCCTCGCTGCCCACAAGGTGCTCACAGATGAGGTACGGAGGCAAACTAAAGAAAAACTAGTCTGCGGGGCTTTTAGCCCAGCAGGCAGACACACACACACACACACACACACACACACACAGCATGGCTGTGAGCAAACACACAGAAAACACGGACCATATAGTAATAAACATAGGGTGGATAAAAGAAATGGATTATTTGAATGTCAAGGGTAAGCCTTCTTTTTATGGCTATTGCAGGAAGATAAGTAATAGGTGTTCTTGCCCAGAATGAGGTGTGGTAAGAAGGAACTTTGGAAAGGGGTAGGGACTGCAAGGGTGGGGGTTCCAAGCTTCTGGCACAACAACTGGGGGAAAAGATGGGAATCAGGCCAAAGGGGAGGGAGAAAGAGACCCGGGGCTGGGATGGCCAAGCAGAGTGAATGGGGTAGGCAGGGCCTCGGGAGAAGCCACATCCCACGGAGAACAAGAATGCAGGCTGGGGAGCCAGACAGGCCTGGGTTTGAATCGCAGCCCCACCAACTACCAGCTGTGTGAACTTGGACAAGTTACTTAACTAAGCAAGATCTGGCTAATAATAGTACCCCCATTATAAGGTTGTTGGAAGGATCAAGTCAGATAAAGGCTTGTAAAACATCTATACTGTCACGTGGCACACGGTTATCACTTAATAAGAAAGCTAACAACAACAACAAAAGATAGTCAAGCAGCCTGCCTGCAGGCCGCCCCGGGGCTCCGTGCTTTCCTGTCCAAAGCTGGCACAGGCCTGCTATGCCCTTCTCCACCTCCCCAGTGTCCCATCTGCTAAATCCTCAGAGGATCATGAGAATCACAGTGAGGCATCCCACATGCCACCTTCCGACCGCTGGCAGACCCCCAGGACCCGATGCCCCGGATGCCAGACCACATATGTGCTCCTCTGCCCATAGGCCCCGAGGTTCTCTGTGGCCTTTGGAAAAGGACAAACACTGCAGAATGCCGCCCCAAACCCACACTCCTGTGCTGTCTAGGGCAGCCACCCTGAGCTGAGGCCAGCGGCCGGGCAGAACTATTCTCAAACATCCTTCTGTTCCACATGAGTCACCCCGGGGAGCTGTGGGTGGGGTGAAATGCTGGTGGTCTCTGCCTCCACCAACTCACCCTGTCCTGCTGTGCCCCACCTGTTGGTTCAAGGAGGAGAGATGCACCTTGAGGGTGGGGCAGGGCCATGCTTCTTGGGGTGTCCCAGGGAGCCAGGAACACATAGTTGGAACCCAGTAAGTGTTTGTTTAATCATGGGGGGGAGTCCCAGCAATTCTTAACAGCCTGAGTCAGGACTCTGAGATGGGAGCCAAATTCCCATGAGAGAGCCCTGAAGAGGCCCTTAGTTCTGCCCAATGAGCTATATCCAGGGAAATCTTTCAATCCATGTTGGAATAATGATGATTAGGGGCACCTGGGTGGCTCAGTTGGTTACGTGTCCAACTTCGGCTCAGGGCATGACCTCCTGGTTCCTGAGTTCGAGCCCCTCATCAGGCTCTGTGTTGACAGTGCAAAGCCTGCTTGGGATTCTCTCTGTGTCCCCCTCTCTCTCCCCCTCCCCTGCTCTCTCTCTTTCTCTCACAAATAAACAAATAACTTAAAAAATTTTGTTTAAATTAATGACGATTAATGTTTCACACACACACGGTCTTCAAAGCATGAGAGATATATTAAAGCATGTTGTAAAATGCAAAGTGTTATATACGTCTAGCATGTTTATTTATGTAAGCCTGTAAACAGAAATACCAAGATAGTCAAGATAGGTGCTAGCTCCATGTTAAGGAAACTGGCTGGCAGAGAGGTTATGGAAATAGTCCAAGATCTCCCTGGATGGAAATCTAGATCTTCTTGTTGCTATAGCACACCACACAGTTCAAGAACAAATTTTTCTGAGCCCCAAGTGCTGTGCTGGGGCAGAAACGGGGTGGGGTGGGGGTGGTCCTTTCCAAAGAACCAGCCAGAGCCTCCTGGAGGAGTTAACATCCTGGAAGGGGAGGGGCCCCAAATGGCACACCCAGCCCTGTGAGGTCCCTGGTAATCTATCCTGGGCCCACCCAGTCTCTTCCTCACTCTACCCACCTCTTGCCCAATCTCATGCCTTCCCTCAGCCTCAGCCAGCATGTGAACTTCAGATCAGTCAGCTTGTGGCTCTCCAAAGCTGCACCCTTAGCCCCAGGGCTCCCCCTGAACTCCAAAGCTATAGACCCAAGTGTCTCTTGCACACTTTTTTTACATGGGGGCCTCCCAGCACCACTAACCTGGTAAGTTCAAAGCCAAGAACCCCGCCTCCCCAATACCTGGTCAGCATCCTGCATCCCTGTCTCAGTTGGTGGCACTCCTAATCCAGCCACTTTACATGTCATCCTTGCTGTCTATCGCCCCCATCCACACACCCACTTGATGGCCAAGTTCTGTCCATTTCCCTCCAAAACATCTCTCAAAGCCAGCCCTTCCCCTCCTCCTCATGCCTTGTCCCAGGTCACTGACCTCTGCATGATAACTTCCAGATAGTCTCCCTGTCTCCAGCCTTATCTCCCACGAAACCATCCTCCTTGCAGTTGATTTGAACAGGTCCCTCCCTGCTTCAAAACCCTTCAAACCCTCCAGTGGCTCCTCTCTGTCAGCGGAGGTAAAGTCCAAGTTCCCTAATGAGGCTCCTCCCTATGATATGACCTTTCCACTTTTACGGCTCTTCTCTGGCCACTCCTTGCCACAAACCTTTTACTGCACAGAGGCTGGCCTGCCTTCCCGGCCGCCTTCATGAGTGTGAGACCTGATGCAGGGCCCCTCATGAAATTCTTCAACTTTTTAACAAGGGGCCCTACCTTTTCATTTTGCCCTGGACCCCACCAATTATGTTGCCAGTCCTGCCTGCCTGTTGTTCCTTGCACCCCTCTTGCAGTTTGTGGCCTCCATAGCTTTGTCTGGACGGTCTCCTCCACCCAGAACACCTCTCCCCACAGGCCCCTCTTTGTGTAGCCCTTCCTTTAAGATTCAGTTGAGGTGTTCTCTTTGGAATGCCAACCTTGACCCTCCTTCCACCCCTTTCCTGTCCTAATCACACAACACATAGCGGTGCTCAACACATGTCTATCAGATAAATTGAATGGGAAGGTAAAGTGTGACAAGTGCCGCAAGTGTGCGACGAGCAGTAAAGCCAGGCAAGGCAGGAAGAAGGCATTTCTAACGGCTTACAAGGCTCCAGGGTCGGCGCTAGGACCCTGTCTGCAAGCACAGTAATGCCTGCACCGTAAGCCCGGCCCCCACCTGGCCGGAAGCTGCCCGGACCAACTCTCCGGCGCCGTCTGCCGTGATCTCGCAGCCCCTGCAGCCTTTTCTCGGCGTCCCCGCCCTTCTCCAGCTCTGAGCCCGCCTCGCGTCTCCCATTGGCTGTCTTCGGTTCTCCCGCCCCTCCCGGGCTCAGCCATTCGGAGCCCCGAGGTGGGTGGGGCTTGTGGCCAGGGGTGGAGCGCGCGCCCCGATTGGCTCGGAGGAAGATGGCGACGTGGCCCGAGGAGGTCCGACCGTGCCAAAACTGAGGCTCGGCCAGGCCTGCGCTGGATTGGTTGTAGGTGGGGCTGACTTGGGTCGTCGGCCGGAAGCGGAAGTGGAGGAAAGATGCAGGTGTGGAGACAGGAGCTGGGGGAATGGGGCACTGGTCCGTCACCCCTGGACTGAGCTCAACCCGTCGGTCCCAGACCCGCTTCTCCGGCCTCCCTCCCGGGTTCGGCCCTCCCCGGCCCAACATTCTGGCCCCTCAAGGTGGCGGTTGGGCCCCGGAAATAAGCGCGCGGGTGGCACGCCCCCTCCCCGCGCTCAAGCCCCGTTTCTCGCTGTGTTTCCCGCCAGGACCATCAGCACGTGCCCATCGACATCCAGACCAGCAAGCTGCTCGGTAGGAGGGGACGCCCCGCGCAACCGCTGTCAGGGGGAAGCCCGGCCCATTGCCTCCTGTTGCCAACAGCTGGGAGCCGTGACGCCCCAAGGCCCCTGACCACTCGCCCTGTTCAATGCCCTCTGCGGTGGCTACCTGCCGGCGCTAGGAAGAGTGGGAAGGAACCATTCTTAGTCTGTACTTGACCTGCGTCTTCTACTAACACGTCATTCCTAACACGTGTTGTTAAGTCATTCAGGCATCAAGAGAGTAGTGGCTTACTTTAAAGACGGTCAGCTACTAAGCAGTAGATCTGAAATTGGAACTTAAGTTTGTCAGCCCCCAGGGTCGATGCTTTTTGTATGAAAAAAAAAACAAACTTACTTTCCTTTCGTTTTAATTCTTTTTTTAAATTTTTAATTATTTTTGAAGGAGAGAGAGACAGCATGAGCGGGGCGGGAGAGCAGAGAGAGAGAGAGAGGGAGACACAGAATTCGAAGCAGGCTCCAGGCTCTGGGCTGTCAGCACAGAGACTGATGTGGGGCTTGAACTCACGAACTGTGAGATCATGACCTGAGCCGAAGTCGGATGCTTAACCGACTGAGCCACCCAGGCACCCCTACCTTCCTTTCATTTTAAAAGCTTCCATCTCCCCTTGATTTTAGGAGGAAGAGAGACAGAGATCCAATTGGGAATAAAGACCTTTTAGTGGCCAGGCCATCTCCCTGCTGCCAGTATCTGATCTCTATACCTCCTCAGTTCAGAGCCAGGCAAGGATCTCTTCATTATGACTTTTCCAGGGCGAGTGCACAGCTCCTGGATTTTAAAATGCTCATTGGATGAATTGATTTGATGCTAGTTTAGTCATTAAGATGACCTCTGTTTGACTACCTCATCCCCTTCTAGTTCTATGACATCTACAGAATTTTTCTCTCGGAAGATTTTAGAGGAATACAGCAGAAGCAGTGTAAGTGATAGCTAGCGTGGGACCCCAATGTTTGGCTAGTTGGCAGGTGTATTAACAAGGGCAAGGTTCTGGACTCACCACTGTGGACCATTCGGTCAGTCCTGTGCAGTGGCCACTTGATGGAGCTTCTTTAGTGTCCTTTCACATTTGTCCCAGTTCTGCAGCACCTGTGCACTCTTGCTGTATGAGCTTGTCATTGGTCATAGGAAGGACCAATGGAACAGCAACCATTCATTCAGAGTTGGCTCTACCAGGTGCTGTTTTAAGCACTTGACATTGTAAAAATGATTTTTACTAGGATTTATCAAGTCCTTGCCATGTGCTAGGCACGGTGCCCCATGTTTTACTTTCATTCCCTCTTGTGTCCAGTACCGTATTATCCCCATCTTACATGTGGGGAAACCAAGGCACAGAAAGGTTAAGAGATTTGCCTAAGCAAATTGATAATCAGAAGCCAGGACCATGTGATGGCAAAGCCTAGCTCTTAGTGCTCTCCTCCTGAGGAAATGTACACGGCTCTCATCCCCCCACCCGCTCTACTAAAAACACAAATCTGGGCTCAGATTCCAGGAGGTCAGTCATATTGGTATTCTCGTGGTGCCAGGTGTTACCTAGTCTGTAGGACGCTGTAGGTATTAGGGGCTTTGCAGTTGTTCATTCATCCGGTACTTGGCATAATCATCTTGTATTTTCCATTGTCACGGTTAATCCCAGCCCTGAGGAAGTGGAAGTTGAAAAGCATCCTCTGTCAGTAAGAAAGATATAATTACTCATGGAAGCAAAAATATTATGGAGAATTTAGAGCAGTCAAAAGTGGCACTTTGATGTCAGGACTAATTCACAGTTTTTCTTTATCCCTGCACGGAGGCAGTTGCTCTATAAAAGTCACACTGCGATGAAGTCAGGTTGCTGGAGTCTGTTTAACGCCAAGGGTCCCTTTGAGGCTCTCTTTATTCCCATCTTCCCGTGATCCCCCACACCTTAACCAATATGAACACAACTTTTAGCCAGTGTCTTAGCGTATTTCACTTGAATTAGTGACGGCGTTTTGGCTGTCATGAGTGGGAATGCTATGATTTGAGTGTTTCTCACATAGACTGGCTGGTCGACAGACGACACTGCAATCTGAAATGGCAGAGTCTGGTGTTGACCATCCGAGAGAAGATCAATGCTGCCATCCAGGACATGCCAGAGAGCGAGGAGATCGCCCAGCTGCTCTCTGGATCCTGTGAGTGATTTGGGACTACATTACTGGAGCCCCGTCTTTCCTGGAGCACTGTATATCAGCCAACCTCCTCCCTTATTGTTTAGCTTTAGGACTAATCCCTAGAGGAAGATTTATTTGGGGGGGGGGGGGTACATGCTAGTTTCTTCCAACACACAATGGTGAAGGGGAAAGCTATGCACGCTAAGATTCTCAGCACATTCATCAGTCAGCCATGTGCCCAGCATAGGTGGGCAAGATACTATAATTCCCAGAGTCTTTGCTCTTCCTTGCTGTCTAGACATTCACTACTTCCACTGCCTAAGGATCGTGGACCTTCTCAAAGGCACCGAAGCCTCCACAAAAAATATTTTTGGCCGGTACTCTTCACAGCGAATGAAGGCAAGTGTGGCTGAAGCCGCTTAATGTGCAGCCAGACCCATCCGGTCTACAGGGTCAGAGCCTCTGGTCTCGCTGAGGGTCCGGTGGAGATGCCTACATAACATATTTCCTGAGCTTTCTGTCCATCCCCAAAGTTTATACCAAAAGTAGATCCTACCCCTGGGTTTCCATTTTCAGGCCTGCTGCTTTGGGGAATGCTCATTGGCACCACGTTGTTAAAATGAAGTGGGTGGTCCAGCCAGCGTTACGTAGAAAGGCAAGGGGTTTGCATCTGATGTGATGTGAAGGCTGGGGGAGCTTCCCCTGTGTGCGGCTTGAGCTGAGATGTGGCTGCCCGAGTGCTATTCCGGCTCACTTCCTATTTCCGTTCTTACCCAGGATTGGCAGGAGATCGTAGCCCTGTATGAGAAGGACAACATCTATCTAGGTAAAGTGGCCCAGCCTGGGAAGCTGGAGTCCAGGGGCAGCCCACTCCCAGAGTTCTGGGACACTAGGCTTCCAGGAGGCACAGTCCGTGTGGGGAATGAGGCTGGGGTGTGAGTGTTTGCCAGGTGGGCCAAGAAATTCCCCAAAGAGTGTTGGGAGAAAGTGGAAGATCAGGCAAGTAGGGGGCTTTGCCAGGCCTGACCAGGGAAGTATGTATAGACCCAACACCACTGACCTCTTGGTGACCACCTCCCCCCTCTTCTCCACTGGGCAGAGGAAGCATGGGTCATCGGGAGGCCATATTGGATGCCTGAGAGTAATTACAGGGCCGATTGTACTTCGGGGTATGTTTCCCCCAAGTATTAATAATAATAATAGCTGATGCTTGCTGAGTATCTACTAAATGCCAGGAATCGTACTCCTGTTTCATATGGATTCTGTTAGTCCTCGTGGTAAATATTTTGGCCCCTATTTTACAGAGGAGGACTGGATTGGAGAGGATAAGGTGGCTGTGTGAGGTTCCACGGCTGGGAAGGGGAGGAATGGGGTGGGCGGTGGGGGGAGCCAGGCCGTGCTCTCTGCTGCCAGGCCTCGGTGTATTTGTGCGTGTCCCAGGGGCATGCTTGCCTTGTGGTGTGGGCGTCTGGGGTGAATTTCCTGGGCCCTTCGCAGTGGAACTCTCTAGCCTCCTGGTTCGGAATGTCAACTACGAGATCCCTTCGCTGAAGAAGCAGATCGCCAAATGCCAGCAGCTGCAGCAAGAATATAGTCGCAAGGAGGAGGAGGGCCAGGCAGGGGCCACCGAGATGCGAGAGCAGTTCTACCACTCATGCAAGCAGTACGGCATCACGGTGAGCAGGAGGGCTCCTGGGGCCTCTTGGCCTGAGCCCAGCTCCTTGGCTTCTGGGAAAGGTTCCCTTCTCGGCCCGGTTGCACCCTTCTTGGGCCAGTGTCTCACCCATCTCCAGTCTCCGGGCATTTTCTTTAACCCACTGGGCTCCGCTTCCCACCACTCCTGTCTTAGCCTCCCTCGTCCATCCTCTTTAGGGAGACAACGTCCGGAGAGAACTGCTGGCCCTGGTGAAGGACCTGCCGAGTCAGCTGGCTGAGATCGGGGCCGGGGCCCAGTCTCTGGGCGAAGCCATTGACCTCTACCAGGCCTGTGTGGGGTTTGTGTGTGAAAGGTAAAGGACCTCTTTCTCTCCAGCAGCGGGGACAGTTGACCTATTTTTCCTGCTGTCCTCTCTTCTCTGCTTGTGTTTTCGGACATGACGTTTGAGTTTAATTTTACATACGTGAACCTGTGGAAGCCTTGCCCATCTGGCCGCAGGGCTCAAGGTGGCGCCCGGTGGGGGCTCTGTGAGTGGGCAGTGGGAGGGTCAGTCTGGTGCTCCGTTGCAGCCCCACAGAGCAGGTGCTGCCGATGCTGCGATTCGTGCAGAGGCGGGGAAACGCCACGGTGTACGAATGGAGGACGGGGACCGAGCCCTCTGTGGTAGAGCGGCCGCACCTCGAGGAGCCTCCTGAGCCGGTGGAAGAAGACGCGGTAAGATGATAAGCGAAGTGAGAGCTGCTTCCTCACCCCCCCACACAGCTCCACCCCTCCCCACCCCACCCTGACTGAGTTCAGAGTCTCAGAAGGAAAAAAAGAAGAGACTATACATAGAAGGGTCCAGGGGGGCCCTGTTCCTTTAATTTTCTGGCCTCCTTGAGGCCAGAGTGTAGATGAGCACTGAAGAGGCTCAGTGAGCCTGTTGGCTTTAATCTAGGAATCCTTCGGCCCCGTGAACTCTGAAGTCGGGGCGGTCCTTTGGGGAGCGCGGAGGCCATTGCACTTGAACAGTGTGCCAGTGCCCCTTCCAGGGGCAGCTGAGGCCCCTGGGGAAGGCCCCTTTGCTTTCACCCACTTTCTTTGAGCTAACACTTTTTTCCCCTTCTAGATTGACTGGGGTGACTTTGGGGTGGAGATGGCTTCTGAAGGGACGGACTCTGGCATCTCTGCCCAGGCTGCCGAAATTGACTGGGGCATCTCCCTGGAATCGGACTCGAAGGTTAGGACGCTCTCACAGTCCATCCCTCTGAGAACTTTTCTGTGATCACTGCTTTGGTGATAAAAGAAGCGTTGTCTGTCTCTAAAGGCATTTCTTAAAGTCCCTAGCTTTCAGACCAGATTGGCAGGGGGAGGCAGTTTCCACAGTGACATATCCCAGGTTTGACATTTTTCTCCTGGCATTTGGGGCAAGGTGTCAGGTACAGGCAGGTGGTAATTCTAAGCAGGGATGAGAGTGGCAGCATACATGGGCCCCCTGCCATCTTTACCACCTATGTCAGGGCTGTAAGTCCTTCGTACAGTTGAAATGTGTAGGCCTTGGACTTATCAAGGGCTTTGGTTTATTCCGGCTCCCTTTGCTGGGGAAGATTCTTGCAACCCTGCCAGGGTTCTTTGCTTTCTACCTAGGAAACTGGGGGCGATGGGATAGACTGGGGAGACGATGCCGCTTTGCAGATCACAGTGCTAGAAGCTGGAACCCAGGGTAAGTGCAGCCCTCCCTGTAGCCCTGGCAGAAGTGAGTGCTCAAAAGCCAGCCACCCTGCCCCCCCCCCCCCCAAACGTGTCTCTAGAAACAAAGAAGAAATGCACTTGCCAAGATTGGGCTTCTCACACATTTAACTGTTTTCTCAAAATCTTGATGATGACGTGAGTGTGGAGGAACATTATAAGTCTGGAAGCTCTCAACTTTTGAGATCCCAAATATGGGTCACCTTTCCTGGTGGGAGGTTCCTGGAGGGCTGCTGGACTTGGAGGTGTGACCTGACCCCCTGCCCACTGCTGGAGAGGATGCAGCAGCGATCTGAGCCGCTAGAGGGCGGTGCAGGATGAAACTTCGCGGCCTACCAGAGCAGAGGAGGCCTTTCCTAGCCCTGAACCCAGCTCTGCGGGGGGGCACCCCCCCCCCCTCCCGCCCCGTTGTCACAGACTGGCGGCCTGTAGTAGTGACTGGTAGTAGTGTCCGGTTAGGGAAAGGGTAACCCTATCCTCCTGGGATGAGATCGATAGTAGCTTTAGGGCAATGGGTTTGTGTCCATATTAATCCACCAGAACCTCTCGAACTTGAGGGTCTTTTTCTGTGGTCCTCAGCAACTTTATCACTTCTCTGTCTCTCCTCCTGGCAGCTCCAGAAGGTGTTGCTAAGGGCCCAGATGCCCTGACACTTCTTGAATACCCTGAGACCCGGAATCAGTTCATTGATGAGCTCATGGAGGTACCTTCGTCCTCTGGGAGGACGCTTCCTCTTTGTATTAATCTCCGCCTGTTGCCTTCCCAGTGGACTGCTGGCTGGTGAGGTCCTCGTCAAAGTTCTTAGTCCCCACCTATTCCCTTTTCTTTCTGCCCAGAGAGGCCCCTCTTAGCCTCCAGGACAGAGAAGGACAAAGGGATCAAGTTTCTAAGGTAGAATAAGAGTGACAAGACATGCGGCTGGTTCCCAGATTCTTCCCAGCCTTTTCTTAATCCAGGGCTTCTCAGATGTGGATTCCTGTTCCCTGAATTTCATTCCTCACAGAGAGAAAATACCTTCACTGGGGCAGAGAGAACCCGTTGAATCTGTGTGTCCTTATTATCCATACACTGGGAGGAAGGAGAGGTGTCCAGGGCTTGAGAGGGCCTGAGATAGGAGTAGGGGACAGAAGAATGACAGTGAGAGGCTGCCTCAAGGTCTCACATTATAAATCTTTTTTTTTTTTTTAATATTTTTTTATTTTTGAGAAAGAGAGAGAGAGTGTGAGCCGGGGAGGGACAGAGAGAAGAGAGAGACACAGAATCCGAAGCAGGCTCCAGGCTCTGAGCTGTCAGCACAGAGCTGGACATGGGGCTCGAACTCAGGCACCGTGAGATCCTGACCTGGCCGAAGTTGGACACTTAACTGACTGAGCCACCCAGGCGCCCCATCAAGCTCTCACATTATAGTTGCTAAGTTTTTAGCAGTAAAAGTATTCAGAGGAAATAACACCTTCTCACCCAGAGTCCAACCCTCACGTCTCATTCTTGCGTTTTGAGCATCTGAGAACGTCTGAGTTCTCTTCTTGGTTTCAACCAGATCCTCTTCTGCCCTCAGCTCGAGATCTTCTTGACCCAGAGAGCCGTGGAGATGAGCGAGGAGGCAGACATCTTGTCCGTGAGCCAGTTCCAGCTGGCTCCCGCCATCCTGCAGGGCCAGACCAAAGCAAAGATGGTTACCATGGTGTCGGCGCTGCAGGATCTGATCGGCCGGCTCACCAGTCTTCGAATGCAACACCTGTTTATGATCCTGGCCTCACCAAGGTCTGGTTTCCCCCTTGACGTCGGGCTGTTCCGGAGCGTGATGTGGGGCTCTGCCGTCTTGAGCAGCCCCGACTCCTTGTGTTCCTCTTCTCCATGACCCCCCAGAGCTCTTCTCTGCCTCCCATAGCGGTGCTGTCACGGTTGGGATCAGGGGTTGTCTTGGGGCAAGATGGCTGTGCTTCCCAAGTAGGACAGGGGAGCTGGGAGCACTCTACCTCGCAAAGAAGGAGTTGAAGGGTGTGGAGGCTGAGAGGCCTGCTAGGGATTTGGCTTCCTGAGCCTCACCTTTCCCAGCAGCTGAACGGGGATGCTCGGGGTTGCTCGGCCGCACCCCTTACCTGAATACCCTGCACAGGTATGTGGACCGAGTGACTGAGTTTCTCCAGCAGAAGCTGAAGCAGTCCCAGCTTCTGGCTTTGAAGAAGGAGCTGATGGTGCAGAAGCAGCAGGAAGCGCTTCAGGAGCAGGCGGCCCTGGAGCCCAAGTTGGATCTGCTGCTGGAGAAGACCAAGGAGCTGCAGAAGCTGGTGAGACCGGAAAGGCAGACCTGCCAAGCAGGTGGGGGACTCCCAATTTCTACACAGCAAGGCACCCCTGCCTCTCTGCTTCCCACCCACTTGGTACCTCTGTCTTTCAGATCGAAGCTGACATTTCCAAGAGGTACAGTGGGCGCCCCGTGAACCTGATGGGAACCTATCTGTGACATCCCCCACGTTCTACCTTCCCGGCTTCCCAGCCTTCAGGAAGGGGGGTGCGACAGCCAGGGCTGATGCGGCAGGGCCCTTCCTGGCCAGAGACCAAGTGATTGGAGGATGGAAGGCCGCATGAAGGAGCTGTCACCTAGATGGTGACCTTGACCCTCACTGTATTTTCTGGCAAGAAGCTATCTTGATTGGCCCTGTTGCCTGTCAGCCTGCAACCCCAGTTTCTGGTCCTTCTCATCATCTAGTTGGACTTAATAAAAGAGGAAGAGACTCTTGCTTCACCACTGACAGTTTCTGCTTCTCTGGGCCTTGAGTCAAGGCGGTGCACCTGTTTGCCTGGGGTTCTTGATCGAGTGGGTTCCCTAGGCCATCAGCTGTTCCTGTGGAGTCCTGGGTTAGAGACTCTCCCTCTTTGCCTCTGGTGACAGGGAGGGCCCCCGATGAGCATCTACAAGTGGTTCAGCAAGCTCTGGGGTAGCTGAGTCTGCTGGGCCCCTTTCTCTCCATGGCCAGGCCAGACTGCCCAACTTGGGCCAGAAAGCCAAGGGGAACAGTCGAGTGGCAGCCTTGTTGGAGCCAGCGAAGCTGTATTTTCCTTTTAATCACAGCTCACCTCCAGGCAGGGGGAAAATGCGGTTTGGGGAGGAAGGGTCTGATAAACAAGGTGGAGACAGGAGTTGTCACCTTCACTAGCCGCCTGTCCGCTTCCTGCCCGTAACTGCCCGCACTGTGATTGGGTAGAGCCCACCCCGGGATGGCGCCCCTCTCCCAAGCCACCTACCCATCCCCATTTCCCAGGAAGGGTAGGGGTTGGGGGTGGCCGGCAATTCGATTTTAATTTCATAGCAGAGCAGTTGATTCATGGCTCTTTGTCGCTGGCGTTGACTCCCGTAATGACTTTCCATCAAAATGAAAAGTGGAGTGACACCACTCATTATTCCTGCTGCTTGTTATCTCAGTTCTGGGGAGGGCCGCCCCCTCCCCGCTGCCTTTCAGCCGTCCCGGACAGTGAGTGATGGCCCCTATTAATCACCGACCCCGCGGACTCCGGCGGACACACGCTATCCGAAGGAGAGAGAGATAAGGCAGCATGAACTGCTCGAAGCCGCTCCTATCAATTAATGTCAGCCTGTCGCTTCCCCCCAATCTTTGCCTGTTCACCTCCTTTTGGAGGAATTGGGGGCTGGAATTAGTCTAGGAATTGGAAAAGGGAAAACATCGGTGTGGAATGTCGAGGTAAAACCGTCCTTAAGGTCAGAGGACACAGAGGGGACTGCGCGGGCTGCACCCTGCCCTCGGCCGCCGTGAAGGCGCCCGGCCTAGGGGGCTGTCTGCGTCTCTTCGTCCCTTTCCCTCTGAGAGGGTGGCCGCCAGCTCCTGCCCCACCTGTTTAGCTGCCGGCTGCACTGGCCTTCCGGCCTGCCTCTTGCAGCAGCCATCAGCTCACCGAGGCATGCCGCCCTCGCCCGCTCTCCTGTCCCTCGTCCAATCACCAGCTGCTACACAGACACTATTGCTTCCAGGCACCGTGAGGTAGGGAGAAGCCCTGTGGACCACGTGACTGCAGCAGGCTGGGTTTGGGCCTCAAAAGCTCTTGCTCCTCGTCCTTCCAGAGGGGCACCTCGCCTGCCTTCTCTGCCCTGCCTGGGGCCAATGGCAGGAAGTCACACAGGCTGAGGTTTGGCCATCTTCGCAGGAGGGGAAGTGGGTTTAGATAAAAAGGGTTCTCTCTGCAGATTTTGGCCATGTTGCTAAGCGGTGTGGTTAGGGGACTGTTCTCTCTCGGAGGGATTAGGCCTGGTTCGCTGTTTACCTGGTAAAGCGAAGGCCCGCTCCAGGCTGGTGTAAATTGTTTCTTAAAAGCCTTTAACCCCATAAGGAACCTTTAGCTCCAGCTGCCTTTGGCCCGGGCCTCGCTTCCTGGGGCCTCACTTTCCCGACCACCCTGACACACCGAGACCCTGCCTGGCTCTTTTACCCCTCGGGAGAAGAGTCGCGCAGATCCGCCCCCAGGTCTCCCCTAGCAGTTGGGTTCCTGCTGGCTTTTCTCTGGCTTGCCTGACAGAATCCATCATGGCGATGAAACGAGTTAATATACACAGGGGCCTTAGAGTGGTGCCAGGCACAGAGTAAGCGCTCCTGGGCAAATGCGAGCTCATTTCCGGGGTGTGACGTAATGGCGCGGGACTCTTCATCCCCGTCTAACTTGCCTTCCTGGAAGGGAATGGTGAGAGGCTCCCTTGGAGCTTGAGGACCAACTTCTGAGCAGTCAGGTTTCTGGGGCTGCCAAGAAAATGGCAGAGGGGGAGGGGGAGGAGGTGGGCTGAGATTTTCTGTTAGTTTGATGTGAATTGTAGTGCCAAGAGCTCCCCCTGCTTTTGTGTTCACTTTTACGCCACCTTTTTCCAGAGAAGATTTCAGGCTGTCACCGCTCAGCCAACTGGTCACCCTGCTTCACTTTTTTTTTTTTTTAATTTTTTTTTTACATTTATTTATCTCTGAGAGACAGAGCACAAGTGGGGGAGGGGCAGAAAGAGAATGAGACACAGAATCTGAAACAGGCTCCAGGCTCTGAGCTGTCAGCACAGAGCCCGATGCGGGGCTCGAACTCACAAGCTCGAGATCATGACCTGAGCAGAAGTCTGATGCCCAACCAACTGAGCCACCCAGGCACCCCCGGTCACCCTGCTTCAGACAAAGAGGCAGAATCACTTTTCCTAGATCCTCCCTCCCTGCTAAACCCAGCTGCCTAGGCCCCACCACCGGCTCTCGGCTCATGACCGTGACATTGGGCTGAGCGGACTGCTAATGACTGTCCATCTGGGATCTGGCTGCCCACTAAGGGCTTGCCAAGGACATCTAGAACCAGTTTCTCATTGCCAGTGTGGGGCAGGGGTTATCTGCATCATCCACACAGGAAACCTCACCCATTGAAAGAATTCCCTGCTTCAGAGAACTGGCCTGGAGCTGAGGACCAAAGGAAAGCCATCCCAGGATGGCAGGAGCTGACTGTGGCCTGGCGTGGAGTCCTGCTCACTCACTCGTGCGCACCCGCCCCTCCCCTTTCTCTCCCCCTCGTTAATTCCCCAGATGTTGCTTACACAGTTTCTCCTCTAGAAACACAGGTCCTGTGGCTCTTCCCTGCCTCTCTGACACCTGCTTGTCCTGTTACTAATTTTTATTTCATCTTGTAATTGCCACCTATTATCCTCTCCTCCGCACTCCTGTACACGCACGTACAAAATCTGATAATGGTAATAGGTTAGGAAGAAAGCAAGCAAGGCGTCATGATGATTAGCACGTTGTCTAGATCCGGACGGCCCGGGTCAAATCCTGGCTACCATGTGATCTTGGACACGGCCCAGGACCTCTCTGTGCCTCATTTCCTTCACCTATAAAATGAGAACAAGAGATACTACCACCCTCCGGGTAGGGAGCTGTGGTGTATACAACACCTAGGTGGTCCCTGGTCCAGTAGGACTCCGATGTCAGCTGTTGTGAGAGGGGATGGACCAGAAATAACCAGGACTGAGGTTAGAAACTTGTGCTTGGGGCCTAGCTGTGTGTCTCAGATATCCCAGCAGGTCCCAGACCAAACTCATAATCTTCCCCATTCTGTCCTTCATCCCTCTCTGATATTTCCTATCTCTGCCAGTTGGCAGGCTCCAAGCCTCTGCTTTGTCACCCCAATCATTCCCCTGCTTAGAAACTCTAATGCCCCCTTAGCTCCCTAAACTCCTAAAGTGGCGGGCCAGCCCTTGGTAATCAGATCTCCATCTCCCTTCCAGCCTGGGTATCCATCCAAGACACCAAACCCACATGTGTCCCCAAAGCCCCAACCCTCTTCTTGGCCCTCTCAAGGCCTTCCTGCCCCCCCCCCCCGCCCCCCTGGGCTCAGATATGACCCAAATACCTCCCTCTGTGGACATTTCCAGGCTCCGACAGAATTAGCCCCTCCTCCTCAGCAGCATCCCTGAAGCCTCGTGGAGATGCCCTTCAGAGCGCCTGTCACCACATCCCGGTGACCTCCTGACATCTGTGCCCCAACCAGAGCTGCCTAAGGATAGGGACTGGGTCTTGCTCACTTGTGTGTTCCCGTTGGAATCTCAAAACTAACTTCTCCGAACTTCAGTTGTCTTCACGATCTCTAAAGTGACTTTGACCTCTAAAATATTACGATCATGTGGCTCCCCAGTTAGCAAAAAGGAAGAGTCCCACAGAGCACTACAAGTTAGGAAGAAAACTGGGTTTAAGTAGGCTTTTAAAATGGACCGGTGGTCAAACTAAAATTCCCTTCTGCATGCTTTCCAGTGAGAGCCTCTGCCCTGAGCATCATCTGGGCTCCTTCCCTCCTCTCTCCCTGCTTAGCCGAGGGCTCTCCTAGAGAGCAGAGGAAAGGGCTGTTGTCCTACCCTCTTGGAGACACCACAGCTTCTGCTCCGAAGCTGGGGCCAGTCCCCAGCCCCCACTACTGAATGGGGCTCAGATGCCTTCCTGCCCCCACAGATCCCAGAGCCCAGCAGGAGGGTGTCAAGCCGGCCCCAGGGCTTTGGAGGCTGGCCTGGGTGCCAGCCGACCGACCCGCAGACCCTCCTGTCCTCCAGGTGCCCTTCCTCTCAGCTGATGGGCAGGGCCTCCCTGAGTAAATTGACCCTGAGTAAACTCTGCCTGCCACCCCTCTACTCATTCCCCAGGCTTCAAAGAAAACCAGTTTGAATATTTAAACTTCTCCTGTGTGTCTAATAAAAAGTTCTGCACTATTTAACGGCCCAGCTATCCATTACTGTCGGGAGCTGCCCTCTCCCTCCCAACCTGCCCCTCCCTCCCTCTCGCCCAAACCACGTGCAGCAAAGCCATTTGTCAAAGCGCTCCCGCCGCGGGCTGCGCTCGGCTGTGTCTGGAAGGACAAGCCGCCCCACAGGGGAAGGTGGGAATGAATAAAGGGGCTATGCAAATTGCTGCTTAATCTGCAGAGAAACACCCAGGCTTTGGGGAGACGCTCATTACTTCTTTTAACTGTGATTAACGGGCAAATTAAACCCAAGCCCTTAACTCTCTCCTGGCAGAGGACTTGAACGCAGAGCCCTGGGCTGGTGAGGGTGGAGGGAGGCTCTGACCTGGAGCTGCCGCCCTAGGGGCTGGGACGGAGGAACATGAGCGCTGCCCCTTAACCTGCCGCAGTGTTGTCACACTGTCCATTGTCGGTGGGGTTGGAAGGAGGGAGCCCCAATGACAGGGTGAAGATACACTTGACAGGGGGAAGGAGGACTTGGTGGTCTCTTCGGGGATTTTTTTTTCAGCCCCTCCAGAAAGAACAGGTAGTGACCCTTCTTTCCCCCAGCAAAAAAAAAAAAAAAAAAAAAAGGACCCTGGGTGGCTCAATCAGTTAAGCGTCTGACTTCGGCTCAGGTCATGATCTCACAGTTTGTGAGTCCGAGCCCCGTGTCGGGTTCTGCGCAGACAGCCGAGAGCCGGGAACCTGCTTTGAATTCTGTGTCTCCCTCTCTCTCTCTGTCCCTCCCCCGCTTGTGCTCACGTGCTCGCTCTTTCTCAGTATCTCTCCCTCTCTCTCAAAAATAAATAAACATTAAAAAAAAAAAAGGCGAGAAAATCTCTTGGGCCTTTGCCACAACAAACTGAAGATATGACCTAAAAGGTTCCTGGTCAGACCAGCTCCAACCTGGTCCTGGAAAAGCATGTACAAGGAACCTCCAGATGTTCAACTCCAAAACTGACCTTGAGGCTGATTAGGCCAGGGGAAGGGGGAAGAGGTAAAGGAGAAAGGTGGAGGGGGGGTGCTTTCATGGGACTAGAGACCTGGGAATAGTCTGACGACAAGTTACACAGTTTATAGGCATACACAGGGAGATACCGAAGTTTACTCCATCTGTGTGTGTGTGTGTGTGTGTGTGTGTGTGTGTGCGTTCAGATAATCTGACCCAGCTCATAACACACAGTTGACCACTTTAACCCTTTTCGAGTGTACAATTCATGGGCATTAAGTACATTCACATTGTTGTGCAACCATCCCCACCACCCATTCTGTCTGTTTTTGCAGGTGACTGAGCCGTTCTGTAACACCTATCATCACCTCTAACCAACAGCAACAAGCAAAGCAGAACTCGGAAGGTAGAAAAGTTTTGCTTGAAATCGAGACAATTGGGGAACGCCCGGAGGAACTCTGGGGCGGTGGAAGCAGAGGCCTGGGGCGGTGGAAGCAGAAGCCTGAGGCTCCAGAGGAGGTTTGGGTGGAAACCCTGTAGGGACTCCCCGTTAAATGCAAGTCCCCTAAGCCTGAGTGATTAGGAGGTGAAAGATGACATACAACGGTGACAGACTGTCTGTCAACCTGACGGGGCCGTGGAGAGACGTGGCCCCGTATTTTATTTTGTCGGAGAGTGGATCAGTAGGTCTGTCATAGAAACCAGGCCTGACAGCACGCTCAGTGACTCTGCTCCTTTTCCTTAACTCCTGCAGCCCAGCTCCACCATCTATTAAAACATCCTGGGCTGTCAGGGATATTAAAAGGCTCTGTCACTCCTTCTTAAAACAGTCATAAATACAATCTGGACATGAGCATTTGGGCAGGATCCCCAGTGCTGAATGGGAAGAGACAACAGCAGGTAGGCCTGCCTTTCTTGACAGCTGAGGCTCTGGCACCATTCAAACGGGGACCCGTGGACTAATCTCCTTTTTCTCTCCAATACAAGAATCAAGGCCGTCTTCAACATCTGCTGAGGCCTGGCATTCTGAAGCCACTGCTCTCGAGGATGGGATGTGGCCTTTGTTAGCATGAACACAGCCCCCCCCTCACACCCCGACTTCTCACTGGTGCCTGGTGCACTGAAATAGCACCTGTTCTAAACGTCTGCTTGTGCAGCCCCGCCCCCTAGGCCTCCCCAGGCAGCGCAATGGGGGAAGGAACAAAAAGGTAATAAGAGAGCCCTAAGTTCTTCCTCCATGATGGAGTTTGCCTCCGGTCTCTCTTCTACCTTCCCTGCCCCATGTAACCTCGGGGCTGACCCACCTCGGTAGGAAGAGACTTGTTGGGGACCAGAAGCCGACCTGAGGCTTTCCAGTGGGTTCCCCCACTGGAATGCAAGCTGGAACTTGTAACCTTGCAAATTGGAGGACCCCAGTCAGTCTGGAATCCTTGAGTCTCTCCAAGCTATGAGATCACAGCTCTTTCTGCCCAGGGACTGCTAGCCTGAAAACAGGGAGGCCTCTTCCTTTCTATGTATTTGACAAGAACACGCGGTCTCTGACTGCTTGCTAGGAGCTGGCGCCTCTTTTCAAGAGGATCCTGTTTGATGGAGGGGGTTCCTCTGGCTCGCAGCAGTTGTAGAGCCCAAGATCAGGCACAATCAATCCCCTGGCAAATTCTGACGCTGGGCTGCATCTCTGTCCACGGGGCTGGGTATTCACCAAATGCCTAGTTTGCTAAAACATACCACAGGCCCTGTCCGTGACCTTCTGCGTTGGCATCAGGACAGCACCCAGGACCTTGGTGCCTTGAGCTGTCCTGTCTTCTGCACCCCCAGTGTGCGATGGCCAGAATCACTTCCCACCGGGGATTCCACTTAGCTTTGGCTATTTTTTAAACCACGGAATGTGGTGTTTTCAACAAAATTACCTTCTCGGCAGCTTTTTCCAAATAGTTCAAGTCAAGAAGTGTCAGATTGTTATCTTTTCTTTCTACAGTATTTATTAAAAGCCTGCCTTATTTTATGGTGCCGCCCCAGAGACCACAACTAGCCCTGTGTGTGGAGGGAAGAGGAACACAGGTTTCTACCTAATACAAGGAAGCCCTTTCTGACAGCCAGAGGTGCCCACAAGGCCCAAGTGAGGAAGTCACCATCACGGAGGACCTTGGGCTGACACCGGATCTGTATCCGGTGGGGCCACCGCAGAGGTTGGGCGATTGGGTGGATGTGACTCTGAGATTCAGTGGTTTGGGGTACTTGGTACGTCCAGGAGCTGGACAAGGCCTAGCAGCTGTTCACCAGCTGCCTTCCATGTGGCCATCTTGCAAATTTACTCCCAGATGGTCGGACCCCTCACCCTCCAAGGTCGTTGGGCCGGCTGCAGGGTAGTGGGCCAGCCCTTCTTTGCTCTAGTAGCCCTCAGGCGGGACGTGGAGAGGAGGAGAGAGGTGAGAAAGGAGCAGAGCTCTCTCCTCTCTCGCTCATGGGGCTTCCACTGCCCCCCTCCCCACCCCCCCTTCACCTGCCCTGCATTTTCCCTCCCTCTTTTGGTCTCTTAACCCTCCCCCCATCTCCATGGCGATAAAAGGGGAGGTGGGGTAGGCTGTGCCCTGTATTTTGAGTCGCTCCACAATAGCCCCTTTCTCTGGAGACACAGGGGCTGCCTGTGGAACTAATCTCCCCCTGCCCATCAGCTCACAAAGGACCAGGGAAGCCCCTCCCTCAGCCAGGCCGCCCTCGGTGACCCCAAGCCCGTTTCCGGGTGCGCTTGCAGCCCTCCGGGGCCTGCAGCTGGGCCTCTCTCACGGGATCCTGCACGCAGGCGGGGTCGCCCCGGCTGACCTCCCCCGAGGACAGAGGTCAAGCCCCTTCTCGGGTCTCTGATGTGATTGGAAGGTTGCCGAGGCAGGGGGACGGGGAGGAGAGGGGGAGGGGACCTTCTCTTTTAATGTAAAATTGAAAGACTCCCTGTGCCTTCCTGTCCGTGCCTGTCTCCGGCGGGGGCTGGGTCGCCTGGCCTAGGACTCCTTAGAAATCTGGGCGTCTTAGAAATGGGTGAAACCCCTGGCAATGGAGCCTGGTCAAACCCAACCCCAGAATATTAGAATCATAAAAGTCTGGGCGTGGGAAGTGGGAGAAACCGTCTAGGGCAGCAAGACTCGGCCCTGGGTTTGATTCTGGTATTTTCTTGCTGTGGTGGGGTTATCTAGACACCTCTGGGCCTTGCTGCGCTCATCTGCAGAGTGGGAACGATACTCGTACCAACCTGACAGGTACTGTAGCAGGTGAGGTCATGCATGTGACATGATCTCAGCCTAATGCCTGGCTCATGGAAGGCACTCGGGGTACCAAGGCTGTGACTATATCAGGCAGGAAGGAATTCCCAGGCTGAGGAATCATCTCCTTAGCTCAGGCCAGGGCATCCCCATCTCAGAGTTAAAGATGGGGAAGGCACACACACACACACACACACACACACACCCCAGTGAAGAATATTCGAGACAGGGTAGCTGGTGGGAACACAGACTGGGAAGTCAGAATGGTTGGGACTCAGTCCTACCTCCCCCACCTACCCAGCTGTGACACCTCACTTTCCTCATGTCTACAATGGGGATAATAATAGTAACCACTGCATAGGGTTATTATGAAGATCCAATATGTTAACACACGTAAAGTGCTCAGAAGGGAATCTGGCTTGTTGTCCACGCGATATAAACATTACTCACGATTATTATTGATGTTATGATCATTGGGTCTCTGTGGGCCTGATTTCCAGAAGAGCGCTTATTTCAAATATTCAAAGCCTTTGTCCCTACAAGTCCCCTCTCTTTTCCATGTCCCATGGCATGTTCTGATTTCCGGCAAGGAATAATATATGATCTCTCTTACTTGCTTGGCTGATGAAAAAATGCACATTCTGCCCATATAGACAGCAGCTCTAAACAAGGGACACAGCTAACCCAGAAGGGAGTAATTGGCCTCTTATAAAACAGGGCCAAGTGAAAGATAGGAGTTCAGAAAGGTCGAGGGAGGTCTGGCGGGAGCTGCCGACAGCTCTCCTAACCTGCCCGACTTATTACCGGAATCATTTCAAGGGATAATTTAATGTTCTCCCTCTGTGGCCCTGTTTGCTCCTGAAGGGAAAAATAAATAAATAAACAAACTCAACCACCCCAACCAACACATGCTTTATGAGAACATCACTTACTAGTTTTTAATGGCACCGTTATTAATATAACCGTCCCGGCACCTCCCCTACCTCTGATCATGGGTGAATTATGAATTGTGAATTCTGATCGCTGCTCCCATTACTGCAAACATTTCCACCCGGTCCTGACAGGAAGAGAGAACCAGACTTTCATGTGTAGGGAGAGCTCAGAGGCTGGAGCCTGGTCTGCTCCCCAACCCTGGGAGAAAATTCAGAGAAATGGGGCAGGAGAGTGAGAGAGAACTGGGTGGGGGGGAGGGCGGGGAAGGGCAGGAAGATAGCCTGTCCGGGTGTGTTGGTGGAGAAAGAGCTTGACCACATGCCTCTAGTCCTATAACTGAGCCCAACCTCTTACCTTCCAGGACCTCATTTCCTTCTATAAAATAGGGATTTAAAAAAAAAATTATTTTAATGTTTATTTACTTTTGAGAGAGAGACAGAGTTCAAGCAGGAGGAGGGGCAGAGAGAGAGGGAGACACAAAATCTGAAGCAGGCTCCAGGCTCTGAGCTGTCAGCACAGAGCCCGATGCGGGGCTCGAACTCACGAACCGAGATATCACGACCTGAGCCCAAGTCGGACGCTCAACCGACTGAGCCACCCAGGCGCCCCTAAAATAGGGATTTTTAAGACTTCTTTTTCCCTTTGCCATTTTTAAGCATTGATGATGTCCCAGGCATTGTGCTAAATGCTTTATCTCATTTAACAAATTCTCAGAACGAATGTATATAATACTAGTTTTTTCCCCATTTAGTCGATGAGGCAACTCGGGCACCAGATGTGCAGAAGCCCGCCTGAGGTCACACAGCTGGGATGCTGGTTTACAACCTGGATTTGTGTGACTCCAGGGCCCAAGCCTGTAACTCTTAGGTGACACTGCCTTCCGGGGACAGTAACACCTGTCCCCCTACTAGGCAGGGTGGGGACGGTCAGATGTGTCCGCAGGAGTGAAAGGGCTCTATCAACCACACAGTGGTCTCACGGTGGTATAGAAGCATTTCCCAAAGGAAAGCAAAAGAAGAGATTGGGCTGGGGTGCACTGAGGTTAGAGCGGGGAAAGACAGCAACATCCCAAGGGGGACTGAATTTAATTTTTATTTTTTAGAGAGAGAGAGCGTGCACATGAGTAAAGGGCAGAGGGAGAGAGAGAAAATCTAGAGAATCTTTTTCTTTTAATGTTTATTTATTTTGAGAGAGAGAAAGAGAGAGCAAGTAGGAGAGGGGCAGAGAGAGAGGGCGAGAGAGAATCCCAAGCAGGCTCCGAGCTGTCGACACAGAGCCCCACATGGGGCTCAATCCCGTGACCCAGGGATCCTGACCTGATCCGAAATTGAGAGTTGGACGCTCAACCGACTGAGCTGCCCAAGCATCCCAAAGGGGACTGCATCATAGCAAAAGTTACTTTGGAAGAATGCATTATAGTTGATTTCATTTTAAAACTGTGGACAGACAATGAAAGGAAGAACACTCTGTCTGAGTCTCCCCACCCCCACCAAGGGTGTTTTTATTTTGCTCTTGTTAGGCCCTCCTCAGAGGCTCTGAGCTGAGCAGGACTCTGGTCTAGTTGAGTGGATGAGATGCGTCTTCCCGCTACCCAGGATCCTGGCACCACGCAGAGCTGATGGCCTTGAGAAGGTGAGGCCTCCCAAAGGTGAGCTCTGGGAGTTCAGCCACAGTAGGGAGTTGGTGGAGCTGGCACGAGGGCACAGAGGTGGCCAGGGGCTGGGGAGGGTGGGGACAGACCCCCCACATCTTTTCTGGCCTGACCCGGGTTTGCTGGCCACAAGGGACAGCCTCAGGCCCAGGCTGGCTGCTGAGTACTTGGTATTCTGCTCAGGCCCTTGCGTCCTGCCTCCCGGCTCCCTGCCGGTGGGGCCTCCTCCCCCGGCCCAGCCTGGGCCATGCATTATCCTCGCAAGATTGAGGACCTAATGGAGGCGATCAGCACCCGGGGGAGCCACTCCATCCAGGCTCTGGAAGGAGGGCAGAACAGTGCTAGCTGGCTCCTTTACCTACCCTGAGATTGGGGTGCGCTTGGAGCGGGGGTGCTTGGAACTGAGGAGGGGCTCCCTGCAACCCCTCCCAAGGGCTCTGGACAACTTCAGTACAGGAGGTGACATTGCAACAATCTTTCTCTTCCTCTCCATGGGATACCCTCAGTATCTGAGGTCCTCGTGGGGAGACCCCAGGCACTATCAGCTTTCTTGAAGCACTTTCTGCTCGCTTTGGGGAGGGCAGGCTCCCACCTTCACCCCACCCCCGCCCCTGCCTGCCAGCTGGCCAGCGTTGGGGCCAGCCCTCCATTGCCCATTGTTCCTGGCTCTCCTCCCACGGTGGGAGGTGGGGAGCTGGGCCTGGTCCCCCCCACCCCCCCAGGTCGGTAGCGCAGGGCAGCCCCTCCCCCTTCCAGGCTTCAAAGGCTGGGAGGGACTAACCCTTGCCACTGTGGGGCCTCCTCTCTGGGAGCAGTGGGGGGATGGGGGGACAGCTGCCCCCAAAGCAGCATTCAGCAGCTTCCTGGGAGTGAGTAGAGCAGGCCAGGGGGTGATCATGAGCATGTAGGAGGTCAAATGCAGGGAGGTCCTGAGGCAGACGGCCTGGGAAAAAGCCGAGGGATGGATGGGAAGCTGCAAAGGTGATGTAATAACGCCAACAGTGCATTCCTACCGAGAGCAGTCAGCCCTTCCCGAACACTCACGGCGGGCCCGGTGCTGTGTTTTCCCCTCGCCTGTCTAATTTCATCCTCTTGGGAGCCAGTACTTCTAGAGAGATTTTGCACAGAAGGAGAAAATCAGGCTCAGAGGGGTTGGGTAACTTACCTGGGCTCACACAGGAAGGATCTGAACATATTTGGACCCACATTGTCTGACTCTGGAACCTTGCCCCTAACCACAGTGCCAGGCCACTGTAACAGGCAGCCGGGAGGAAAACTAAATGAGTGGTGGGCAGCCCCTCCAAAACACTCACCTGACTTCATGCACATCACCAGGATAATGTGTTTCTTGCCAAGGAACATCCAGGGATCCCAGGGGTAAATGTTTCCACTGAGCCCACATACACAGTGGCTTTTTATATACTATATTCTTTATACTATAGGGATTTTTTTTTCCTTCTCTTTCCAGCCCTGCCCTCACCCCCACCCCCACCCCCACTCCGCACCCTCACCCCCCCCCCCGCCCCCCCGGACTTTTTACTCCTCTTCTTCCCAGGCTAACATTCTCTCCTCCTAACATCTGCTCCCAAGATGACAAACCCTGCCCACCTTGCTTCCCTAGGGATGGAGGAGTCCAGGACTCATCCCTCCCCCAGGTGCTGTAATTTGAGGGGCTGCCGAGCTGGAATGGACCCAGGGCCTCCCCAGGCTGCCCTCCCGCCACTGTGAGTTGGCTGGCCTCTGCCCTCTGCCCTCTTCTGCCATTAACCCTGTCACCTGCCGGACATCAGCCCCCGGGCCCGGTCTGTCATCCGTGGCCAAAGATGGATGGGGGGCGGCTGGGAAGCATAAGTGGCGACCCCTTAATGAGATCTGGCGGGGGAGGACTGGGCTGTATCAGGGAGCAGCAGGGCCAGGTTGGCAATAATGGCCCTTGTTGAGCGTGACTCATTTTCTTTCTGTGGAGGGGAAGACAGTGGTGTGAGAAGCCTCAGGACAGGCTTGGGGGCCATAGGATTATGTTGCCACCCACCTCCCTCTACCCTCCCTCCCCTCCACTGGCAAACCAGACTGGAGCAGGAAGAGATGGGCAGAGGCTAGAGGGAAAAAGATGACCCTCACCCCTCATTCCTTCTCCTTGGCACTGTGACCCCAGCTCCTTGGGAAGAAGCACAGTGACAAAAAATCCCTAGGAAACAGGAGACCGGCTGCCAAGGCAGTCCCAGGAGACTTCGGGGTCTCCTATCCATGTGCAGAGAAATCGGAGGGAGGGAGCCTCTGCGGGGTGTTGTCTACATAGTGGGGAGCATCTTCAGAAGCGCAAGGAGAAGGTTCTTCGGAAGCAGGAAAAAGAGTGGGATGCAGGAGTAGGGGGAAAACATTATTGGACAGTTGCCTACACATTCCTCCCTAGTGGTTCATAGGATTTTAAAAGGAAGAGATGCTAGAAAGCATCAGCTTTAACCTTTCTTTATACAGATGGGGAAACTGATGCCTAGGGAGGGAAAGAGGCCCACCCAATTGGTGGCAGAGCCAGAGCTAGGATCCGGGGCTCTAGAAGATCAAGCTCCCTTACTTGACATCCACCTCACTCTCTCCTTGCTTCTTACCCAGGAAGAGAATATGAGAGCTGCTAAAATAATCATTCTTGGACTTGTCTGAAAGGGCTTGTTCTTTCCCAGTTCCTTCCTGCTCCCCCCTCAACGACATAGATGGCATCGTCCAAGGAAGGGCTTGCAGCAGGTCTGGGAGACAGACCCGGGGAGGGCAAGGTAGGGTGCCTCCTGAGATCCAAGCCAGGAATGGGGAACGATTCACTCCCTGAGGATGAGAATGAGGTCGGTGGAAAATAGGGCCCTTTGAGTTTGAGTTTAAAGCTTTATGATTTGGGGTGAGTTTTTTATTTCTGCCCCCACGAAGAGGAAGGAGAAGCACCAAGTAGGTGCCCGCAAAGGTTGGCTTCAAGACCCTCTGACCTTTATCTGGACATATCTGCTGCCACTCTATCCCCGGAGCCGTGGCCTTGGCTCTGTCTGTGATGATTTTTGGTTTCCCCTCTCCCCCAGCTGCCTGGGGCAGGTTGAGGAGGATTGGTATAGTGTGGCATCCAGAGGTTGGATGTCAGGAGGACACTGGTCCTGGCTAACTGTGTGACCCTCAGCCGTTCATTTAGTCTCTCTGGGCCTCAGTTGCCTTATATGTTATTTATTTATTTATTTATTTTTAAACGTTTATTTATTTTTGAGACGGAGACAGAGCATGAACGGGGGAGGGTCAGAGACAGAAGGAGACACAGAATCCGAAACAACAGTTGCCTTATATTTTATTTTATTTTATTTTTTATTTTTTTTTATTTATTTTTTTTTTATTTTTTTTATTTTTTAATATATGAAATTTACTGTCAAATTGGTTTCCATACAACACCCAGTGCTCATCCCAAAAGGTGCCCTCCTCAATACCCATCACCCACCCTGCCCTCCCTGCCTTATATTTTAAAGGCAGTGCTAGGGGCGCTTAAGTGGCTCAGCCGGTTGAGCGTCCCACTCTTGATTTTGGCTCAAGTCATGATCTCACGGGTTCATAGGTTCGAGCCGCGCATCAGGCTCTGCGCTGTCAGCGCAAAACCTGCTTGGGATTCTCTCCCTCCCTCTCTGCCCCTCCCCCGCTTGTGTGCACGCAGCATACGTATGTGCTCTCTCTCTCTCTCTCAAAATAGATTAAATTTTTTAAAAAGACAGTGCTAGACGGTGGTCTGCATACTTCTTTTATTTTTTTTTTAAGCAAACCTTTTGCCCAACATGGGGGTCAAACTCATGACCCCGAGATCAAGAGTTGCATGCTCTACTAACTGAGCCAGCCAGGCTCCCCTCTTCACACTTCTTTTCTTTTCTTTTCTTTTCTTTTCTTTATTATTATTTAAAACATTTTTAACAACAGGTGTAATTACGAAAACATGGAACCCTTCACGAATTTGCCTGTCATCCTTGCACAGGGGCCGGGCTAATCTCTGTGTCCTTCCAATTTTAGTATATGTGCTGCCGAAGCAAGCACCCTTCACACTTCTTTTATTTTATTTTATTAAAAAAATTTTTTTTTAACGTTTATTTATTTTTGAGACAGAGAGAGACAGAGCATGAACGGGGGAGGGTCAGAGAGAGGGAGACACAGAATCCGAAACAGGCTCCAGGCTCTGAGCTGTCAGCACAGAGCCCGACGCGGGGCTCGAACTCACGGACCACGAGATCGTGACCCGAGCTGAAGTCCGCCGCTTAACCAACCGACCGAGCCACCCAGGCGCCCCCACACTTCTTTTAAAAAGAAAGACCAGCACCAGGTCTGCTGAGGGCTTCTAAGAGCTTTTGATGTGCATTTCCCAACTTTGCCTCAGGTGACTTCCAGTTGGTAGTTTGAAATAGGGCTTTGGTGGGAGTATTGGCACCACAGAAATTGGCAAATGTGCCAAATCGGGACTTCACAACCACCCACAGGCCGCTGTTCCATTTTACCAGCACACCACAGACCAGAACTCTAACATGCGGTATAAAAACAGAAAAAGAGCAGAACTGCTTTGGTTGAAGCAGGAGAGCCCCCTCCCCAGCTGGCTTTGCCCAAATCCGGGACTTGAAAACTGTCATACCAGGAGAAGCCTGAGACTTGCTCCAGCTCTCAGTTCTGCGGGTCTCAATAATAGGCCACAGAGGATACAGAAGGGAAATGCACAACAATAAAGAGGCTTGGGTTTTATAGCTGCCTTCGGCCTTTTGGCAAGTCAGCTTTGAGGGGCCAGGAAGCGACTCTGGGAGATGCTTGATCCTGCAGGCCCCCGAGGCCTTGTGGTGGCCTCGTGGTGGCCTCCGAAGGTCGGGCATTCAGGAGAAGTCTTATACCAGCAGGTGTCTGAGAGGCAGGAGGAGGATGAGACTGCCTGGGGGTGGGGGTGGGAGGCAGGCCACCCATCTCCTCTCCCTGACCTCCCCAACCCCGACCTCCTGGGTGAAGGGATGTGACTTGGGTCCATTCAGGCATGGAGAGAGCTGGAACCTTCTTGGGGAAGCCCAGTGGACTTCATCAATATGTGGTGGGGAGGATACCAAACAAGAAAGGCTGAGACCAGAAATCAAAGGCAGGGCTCAGCCCTCAGCTCCAGCGGTCCCTGACCTTGACAACTTCTGTATTTCAGTAATGTTTTGTGGGATGGGACTGCTAAACCAGGGTTAAAATCATATTCATTTTCAATTTGGTCTTTTCAACAGGGAACGTAGAGGGTGGTCACCAGGGATCATAACCTCATTCAGCTAGGAGTGAAAGGACCCACTCAGCAAAGCAGGTTTCACTCCTACATTTGCCCAGGTTCTGTGAAGAATATAGAAGTCAGTATTCCCAAAGCTTGCTTTCTTTCAGGTTTATTAGAATTAGCCAGACTGATTCATTCTTGCAGAGGGGGCGGAGGGGGGAGCAACGCGCAGAAGGAAAGAAAAACAAATATTTGCAGCTGAGAGAAACCTGACATTTAATTGAGTTGTTTCTAAATCTGCCAATCACTAGAATTACTAGGAAGATTTTAAAAATACAATGTCTTCCCCCGGCCCCTAAATTTACAGATTTAAAAATCTCCGATGGTGGGGGAGGGGTTCTGGTGTTTGGGAGCCATTACATTCACTCTCCTGGCCGCCCACAGTGGAGACAGAGACCATCAATTCGACTTTGTCTCCTTTCTTTTTAAATATATGTATTTATGGGGGCGCCTGGGTGGCTCGGTCGGTTAAGCGTCCGACTTCAGCTCAGGTCATGATCTCACAGTCCGTGAGCTCGAGCCCCGCGTTGGGCTCTGTGCTGCCTGCTCAGAGTCTGGAGCCTGCTTCAGATTCTGTGTCTCCCTCTCTCTCTGCCCCTCCCCTGTTCATGCTCTCTCTCTGTCTCAAAAATAAATAAACGTTAAAAAAAATTAAAAAAAATATGTATTTATGTATGTGTTTATTTTTAAGTAATCTCTATGCCCAACGGGGGGCTCCAACTCATGACCCAAGATCAGGAGTCACATGCCCTTCCAACTGAGCCAGCCGGATGCTCCTGACTTTGTCTTCTTTCTATGTCTAAAAAAGATATCCTATAGTTAACTAGCTAGAAATTAAACAACATTTTTGAAAACAGAAAATAAAAATAAAAGAGATTTCCCTCATTCTCCCTTAGCAAATATAGGAAGAGTTTTAAAAAGTTCCTCCCTGCAGCCAGCCTAACTCCCTGCTGCATTTCTAACGCTCTCATCTGCATAACTTTACTGCTGACTTTCAGAGTTTGCCTCCATGCTGAGTGTTCTGGGCTTATTTCTTCATTCTGCAAGAAAGGATTCAGTACCTACCAATCGCCAGGTCCTACAGGAGGTGTTGGGGAGATTGCGGGGAGTGAAATAGACAGGGTCCTTGGCCCTTGCCTTTCAGCCTTGGGAGGGAATCAGAAATAAACTAGCAACGTGCGGATGCTGGGAGAGGGGAGACAGCGTGAGGGTTAGCGTCCTTAAGAGAGGAGGGCACAGCTGTGGCCTCAGGATCGTCTGGGGAAGGAGGATGGGAGGGCAGGGATCATAGTTCCTGGCCGAGAGAACAGCATATGTGGGGCTCAAGTTAAACAGCAGAGCGGACCTCCAAGAACCAAGTGGAAATCCATACAGCTGGGCATTGTGCTTCCTGAACCTTTCTGTCATTTCTATGGCCCTTCCCAGAAACCCCTCTAAGCTCCTCCATGACGCTCTGGGCCCTGAGGAGCGAGAGCCCACAGCAAGACAAAGAACTTTTGTCTGATCAGCTGAGCTATAATGAGACAATGATCCCCAGGACCCTTATTTATGCATCCAGCATGGAGCTTTACTGATGTAAGAGCAGCACCGGATTACTGACTCACAGTCAGCCATGCATTTTACAAGAATTCCGCAATGTCTGTCTTGGATTTTATTTCTGCCTAACTTCCCTTTCAGCTTTCTTTTTAAAAGCCTCGCCTCTTTGCTGTCTTTGTACTTATCTCTTTCTGAAGTGGAACAAGTCGAGAATATGCGGGTTTCGGGGAAATCTGCTGTCCCCAGGGTCCTTCTCCAGTGAAATGCAGGTCAAACTGAGATTTGGAGTTGAAAGCCGATTAGTGTAAACGTTCACATCTTAGAGAGTCTAACTAATCTGCCCATCAAGGCTGCTGATCCCATCCTGTCTTATTTGCTGCTGGGGGGTTATGTGTGGAGGGGGGGAGGCAAGGACGGGTGCAGAGTCAGCGCCAGTGATGTGCCAGGCAGAATGGAATCTTTGCACGGTGGCTCCTTGAAAGGGAGGGTAGCAGGGAGGGGGCAGATGCTGAGAGGCTCATGGGAGCCGTGCCAACAGATGGGTCTGCCTGGGTCCCTGACTAAACCAACTAACCCTTCCTGAGCCGATCCGGATGCGGGGCCAGAACTCATTATTCTTCCCTGGGATCCCGAGTGACGCAATAGGGGCCACGAAGGAATTCACTGGTCAATGCTAGTTGGGTGGGTGGGAGTCCGGAGGTTAGGAAGGGGCAGGCACGGAGGGGGGGGGGGCGGGGGGGGTTGCTTTGATTAAGCCCATGGGAGCTGAGCCAGCCGGGCAGGGAGGAAGGATTGCTTTGGCATTCTCCTGCAGTTACCAGGCCTCCCCGCCTGCCAGGCTGCTGGTGTGCAGAGCCCAGCCCCCTCCCCAAAGAGCCCCTGAGAGGGGCCAAGAGAGGGGGGAAGGCCACCCGTGGCCTTGTGAGGCTGAAGCACAAGCTCCTTCCTCAGCTGCCAGGGAAGAATTTAATTACCAATTAAAGCCCCCTCCATCTGTTTCGGGCCTGCCAGAGAGCTCTCTCTACCCTTTAATTACATCTCTGACAACAATTTAACTCAATTAGCTGGTAAACACAGCAGAATGCAGGCAACCCAGGGCACCCTCTTGTCCCTGCCATCTGTCTGTCCGTCTTATGCTTTCCCCACTCGCTCTCAGTCTGTCTGTCCTGCCCCTGCTTCCCCCTCTCCTTTTGGCCACCCCCTCACTTTGCTCTTTTCCTTCTCTCTTCCCCAACACCTCTTGTCTGTCTCACACCAGCTGGGTTCCACCCCCCCCCACCTTTGTCATGCCACCTTCCTTTCCCATCTGCTGTCTGTCTGTCTGTCCCTATCCCTCTGTTCTGTCTCGTTCCGTCCATTCCGTCCTTCTCCGCAGGCCGGTCTCCAGGGAGCCCACCTGTTCCCTTCCTTCTTCCAGGCTTCTTTCCTGCATTTAACCAAACCCACCCCTTCAACGTGTCTTCTTGGAGTCTCCTCCCTGGTTTGTCTCCCTAACCTTTACCATCTCCTTTTGTTTCGTCCACGGAGCTCAGACAAATGTGAGTCCGAGGAATAAGAGCTACCATGTTTTGAGGCTGTCTTTTGCCAGTCCCTGGCTAAGAGCTTTATGTATTTTGTTTTGTTGAATCTTCGCAAAAATTCTATGAAGTAGGTATCATACTCCCCACTCTGCAAGTGGAATACTTGATGCTTTGGGGGATTTTGCAACTCGCGTGGGATCGCAGGAGGGGAGCAGCTTTGCAGATACCAGAGAGGGCCTGAGTATTTGGGGAGAGGCTCTGTGTTGCCCAGATGAAGGGCAGAGCAATGGGTCCCCAGATAACAGTGGATGGAAATTAGGGATGACTTTTGAGAAGCTAACCTCTATTTCTGCTGGAGGGAGGCTTCCAGATTCTAGTTTGCCACAGTGTTGAAGAAGTTTCTCAGTCCCCTGAGGAAGTAAAAATAAATAAATAAGTAAATAAATAAATAAATAGGACCCCAAGGAGTAGGAGAGGAGAAAAACAAGTAGGCTATAATTATCCTAGCAACCCTCCCCTGGAATGAGAGCGGGAGGGCGGTAGAGAAGGGCAGCCTGATCCGTCTTGTGGACAGGAAGGGACATGATGGAGACCCCAGGTCAGCCAGGTAGTCACATGGCTGCGGCTCAGGCAGACCCCAGCCAGATAAAACTCATCTGCTTTCTTCTCCCGTCCTTCCTCGGCTGACTAATCATTCTTCCTGTGATTAAAACAGAAAAGAATTGGGGTGGGGGGGGGTGGGGGGGGAGACTACAGCAGAGAAGGGGAGCCTACTTCTTATCTCTATTTTCTACCTTCCTTTGGTTTTAAGATTTGTAGTCCTTCCCCAGAAGTTAGTTTCACTTGGGGTTTAGAACCCATACGCCTTCACTCAGCTTTCTCCCACCTTAAGCAGGAGTGCTGGGATCCCAACTAAATTCCTCAAGTGCAGGAATTGTGCTCTGAAAGAAATGCCAAATATGGGCCGGGGTCAGCATGGCTAGGGAGACTGTTACATCACCTAGAATTTTCATCGTTAGTAATCTGTCAAGGGGAGTCCTATTCTGCAGGTAGATACGGAAAGTTCTAGGCTGAGGCAACCAAGGGGCAGAGAAGAGAAGCAGAGAGCACTCCAAAGGAGGTTCCTTGTTCAGACTTCCCAAGCCTATGAAAGCACTGGGTTTGTGAGCAGTTTCTGTAAACATGATCTAATAAAGACCACAGAGTAATGAGGCTAGTGGGTTTTTTGTTTGTTTGTTCTAAACAGACACATGATTGCCTAGAATTTCAGAGTTCAAGGGACCAGAGAGGTCTATTCAATCCAGGGTCCTTCCCGCTGCAAGAATTCTTATTACAGTAGCCTTGAAAATGTCTTTCTTTGAATACTTCCTGTGACGGGGAACTCACTATCTCACTATGTATCCCCTTTCTATATTCAGACTGGTTTAATGTTTAGAAAATTATTTCTCATATTGTCTCCCCATAATTCCCATCCTTCTGTCCTTATTTTCACCTTGTGAAGTGATGGAGAATGTGTAAACTTTCTCCCCAGTTCCAGAAGCTAATCGAATGTCTAGAAGGCAGCTAATAGGAACCCCGGAGAGTTTAGCCATCCCTAGTTCCTTCAGCCATTCCTCAAATGCTCTCATTTCAAAATCTCACTATTCTCTTTCTTTATGCCTCTTTTCATTAGCAATGTCTTTCTTTATACATACTGCCCCAGGCCTAAAATGAATGTTCTAGATTAAGTCCAATGGGCAGAGGACAGAGAAAGAAAGAGAAAGACCTCTCTTGTTCTAGAGACTGTACTTTTATTAATGCAGCTCTGAATCTATAATTTTTTTTTATGGCAACCACAGATCATAGTAGCCTCTATCAGCCTATGGAGGTTACAGTCAACCAAACTTATTTGTTTAGGTACATGCCACCTTTAGGCCATGTCCTCCTCATCCCTACTGAATTATTAATGCTTTTAGTGACAAATAGGAAACATATCAGTTAACCCTTTTAAATTTCATCTCATGCAACTTAATTGAACACAGATGGAGCATTATCACGTCTCACTGTGGTCGATTTGGGCCAATGTTCCCATCCTACCAAGGTCTTAGATCCTGAGCCCTTCACCCAAATATTAACCAGCTCTGTATCATCCCCAGGTCTGATGACCTTGGCTTCCTTCCATGTCTTCATCCAACCCTCCATAAAATGTTAAAAGAGTACTGTGCCTTGGGGCGCCTGGGTGGCTCAGTCAGTTAAGCGTCTGACTCTTGATTTCCACCTAGGTCATGATCTCATGTGAGACTGACCCCGCGTTGTGCTCTGCGCTGACAGTGTGGAGCCTGCTTGGGATTCTCTCTCTCTTCCTCTCTCTCTGCCTCTCCCCTGCTCACACTCTCTCTCAAAATAAATAAATAAATAAACATAAAAAAAAAGAACCCTGTGCCTCCTGAGAGGACTATTTTGAAAGAATCAATGTCTAAATGAGTCTCTCTCCTTCAAATGGAGGCCATAGTTGGGGTGTTTTTTTTTTTTAAATAACTTTCAACTTTGATAAATTTCAAACTCAGAAGAATATCAAAAATAGTACAAAGAACTCCCATATGCCCTTTACCCAGACTCATTCACTGTTTACATTTACCTGTTTGCTTTATCCTTCTCTATCCACATGTGTGCTTATGTATTTTTTTCCCTGACCTTTTTGAAATTTGGAGACATAATGTCCCTTTAGTATTCAGTTCCTAAAAGGCATTCTCTCGCACAAATAACCTCAGCATGATGATCAAAACCCAGAAATTGAACACGGCTGCAAGACCACTATGTAACTCACAGTCCATATTCAAATTCCATCAACTTTCCCAGTAATCTCCTTTATAACTATTCCCATCCCCACCTTCCTCCACCTCCAGTCCGGGCTCTGATCCAGAATCATACATGGCATTCAGTAGTCAAGCTCTTTAGTAGGAGGCGATGGCTTTATTTCAACACTTTGCTAAAAGCAGTTTGGAAACTTTTTTGAAAAACACCAGCCTACGAAAAACAGTGAAACCATCCCACCTCCCAAGGATGAAGATCGGATACCACCGAGGACAGCAAAACAAATGTGTCGCAGACTCTGCAGGCACTTCCCGTGAAGCCTTCGCCAATGTTTTGCACCATGGAAACATTTGGAACAAGTGCAGCCACCTGATGAGGTAACTTTGGAGGGAATATCCTCAAAGACAGGCAGGACGCCTAGGGCATTTGCTTCTAAATTTGCCTCAATCCATGATAGTCAAACTGCACACCATCTTAGAGTTTCAGTTCCTGGAGAACAGAGACAGGATGATGGGCATACCCTTCTTGGTTCATTTGTTGAAGCGTCCGGCTGCTGGGGCTAAGCCCGGGCTTAGTCCCCCAACAGGGCTATTTATACTTGCCAGAAGATGAACCTTTCCCCTCTAAGGTCAGTCACGAGGGAGGAAGGGAGGCAAACGAAGACGTACGGGGCTATCAATTCCCAACAACTCAAAACATGTGTCAGGCTGATGGAGGGTGGATAATGTCGACTTTCCACCAGGCTGTGCGGTGGTCGGCTCAACGGAGGCTCCAACGAGAACTCAAGTCAGTGATGACCAGTGTTTCTGTAGATCGTCTCCCTCGTGCTAGGTTCAAAGCCTGAGATTAGAGCCCAGTATATAATTGCTTCCCTTTCTCCCTCTCTTCCTCACACCAGTGAGGCACCAAACCTTTTCACGCATCTCACACTTATTCTTTCCTCTCCGTTCTGGTCCAGGTCCTACTTTGCTGGCCCCCCGGGCTCCAGTCTCTCTTCTATCAATTCATTCGATGTATGTACTACCACTAGATTAAGTTTCCCTTAAAAAATCTCTATCTATCTGTCTGTCTATCTATCTATCATTAATTTCTCCATGTCTATATTCAATACTCCTTAAGGTTCCACGTCCGTCTCTCACCCCGTCTCTCATGGGGATCAGGTCCCCATGGCTCCTTTGGGGGAGGGGTGCCTGGCTCCAAGTCCTGCAACCCTTCCCTCTGGCCTGAGTGTTGAAAGCATTTGGCATCCATTGAGCACATAACCATTAGACACAATGCCATACACTTTACTTGGACTAAGTCAGTTGTTTCTTCCACAACCCAGTGATCTAGGGATATTATAATCCCCGTTTTACCGATAAGGAAACCGAGGCTCAGAAAGGCTAAGGAATTTGCCCGTGATCATCCACCTAGGGAGTGGAAAAGCCAGGATTCGACCCAAATGGTCTGAATCCAGAGCCCCTGCTCTGAACCACCCTGCTATGGCTGTGGAGAGGACATTCCACCCACCCCAAGGCTTTAAATAATAATAATTGTGATGCTGATGATAGTAAATAATATTTTTCTAAGGAAAATAGGGTTCTGATCTGCTCAAGCAGCTTTTCCAATGTTTAATAACTTCATTCTCGCGAAGCACTTGGGAAGGAAATATAAATTCAATCCCTTTTTGTATGAGAAGATAAAATGAGCCGCAAAATAACATTAGAATTTCGCCTGGTCTTTAAAGGGCTACTTTCTTCCTTTCACTTTGTGTTTTGGCAAGGGATAGTAATGAGGAAGCCTCTAACCTCAGAACAGTCTAAGTCTACAGACCGTCTCCTGTGTTTCTGAATCCCAGGCCTGGCCAGAAATCTGTAATTTTCGGCCTCCACCACGGCCAACGCCACTCCCCATTTCCTAGTGAGCTGGGGCTTAGGGGAATTGGGTGAGGATGGCAGAAAAAGGGTCGGGTTGTGTTTTCTTCTAATCGAGGTCAAGTTTGGGGTTCCAGTGGGGCCCAAAGTCCCCCCCCATGCCTCCAGAAAAGAAGACACAGAAAACAGGAAACATTGTATGTGTTCAGTCTGTGTTCACAGAAGACATCTCAGCAAGGCAGACCCTATCACAGCCAGCTGATGTCACCAAGACAGGAGGGGAAGATGGAAGAAAGAAACAATGGAAGAAGAGACAAAGGGAGGGAAAATGGAGCAAAAAGTGAAGAGTAGAAATACGGTGGGGGAGGGGGCGGAGAGCAAAGGGAAAAGCGGAGGACAGAAAGAGGGACAATTCGAAGCCATCATCTTTTGCCCACTTCCTTTCCCCCATCCCTACCCCCAAGGGTGAAAGCCTCTCGCCCCTCCCTGTAATCCAGAGGGGGACACAGATCCTCAACCTCCGACTTCCGGTGCTGTCTCCCCGGGCCCAGAGGTTGCAAACGGGGGAGGCTTGCAAACAGTTTGCACGATTTCTCTCCGGTTTTCCCAGGAGTTGCCCTGTTCCTGGGGCCATTCCTTTCCCTGCAGCCCTCGAGGAGCTCCATCCCCGCAGACCCCAGCCAGGCTCCAGCCTCTCCCCTCTCCCCCGTTCCCCCAGCTCTCTGGAGGGGCTCGCGTCTCCCCGATGCGCTCCGGTCTCTGTCTGAGCCATCCATCAAGGGTGGCAGGCTGAGGGAAACATGAAAAAGAGCCTATTTGGCTATTAACATCCCCTCCCGCTTTGTTGTCTCTCTCCTCCCCACTCCCCTTCCAGCCCCCCACCCCACCCCTCCCCTTCCCCTTTTGCGGGAGACAAAACCAGACTGACAGGCTGAAGACTCAAACATTAATCAAACTGCGCTCCGGAACAACCTTTCCCTCGCATTAATAAATACATTTGCGGCCCCTCATTGGACAGTTGGCCTAATTTGTTTCTTTTTTGCGGGGAGGGGGGAGCAGCCGCGCCCGCGCCCCCCGGCTCCCAGCAGCCCCGTGCAAAGCAGATGTTCCGCCGCGGACGCGGAGCTGCGCCGAGCCGCGCGCCCCGGAGGCCGCGGTTGTCATGACGACGGCCGGGCCGCCTGCTGTTGCCGAGCACGCTGTCTCGCCCGCTCAGTGATTACCTCCATCTCCGCAGCGTTCGCCATACGGCCCGGCTTCTAATCAGATCCCCTCCCCTCCCCCGCCTCCCGGCGGCCCAGCGGAGCCCACCCTCCTCCGCCCAGCGCAATGGCCCTCCAGCTCCCACAGCCTGGGGACCGGTGAGAAGGGCGGCGGGCGCATCCCTGATGGCCCCGAGGAAAGCGGAGTGGGAGAGACACCCTGCACTCGCTGCTTGGGGATGACTGGCCCCAGTTGGGAAGAGGTTCTGTGCACCTGAAGCCACCTTTGGTGGCCCTGGACAGCCCCCATTCCTCCCACCCCCAGCGGCCCAGCCCCAGTACTGTCCCCTGGAGGCTCTTCCTCCCACCCCCCCCACCCCCCACTTCTTGGTTATGTTGAGGCAGGTCACCTGAGGTCCCCAAGAGAGGTAAGCCAGGCAACCCTAGTTCCCCTTCCACCTGGGCAGGACTCTTCCACTGCGATTCTGAAAATGCTAGAAATGGTTTCTTCTGCACAGACTGGGGGGTAAGGTGGGTTCCTGGAGCGGTCAGAGCATTTGTCCAAGCCAGGCCCCTTGTGCTAAAACCCAGTGTTTTCTCAGACTAAGGGAGGGGTGGAGAGACACAGGTCTGGTACTCAAATGATGCAGCCTGGCCTGATTTTGGCCCATGGTTGCTTTGACCCCCTAGCCATCCCACACACCAAATGCTTCTCATGCCCCCAGGCTGAGGGGTTTTGTTTATAGGTGATCTCACATGCACTCCCAGCAGGCAGCCTTGCAAGCGATGTACTGGGTTCTTTCTCCAGGCTTGCTAGTGGGCAAGGGGCAGTTGTAAGGCCTCAGGGCCTTGGGGAACCTGGAAGTCTTTCTCCCACCCAAGTACTAACCAGGCCAGACCCTGCTTGGCTTCTGAGACCAGACTCTGGAGGTCTTTCTATGGAAAAGGGAGAATCCTTTCCTTTAGACTCTGAAGCTTCATTACAAGACCCAAACATCCCTTTCCAAACATCTCTGGCTTCAGGAGAAACAGGGTAATAACAGAGGCCACAGACAAAAGAGGACAGAGGGGCGAGGGGTAAGGCCAGCCTGGAAGCAGAGCAAAACATGTGGGAGAGTGTTGCGAGGCTGTTGGTGCCGATTCCACGTTCCAGGCTAATGCACGAGCCAGGAAGTCCAAGGTGGTTGGAGCAAAAAGCAATCTGGTTTAGAGGGAGGGACCCCCTTGGAGTGATGAGAAGGAGGAAAGTTCTCCTCCGCACCAGGAACAGCTTACATAAACACTCCCACAGCATCCAATATCAGCCTCCTCCCATGTTTGCCTGCAGAGTCCCGGAGCAGTATCAGCCAATGAGAAGAAATGCTACTCTGGGCTCTTTCTCCCGAGTCTACTAAGAATCCTCATGTTAGAGCTGCAAGGGCTTTCCGAGATCTAAACCAATCCTTCACGTTACGGATGACAAAACAGAGACTCAGAGAGGGACCATAACTGGCCCAAGATCCCCTACCTAGCAGATAGTGGGACCTCGCTTTGCTCTCTGCTGTGCTGGCTGCTGGTGCCCCTCCCTTTCCTCTCCCAGAGGCAACTAACTGACTGGGAAACTGGTTTCCAAGAGGCACAGGCAGAATCCCAAAAATTTCAGGCCTTTTTAGCCGGGTCGTCACTCTGTCTGCAGAAGACCTGTCACCTGAAGGCAACGCCACTGGAGTGACAGCTCCCATTGGCCCTGGCCAGCCTAAGGCCTCTCTCGGGGGGGGGGGGTGGGGGGGGGGTGGGGAAGGAGCTTTGGTGGGGCCTCCCTCAGTCGATTGTCTGCAGCTCTGTCTTTGTCTGTCTGTCACTCAGAAGTGAACCGCTGGGGGGAGAGGTCAGACTGGTTGGTGGAAAGGGAGAAAGAGGCCTGTCCCTGTCCGTGAGGGGTAGGGAAGAAGGCAGGAGGATGGTACAGATTCTTCAGTCTCTTCACCACCCCCACCCCCACCCCCCAACTCCTCAGCTCCCCTAGGGAATTCCAAGCTTTGCTCATTTCAGGACCAGGATAGCAACTGCCCGCAAAGACCCTTCTCTTCCTGCCCTATGAAATCTCGGGTCACCATTGGAGATCTACTCGCTTACCCTGCCGTGTCTGGAAGAAGGGGCTGCCAAGGAGTCTGACTCAAACCTCCTAGAAAGGGGGTTCATTGTGCCCCCCCCCCCCCATTCCACATCACCACCTCTTTGACTCCATTCCGGTGCTTGTCGATCTCCCTGCCCTGCCTGCCTCCTCAGAGTCCCCAGGCTCCCCCATCCCCCCACTGCAATCCCACACAAATCCATCCCCTGAGAGCCCCTGTTTTCAGGCTGCCCCAGCTTCTCCTGTACACTGCGCATCTCCCCAGATTGTGCAGTTTCCAGTCTCCCCTTGCTCCCCCTGCACACGAATCCACCTCCCCAGCCTCAACAGTTTTCAGGCTTCTCAGTCTCTGCCCCCCCTGTACACGAACTGTTTCCCCAGATCCTGCTGTTTCCAGGTTCCCCCATGTTTCCCCGGTATACAAATTGGCCTCCCTGGGTTCGGCAGTTTCCAGAACCCCCTTGCTCTCTCACTAGGCAGTTCCATCTCCCCAGATTCAGCTGTTTTCAGGCTCCCCTCATTTGCCCTGTACACGGATACCTCTCCCAGGTTCTGCTGTTTCCAGGCTCCCCTATTTCCCTTGTACACGGATCAGCCTCTAGCTTATGTTGATCCCAGCTGCCTAAGGGATTCAGCAGGTTTAAGGAGAGTGGAAGGAAGAGGTGAGTCAGGAAGAGGAGAAGGAGTAAGACTGCCATCAGGGAAGCTCCTTATTTCTCTTGCGAGCTAGAGCCCTAAGCAGCTTGCATACAGCAGTCTCTGGGCCTCTGGCTCTACAAATAGATCCCTTGAGCCGGTCTGCCCTGGGACACCCCAATTCCCTCCTTCCTGCTGCTGCCCAGCCTCTGAACTTTAAGTTGAGCATCCCCTGGGGGGCCCCCCATCTTGGAGGGGGTGCTCATGATGCACGCAGGATGCAGGCAGGAACCCTCCTAAGTCCTGGGCTATCTCTCAGCCCAGCCTCCTGGTCTCTCCCCTGCTCCCCCCGCCCCCATGCCTTCCCAGCTCCTTTTTGTCTCTTTCCTACCTGCTGCACCTCAGCTCCTCTGGGTGCATTCAGGTAGAACTTCAAGAAGACCCCAAATACACCCCCTCAGAACAAAAGAGGTACAGACCTAGAGACCCCCGCTTTTTTTTTCTTTTAGTTGTTTTCCAGGATGGAGCGGTATTAATTTCACGTCCTGGAAATTCATTCTGTGCCCGGACTACCATCCTGGCACACTTCTCCAGGCTTTGTAAACACTTGTTCTGTCCTTGGTGCACAAAAGCAGCCTTCCTGCCTTCTAATCCTTGTTGGGGTTTGGGCTAGAAGGGGCGGTGCGAGGCGCAGTGTTCCACAAGGTTTTCCAGGATTCTTACCTTCTCTGATTTGTTTCGGTATTGCCCCCAGAGTTTCTCACGGACCCTAGGGAAGTGTGTTTTGTTCTCCCTCTCCCTCCTGCACTCACATCCCCACCTACCCACCCATCTGCCTAATCCCCGCCATTCTGACTCTCCACCTGGCTGGTTCCAGCAAATATTCTGGGTTCACAGGGAACACATAGGAATGGCAGGCCCACGGAGTCCAGGAGATTGTCCTAACAGAAGAGAGATCTTTCTTCCAACTGAAGCTCGCACCGTGGTTCAAGACCTCACTGCTTGTGATCCCAAGACCACAGTAGCTTTAGTTTTCCCCAGCTGTCAGTGGGGTGACTCACCCCACAGCCCAGGGAGTGCAAATAAAATTACATATGCAGAGGAAACAGAATTCTTTTACCTAACATGGCAAATAGGAGTTATTCACATAAGTCTTGTAAGAAGAAATCTATGTAAAAAGCTTTATATATATTCATGTATATGCTGAATATATATTCTCCTTCCTCTGTTTGAAAATAAATGCAGTGGAGGGCACTCATTTATTAATTTCATTATTTAAAAATTTCTGTTGGAGTTGCCGTACCTGGAAACCATACAAACTACCTGTACACACTTGTCAATTAACATGTAGTCTTCAAATGGATGATTTTTTTTCATTTTTTAAGGTTTATTTATTTTATTTTTATTTTTTTTAATTTTTAAAAATGTTTTTATTTATTTTTGAGACAAATCATTTTTTTTAAGCTTTATTTACTTTTGAGAGAGAGAGAGACAGAGACAGAGAGTGAGCGAGGGAGGAGGAACAGAGAGAGAGGGAGACACAGATTCTGAAGCAGGCTTCAGGCTCCGAGCTGTCAGCACAGAGCCCGCCGCGGGGCTCGAACCCACGAACCACGAGATCATGACTGGAGCGGCAGTAGGATGCTTAACCAACTGAGCCACCCAGGCGCCCCTCAAATGGATGAATTTTAATGTGTGTAAATCATACCTCAAACAATCTGATTGAAAACATGCAAGGAAAGATGTGAATTGGGATTTTGAGTCAAGAGCCCTATTTTTTTTTTTTTTTTTTTTTTTTTTTAATTGCCCAGGAAGGCAGTCCTTGTTGTGGTAAGTCTATTTGTAAGTGTTAGATTCCAATGTTCTGCCGAAAGCAGGGGGCAGCCGGGCAGAGAGAGGTGAGCAGGGTTTCAGGAAACCTGTCACCTGTTAGCTCTGTGACACTGAAGAAATCACCCTTTCAGCTCCCCTTCCCTCGTCTGAGGGTCTCTAGCTTGCTCTCCCACAACCACCCAATTTCCTTTTTCTACCACAGAGTATAAACTTAGTTCAGTGCCCAGAGCCCCTCAGCCCTCTTGCCCAATCTTCAGCTACCCTAAGGAGTGGGGCCGAGTCTCCAGTGTTGAAAGGGAGATCTGGTTTTCTTGACAGTGTATTTATCAGAGTCCCTGTTTTCTCAGTGCAATTGTCCCTGGTTCCTAGGGTCCCTCCCCCCATCCTTTCCATCAAGATGCTCAGGCCTCTCTCTCGTGAGATGCCCCCCAACCTCAAGCTTCTGTTCAGTTATCTAGGGATCTCTAGGAACGGACTCCAGTGCTCAGCACTGCGGGATAACTGCCTCTGGGTAGGTGGTGAAGCCCCCTAGATCTGGTTCCTGCAGGCTTTCACTGTCCCATCCCGATCGCAGCCGGCAAGAAAGAAGTGGACCTTGTCTTACAGCGCCATCTTCTGGGCAGACCTGTGAGAGGCGATACTTGCAGTCATTCAGAGAAGGTGGAGATAAGTTTTGGTCTCAGAAGTTTTCAAAATCTCATCGGCTTCCCATAACCAAGTTCTGAATTCTGGCCTTTCCCAGTCATCTCTTAGGAGAGAATGTTCCAGGAGGCTCCTCCCAGCCTTTTGAACACAGGGCTGGACCCTCTGGAGTGGTAGGGATGATTCCTAACCCACAGGACCTAAAGCAGCTGAGGCCAGTCTCTTCCATTCTGTCAGTGAAACCCTGTCTCTACTTAATCTGCCCCGTACGTCCCCAACAGACCCACCTCAGTAACCCCTGTCAGTCACTAAGGAGCTGTTACCTGGGGGTAGGGGCCTCCACGACTTTCAGAATTTCTTCTTTTCTCAAGTTTTTCTGGATGAGGGCTCATTGCAGCCAGGAGAATAAGATACATATTTCAATGCCTTAAAAATCAGGTGAGGTGTCTGAATAAAAAGAAAATGTGGGTCTGGTCAAACGGAATCAGGTGGCTCTTTTTTTTTTTCAGTGTGTGTGTGTGTGTGTGTGTGTGTGTGTGTGTGTGTGTTTTCAGACTGGGAGTAGGTGAGGATGATAAGAGGGTACCAAACATATAAGCTACACTGTGAATTTATTACTGCTTAACACACATTTTAGGACCTAAATATCCAAATCATTGTCCCTAACGAAGTGGTCCCTTTGGAAGCTCTGTTTTGGAATGATAACCTGGAATTATCTGAATTAATTCAAAAGCACCAGCTCAAATTCCGAATCAAACTCTGAATGGAACTCTGATTTTTGCAAGCTGTTTGGTGAGATCCTCAGCCTCAGTGGGTGGCGCTGTTTTAGGTAAAGAATGAGAAGTGGGTGTAGTGAAAACGATTGCCTTCTGTGAGTCATACACTGACCCTAAATTCTTGCCTCTTCAATCCACATTTCACATTGCTCAAAGAGTCTTGCTCAGAACACAGAGTTGCTATCACTTAACTGCTTGAAAAATCTTCAGTGGCTCCCTATAGCCTTCCGAATATAAGCCAGGCTCCTTGGCTGTGTGACTGGGCGAAAAGCAACGGGCAACGGAGTCAGACCAGTATGGGCTTCAATCTCACCTCTGTGCCATGAGGCAAATTAGCCAAACACTCAGGTCCCTCAGATGTAAAAAGAAGGCTAACGGTATCTGCCTTGTTTGCTTGTTTTGAGAACCATACTGTTTCTGGGGTGGACGGGATAGTAGTAAATTCAGTATGTGGTCATTACTCTTCGGCACATGGCATTCAACACTCACCTCCATCCAGGAGCCACCTGTCTAGGCAGAAGTCTCCTGTCTCAACACACCCCAGTCCTCCTCACAGAGATGCACATACCCATTCCAGCTACATTTACCCGCAAGTCTTGAGCCAAAGATTCTCTGTCTTCTGCTTTGCAGATAATATTGTTCCCTTTGTAGTGTCTCTTTCCCTGACTTCTTTCGACAGAACAAAGCATGGTGTAATACACCATCTCCTCTGCCAATATTTACAATTTCTGCATATGTAACTTTGTTCCCAGTCAGATCAGGAGCTGTGTCTTGCAATTCTTCTTAGAAGCTTCCACCACCCTCCAGCAAGGTGACCTGCTCAGAACAGACAGCAAATGCCTGTTGAAACAATTCTCTCCAAACGAAAGTGAATTTATTATTATTATTATTATTATTATTATTATTATTTTGCATCAGTACTGCTTTTCTTACCAAACGGTCCACCTTGGGGAACGCCACTCATCTACCTACAGAGGATAAAGTCCACATGTGCCTCACAATGGCTCTCGTTTCTTTGGATCCTCATCTATGATATTTTCCAGTTTTAGTATTTAGTATTTATACATGTCAAAACCATTTTCTACTTTTACCCCTCCACCCCTACCCCACTGCCAAGTCTGGAGTCTATCACTTGCAAATCAGTCTCCCTCTCTTCTTTCCCTAGTACCTGGCTCACGGCAAACACTCAAACACTTAAATGAATGAATGAATGAATGAATGAATATAATGCACGAATATTGTTAAATGAAGGAGACCCTATCTAGAGGGAAAGGGAGGCCTGTAGGTTTGTGCCAACCCTGTTTTGGGTAAAAATTTCAACTTTGCCTACATCAGGTTCTGGAGTTACAGTGGTATTTACTGGAAATTCAGAGGTAAGATCTCTCTCTCTCTCTCTCTCTCTCTCTCCCTATAGTTTCTAAGGTAGATTTAGGGCAGAAAGTGTGAGCTTAGGCGGGTCTCTAGTTCATCCCCCGCCTGGTTGGCTCCTCCTTAGCGGATCTGGGCCTCCCAGCAAAGACATCCTCTGTTCCGCGACGGTCCAGCCAACGGGGAGCCATCCATCACTGTCTTGACGCAAGCCAATCCGACCAGCTCTGCCTTCCTGCCAGCCAATGGCCAGAAAGCTGGGGGCGCGTGTAGAGGGAACTGGAGCCACCAGCTCTGGGTGGCGTAAAGGGGCCCCGAAGGTCTGGTGGTACCATGTCCCTAGCCCGGTTTAGGTGCGGCGAGAGAGTCCTGGGGCCAGTGCTTCTGTGTGCGCCCTCTTGTCTGGACCCAAGCCAGACAGTCTCGATTTCTGACTTGCCCCGGTGCCCATTCTGCAGGAGAAAGGGAGCGCCCTGAAGTCCCCTTCCCCTTATATACTCGAGAAACCCGCTGGGTCGCCCAAGAGGGCGAGGGGGAGGGGGAGGCAGAAAGACGGGGAGGGCCCCTGGGGATGAGAACAGACTGGAAGACCAGGCTTCCGCGGCCGCTCCCGCCGGGAACCGCCGGCCGCCCTTCCCGAAACCCGGTCCCCGGCAGACGGCGCCCCCGCCTGCCGGGTGCTGCGCGCTCCCCTCTGCGGCGGCCGGCTCCGGCCCGGGGCAGCGCTAATGAGGCGATCTGCGGGAAAGCGAGTGCGGGCGGGCGGGCAGAGCTCTAGGCAGACCGCCAGGCCCGCCGTTCTGGCGGCTCCGCGGGGCTGCGGGCGCCAAGGGGCCCGGGGACGCAGCAGACTCTCCGTCTCGGCCCCCCGAGGGCCGGGCCAGCAGACTTGAGATCCCCGGGAAGGAGCAGCGCGCCCTCCCTGCCCACACTGCCGGGCTTCCGCTGCCTACTCAGCGCCGTCCTCTCCCCGCCGCGGGCGTGGGTCGGCTGCTTTGCTGCATCCCCCTTCCCCGTAGTCCTTTAGTCACAGCGGACGAGAACACCTTTCCTGTCGTCTCTCTGCGTTACTATGCCCCCCTCCGCTCATTCCTTTTAACCCAGTACAGTCCCTGTGTGGCCCTAGGTCAGAGGGCGCGGGAAAGCCACCTCTCTCCAGCAGTTCTCCTTCCCGAGCCGGGCTTTGGGGAAACTGCTGCAAACAGTTTAACTTTCAGAGCCTCTGTGTTGCCCCTCCGTAAAATGGGGATAGCATCGCATGGTCCACAGGAATTCGGTGAGGCTGTTTGTGTGAAGGGTCAGGACTTCCCATTCCAGTCCCTGCATAATTGGAATTACAGGGCCTGGGCAGGCGCGACCGGGTTGCTAGGAAGCTAATGTGCCCCTCTCGACCTTGCGGTCGTTTAGAGGCAGTGGATGGAGCCGGGCACCGGATGAGGCCGCATATTTGCCAAAGTATTCGGGGAGAACTTCTCACTTCCCGTCGCCACACTGGCCCCTGAACTCTACAGCATTTAACTGCATATTCTTTTTTCCCTTTCAGAGTTGCCTTTTTGCATTATTTACTGGAATGGGTTATGTAGACAGTGCCTACAATGTATTTGTTTATATAACTATATCTTTATCATTTTCTCTAATTACAGAAGTAGTCATGGCCATTATAAATATCCAATCTTAGGATGTTTTATAATGTAGGACGTGGTGACCCGCAGAGACAGCTTCTATTAACATCCAAGCCTCGCTTCTCTCTTACTGTAGTGGCTGGCAGAAATTCGTGTGTCCGAGCTGGCACGGAACTCGCAGGGCGGGTCAAGCGTGCTGGTTGCTAGGGCAACGCCCTGTTGTCAGGGATAGGAGGCCCGGGAGGAACTTAGGAGCAGGGGGTTGGTCCCGCCCTGGAGGCGGAGTTAGGGGAGCAGGACCCGGAGGGAGAACATTTCCTATCTTTCCCTCCAGGTGGCGCTGTAGGATCGCGGATGCGGTCCTGGGGCGGGGCTCCCTGCGGCGCCGCGTGCCGGCGAGGGGCGGGGCAGGGGCGGGGTCTCGGCGGGGCATTTACCTGCCAGTTGCTCTTAAAAAGGTATCGAGGTCCCTGAGCTGTCCCGGGAGGGACCCTTAGGCACTGTAAAGGACTTACGTACAGAGACGCAGAAAGGGTAGGCGTCAGAGAAAGGGAAAAACGGGCGGTTCTGGGACGAAGCGAAAGAAGGGGAGTCACGTCTCCTAGGAAGCCGCTCCACCTTCCCGTTTTCCTCTGGGATCCCCGCCCCCTGCCCTTCTGTCCTCGTCCTCCGGACCTGCAACGCTTCATTCACACCCTCTGGAACTCACTGGGTGCTCTGGACACACACGCATGGTGGGGGCTGCTTGATGCTTCCTCGCCGCCAGCCTCCAGGCCCAGCCATGGTACGCTTGCAGAGCTCAAGTGCCGAAGCTGTATGCTAGTAATAGGAATTACGCGGTACGGGTCAAGCCAAGAAAAACGGGCGTGTTGTTGCTCAGTTTGTCTAGAGGAAGCCTTACGCCCTTCCCTTTTGGAAGCTGGGAATGGAGAAAATGACGTAAAGAATCCCCAACAGGGTCACTATGTGTGTATCATCTTTTGTATTGTTTTCCCCAAATGTGCGCCATATCACCCATTAACACTTTAAAAAAAATTTTTTTTTAATGTTAATTTTTGAGAGAGAGACAGAGACAGAGCATGAGCAGGGGAGGGGCAGAGAGAAAGGGAGACACAGAATCCGAAGCAGGCTTCATGCTCTGAGCTGTCAGCACAGAGCCCGACGCGGGCTTGAACTCACAGACTGTGAGATCATGACCTGAGCTGAAATCGGACGCTCAACAGACTGAGCCACCCAGGTGCCCCAACCCATTATTTTGTACCGTGCCACACAATCATATTTGGCCCTTCTCATCACACACACGGGGCTCCGTGGTGTTAGTGTCACACCCCCTCAGGAAGATAAATCGTCCCCTTTCCCTTGACCCACCCCCTTCCCGATCGCGACCACAGGGTTACTGCCGGGACACCCTGGCACTGGGCATCCTGAAGATGAGCCACAGGGAGTGCAGGAGCCCTTATCAGAACTTATACACACTTCTCAGGCCAGGAGAGAAGGAGACCATTGACAGGAGACAAAGCAGGTTTATTAGGGTTCTGGGGCCAAGGATGCCTAAGGTCTGAGTTAAGGCAGCTCAGCTGGTTCTCATGGCCCAAGGGGCAGGTCAGGGCAGTGAGAAGGGGTGAGTCACTTCTGAAGCCAAATCTTTGCGTCTCAGAGTCCCTGGCCGGAGACCTCAGGAGTCAGTTCTGGGAGAGCCTAGGGGGACAGAGGGGTCTCTCCTCTCCGGAGGTCTTTCAGCTTTTGCCAGGATTGGGGAAATGCCCTGGGGGCAGGGAGCCCTGAATGCACAGCCTTCATTTCAGTAATGACCATTTAATTTGTTCCTTGGCAGACTGAAGAACCTGGGGGATAGGGAATAAGGTTGAAAGAATTGAGAGGGGGACTATCAAGCGCCTTAACACTGCAGTGAGGGCCAGGTCTACGAGCCCACTTTTCCTAAGTGTCCCTGTGACCCTTCGTCACTAGGTGGCACCAGCTCATCTCCGCCAGGCTTAAGTGGGGCTAGGCCAGCAACAGAGCAGTCCAAACTGGCTGCAGCCAGCTCCCGGCCCAGGCCGGAGCCTGCCGGGCCCTCCACCGATCGTGCCTCTGCTGCCCTGGGTGTGGCCGCAGGCCCCGTCTACCCACGGCACGCCATGCGAGCGCCCGCCCACAGTGCCACGTCTAGGCAGAGACTAGGCCCAGGCCAGACACTTCCTGTGCCCGGACACCTCAGCAAACCCCTAGCTCTGGTCTCAGCTGGCAGTGTATCCTCAACACCCCACCCCAACCCGCTGCTGATGTGGCACAGCTGGCAAAGCGGGCTGGCCCAGTGCTGTCCCGGGACACCTGCACTCAGATGCGGTCATTCTCACATCCTGCTGAGGAAAACTGCCTCGGTCCGGGACTTCGACAAATGCATTCGACTGTGCACACACAGTGGCAACACGGTGGGGACCCCAGGTATGTCCTTCAGTTCATCCCTCCAGCCATCAAGCCTCATTCCCCTCCACTGAAGTCCCTTCTTCCTGCACAGTCCCCCTCCTCTCTCGGAGACAGCCCGGCCCTGGGGTTCTCCTGTAGTCCCAGCCAGAAACTTAACCTTCCCCTCATCTCGCATTCACTACCTACAGCTCCCTTGGTTTTTTTTACTCAAGAATTCCATTAACTTGCCAGGTCTTCATTCTTTCCCCTTTCAGAAAAAAAATAGAGGAGCTGGGCTAAAGAGCTTTCCATGCATTTGCTTTTCTGATTCTCATAGTAACTCTAAGAGGAGCGTCCTGTGATTATGTGGGGGCCCCGAGAGGTTGGGTAACTTGCTGTGGGTCACCCAGCTTGCAGGGGGTAGGGCGGACCGTACATCCTGGGATGTACAGGATACATCCCCACCGCACCTGTGTTCTCAACTGCTCTGCTCATTGCTCTCCAACCTCTTTCTGGCCTGAAAACTGCCACGTGGCTCCCTCTTCCCGGTAAGGTGTGAGGAGGCACCGGGAACTGGGAGGAGGGAGCCGCACGGCAGTTTGCTGGAGCAGCAAAGGCAGTAAAGGAAGGGGGCAGCACACCTGGGGCTCCACACGGGCTGGCTTGGGTCCATCTCTGCCTTAGCTATCACAGCAGGAGGTAGTTAGTGCACGAGGGCAGGAAGTTCCATAAAAGCAGGATTAGTCTGGGCAGAGAGACCTGTGGGCAGACAGAATGGAGGTCAAGCAGTCGGCCTGACAAGCAGGAAGTTTGCACAGCTGTGGAACCAGTCAGGCCACAGATCCAGGAACCGGCGCCCGGCCGCACATGCATCCCAGATAGTACCATGCAGGAGACTGGCCGGGACGGGCTTTTCCACAACCAGGTCATTCAGGGGCAAGGTGGCAAGTGGCGAGTGGAGATGGTTAGATCCTGTCACAGATTTGAGGGTCCCTTAACAACCCCAGCAGAAACCCTGAACAGCAAGGGGTGAGGTGGTAGGAAAACTCCTATTTGCTATCCCTTCTGGGTTTGGGGGCCCATAAGTCCCCAGAATGCTTCGGGGGACAAGTGACCCAGCCATCTCCAGCGTGGTTGCTTACGACCCTGGTTTTTCAGCCAACTACACTAAGCCAGATGAGGTGGGTTGCTAGTAAGGCATGCATCATTTATTAATGCCCAGCTCTGTACCATCTTGGAGACTCTGGAAACCTCCACTGACTCTCTCTGAGAGACGGCCTGTCACTGCCTCATCCCTTCCCTCCTGCACCCCTAACTTCTCAGCCTCGATAGTCCCACTGGGTCCCCCTGGGAGGCTCCCTCTGTCCCATTCCTGGCCAAGGCAGACAAGGGGGCCTACCTGGGCCACGCTCTGTTCAGTCAGGCTGCTGTCATCTGCCTGCGGGGAAGCAGTGTCAGAGAGTGGTCAGACCAGGAGAGGGCATTGGGTAAAGAAAGGGAGGTGAAGGAAGGGAAAGGGGGCTTCAGAGGAGGTGGTGGGGTGCTGCAGTGGTTAGGGGAGCCAGAACTGCACCTGTATCACCGGTGAGGGGAAGCCCCACGGCCTGCCACTTGGAAGCCAGGACCCCGGGGCCCGTCAATGGGTGTATGGGGAGCAAGGGCATGAAGGGAATAAAGATGGGAGAAAAGGTTTCATCCAGACATGAGAAGCCAAACTAGGCAGGGAGGGTCTATCTGTACCTCCACTGTCCAAACTCAAGGCCAAGGCAGCCATCTGGTGCCTTTTGGTGACTTTCTTTCTTTCCCCAGTCCATACTTGCCACTGGGGAGGATGGTGAGGTACTTGGGAATTCTAAAGGGGGGAGGGCAGGAGGAGATCGCTTGCACTAACTGCCATCCCCCCCCCCCCCCCCCCCCGCCAAAAAAAAACCCTAGTAGTTGCTTCTGCTGGAAGAGCCTGGGTTCCTAGCATCCCGCCTGCACCAGGAGGATAGGAGGTGGGGAGGGTGGGAAGGGCAGCCTGGGGGAGATGGGAGTGAGGGGCATGTAGGAAAATTCTTACCCTAAAATTCACCTTCTGGATCACTTGCTGGGGGTCGCTCTCCAGAATCACACTACAAGAGAGAAACCAGGAGGAAAATCAATGCCATGACACTCCCCTCTGCCTCTTCTCCCTGCTAAGCCTCCTCCCTCTGACCACCACCCCCCTCACTGCATCCTGCAGCAGCCCCCCTCCCGGGGGCCCCTCCCCCTGGTATTCCTCAGCCAGAACTCTCCCTTACTATGGACAGCCCTCAGCTTTGGTTCCTCTCCACAGCAAACCTGGTCACACACTTGGTTGTCACTGGGCAAAAGCTTTGAAACGGGGTGAGGGCAGGCCGGTCTAGAATGGTCAGAGGGTCAAAAGCAGAGACCGAAAACCTTTGAGCTCTGAAAAGTTCTATTTGCATTCTGGGTGTAGGGAGGGATTCAGATGCGGTGAAGGGAGGCCCCTGGGGATCCCATTTTGTTTCACTCTTATTCTATGCCACAGGGCCATGCTGTACACGAAAGTAGCGGGACAGGTAAAATAAGAATCTGCCTTCCGTTTCGATAGACCCAAGTTTCAAGGCTTTGCTCAGTTTTGCTCAGTCTTTCACAACACAGCGGGGGCACTATGCTTCAGGGTGCAGGTGTGAGGGCTGGTCACTGTGGGTGGGACAGAGGCAGTGGGATTGACTGAGTGCCCCTCTTTACTCAATGAGGCTCCTCCAATGCAGATGCCGAGTTTTTCTTTCATACCAGTCCCAGGGAAGTGAACAGATAGTTCTCGAAGAGCTTCTTCCAGGCCCTATCACTGGGGCACCTGGCAGCTCCTCACCAGAGATCCTTTCACCCATAAGACAGAAACATCCTGGGGTGCCTGGGTGGCTCAGTCCGTTAAGGGTCCAACTTTGGCTCAGGTCATGATCTCGCCGTTAGGGAGTTCGAGCCCCACGTCAGGCTCTGTGCTGACAGCTCGGAGCCTAGAGTCTGCTTCGGATTCTGTGTTTCCCTCTCTCTGCCCCTCCCCAATTCGTGCTCTGTCTCTCAAAAATAAATAAACATTAAAAAAAAAAATGCAGAAACATCCCAGCCAAGGTTCCAGTTCTGGCACTGTCTCAACTGACATTCCCTGATTTTCCTTGGAGGGAAACTGAGTTCCTCAGGGGGGCTCAGAGACCTGGAGGCATATAAAGCTTACATCCTCCCTTCCAAGGGCTCTTCCAAAGCCCTGCACTTCATTTCATATTTGTAATAGTGTGTGCATTTGTGTGTGTGTGTGTGTGTGCGCGCGCGCGCTGTGTGTGTGGCTGTGTTCCTTAAAGAGGTTCCACCAAACTGCATATACTTCCGGTCCCACGAAGCCTGGGTCTTATCCCACTCACTTTGGGGTTCTGGCAATTAGCACAAGGCCTCGCCTCAACAGGCAGTCGACAGAGAGGGAAGGAGGAGGGAAGGAGAAAGGAGTCCCGCCGTACCCCATCTCCCAGAGTGTGTGTGATGGTACAGTGTCGTGGAAAGAGCACAGTCTCTGGAACCATGCACATGGTGTTTGATCCTGGCCCTGCTGCTCCCTAGTCATGGGACCTTGGAAAGGTCCCTTGAATTTCTGAACCTCTGTTTCCTCATCTCTAAAATGGATGTTATGAAAGAGGCATGTTTTTAAGGTGATTGGTTTCTGTTATCCTTTGCCCCAGAGCCAGAATTTCCTTTTCTCCCTCAATATCAACGCCCCACCCCATGGAAATTCACTAATCAACCCTTCTCGCAAGAGCTCCCGGCTTCCCACGAACATCCTAGCATAGCGGTAGCACAGCAGTTTATTGTACGAGAGCCCAGAGCCGTGAACTTCACCTGCCTCGCCTCATGGAATCCCCACAGCCTATGAGGAAGGTAGGCAGTCCCCTATCCCCATCGGAAAGATGAGGAAAGGAAGGCTGAGGCAGAATGAGCAGTGGCCCAGGTCACGCATCTAGCTGAGGTTAGAATGGAGCTCTAAGAGCGGGAGGTATGCAGGCAGTAGGGAGCAGGATGGAGATCTTCCAGAGAGGGGCAGGGGCCTGTGCTGCCCCTTTTTTTCTGGGCACTGGAGATCAAACCATTCCCCCAAACCCTGCCTTTCAACAGTCTGCCAGAGTTCAGCATCAGATGACTTTCTTGTTTGCTTGACTTGGGCTGACATTGAAATCAACCTCCATCCTCGTGAGTGGGGTGGGGGGATGGGAGCACTGGGAATATGCCGGGGTGGGGGGCAGGGAGGGAAGAGTTGGCCAGAGAGCCAACAGGGTGCTTGGTACAATCTAGTGCCGTTGACCCTCAAAGGCACCTCCTGCTGTGAGTGTCCCTGAGCAGCCCCTCTTCTCTCCGGCCCTGGTCCTCACCCGCCATCCACAATCTCATCCAGCACCAGGAAGGCTCCGTCCATGTTCTCCAGCAACCAGCGCTTCTCCACGTTCTTCCTGAAGGCAGACAAAGCTCCTGGCTGTGAGGAGCTGCGTTTCTGCCTAGACGAGGCAGACTCTCTCTCCTTCCACCCATCCCCCCACCCCACCCCCAGCAAGCACTGGGGAGAACACCAAGGGCAGTGAGGGAGCGCCTAGGCAAGGGATTCCTGAGCAGAGGACAGGTCTGCTTCCTTAGGCCCTCCTCTGCCTGACCTCCCACACGCGGGGCATTGACATTACACCCCCCGAGTGACCCCTAATGCATTTCATGGCTAGGTTAGATGTCACAGCCATACTATACTTGATTGTCTCGACTGTGGACATTTATTGTTGGATTATCCTGGTTTGCTTTACCCAAGCCATGTTCACTGGGATAGATACCAGGTAACTGAATGGGGAGGCAGTGGAAACCACCCTGGACTTCAAGGAAAAAAAACAAAACAAAACGGAATTTGGGTCTCTGTTCTGATGTAAACAGATTGCAACCTCAGGCAAATCACCCAGCTTCTCTGGACCTCATTTTCTGGCCAAACCCTCCGGTGGCTCTGCTCTAGGTGATACCGCAGTGGTCCTGGGAAGGGCAGGGGCCTTGAGGCGGATGCTCTGGCTCCAGTCTTAGTCTTTTGGGGACTTCAGGAGGAAAGCAGAGGAAGGGCCCTGCCTCTGTGATCTATCAAGGCCTGGGGGATGAGGGCCTTGGAGGGCAGAGGACCTCACTCACCTTAACACGTGGTTCAGGGACTCAAACAGGCAGGTGAGGACAGACATGAGCATCAGCTGAGGATGGGTGGAGACGGGAGGAGGAAAACACGAGAGCTTGAGGTCGAGAAGGCCAAACGGAGAATCCAGAGCCTACCTGTGTGGGCAGCTGTCCCTTTCCAGAGAGGACAGGGCTGGAGACTGAGTGCAGCTGGACCTCAGGCATGCGTGCCTCCCTGGCATGGGCTGGGAAGCACTGGAGTGCCCCACTGTGGGACACTGAGTGTACCCTTCCCCAGTGATATTTTAAGGAAGGAGCAAAGACTCCCTGCAGAGGACTTCATTTCTGGTTCCCAAGGACACTAAGAGGCACCGTGGATATGTACCATCCCAGAAGGAGCCACTTCTGGCTGCTCCCCATCCCCCAGAGCCTAGAAGGAGGGGTACCAATGAGGAGCCTTCAGAACCCAGCTTCTACCCCGGAGCCCGAGCCGTAGACAGACCCTCCTCATCACCCCAACCTCCTGAATTCACCTCATTCTCGTGGGAGGAGCCCACCACATACAGGAAGAGGTCAATGCTGCTCTTGTAGACGATGGTCATGCCCCCGAAAAATGCAATCTCACCTAGAAGTGGAGGGGGCTTTCAGGTCTGGCCACCTCTGCCGGGTCCCTCCGCCTGATCGCCAGCTCTGCCGGTCTCCCCCTTTTTCCTCCTTTTTCCAAGGAACCCTTGACGAGACTAGCGCAAGGGACACTACCACCGGGCTGCTGTGTGTCCTTTCCTCCAGGCTCTACCCTATTTCTAGAGATCACCTCATTCTGAGGAGTCAACAAACCCAGTGCAGGGTTGACTTCCACCCCTCGCCCCCTCCCCCCCCCCACTATGCGCAATGCCTCGTGGGGACATACAATGCCACTGGCCTCTTCTGCCGAGAGAGAGGTCTTGCCGTGTTGGGGGGTGGGGTGGGGGGGTAGAGCGGGATCGGGAGTGAAGGTTCCCTACAGGAAGGGAGAGAATAACAGCTGGGAAGGAGAGGAAAAAGAACCTCTGAGAAAAAAGGGGGTGGCCTGTGGGTACGTATGGCTGGTAGGGACAGATGTGTCCAGATGAAGAGGACGGTGAAGTGCATCTGAGAGTTCTGAGCAAGGAAGAGGCAGACACTTACTGTCAGTTCGGCTGGTCTTGCTGAAGACATTTTTCTCAAAGGCCATCTGCTCCTTCAAGGAGGGGAATGTATCATCATAATACTATGAGAAAGGGAAGGAGAAGGGGTGACAGGTTTCCACAGAGCCTGGATCCTCCCTGGACGGGTGGCAGAGAACGTAGGTGCTGGCCAGCCAGAGCCCCATCTCCTCTGTTTGTTGCCCTTTAGGCCGTATGCTCGCTGTTTCCCCATAGACACAAATTTTAAGCAAAGAACGTCGTAAGAAGTAGAGGAATTTTAAGCCCTGCCTTTCGGAGCCCTCTCCTGATTTCCTGGCGGCTTTTGGCCATTTGGCAGATGTGCTGTGCGCTAAGGACTGGGGTGGCCACTAGGTCCCATTGTTTCTACAGGAAGCGGAGTCTGCAGGAAAGATGGCAAGAGCCAGGGGGCCCTTGCGACAACCATCACCGTCATGACAGCTACTTTATTATCCCCATTTTGTTGATGGGGAAGTTGAGGCATGAAGAAATCAGATGATCTCCCCCAACATCTCCTAGTTGTAAGGGGCAGAGCCAAGCATGGTCTGACTGTAGACAGGGGAAGGCTAAGTATTTAAGGGAACGTTCCCAGCACCCACCGGCTAACTAAATCAATGCTTTCGTGTTTGGCTTTGGTGAGCCCGGTTCTCTGACTCAGTTTCTTAATCTGAACAGGGATGGGTCCTGCTGGGAGGAGGCCCTAGAGCCTAGGCATTGCTGATCCACGTCTGATCATCTGCTGGAGCACGGTGTGGTCGGCTGAGCTTTCAGCGTTCTGGATGTGGATTTTGCCACTTGGTAGTCCCCTCTGCAGGCATCTTAGTCGCCTCCCTGCTGGCCACTGCTGTGGCGAGCAAGCTCATTTGAATACCAGGAAGACAAAAAGTTTCAGTCCCAAACAAACAAACAAACAAACCTAGAAGGCATTTCTTAGCTAGTTGAGGTGCCATAGCCCTGCTGTAGCTGATTGTGTTGACGACAGACATTAATTTTCTGGATTATCCTAGTTCGGTTCCCCCAGGCCACGGAGGACAGATACGGGACAACTGGATGGTTGGCGTAGTGAAAATCACCCTCCCGAGCTTCAGGTCGGAATACCTGAGTTCAGATCTGTGTTCTGATAGTGATACTTGTGACCTCAGGCAACTCATTTGGCTCTCTAGACCACACTGTCTTCATTTATGAAACGAAAGAGTTGGATCGTCTGGTCTCTAAGATCTCTAAGCTACGTTCTCAGACTTCTCCGACTAAATCCTCAGTGTTTACCAAACTGTAGGAGAAAAGTGGAGGTTGCCTCTTTAGAGTTGGGGACTAAGACTCCTCGGTTCCAAGCTCAACACTCCACTGACCCTTCAGGAGATCCCTTCCATGCCCAAGGTCCAGCTGGCCAGTGGAAAGAATGGTAAGAAGACATTTCAGGGAATGTGAGTGGAAAGAGGGGACTTCAGGGGCCAGCAGTCTGACAAGGCAGGAGGATGCACAGAATGATCTTTGGAGGGGGTCTAAGCCCGGCTGCTCTGAATCACAGAGCCCACAGTGGGGTCCTCCTGAGAGGGCAGTCAGCTGGGATGGGGACTTCTGTTTTGGGGGCTGGAGCACCGTGTGTTCAGGGGTCTTCTGGTGAGGGTGGGAGGTTACCTTGGCTAGGAGGCGGTGTCCGTCATTATCTAGGATGAAAACAGCCTTGACGGTGTAGAGGGAAGGTTCCTGCAACTGACACCAGGGGAGAGCTCCGTTGGCTCCTGACTCAAGGCAGACACCCTGCCATTGGCTCTATGGCATCTGCTGGCCCCAGGGGTCCATCCTCAGGCTCCAGCGACCCCAAAGGTCCGCAGCTGGTTCTGGCCCAACCCTGTGCTACACGGGCCAACTCCAGCGCCTGCTCCACTCCCAGGCAGATGTTCCACTGCAGGCCCCGGGTGGGCGCTGTGCCCATTGGGTGCAGAAGGTCCGTCCGGGCCCAAGTTCTGTCATGCACTGACTGCTCCAGAGCCCGAGTCGGAGTGTATCACAGAACCTGGGCCGGGGGGACAGCGGCGCCGAGCCTCCTCCTTCCAGCGAACCCCGGGCCGAGGCTGGACCCGCGCTCTCAGCGCGCCCCCAGCCCCCTGGCCCGGGGAGGGGGGCTCCAGAAGCACGCACGTCAGCCGACGGCCCGTGGGACCTGGAGTCCCGGGCCGCCGCGCCACTCCTCACCCCTCCCGGCGGAACCTCGGGCCACCCCCACCCCCAAGCCGTGCCCATCACCTCTCCGAACTGATCCAGAACTTCACCCCACGCGCGCTCAAGCCGGGCCTCCTCGCGGGTCCGCGCCCGTAGAACTTTTTATCCCCTGCCCTGGCCCGGGCCCCCTCCCTGGGCGGGGGCCCCAAGTTCCCGGGCGCGGGGGCGCGGGCCGTGAGTTGGCGGACCCCCCCCTCCCCCCAGCCCAGCTCCCGCCGCCCGGGACCCCGGCGCCCGCCCGCTCCGTACCCGCAGCCCCGCCGGCTCCCCGGCTCTGGCTGGCGGCGCCGGGCCCCCGGCCTGGGCCGCCGCGGCCCCCTCCCCCGGGTGCGGACGTGGCCAGGCCTCCGGCCGCTGCATTCCGCTCGCCGCCTCGCGCTGACAGCGCCGCCCGCCGCCCCGCCTCCGCCCGCCCGGCCCGCCCCCCGGAGGCCACCGCCTGCGCCGTCCCCGCGGCCCGCAGGCCTGTCGCCCTCCCCCTGTGCCCCGCTGTGCGTGTCTTTTCCTGTTCCCGGTGGTCCTTTCCTGCCTCTTGCCCTCCCCGCTCTGCCTTCCCGCCCACTCCGCGCTGCGCCCCGCAGCCCAACTCCCTTCACCCCACTCCTGCCCTCTCTCCTCCTCCGCTCCTCGCTCCTCTGGGTTCGGCCAAGTCCAGAGCTCTCCGAAGCCTCAGGCTGCCCCGGGACCAGCCCTGCTTTCCCCTCCTGCCTCCCCTCTGGCCCGTGAGTTGGGTTTGCGCGGGTGTGCGCAGGCTGTCCTGGGGCCAAAGCCCAGTTTTGTCTCTTGACGCCTGGTAGATAACTCGGGGACACGTATCTCGAATCATCCTTCGGGTCTCAGAGGAAGGTTCTAGGAGTGAAAGCAGACAAGAACAGTTCTGGGGAGACCCTTTTATGCAAAATACTTTCTCCCACTCCTCAGGAAGGGAGCCGAGGTCCCTTCCTCCCCCCCTCCCCCCCTCCGCCGAATCTCTCAAGACACAGGACAGTTTGTGGCAGGACAGATGCCTAGCAGCACGAGTGCTTCACCAGGCATCAGGCGTTGCCATGCTTTGGGTTCTTTGGTCTAAATATACCGGAGTTCAAACGTTCACTTCCGGATACTTAAGGCCAGTGGGAAATTCACACTCCAGAGGTACAAAGTGGGTGGTACTTACCCGTTTACCCCTAACAACACCATGCAGGTATTTTGCATTTAAACACTGTTACAGGCGTTACCAAATGTAACTCACACGTGTGAGGGAGGTACTGTCACCCACATTTTAAGGGGTGGGGAGATTCAGGTTTTGTGTAACCTTATCAGGATGGTGTAGCTAATAAAGACTTCAGTTGACTGGGGATGGGAACCAGGGTTCAAGCTCAACGTTGGTTGTCCCTTCTTCTCAAGGCCTCTTACCCTGTGTACTGCACTCACTCATCCAGATGCCTGTCAAGGGGACTCTTCCTCTGCTGAGAAAGATCTTCTCACTATTCAAGTGTCACCTTCATCACCAAAGGGAACCTAACCCATGGAATCTAACTTGGTAGTTCTCTCCTGTCACATTCTCTGTCTCAGCACTCTATTTAATTTATTATTACTCTTTATTTATTTTATTTTTTTAAGATTTTATTTATGTATTGTAAGTTTATTTACTTTGAAAGAGAGAGAGCTGGGGAGGGGAAGAAAGAAAGGGGAAAGAGAGAGAGAGAGAGAGAGAGAGAGAGAGAATCCCAAGTAGGCTCTGCACTGCCAGCACAGAGCCTGATGCAGGGCTTGAACTCATGAACCGTGAGATCATGCTCTGAGCTGAAATCTAGAGTCAGACACTTAACCAACTGAGCCACCCAGGTGCCCCTTATTATTATTATTTTTTGAAAGAGCGAGAGGGCACAAGTGAGCGAGGGGCAGAGAGAGAGAGAGAGAGAGAGAGAGACTCTGGGATCACCCAAAGTGGGGCTTGTTTTCACTGAAAGCAGGGCTTTGCTGACTTGAAGTGAGGCTCCTGCTCACCCTAAACATGACTTGAGCTCACCCAATGCAGGGCTCGAACTCACAAACCACTCACGACCTGAGCTGAAATCAGATGCTTAACCGACTGAGCCACCCAGTTGCCGCTATTTTTTTAAAATTTTCAAACCAAATTCGTCTTTTTCTTTCTTTTTTTCTTTTTAAGTTTATTTATTCTTTTTGGGGGGGGTGGAACAGAGAGAGAGAGAGAGAGAGAGAGAGAGAGAGTCCCAAGCAGGCTCTGCATTATCAGAGAGGAGCCCAACAAAGGACTCAGACTCACCAACCTGTGAGATCATGACCCGGGCAGAAAACAAGAGCTGGCTGCTTAACTGACTGAGTCACCCAGGTGCCCCGAGTTATTATTATTCTTTAAATAGGCTCCATGCCCAACGTGGGGCTCGAACTCATGGCCCTGACATCAAGAGTTGGATGCTGTACCAACTTGAGCCAGCCAGGGGTGCCTCCCTAGTGATTTCTTACATTGTACCTTTCTCAATCTCTGAATATCGTCTTTATGAATTTACTTACGTACAAATGTGTATGGTCCTTCTCCCCAACAGGCTTTGAGTCCTAGGAGAAGAGAGATAATGTGTCTGTGTTGTTCACTGTGGAATCCCTGGGTCCCTGGACAGGGCCTCCCATGTGAAAGGTACTTAATAAGCATTTGTTGGGGTGCCTGGGTGGCTCGGTTGGTTGAGGGTCTGACTCTTGATTTCAGCTCCTGTCATGATCCTAGGGTCATGGGATAAAGCCCTCTGTCAGGCTCTGCACTCTGCCTGGAGCCTGCTTGAGATTCTCTCTTTCTCCCTCTGCCCCTCTCCTCCTGCTCCTACTCTGTCTTTATAAAATAAAAAAAAAAAAAAACTTTTTAAAGCATTCGTTAAGTCAATGAGTAAATGAATTCAGGATGAGGAAGATAGTACATAGTCACAGACTACCTATTTTATTTTATTTGTATTTTTTTTAATGTTTATTTTTGAGAGAGAGAGAGACAGACAGAGTTCAAGCAGGGGAGGGGCAGAGAAGGAGGCAGACACAGAATGGAAGCAGGCTCCATGCTCCGAGCTGTCAGCACAGAGCCTGACTCAGGGCTGGAACTCACAGGCTGCAAGATCATTACCTGAGCTGAAATTGGACTCTCCACCGACGGAGCCAGGCAACCGCCCCCCCACCCCCCCACCGACTACGTATGTTAAACAAATAATAATAAAAACATGCTTATCAGTGAAACCAGATTTTACGTGCTGCAAAAATGTTTATTGAGTGCTTACTGTGTACAGGTACTTTTCCAGTCATTGGGATGCAATAGTGGACAAAGCAAACAAAATCTTTGCTTTCGTGGAGCTGATATTCAAGAGTTTGTGTGTGTGTGCACGCATTTCTGTGGGAAACAGAGGACACAGATAAATTAGGTATTACGTGAGTTGGTGATGACTGCTAGGAAGAAAAATAAAGCAGGAATGGGGATCAGGAATGTGAAGGGGTGTGGAGTGAGGGCAGAATGCCACTTTCATTAGGGTCATTTGAGAAAGTCTTCAAGAAGGTGACATTTGAACAAAGAACTGAAAGTGAGAGAGCGAGCCATGCAAGCACCTGAGGAAAACATCTGCCGAACCTCTTTCTGTGATGATTTAGAAGACACATCTGAATCTTTCTTGCAGGCTATCAGAGTTATAATAGTGAACATGAATCAACACTATTTGGTGCAATGGGGGAGAAGACGCAGTCTTTTATTTGTTTGGATTCCAGATCATCAGAAGTTATGTCAACGGTCATGCTGGCTCGGTATGTAATAAAAAAAAAAAAAAAAATACTGATTTGATTATTTCAATGCCTTAATGGTTTTGGCAGCTAGTTCATTTTTAGCTCATATTTACAAGGACAGCATTGAAAAGCCTCCAGGGGGCATTTCCTAGCCTCTGTGTGGCATATGGTCCCCACAGTGGGAGAGGGTCAGCTTGCAGAAGAGGGGAGGGAAGGAGGCCAAGGAAGTCAGGGGACTTAGGGAGCCTGTGTGGCTCCAAAGGGAATGGGGGTGGGGGTAGGGGTGGAGGTGGGAGAGCTGGTTACAGGACAGTCGACTAGAAGGCACTAGAGAGGGGCATAGGGGCTGGGATGAAAGAGAAGGCCCTGGAAGGAAGCTCAGGAACCACAAAATCCTCCTCACTGCAGCCTCTTCCACCTTGGTTGTTGTTAATCCTTATAATCACCAGGATCTCTTTACATGTTTACGTGCTGTGGTGAAAAAGTGCGTTCAGAGGCCTCAAGTTGAACTTTTCCGGGAAGAGATTCTCCCCAGTGATGGTTCTTTCTCTAAAGTCTCTCAGCAGCAGCAGAGACCTCAGGATTCCTTTCTGTCCTCCGGGCCCCCAGGGTGCCCCTTTAACGTGGTTCTATGTAAAAAATACCAGCTCAGGGAGCCCAGGGGCAGGTCAGTGTCCTACAGAGCATTGTCCCAAGAGGACTTCACAGCATAAGCCTGGCAGCACCTAAGAAGCCTGCAAATGTAGCGGATGGGAAGCAGCTGGAGAGCCTCCCTGGAATGAGGAAGCCAAAGCTGTGTTCAAAAAGAATGCAGCCTCTTATTTCCCTGCTCTTTGCTCCCTTAAGGGTGGGTGCCTTTGGAGATGGGGGGGGGGGGGGAGAGGGGGATGGACGGTGAGGGGCTGGGCACAGCTCTAACCAGCTAGAGTCGGAATGGATTCAAATGGGCTCCCCTCTGGGCCTTAGTATATCTTGGAGGTGAGGCCATTTTGTTTCCTCTGACTCACTCTCCTGCTGCCACATTTCTGTGCTGTCCTAGGATTTGGGCATCTGTTCTTGTGTGACAAGAAGAAACAGCTCCCTTGGGTAACAGCCTCTCTCTCTCTTTTTCTTGCTATAATGTCAAGAGGGGGAGGTGTGTGTGGAATGCGAGGTGTGGATGTGTGAGCTTGTGGCATCTTCCAGAGAGAAAATGAAAGCTTCCGTGCTCTGTCTGCAGGATGAATTTCCAGTTGACCAACTTAAGGACAGTTCACGTTTCTTCAAGGCGTTTGGCCTTCTGTGGGATAATAAGGTTGTAGAGTGGGTGGAGAGTTGGGCAAGAAAGGAGCCTCATGCTCAGCGTTACCCAGTCACAGGTGGCTTTGTTCTTTATTTAAAAAAAACAAAACAGGGGCGCCTGGGTGGCGCAGTCGGTTAAGCGTCCGACTTCAGCCAGGTCACGATCTCGCGGTCCGTGAGTTCGAGCCCCGCGTCAGGCTCTGGGCTGATGGCTCGGAGCCTGGAGCCTGTTTCCGATTCTGTGTCTCCCTCTCTCTCTGCCCCTCCCCCGTTCATGCTCTGTCTCTCTCTGTCCCAAAAATAAATAAAAAACGTTGAAAAAAAAAATAATTAAAAAAAAAAATTAAAAAAAAACAAAACAAAACAAAACAAAACAAAACTTTTTTTGAGAGAGAACGAGTGGGGGGGGGAGGGGGGAGTGGCGGGGGGGTAGGGACAGAGGCTCTTAAGCTGATTCTGTGCTGACAGCAGAGAGCCCGATGCAGGGCTCAAACACACCAACTGTGAGATCATGACCTGAGCCAAACACACCAACTGTGAGATCATGACCTGAGCCAAAGTCAGACTCTTAACTGAGTCACCCAGGCGCCCCCATAGGTGGCTTTATACACAGGATCTGACTTTTTTTTTTTTTTTTTTTTTTAAGTAGGCTCCACGCTCGGGGCACCCGGCTGGCTCAGTTGGTTAAGCATCCAACTTTGGCTCAGGGCATGATCTCACAATTCATGAGTTCAAGCCCCACATCGGGCTCTGTGCTGACACCTCGGAGCCTGGAGCCTGCTCCAGATTTTGTCTCCCTCTCTCTCTGCCCCTCCCCGTTCACGCTCTGTCTCTGTCTCAAAAATAAACATTAAAAAAAAAAAGTAGGCTCCATGCCCAACATGGGCTTGAACTCATGATCCTGAGAGCAGGCGTTGCATTGCTCTACCAACTGAGTCAAGCAGGCGCCCCACAGGATCTGATTTTTAAACCTTGTGAATCTGTATGTTGTTATCTCCATTTAGCTCAGGAGGGCCCAACAAGTGAGTGGGAGAGCCAGATTTTTGAACCCAGCTCTGAGTCCAAAACACCCACCCTTCCCACCTCACAATAGCACCTCCCCGAAATTTACCCAACATTGTTGGGGGACAATGTGGTGAGACATACAGAAAGGCTGAACTCAGCTTCATAAATTGTTACCAAGACGTGAATGAACAATGAGGTGTTTTCATTGGCTAATTCCAGGAGGAGGGCATTTTAGGACTGGGAAAGAAAACATCCTAAAATCAGGTGGGGATTCGAGTCTGTGCTTGTGCATTACCACTGCTGTTCTTTTTTTTACCCAATTTGGATTCTTGCTCCGAGCTAGCTAGCGATTCTCTACTTTGGCTGCACATAAGAATCACCTGAGGAGCTTTTATAAAATCCTGATGCCCAGGGCTGCTCTGGGAGATTCAGACTTAATTGGTTGGGGGTGGGACCTGGGCATTGATATTTTTTACAAGCCCCCCGGATGATTCTAATGTGCAGCCAGGGTTGAGAAGCAATCTTCTAAGACAGCCGAGGAAGAGGTGCACAGGGAAGAGGCGGGCTTGCCAAGAGCTTTACCTCTTTTGAGGGTTTAATGGTAACAAGCTTGCTAATGATGTTTACCATGTTAAGAAAGGAGGCCAGATGTCTGGATTAGGTGGAAAACTAATTGATTTCTTTGCAAGACATGCTAACATTTAGTATTGACAGGATGTAATCCTAGAATCTCTCAGAAGGGCTGTAAGGAAATCTCAGGCAGTCATCTATTACACTCCCCTGGATTAGATGGAAGTTGGAGAGTGAGGAATGTTTATATAGATGAGCAACATTTCAAAACATTTTTTAAAAAAGGAAAAAGAACGGGCAACCAGAATAGCAGAAAGACTGGATTTCCCTTTAGGGGAAAAAAGCAATTCCTGCTATTCCAGAAGAAATGCAATCCCTTCTCTGAGCGTTTCCTGGCAGGTGTCCTCCTCCCAGGATGACTGGAGGATGGATGTGCCTGCTGGTGGCAACAGCTTTTTCCAAGGAGGAAGCCGGGTCAACAGGGATATAACCCAGATGAGTAGAGAATTCAGTGTATAGTTAGCGGGCTCTTCGATTACATTAAATCCCTGTGCATTAGAACGAACTCTCTTCCTGGCTTCCCACTGCCTTCTCTCCCAAGCAGTCTCGAGTCACACGGGCAAGGCCTGGTTTTTCTGATGGCTCTCAGCCTCTCCCTTAGGGAGGGGAATGCATGTGCTCACTTTTTCCAGTGGTCTTCTCAGTCTGATTTAATGGATATACCAGGACTGATGACACATCAGCATGGGATTGTTCTTTTGCTTCTTGGGTAATTGTCCTATTAACAGCTGTCCAAAGCAAAGGAGGGGGAGAGGATGCCAGGGGAAGGGAGGGCGGTGGCTTCCTCGCTGAAGGACACACGCCCTGGATGTCACAGGGTTAATCAGTGGGTTCTGGGAAGGAGGTTTGCACCTGCTCAGACTTGATCTGGAACTCTAGACTGAGTAGAAGACAGTGTTTTGATCTGATCTTCTCTTGCTACCCAAGGGGTATTAAATATCCAGGACGCCCACACCCTGCCAGGCCTAACTGCCTGCTGCTGATTGAGACCGTCTCTACATTTATATCCTCCTCAGCCCTTGCAATGGGCTGGCTGTTCTTTGTCTTTCGTTCTTCCTTCCCACCCTTGAGTAACTGCTGAGCAGGAAACTTTATCCAGTCATTCTTTAACCCAATCATACGGTTCCTGATCCACCTCCCTCCCACTGTACGTTCAAAGAATTATTATACGCATTGAAGCGCGGTACTAGAAGTTGGCAGGCAAAAGGAAATGACGGGGACAGAGTGGGGACAAACAAAAGACTTTTCCACACCTCTCCCATCCCTTCTCTAGGGATTAACAAGGAGCCCCTCCGGTTCTCCGTGCTTGCTACTCCCTCGACTTCCAGGACCCCAGAAAGGAAAGGAGAGGAGATGATGGGTGAGTGCTATCTCCACAAACTCGAGTCCTTCAAAGTGACCAAATGAATTCAGGCTTTCAAAGTGATGTGATGATATCATGTGTTATCTCCCCAGCGTGGCCTTCCCACCTAAAACTGCCATTTCATTTCAGTGAATATACTGAATATATACTTAATATATATACTGAATATTTACCTCCATGGTCTTATGAATTCAGGGGCTTAACAGTCCCCCATTTCCTTGGCAACGTGCCATGTCCTTTAAAACCACGTCTTCCACGGTATTAATTTCTGCTTTTAGCAGGAACTTTTTTTTTTAAATGATCATTTATTTTTGAGAGAGAGAGAGACAGAGAGAGACAGAGGGTGAGCAGGAGAGGGACAGAGAGAGGGAGAACGGAACCGGAAGCAGGCTCCAGACTCCAAGCCATCAGCACAGAGCCCTACGTGGGGCTCGAACTCATGAGCCATGAGATCATGGCCTGAGCTGATGTCAGATGCTTAACAGACTGAGCCACCCAGGCGCCCCTTTTAGCAGGAACTTCTAATCACAGGCCTGCCTGCTTCAGTTCTTCAATTATTCAGTTTATCGTCTGTTTCATCCCTGGTACTGCTCTCGGGGTTTTGGAGACTCAACAGTTAATGCACAGAATTCTAGTCATCATGGAGTCTACATTCTAGCATTTGCTGGGAGACAAATGGTAAAACGAATAAGAAGATGTGGTCTCTGAATCAGAATCTTCCAGATGCAGAAGTACCTCAGCAGTTTTTTAAGGATTGGATGAATGGACGCTGGTGTACATTTCTGAATGAAATGTTAAAAGTGCTTTAGAATCTGCGAACCACCCCCAAAGCAAGCCTCCTAACTCTAGAAACATCTGAGGATTCCATGTTTTTATCTGAAGAGTCAGTGGTTGGCCTTCTCCTTAGTTGTACAAGAACCAATGCTTTGCCCACTAGATTACAAGGAGCGTCCTGGGCTCAGGCATTTGAGTTGATGCCTCTTTGTCCCACAGCTGAGAACAAAATACTAGGAACTTCAACTCAGTGATTGCCTAAAGGTGGTCTTGGGACTAACTGCATTAAAATGACCCAAGTCGCTGCTAAGCAGGCAGGTGATCAGGCCCTCCCCGCCCCCCGCCGCCAGGGCTAAGTGAATCACGATCTTTGGAGTGAGGCTTCAGAGTTTGTAGGTTTGACAAGCTCCCCGAAGTGATGCTGGGGGAGAAAGCAATGTTTGAAAACCACAAGGTTGTTGGCTAAGCGAGATAGGCCAGCACCTGAACGCGAGGAAAGTTCCTGAAAGGCAAGACTAAGCTCCGTGGTTGGATGGACTCGGGAGACAAGACGGGGAAGAAGAGCTCCACAGGGTATTTATATCACGACGAAAATAGCTAATTATGCCACATCCCTCCCACCGCCAACGTCCCACCAACGTCGTGGAAACCCGCCCGCAGGGCCATTCCCGCGATGCGACCCTTGCCTGGGACCTGCGACGCAACCATCCCTGACTGGCGCGGGTCGCGGTGCCAGGTTCGCACAGAGCGGAAGCAGCGATAGCGGTTTCCGCTGCCAGCATTCAATATGGTGGCTCGAGCGTCGCCGCCGCGGGAAACACATGCTCTGTGTCCCGCCTCGGCCCCCTCAGGTCTCACTGGACTTTTGCAAGTCACCGTGGGAACCTTCTGGGGGGGAATTCCGCGCTCCGGCAGCGATACCGCCTCTCACTCCCGGCCCCAGGCCCTCATCCCCCGGCTGAAGAACGCACTAGGAGCCATCGGCTTGCACACTTTACTCGGCGCCCAGCCTGTAATACCTCGGGCGGCCGACGCACGGCGGAGAGGCCAGAATGCCGGGCTCTAGGGCCTTCGCCCCAGTTATTGGTGAGCCCACGCCGCGGGGCGGGCCTACGCGTCCACTGGGCCATGGGCCATGTCAGTCTTGGGAAATGGGGAAAGGGAGGAGGAGGAGACACGCTCAGCCATTGGGCTCTTTCGGCTGTCAATCAAAATGACATCCGGCGAAGGCCGCGGTTTCGGCTCGTTGATTGGAGAAACGTGTTCCTAGGAAAGACGCGGAGGGCGGGCTTCCGAGTGAGGTGGGAGGAGGGGGCGGGGAGGGAAGCGGAGGCTGGGGAGCTCTAGGCCGGCCGGTGGTGGCGGCTGCAAGGCCGGGACTCGGGCTGAGGGCCTGCTGTGGCGGCAGCGGCGGACGCCGAGCTCTGCAGCGGGTATCAGGCACACTCCTTTTCCCGACGCGAGGGGCGTAGCGCCGCGGGGCCGAGGCTTGTGGGGTGAAGGGCGGCGGGGTGGAGCCCAGGGGCAGGAGGCGGGAACGGCGGGTGAGCGAGGTTCGCGTCGGGCCCGGGCCCTGGGCCTGGCTGGGAGGGGCCGCGAGGCCGTGGAGAGAGCCTGCTCGGGGGTGGGTTGGGCTGGGGAGGGCTGAGGGCGCGAGAAGGCGTGGTGTGAGGCCCGGGCCTGGACGGGGTGGGGCCATCCGGACGGAGGGCGGGGTGGGGTTTGGCTGTGAGGGTGGGTCAAGGCCGGCCGAGTAGCACTTGTTCGCTGTTGCCCCAGAAGGCTAGAAGCCCAGGCGCCGACAGCGGGCATGGCGACTTGGTCCCAGCCGGACTCGGGTATCCGGGGCGGGGTGGGAGCGGGCTCAGACCAGAGGCCTCTGGCCTTACTCCGTCTTTAAGGGGCCTTGTCCGGTTTCTCGAAGTTAACTGTCTGTTGGGGGGTTTTAGTCATAAATTGCGTGAGAATGGGAGGGTAGTGCAAGCAAGAATTCTGGGTCGCAGTTTTGTTTACTTTAACCAAATAAGGGGTGTGTGTGTCCGTCCGTCTGTCTGTCCGTCCGTCCCTCGTCCCCCTTAAGATGAAGTTGGTAGGTGGGTCACGACAGTGAAGAGAGTTACCTTGGTTTATGAGGTTAACGGAAGCTGAAAAGTTGAGACTAGAAACTGAAAGGCAGATTTACTCCCTCCCCACTTGGCTATCTGGCTTGAGAACTTGGCCTTATCCTTCTATTTTGGCTCAGAAGGTCATATGAATGAAAATAAAACCTGCCTATGCAAATTATGGGTCGAATAATCCTGCCTCACCACCTCACCCCTCAGTAGTCTCAGCCCCCCTTTTATATGAGAGATAGGAAAAGGAATTAATATTTTAAAGCTGGGACGACAAAAGGCATTATTCTTTTTGCCAAGCGGTGTCCTGAACGTTGTCCTCGTGTCCTTTTGCGCTCTTCTGTCACTAATAGCCTCTCTCTCCCTTTAGAACTGGAAGGGACAGGGTTTGTGGATGGTTTTCTCCTGAGATGGGGAATCAACTTTTCTTTAAGATAGGAAATGGGCTTCTCGGGCTAAAAATAGAAGCTGGGTAGTGTGTGGATGAAGTGGGGGAGGGTTGGTAAATCAGACCACATGTAAAATATTTTGGATGCCCCGGGCATTGTCTGCTTATCCCAAACAAGCTACCTTTTAGGGTATTACACATTTAATATCCAGAGACTGGGATCCTTTGTGAGCAGTATTTTCCTTTCGTAGTTTTCCTGCTTATAACAGATTTTTGGTTTTTGTTTCTCTGGGATATTTTTTCAATAAAATATAAAAGTGGCGTTTGAATGTGTTTCCTGCCTTCTGCCTTGATCATGGTGTGAAAATTCTAGAATCTTATCCTGTTGCTCTTGTGATTCCCATTTCAGGTTTCTCTGGAAACCCCCCTGGTAAGTGTGGAGGAGGCGGGACACTCTGACCCAAGACAAAAGGCCTGTAGCTCCAGCCAAAGAAAATAAACCTTAGGGAGAAAGAAAAAAAAAAAAAAAAAAAAATCCATCAGCTGTTCCTGAGAACAGCCTGCAGTGGAATCCACAGAGAGGACAACTGACGTGAGTGAGGAAATGACTGTATGTGGACTGTGGAGACAGTAAGTCACGTGGGCCCTGAGGGCCTGGACTGGGTTAGCAACAGTTGTATGTGCAGAGGTGAGGTATCGAGAAGGGAAAAGTGAATGTGGTCTGGAGTGTGGCCTTGGCTTCACAGGGCGTGCTTTCCTCTGAGGCCATCCAGGAGCTCAGCCCCCGTGTTCTGCCAGGGTGGGATACAGGGTTTGGCCCTGAGGAGGGTACCTTGCTGGCTGGAGCAGCAGAGCAGTGGCCTTGATTTGTCTTTTGGAAGATTTAAAAACCAAAAAGCATAAACATTCTGGTCCTTCAGCGATGCTTTCTCTGAAGAAATACTTAACGGAAGGACTCCTCCAGTTCACCATTCTGCTGAGCTTGATTGGGGTGCGGGTGGACGTGGATACTTACCTGACCTCACAGCTCCCCCCGCTCCGGGAGATCATCCTGGGGCCCAGTTCTGCCTATACTCAGACCCAGTTCCACAACCTGAGGAACACCTTGGATGGCTATGGTGTCCACCCCAAGAGCATAGACCTGGACAATTACTTCACTGCCCGGCGGCTCCTGAGTCAGGTGAGGGCCCTGGACAGGTTCCAGGTGCCCACCACTGAGGTAAACGCCTGGCTGGTCCACCGGGATCCGGAGGGGTCTGTCTCTGGCAGCCAGCCCAGCTCAGGCCTTACCCTCGAGAGTTCCAGTGGCCTCCAAGATGTGACAGGCCCGGACAACGGGGTGCGAGAAAGCGAAACGGAGCAGGGATTCAGTGAAGATTTGGAGGATTTGGGAGCTGTAGCCCCTCCAGTCAGTGGAGACCTAACCAAAGAGGTTAGTGGCCACACGTCGGGGTGGGCGAGAGGGATCCGGGGTTGCAGGGGTGGGGTGGTACCGAAGGAGCTTGGTCGTGGTCCTTGCCCTGTAAAGATCAGTGGTTGGGCAGGGGGGAGGTGGGGGGGGGGGCTCTCAGGCATTGTTCGTTGACAGGAATGAGCTGAATTGTCTGACCGGGGTTGGGGGCTGGGAGCATTTCCTTGTGTTGAACCATTGACCCACCTCTAAATGTACCGTCAGAGCAGTGGGAGGTTCCTAGAACATGCCAGCGTGTTTACTGCTTGGATTTCAACATGACTGCTGGAGGCCCCGGGGTGGGGGAGGGAGTCATGTTGTGATGGGCTTTGATGCGGTGTAGATCTGTTGCTAAGACACAAATAGTTTGTGGACTCTTGCCTTGTACCTCCCCCACGTCACAACACACATGCATATCCTGAAGTTCTCCTCCTTTGTGGTCAGGCCTGTTGTTGTAAGGTCCTCGATAAGTCGGCTCTCCTGGGCCTGAGCCAAGGGGTAGATTTAGATAGTTACTCTTGGCCAGGAGAGGGCCAAGGCTCCCATTCCTTGCCGAAGGCCTGTTGCAGGGAGTAGGGAGGATAGGGCTGGGAGCTAGAAGCTGCATTCTGCTGCCTAAGTCCACTTCCTTTGAGCCAGCAGAGATCTCTAGCTCCTGACATGTGGCCGACATACTGTTCTGGGCAGAAAGTGAGGCCCTTGCCTTTAACGATATGAATGGCTCCTGCTGCTCCTACCTCACCAACATGATGATAAGCCTACTTGGAGCTCTGTGTTTGGCCCTGGCCTGCCGCTCGGCCTTCAGGAGCTTCAGAAAAGGTCCGCTGCACTGTCCTGACCATTAGGGAAAGAGAAGGCTGGATTGCGCTGGCCTGGGTTTTCCAGAGCTGTGAGTCTCGGGGAGGGGGGCTGGGTATGTAAAAAGTTTTACAGGTGCTGCAGATCTTGGCTGCTTTCTGCCCACCAGTCAGACCGGGCTTTGCCTCCTGTCCTGAATTCAGGCCTGTTCCTGAGCTCATTTCTTTGAATGCTAGTGACCGTCAAAGCGTGTGGCTTCCTCCGGGCCAGTGGTCTTCGGCTGGGGGCGATTTTGCCCGTCTAGGGGTATCTGGCAGTGTCCAGAGACGGTTTGGTTGTCCCAACTGGAAGAGCTGCTGTTGGCATCTAGCAGGGAGAAGCCAGGGATGCTGCTACACTTACTAAAAAGCATAGCACGGGCCCCAAACACCGGATCGATCTGGTCCCAAATGTCCGGTAGTGCCGGGGTTCCTCTGTGCTCAGCTGGCTCGTGCTGGGTCTGCTTTGAGAGGGACTAGAATTATCTGAGCATGGGAGCTGTAAGCATTCCTTACCTTGTAGTGCCTCATCTATATTTTACAGAGCCACTGGGAACTTCGGCTTTTTTTCTGCTTTCTCTGTCCTTTTCGTTCAAATGGGCTTCAGTCTTGGTACGGTGGTCTGACGAAGTATGCCTCCCAGCCTCCTCTTCCGCCCGCCCGCCCTGATGTTGCTCCCCAAGGGTGGTGTGACTGGGCTTGCTCCTGGGCGCTCTGCAAGTGTAGCTCCATTCCTGTTCCAGCTGGGAGCTCTCCTGGGATGGGATAGGGTGGGATGTTTGGATATAATTGGAAGGGTTGGGGCAGAATGGGGTGGGACTTTGACCCTGCTTTCTTCCATTTTTTGGCCTTCGTGAAGGTTGTGTGTTCCCTGATTCCAGGCCTTCTCTCCTCCCATTGGGGGGTTGGGGGTGGGTCAGCATTAGGGGCCTAGACTGGGCGTGGGGGAAGGGAGGGTTATTACGTGTCCAGAACAACATTTCCTCAGCAACTCCGGGATAAAAATACCCGGGTCCAGAGCATGTGACAGGCGCTGCTGGAGCTGGTATTATCCCCGGGGTGGCAGCGCTCCCCCGCTGCCAGGCCGGTTCGATGGACAGCCATAGCCCAGGCCCTTGTCAGGGATAGGATTCCCCTCGAGGTTGGCGCTCTGCCCAGCGCAGGGGGTGGCTTGTGTACAGCTCTTCCCCGGCGAGGAGCAGTGTGTGACCAAGGAGAACATACTGTCCCTGACCTGACCTTAGGCTCAAGGGCTGCAGCAGTGAGGATGGAAGTCAGAACCGTGATCCTGATTCTGTTGGCGGCTTTCTCCTTCCTTGCTTTAGAGATGTGGGCCAGGGGTCAGGCAGAAGAGAATGCTCTTGAAAAAAGCTGGGGTAAAGCGGGATCGTGGGACACAGTTGTGGCCAGGATGTTGCAGAGCACCTGTCTCCTTCAGTGCTGGCCTTCGGGCTTGTGTCCCTCTTCTCTTGCTCGGAGCTAGGCCTGGCCGGCCCTGTGTGCAGATGGCTTTCCTTCTTCCTCCCTTCTGGCCTGTCGTTGGGTGACCGAGCCCCTGGCTCACAGCGGGGCCGGGTGCACTGGGTTCCTGCCCAGCCCAGCTTGTGATCCTTGGGCTTCAGGATGACCGGCCACAGCCCTTCTGAGAAACCGGAAAACTCCTTCCACTTCCAGGGAAGAGCTAGATGCCCCCAAAAGCTGTGGGAGTGGTTTCTGCCCAGTCGTGAGTGGGCTGGGTGAGCAGGATGCGACAAGAGGGAGAGTGGCACCCCTTCCCCCCAGTGCTCTCTCACTGCGCCACCCCGGCTGGCTGACTGGGCTGGGTGGGGCTGCCCGCCCCTGGGTGCGTCTCCTTGAGGAGACGGAGGCGGCCCAGGGATGGGCTGGTTCCTTGCGGCAGCTTCTCCAGCTGCCCTGGTGCAGAGATTGGCTCCCGGCTGCAGCTAGGTAACAGGCGGTGGGAGGGGATTGGCTCCTTCCGCATCTCCAGCGGAGACTTGGGGGAGGAGATTGGCTCTCGTCGCAGCCTAGGTAACGACAGTGGGAGGGGATTGGCTCTTTCCGCAGCCCAGCTGCTGACCTGGGGGAGGGGATTGGCTCTCCGCAGCCTCAGCAGTGACCTGCGGGGTGGGAGGGGGAGGGGATTGGCTCCTTGCTGCAGCCTAGGTAACAAGTTTGGGGGGCGTGGGGAGGGGGAGAGAGGGAGGAGCGGGAGGATAGGCCCCGGAGGGAGCTTGCTCTCCTCTGCAGCTTGAGCACGGAGCATGGGGTGGGAGTCCCGTCTCACTGCAGCCTCTGCGGTGAGCTCAGGGTGGGGGCTGCCGGGCGCCTGAGTGGAACTGGGGTTGTGAGGTGGGAGGGGGCTGCTCAAGGATGGAGGAAGGGGGCTGGGCTGGGCCGCCCAGGCAGCAGCACGGGCGGGGCACCCTCCTCGGGCCCCTTGGAGCTAGCAAGGGGCCACCCTTCCAGCCTGGTGTGCTCCCTGCAAGCCAAGAGCTCCTTGCAGCCCCCTGTCCGGCTTCCCGGCACCAGCTGCCCTGGGGCTCATCTCGCAGACCATGACCCGCCTGGACCGCAGCTCTCACAGTGGTGGGGGCCATGCCAAAGGGAGCCGGCCCCTTAACTCTTTGCTGGCTGGTCACCGGGTGGCCCAGCCCCGCTCTGCTCCTGGGTCCAGGGCTTCTGTTCAGGTTGGTGTATGTGGGGGAGACTAGAGGGAGAGGTACACCTGGGAGGTCTTAGGATCTGGGAGGGTTTCGGTGGGAAAGGGCTACCTGGTCAGGGCTGGGGAGGTGGGTCTACTCTGAGGATGTTGCTTTCTGGAAAGTGCTTTTTTACTCTCTGAATGGAAGGCAAGAGTTCAGGGTTTCCTCGGCCACAGGGGATGGCATGTGTAGGAAGCCCAAATGGCTCTTACTTATTGGTGTTCCGTGCTGGTGGCAGTGGGGGTGGCGGTTGGTGCAGGAACTGATCAGGAGCTACCAGGGTAGAGTGGGAAGGAGGCATTTTGGTGCCTGGGGTGGCAGTTGTGGCTGAGCGGTGATGGGGTCCACGTCCTTGAGTGGGCTGGCTGACGGAGCGTCAGTGAGTCCCGGGGTGTGGCGAGGGAGTGAGCGCGCTCATGTGAGGGGACACCAGGGGCCGGCCTTGGCAGGGGTGGGGTGCCCAGTGAGGATCAGCTGACTGCCTGAGGCTCTCTGGGGACTGAGGCGGCTTGCTAGGAGCAGCTGAGAGTGGGGATTCTGGCAGGGATGGATCTTGAGGTGAGCCTGGGCTTTAAGAGTTGTGGGTGTTCTGCCTTACTCCTTCCTCAGCCAGGGAAGGGAGGATGGCTGGAGGAAGGGCTGGAGACAGCCTGTCGCTGTCATTGGTTGCATCAGGTGGTTGCAAATGCAGGGATTTTCCTCTCTGGCCCACCCCACCCCTTTATGCAAATGAAATGGCACCATAGGCTGATGCAAGCCTGGCCACCGGGAAGCAATTCTGCATGACAGTTCGCCCTTGCTTGGCCTGGCCAGCATCCTACAAACCCAAGTTTTAAGGGATTCCCATTCCCAAAATGAGAAGTGTCTCCTGCTTCCCCCTTCTTTTCTTGTGTCGCCTGCCTGTGTCTCTGGTCCTGAGCCCACAGACTTGTGTGGGGATGGTCACGCTGGTAATTTTTACTAGCTCTTGTTTGTGGGCTTTCCTTCTTTCTTTCTTTTTCTTTTTCTTGAGACCGGTATCTGGAAATGGATGAATGAAGCCTTGTTGGTACAGAGGGGACAGTGGCTGGGAGAGCTGCCCCCCACTCCCAGGATTTACCAGGTTGATGCTAGGAAGGGCCCTTGGATCCAAGAACTAAAGTCATGGCGATCTGTCTTTCAGGACATAGATCTGATTGACATCCTTTGGCGACAGGATATTGACCTGGGGGCTGGGCGTGAGATTTTTGACTATAGTCATCGCCAGAAGGAGCAGGATGTGGACAAGGACCTGCAAGATGGAGCGGAGCAGGACGACACCTGGTCAGGCGAGGGTGCAGAAGCTCTGGCACGAAACCTGCTAGTGGATGGAGAAACGGGGGAGAGCTTCCCTGCACAGGTACCTTCGCCTCTGCCCACTTCTAGAAACCCGTCCTCACAGAAGGCAGGTTCTGTCTGTGGGATGAACCTGAATGTATCTTGCGGGTTGGGTCTCTAAGTCGCTTGGACTGAGGAAGGGGGAGTGGATGAGCAACAGAAGCAGAGGGGCCAGGCCTTGGTAACAAACAGCAGAGGAGGCAAAGCACCTAGCAGCTTCCTGTTTGCGTGAGGACGCTTCCACTCTCCCTCTGTTCTTTCCTGGAGTTTGGGACTCAGGGCCAGCCGTTAGCCCGGGAACAGAGGGAGAGTGCAGGCCTGTAACCATACACGTCCTCCTTCAGCTTCCCCCTTGGAAAGGCTGGGGAAGAGGCCTTGGCCCGCAGGCAGCCAAGGCCCAGGTCAGTCAGACTTACAGTTGCTGTTGCCACAGGTGCCTGGTGGGGAGGACCAGACGGCCCTGTCCCTGGAAGAGTGCCTTAGGCTGCTGGAGGCCACCTGCCCCTTTGGGGAGAATGCTGAGGTGAGCAGGACTCCAGGGAGAGCCCACTGAGCCAGCAGGGTGGCCTGCACACCGTGTCCCCCTCTGCGGCTGCCTGAGGGGCCAGGTCCTGGTGCTGGCCTTGTTCTGGCTGCTGGGGGTGAACTCAGAGGAAGGAAGAAACAGAACCTCAGGTGGTAGTCTCTGGGAGGAACGCAGAAGGTGGTCTTTCCTTCGCCTCGTTAAAGCCTCTGTGTTTTGCCCTAGTTTCCAGCAGACATTTCCAGCATAACAGAAGCAGTGCCTAGCGAGAGCGAGCCCCCAGGCCTTCAGAACAACCTCTTGTCTCCTCTCCTGACGGGGACAGACTCGCCATTTGATTTGGAGCAGCAGTGGCAAGATCTCATGTCTATTATGGAAATGCAGGTAGGATTATTAAAATGTGCCACGATCCTATCGGACAGTGTGGGGAGTGTTTTAGCGCTCAGTTGCTTTTCCACCTCTGGAAGAGAAAGTAACGCTTTTCTCTGATCTCAGGGAAGTGGGGACACTGAGGGGTCATTGTCCAGGTGTCTCCTTGGGGTACGGGGTAAAATCAGGATTGGGGTTTGGGTTAAAACCCCAGGGCTGAGCCTTCTAACGCAGGACCGTCTCCTTGGTATGCCTTCTTCCTTTCCTTTAGGTAGGCAGTCACTCGACTGAGTGCTTCCGGGGCTTAGCATTGATAAAACCAGACATTCACACAGTGCTTTATAGCTGTTGTCATCTTTCCTGATCCTTACAGTCGTCTAGTTAGCCCTTTGTTGTTTTAAAGGTGAGGAAATTGGAACTCAGAGAGGTTAAGCGATGTGCCCATGGTCACACAGCAAGCAGCGCAGCTAGGTTTTCTCACTCCAAGGCTGGTGTTCTTTTGAATGTGTGGTTTTGCACCGAGGAGGTGGGCAGTGTTAGGTGTTCTCTTCCTCTCTCTCCGAGGTGGGGGGGAGTCTGGCCAGACACAAGCGGGAGCCGGGCAGTCCTGCCTTGGGGTGGGGTCTCCAGGGAGGAACCATCTCCGCCAGTGGACCAAGCAGGGCCAGGAGCTGACCCCTGGGCCCTGGATTCCAGTGTGTCGCCCTTGTACCCATGCAACCGTGCCTGCGTCGGGTGCCCGCTGTGCCCCCAGCCACACTGGGGGAGGGAGTCTGCTCAGAGTGAACGGTGGTGCTCTTCTCCCCTCCCAGGCCATGGAAGTGAACACTTCAACAAACGAGATCCTGTACAGCGCCCCTCCTGGAGACCCCCTGAGCACCAACTACAGCCTTGCCCCCAACACTCCCATCAATCAGAATGTCAGCCTGCATCAGGCGTCCCTGGGGGGCTGCAGCCAGGACTTCTCTCTCTTCAGTCCCGAGGTGGAGAGCCTGCCTGTGGCCAGCGGCTCCACGCTGCTCCCGCTGGTCCCCAGCAATTCCACCAGCCTCAACTCCACCTTTGGCTCCACCAACCTGGCGGGGCTCTTCTTTCCACCCCAGCTCAACGGCACAGCCAACGACACAGCAGGCCCCGAGCTGCCTGACCCGCTGGGGGGCCTGTTAGACGAAGCCATGCTGGACGAGATCAGCCTGATGGACCTGGCCATCGAAGAGGGCTTTAACCCCGTGCAGGCCTCCCAGCTCGAGGAGGAGTTTGACTCTGACTCAGGCCTCTCCTTGGACTCCAGCCATAGCCCTTCCTCCCTGAGCAGCTCAGAAGGCAGCTCCTCTTCCTCCTCCTCTTCCTCCTCCTCCTCCTCCTCCTCTTCATCCTCGTCCTCGTCCTCGTCCTCTTCCTCTGCTTCTTCCTCCTTTTCTGAGGAAGGTGCTGTTGGCTACAGCTCTGACTCTGAGACCCTGGATCTGGAAGAGGCCGAGGGCGCCGTGGGTTACCAGCCTGAGTATTCCAAGTTCTGCCGCATGAGCTACCAGGATCCGTCTCAGCTCTCCTGCCTGCCCTACTTGGAGCATGTGGGCCACAACCACACGTACAACATGGCGCCCAGCGCCCTCGACTCCGCCGACCTGCCGCCGCCCAGCGCCCTCAAGAAAGGCAGCAAGGAGAAACAGGCCGACTTCCTCGACAAGCAGATGAGCCGTGATGAGCATCGAGCCAGAGCCATGAAGATCCCCTTCACCAACGACAAAATCATTAACCTGCCCGTGGAGGAGTTCAACGAGCTGCTGTCCAAGTACCAGCTGAGCGAGGCCCAGCTGAGCCTCATCCGCGACATCCGGCGCCGGGGCAAGAACAAGATGGCCGCGCAGAACTGCCGCAAGCGCAAGCTGGACACCATCCTGAACCTGGAGCGGGATGTGGAGGACCTGCAGCGCGATAAGGCTCGCCTGCTGCGGGAGAAGGTCGAGTTCCTCCGGTCCCTGCGGCAGATGAAGCAGAAGGTCCAGAGCCTGTACCAGGAGGTGTTTGGGCGGCTGCGGGATGAGAACGGGCGGCCCTACTCGCCCAGTCAGTACGCACTCCAGTATGCCGGGGACGGCAGTGTCCTCCTCATTCCCCGCACCCTGGCTGACCAGCAGGCCCGGCGACAGGAGAGGAAGCCAAAGGACCGAAGAAAGTGAGCCCGGGAGGAGAGGGGGGTTGACGCTCACCGGGACGGAAACTGAAGGGCTGGGCCTGGGCCTGGACCTGGACCTACAGCGGGGACTTACACGCCTTCTTATCCAACAGATCTTCTCAGACGGGAGAAACTGCGGGTCAGTGGACAGGAAGAGGAGGGCGCAGGCGCTGTCTGGCTCCGCTCCCCCCCGGTGGGGGTGGGGTGGGGCGGAGGTGGCCAGACCGTTTGGGTGGACAGGGTCCTCCCCTGCTGTTTCCTTTGAGGGAGGGGGTGGTGCTGGCCTTGCTGGAGGCCGACCGAGGGGAAGAGGGAGGACCGTGAGAGGAAAGGTGTAGAAAGTCTCATTCCTGGAAGGAAGGAAGGAGGGATGGAAAGGGGTAAAAACAAAAACAAAACAAAAAAAACAACCCCAAAAAAATCAAAGCGGGAAGAAAATCAAAGGGCAGGTTAAAGGTAGGCTCTGGCCAGGATTCCAGGCAGCGGGATTTAGGTGGGACTAGGCCACAGGCACCAGTAAACCCTACTTCACCCCACGGGAGGGTGGAACACGAGGTGGGATCTGGGAGGGGCTCTGTAGGCTCCTGCTGCTCCTGCCCTGTGGCAGCCCTGAAGGGGAGCCTTGGAGGTCTCCTGGAATGTTCTCAGACGTCGGGGAGCCCCTGGGACCCAACACTGGCTTGGAGGGTTTGGGTCCAAGAGCAGGGTGAATGGGAAAGGGTCTCGAGGCCCCAGTGTCGCAGCAGCCCCAGCACCAAGCATGTCACTCACTGCCCCGCCACTCCGTCTCACCCGGTGCCCAGTCCCCCCTGAGCTGAGGCGCCCCCAGTTTCCATCAGAGCCTGCATGCCAATGCTGTCCTCTTGCCCCTCCCCGCCGCCTGGAGCTCTTGTGCAGCTGGGGTGCCGCCTTGAGGAGGGGGGATGATGTGGAGAAGCCAGGCAGCATTCAGCACAACACTGGGGGGTGACCCTTCCCTCAGGTCTCCCCTGCCAACCACTGGGCATGTCACTGGAAGACAAACCACAAAACCCAGCAACAAAAACTAGTCCTCTTAGAATTTCTTGCGCTTTGATTTTTTTAGGGCTTGAGCCCTGTATCACTTATAGGGTCTAGAATGCTTGTGTTGAGTAAAAAGGAGATAACCCCAATATTCAAAGCTGCTAAATGTTCTCTTTGCCATAAAGACTCCGTGTAACTGTGTGAACACTTGGGATTTTTCTCCTCTGTCCCGAGGTCTCCGTCTGCTTTTTTTTTTTTGGGTTTCTTTCTAGAATGAGAAGTGCATGTAATGGGGGCTGAGAGCACCTCCCCCTAGGCTCTCGGCCACGGGCTGCTTCTCCACACCCCCATCTTAGCAAAGGCCCCAGGCAGGAGGACTGCCTGGGGGAGGCAGAGAGGGGAGCGCCAAGGTGGCCAGATGGTTCCAGGACCACAGTGTCTTTATTTTTAACTGTTTGCCACTGCTGCCCCCACCCCTGCCTGGCTCTGGAGTACAGTCAGCCCCAGACGAGCAGGAGTGAGTTGTTGGGGGAGAAGTACTGATTCTCCTCCCCTCCCCGCTTGGCAGGGGTGAGGGGTGCATTCTAAATGAGCAGTAGGGATAGAAGGCACGAGCCTGGGAAGTGCTTTTATAAATTATTTTCCTTGTAGATTTTATTTTTAATTTATCTCTGACCTGCCAGGGAGAGGGGAGAGAGAGAGAAAGAGAGAGAGAGAGAGATGCTGTGAGCACATGACAAAATAAAATAAAATAAAATGGATGATTCATTCTCAAGTGCAATTTTTCCCTACTTTGAATAAAAAACCCTGACCCCACGAGGGGAGGACTGGCCATTGTGTGGCTAAGGCAGAGCTTACAGGGGAAGGTGGGTGGAGAACAGGGGAGGTTGACGACGACGAGGAATTTAGAAAGACGAAAAGTCTTAAGTGGGTATTAAAAGAAATCTTAAGTGGATATTAAACCTTCCAAGCAGGTGTTGGCACCTCTCCGCAGGGTTTGCCAAGCTGAAGCCTCTGGGGAAGGATTCCGAGTCCTTTTGGCCGCTTTCTGCTGGGACTGGGCTAGGCGGAGGTGCTCTCACCTGGTCCGACGGTGCGTTCGCCTGTGAAACGCCGCATTTTTTAAATCTTGACCACGCTGTTGCTTCTCTGGTGGCCCCACCTGCCAGAGAGGCGCAGCGCATCGGAGGGCGGTCACGCCAATGACCATGAAAACCTGGGAGGTCGACAAGACCAGCACATGCCAAGCGCTGGCGCTGGCGTGTGTCAGCAGGGCCACAGAACCGGGGAAGCAGGAGGCTAGACTCCAGGGGTGAAGGCATCAGAAAGCCTCCCCGGCTGAGGTGAACAGACTCTGGTCTCTCTCAAAACACCTCCTTTAATACCAAGCTTCCGAAAGAGCTGAATGCCCCCAGGTACTTCGTGCTTGCTGGAACCGCCACCACATCTTGGGGTGGGTGCTTAGCAGACGCTCACCCGGCAGCCTGTGAAATTACTGGACGAGGCTTAGGACCAGAAGCTGTGATCCCCGTAGTGGAACCTGTGATCTTGAACTCCAGTGTACCATCCGGCTTAGAGCGGCAGTCCTTCCATGATGCTACTGGAGTATCCCAAGGGGCGGGACAGAATTCTGGGAATGACATCGATTTGTTTCAGTTTACAATGGCTTTTTAAAACCGCCATCTCTAGTTGGAAAGCGTCGGTCATCTCAAACAAGAGCTCTTTCCTAGTTAGGAGTTAACTAAGGTCTGTAAGCCATACAAAACCAACATTCTTAAAAAGAGAAGGACTAAACATTAACTTTAATTCGTGCTGGTAAAAAATACAAATCACGTATAGAAGAGTAAATCGTGAGAAGTAAAACTCCGGAGAGTCCTGTTTTTGTATCCCTTCTAGAAATGTGTATATGCATTTTTGTCTGTTTAAGGACACGATTAGGCTGTAGCTTTTACCTTGTTTTGCAACTTTTCTAACCTAACATATTTAAGTATTTTTCGAGAGAAAAATTCCTCTCACCCTGTTAGTGTTGCCCCTGGCCTGAGAAAGTATATTTTTGTCTCTCCTCCCCTCTGTCCCCTTACGGAGAGATGCACAGTTATGTCTAGGATCCCGCTGATTAGCTTGGCTTTGGGCCAAGTTGGTCAGCACTTGCTGTGGGGTTGACCTCTTTTTGCTGCTGGCAGGTGGAGTGGGTGCTCCGGCTTCAAGGCTTCTTCTGGCAGGAAGATCTGAGGACTCAAGTAAGGCCTGTCAAAGAGCCGCTGCACCTCCGACAAGAAGTGAGAAGGGGTCTTAGACTTGGCAGGGAGATGGACAGGCCTCAGAGTTAACTGAGGACCAAACTTCCGGGTGAGCTGCTTGGGTGGGGGCAGAAGCCTGGCTTTCCCTTGGCTTCAGCCTAGGTTCCATTCAAAGAGATTTTTTTCCCCCACATCCTAATTCACGTAAGCACTGGGAAATAGACCCATTTCCAGCCTCTGCCCTGCACAGATCTCACCAGTGGAGCTGGGGTCACTATTTCAGGGTCAATAAAAATAGGAGAGATGCAGAACTGAGGGGAAATACAGTGATCTAGAGAAGGTTCAGTGTCACCAAGACTTGGCCTCCATGGCGGAATCCCTGCCCTGACTAGGTAAAGCTGAAGAGCAACTAGTCAAACAGGCAGTGGATGGGAAGTACTTTCCCTGGAGCCCCGACTTCCTCGGGCAGCCCTCGGCCCTTTTACAAGCCCCAACTACACCAGGCCTTGCCGCTTCTTAGGTTTCTTTGGCAAATAGCTGGAAAAACAAGTGCCTTACAGGAAAATAACATCCCCACCACCTTCATCCACATCTCCTACCTCACCCAGCAGGCAGTGACCTAGAGCTCCGGCTCCAGCTCCAACTAAGCAGTTGCACGGCATGGCCAGCAAGAAGTTCACTTCCTCATCAGCACTACCCACCTGCAAGCACAGGCACCAGATTGCTGGCTGCCTCCCTGGAGGTCCTGTTCCCAACCAAGTGTAGAAATTCTCTAGCGAAACCGACGTGCTTCATTGTCATGAGTGGTTAACCTTGTTTTCCTATCGTCCATCTGGGACAAGAAAAGGATGCAGACCTTCGGTTTGTCAAGGTAACAAGAACCTTTCTTTCACCTTTTACTTTTTTCTCAGAGGCCAGCGATCCTCCTCGCCTCTAGTTCTGAAGGAGCATGTGGGGACTTGGGATGCACATGGAACTTAGCACCCGATTTAAGTTTTGGTCCTTGCTGTGGCCAGGAGTTTGAAGGTTCAGGTCGGCCTGACTCAGCTGAGATACAGAATTTAGCGCACAAAACTGTCTGCAGGAGTGTCCGGGCCCCCACTGAAGAGGTGTGTTCTCAAAATCAGTTGGATAGAAACCCTGTCTTCCTTTTTTGAGTACACAAACATTGCAGAAACCCTTAAAGCTGGTTTCTTTTCCAGTCTAACTGCAGAATGGAGATGGGCCGCGTAGTGCTTATTACTTAATTCCAGACGCTCTTTCAACCAAGGAAAGAAAACCTAGTTGGAGAGAGGCAGAGAAAAGGCCGAGGAGTTGGTGCTCCGCCTTTTGTTTTAAACACAGATTTAATTAGGCTAATTCAGTTGTCTTAAACCTTCCAATCCTCAACTAGGGGCGCCAGCGGTAATTTAAACAATGGGCCGGCGTCCCACAGCTGGGCCCTAAAGTTGCCCAGTGTGACCCGAGGCTCTGCAAACAGGAAGTGGCAGGATTGGTCAAAGTCAACTACAATTTTAAATTCCTTGTGGGGTAAACAGTGGCTTTGGTACTATCACAAACCATCAAGCAAACCAACAGTGCAGATCCAGACGTACTATTGAATATGTTAACACGAACTAATATAAACAAAAGTTATAGAACTGAACCATCAGCATCTATTGTAAACTTAATGTTTCAGCCTTGCCTCAGAGTCCTGCTGCCTCACTGGCCTATGCAAAAAAAAAAAAAAAAAGAAAAAAGCCTTTAGAAACAATACTTGCTCTACCTGCTTCCACAGAGCAGAGCCAGCTACACTTTTAATTCCGGCGCAGGATGGTTTAATTTCAGATTTCGTTGGCTTTCAATATCCGGCAGTGTCCGCAGCAGGAAGCTCCCAAGGCCAAGGTCAATTAGAAGTCATCCATAGAAGAGAGATCAGCAATGGTGAACACATTGGTTAAAACAGCAATAACTTTGTAAGAAAATCTCTGTGCTGGACAGTCGAGCCAAGGTGATGCGCAGATCATGGACCGAGGACTGTCAGGGGAATCTTAAGCTCTGCTATCATCAAGCTTCCTTAACCACACACCAGGACACCCGGATGCCTCTGCTTGATTGCTTCCTACTGCCGAAAGGCAAGATGAAGCCAAGACTCCTTCCTTTACTAAGCTGAATGCTGGCTTGGTAGTGGAATTTGTATTTCAGTCAAGTTCTAGAGGAGGGGAAACACCGAGCCTGACTTCATTCAGTCCTGTCAGCTGTAAATACTTTTTAAAAGAAGACATCCTCATGAAAAGATCCAACTTGCACGTGAGATCAATGCTAGATCAACCAGTCAGGCTAGGCTAATTTGATCTCACATTCAACCTGGGTCCCTACATAGTTTCGGATCTAGAACCGTTGTTAGAAAACCTGGATTTCGGAATTTCAGTCCCACCAAATTATTTTGGAGCAGCAATTTCCTCATTTTCCCTTTCTCTGTGACAGAAAGGGTAACTTTGTAGCGCACATTCCCGGTGCCACAGGCCGTAAAGATGTGCTAAGCATACAATGGCCAGACACCAAATGGCCAAGTTAAAATCAAATTGAGCTGTTGGAATGAGTTCTGGAATAGAACACTGTATCTGAAAATAAGTACTTAAAAACTCAACTATTAAAAATTATTTAAAATTGGTAGTCAAGGGGTGCCTGGGTGGCTCAGCCAGTTAAGCGCCAACTCTTGATTTCAGCTCAGGTCACGATCTAATGGTTCGTGAGTTCAAGCCCTGTGCTGACAGCGTGGAGCCTGCTTGGGATTCCCTCTCTCCCTTTTTCTTTGCCCTTCCCCCACTCATGCTTGCTCTCAAAATAAATACTTTAAAAAAAAAAAAGGCTTTAAAATCCGTAGTCAAAACTTCCAAATGACATTGAAAAGCAGAAGCGATTATTCCTGAGCACCGTCAGTTGGTAGAATGCCTCTGTGGTGGTGACACTGTCCATTTACTGCACTAACTTGAAGCTCAAGACCGTGGAGGGGCAAAGTAATTGGCTGGCTCTGCCAGTGGAGGACACCCCAGATGATGCTGTCACCAAAGGAGTAAACTAGCCTCCTCTCGTGATGACTGGGGTAATCCCCTCTCTCCTCTTCAACCCCCGGGTGAGGAGTCTACGATGGCGCAGCTCCGTTGAAGCCGTCCACATCGCTTTCGCACTGCCTGAGGCAATGCTCCCCAATACCTTCTGAAACCGATGTGAGACTGCTTGCGCCTAGGTCTTGTCTTTTCGACATCTCTGCATGCATTTGTGGCTTCCACGAGTACTCGAGAAAAACTTATCCTTGACCCTTAACGTAGACGTGACAGTTGGCTTTCAAAGAGACGAAACTGACCATCTAGCCTCACTTCAGTGAACGTCGCAAGCATTATCAATTTCGGCGTCTTCCCAGGGCAAGAATGGTATGGTGTTGCGGGAGTTCAGGAATGCCAGAGATGACAGGTGGGTTCCAAAGGTTAAGACCAGGGCTAAACAGCAGTGTCCTCCGGACACACACCAAGGCTGGGGGCTAATTTCAGTGCGTCTAATGATACACAACAGAACCGGAACGTCTCTGTCCACCTCACCCTCTCTCCGCTAGCAGCTGATGGCTCTGCTGCTGCCAACCACAAGGACGTACCTAGGCCTCTGCACAGAAAGGCCTCCTCCCCAGCTCCATTCTACCTTGTCTCCCCAAACTCCTAGGAGGCTTTTTTGTTTTAAAAGATTTTAAGTAATCTCTACACCCAGCACGGGACTTGAACTCACAACCCTGAGATCAAGAGTTGTATGTTCTACCAACTGAGCCAGCCTGGCACCCCAAGGAGGTTTTTTTGAAAAAAAATATTTACACATCGGTTTATTTGGAACAAATGCTTTGTACTAGTGAGTAGAGCTGAGATGAGCTCAGTGGAGATCCCATTTTCCCTTTTAATAAATAACAAGGGTGTAGTCCCATTTTGGCTCTAGAATCATAGGCAGAAAACCTGTTAAGAAAGCAGATAACGGGTGCCTGGGTGGTTCAGTCAGTTAAGCGTCAGACTCTTGATTTTGGCTCAGGTCATGAGTTCACAGTTCATGGGGTTGAGCCCTGCGTCTACCTCTGTGCTGACAGTGGGGAGCCTGCTTGGGATTCTCTCTCACTCTCTCTGCCCCTCCCCTGCTTGTTCTCTCTCAAAATAAATAAACTAAAAAAAAAAAAAAAAAAAAATGGATAACGTTTTAATTCAGTGATCAAACACGAGGCCAATTCCTGTAAACTTTGGAGTTGAGCTAAGGTCACATAAATCTACAAAATACATGAGCCAAGAACTAAACCTAACTCAAAAACCCACGTTTCCAAACTTATCCTACTTTGGAAGTGCTAGCAGGTTACAGAGCTAAATAAACCGTTTGAGCAATATGAAGACAGAACGATGTGACATTCTTTACACAGTATCTGTAGCAATTGTAAATGCTCAATAAATATTTACTATATAAATGATAAGACCACTCAAAGATTCCGGCCAGGCAGGCATGAGATTTTTAAGTTTACAGTGTTCAAGAAATAAAACCAACTGTGGAAGTTGCTTCCTTATAGGCTGAACTTACAAGGTTATGAAAGGCAAGGAGGGTTTTTGGTAGTACTTAATCAAGACAGAAATCAACGATTATAAATCTATAGTTTTATTAAGACAAAAACTGACAATGTGATATGAAGTTTACATTTAAACAAAGTTTTCACAGAAACCTAACACATGCCTAAAAAGATTTTACAATGGAGTTCTAGATACAGGTCTAGACGATGTCAAGAACTGATGTATCTCTTGATTCAAGACAGCATTTTGGGTATTAGTTAATTCTTAGGATTAAAAAAACTTTTTGTTTTGGGTTTTAAAGTGAACCACTGCCCCAGTATGAAAGTTTAATCTTCTCCTGAGACCAGGGCTTTTGCAATCACTCAACTCTGTAAGTGATTCAGTGAACTTGTGCTGTCAGTGACTGAACCCTGCCACCAATGATTTCAGAGTTCAAAGTTCAAATAACAGGCTCCAAGAGTTTTCCACCCTAAGAGCGTGGGCCCTTGTCTTTTTCTACTCTCTCACCTTCTATGCCACCCTCTTCCCTTCCCCAAATACCTCAGCCAGTGGCTTGGATGGACAAGCTGACGTTTAAAACTTCATAATTGGAAAATAAAGGGTCTTCTTATCAATTTCAAGAATTAGCACCTCTAAAACAGAACCATCTGCCTCTGCATACGCTCCAAAAAGACCTTCCCTTTTCAACCAGTTTCCTTCCCCAAAATGGCAGCTTTGGTAATTTATTAACTGGCTTAGTCCTCTGCTGGGAACAGCATTAAGCTCAGGCAGGGAACACCTTGGCTTGTAAGTTTCAGGCATTCACAGCTTTTGAAGTCTCTCACAGTCCTCATTTAGGTTGCCAATGACCTTTTTGAAAAGATAAAATATTCTGGACACAGAACCAAATCACCACAAGTTTGTTCTTTCCATTGTTTCACCATTTCCCCAATCAGGCCCCAAATTTTAACAAAAATGATCCTACCCATCTCCGTTCCTTCCCACCCCCGACCCTCCCACCCCCAAATAATACACCAGTAATAGCCAAAAACTACACACATGCTACGCTGTAAAAATGCAGAGTTAACACTATTGGGAAGAAGGCTGTGGGTTGTGGAGATGCGCTTTGAAGATCTACAGTATCTTTTGCTTTCCCACACACCCATTCTGCAAGTTCTGTCCTTCATGGAAGGCCCTTTGCCTTTCTCAGCAAAGTACAGAATGGGCTGCCTTGCAACACTTCTCCTTCCCCTCCACTGGGATGGGTGTGCAAACTACACAGCATGGAAAGGCTTTAAAGCACTTGGGCTGCTGTAGGGCACAGAAACGATACTGGCTCTTCAAAGGACATCTTCTCAAGCCACCTCTATGGTGCCAAGACAAGTAGAATTCCTTCCCTCCCCACTTGAAACCCACAGTCAGATGTGACAGGGGCTGGTACTCAGGAGAGTTAATTCTTGTCATCTTTTTTGTCATCATCCTCCGAGGGGTAAGAATGCCACGTCAGCCTTTCCTCATAGAAGGATATGACCACCTGTGGGCACTTGACATTGGCTTCCTTGGCAGGGACTAGGTCAGCCTCATCAGAATTTTTCCTGCAGAACAAAGCAGAGAGACTTTGAGACCAGGTGCTGGTGGTCTCTTGACTTGGATCGCACAAGGGATAGGGCTTTAAAAGTATTAATTCAAAAAGAGTAGCCTAGGGAAGGGTGATAACATGGCCCAAGCAGCATTTAGTGGAGTGACATCCTCAGAGATCTTCTACTGAAAATCCTCTCTGGGTATCTTTGTTAAAAGCTAAGTCACTTAACTCAGTCTATCACATCTGAACCTCTGCAAGGCCACAAAAAAATCATGACTCTCAGATTCTTGAAGAGCAGAGAAAAACTAGGGGCACCTGGGTGGCTCGGTTGGTTAAGCATCCAACTTCGGCTCAGGTCATGATCTCAGTTCATGGGCTCAGACCCCACATCGGGCTCTGTGCTGACAGGCCTGGAGCCTGCTTCAGATTCTGTGTCTCCCTCTCTCTCTGCCCTCTCCCCCTTGCACTCTGTCTCTCTCTCAAAAATAAATAAATGTTAAAAAACTTAAAGAAAAAGAGAAAAAGAAAGAAAGAAAGAAAGAAAAAAAGAAAGAAAGAAAGAAACTACTATAATCTTCCCAAAGTCATATCTCAGCTGCCATGAACCCATGGAGACATCTCAGCTTTGTAATAAAATGTAATACCATGTTGGATAATAAGATTTAATACCATTGGCTCTTGCCAATGCGCTGACTCATAATTACACTGTTTAACATTACCAAATGCCATGCTCACACAGATATTCCACAACTCCCAGGTGCTTTGAAATGGTGCTTCAACACTGGGAAGTAGAAAATAAGGGACTGTTACATAATTCTTTATATTTTTCTGAATTTAAGATGGTCTCAAAATGTGAAATTCACATACATATTACAAGGGACTTAGCAGTAAAGCCATTGGGAATGTCCTAGATGGGAGCAGTAGCATTAAGGCAGATAGCAGATATATAATGGGATCTGTGATGAGGCACCACCCAAAACTTCCGCAACTCAGCAACAGGTACCAAAGCCAGAGAGCCCCAAGGAACCAGCGTTGACTAAGCTGGTAAAATAGGCTGCTGAACAATGGACTGAAGAGAATGGGAGGGAAAAGGAGTATAACAATACGGGAGCCTGAAGCAGGCTGCCCTTATTGACAATTCAACACCTTCTGAGGAAAGTTCAGTCATTTTATGGCCAAGAAATATTTGCTATTTTGGAAATGGACAAGTATCTCAACTTTCCAGGAAAATAACCTTAAAGTGAACTTGGTTTTATAATCACAATCCTACTATTTCAACCTGTAGTGTTACATTCAGGTAGAACCTTTACAAACAGCAGTAATTCAATTAAAGGAGTGTAATCTTAAACAATATGGAGATACTAATGTAACCCAGAATGGTCACATGCAGACAGAAAGTATATTCTAATTGGACTGTAACTCCTGGTATTGATCCTTCCCCCCCCCCCAGATGCAGCACCTTAAAAATGAACTTTTCTCCTATGGGCTAGCAATATATCAGCTAAAAGATGATCAGATTCAGTGAACACCTAGGGAATGCATAATAAGAAAACAGAGTTTCAGCTAATTGTGACATAGGCTTCCAGTAGTGTCAAAGTTAGGCCTCTCTGGCCACCTTCTAAACAAGAGGAATGAAGAGTAGATACGAGTTTCCAAGAAGGGTCTAGACTCACAAAAGGACAAAATCCTTAGAATGCTGCCTTGACTGGCAGAAGTTTGGAATTATTTACTCCTACATTTTTTTTAGGACAATAATTGAGACCCATGTGGGGGAAGAAAATAGCACAAGCATTTTTCAACAAGCAAGAAATAGGGAAGAAAGCCTTTCTTTTGGACAGAGTAGGGGAATTTTAGAGAATTTGGGATTAATTACAGTTCTTAAAATTCTCAAGACAACTGTTTTCATTAAGCCGCTTCATGGAATATTACTACCATTGGTATTTATACTTCTGGAAGGAAAAAAAAAAGCCTTGTTCTACACTCAGTATAGTAAAGGGGACTTGCTGACCCCTACTGGCTGATCCTGGAATTACACAATTGGCACAAATGAGAAAGGATCTATCAAGGACAAAGGAAGAGCTACAGAAATTCTTAACCCTGAAAAGTTAACAGAAAACATCTGATCCTGGGGCCAGCCCGATCTTTATTAAGGAGGTGGTAGAAGGGGAGGGTGGTTCAATCACATTTCATATCTTTTTCCTTTATTTACAGAAGTGAAATGTGATTCCTCCCCACACCTTCTCCATTCTGGATTTTCTCCCACCTCCTAAAAAATGGGCAAAGACTGAGAATCCTAAGGGCCCCTACCTGTATAACTCATGAGTCCAGGTTGGCAGTCAGGCCGAGGGTCACTATCGAAGGACTATGCCATCTTAAAGATTTCACACTTGGGCGACTGGAATTTCGAAGGTCCAGCTCTTTTCCTCTGGCATGGAACAGATGGGGAGAAGAAAAAACCACCACACAGAGCCACTGGCAGACTCACCATTTCATCAGGAACATGAGTTCTCCACTGGAGTCTGTAGCTCCAATAATCCGCTCTGGCTCCAAACCCCGGGCAAAGCCTCGTGGCTTTTCTGACTGTGAAAACCAGATGAATGGAACAATTTTAATTATATGGAATTGTTATCCAGACTGGAGTCACTCCGGTTTCTCTGATTAATATAATGACACTCTTGCCAATATTCCACCAATACCTTGGCTCCAAGTCACAGGCCTTTTTGCATCCTTGGGTGATTCTTCCATCAAGGTCTTAAGGTTTCCCCATATGTAAAAAGGGACATACGTCTCAAGCAAAATAAATGTTCACAACTGTTTCTTCCCCTTCAGAAGACAACTTACTTTAAGGTATTGAATAGATGAAAATAGCTACCTTACAGTTGTAATGATTACAACACTGAAAACGATCTTTTTACGGGAATGAATTTAGTTGCACTTCTTCCTGAACCTCAGATAAAATAAGTACAGATTAAGTGAACCCCCAAAACACTTTGAAAGCATTAGCATAGCTAAGATTCCAGAAGGAATGAGAGATGGCTGCTGAGGTCCAAGAAACAGCAGAATAAAAGTATTTAACTTTAAATTTAAAGAGCTTTTAGTTTCTTTGACAGCAGTAGGAATTCTAGACTAGTAAAAATTTTCTCTCCTTACCTCTTCTTTCTTCTTCTTTGGTTTGCTCTCCTCTCCCTTATCTTCAGAATCAGAGTCAGCTTTGCGCTTGCCTCCCTCTGATTTATCTGTCTCATGTGCTGTTTTCTGTGACTGTAGAAATTCGGCAATGAGATCAGGGCAATCCAGGTTCTCTTCTGGCTCCCACGTGTTATCCTCACTGAAATCAGAGGGCACAGTGAGTCACACTTTCCACTCAAAGTTAGCACACTCATACTAAGGAGACGCACAGGATGACAAGAGCTGGTGCCCTTGGAAGAGAGGAGTTAATGATGATGAGGAACCAGATTTTGTCCAAGATCAAGAACTTGGTAATGCTGAAATTTCTTGGTGGGCGGGAGGGGAGATAAGGGACTTTTAGACCATAAGCCATGGAGGCCAGGCCTGGGTCACACTACATATTGGAGCACTCTAGGCCTTGCACATTACTAGACTCCTGAGAAAGTTGGTGACTACATGGATGGATTTAGCCAGGTTAATGAAACTTACTCTGAGAACCCCTTCCACTTTAGGAGGTACTCCACTTTGCCCTTTACCACTCGACGGTCAAGAACTTTTTCCACCACATATTCCTCTTCCTCCTCTTCTAGCACCTCCTCCACTTTCTTCTTGTTTTGTTTCTTCCCCATAGTGCCCGCCAGCTTTCTGGTCTAAAGGGTGACGCTGCTAAAGTGACAAAATAAAAAGGGCATTAGGGCACACTTTTCTTGGTTAGGTGAATATTCGGATGGTTAGAAACCCAGGGGCATCACTGATGACTTTAATAGTGTATCCTTGTATTACGTATTCCACCTTTTCGGCTTCAGTAAAAAATAAAGTTTTCTAATATGTTCTGATATGAAAGCTAGTTCATAAAAAGCCCCAACCAATCTCACAGCAAAACTCCTTTATTCTTGCATAATCACCTAACACTTTTATACCTATTCTAAGTTAAAAAGTTTCCAATACCCCTTTTAGTATAAAGCATGGCATCTAAAATGTTATTCAATTGAAAGTAAGAGTCCTAAAAATAAGGTATAAACATTAAACTTACATACACATTAAACTTACATATAACCCTCTGATTCATACTTTCATCATATCACTAGACTTCCAACTTTTACAGTGCGAAGCAGCTTGTCCTATTTATCAAACATCTGGTTCGATTTTCCCCTTTGTATATGCATATATAATACAATGCATCCCTCTGCATTGTTACAACATTCTCTCCTGAGTCTCAAGGTTCTTTTTTTAAAATGTTTGTTTATCGGGGTGCTTGGGTGGCTCAGGTCATGATCTCACAAGCTCATGAGTTTGAGCCCCACGTGGGGCTTGTGCTAACAGCTCGGAGCCTGGAGCCTGCTTCGGATTCTCTGTCTCCCTCTCTCTGTTCCTCCCCTGCTCGCACACTCTCTCTCTTTCTCTCAAATATAAATATTAAGAAGTTTTTTTTAAATAAATAAAATGTTTATTTATTTTGGGGGGGGGCAGAGGGAAAGGGAGAGAGAGAATCTCAAGCAGGATCCGTGCTGCCAGCATAGCCCGACATGGGGCTCAATCTCATGAAACATGAGATCATGACATAAGCAGAATTGAGTTGCACGCTTAACCAACTGAGCACCCACAAGGTTCTTTATGTGGTCTTTTCCAAATGCCATCAATGATTTACAATGTGAAAGTTTCTTCTTCGTTTCTTATTCTACTTAGCTTATTTCTGAGGTTCAGAAAGACTTATAAAAATGCCAGAATGACCATGAAATTCTCTAATTGGGGCACTGCAATAATTTGGAAAAATGAACAGGAAAAAAAGAGATAGTTATCACAGATAATAAAACCTGAGTTAATTCTTTTGTAAAATACTTCTTTAGGCTGAGTGACTTCTAAGGATTTTTTCCAATGCTAAAACTCTAGTCCCCTATAAATCTGTTTTTAGTCCTTCAGATACAATTGGGACAGCTGGCAGGCTTAAAGCCATTTGTTTACCAATTTGCGTCAGTAGGTGGCGCCATAAGATACCAACACATCAGAACTGATCTACAAAACTGGCCCCAAATCTACAAATTCATGGATCACAGCTGCCACAATGAGATACAAAGAATCAAGAGAATGGCAGATAATTCAAGCCAAATTACTACCATCTATGAACTTAAGATAATGCTGATTTGGGGCTAAACTGGTTGTTCATCCTTGGGAAAAGGAGTCTTACTTAGCCTAGGTAGAAACTCTTCTAAATATACTTTAGGGGTACCTCACAGCTGGCTCAGTCAGAACAGCATGAGACTCTTGATCCCAGGGTTTGAGTTCGATCCCTACGTTGGGTATAGAGTACATAAAAAGAAAATATTTAATAAACAAACTTTAAAACTGACATGTACAAAATGTCTTTTTGAAAAAGTCCACTATAGTCCATATGAAATATAACAAATTTTCATCGAAGTCAGGATCATCATTATGAATCAGTTAAATTATCCACAGAAATTTTGGTTTATACTGAGATATTCCCATGTCTGCATATATGAGCAATGCTGACTTACTGAAACATTTAACTACTAGAAAATCTGGACACTGGTGGATACTGGAGATTCAAGAGAATAAGAAATGCTTCCTGCCTTTCTGATGCTTAATGTCCGATAAGAAAAATGTAGATACCACTTCCACTTAAAGGTATTCTGAACTTTTGCAAGGTAGCACGAAACACTGTTTTCTGGAGTGCTTTTAGTATGGTCTAAGGCAACACCTAAGCCCCACCTTTACAGAGGGGTTCAGAACATTACCTGTGCTCAGGTAAGAGGCATCTTTTCAACCCTCTTCCTTCTCCATTTACATACTGAAGAATCTGCTTTGCTTTCCTTCACCCCCCACCCAGTCCCTCTATCTTTTAGAGAAAATGCCACACGTTTTCCCTTCCTTCTTTTACTGAACCAACTTATCAGTGGATTGCAGTTAGCTTCATGTGCCTTTGATTCAGAGGCTGTGTGTACTTCTTTCTGGAGGGAGATGCTTTCAGGTTTTCAAATTTCTGACTGCTATATGGCAAGTGTTATTTTATGAGGAAAGAAAAATCTGATTTCCCTTCTGGATTGTGTTTCCTTCCAAGAATAAATGCTCTCTATTCCTTGCTTTCTTCCACTGTGAGTTGAAGAGGTAAAGCAGGATTCCCTGTCAGTCTTTGGTTAACATGCAGAGAAAAATAAACTGACCATCACCTTTAGATAACAAAGGTTACCACAACTCCCTGCATTAATTTGGTCTTGGACATTGGAAGATACTCCCTTTCTCAACTGATGGAAGGAAAATAATGGGTTATAGACCATGCAAAACAGTAATTGTTCCCTAATAACTTCTCTACCAAGTAATTAAATTTAAGAAAGTAAAGGAAAGGCATTCTATCACTAAGGCTTCAGAATCCTGAGTTATTTAAAGCCCCGTGTTATCCACATTAATAGTTATACTTGTCTTACAAAAAGAAACAGCACTGAATACTGCCTATCCGATTGTCTTACTATGAACCAAAAGGATCAGGACAGCTTCTGGTTTATCTCTGGCTACTGTAGGCCTCTTCTCCCTGTATCATTAGCATGGTCCCAAGGAGGAAGAGTCATAGAACAGAACAGTTTAACTAGCTTAACTCACTGTCTTAACAACTCAAGGGGTGCCTGGGTAGCTGAGTTGACTAAGTGGCCAACTCTTGATTTCAGCACAGGTCATGATCTCACAGTGTGTGCTTATGCCCAGCATTAGACTCTGCACTGAAGGCATGGAGCCTGCTGGGGATTCTCACTCCCTCCCCACCCCTCTCTCAATATAAATAAAGAAGCTTTAAAAAAAAAATAAAAAAGAAGAACTCAAAAAAGTGAAGAATAAACAGACTCCCACTTCTCTCTGAGCCTTTTTTAAGGAGAGAGTGAGTGTGAGTGGGGAAGGGGGAGAGGGAGAGAGAGGCAGGGAGAGAGAGGCAGGGAGAGAGAGGCAGGGAGAGAGAGGCAGGGAGAGAGAGGCAGGGAGACAGGGAGAGAGAGAATTTCAAGCAGGCTCCAAGCCCAAGGTGGCGCTCCATCCCAAAGACCTTGGGATCATGACCTGAGCTGAAATCAAGAGTCAGAAGCTCAACAAACTGAGCCAACGAGATGCCCTTCTCTGAGCTTTTTTTTTTAAATCTTTTTTTTAATGTTTATTTATTTTTGAGAGAGAGAGAGAGAGAGAGAGAGAGAGAGCGCGCGTGCAAGCGGGAGAGGGGCAGAGAGGGAGACACAGAATCCGAAGCAGGCTCCAGGCTCTGAGCTGTCAGCCCAGAGCCCGACGCGGGCTCGAACTCCCGAACCGCGAGATCATGACCTGAGCCGAAGTCAGATGCTGACTGAGCCACTCAGGCGCCCCTCTCTGAGCTTTCTTAACTGGCTCATCCCAGCATCTACCTCAGGTACCAGATTCTTTATATTAGAGATTCTCAGCCAGGCTTCCCAATTTGAGTTTTTCTCTTATTTATAGGTAGTTCTATGGGGGCCTGAATAAGCAGTTTGTTAAAATCAATGTAGAAGTTGATTAAAAATGCAACCCACTCTTCCTATAGAATCTATCACCTTCAGAGGAGCCAAGAGCCCTCTTAAATATTACGAGTCAATTCTCCTATGGTTTCCAAAAGGATTATTTCAAGAGAAATCCTCCCTGAATATGACAGTCTCCAAACACTAGCAGGGATATCTGGAATTGAGGACTCTCAATCAGAATTGCTTGGCAAGGAAATTTCAAAGTAACTCAAATCAGTGTAGTAGCACAATGGAAAAATGCCTTTCATCAACACAACTTGCCACTCCCCCCCCCCCCCCCAGGCATCCTGGCAACCAAATCATGGCATCAGTTATAGAACATGGCCTATGAACATGGCCATGATCATAGAACATTTATGTCAGAACTATTTATGACAAAACATCGAAGAGGTGTACACAGGGTGAAAAGTTCCTGATTAACTCAAATCTTAATGTTTGGACAGGTCTTCTTAAGGCTTATCATGATGTTGCAGATAAAAAACCTAGAGTTGGGGTGCCTGGGTGGCTCAGTAGGTTGAGCGTCTGACTTCAGCTCAGGTCATGATCCATGGTTTGAGTATGATCCCTGCGTCGGACTCTGCTGTCAGCACAGAGCCCGCTTTACTTCGGGTCCTCTGTCCCTCCCCTCCTCTCTCTGCCCCTTCCCCCATGCTTTACCTCTCCCTCTCTCTCAAAAATCAACAGTAAAAAGAAAAAAAACCCCAACAAACTAGAGTTAACTAAGCTGCTATAACTTTTATCTAAATATTTACTGAGTCTGCCACATTTTAAGATGCCTAAAAAAAATAATACACTTGTATCGAACTTTAGAGTTTACAAAGTGCTACCTCACGTTACATCATTTGATCCTTCAAAACCATCCCGTGAAACAAACCACTGAGATGTTATCGACACCTCATAGATAACAGATTACAAGAAATAAATCACCTAAGGTCACATAATTAACAGAGCAAGCACCTCGGTAAGGACAGCAAGGCTGAGTGAGCTAAGGGCCCTGCTGCACACACACAACTAGGAGCTAGCCACGTATCTGTAGGAAGTCTTCCCTTTGGCCTGTACAAGAAAAGGACAGAGGTCTCTTTAAGTGGATCCTTCCTACAGTTTGTCATCAGTAAATAAGGAAGTGACTGATAATGATTCTCTTTTGAAAAGACCTTGTTGGGAATGCAAGCTGGTACAGCCACTCTGGAAAACAGTACGGAGGTGCCTCAAAGAACTAAAAATAGAACTACCCTACGACCCAGCAATAGCACTACTAGGCACTTATCCAAGGGATACAGGTGTGCTGTTTCGAAGGGACACGTGCCCCCCCATGTTTATAGCAGCACCATCAACAATAGCCAAAGTATGGAAGGAGCCCAAATGTCCATCGATGGATGAATGGATAAAGAAAATGTGGTATATATATATATACAATGGAGTAATTATTTGGCAATCAAAAAGAACGACATATTGCCATTTGCAACTACGTGGATGGAACTGGAAGATATTATGCTAAGTGAAATTAGTCAGAGAAAGACAAAAATATGACTTCACTCATATGAGGACTTTAAGAGACAAAACACATGAATATAAGAGAAGGGAAACAAAAATAATGTAAAAACAGGGAGGGGGACAAAACAGAAGAGACTCATAAATATGGAAAACAAACTGAGGGTTACTGGAGGGGGTGTGGGAGGGGGGGATGGGCTAAAGGGGGTAAGGGGCATTAAGGAATCTACTCCTGAAATCACTGTTGTACTATATGCTAACTAATTTGGATGTAAATTTAAAAAAATAAAAAATAAAATTAAAAAAAAAAAGAGGAAAAAAAAAAAAAGAAAAGACCTTGTAAGGTATATGGCTGTTAAAAAAACCAATGATTCCTAATTGGTTACTGCAATACAAAGGTATTCATTGTTAATTAAATCAGGAGGCAGTGACAAAGCATTGGTTGTTAGGGCCCCAGCAAGTCTTTGGAATCTTTTAAATCAACAAGTGCTAGATGGTGCAGATTTTGTGAAGTTAAACACCTACCAAGTAGGCTGAAGACAGCACGGAGAAAATGCCAATTTTAAGAAACCAAAATTTATAGTGTCCCAATGAATCCAGGAATGATGTAAATCTGAAGCAAGAGTCATGAACTCATAGCTCTTTCAAGAGAAAAAACCCACACATCCTCCACTAAGGCAGTTAGAAGCTAGAAAACAGGAACAATGCTACTTGAAAGCAGAAGGCAGTATAGTATCAGATACAAGGCATTTTATTTTGTTTTTGAGTAGCTGGTACTGATTTCTTGCCAGCTTGAAAGATCAAATTCCAGGTGTCAGTACAAGGTAACAACCACAGACCTCTGAAACCAAAGCAGTAGGGCTTTTAGCTAAATGTTAAGAAAAAGCATTCAGAATGTTGGTCTGGTGAGGTGACCACCTTTACTAAGGAAGAATTCATAGGAAAGCAGACTTTGAATAGAGAGTTTTCACTCATAAGAATCAGAATGACCTAGGGAGTTTAAAAATACAGATACCCAGATCCAATGACATAGAAAGTACGGTGTGTGTGTATATATATATATATATATATATATATATATATACACACACACACACATACTAACCATAATATAATGTATTCATATTCAATTACAAAAATATTTAATGTAGGAAATTACAATTCCTTGGCCCAAAACCTGTCAGCCTATTTATGTTTTTTTTAGTGTTTATTTATTTTTGAGAGAGAGACAGAGCATGAGCAGGGGAGGGGCAGAGAGGGAGACACAGAATCTGAAGGAGGCTCCAGGCTCTGAGCTCTCAGTGCAGAGCCTGGCATGGGGCTCGAACCCATGAATTGCAAGATTGTGACCTGAGCTGAAGTTGGATGCTTATCGGACTAAGCCACCCAGGCGGCCTAGCCTGTTTATGTTTCTATACATAAACACAGATATATATTAAGTGAAAATAGATATTATAATTCTACAACTTGCTTTTTAATAAAACGTACTATATCTTTGACACTGTTCCATAAAGATCTCCATTAAAAAATTTTTTGTAATGTTTATTTGTTTTGAGATTGAGTGCTAGTGGGGGAGGGGCAGAGAGAGAGGGAGACTGGAGAATTCAAAGCAGGCTCTATGTTGTCAGCGCAAAGTCTGACATGGGGCTTGAACCCATAAACCGCAAGATCCTGACCTGAGCCAAAGTCAGATGCTCAACCAACTGAGCGCCACCCAGGTGCCCCAAAGATCTCCATTCTTAACAAGCTGCATAGTATTCCATATTGTATGGACACATCATATCTAACCATTTACCAAGTGATGAAAATTTGGGTTGTTGCCAATTTTCTATTATTACAGTGTTCTTTGAACATGGCATCTGCATCTTTAAAACCTCCTTAGCAGATCTGTATGACTCTAGATCTTAGGGTCATGAGTTCAAGCTGGGTGTAGTTTGCTTAAAAATAGATAAATAAAATAAAAAGCTCCTTAGGTGATTTGATGCATATCCTTGGATAAAAGCCATTGCTAGAAGAGGATTGGCAGAAACTACATTCCTCAGGTGAAATCACACAATTACAGATATAAATCAATTCTCAGAGTTAGCTAAAAGGCAGGTGAACATTTTACTTTCTCCATCCATTTGAGAATTAAGACTGGAACAATAAACTAACCAATGTTCATGAAAACAAAATGATCTCTGTATCACATTCAACATCATTCAATCTAGATCTTTTTTTTTTTTTTTTTTTTTGGTACTAGCAATTGGAAGAACACTGCTTGAAGGATCCAGGATCCTTATATAGTTCCTTCCACCAAAAGAAAGCTAGTATGAGCACCAGAAAAGTCCCTTTCCTGTCCCTACCTCTCAAAACAACTTTATGCCTCTAGGTAGTTATATATATTTGCTCAGTTTCCTAATAAGCAAAATAGTATAACAACCCTCATGGCATTGATGCCTTTGAGGTGAGCTTTTATGACCTTCTAGGATTAAATCTATTTATATATTTGCATATATGTTCTACTTCATTAGATTACTGCTTCAAGTTTAAAGATAGCTTTCGGAAGCCCAAAATATTAAGACTCAATAAGAAAACAGCACTTCCATCGGGTGTATAGCTGAAATTCATGCCTAAGTTTTTAAAACCAGAGAGCAACTCCAGAACACACTCAAGAAGGACCCAGGTCTGGCTGGAACCAATAATTACGAAAAAGAGAAACCAAGATCTCATTTCTAGAAAACCAAGACAGAAGAGCTGCCAGAGACTGAAAAATCACATTTCATATATCTTAAGTGTAGGAATTTCTTCTGCTCTTCCTTTTACCTGGCCTATACAAGAAAATGGCAAAAGGAATTTATCTTCCTATGAAGACAGATGAGAGAGGTGAGAAAGGAAGTTCTAAATACAATGGAAAATGTCAACAAAATGGTTTATTTGTGAAAATAATTTTAAGATTTCTGAAGATCAATGTAAATACCAAAAATCAGTTTTGATGATCCAAATAGTAAAGTTTTATAACAAACTTTAAAAGTTGAGATTTCAGGCTCAGTTTTCTTTTTTTTTTTAATGTTTATTTTCGAGAGAGACAGAGATAGAGACAGAGCACAAGCAGGGGAGGGGAAGAGAGAGAGACACACACACAATCCAAAGGAGGCTCCAGGTCTGAGCTGTCAGCACAGAGCCCGACGTGGGGCTCGAACCCACAAACCAAGAGATCACAACCTGAGCCAAAGTCGGGTGTTTAACCAATTGAGCCGCCCACATGCCCCACAGACTGTTTTTACATACTAACTTTTTAAAAAAGGCAGCCATCCAATTAAATGAACAATGGTCTAAGTATTCATAGCACATTTATTGAGTTCAAGACAAAAATGACAATCATCCTTGATTTCATTCCACTCATCTTCCATATCTAGCCTCTTATTAAATCCTATTGAGTATGTATCTTAAATATCTTTCAATCCATACATTTTTCTAGCCCTACTACTACTATCATCCTATTTGCAAGCCATCATCATCTCTTGTTTGGGTAACTCCTGACCAGATTTATTCTCAACACTAGCCCCTCATTTAAAATGCAGGTTTCAGGGGGACGCCTGGGTGGCTCAGTCGGTTGAGCATCCGACTTCGGCTCAGGTCATGATCTCACGGTTCGTGAGTTTGAGCCCCGCATCGGGCTCTGTGCTGACAGCTCAGAGCCTGGAGCCTGCTTCCGATTCTGTGTCTCCCTCTCTCTCTGCCCCTCCCCTGCTCATGCTCTGTCTCTCTGTCTGTCTCAAAAATAAATAAAACATTAAAAAAAAAATTAAAAAAATAAAATAAAATGCAGGTTTCAGGATGCCCGGATGGCTCAGTCGGTTAAGTGTCCAACTTCGGCTCAGGTCATGATCTCGTGGCTTCTGAGTTTGAGCCCCACATCGGGCTCTGCACTGACAGCTCAGAGCCTGGAGCCTGCTTCAGATCCTGTCTCCCTTTCTCTCTCTCTCTGCCTTTCCCTCACTCGCACATGCGCGCGCGCTCTCTTGAAAATGAATAAGCATTAAAAAAAAATAAAATGCAGATCTCTTCATATCATTATGTGTGGGCATCTGAGCTGAAGACCACTACACCTAACCTATCAATCACAATTACCTTGCTCTTTGCCTCATTCTTTCATTTGACCAATTCCCTTACCTAAAATGTCCTGTTCAGGAGCTTTCCCGAAGCCTCAGGCTAGGTTTAGGTTAATTCTTCCTATGAACACCCTCCTACAGTATTCATCATTTAACAATTATCTTTTTGGTACCCATTATGGGTAAGGTGCTAGACAAAGGGGGTGAGCAACAAAGACAAAAATCCCTAGTCTCTTAGAACGTGTGCGCGCGTGTATGTGTATATATATGTGTGTATGTGTGTATATATACATACACGTATATATATGTATATATATGTGTATGTGTGTGTATATGTATATACACATACACACATGCACACACACATATACATATACATATACATATACTTGTGATAGTTAATTTTATGTGTTATACTGACTGGGCCACAATGCCCAGATATTTGTTCAAACATTTAGAATTTATTTTCTAGTGTGGACGAGTGCCATGAGTGAGCATGAGTGGGGGGTGTGTGAATACATGCATGTGCAGGCAGAGGAGGGCACGGACAATAAGCAAGAAGATATTGTGATAATTGCTATAAAGGAGACAACTCAGCAAAAATCAGAAAAACACACCATGTGTAGGGAATAGTTGGTTCCAAGTCCTAAAGTGAGAAGAGGTTGCTTTATCTGAGGAACAGAAATGTGGCCAGTTAGAAAGAGAGGCTGAGGAAATGGCCAGTAAGGATGAGGTAATTACTGTGCATATCACTCCCCACATCACTCCTTCTCTCATCTAGCCCCTTTTTCCATTATTTTCCTATTGCCTCTTTTGCTTCTAGCTTAGGTTTAAGACCTAGGCATTAATAACTATAAAAGTTTCTAACTACAACTCTCCCAGCATTTAACATTATCTATTAAAAAATAAATAAAATTAAATAAAATAAAACCAATAACAATTTACTAAAAGCCAGAGTGGAATATAGGGTGACCAACTCACTGGCGAAAGCACTGAGAGGTCCACATTGCAGGAACCCTCTCAGACCCAGGCAAATGGAGCTATTTGTTCAGGCCAGTGGGATATGCAGACACACAAGAATCACAGGCTTTTGAGAATCCCTTAGTGGTGAGTAATAACAACATAATAACAGCTAAAATTTACTGAATACTTAAAACAATGCATATAAAGGCATTCAATCCTCACATCAACTCTATTAAACCCACTTCACAAATGAGAAAACTGAGGCTTATGAAGCAAAGAAAATTTCCCAAAGTCCCCAGAGCCAGGCCTGAAATATAAATACAAGAAAACAATGCAAGGTGAACTTCATTTCAACAAGAGAAATGTAAGAGTATATAATAATTAGCAAAAGAAAATTAAGCAAAAATAAGTAGCCACAAAAGCACCATAGAGGCTTGGAAGAATGAATGACTAGGGTGATCAGGAAAGAGTTTAAAAAGTTGGGATTGAAGCCAAGCTCCAAGAGTATTTGAAAAGATGGATTGAGGAGGGCAATTTGGCTTAAGGAACGGTGGTGAACAAAAGCAATGAGGTATGTCTGAGGTAGATGGTGTGTAAACCAGTTTGGGCAGAGTAGACTAAATAGTAAAGGTAACCACTAAAAAATTTTCTACAAGGCCCCTTCTCCTTAAAACAAAGACCAAACTCCTCAGCGCAACACCTAACACCCTTTCATTCCAACCATTCCGTACTTCTACTCCCTCACAAAACCTACACTCCTGTCAAAACTATAAACTGCACACCGTCTCCACAAAAGGCTCTGCTCATTATTAAGTGATCCTGCCCAACACCAGCAGTCAAAATCCTACCCATCCTTAAAGATAGGGCTTAAACAACCTTACTTCCATGAAGCCTACTCAACCTAGCCAACCACTGTTTCTTTTTTCTCAGTTTCCATTGTTTCTACTTTTTGTAATATTTAAAAAAATTTAGACAGAGCCGTGACAAGGGGAGGACAGGATGGGAGGAGAGAGGGAGAGAGAGAGAAAATCCTAAGCAGGCTCCATGCTGAGCATCCCACAACACTGGGCTCATGACCTGAGCCACAATCAAGAGTCGGATGCTCAACCAACTGAGCCACACAGGCACCCCTCTTTCTGTTTTTATTCAGACACTCAATCAAAGATAGGTCTGGGCCCTGTGTAACACGTTGAACCCTGTATGGGCAGGAAGGATATATGTCTCAGATGCCAAAAATCAGGGAAGAGAAGTCTAAAGCTGTCAGCATTTTAGGGAATAATCAGTAAAATCTGATCTGCAACCCCAAAATGGAAAACAAGAAAGAAGTACACCTTTGTTGAGCATTAGCAACTACATACCAGTCATTAAAAGGCAGGTGAAGGCATGTGTAGTATATACTCAATTTGTAGTCCTCCTGACTCATGTTTCTAAACTGCTGTTAGTCTGTTTGTTAGCTATGACTGTTTGGGAGGTAAATGCTTTCCAGATGGAAAACTTTACTGAGCAGAAAACAACTTGTGCCACAAACCCAGTAGCAGGAGTTTCATTTTTAAAGGAATAGCTGCCCTTGAATTCCAGGATCTAGGACTAGAATACTGGTGTGCTAATCAAATTAAAATTTTATCTGAGCTCTATCAGAAAGTTGGCTATCCCCTTTCTGGAGGCTGACGGGGATGAAACTACAGATACAGCTTTGGGTTAAGAGGCCACAGGGATATGCAAATATTAGTAGGACACAGTGATAACTGGCAAGTCTTTTAGTTTAAGATGAAATAAAATTAGAAAGCTGGACCAGAATTACAGCTAAGTTGGAAATTTTTTTTTAAGTTTATTTATTTATTTTGGAGGGGGGAGGGACAGAGAGAGAGAATCCCAAGCAGGCTCTGTTCAACCGACTGAGCCACGCAGGAGTCCCAGCTAAGATGGAACTAAAAGCAGAGACCAAAGCATTCACAGATAACAAAACAAAACCAGATTATTGACACTAACCTCTCAAATACCACAGTTCTGTTAGGCTCTCAATGTGTTAGCTATTATTAAAGAGAAAGGCACAATTTCACAGACAAATTAGGTTACCCCCCCTTGGTCAGCAAATCGTAAAAGTGGGCGCCTGGGTGGCTCAGTCAGTTGAGTGTCCAACTCTTGATTTCGGCTCACGTCATGATCTCATGGTTCCTGGGAATGAGCCCTGAATTGATGTCCATGCTGGCAGTCTGGAGCCTGCTTGGGATTCTGTTTTCTGATCCCCTGCTCGTGTGCACACGGTTTCTTTCTCTCTCTCTCTCTCTAAGTAAATAAATAAACTTTACAAAAAATCATAAAAGCTGAAAGCAGTAAAGATTTAACACAAATTATTCAATTCAAATACTAACAGGATCTGAATTTTGCCCATATTTGAATAACTTTTCCAATTTTGGGAGAGGCTATTCACTTTTTCAGTAGACATCACTATCTGGAAATACAATTGTTTTTAAGTTTGTTTGTTTGTTTATTGAGAGAGAGAGAGAGCGCGCGCGCGCGCGCTTGAGTGGGGGAGGGGCAGAGAGAGAATCCAAGCAGAATGCCAAGCTGCACTATCAGCGCAGAGCCCGATGTGGGGCTCAAACTCACCAATTGTGAGATCATGACCTGAGCTGATACCAAGAGTTGGAGGCTTAACCGACTGAGCCATCCAGGTGCCCCTGGAAATACTATTTATTTAAATTTATGCAAAGACCCCAAAAGATTTTTCAAGATACTTCTAAAACAAAATATTCAAATTATATAGCTTGCTGTTAAAATCCAGAACCTGGGGCCTCTCCAGGTCCTCACCTAAGGTATTTAAAATGGTCACTTGCACAATCTGCACACCAAGCTGAGTACATAAAAACTAATAAGACAGGGGCGCCTGGGTGGCTTAGTTGGTTAAGCATCCGACTCTCCATTTTGGTTCAGGTCATGATCTCACGGTTCATGAGTTCAAGCCCCAAGTCGGGCTCTATGCTAATGCAGAGCCTGTTTGGGATTCTCTCTCTCAAAATAAATAAAACTTAAAAAAAAAATTAACTGTTAAGACAAACATGCCAAGGACAACAGTTATACTCTGCCCAATGTTATTGATCAAAGACAGGAAAACTAATTATATAAATGCACATTAATTCATTCTGCTAACACATGGAATTCTAAGAAAGGATCTCAAAGCCATATACTCAACAATCTATAAACTACCTACATTTAGATGAACAAGAAGCGTAGCCCCATTCTATGTGAGCCCACATACTAGCCATTAGCATTTTGTTCCAATAACTCTTCAGAGAAATAACCTATGAAGTGAAAATCTATCAAGCCTAATGCAAAATCTGTTATACTACCAGAGATAGTATATAAAAAAGGTGAGATTCTGATGGATAAACTACTAGAGAATGACAAAAGTGAATCAATTCTTTTTAAACGGTATGAAGTGAAAAAGAAACACTTTCCTGGTCCCTAAAATGGGCACAAGATATAATAGTTGCTTTTTATTTTTTTAAGCTTATTTATTTGTTTTTAAGTAATCTCTACACCCAGTGCGGGGTTCACACTCACGACCCTAAGATCAAAAGTCACATGCTCTTCCAAATGAATCAGCCCAAGTGCTCTTATATAACGGTAGCTTCTTTTTAGAGGTTTGGTTAGACAATTACCAGTATCTTCCAGTCAAAAATGCAGAAGTCTAAGGTATTCTTACTTGGTCCCTTTCAATCAAGAAGCTAGAAGCAACAGGCTACATACTATTTACATCTTTAATGAAAAACAATTCAGGCTACAGCAGCCAATCAATGAAGAAAAATGGCACCAAAAGGAAAATCGGAAATGAAGACCCTGAACCTGCCCTAAAGCTTTAGTAAGGTGCTACCAGTTCCAACAAGTTGCCCTTTAACAATACTACTTACAATATAAATGTCTGCAAGCACCTAGGGAGGAACACAGGTACTAATTTTCCAGATGTATTCATGCTTCTATTCCAAAACACTGGACCTTTTCAGAGTTATTCTAAACTGGTAGCATGATTCTTAATACAACTGAGGAGGCTATCCTACCCCTGACCAGAGTTTCCAGTACAACTGACCTTTTGTAAACTCCACCTCAATTGAGTTAAACCAATACAAGTCCGCAAATAAAGCCGTCCATGAAAAATCTTCATTTGAAGCTCTGAAGAAGTATTGCTCATTTTGTATTCAAATTTTCCAACAACAAAGAAAGGCTGGCTAAAAATCACAAGAGCCTATGAAACAAATCTCACGATCTCACAAACTTTTCCTCTTTGTCTCCCCACTTCCCACATCATTTCACACTCTCTCTCACTAACTTAATTCCTTACATGTGAACTCATCTACACATTTCTATGATTTCACTGCCCTTTGCGACCAGTAACGATCCCAGATAAAAACTTATGGAACTAATCGTGAAATCAAAGCAGAAGCGCTACACTTGGTATATTAACTCCCTGAAAGGAATCAAAAGAGTAAAGATAGCTGAAAGCCTAGACAAGAGGAGAAATCTTGTTTTCATCCTTTCTGCACACATTCTTTTTAACAGCCTCCCCACCGCGTGAGGAGGACCCATCGGGAAGCAAGGCGGCCCCTTTCACACCTAACTGAAATACTCCCGGGGCCTCCGCCCTATTTACCCTAACAGCTCCTCCCCTTCCAGATCCAAGCCAGGCACCTCACCGCCCCTCCCTCTCCTAGCCCCCACTCCAGGTTATCCAGCAGATGATCTCCCCAAGAAGCACACCTTGGGCTGCCCAGCCCCCTCTCCAATTTCCTCGAAGTTACTTCTCCTTAGCCCGGCGAGCGAAATGCCTCTGACGGCCCCAGCCAGACCCGATATTCTCAGACTGCGTTCGAAACCGAAGGTCTCGCAGCCGTCAACCCTCTCCACTCATGTCCAAGCATCAAGGTTGCCCAGCCTGTCCCCTTCCCAATTTACTCAAGTGTTTCCTCCCCAGCCCAACCCAGCAGCCGCGCACCCAACCACGTAGCATTGTCTTGTTGGTCTACCCAGGCCCTGAGGAGAGACCCGCCAGTGCTCGGCCCACCCCGAATCGCTTCTATCTCCAGCTCAGGATACGCCGCCCGCCCCGCCCTCTCCATCCTTCTCGCGCCCGGCGCCCGGCGCCCGACCCCCGCACCCGGCGGAGAGCTTCGCGCGGGAAGGGGTCGGGACCCGGCGCGTTCCTAGCTCCCGACCTCGGCCGCAAGCGCGGCCCCTCACCCAGGGCTACCGCTACCGCCGCCGCCGCCGCCGCCGAGCACCTCCCCCCCGCTCCCCGCTTCCCCTCCTTTAGCGGGCTCTTCACCTCAGAGCAGCGCCAAAGAGCCCGAGAGGAATCGGTGCCGCGCTAATGGCGCGTCGCGTCGGGCCGGCCGGGGGAGTGGCGCCCAGAAAAGCAACAAGCCGGTGGCCGCAGTCGAGCCCCTCACTGAAGCGGCGTACCGCAGGCCCCGGCCAACGGCCCTCCCCTCGGACGAACAAAAGAGCCTCGCACTCGGCGCTACCCGCCGCCCACACTGCGCAGGCGCGACGACCCTCCGCACAGTACTGTGGGACTTGGAGTCCATCCCAGACTACAAGACCCAAAGTACTGCGCGCGTCCTACACCGCCCCGCGGAGTGTGCGCGGGGTTCGGGGAGTTTTAGTTTTTTAACAAGCGCTCGACAGGCTCTAGTTTAGAACGTTGCGACCTAGGGAATTAGAACGTATGGTTTTATGAGCAAGCCCCATGATGCTTGGTACGAAAAATCAACCACTTCTGGACAGTTCACGTGAATCCTTGACATTTTTTAATCTAAAGAGGTTTCTCACCAGACCTTAAATCGCCAATAATCTCTGTAATCCTCAATTTCTGCCCCAAATCTCTGTAAGGCTCCTACTTCTCAGTGTTTATAAATTACTTCCCCTTCAAAGTCTTGCCTGATTCTTTAGACTAGGTTAGGTTCCCCAGGTAGTTTCCTCATCAGGGCCTCCTGACTTCTCGAAATTTTTCGTTGGCTGCGCCAAGCCAGAGCTCTAGTGCAGAACCCCCTTATCTCCGTGAGCACTCCTCACCCAGCCACCTCCCAAGACACCGAGAAAGGCAAAAAACCACGCTTATTCTTCGAGACAAACTGTTTAGTTCTGACTTCAAGTATCTCGCTGTCCCCAACTCTGTTCATACGGAAATTCAGTCTCCCATAACGTTTACCCCACTTTATTGTCATTAATGTCTGTCTTGTGTTTTCTAACCTCCTGTAAGGGCAGAAACCTTGCCGCCTCGTGTTGTTCACCACCCTTTACTCAATGCCCAGTACAGTCCCTGGCATACAGTTGTCAAGCAATATTTGTTGAATAAATGATTAAGTGAATTAATGAAATGTCCTACCTGACAGAAAGGGCAGGTGATCAAGCTTTCCTTCCTTCATCTCTTCACATCAGATTTGTGAGGTTTTGGTTGGTTGTGCTTTGTTTGTTTGTTTGTTTGTTTAACTCTTTTGTGCTTTTCCCTATCAAATCAGGAATAGAACTACCAAAAGATGATTTTTTTTCCTTCTTTACTCTGAATATTCACATATCCTCCTAATCAGAGGTAAAGAGGAAAGGCAACCAGTCTATTGTACTCCACTTCAGAATGCGGGAGCCTGTGTGTATATAACAGTTTTGCTGAGCCAGGCACTGTGCAGGGCTCTGGAGAATTGTCATGTAAGAAACCCAGCTCAACAATATCATAATACTTTTGCTAAGACCGCTGTGGGAGCACGGGGAAGAGGGCAATTCTTCCTGAGACCTTCGGTTGGGTGTCTATGAAGAGGCAAAAATTCAGCTACTTACTCCCTCCTAAAGTGTCCTGTGTGTAATAACTTTAATGATGAAAAAATTAATTCTAATAATATAAGCTACATATTATTGAGTGCTTACCCCAGCACTAGGAATTCTCTTAAGGTCTTGATTAGTGTTATTTAATCCTAAGCAACGCTGGGAGGTGGGAAGTACTATTTCCATTTTACGGAAAAGGCTCAGAGGTTGTAGAATCTGACTAATAGCATTCATCAAGAAAGTGGTGGGATTGCAATTTGATGTCATGTCTAACTCCCAGACTATAATTCTGTATACGTGAAATGCTGCCATCCCGAATTCCTCATATTGAGCTGAATTCGGCTTTTCCGTGGAAATACCACCTACTCCTCCTAGTTCTGGGTGTGTGGCTGTACACAGTTCTGTTCGGTAGACAGAATTCCTCTTTCATATTCCTTCTAATATTGAAATTCAGCCTTTATGTCTCCCCCCACCCCGCCCCAAGGTCTTACTTTTCCAGGCTAAATATCGCCATTTTCTTAAACCGTACATCATAGGAAAACAGTTTTGGGTCTACCTTATCTAGTTTGTTATTAAATCCTGGCTCTTTATATGAGTATTTCAAAATAGGGGGAGTCATCACTGCACAGCTGTTCTACACCATTCTTGAATTAAGGGAGTCAAAGGTACCTTTTCTTTTTAGGTAGCAGAGCACCACTGGTTTATGTGAATCTGCAATCAACTCAGAGCTCTCTTGTTAATGATCTATTCTGGAATTCTGCCAGGGATGAATGTCAAACTCTCAAGCCTAATGTTTCTCCGTAACAGTTATCTTTTTTGAAAATCTTTTAGGATCAAATGGGTTTAGTTCTTTTCTCTTCCCATAAGAATGGTGGCATTTTAAGTTATTCAGACCCTCAGAGTTTCTTTTCCTTCTAAGGGTAACAGCAACTCAGTCATAGTAATCTTGCTCAAGACAACATTTGAAGTCACATTGCTCATGCCCACAGGAAGTGTGTCTCTCACATGAAGTTCCTAAAATCTCAAGGAATGTGGGGAAGAGAGGAAGTCTGATGCTGCAAAAAAGAACAAGGACTTGGAATCAGGCTGAACTGGATTTAGTTCTGTCTCTACTTTTTGCCTGCTGCGTAACTTTGAACAAGCTCCTTAACTTCTCTGAGCCTCAGCCAACAGAGAAATCTGAAACATGGAAACATTACCTAAGACCTACCTTGCAGCATTTCTGTGGGATGGACTGTAATGTATAAAGGGAATGCCTGTATATACTGGCACTAATAAACAGTAGCTATTTTAGGCACAGCACATAGTTGCTTCTCATGTGATTTAAGGAGTGGGGGAAGTACAGAACTTTTTTTTTTAATGTTTGTTTAAATGTTTATTTATTTTTGAGAGAGAGATACAGCGTGAGAGGCAGAGGGGCAGAGAGAGGAGTCACAGAATCCGAAGTAGGCTCCAAGCTCTGAGCTGTCAGCACAGAACCCGACGCGGGGCTCGAACTCATGGACTGTGAGATCATGACCTGAGCTGAAGTCAGACGCTTAACCAACTGAGCCACCCAGGTGCCCCAGTACAGAACTTTTGAAATATTTTCTTCCCCACTGTCTGAAATTCTTTATTTCATTTTCCCCCAATCTTTAAAATGATGGTAAAATATACACAACATAAAATTTACCATCTTAACCATTAAAAAACTTTATTTTAGAGACAGTGCTAGTGGGGGAGACGGATGTGGGCAGAGAGAGAAGCTTCACACTCAGCACAGAGCTGGAGGCAGGGCTCCATCACCACAGCCCTGGGATCATGACCTGACCCAAAATCAAAAGTCCAATGCTCAGCGTTCTGAGTCAACCAGGAACACCGCCCCCCCATCTTAACCATTTTTAAGTGTACAATTCAGTGGTATTAAATGCATTCATAATGCAATGCAACCATCATCATCCATCTCCAGAACTCTTTTCATCTTAAAGACTGAAACTCTATACCCATTAAACAAAAACTCACCATTCCTCCTCTTCCTAACCTCTGGCAGCCATTATTCTACTTTCTAAGATTTGGACTACTCTAAGAATCTCATATAAGGGGAATCGCACACTATTTGTCTTTGTGTGACTGGCTTATTTCATTTAGTGTAATGTTCTCAAGGTTCAAATGTTGCAGCGTGTGTCAGAACCCCGCCTTTTTTTTGAGGCTGAAGAATATCCCTTTGTATGTATATATTACATTCTGTTTATCCATTCATCCATTATTGGCCCTTTGGGTTACTTCTGCGTTTTAGCTCTTATAAATCATGCTGCTCTGGGGCGCCTGGGTGGCTCAGTCGGTTAAGTGTCTGACTTCAACTCAGACCTCAGCTCAGATCATGATCTTGGGGTCTGGGAGTTTGAGCCCCAAATCCAGCTCTGTGCTGACAGCTCAGAGCCTGGACCTGCTTCGGATTCTGTGTCTCCCTCTCTCTGCCCCTCCCCTGCTCACACTGTCTCTCTCTCTCTCTCTCTCGAAGTAATAAATAAACATTAAAAAAAAAACATTAAAAAAAATAATGCTGCTCGGAACATGGCCTACAAATATCTTTTTGAGACGCTGCTTTTAATTCTCCCGGGTGTTAAAAGACAAAATTCAACTAAGAAAATTTAAACATTAAATTGGCTTTATTCAATGATTATGAATCGGGCAGCATCCCATCTAGCAAGTAGAAAGGGGCTGAGCATAAAAAATAGAAGGCTTTAAAAAAATTTTTTTAATGTTTTTATTCATTTTTGAGAGACAGAGAGAAAGAGTACGAGCGGGGGAGGGGCAGAGAGAGAGGAAGATAGAATCTGAAGCAGGCTCCAGGTTCTGAGCTGTCAGCACAGAGCCTGATGTGGGACTTGAACTCACAGACTCGAGCCAAAATTGGATGCTTCACGGACTGAGCCATCCAGGCGCCGCTAGAAGCCTTGTTTTTTTTAAATCTCTACGCCCAACACGGGGCTCCAACTCACAATTCTGAGATCAAGAGTCATATGTTCTACTGACTGAGCCAGCCAGGTGACCCCAAGTGGAAAGCTTTTATAGACAGAAGGTTGGCAGGGATGAGGAAAAATTAGATTACCTATCTTTCTTTGGGAGACGGAGGGGTCTTTCAGGCAGATTGCCTCACTGGTGCCCACAAGGTTACCTCACTAGCCTGACCAGTTAAGAGTACATTCCTGGGAGGGGCTGAAACAGAAATTAGGTTAGATTTTAAGTCTTGGTTTGTTGACACGCGCTGAGCACGAGTGACTCCATTTTGGATCCGTTTTTGGCTTGTTTAACCCTTCTTCAATTCCAGAAGTGGAATTCCTGGATCATATGGTTTTAATTTTTTGAGGAACTGCCAAACTTTTCCACAGCATCTGTACTACTTCACATTCCCTCCAACAGTGCACAAAGGCTCCAATTTGTCCGCATCCCCACATTACTTGTCTTTTTCTGTTTCTTTGATAGTAGTCATCTCCTAATGGGTGTGAGAGTCTTTGTTTCATTTTAACTACTACTTGAAATTCTATTGTTAAGGATTTAGTCATTTGGGGCTAACAAGGACTCTCTTTTAAAAGGCAAATATACTTGAGAGCTATCTGTCTTTCTTACCTCCCCTGGTCAGTGTGATTCTCACGTGACTTCCTGGTAGTTACTGGACTCTAGTTAAAACCTGTACTTCTCAAATCTTGCACCTATAGCCTTGACATTGATTGATTTTCTCATGCAAAGTGCTAACTGCCTGAAGAAGTCCTAGCATTTCAGGTATAATAAAGATTGGCCCCATTATCAAGTATTAGAAATTACAGTTGAAAAAAATAAGGTCAATAAAACATAAGATATGGCACTATGAAGCCTTATTGCATTCAAATTGTTTAATAAATTATTGTTTAGGGGCGCCTGGGTGGCTCAGTCGGTTGAGCGTCCGACTTAGGCTCAGGTCATGATCTCATGGTCCGTGAGTTCAAGCCCCGCGTCGGGCTCTGTGCTGACAGCTCAGAGCCTGGAGCCTGTTTCAGATTCTGTGTCTCCCTCTCTCTCTGACCCTCCCCCGTTCATGCTCTGTCTCTCTCTGTCTCAAAATAAACGTTAAAAAAAAATTTTTTTTTAAATTATTGTTTAATATTCATTTATTTATTAATTATTTTCTTAATGTTTATTTTTGAGAGAGAGAGCAAGCAAGCAGGGCAGGGGCAGAGAGAGAGAGGGAGACACAGAACCCCAAGCAGGCTTCAGGCTCTGAGCTGTCGGCACAAAGCCCGATGCGGGGTTCAAACCGATAGACCGTGAGGTCATGACCTGAGCTGAAGTCGGACATTTCAGCGACTGAGCCACCCAGGTGCCCACTAATAAATTTACTTAAAAACATTTATTGAGGGGCGCCTGGGTGGCTCAGTCGGTTAAGCATTCGACCTTGGTTTGGGCTCAGGTCATAATTTCACAGTTTGTGGGTTCGAGTCCCGAGTTGGGAGTTGGACTCAGTGCTGACAGCGTGTGGAGCTTGCTTGGGATTCTCTCTCTCCCTGTCTCTGCCCCTGCCCTATTCACGAGACACATGCACTTTCTCTCTCTCTTAAGATAAATAAACTTTAAAAAATAAAATGAAAAAAATAAAGACATTTATTGAGTAACATATGAGGCAATGATGCTAAGCCCTTATATTACTTATAATATAAGGTCAGGGTGTTTTCCTGTTTGGCTCACTGCTTTATTCATAATGCCTACAGCAGTGTCCAGACCCATAGAAAGGGCTTAATAAATATTTGATGAATGAATGGATACATTCTGCAGATATACGCTGCGGTTCTCCAAGTGTAATCCACAGACTCTGGGAGTACCTAAGGTCTAAGGGAGTCTGCAAGGTCAGAACTATTTTCATGATAATATGAAGACATGATTTGCTTTTTCACTGTGTTTACATTTTCACTAATGGTGCAAAGACAACAGCAGGTGAGATGGCTGGCACCTTAGTGTGAATCAAGGTGCTAGACTCACGGTATTCTCTTCTGCCACACCTATGCAATAAAATAATTAAGAAGCCATTTTCAAAAATTAAAAAAAATAAAAAAGCCACTTTCAGGGTGCCTGGCTGGTTTACTCTGGCTCATTCAGTAGAGCATGGGACTCTTGATCCCAGGGTTATAAATTTGAGCCCCCTGTTAGGCATACAGTTTACTTAAAAATCTTAAAACAAGAAAAACCACTTTCACATAAACTATGAAACAGTACAAATAATTAATTTTGCGAAATCTCTCTTCTGGAGTATGTATCTTTTAAATGTTCTGTGTAATGAAATGGGAGTTTTACATAAAACCCTTCTGCCACTTACTGAAGTATATGGTTGTGTGATTGAGATGTGTGAACTGAACGAGCTTTTTTTCCCCCCATAGAACCCCATTTTTTCCCATCTAAGTACTAACCAGGGCTTACCCTGCTAGTTTCCAAGATCGGGAGTGTTCAGGATGTACGGACATGGACTTTAGAACACAAGTTTTGTGGGGCACCTGGGGGGCTCAGTCGGTTGAGCGTCAGGTTTCGGTTCAGGTCATGATCGCACGGGTTTTTGAGTTTGAGCCCCGCATCGGGCTCTGTCCTGACAGCTAGGAGCCGGTTCCAATTCTGTGTCTCCCTCCCTCTCTCTCTGCTCCTCCCCTGCTTGTGCTCTGTCTCTCTCTCTCTCAAAAATAAATAAATACACACTAAAAAAAATTTAGAACACAAGTTTTGCTTGAAAGAATGACAGGGAAACTATAGTTATTCAGCCTTGCATATTTGAATGGAATGAGCCTGGCACATGAAAGAAAAGTGACTTAAAGTACTTTTGTCAATGATAAAATTTGAGCTTTCAAGAAAAAATTGTAATTTTGGAAAAGGTGTTTGGTATCCACCAAAGGGAGCTTGACAGCTTTCCAAGATTTTTGTGATGAGATCAATGATTATAATGCATGTGATTTTTTTTAATGTTGAGTAGTGAAATGCATCAATATTTGGAAGATCTGCATAATTCAGTAAACCAATATTTTCTGAGTGGTTTCAGATTCCCCATTGCAATTAATCTTTAAGAAATTACCGTTTGTTGAGTTTTGCTAGTATCCACAGTTATTGGAGAAGGCTAAAAATACTCCTTCCTTTTCTAACTATGTATCTGTGAGAGACTGGAGTTTCTTCATTTCCTAGACCAAAATAACATAGCAAATCAGAGAAAATGGGGAGGAAATATGGGAATCCAGCTGTCTTCTATTATGCCAGACGTTAAAGAGATTTGCAAAATTGTAATGCAATGACACTCTACTAATTTTTTTGGGGGAAGTGTAGTTATATTTCATAAAACATATTAACATGTATTGGTTTATTATTATTTTAGGTGAATTAATACATGTTCTTAAATTTCTCAATTTTAATTTCTAATCCAGTGAATATCCCACATAAACAAACACTCTTAACCAATTTTGAAGAATGTTGGGGTGCCTGGCTGGTTCAGTCCTCAGGACATGGGACTCTTGGGGTCGTGAATTGGAACCCCACGTTGGGCGTACACTTTACTAAAAAAAAAAAAAAAAAAAAAAAAAAAAAAAAAAAGTAAAGGGATCCTGAGACTAAATGTTTGAGAAAAGCTTTTCTGAGGTTTGTGCATAACCTTCATTCTACAGATGAGGAGACTAAGACTTAAAAAGATTTAGGATCAGGTTAAGCCCCCACAGTCCAGTGTAGTGCTGGGTATTGCACCAAGGCCGTCTAAAGCCAGAGCTTGTATTTTGTGACCCTTTTTCCTTGACATTATTATCTTTGCAAAAATTACCTTTAAACAGGTTGTTAATAGACGTTTCAACAACATAAAAAAAATCATGATATCCAACGTATTTTCTTTTTTACTAACCAGCTGCGCGATTCTTCTTTGGGCTTGTTTCCGCGAGTCAAACGGGTGTTTGCTGGGCCATCTCAGTTCGGTTTTCGCTCTGACAATCCCTGGTTTTACCAACGTGAGTTGGTCAGTGGGTTCGCCCGCCCTTGATAACTCCGCGGGGGAACTGCGACCCAGTGGGTTCAAATGGGGAAGCTCTCGGGACTTTGACACATTCCAGGAATGTGGGCGTTTTCTTCCCCGACCCTCCCACACTCCAGATGGCCCTCGGCCCGACAGAAACGAAGGCGACAACCTCCTCACACCTCCCGGTCCGGGGACCCTCTTTCGGACCTTTAATGACGCCCCCTGGCCGCTGACTGGCTGGGCCTGACGACGACGAGCGGGACACGGCTCTGGACTGGCCGTCAGAGCCCACTCACCGCTCCTCACCCGCGTCCACTCTCCAGTGTCCCGAATGAGTCTCAGGGGGCCGGGACTCCGGCCGGGGACTGGGCGGAGCGAGCGCGCCGCCTCCGGAGCGGGAATCTCCACTAAGAGCTCCGGCCTGCAGGGGCGGGGCGTCCTGGGCACCCGCGATTGGCGTGGCCGGGAGCCTTCTCCCGTCGTGCACCGGGGCACCGGCCACTTACCCGGAAGGAGAAGCCGAGGCTGGCTCTATGGTGCGGCGCTGGCGGTGTCGCTGTGGGGAGTGGGTGCTGCTCTCAGGTGAGGGGTCGTAGGCGGGACCGCGGGGACAGATCGCTGCTCTCCAGTGAGGCTTGAGGGTCCAGGCTGGCGCTTGGGGGTGGGGTTCTCGCTTGACGTTTTAGGGAAGAGGCTGTCTCACGTCCCGGGATGAAGGCGGGTGCTTGCTCCGGATCCAAGGAAGGAATCCCGGCTTTTCCATTTGTTTTCAAAGTAGAAAGCATCTTTGCTTTCCACTCCCCAAACTGAATCGCCAAAGGAGAAGAAGGGTCATGGGGCCCTTTTGCTCCTAGTTCGTTAAGAATGGAGAGGGAGTGGTCAGAGTAAAAGAGTTTGGGGACAATTACCCAAACGGCTAGAGGTAGGAGTAGTGACAAGTATTTTACGGGGATGGAGGCGGTTCTTGCTAGAGTGTGGTCGCCTTTGTGATTTACCTTCCATGTGTAAGGAGTGGCAAATTACAAATGGACAGAAGGATGGAGTGGAGCTGCTTGGTTGGGAATACACAGAACTTGGTCAGAAAAGGGAGCATTCTCTACCACGTGTGGGTGTTTAGGCAGGAGAGCTTTTTGAGTTGCCATCTGGCACCAAGGGCTCAAGAACGAGTAAGAAGGGATAGGAGTCTTGGTGGCTCAATATACTTTTATCACCTGATGTAAAATAAATGTTTTTTCATTTATTTTGAGAGTGGGAGAGAGAGAGAATCTTAAGCGGGGTCCGCACTATCAGCGCAGAGCCTGACGCCTGGCTGGATCTCGGGAATTGTGAGAGCATGACCTGAACTGAAATCAGGAGTCAGATGCTTAACCTACTTGATTAAGGTGTTTTTAATTTGTTTTTAACCTCTTTTTGAAGTAGTTTAAATGGGGGTTAAAATGGTGGGAAAGCCTTGAATTACTACCTTGAATTGTTAGGACACTGGAGAGCTTTACAAGGAATCTGCTTTGTATAAAGCAAACAACTGGATTCTTCCCGGAGATATTGGTGCTGGTACAGATGGAGAAGGAAAAGGAAGCTTTGGATGTGACTGAAAGGACCCAGGAAATGCAGTTAGTGCGGAGTGGGATGCATACGTAGCTGTAGCTGAGAGGATCGCTGACTTACCCTTATTTAGATGACCTGGATCCATCTCCCAGATCACGAGCCAAAGTTAAAGAACTTCCTCCTTCCCCTTCACAGGCAGAACTGAGCATTTCCTTGTGAGGAGTGGCATCTATGCGGAGGAAGCTGATGGAGAATAGTAGTTACTAGAAATTATTATTTGGAGTCTGGGTTTTTGTATTTGTTCCAGGGTCTAGCGTGTTTAAGGGCAAGTTACAATTGAAACTTTGTTGGTGCCCTTTAAAGTTAGATTTAAGTATACAGCCTCTTGGGGGGGGTGCTAGGATTTTTTTTTTTTTTTTAAGCGAGTTTATAGCTATTTGTTACTAAGTGGTTTTAGCCCCAAAGGAAAGGAGAGGGACTTGCACTTGGAGGTGGTGGAGGGCCCTATACAAACTCTACTTGAGCCTCAGAACGATGACCATTTAATTACTAAATTATGGTCCTGAATTTGGCAAACCTTTCAAGGCACAGGAGATGTGTTGAGCCCCACTGAGTGTATGAATGACTATGATTTCCTTGTCCTCATCTTTCCCATCATTACTTTTGTGAAAAAGACACTTCAGAATATTGAACCCTCTGCTTCTGTGCTGACAGTTTACCAAATGGCTGAAAAGAGAAGAGAACATTTTATTATTTTTTTAAAAATCTGAGGTGGTTAACTGTTCACAGCTAGTCGGTCTGTTCTTTTCGGTCACAGGCATATGACTGCTTGTATCGGAGATGTTATACTTTGGGCGTTACGGAATTGGAATTTCCTTTCAGTTCAGGACCCCTTTGTGACGGTGATTTCATCAGATGGAAAAATCAGATTGTTGGCAAGAATACGAAGAGGGTATTACGGTCACAAAAACTCTGGTTTGCTCAACAGTGTAGCCCAGTCCTGTCACATACCACGCAGTTTTGTCTCTGTGTGCGGTGGCTAGGGTGGAGAGATCTTCTGGTGTTCTGGAAAGAATTGGGAAAGTTGTTGGCTCTGCTAATTTCGTGGTGTAAATGAGCTCCCCTTCTCTTGAAACGTTAGCCTTGTGTTAGCAAAACATAAAATACAAAGAAGCTCATTACACACTCTTCTAATGGTAAGGCAGAACTAATAAGAGAATGTGTTTCAAATTAATTGTAGGACTGTAAAAATGAGTGGGTGTGTGAATGGGCATGGGGGGTGGGGAGGAGAGGGAGAGCTTAGAGATAGTCTTGTTTTCCCAGGAGCCAGCCTGGATCATTTGTTGGCAGTACATATTGGCTGAAGTCAGTTTTCATTTCAAGGTAAATTGGAAAGGGAAATTAAACCTTATTGTTCTGCTCTTAAGAGAGGAGAAGGGGGTGGAGGCGGCAGCCAGGGTGGATGCTGTTGGAGTGGTTCTAGGAGTAACAAGATTAGTGCTGTATTTTAACAGAAGGTGACATCATGGGCCCCTTTGGACTCGAGTAACCCTGTGCTGTAGGCTTCATGGTCCCCTTGTCGGAGTGGGCGATGTCGCTGCACATGTAAACTGCCACACTGGGGGAAATCAGGGGCTTAGGCTTTAATGAATCTTTACAAAGGAGCGGAAAACATCCCGAGCCGACCTGTGTGCAGCTGTGGGGTGCTTGGGCAGAGGTACAAACCGGATAGCATGTCGAGAGAGGAAATGATTGGGAGCCATTGGCTTGGGTTCCGGAGAATAGATTAGATAAAGGAAGGTTGCCACTGGGCAACCCACTCAGGTGCTCCCGGAGCTCTCCAGCTCTATGATTTACCTCTGGGTAGGCGACTGTAGGCTTAGCAAGACAAAGAGAGACTTTTAAAAGCCTTGGTGTTTGTGGGGCGTGGTTGCCTCTAAACCGCCAGGAGGGGGCAGTGTTAGGCTCGCTTGCTAGGGTGTGTAGTGTGTGCTGGTGAGACACTACTGTCACCTGCAATCCTCAAGCAGAGGTTTTACAGCTGAACTTGCCTGTTCTGGCTGCTGGAGGTGCACACTGCACAGACCCAAACCTGCTTTGGCTGGAGGTGGCCTAGTTAAGGGTTCTGGCAGTGGTCTGCACAGGGAGTCAAATCATCTGGGTTTTTAGCTTGGCACTGAGCTAACGGGGCGGAGGGGGGGGGATTTTTTTGCTTCCTCTTAAGTTTTACAAGAGAACGAAAAAAGTTGCCTGGGTTTTCCCAGGGGTTCAATTAAGAATTTTCAGGGTTTTGCCTTGGTGAAGAGTGATAAGAACAGAGGCATACTAACCGTGATTGTTGCCCTGTCTTCTGTCCCTTGTCAGATGTTTTCTTCCAATGGGCTTTTGCTGTAGGATGTTGGAAAACCAAGAGCAGGAGGTAAGCGTGTGGTCTCCAGGAAACAGGTGGGTAAAAGTTTGGTGGGATTTGGGAAAAGATGCAAATCATTGCTCCGTGGTATTGTACTGACAGTAATACCTCGGGGGTGCTGATGAGCTCAAAATAAAGGCAGGAGAAGGAAATCCATAGTAAAGCCATACAGGGAAATGAGACTCCATTTTGACCTTTTCCATTCGTTGGAATATGGTTGAATGTCACATTCACGAGGGCAAGGATTTTTGTCTCTTGTTCATGTTCTGCCCCCAGTGCCTTAGACCCGAGTCTGACACATAGTGGGTGGTCAATAAATCCTTGTTGAATTGAATGAATAAATGAATGAAAGTTGGTGCTGATTGGAAAAATCTGGCCACCTGTGTTGTCAAAGTTGCCTTACTGTGTGGCTGAGCCGAAGCTGAAGGAGCCTTTCTTACCTCCAGGAGGTGATCACTGTGCGTGTTCAGGACCCCCGCGTGCAGAATGAGGGCTCCTGGAATTCTTATGTGGATTATAAGATATTTCTCCACGTAAGTGCATCACACTTTTGCATTGGGATCAACACTCTCTAGCACTGAGGGCTAGTGCTGAGGCAGAACCTTTTTGTGGGTACTTTGACAGTCTGGAGACAGAAGAAAAGGAGGGAGGAAGGGCATGAACTTGAGATAATGGGTGAGAGTTGCTTTCTGGCTGCCTGGTGGCACCTTGCTCTGGTCAGAGCCCTTGATCAGGCCTGATGGCTTGGATCCTCCGTCAGAGGGACCATGGGGAGTTCATGTAAACTTGGTCTTTTTCTACCTGTTTTTTTTCTTTTTCACGTACTTCCTCCTGTAGACCAACAGCAAGGCCTTTACCGCCAAGACGTCCTGTGTGCGTCGCCGCTACCGTGAGTTCGTGTGGCTGAGAAAGCAGCTACAGAGAAATGCTGGTTTAGTGTGAGTTTGCTTCTGCTTCTTTCTTGGATCTGAGACTGGTGCTTATGTGAGAACCAGAGTTTACAATAAAAAACAAACCTGGCAACGTGTCAGGCACTTAGGAAATTGAGAAATGTGTTCTTAAATTATGTTTTCAAGTCAGTGGAAAAAGTAAAGACAGAGTTCTTATTTCTAGTATTTTGTCCTAACAAAGTCATCAAATATCAAAAATATTTTTCTTTTTTTATATGCATATTCATCCAGGGCTAAACAAGTGTACTGCTAGCATTTTATGTGTGCGTGTCACTGGTTATCAGAAACCTGTTAGCACCTGGACTTAACGTGACCAGTGGTGTTCCTGTCCATTTGACCTGTAAAAAATCTTAATTTTTTTTTCTTTTTTGTGCAGAGAAATTTTCTGAGAGACATAACAGACTGAGGGCCTTAGGGAAAGTAGTACTGTTCACTCCTCACTTACACCATCCCAAATAAGTCCTAAAACTGGAGACAGTTTAGAACAGAATGCTCTGGGGACAGGTGGCCTGTGGGTGCCCGAGCCGGTTAGTTAACATGTGGGACTGATGAAGCCGTTGTCATGGGTCAGGTCCTCGTTGCCAGTTGGGATTTCCTCTGACGGATCCTGCATCCTATTGCCTGGCCTGTTTTTTTTGTTTTTTGTTTTTAAGTCTATTTATTTTAGAGAGAGCGAGAGTGTACGCACGCACACGTGCGTATGAGTTGGGGACAGGGCAGAGGAGAGAGGGAGACACAGAATCCGAAGCAGGCTCTGGGCTCCGAGCTGTCAGCACAGAGCCGGATGCGGAACTCGAACTCACGAGCTGTGAGATCTTGACCTGAGCTGAAGTTGGATGCTTACCCTACTAAGCCACCCAGGGGCCCCTGGCCTGTTGTTTTTTTAAAAATATGTTCATAATAGAAGCTAGGGAGGTTTAAAGAATTTGTGGATGGCTTGCTACAACTCAACTACTTTTAGAAAATTCTAAGCATGTGACCTGCTTGGGTTGGAGGAGGTAGGTCTTAATTGACATGCAGGGACCCAGCAGGCTCCACATCTCCGTGTCCAGGTTTCTTCTTCTTCTTATTTATTTATTTATCTATCTATCTATCTATTTAATTTATTTTTAAAAATTTATTATTTTTGAGAGAGAGAGAGCGAGAGAAGGGCAGAGACAGAAGGGGGACAAGGATCTGAAGCAGGCTTTTGTGTTGATAGCAGAGAGTCTGATGCGGGCCTCGAACTCATGAACCATGAGATCATGACCTGAGCCGAAGTTGGACACTTAACTGACTGAGCCACCCTGGTACCCCAAGTCTTTTCCTTTTTAAAATAAGAGCTGACAGGGGCGCCTGGATGGCTCAGTTGGTTAGGTGGCTCTTGGTTTTGGCTTAGGTCATGATCTCTTGGTTCTTGGGTTCGAGCCCTGTGTCGGGCTCCATGCTTCCAGTGCAGAGCCTGCTTGGGATTCTCTCTCTGCCCCTCTCTCAAAATAAATAATGCACTTAAAAAACAAACAAACAAAAAAACCCTAAAAGCTGATGGTGGGAGTGGGTTTTGTAAACAATGTAGTATAGCAGCAATGAAGTTTTGAAGTCATAGATGTGATTCAAATACCAACTCTGCTGGTTACTAGCTGTGTGACATCGGGAAATTTACTTAACTTCTCTGATGGTGCCTGACACATGGATGTCCCGCAGTCGGTATTAGCCTTGCCCCCCTCCCCACCTTATTAAAAGCTATGTGTATTGATTTGTGCCTCTTTTTAGGGGGTTTCCTCGCTCAGGGGGTGGAATGACTGTCTTTAATGTCACACTCATCTTGGGTGTTCAACATTATGTGACCCCACAGCCCTGTACCTGAACTTCCTGGGAAGTCAACCTTCTTTGGCAGCTCCGATGAGTTCATTGAGAAGCGCCGGCAAGGTCTGCAGCACTTCCTGGAAAAGTGAGTGGGCGTGGTGGGCTAGCACCTGCCTCGTGTGGGTGGGCGGGGAGGGGGAGGGGGCCAGGCAGAATGGTCCCTTTGAATAGACAGGCACATTTATGGTAGATGCCTTTCTCGCACCCCCATACCTTCAGTGCTCCCTCAAGCCGGAAGCTCTTCAGCAAGTGGGGCTGGGGAGGGCAGCTGCTCAGGGTGATGCTGTGTTGTACGTCCTTTGTTTTCCCCAGGGTCCTGCAGAGTGTGGTCCTCCTGTCAGACAGCCAGTTACACCTCTTCCTGCAAAGCCAGCTCTCGGTGCCCGAGATCGAAGCCTGTGTCCAGGGCCGAAGCCCCATGACGGTTTCTGACGCCATTCTTCACTATGCTATGTCAAACTGTGGCTGGGTCCAGGAGGAGAGGCGGGGTTCTTCTCACCTGGCTAAAGGAGACCAGCCTAAGAGGTACTGGAGCTCTCATTTCTGAGGCACCGAGGGCTAGGACTACTGTAGCCCGGGCCAGTGAGGTGTCCGTTGGATAGAGAAAGTCCTGTCACGGCATTGGCAGCCTTTCAGAAGAGGCCTCCTTCCCCTTGTGCATGGTTTTCTCATCTTGTGCGCTAGGGTCTGAGCATCTGGGCTACCTCGTCCCTGGGTAGCAGGCTCTCCTATTGAAACTTGGGGAAAAGAAGAGAAGACTTTCTCATTCTGTTCTTTATTTCTCTCCCCGCCATTTTATGTAATTAATTTTTTAAATGGTTATTTTATTTTTGAGAGCGAGCATGAGCAGGGGAGGGGCAGAGAGAGAGGGAGGACAGAGGATCCGAAGTGGGCTCTGAGTCTACAGCAGCGAGCCCGATGTGGGGCTCGAACTCCTGAGCTGCGAGATCATGACCTGAGCTGAATTTAGACACTCAACTGACTGAGTCACCCAGGCACCCCCCCCTCCCCCCCGACTCCCGCCCTGTTCAAGTAACAATTTTGGGGCACCTGGCTGGCTCAGTCAGTGGAGCGCGTGACTCTCGATCTTGAGTTTGTGAGATCAAGCCTCACATTGGGTTTAGAGATTACTTAAAAATAAAATCTTATAAAAAAAGTAACTTTATTGAGTTATAATTTACATATTTTAAACGTCATCCTTTTAATGTTACAGTTAATGTAGTTTTTAATTTGTTCACAAAGTTGTGCAACTGTCAGTCACCATAGTCCATTTTAGAACCCCAATTTTTATCATCCCCAAAGAAACCTTGGACCCATTAGCAGGGACTCCCCATTTTCCCAACCTCCTAACCCCTGATGAGCACTAGTTTACTTTCTGCATCTGTGGATTTGTCTGTTCTGAACATCTCACACAAGCAGAGTCATATGAGGTGTGGTCTTTTGTGCTTGGCTTCTTCGACTCCGCGTTTTCAAGGTGCATCCGTATTGTAGGGGGTTTCAGTGTTTAATTCCTTTTTATGGCCAAATAATACTCCATTTGTATGGCCGGCCCACCGTTTGTTTGTTTGTTCACTTGTGTTTATCTATTGATTTTTGTTTCTCTGCTCATGCCCTTTTTCCCGTCCCGTCCTTTCCCAGTTGCTGCTTTCTTCCACGATCGGGCAGGAGGAGCTCTCCCTCACCACCTCCCAGGGAAGAAAAGGACCGTTTCGAGGTGTGGGCTCCCGTTGTTGACTCTGAAGCTCCTTCCTTGGAAAGCCCCCCTCTGCCACCCTCCCCCTCGCCATCATGCTGTGATTTTACAAGACCCGATGAGGGGACATCTGCTCCTCAGCCAGTGAGGAGGGCCATGGCAGGGGACCATGCTGTGCCTTTGGACCCTGGGCAGTTAGAAACGGTTGTGGAGAAATGAGCTCTGGTCTGAGCCCTGGGTTCTGCTCCAAGGCGGCAAGGGGACTTGCTGGGGTGGGATCGGGCACAGGGTAGGTGTGGGCAGTTGGGCCACTTAGTGTCTTACGGTTGCCTCTGCTCAGGTTGGTTGCACAGAGGCGGGTCGCAATAGCTCCTCAGGCTTCCTCCGCAGGATTAAACACTGTACAGTTGTAAGGTAGGCGTAAGGCCCGCGGGCTGTTGGTTTTGCACGGAAACACTGGGTGGGGGGTGGTATATTTACTCCCCTGGGAGCTGAGTTTCTTTAGATGTTCGTTAATGGACCCGAGAGCATTGCCTCAGGTGACTGGTTTTGGGGACCTGCAAGTGGCAGATTTTAAGCTGTCCTATTGAATACTGACCCAACAGAAACACTTGCGTAGTTGTATTCCCGGGGGCTGTGTTTTTGCTGCGGCCCTTGGAGCACTTTGTTTCTGGGAGGCTGGCCTCTTGCCTGCCTCCTTTGGTGGACCAGGGGGTGAATGTCGATTCTCCCACCCCCTCGCTTGCCTTCCTTCACTAATCCCACGGAACGGAACAGTGCTGTGACTCCTCTGTCGCCGGGGTTTCCTGCATATCTTGAGACCTCTGTCTCACCGCCTGGGGCCTGAGATTCATGAAATAGCTCATGGCCATCTGCGGAAGAGAAGCGGTCGGTCACAGCCCGAGGAAAGGCAACGGCTCGGGGTTTTGTTTTAGAAAAGGCTGTCCTGGGTCCTGCGCTGTCGCTCTCTTTTCCGGTTACAAAGCAGAGATGTGACTGTGTTTTCTGCACGGTTAGCGTGGGCTCCTTTCTTTTTTGAATCCTTCTCTTCTCCCTGAGTAATAGCCTCCTGCCCCCGGGGCTTCAGCTACCACAGTGTCCCTCTGCTGTGTTGCTGTGTTGCAGGGAGGCCGTATGTTCAGTCCAATGGGGCGCAAGGGCTTTGTCTGTGCCTGGAGAGAGGGCTCTGGGGATGGAGGTGAGGAACGACACGCCTTCACACAATGAGGCATTCTGCCCTCCTGCTGCCATAATTCCTCTCCGTGGAGAGCCGAGCGGGTAGGAGCCGAGTGCCGCTGGCGGTGTGCATTGCGTGGCGCTTAGGTGTGGGTGTGGGTGTGGGTGTGCGGTTCTCCTCTCGCCCACCCCCCCCTCCTCTGGCCACCGCGCCCTGTCTGCGGGCTCCTTTAACACCAGCCTGTGCTGTGGGACTGTCATGGCATTTAGTTCAGAGTTGAGGGGCTTTGGCCTGAAATAAAATTCCAAGTATTTAAGACGGTTGTTGCCATTCGTGTCTAACAAGCTGTAGCAGAGGAGGAGGGAGGGAGGGCTGGCAGTAGTTGCTTTCATAAATCATGAATTTATCAGCGTGGAAATAACGGTTCAGAGCCGGGGGCCGCAGCTCTCCGGCACTGTGTGTGCCGCGCTAGTCCACCGCTGAAGGAAGGGTCGTCTTCTGGAGAGCCAGGATCCGGCTTTTCTCGCACTTGTGGGCATGAACCTTGTTAGGGATAATTTACCTGCTGCCGCTTCCGTCCTCGCAGCCTGTCTGAGGTGCCAGGTGCTGAAAGAGAAATAAAGTTTGTCAACAGGCAGATGCAGAGCCCTGGCTGGGACCCATCCCTCTTTCCTGCCCGCCTCCCCTGGGTCTCTCCTTTATATGATGCAGCGGAGCAAGGCGAGGCTAGAAAACCTACAGAGGCAAATCCAAAATGTCAAAAGAAGTTCATTTAAAAGGGGAAAAAAACTCCATACGCAACCCTCACAAAAACTCGACAGATGCTAAGCTAATGGCATCCGCTCTGCCGATTGGTGGGGATGACTCATGAATATTAATGAGTCCAATGCTCCAAATGGTGCAGCTGTGAACCCAGCTGTGCCTGAAGCTCTCTGATCTCGAAACTTCCAGACAGGAGCCGGAGGTGGTCTGTGTCAATTCCCTACTCAGCCAAAAAACAGCAAGCTGGGTTGGCCTTCTTCTGTTCGCTCCTTTTCTTCCTGGAGTTGGTGCTCAGCAGCTAGTTCTGCCAGCAGGGTAGGCTGCTGGGACAGCAGGAGCCGTTCAAAGACACGGATGCGATTTTTCTGACTCCCGGCTTTTTTAATGATCCATTACCAGCAGTGCGTACAACAGCAGCTCAGTTAATCCAAGGCCAGGCGCCATCCCAGCACCGTCTTGTGCACAGTTGAGTGTATGCCATGGGAGATGTCCTAAGAAGGGAGGGGAAGAGATTTTCTGATGCGGGCCTGGAGTTGCCAGGAAAACAGCAAAACCAGTTTCCTCTCCATCCAGGCAGTGCCATTGGCCTGTCACGTTTTACTCGGTCCCTGCGTGTGCTAAGGGCCGGCTACCAGGGCTGGCGAGCTCCGTAGGGAAGACGGGGGGGGGGGGGGGGGGGGGGGGGGGGGGGGGGGGCCTGGGGAGAGGGGCTGGCCCAGCTGTACTCAGCTCAGCTTTTGTGGAACTCAAGTATTTTGCGTTTGAACTTAGATTTGAGCTGGGCTCTGTGCCTGATGTAGTCACCTTTTTTTCTGACTGCTGCTTCTGTGGCCCAAGTCTGGTCTCTCCTGTTACCCGGGATAAGTGTGCTCATGCTCATGGCTTTCATCTTGTTTGGTGGATGGAAGGGTGTGTGTGTGTGTGTGTGTGTGTGTGTGTGTGTAGGGGGGGGGAGGTAGGTTTTCTTGTATGAAAATAAGTCTCCTTTGCATCCTCTGGCTTGACCTCAGTGTCCAGTGAGGAAGGCAGGGCAAGTACTATACTCATTTTCTAGCTAAGGAAACTAAACTGTGGTTTTATGGGGTGGCTGTCTGGCTCAGTCAGAAGAGCATGTGACTCTTGTCCTCCGGGTCATGAGTTCAAGCCTCACGTTGGGTATAGAGCCTACTTTAAAAAGAGCAATTTTTTTTTTAAAGCATGTTTTTTATTATTTAGTTAGTTACTTAGTTAAAATTTATTTATTTTAAAAGTAAACTCTACCCCTGACATGGGGCTCAAATTCACAACCGTAAAATTGAGAGTCACGTGCTCTACCGATTGAGCCAGCCAGCCCCCCCTAAAAAACATGTTTAGGTGGTGGGAGAGCATATTCATGTGAGAGTTACTTTCCAAGCTCTGAAAGACCGGGTGTTTGTTTGTCCCTCCCTCTCCCCCCCATTTATTTTTAAACTAAAATAAACCCACTGCTACTCAAGGTAAAAAAAAAAAAAAATGTCTAAGTCCACTTGCACAGCTTTTTGGAGTTGTCTCAGAAGTCAGAGCCCCTCTGCAGTCCTCAGCTTTCTGACTGTGGAGGCCTTAGATCCACACCACCAAGTCCTAGACACCTCTCTGGTAGCTTAGTTTGGGAGGTGATCGTGACTCTGACAGTCTGATCGGACATTAAGTTAACTGCATGCTTGTGAATTTGTTTATATTCACAACACCTTAGGGGTGGGGAGGACAGTGAGCCAGGAGGATGTGAAATGGGGTCGAAGGGAGAAATGGAAATAGACCAGTGCCTGGCCTGCCTCACGGAGGCCGCAGGAGCATTCAGTCAGGGACCGGGGTGGCATCTGCAGATTTCTGTGTGAGCAGCCAGCTGAGACGCAGCTGAAGCCAAGCAGATAACCAGCGCTGCGCGGGACGGTGACTTCCTCGGTCACGCCTGGGCACTGATCCCAAGCAACCTTCCTGGGCAGCCCTCTGCCAGCAGGACTCAGCTCTGTAGAGGGCATGTCACCTGGCTCAAAGTAACCTGTCCTTGAATTGTGGATGAGTGTCCCCCCCCCTTTCCTATTCCCCTCACCCCACTCTACCTTCTTTCCTGAGGGTGTGCCCACCCCATTTTGGGAGCCCCCCACTCACCTCTTCTCATTTACGCCCTGCCCTAGCTCTCTTCTGTGCACAACGCTGAGGAACCACTACAAAGACCACGTATGCATTTGGCTTAACAACAGGGCAGTAGGGGCCACTGCTAGCATGTTATTAGAGAAATAACTTCTTGGGAAAAACCAGTTCCACTTTAGAAATGGCTAGATTTGGAGTGGTACCTGGAACCTCACATCTCAACATCTAATAAACACGGACAGTTTATGCTCCAAAGGATAACAAGAGCCACACTTTTTAGAAGACAGAATGCTCCTGATTCAATGAGCAAAGTGAATAATTTTACTCCCTTCCATTCAGGGGAGACCTGGTCCACTTCCACCAGCAAAGGAAGAGAAAAGGGAGCATTTACACAGCAGTAAAAGGGGCAGGAGTAGTAAGTAGAGAGACATGGGAAAGCCAGAGTGTGAGAATTAAGAGACTACCTGAAAGTCTTTTAAGGTTTTTTTTTTTTTCTCCCCCAGAAGTGCAGGAACATGAGACGCTTCTGTAATCTTTGGATTATGGGAAACCCCCTGCCGAAATTTCTTAATCTATGGCTCTTGCGTCCCTCCTTCCGTCAAGCACCTTTTCCTTCAGACCATCCGTTTCCAAGGGGCCAGCTAGTTTAGATCCTTCCGTAAGTGCTCTAGCCCTGTGTATGGACTTCCCCTGGTGGCTAAGCTGGTAGGGGAGGCCAGCCCCACCGGCAGCCTGACCCAAGTCCCTTGAGCAGAAGGCCCCGAATAGTGAGAGCCCAGGGCAGTTTGTTGGAGGCAATGCAGGTTGTCTGCTATAAGCTACGAGACTTAGATATATTCTACCAATTAGGGCACATCTGTTCAAAGTGCTGAAAGGCGGGCACTGTCTCTTTAAGAGCCATCCCACTCCTCTCCTTGAGTGATGAGGGCTGGGAGCACAAGGGAGTCGAATGCTGATTAAACAGTCCTACTGCCCAGCTCTGTTAGAAAATTACTGTAATTATGATCCAGTCCCAGCAGAGGGATGAGTTCCAATCCTGCTAATAACCCTTCCAGGTGCCTTGGATTCGGAGCCCAGGGGAGGCAGCATTGACAGGGCTCTGGCTGGCACCAGGGCCAGCGATGGCCTTGCTGTCTGGCCCGTGCGGGCAAAAACAACAAAGGCAGTAGACCCCTCATCCTGTCTTGGCCTCCGGAGAGAGCAGTAGGTTTTGGTTGTGTTTTATTTATTTATTTATTTTTAGTTCTTGACAGAGCTTCTAGGAGTTATTTTGCACGAGAAAACTTCCCTTAAAAACTAACGTGAAAGACCAGGAAGGGTAATTGCAGCTGGGAGATGACAGGTGCCCTGACACTTGCCACTTCTGCCTGAGGACCACCCAGGCCTACCCAGTACAAAGCACAGGAAACCAGCACCCCCCATGGGCTGCACCTGCCCTCGTGCCGTGTTTCAGTGAACTTGGTTTCTTGCTCTGAGGTCGTACACGGCATCTCGCTCAGTCCTGATCAAGAGTTCTGATCAGGGCTCCCCTTGTAGATTTCTGCCACAGGAAAGGGAAACAAGGATCACAACCGCAGAGCTCAAGATGTGAGACACTGGCACGCAGCTCTCTAAATCAGCAATTACAGGCCCATTCATTTGCAAACATTTTTGCAGTCAAATGCTCTCCCCCTGAGCTATACCTCCATTTTTGCAAACATTTTTGTAGTGGAATCTGCAGCAGTGCAGGCAAGCAGATCTCCATGGAGCATCGGGGTTGGCCTGCTAGTTCTTAGACCCTGAGGAATTCATGGCATTTTTACCCTAGGTCTTCCCAACCTAGCAGTAAGCTTCTATCACTATAATCCAGTGGCTAAAGCACACACTTCTAGAAGGCAGGACAGTTTTCTGTGCTTGGCCCTACGCACACCAATGTCCCAAGACCATGGTTTTCAACCACGGGGTATTTTGTTCCCAGGGAACATTTGGCGCTGTCTGGAGACAGTTTTGGGTGTCAGACCGGGGAAGAGGGGGTGAGTGGGGAGGAGTACTACCAGCGTCTAGTAGGTGGAGGAAAGGGATGCTGCTGAACATCCTACAGCGTCCCCAACAACATGAAATCACCTGCCCCCAAGTGTCAATAGTGCCAGGTTAGGAATCCCCCACTAACAGAAGAAGTAGTAAAGCTCCAAGTTCTGCCCCGCCCCCGCACTGCCCTAGCGATGTCGAAGAAATGATCTAAGATCTCCAGATGGCAGGTGCTTTCCCAGAGGTGGGGTATGTCAGTGACAGGCCCGGCGGGGTGCCGACCCATGGGAGGCATCCAGTACAGGCGGGCGGGTGGTGTGCTTGTGCCGCCTGGGGGGAGGGGGGTGGGAGATTCAAGGCAGAGTAAGGCCGGAGTGTCTGACCGCAGGTAAGAGGGAAGTGTCTGTAGCGTGTTTTCTGTTCTCTGATCTGATGAGGGGATAAAAGAGGGCCAGCTGCTCACCATCAGGTTAAGAGCGTCTACAGTAGAGCCAGATGCCCTCTTTGAGGACCAGCACTAGAAGCCTCTTGGAACTCGCTCCCATCACAGGAGGCAAGGGAGCAGCGCACTGTTGCCCAGGGCTACAGACGTGCTTCCCTCCGTGGCGCCTTGCCAGGTGGAGGGGTGGCTGGCCGCGATGGGGCCCCGTGACGGAACTGAACACACACAGCGGCCAACAGCCAGCCAGCCCCACGAGCAGCCTGATGCCAGAGATAGCGGGCCTCTCGGAACAGCCTAGGCATCAGGAAAAGAAGCCTAGTTGGCAGAGTTTGTCTAGGAACTGGGCTGGCAGGGGAGGACTTCATTAGAAGGAATTTCCCAAGTGTCGTATCCGGAGAGCCAGATAATCTGTCTACCGTCCACTCACTCCCCAAGTGACTGGATGCCCCATTTTGCCTGATTTTTAGGGGGACCTCTCATCCTGGTTTATACCTGTGGTCTTGGCCACAATGATCAATTATCAATAACTCCCCCCTTTTGTCTCAAAACAATCTCTGGGAAATAAGTTATATGGTCACCTTGTTAATTCTAGTTCAGTTTCCTCTAATACGATAGTTTTTTTTGGGGGGGGGAGGCATTACATTTATAAAAGATTTTTGTACGAAGTGGGCTACATCTGAAAATGTATTGCTAATTGAATCCTATAGAGTTGCAAAAGAACGATCGATTCACACTAATAACAACAAAAACCTCCCACCAAAACAACCTGTTTTCTGAACAGTTTTTGATAGGGAAATAGGGAGAACACTTCAAATCCCTTGAAGAAGAAAAATCTCTTTTGAGTTGCTAAATTTCAAACTCCCTAACCAATCTCTAAATTCTAAAGGGAAATGAAATGGCTGGGCGGGAGGGAAGGGGAAGGAGCCAGGGACTATGGTAATCCACAAACTAGAAAATGAGTCTGAGTCACTGGGCTGTGTCGCAGGGATAATCCTCTGTGTAGACGGCTGCTTTTTCTAAATCAGCTCCACAGATTTTGCTGGTGCTCCAGGAATTAGCAAATCAATGCCATGTAAGATTTATCCTTCCAGAGCCACTCCTGGTGGGGAGACCTGTGGGGAGGGCTTCTCTTTGGCCAAAGATTAAAGCACCTCTGAACTTGTCATCTGAGAGTTTTGTTCTTATATGAAAACAAAACAAAACAAAACATACTTTGGTTTCTTTCTTTCTTTTTTTTTCTTTCTTTCTTCTCTTCAACTCCATCTTTCTCAGACTGGTTTTTAAAGGCAGGAATGTACCCTCACCCCTTCCCCCCTGCACATGCGTGATCTTGCTCTTTGCACGGAACCACTGCTTCATTGTGATGCAAGTGACTGGCACGAAACGTAGAATTTGAAAATGTGTCGCTGGAGGTGTCTAACTGCAGCCCAGCTCGGGTGATTCAACAAGCAGAGCAGCAGACTGAGAATTTCCGGGGTTGTTCATTGTATTTGCTCTTTCCCGGGCAGATTCTGTGTGATTTTTGTCCAAGTCAACACCTTTCAGATCCTCAGCTTTGCCACTTGCAGAGACTGATGGCAAATGAGGCGGTGCAACTGAGCAAGCTAAAAAAAGAAGTGAACGCTAACTTGAAATCTAGGCAGTTCCTCACAGGCTATGTTGAGATCAAGTATCTGTCTCCAATGGGAGGGGGCGTGTCTCGTCAGGTCCAACTTTTGCCCTTGCTGTCACTTTAAAAGGAATCAGACTGTCTGAATTTAGGAAATGAGCAGCAAGAGGAATTCCCTTCTCTTTCCCATTTTGTATTCGCCAGAGGAACAGGTGCAGTGGGTTTTGAGTTAAATACAGATTTTCTAAGAGAGACAACCATATGAGAAAATTTAACATTGAGCTGGTGCAAAACAGTGTCTGTGCTATTTTGCTATATGGATGACAGAGAAAACACACTAGGAGAAAGTACTTTTAGTGAAATGTAGCTGAAAGGCTGCTTTCAGAGCATTTAGGATTCTCAGATATCAGCTTGGACAATGCGGGCCAAATGGTAGCAGCCCCGGGTCAGATTATCCAGTGGATGTCACTAAGTTAGTTGTTCTCGGATGTTAGGCATTCTCGGTAAGTTATTACTTATTTACCTGTAAAAGGCAGATATACATTTGCTTCTTAAATTCAGGATCTTGGGACGCCTGGGTGGCTCGAGTCATGATCTCACAGTTCGTGGTTCAAGCCCCGCGTCGGGCTCTATGCTGACAGCTCAGAGCCTGGAGCCTTCTTCAGATTCTGTGTCTCCCTCTCTCTCTGCCCCTCCCCTGCTCATGCTCTGTCTCTCTCTGTCTCAAAAATAAATAAAAACATAAAATTTTTTTTTTTTAAAAATTAAGGATCTTTCTGTTCTTCTTTTCCTTCCTTTACATAAAATCAGGAAAGGGAAAAAGCCTCCCTCTCCTATTTCCCGGGCCAGAGCAATCAGTGGCCATCAAGAAGCCATCCTACATATAATGTGGTTAGATATGCGGTCTAATGCCCCAGTTATCCAGATAGTAAGGTGGGGCTTTGGTTAGCGGAGTCAGAGAAGTGGTAATCTGATTAGCCAGTTGCTTTCTGAGGCTGTTGGTTAAAATAGTGGCTGTCAAATTGAGTGGGAGCAGTTTTGGTAGGTGTGGCTTAGCTTCAGACAGACTGTAGGAATCTACTGCTTCCAAAAGGTCTCCTTTAGAACTTTCTCCTAAAAGAGAATGTCCTTCAGGCTGTAGATAGTCTTATCAACCCATCTGACTTCCTCTGTCTTTTCCTGTAACCATGTCAGAGATCGCCAGATGGCTATGGACCAAATTCTTGATTAGTCCATTTGTTCATATCTTTGAGGGCCAATCTAATTTCTCTTTCTGCTGAGTTTTACAGCTAGAAGGATCAGAGTCTGAGAGTTTTGTTCTTGCAGTTGACGGGGGTGCCAAAGACCTGCACAGTATGGCATGTGGTTATTTCCTCCGGCCTCCAGGCATAGAAGAAACTATTGCACTAAGGGGGATTTTGTTTTAAATGCTGGAAGCCAATGACCATGATACTGAGAGGTTGCTGAACTGTGCAGAGAGTGAAGTTACCTTGACCTTTCTCCTTTTTCATCCCTCTTCTGACCCTGCCCCAGAAACCTGCTCTTCCTCTTCTGGTTTTCCCTTTTCTGGTGTCTCATTCACACAGCAGTGGCACAATGGTGCTCTCTCCTCTTAGCCACCAGCCTTCTAGCGTTGGGTCCCTGGGGGTTCTTTAAGGGAGGGAACACTCTGGGGGCATAGAGGGGTTTCTATTTGCTTCCTCCCGTGAACACTTCAGAACAATGCCCATTGTGCTTACCTGTAGGTTGGGATTGGTGCAAAGCTTCCTGAAACGGGAGGCAATTGGTTGTTTTTGGTTCATCTGCTCATCTGCTGCCACCTAGTGGTTCAGTCTCCTTTAGCGCCCTGTGTAAAGCAGAGGGCACATTATCAACAGTTCTGTATTGCCTTTTACCTCCCTCTTTTTTGTTTTTTCTGGCAGACCCCGTTGTCCCCTTTTCTTACCTCTTTATCTTCTCATACACAAAAAGCTTCTTCTTTTTTTTTTTTTTAACTCCCGGGTCAGGCAATCTGGAAATGAATGGCTGTCATAAAATGTTCTGAGAAACTTGGGATGCATTGACAGCTCTCCAGTTTCCCTCTCTTGGTGATGTGAAATGGGTGTCTTACTGCAGGGCTAGAATACGGTTGTGGCAGAGGTGAGGAGGGCTATTGCCATTCCAGGACTGCTCTGAATAGGCAGTTTCAGAGCTAAAATTTCTAGAGCTGCTCAGTTGTACATTTTCCAAAATTTCTTGCACAGTGAGTATGGCCATAAATGATAGCTAAGCCTTATTGAGCAGTTACTACATGCCAGGCGTTGTTCCAAGTATGTTACACGTGTTGCCTCTTTAATTTTCCTAATGACCCACTGAAACAGAGTCCCCACTAGATTCTAAGGTGGAGAAATTAAGGCATAAAATGTCAAGTAACTTGCTTGAGAGAACATATGTAGTAAATGGGGAACTGGGGTTTATTCTCATGTTCTCAACCACCTTGCTTTGCTGCCTCTTCAAGACACAGATAACCTGAGCGCTAGGTACGGACAACAGGGACAAGAACTGGGCTGTACACACATAAGACCTCCTCAAAGCACTTCCTTGGCCCTTATCTGGGGCTTGAGGTGCAAGACGCACTGTGGTTGCTCACCGGGGTCCGAAAAGGAACTCTCCAACGTGCTGACTCCAAGGACTTGCTTCTAGCCCTGTCTCATTTCAGAGTCAGCACGTAAGGAAAAATAACCAAGTATGCAGCCAGAAGAAGTGTGAGAAGCCAACCAGAGAGCAGGCAGGCCTGGGTTCCAGAGAGGATTCTGCCCTGCAAGATAACTGCAAGTCTCCTTCTCTGCCTGAGTTTTTGTTTTCTCTCAGGCTATCCTTTTGTCCTTTGTTTGGAGGTGGCAAGAATGCCTGGAACCAGCACTTTGGATACCACTGCAAAAAGAAATCTGACACTGTCACACACTGCAAGGAACCAAATAGGAAGTTTATTTATGCTTTTCAAATCAGCTGAAACAACTAGCAACGTCCTCCTCCAAAGGTTTCCTTTTCTCTCACCTTCTCTGTGACACGCCTGTGGAGAGGGCAGGTGTGGATGTGGGGACACGTTTAGAGGTGGGGTGAAAACAAAATAAAGGTGGGAGAAAGTACAAGGCAAGGTTAGCAACAGATCTGCTGACTCCGCCTCTTCCCACTCATCTTGCTGGCGGTTTGCAGTGACCGCAAGGTGTCAGAGGCTTGGGTCCATACAGTCAAGAGAAGAGTCCATGGTGTTGGCGGGGTGGCTGGGGAGGGGGCGCGGATAGGAACTCCTGATGAGCAGTCTCTTCAAAAAGGCAGGGCAGAGACAAGGATATGTGTCCTAAAGGAGGAAAAATATAGAAATTTGCTTTTATGATGCAAAATGAAGAGGGTATAAAAGGGCACAGAGTAAAAAGTGTCTCCCTCCTACCCACAGTCATGCACTTTCTCTGTCTTTGGAGGCAACCAGTGTTATTGTCTCTGTCCTTCCAGAGATATCTTCTACACATAGAGGCAATTGGAGACTCCCCCTGCCCCCCCTTTAAAAAAATTTTTTTTAATGTTTATTTATTTTTGACAGAGACACAGACAGAGCATGAGCGGGGGAAGGGCAGAGAGAGAGGGAGACAGAATCTGAAGCAGGCTCCAGGCTCTGAGCTGGCAGCACAGAGCCCGATATGCGGGGCTCAAACCCACAAGCCGCAAGATCGTGACCTGAGCTGAAGCCGGATGCTCAACCAACTGAGCCACCCAGGTGCCCCTTCCCCTGCCCTCTTTTAAAAAAGTAATCTCATGGGGCGCCTGGGTGGCGCAGTCGGTTAAGTGTCCGACTTCAGCCAGGTCACGATCTCGCGGTCCGTGAGTTCGAGCCCCGCGTCAGGCTCTGGGCTGATGGCTCGGAGCCTGGAGCCTGTTTCCGATTCTGTGTCTCCCTCTCTCTCTGCCCCTCCCCTGTTCATGCTCTGTCTCTCTCTGTCCCAAAAATAAATAAAAAAACGTTGGAAAAAAAAAAAAGTAATCTCTAGGGGCGTCCAGGTGGCTCAGTCGGTTAAGCATCTGACTTTGGCTTAGGTCACGATCTCCCAGTTTGTGGGTTTGAGCCCTCCGTCTGGCTCTGTGCTGACAGCTCAGAGCCTGGAGCCTGCTTCTGATTCTGTGTCTCCCTCTCTGTCTTCCCCTTCCCCGCTCACGCTCTGTCTCTCTGTCTCTCTCAAAAAAATCAGTAACATTAAAAACAATTAAAAATAAATAAAAAGTATTCTCCACACCCAACGTGGGGCTCAAACTCATGACCCTGAGATCAAGAGTCGCGTGCTGTACCTACTGAGCCAGCCAGATGCCCCTGGAGACTCCCTTTTTACACAAATGGAACAAATTAGTCTACCCTACTTTGCTGCTTTTTTTTTTTTTTCACCCCCTTACCAACATTAGTGTAGAGAGCTTCCATTTCTTTTTTACTGTTGCATAGTATTTAATTCTATGAATGTGCTACAGTTACTTGGCTAGGTCTCTCCCAGACATTTAGGGCATTTCTGGTGGTTTGCTATTACAGACCATGTGTGTGTGTGTGTGTGTGTGTGTGTGTGTGTGTGTGTGTATTTTAAGATTTTATTTTTGAGTAATCTCTACACCTGATGTGAGGCTTGAACTCACAACCCCGAGATCAAGAGTCACATGCTGAACCGACTGGGCCAGCCAGGTGCCTCATGTGTATATCCTTTTGTGCGTGTGCAAATGTAGCTATAGGATTAACTTCTAGATGTAGAATTGTCGAGTCAGAGAGAATGAGGAGATAAACGACACTGTCATTAAATGACAAAGCAGAGTGAATCTGTTTAGATTTGACAGCAAAAGCCCAACTCTTCTGCATTCATGGCCAGGAAATGAAGTCCTCAACAGGAAAGTCATACAGTGAAACCTTGAGTGACAGGCCTGAGCTGGTGCTTTACGGATGTACAAGGGCATCGCAGAGTAAGATCTATACTTATGTGTCTCCCTAAATGAATCCATGCAGCCGCTGCTGCACACTAAGGTGGCCCTGGTCTGGAAGGTTCCAAGGACAGTCTGTGTGTCACTGTCACACAAGCTCCCATTTTAGGCCGGAAGATGGAGCTCGCGACACCATGCTAGGGTGGGTACCCTCCAGGGCCATCCTAAGTCTAAACAAAAGCCACGAGGTTCCAAAGCAACTCCTACTGCTACCCCGCCCAAAGCAAGCACTCACTCCACTGTTTTAAATATGATGTGGTTCTTGCTCATAAAACACAAGCCATATTCTTTATTACCTAAAAGTTAATTTGATTATGTTTCATGGGAATCCTCATACTGGAGTCCTAGTCTTGGCCGGTCATATTGTAATACGTGGGCATTTGGGGGAAATGGTGCTCTGGATTTGGGAACAGGGGGTAAAGAAACCCAGACCCAGTCTTGTGGCAGAAATTCCTAGTTGTTCCCCAATATGCATTCTCCCCTTTTAATTTATTAACAAATCCTCTCCCCACTTCACTTTTAAGCTGGACACAGGTTCTACCTAGAATAAGTCTTATCTGTCCAACTTCTGGCCAATGGAATGCAAGCAGGGGTATGTGCGGCATCTGTGAAATGTCCTTAAAACAAGCGGTTGTGCCCTTCTTTCATTTTATCTTTCCTGCTGGGCAGGGTACAGACATGATAGCTGGAGCTGCGGCATTCGTCTTGGGCCGTGAGGTAAGCTTTAGAATGCTGGCCACACACAAGAGGAGCAAAAAAAGAAGATATCTGGGACCTGAAACCTTGGATCATTAACCTCCAGATTTTTGCAGAAGAGAAAAATGAAATTTCTATGTCAATGAAATCATGAAGAAAAGCCACTTCACTGGCAATTCTTATTCTTCCCAGAGAAATGACGGCATGGCCAACAGACTCCTTGGCAATAGTTCTGATACCTGGGCTTCATCTTTCTTCCATCTCAAAGGCAGTGGTGAGATACTCCTTTGGAACAATCCCAATGAGGCTGTTCAGTTCTCCTACCCACCAGCCATACATGTTATACTCCTGAAACAGGAAAAGAGGATGGTTTCAGCTGGAATTTGGTCACGTTTCTGTTCATCTTTTATAGCGATTGCATGGGACACAATGTTGGGTGATTTCTTTGTCGACACTATCAGTCTGACTTGTACTGGCACCATGGACCCTTCTTGGGTCCATGATGGGATTATTATCCCATCAGGGATTATCCTCTGATGGGATTATTAAATTAAAAAAAATCATCTAGAGAAAGAAAGCAAACCCTTCATTTTGTTATCTTCCTGTTAACAATGTAAACCTTGTATAGGAAATGCCATTGCATTGTAAAGAGCATGTCTTTTACGAAGCAGAGTGGATTGGCTTCTTCTGAGAAAGTCGGGCACGTCCAAAATGCCAGAGCACTAAAGATATTCAGGGAATCAGGTCACAGTTCAAGTCAATAATATTTACCACGCATCTTCCATGTGCAAAGTGCTGTTTGAGTTCCCATGAGGTATGTAATGATGGATCAGAGCGTTGCTTGCTCCCCAGGAGTTTATAGCATATAGAGTAATGGGCTTTGGAGTCAGACAGACTGGGATCTAATCCCCACTTGGTCATTTTGTAGCCATGTGACCTTATGTTCTCCTAGCTTACGCTTCCTTTTCTGTAAGAGCAGGGATAATATCTCTCCCCTCTTGTTGTGGGAGTATAATCGTCTGATACATAGTAGGTGCTCTAAACATTAGATTCTTCTCCAGGAAGAGGTGGGAGGTTGATAGTACCTCAGTAATGACAGGCAGGACATAAGGGCTCCAGAGAGGGGCAAGTAAGAGAGGGAATGAAAGGGTTTAAGAGAAGGGTCAGTCACAGGGCTGGGAGTGGAGCATCTTGAATACAGAAGAGCTTTTCCAAAAGCACAGTGGGTGTTAAACATTATGGGAGTACTTCTGAAAGCACCAGAAAATATTTTCTTTCTTTTGATGGAAGTAAAATTTAGGAATCTATAGGCAATATTTTGTATTCTGGTTCAGCTGGCTTTGGGGTACCATGAAGCTACCTGTCTGCTTTTTGCACCCTTGGCTGTTGAATTCTAGGAAAAGAAACGAAAAGAAAGAAAGAACCAGGTTGGTGACACAATAAAATTCCAGGATAACTGGGCATCTTTCTGTTTCTTTTTTGATAGAGTATCTCCCCACCTCCACCTCTGCCTCCCCCCTCCTTTTCAGCGGATGACCTTTTTTCCACCTTCAAAAAGGAAAGAGAACCTGTCAGATGTGTCAACTTTCAGCCACCAAAGAGGAACTAACCTGTACTGACAACCATCCCTCTTTACCATTGAAGTGGAGGACGTATCCCTCCTCTGGTTTAAAGACTCTCTCCCCACGTGTGCTTGGGTTTAAGACTATCCCTCGCTACGTGCCGTTGTAACTCTTCCACTTCCTTTATTTCTCAGAGATGAGATTCTGTGGAGTCCGACCTCGGCCTCTATTGTAAATGGCTCCTTCCATCAGCACAAAATGTGTTCAAGTTTCTTTTGTCGTTGAAAACACTTATTTTTTAATATTTTTAAAAGCTGAGTTTTCTTTATCTTTTTTTTTTTTAAACATTTATTTATTTTTGAGACAGAGAGAGACAGAGCATGGACGGGGGAGGGTCAGAGAGAGAGAGGGAGACACAGAATCGGAAGCAGGCTCCAGGCTCTGAGCTGTCAGCCCAGAGCCCGACGCGGGGCTCGAACTCATGGACCGTGAGATAGTGACCTGAGCCGAAGTCGGCCGCTCAACCGACTGAGCCACCCAGGCGCCCCGTTTTCTTTATCTTTTTAAAAAATATTCATTTATTTATTTTTGAGAAAGAGAAAGAGAGAGTGAGAGCGAGAGAGGCAGAAGGAGGGGCGGAGAGAGAGGGAGACAGAATTCCAAGCAAGCTCCACGCTGTCAGCACAGACAGTGTGGGGCCCGAACTCACAAACCATGAGATCATGACCCAAGCCGAAATCAAGAGTCAGAGGCCCAATCGACTGAGCCACCCAGGCCCCCCGAAAACACTTATTAAATAGTTCCCACCACATGTCCATTTCCCATTTCTTTTTTTCTTTTTTTTTTAAACATTTATTTATTTTTGAGATAGAGACGCAGAGTGTGAGCAGGGGAGGGGGAAGAAATAGAGTGGGGGAAACACAGAATCCGAAGCAGGCTCCAGGTTCTGAGTTGTCAGCACAGAGCCCCACACGGGGCTCAAACCCACAGACTGCGAGATCATGACCTGAGCCGAAGTCGGACGCCTAACCGACTGAGCCACCCAGGTGCCCCATCAACTTCCCATTTCTACTAGCCTATGCCAACTGCTAATTCACAGTCAAACTTACTGAAAGGGTTTACTTCCCTTTCTACCCCAAGTTCTTGCTTTCTATTCCATCTCCAAGCCACTCTTCTCAGGCTTCTGCTTCTATCACTCCACTTACACATTTTGTCCGTGGTCGCCTACAACCTCCTTAATTGCTCAGACTGGATGGTACTTCTCAGTCCTTAACTTACTTGATCTTTCAGCAGTCCTGGCACCATGGACCCTTCTTGAGGCATTTTCTTCTCTTAGTTTCTATGATAATTACACTCTCCTGGCTTCCCTCTTACCTCTGGTTGCTTCTTCTCGTTCTCCTTTGCAAGCCCATCTTTCTCTACCCCTCCTTTTCATATGGTTGTTTCCAGCGTTCTGTCCTGGCCCTCTCCTGACTTAACTGCACTTTCCCTGAGCAACCTTATAGATGTCCATGCTTTAGCTGCCACGTAAATGACTCACAACAATAGCTCCAGCCCAGATCTAAGTGTTGGATCCTAATACCCAACTGCATATCTATTAAGCTGCTCAAACTCAACATATACTAAATGTAACCTCTCATCCTGCTTCTGTCTCCATTCCCACCCCCAAACTATCTTTACTTCCTGTGTCCTCTATCTCAGTGAGTGGTAGCACCATGCACTCAGTTAATTAAGCCAGAAAACCAAGAGTCATTTCCAATTTCACCTCCCTCTTCCAGTCAGCCCTTGAGTTCTGCAGATTCTTTTCAAAGCGTTACTGGAATCCATGCACTTCTCTCCATTCCCGTTGCCGATACCCTAGTCATGTCACTGTCATCTTTCATGAGGACTACCAAAACACCCCCCCACACTGGTTTCTGTATCTCCGTTCTTGCCCCTCCAATCTTGTCTTCATTCTGCAGCCAGACTCATTTTAATGCACATTGATAATATCGGTGCTCTGTTGAAGCCTTTAAGTGGCTTCCCAATGCCTTTTGTCAACGTCTTGACAAGATGGACGAGGCCGTGCGTGACCTGGTCCCATCGACTGCTCAGCATTGCCGTGCACCCCCTAAATCCAGTGGACCCTTAGTAAAACAGACTTTGTCTCACTATTCCCATGGGCCACAGGCTCTCTTATCTTGGAGCCTGTCCTCTGTCTGTTTAGCCTCTCCTGCCCTCCTCCCTGTCATGGGGCTCCCTCCTAAGCAGCCTTCAGATCTCAGTTCCTGGGTTGCTCTAGACTCTCTAGAAGCCTCTCTTTGAAACTCTCTGTGTGGGGGCCCCAGCTCTGTGGTCCACAGTACTGTGCCCTGTGCTTCCCCGGAAATGAGTTCATCACCCTGCCTTGTATCAGTCTGCCTTTGTCTCAGAGCCAGTCACTAGCTGGAAAGTTCTGTGAGAGCTGGGACCTTGTTGGTTTTGTTTGCTGTTGCACTCCCAGCACTCAGCATGGTACCCGGCACAGAATGGGGCCAAAAAATACTTGTTCAATGAGGTTATGAAGAAATGAGGGGAGCATTGGGACTTATTCTTTCAGTTGAGCAGATTTAGTTACAACTAACTCCAAGATATTCCCCTGGTGATTAGACTGGTTGTGGCAGGAAGAGAGCAACTGCCTTTGGAGACACTTTCCCCAAATGGCTCCCTAAATACCACGAGGAGAGTCTCAAATGCCATAACAAGTGAGACTGAGTTGATCCTAAGAAGAACAGGGAATTAGCTTTTGAAAACCAGTCTTTTTTAAAAAAATTTTTTCTAATGTTTATTTTTGAGAGAAAGAGAGACACACACACACAGAGACAGAGAGAGACAGAATATGAGTGGGGGAGGGGCAGAGAGCAAGGGAGACACAGCATCTGAAGCAGGCTCTGAGCTGTCAGCACAGAGCCTGATGCAGGGCTTGAACTCACAAACCATGAGATCATGACCTGAGCTTAAGCTGGATGCTCAACCGACTGAGCCACCCGGGCGCCCCTGAAAGCCAGTTTTAAATAAATGAATGTGTCTACCACCCAGCACGCCGTCTCCCCACGCCTTCTCATTCCCTTCGTCCCCCAGGCCAGCTTCTCCCTACTGTCCGCGCTGCCTTGTGGGAAATTCCCCAGAGCTCCTTAGCCTCTGCCTGTCAGGACAATTTAAGCTCCTCTCCCTACAAGTTATGTTACTGTCCATTTTCCAACACTAAAGTTAGGGCAGTTTCCGCCTGATGTTTTCTTGTGGTGTTGCCTTTTGTTTAGCGTGTTGCTGGAACACCATTTCCAATAAAGCCTTGCTGTGAAGGGGAACACATCTTCTGTCTTCCTCTCTCACTGTTACTCACAAAAACCCTAGCTTTACTCTTCCGCCTCCTCACAGGCAGAGGGTGGGCACAATGTTGTTTGACAGTCTTCTGCTCGAAGTCAACTTTCTGAAACATGTGTGAAGTGTGGTCTTCCACCTGCCGCACGGCGTCGTCTTCATCACCTGAGGGGCTCAGATCGGGCATTCCCTTCCTAGGGACGGGCCAAGACACCTGACTCTGACTCCTGCTTCGTCTCATCCGCCTTTGGCCATAATGCCAGGAGCAGGGACTAAGCCTCGGGAAGGCGCTCTCTGCCAGCTCGAAGAGGGTGCAAACAGGGAGCAGATGAGCCTCAGCAGGACACCTGCTAAGGCCAGGCTCCCAGTCGGCGGGCTCTCGCTCGAGGGGAGCACTGACCCTGCCGACCGCCGATGTAGTAGCCTTACCACAGCGGTGAGACCCGCAATGAGTGAAATCAACTCTTTGCCCTTCAAAACAAAAGAGCAGGCAGAGCGTAAGGAGGATGGCGCCATCTCAGAGACCATAAGCATCCTGCTGTGGGAGCCTAGGAGCTTAATCAAAGCACCTACAGGTCTTGGGATCTGACTGGCTTTTCCAGATTTCATCCCTTGGTTGGAGATGCAAAAAGGGCTGCAGGGCCTGAGATGTTTAAAGCATGAATGGAAAATTTCTAGCCTTCTCTTCCGCTACCACCCCCCATGCATTGCCCCAGCCCAGTCTGAACACCACGAGGTATTTTAAAATAATTTCTACTTTGATGAATTGCTGGGGAGTCCACAATTGCTCATAATCAAAGGGAGAAAAATGCAGATGAGATCCGGCCGAGAACTATCACCACCAAACGTTCATTTCACTGCACAGTGCCAAAAAGAATTAAAACAACATTAAACTCACAGCAATCATGTTTAAGCCCTCGTTTCCAAGTGCCAAATTGCACCACTCTGGATCATACAGATGTTCGTTAATTATGCTAATTTTTATTAAACTATTAAAATGGAGAGAGTACTGGCTCAGCCAGGCAGACCCCGGCTCTGAATGAACTCTGCTCTTGTCTAGAGGTGCTAATTTACTGCATTTTTATGAAGTTGCTGATCCTTGGATTTTAGTTTTGAGATGGGAGAGAGAACTGAATTCTTGGGATCAACGTTTTCAATGAAGTTTGACTTCTTGTGCCCAGATGTTTTGAAAAACCAGAAAAAGTGCTGAGATGCTCCCGGGAGACCTAAAATCCTCAACGCGGAAGTGTTTCTACCTCCAAGGTGGGGATATGTGGCCATGATGTTAAGGAATCAGAACTGTACAGGCTCCTCAGTCCTTAACTCTATATACATCATGTATGGTAGAGCTAAGAGGTTAATTACACAAAATTGTTAACTGAAGATGCTTTAGATAAGAATATAAAAAGCTGTTGTTTTTTTTTAAAAAGGAAACAAACCCTTAACATAGGCACTTGCTTGTCATCACAAAGTCTTTTTAGAAGCTTTTCACTCAAAAATAGTACGACGTGTGGTTTGTTCTCATCGTTATTATCTTGAGGCTTGATTAAATATCCGTTTCCCTCAACACCAACCCTGTCCCACCTCCTTGAACTCCCCAAATGAAGGGATCTTAAAAGTAAGGGTTGGTTATTTGGACTCCCTTATCTGGCTGGACAAGCTATTGGCCTAGATGAGCAGAACATTGAGTGAACTTGAAATAGACACAGCGCTCACCATCAGCAACAATCAGAAGTGTTTATGGGGGATTGCACACTGCCATAAAAGGATTTATGCTGCTAATCTCCATCAACAAGGAAAAAAAACCCAACCCTACCAAACCTGCCATAAAAAGAACAGCAAATTCTATAAACAAAAAGCAGTATGGCCACCAACCACGGGCACGTTGCACAGCTTGACTCTGCCTCCAGTGGTTTCCTATTGCTGTTTATGGTTTCAAGACTATCATGGACCTCCTCAGCGCTCCTCCTGTCACAGGGCCCTGAGTCCCTGTGTGGTGCTGCAAATACCCTGTCAGTAGGTGTCAGGGGATATCAGGGGGAAAACCAGCAGGCGCCTATCATAAGCCTTAAAAGAGATTAAATACCCCTACTCCATGATTGCTACATTTTAATTTCTCTCCTCCCTGCTGGTTCCTATTTGTATAAACTCTTCCATGGCTCCCCTGGAGTAGCACAGACATGACCTGGAATGACCATCCTGTCTTGGGATAAGAATTCAATTTCTAGGCTCAGTGAATCCTAGGCTGTTCCAACAAAAGGAAAGCACCACCCTCTAGGGCACAGATTCTTAAAATGGAGTCTGCGAACCCCTGGCCTGTCCACGGATGGACACGAAGGGATCTTTGAGTTCCTTGAAATTGGTGTAAAATTGTGTGTGCACGTGTACATGTGTCTTGTCCCTGGGGTGAGGTCCAGAACCTCTGTCAGATGCTCTAAGGGTTTGTGAACCCTCTACAGTTTATGAACCAGTGCTCTTGGGGGAAAATACAATGATCTCTCTGGCCTGGATCCACACTTTGGCCCAGTGTGGCCCTCTCCATCCACCCTCTCCCCAGCCTCCGCGTTTAAAAACACAGCGAAAGGAAATCAGGAATCCTTGTTCCTGCCATGCTGGCTTTCTAGGCTTCAGCCTTCCAGCTGCAGAAGAGTCTGTTCCTTCTTCTAAGGCTGACCAGGCTTGCTCATTCCTTCTAAGGCACCGTCTTTCTCTCTCTTTTTTTCTTTTATTATTGACATTTACTTGATGTACAATGTTATATTACTTTCAGGTGTACCACTAAGGCCCCATCCCTTTAACTGTGACTTAAAAGTTGTGCTGTCTTCTCATGGCTCTTGTTCAAAGCCCCATGATGGCTTTGGGAACAAGCTGCTTGATGCTGTCTACCCTGAGAATGCTCCTAACAGAGATGTTCTCTGCTCACCCTGAGTTGGGCTTCGATAAGCCTCCATGGAACAAGATTCCCGGAAAATGTCTCACATTTTGTTCTTTTAACCATCAAAGTTCACTGTATCAGCGCTTGTAAGTAAGAGGATTCCTCTTCAAGAGAACAATCAGTCAGCTCCTGACATGAGAGATCGATAGGTACCTGATATATGTATGGGAAGGGCCAATGAATCACAGAATTATTGGTTTATGATTGCTTATTTCTTTTATCAGTGGTTCTGCATCTGACATCATCATAAGTAAAGATGGGAAATTCGAATTCCTAAGCAGAGTAGATCGTAATATCCCATGGTCAGCCAAAAACATCGTATTTTTACTCTTGGGTTGGCCCTCAATTTCTCTACTCCTTAAATCCAGCTTTGGAAATTTAATGCTTTCTGAGGATGTCATAAATTATTAAATAAATTGAGGGCTCTAACTCAGCGCCCTTCTAACTGCTGAGGAGAGCAAGGCGGGGGACAGGGATCGTTCACCAAAGACAAGCAGGTGCCTGCTTTGCAGCATAAGAGACATTTTGCAGAAGGAAAAAGGAAGTGGTCAGTCAGATGGACGGTGGATTCGTGATGTTGGAAGCTGTCAGAGGACTGACTGGAGCACTCAGCGCTCCGCTGAAACCTTGGGTAGCTTGGCTGCCTCCCTGGGCTGTTTCAAACCATGGTTTAAGTTCTTGGCAATCACTTTCTCTTTTTTCCATTATTCAGGGTTTTGGTCTATAAATCAGAATAAGAATGAATTGTTAAATTTGTCTCATTTGAACCAGTTTTATTTATTATTACATTTCAGGGAACTTGCTAACCTGAAGGTTAACTGGGGAGGAGGGAGAGGTATGTGACAGTGTGAGAAAGGGGGCCCGGAAAGGCTGGGTGGTCAGCAACAGCAGGTGGGGGGGGGGGCGCATGGTGACAACTGTACAGCTAAGAGTTGGTGTTCTGGGGAGGACTGTGTCAGCTAGATGGAGGGTCCGAGAGCCCTGGAAAGCAAAGGGGGAAATTCAGCCTCAAGTCTGGAGCTCATGTCCTAAAACTGGGTGTGAGTGGATAATGATCACGTCGAGGCCAGGCTGGTATGCAGGACCCGCGCACAGACTGGACATTGTTGATGACAGCGTGTGCAAAACACAGACTGTGCATGGCAGAAAAATCGTAAGCCGTGAAGGAAAGAGGGAAGGCGGGAAGAGAAATGAGAGGAAGACACACACGACTTGAACTTTGCCTAAAAGAGAGAGGAAGGATAAAGGGAAGGTAAACACTCTGCAGATGGGAGCAAACAAGGCGCCAAGTGCAGAATTCAGGAACAATAGAGACGGCAGCATTTCGGCGCTGATAGAATTGTGATACCATGTGAGACCGGCGTATTAATATGTATTCCATAAACTGTGCGGCTCGCAGCTCTGCACCGCTCTGTTTTGCTCTGACCGCAGTACCAGCCTCAGGCACCACAACACAATTTGGAAACAATGTGACGGAAATGTTTAATCTGCTCGGCCCATCTGTGCTGCGTATTTCTCCAGATCTCCCTGAGAGAGGCGCCTTGAATCTCCACATTGCCTTTAATATTCTCCTAAATCACCTCCCCACTGCACTTCAAGGGCCATTGCTACAATATCACAGGTTCATCTAAAGTGCAATGGGGAGGGGGGGGCAGGGGGAGAGGCGCAGGCCAGGATATTTTTTATTTTAAAATAATTTCCAGAGATCGTCTTTTCTGCTTCCTTAAAAAAAAAAAAAAAAGAAAAAGAAAAAGAAGAAGAAACGTTATTCTACGATTGCCGTAAGGTTATTGAGGTTGTTTGGTACAAAACAGGGTAGGATAGAGTGGAATCATTCTCCAAAGAATTATTTTTATTAATCTCGATTCCCTCAATTGGACTTGGAAGGGGGGCGAGCAGATGCTTGTTTTCTCTTATCTCTTTTTCTCGCACCTTGCGAGGGTGATGTGCTCATTTGGGGCTGGTGCCTTCTCTGCTTTATGCTTAACTCTGCCCTGCTCCACACAAAGCCATCTTGTTCAGGATAGGTATGCTCTCGGTCCCTGGTCGACTAAATGCCCTCACCAGAAAGGGACGCTGTCTGTGTTATTAATTTCAGCTTAAAACCTTAGGTTTTCTCTCTTAAGGTACAGATGTTGAGCATCAGATTTCTGCCTTTTCCCCACTTGATTCTGCCAGATTCAGTGACTTGGGGCGAGGGTGTAGGAAGCTGGGGTAGGTTTCGGAGAAAGAGGGGATGATAAGTCACCATGTTCCAGACCTTAGACAAATGAAAGAGAGTTGCACATCACCAAGAAAATTAGGATTCCTTTTGCTTTGTGAATTAAAGAAATGAATAATTTAATCCTCAAGATTGTTCCGGCGAGGGAAAGGCAACGTCCCAGTTGCGGAGCCCTACAGCCTGTCGGTGTGTTACATCATCTGCACACATAGGCGTTTCCATGACAACCGCTTATAGCTTCATTTCCTGGATCCCTCTAGGGGGTGTCACAGCCAGATCCACCTGCTTTTCACCCTACCCTCGGTGGGGTCATGGTAAGGTCGCCAGAATAAATGAACGCGGGTTCTAATGATCTGTTTACTGCTGTTTATGCTCTGTGTGTGTCAGGGGCACGCACATTTAGAGAGCTCATTATGGTTGCAATTAGAATGCACCATCGCTAGATATTTAACTCCTTTTTCTTTTAAATTAGCATTTTAATAACATTCTTTGAGCAGAGAAACAAAATGACCATTTTTCACGGACAAACTTCTAGCTGTAGGTGCAACTTTAATGGCAAAGTTGTGAAGGGGAAAGAAGGGAGGGGAAAAAAAAAGGCCATTTTTACTACTTTCACCCTCCTCCTTACCAAAAGGATATTTTTATTTGCTTTCTAACACACTCAATTTCCTAAATTTGTTTTGAATCCAATTATTTTGGGTGGTTGAAAGTACCGCACTCTTGTTGGACGGAAATTAGCAGCGATTGAAATTAACTTTCTATGTGACCTGTGAAAGGGGCTAAAATAATTACAAGTGTGTATAAGAAACACTCTCTCCAAAAGACCTTTGCTGTAGGATCAGGCTGTGATCCGAGGATACCATTATTGGAATATCTTTACACAGCAATTGCAAGGGCTATTTTCTTTAAAAAGGTGATTGCAACGATTATTTCTGTTTTAAAATTCTTAGTATTGTCTTATAGAGGATAAATGATGACAAAAACTTGTCATTAGACGGAGGATAAATAAGCAGCAGAAAGAATGAAAATAACAGCACGGCATCATTTGCCCTTTAAAAATGGTGAGGTCTTGAAGCACCAAAAAGCAAGAGAGAGAGAGAACAGGAAAGATACAACGCAGAGACCTTGCCCGGCTCAGAATGTTCCATAAGGCACTGCGTTTTAGGAATCGGCCAGCACCTTTGCTAGGTGTTTACGGATGCTCTGTTTGTGGAAAGTACAGTGAAAAATAACAATTTGAATGTTTCGATTATCTTTCCCAGTCCGTTCCATTTTCGTTATTTATTTCCTATAAATCGGGACCTTGCTGAACATAATTCTACAGACAAGGAGGTGGATGGGACAGCCAATGTGAACGAGGAGATAGATGGTGGGTGCGTGTAAGATAGATGCTATGCGTTTATGAAAAGGAGCAGTATGTCTGCATGTGAACATTCACAAAGTAGAGCAAGCAAGCGTGTAAACTATAATGGGTATTTATAGGTGGGAAAAAAGGTGCAAGGAAGATTGTATGGGAACAAGCATACCGAGTCTGAAAAGGGGGTTGCTTTTTTCCTACCCTCTTGGAATCCACGTCCAAGTTCTGCTAAGATGTCCCATGCTTGCTGCGGCTCCAGTGAAAACTCAAGCCTTTCCATGACAACAGACGGGGGGCTCTCACAGCCAGAAGACTCAGGAGGTCAATAGTTGAAACGCAAGAGTTAGAAAGCGAGATCTTTATCGACATCAAAACAATCCCACTAAAAAACCCCAGAACGATAGGAGGAAAATATTTAAAGACACAGCAGGAAAAAAAAAAAAAAAGAGCCTTTATAAAAATGCAGGTTTAAAAACGTTTATGCTGTTGTATCAGCCTAGTTGCACCTTAGAATCTGCCATTTCATAAATAAAATACGGATGGCATAGACTATAATTTGGTGATAGCTACCCCAGGACATATCTAGATGCACTTCTGTTATTTTAATTAAATACTGCATTATGGTTTGTGACAACTACATAGCTACAGCGTAAATGAATTCGGAATTAAAGTGTTACTTAGGCATCCAGTAATTTTTGTTTCATTCCTCAGTTTTACAAAGCAAATAGCTATAAAATCAAGATGTTTGTTCATTTACAGATGGAGCAGGATGGTTGTTGCTGGGGGTTTTTTTTCCCCCCTCCTTAATCCTCATGCACAGAAAGAAGACAGAGCTCAGAGTCTGGCTCCCAACACTCATAGCTTATGAGCCACATCACAAAGAAAAACACATCCTCTTGACTATAATGTGAAATGCTGAATATTAATTGCTGGTATTATGCTTATCTTTCTAGCCGGGTTCTGTCTTTTAACAATTATTCTGATGGGCTGCAGTCTTGCACTGCCAGGAGATTTTTCTCCTTTGTTTAACAGTTAAAAACCTATTTGATTTGATTTTATTAAAAAAGAATCTTAAAGTTCACCATGTTCCTTGGAAGTTTTAGTATCTGGAACTCTTCCCAAATACAGAATATTAGTGGGAATAGTGGGAACAGAGAAACTGCCAAAGATTTTTGCTAAAAAAAAATGTATATTTCTGTATCTAAATGAAAAAAAAATTTTCATTCTGGCAATATTAATGTTTCCTTAATGAAACTGGAGAGGGCATTACAATTTGATATAATCAATTGGTTAGTTTAAATGTCACTTCACTAGCAAAATCATGAGAAAGGTTCAGAGTATTCTCATCTAACAGGCACAGAATTTTCACTCAAAATTAATATGGTAGAGTAAAAGGATTTTTGCTCAAATCTGAGGATGTAATTGTATCTTTAATGTGTCATATGTCAAGAAGAAAGTTTTTAAATAGCAAGTTTTCTGAAACCATTGTCTATTATTTCTCGTTTGAGGATCAATATAATCTTTTTATTAGCCCTTAAATACCATACGTCTGGCAGTGTCTGCTAATTCCAGCTTTTCTCTGTTCTCACCAATTGCCCCAAGCCCCCTCCCCCGCTAACTAATCCTATAAACTGCTTGGAAGTTACTGCCCTGTATGTTTGCAATGAGGTTATAATTGGCTTTTAATATTTTGCTAGTTGGGTGGGAGAGCTGGATCCATACACTACCAAGAAATGCTGGCAGGCAGAGGTTTGGGGAGGCTGAGCTCCTTTTGAGAAAATAATTACACAGAAACAAAGCTTTTGTGACTCCTTTTAAATAGAGCATCTCACCGAAATGTCATCCAGCCTCTTTGGCAGATTAGTGAGGAGTTTATTACTAAATCTCTGTCTAATAAACGTGCAGTTGACTCTGGAGGAGCCGCTTGTTATAATACTGGCAGTGGGAAATGGAGAGAATGTCACAGTTAAAGACACAAATTTTCCCCATAATATATTCGAATGGAAACCTCTGAATCCAATACTACATGGGCATATCTAATAAATTCACAATATTTCAGTCTCAACAGCCTTCACCGGTTAGTTTTAAAGATTTATGTGGTAAAAAATTACTCAGTGATGAATATGGTTTATTCTGTGCAGTATTGGAGGTATAAGGAATTAAACTACCGTCTTTAACAGTGAATTTATTATTACCTCTGTCAAAAGACGAAGCCTTTAACAGCATTTGTTATAAATTCACTGCAAAATAAATGGCTGGAATTTTTTTGCACTGGAGCTGGTAAAGCATCGGGCGATTCTGAGCATTAACCTAACCCTGCCATGGCTTATACGGTTCTAGGTAAACATTTCTGTCTGGGCCTCATAGTTAATTATCTGATTTGGGACTTTCCACCTGACTGAAAGGTGTGTGTGTGTGTGTGTGTGTGTGTGTAGAAAGTGAAGGCTCCTGTCCAGGACAACAGTTTTAGAGTAAGGAAAGCAAAGTGGAAAATGCCAATCTTACTCTCTTTAAAAAAACGGGTTTTACAATAAATGGCCAGAGTTTGGAGGATAGGGTTGATATGCAATTGGGGCTCTTGTTAGCAGGTTTATATGCATGCATATGCGCACACACACACACACATACACACACACACACAGAGGCATCCTCTCCCTTTTGTCCTCTCTTGGAATGGGTGTCCCCTCATTTATAAAAATTACCTGGAAGGAATGAGGCTGCCAGGGTTTGTTCTAGACGATTGGTTCCTGTCTGGGGGAAAGGAATGGCCTCTACTGAATCTGACCGGTGTATGACCGTTGCCTTCCAGCTGACCCCAAATCCCATTCCCATCCTCCTGACTCTATAGACTCCCATTGGGGTTATTAATGAGAGAAAACACCACCATCATCATCATCTTCGTCATCACAGCACAGTGTGGACCTGCTTGTTAACATGAAATGGGGTGGTGGGGACAGGTTCTGCTTCTCTTTCGTATCATCATAAATAAGAAAAGATATTTTCCGATGGTATCCCCCTCACTCGCCCCCTTTGGTTGGGTCAGAGGTGAATAATTGCTCTTTGACAGGCATTGATCAGTTTCATCACACTATTTGGGCAGCCTGTGCCCCAGGCCTATATTCTCCCCACTTACTACCCCTGCATTACCTCCCAAATAACCCGCCCATCCCCCCACTCAGCCAGGCTGAGGGTAATGGTGCCTGAGGAAGTCCTAAATGGACACTAGATGTCACCAAACACCTCCTTTCCCTCAGAGCCCTGAAATTTAAAAAAAAAAAAAAAAAAAAAAAAAGACACCCAACCCTTCATTTAAAGCAATTGAAGGAATTAACTTCTCTGTTTTTATGAGGCTTGTTGTCACATTCAACTAAGCACACTTAGAAGAGCAAGTACGGCTGCATTCAGATAATTTTTACAACATACAAATCTCTTCTGGAGGAGAGGGGGTCAAGGGAGGGGAAAAGGTCTACTCTCTTTAAGTAGTCCTTTGAGGGAGTGGGTGGAGAACACGGGGCTTTAAAAACCCTATTATAACAGACATAACACAGTCCAGGTGTGCCAGGAACAGACCCGCTGCATCCAGATTACAAGCAGCTGGGTTTGGAGCTAGGATCCAGCCTAATTTTAAGTAGCTTCAATCCCTCACTAGATGCTAAATGTCACTCAGGGCGACAAAGTCGGTCTATCCTCATCCTCATAAGGCCCAAAGCCTTTTGACAGCATCACGAGTGTGATGGTAAACTTCACTTTGCCTGTAAGGCTCTCTGTTTCCATGTTAACAGCACTGGCAGAGAACACAACAAAAGTGTGGTGTGTTTGGTCCATGAGAACATCTTCCCACCCCAGCTAAGCCACCATATAAATATAAACCTTCCGTGGTACCCAGCTGGTTGCTCCAAGGCCGATCGCCATGGGGTTAAGTAGTTGGGCAAATCTTTGAGGGGTCTAAGGCCAAGAACTGAGGCACAGCACATAAGCCCCAGAGATGTAGCCTACTGACTCAGTTTACCTTAAATAGAGGATCTCATTTAGGGACCTTGTCTCCTTTCTAGTCAATTGAGAAAGAGATTCTTTTTCTCTCTTTAATTTGCCCTTATCTGCTGGAGCATAGGAGGCTTAATTTTTTTTTTTTTTTTTTTTTTTTTTTTTTTTTTTTTTTAGATTTTATTTTTAAGTAATCTCCACACCCAACGTGGGGCTCAAACTCACAACCCTGAGATCAAGAGTCCTTCGCTCCACTGACTGAGCCAGCCAGGAGTCCCCAGGTGGGTTAATCTTTAAATGGGCGTTTACTGAAGTTCTCCCGCACAGCAGAACAAGCACCTTTAGTCCTTAAGAAAAAGGTTTCCCTAGTGAGAGACCTAGGAGCCAGTAAGAGAGTCACTTCTCTGAAAGTTGGGACTTGTGACTCATCTTATCCAAGTAGGGACTTTGTACCTCCCTTTCTTCCACTTAAAATAAATGCCCCTGGCAGTGCTGGTCCACAGAAGGGTCTTAGGGTCTGCAGATAAAAGGAACTAAGCCAGGGCACAGCGTTACTGCACGGAGGGTGATTCAGCACCTGCCCTGTCATGCCTGGTGCCCAGGCTGAATGGATTTTTGGAGTACACCTGTTGTTGAACCCCTGCCAAGTACTGATGGCCACTAACCCCCAAATCACTTTTCCCCGCTGTTGATGTTTGGAATGTCAGACAGGACTGAGCAGCAGCCGGCGTGTATTTCAAACACAGCAGATGGATTTTTATATTAGCTCCTATTTCATGTTCAGGCAGAGCGACCGCCACACTAAAACCGCAGCCTCAATGCTGCCGAGTTTGCTTCTGTGAGATTAATTCTGTGAAATTAATTGGGACAAGATTGAAAAGGAAATTAAAATGCAGCTGAGTGAACAGGCCTTTCAAACACCTTTTTCCTGCTCTATTCAAACTTGAATTCTGCGGTGGTCGCAGGCATCGTGGGAAGTAATTTACGAGAGGCAGGCTCTCCGGAGCCATCGGTTACGTATGAGGAGACCTGCACAAGCGCCACAATCTGGAGCCACTGAAGAGCGCTAAACACCCCGCTGTGGCCTGAGCTGCGTCCCTGCAGCGGGTGGAAACGGAGCTCAGTTCTTGGACCAGAAAAAGCTGTTCGGAATATATCCGGGCCCAGAGAACATCCGCTGGACGCACAGATCGGCTTCGTTATTAAAATCTCCCTTCAATGTATTTTAAGACCCAAATTGGAACTCGGTGGATTAAGTGGGCACGAAACTGCATGGGGCCTAGGAATGGATGGCTGTGTTAGGGGAGGTCAGCAGGGCTGCTGCTGCCTGCGCCCCGTTAGCTACTGTTTCAGAGCTTGGATATGTGGCTCTGGCCTCTCATCCAACGAGAAGTCTGAACAGTCCATCAATTTTGTCAGTGACACAATCTCTCAGACCAGGAAAGGCTACGTGGGTTTCCGTGTAGGCCTCTGCACCAGATGGCTTTCTACTTCCAAGTAAGAAGCCTTTGTGCTTTTGGGTGTCTCTATGAAGAGTTCTCGGTGGGACAGGCTACCTGGTTTTCCTCCCTCACTTCACCAATAATTTACTGCACACCTAGTATGTACCCCATATTGACCCCAGCAGTTTACTTTATTGTTAGCGGAAAAGAGATGAATGTAATAACAGTTGCCTTTTCCTAGATGCCAGGTACTTCTTGACACACACTCTCTAGGGCAAGCATCAGAACCCCTATGAACGGAAGTTATTCCCATTTTTACAGATGAGAAAGCTGAAGATAAGCAGGATTGAGTGACTTTGCTCAGGATCACGTAAGTAACTCATCTGTTACTGACCAGCTTCCTTAAGAATAGGACAGGTGATGGGTATTTGGTATCTTTCTTACCCAGCCAGTCATCGTCTCCGGAAATTTTATTTTAAAAAGGACAAAGAGCTCTCTTTCTGGGATCATTCTTGCCTAAAGACCCTAACAGTCTCTCCTGGCCCTAGTGTTCTAGGATTCAAGGTTGGGTCATGTTTGGGCAACTGCTAACAATAGCAGATGCCCAGGAATAAAGCCCCCACCCCACCCCACTTCCTCATCCAGGGTCCACTGCCTGTTCTTAGCCTGCTCCCACCAAGAAATACCAAGAAAAAGTATTTCTTTTCTTTTTTTAATATATCTTTTTTTTTTAAGTTTATTTATTTATTTTGAGAGAGAGAGAGAGAGAGAGAGAGAGCAAGCAGGGGAGGTGCAGAGAGGGAGGGAGAGAGAGGATCCCAAGCCGGTTCTGCGCTGCCGGCTCAGAGCCCCACGCGGGGCTCAAACTCAGGAACTGTGAGAGCATGACCTGAGCCGAGACCAGGAGTTGGATGCTTAACTGACTGAGCCACCCAGGTGCCCCAACATATTTGTTTTATCATGCAAAGAGAGAGGGGAAAGCCAGAGGCATTTACGAGGGCCCAAAACAAAAGAGCTTATAATTGAAATTTTTAAATTCCGTTTAATCTGAATACATAATTAAAGCTAAATGCATTTTTGTGTGGGATTTCTTTAGCAGTTTTGCGGGATCTGTCTCATCATGTTTACAACAGGAATGCTTGAGGTGGAAGGAAACTTAGAGGTCACCCAACACAACTGCCTCATTTTACAGGTGAGGAAACTGGTCGAGGCAAGCTGAGCTGCCCCAGTTGTGTCTTGTCTTATGTTTCTTGGGGGAAATAGACTTCTCCAGGTTCCTAAACCAGCAGGCCTTTCTTCCCTTAACAAAGGTTTTTCGGTCAGAGAGAAAAGTAACACGTAGATTTCTGGATACCATTTTTCTGGACTACCTCGACTTGAGTCAGTTCTTTTCCTCCAGGTGTGAGAGGCAGGTTGCAGAGGATAACTGATTCCAACAAATCAAGCCGGTTGGGGTTAAAGTGGAATGAATTTAGGATTCATATGAGAAAAGAAAATTGCGGAGGTTAAGAGTTATTGAAGGTCTGAATAGACAAACAGCTAATGGTAGAGGGATCTCCTTTCCTATCTGTCTGAATTGTTTCATTTGTGCTTCTTAGAGGCAAGGGAATGGATCGGGTGGCCTTTTAAGGTTCCTTCCTGTCCAAGGACTGTTATTGAGTTAGGTGATATAATAAAGGTAAATCCAATCCGAAATGTTCCCCAAGCCAACGTTAAGTGGAATGAAGCTTTATGAGGGAAACTCCAGTTGAGTTTCTAGCTTCTCATTTCCTCCTCTGACATGCAGGGATTAACAACATGGAGAAGGGAGGCAGCTGGTGTGGCTTTTGCGGGGAGAAATGCGCTACAACAATGGTAAGGGATGAAAATAGACTTACAACCCTCCAAAAGATGGAGAAAGAATCCAGACAGAACCAGAACAGCAACGTATTCTCCCTGAATCAAACTTTGATATATTAGCTTTCCGTGAGGGAGGAGGGGGAGGGGGATTGGTTAAAAAAAAAGGTAGGGGAGGCTCTCCATGTTCTTTGGTATCTCTTAAAAATACAACAGCCGTGGTAACTGCAGACAGCTCTGTACTGCAGGGAAAGTCACCCCACAGCCCCTTCTAAATGGAGGAGAGGGACCCCCAGTGAGAAGCCATTAACAAAGGCAAAAAAGACATGCAAAACAAACAAAATAATCATGACCGAGAGAGAAGGCCAGCAGACAGTCTGGCTCTGTTCTCCCCCCTCCTCCTGCTGCAGGCACCTCAGACAATGTAAACAGTTAATTTGTTCACCTGCAGGCTCTGGGCAAACAGAGGCCTGGTCACACCTGAGTGGATAACTCGATTACCCCTGTAATGCCAGCGTGGTAATGTACACAAATTCTATTACAAGGCAAACCTTGCTTTCGGGCATTTGAAATACCAATCAGGCCAATGTCCACTCCCGTCTTTGCTTCCAATTTATTCTTGGTGTATTGGAGCTGCACCAGAATGGCACCAGGATAGCACTGAATTAGGGCTCTGGAAGAAATCACTAGAAGATTGTGATCTCAGTCAGCAGGGCTTGCAGGCTCCCTACTCTTCTGCAAAAGGTTGGGGTCTGAATTTGGTCCTCGTTCTAAGGGGACCGGTTGGAAACACTCAAAGGTACGTTAAGTCAGCCCAGTCTGTTTCCTAAGGCCCTTATGGTATATTTCAAATTGAGACAAACCCTTGGCCATTGATAGAATAAAGATAAGTGGCAAACGATGAGTTAAAAATACAATGGGTTTTCAATTTGCCTTTACGGAATCCACACACTAATTAAAGAGCAAGGTGTGTCTATTCCAAAAATGTGTTTGATTGACCTCATAAAGAACTTTTTAGGAAGTTATTTCAGGGACAGAACCTATTTCCTTAGCTCACGTATATAGAATATGTATAATCTTTCTTTATAAAGATGATGCTACTGATCCCTCAAACAGTAGCCTGTGAGTTCTGAATCTTCTTCACATTAGTGATGGATCTGCGATAATCTATCCTTTTACTTTTTCCTAATTCTTTTATGATCAACAACACTATCTGTGAGAGGGTTAGTTGGGGCTAGGGGTTAGTTAACTTTATGACTGAGGAAGAGAATAAAGTTAGCTGGCCCTTGTGGGGTTGGATTCACTATCTTGACCTTATCAACACTTGCTCACACCAGTTGAGCCAACTAGCTCTGAACTCATCATTAGTATACCGCAGTCTTCTTTATCTGTAAATGACATAAAAATGTGGTTTACGGAGCCAGAATGTTTTCAAGAGTATTAATACAGTAATAAATTATGTACATAATGATGACCTTTTAAGCACCATAAGACCCTAAAAAGAATACATTTGATTGGCATAGTTTTAGTGTTATGTCTACTTTATTGCATTTTTAAATTTGAAAATTAGTTCCTGAACCTGAATTTTCAATTAAGCTTTTCCCTAACAATTATAAATCAGTGGGAATTTATGAGTGAGGGAGACATATAATACACACGAGAGAAATGTATGACATGGAATGATTCTGTAGTTATGGTGACTACATCATCAAGAATGAAAAAATCGACTTTTGATCCAAGCCCCACACTCTATGTCCTTACCTTGCTCAGAATGTAGATGAGGTCACCCCGTTGGAAGGATAGTTCATCTGGCTGGTCACCATGGCAATCCCATAGGCCCTGGTAATAATTGGTATAGTCCACTGATCAAAGAGAGGAGAAATCAAAGTTAAAAGGACTCTGTCTTTTTCCATAGAGTCCACATTTTTGCTGCAAATGGAAACCAGAGTTCTGATATTGCCCCTAGGAAACCTAAGATTCAGAGGGGTTGGGATGAGATACAGCCAAACACTCAGCATGAGCAAAGGACTGTGGGAAAAGGAGATCATTAAGTAACATTAAATATTTACAGATCACCCTTAGTCAGATGCTATTCAACAATATGACAAATACATTCATTTATTAATAAAAGAAAATCAGGCAGGTAAGTTTTTGCTTGGTTTGTAAATAAGCAGTGCAGAGATTTCCTGCCAGATATTTTTTTGATCCAGGGCCTCTAAACTATCCAGTGCTTCTCTTCAATGTGCATTTCAAGGAATGGGATAAATCTCCGACTTTTGCCCGTTTACTGAGAGGCTGAGTCAGCCCACATGCATCTGTATCACAGTCTCCCATGTGGGTCTCTTCTGTTACACGGGAAACTTCATCCTGGGCACTTCCCACCCAGGTACTATATGAGGTAATCCCCAATAAATACGGTTACGAAGAGCCCAGGCTTTAAGTGGAACCAAGGGGGTGTCTCATCCATTACAACTAAATTCTGGGTGGGCTGGCCCTTTTCCAGCATCTCATTTGTAGACCCTGAACATGTCTGCCAAGATTTATCTGCAAACCCCCAGGGGGACAGAAACCAAAGTGATCTGCATTAAAAATGAAAGCAACTGAAGACGACACACCAAGCTTTTGAAGCAGCTGGGGAGATTTACTGGGCTTCTCAGCAAGACTAGATGGCAGTGATGCCACAGGACAGCCATTGATTCTTAGCAATGAAGAATCTGTATTGATCTTCTTCTACCCGGAAAGGTTAAACACTAGAGCACAAAGTGGGAGAGGATCTGGGGATTTGAATGGCAGGAGAGCTAATGCCCACCAGACCAGGGATGATGTGGCCGCGCTACCGTTCCTTAGGATGCTATGCGTGAGTGCTGTCAGCAAGACACCCACCAAAAATGAGATTCTTATTGATGGCAGTCGGGAGTCCTGGCTTCTGATGAAAGCCCAAGTGACTTTTGGGCACCCTATTAGCACCAGTTTCTACCTTTCCCTTCATTTGTTTTGACCCTCCCGGGAGGAAGGATAGTGCTGGTCCCTGAGGATGAGGACAGGTGGAGGAAAGCAGGTGGGCGGTGCGGGTGGGCGGAGGCCCTGGCTATGTTTGCTTCTTAAAACGCTCATTCCTCGCTTACCAGCAGTTCAAACAACAAAGGCACAGGAGAACCAAATCCCTGTATGTCTAAGAACTTTAGTAGGAACCTTAAAGTGCGCAAAACTCGAGGAGGGACAGAGCTGTGTAATTAAGGCTCGGATATTGCAAACAGAAGTAAAAATGTTAACCATATAGAAATCAGGCATGTTTCCCTTTACAAAGATGATTGTTTATATATGCAGTAGACGACAGAGGGCACAGCTACACTGGAAACCACAGAGTTAAGAACGTGTTTGGAAGAAAAATACACTGCGAGAAAAATGCTAACTATTGGAAAGACAAGGCATGTGTTTTGGGGGATACCAGGGCATGGAATAATAGAGAAATATCAGTTCCTGAAGAATGAAAATAGTTTTCTCAGAGGATATATTAATGTATTTTTTAGTCATAATGGAGTTGATTAATCACCTGAAGATTTGGACAGAATTATAAATGAAAAGTATATTGACATCAATATTCTTCATGCATTTATATATTACAGAGAAAATGATTTTATAAGAAAAGGTTTTTATTTTTATTAAAAAATTTTTTTAATCTTTATTTTTGAGAGAGAGAGAGAGACAGAGTGCAAGCGGGGGAGGAACAGAGAGGGAGACACAGAATCTGAAGCAGGTTCCAGGCTCTGAGCTGTCAGCACAGAGCCCAATGCGGGGCTTGAACTCACAGACTGCGAGATCATGACGTGAGCTGAAGTCAGACGATTAAACCGACTGAGCCACCCAGGCACTGTCCCCGACCCCAATTTTTTTTAAACTTTATTCATTTTTGAGAGACAGAGAGAGCCAGAGTGCGAGTGAGGGAGGGGCAGAGAGAAGGAGACACAGAATCGGAAGCAGGCTCCAGGCTCTGAGCTATCAGCACAGAGCCCTACTTGGGGCTAGAACCCACAAACCGTGAGTTCATGACCTGAGCCAAAGTTGGATGCTTAACCGACTGAGCCACCCAGCTGCCCCTATAAAAATAGATTTTTAAAACGCAACTTGACATTTCTGAATGGTAAGAAGGCTAACAAAGTTGTCTTGGCTTTTTCTGGCCTAGCAGATGGTCACTGTGGGGTACTGTTCCCCATGTGCCTGGATATGGGATAACTCTTAACATTATGAGTACTTTTTGGGTATATATGTAAACATCGATATTGGACACATAAGACACCAGGGAAGAATACCTGGAAAAAGATCTATTCTAAAAGCACGTGGAAAGCAAGAAGCTAGGAGGAAAACAAAAGCCTTCCAAGAACAAATATAGAAAATGCCCCTGTTTCTTCAGAAGCTAAAGGCTAAAAGAAGATAGAGCTCAGGGATCCAGCAGATAGTTTACCCAGCCCAAGAATCAGAATCGGCAGAACTAGCACCATAAAAGCAGAGCTTTGAAAAATAAGCAGAATGAAGAGCTAGATATGGGGAGTTGCTCCCCAAACAGAGGTATTCTGGTACTGGGAAATCAGTGAGGAGGAACGCCTTAGCTGGATGAGACTGGGCCGTGTGCGTGCAGACATCCCGTTTGACGTATGTGTGACTCACCTTTATGTGAATGTGTGCACACGACCTCACTACATTCCTTCCTTGGCATTCAACAGACACATACAGTGCACTTACAAAGTGCCGGGGACGGTGCTCGATGCTGGGAATTCCGCACTGGCCACACACAGAGTCCCTGCTCTTAGGCTGCCGTCCAGGTGGGGAGGCACCGGGACACAAAGAGTCGCACAGATATTTACTTATTTATGATTGTGATAGGCCTTCCAAGGCGAAGCTGAGGGTGCTGTGTATAATAGGGAAGCTAACCTCATGGAAGGCTTCCCAGAAGCTTTGGTTGTGTTATAAAAACCTGACCGAGAGTGGGTAGAGGTAAGGCGGAGGAGGGCTTCATTCCTGCTGCTTTGCCTCAGGAAGGCCTGGGAGGCCTGGAAGTTTGCAGGGCCAGTCCAGCTTCTCCCTAAACTTGCTCAGGTCATTCTATAAACGAGGGAATGCATGAGGAGGCTTTGATGTCTTGAGATCAGTGAGGAATTGGGAGCCTGAGAGGGAGGATTTCCTCTGTGGGCTGGACCGAGGCTCCTTGAGGGTTACATTACTCTAGCAGCAGTCTGAGATCAGAAATGGTGCAGCATTCTGACCATTTAATTAATTCAAAGCATCCTCATGCTCATTTTGGGGACATTATTCCATCTAATTATTTTTTTTTTCCAGTCTGTCCATTTGGAATGAAAAACAAAAGAATAAAGCTTAATGCCAGCATTTCTCAACGTCTCTCCAAAAAAACGTAATTCTGCACTAAATAAAGCCTGGTAATTCAAAAGCAAAGCACTAATATATTCAGCATAAAACAGACAGAGGACCTAGAGCAATAATGACACCACTAATAACTAAAACAGTTATAACAATTAACAACAATTACAATGATAGAGAAGCTAATGGGTATGATCACTGCATTTAAATTGCTAGCAGAGCTGAGAAGGACTTTTTCTAGAGAAAAAAAGGGGGGGGGGCAGCATCTTATTTTCTTTACCCCACCTAAGAGAAGCTAAGCTCCCAGCAAACAAAATGTCATAGGAAGAATAGTGACGGTCTAAGTTTACAAACATATTGTGTTTTTCTCTCTTCTCTAGGTGTTTGTTGCAAAGCATTTGTCATTCCACACCAAGTTCTTTATAACCAGTAATAGTCATTTCTCCTGTAACTGAAGCCAGGTTGGTACTACTGTTGACAGACTCAGAATTTGAAAATAAACCTCTATGACGTGGAGAGTTCTAAGGTAAAAGGACCAGGATACCTTTCTGCCTCTCTTCCTCCTTAGGAAGGGCAGAACTTGACTGTGTTCCTTCCAGAGTTCAAATGTCACCTTGGGCTTTTGTTTGGGAGACACTGGGTAGCTACAGAATTCAAACTGTGAACAAGGAAAAGAGGCTAAAGGCAGGTCAGCATGTTGTTTACATTCGCTTGATGAGCCAAAGGACTGTGCTACTGAGGCCTGGCAGTGGGTGCAAATACTCAGCAAATTATGGAAACAAGAGACAGAATGAGAAGATGGATAGAGCCCGTCCTTGCTAGACCGTGGGTAGGTGAGAAATGGGCGTAGAAGGCTAAGGCAGTGACCCACTGGAAGAGACTTGAATATTCTCTAAGCCAGGCCGGATAAGCCCACCATGTTCATTCAGCCCACCAAAGCAGACTCAGTCTGACACCGTATTAACCATTTCAGAAGGAAAGGTATAAAAAAATCTGCCAAGTTCCACTGACGATGATCCCAGAACAGGAAGAGCAACTGAACATTGCCATTTGCTTGTTTTCATGGCCATTTAACCTTGAGTTTTGAAGTCACTCTGGTCCTTAATGTTGTAAGTAGGATCTTGAAGTGGAGAACATCCACAGATCCTGAGTTTCATCTCCTACGCTCCTTTTATTGGGCCAAAACTGTAGCTGGCTGGTGATCAGCTCACATTTGGCCTTGGGAAACAAGCTTCAAAAAGTAAGAGCTGCAAACACCTCTGTGGCTTCCCTCAGTTTCTTTCATGTGATCACGCCATTAGTAGATGCTAAAATGGAAAAAGTGTCTCAGAAATGGAAGGTCATGAGTGACCGCTTTTCTGCCCTGCGGAAATTACTACATAGGGGCTCCTTTTTTTGGCTGACTTTGCTCATGATTTTAGAGTGAAAACAACTGTTTCGAGATCTTTCTTGGTCAGATATTTGATGTACTTAAGAATGAGCTGTGCCTCCAGCTTGGCTTTTTATTTGGCATGGGATACCCAAGCCAATGGCCGGTAGTTTTCATATAAGCAGCACAGGATGAGTTTTATTTTTGGTTACCTGCACACTGCCTTCTCATGATAGGGAAGGGAGATAAATTCTCATCACGGAAGACACTTAGTGTTAGACTGTTAGGCTGATGGGTTGCAATTTAGTGAGAATCTGAGGTGCTGAAGAGTCACTCATTAAAATAACCCTGTTACTAACAGTCATGCTGTAAACTGAGCTCTTTATAGATTGAACAATCAATACGACAAGGCTGTGATAGATTTTCTAGGTAACAGAATAAAATAAAAGAAATTACATCTTACAGGGTCATTAACACCCAATGAGGATAAACTGAATTCCTTTTTTCCTCCTCTTCTGATAAGATCTAGTTGGGCTTTAAAAATGTTAGCAATTCCATTATGGGAAAGCACAGCGTTTCTGGGAATAGGATCTCTGGAAGAGTTCTGGAGAAAAGTATGTGGATTTTAAAGGTCATCCTGCTAGTCATGGTATCTTTTAGGAGAAAAGTCATCCCATTCCCCCCCACCCCCCAAAGACATGTGACACCTGAGAAAAACTAAGTGAAGCAAACCTGTGTAGCTTGTCTATTACGTAAGAGTGCACACTGTCCTAGAATTCCCTTCATATTCCCTAGAATATGCCTTCAGGGGGCTGCCCACCCTTCCCTTGGACCTCTACGTTTTATTGTTATAAAGCTAAGAGATGCCATTTGGATGCTCCGTATTTGTTGCCATTTCTATAGCTCCTTTGGAGAAAAGGCACTGTATAAATTCAATAAATAAATAAGTAAACACAAATAATAAAAATTCCTGCCTCAGATTCTGCAGAGAGAGCAAAAAGTCCTCCTCTGTTTTTTAATCACTAAGTCACCAATCATTATAACTGGTGGGAAGTATAAACATAAACCATGGAAGCATATTTAGAGCTCACTACACTTTAACAACACCTATTTTGGAGGCAGGAAGCATGAGGAACAAAAGGTTGTTTTTTTTTTTTTTCTTTTTTAAACCTACTTGAATTAGAGCCATTGGAACAGCTAAGAAATAAACCTTCTCTCACCATCCCCCCACCCAAGACAGAGCCTCAGAAAGAAAGGTGGAAAGAGGAAATGGGATGAGGGAGGAGTCTGAAACTGAATTTCAAATGTTTATTTATTTTTGAAAGAGAGAGAGAGAGAGTGTGTGTGTGTGAGCAGGGGAGGGCAAAGAGAGAGGGAGAGAGAGAGAATCCCAAGTAGGCTCCATGCTATCAGCACAGAGCCTGATGCAGGGCTCAATCTCAGGAACCGTGAGATCATGACCTGAGCTGAAATCAAGAGTTGGACACGCAACCTACTGAGCCACCCAGGTGCCCCCTGAAACTGAATTTTAGACTTTTGCTAGAGACTGCTGCTTCCTGAATGGAGATTAATATAAAGTTGGGCACAGGAAGCTTACAGTTTTCCACCCCGGCCTGTCCACATTAGCTGTTTTTCCTGCACTGATGATGGGAGTTGATTGAGAAAAGGCAGGGAACATAGATTGGTCAGAAAACAGATTTTCTGTTGGAATTCTGCACAGCAAGTAGGAAACAGTAGAAAATGGGTTTCAGAACGGACTTCATTATACGTGTTAATTATTATGAAGCGCTTACAGAGCCACACTAATCCCGTACCACCCTTGCCCCAGTTCTTTCTTTCTCTCCTGCTTTGGCACATGACTTCTGATGCCGTCTCTTCACTGTCTTTTCTCTCCCTGGGAGAAGTTGGGCACTTAAATGAAGTTAGGTCCTTCACTAAGCCTGTTACGTATTCACTTCCCATAGAACATGAACCTTAGGAGAAAGGGGACTTGCTGAGTGGGTAATGAAGAGAACAAAAGGCACAAGAAAGGAAGAGAGAGGAGAATGGGAAAAGGAAGGGCCAGGGAAATGGAGAGGGACCAGGGAGGGAAAGATGGAAAGAACTCCTAGGCTTAAGACTTTCATAGAATCTCTAAGAAAAAAAAAATCAGCTAGTATCCAAATCAGCCACAATTTAGGCTCTGCTGATGGGATGAATGTCCTTGAGGTGGCCTTTGTGATTCACATTCCTTTACTGACAAGGACGGAATAGGTCCTTGGTCCACTTAAGGAGGCTTTAGAGGGGCATCTGACCTTAAGAAAAGATGGGCTCACTAACAGCCTAAAGCATGGTTAACAGTCTGGGATGAATAAGATGTGATTTTGTATTCAACAAACCTGTTACATATTCATTTCCAAATGTGCCTGGAATCAAAGCAGGCCATCAGAAGTCAGCATCACCAAGCAATTCTATCCTTCACCCCATGTTCACTTTCCAGATCTGACACATTTCCATTCCCCTCTGAACTCGCAATCTCCGGGCCTCTCAGAGAGGAGACATTTCCATTCTTTCCATTCTCAATCCTCTGATCTCTTAGAGATGAGGCAATTCTATTTTCACTGTACTGATTTAGGAAATACTGATAGGAAAAAATAAATATCTGCTTTGGTTTCCTACCCTCTGTTGGATAAATCTTAGCTGTTCTGGGAACATTAATTAAGGTGAATGGGTGGCTGCTTTTAAGGTTGAGATATTTCCCTATCCAGTCATCTTATTTGGGGCTTCTGAGGCTGACACACCAGCACCCTCTTAATTAGTGAAGCCCAAGCATCCTACCCAGTGCCTATATATCTGCGAAGCTCTCATACCTCCTTTATGTGGAGTCCCATTCTCATCCTCTTCCAGATCGTGCTCTTCATCTGAGGGGATAAACACCAGCAGCATTAGCAATTAGTGGTCAAGTCTTATACTATTTATGCCAACAGGGGTCTTCTTTTTCAGAGCTCAACGTGCTCTTTTCAAGGCACTAATTGGTCTTTTATTAAATTGTTTTTTTTCCACATTTTTATTTATTTTTGAGAGACAGAGAGAGACAGAACACAAATCGGGGAAGGGCAGAGAGAGAGGGAGACACAGAACCCGAAGCAGGCTCCAGGCTCTGAGCTGTCAGCACAGAGCCCGATGCGGGCCTCTCACATGACTGTGAGATCATGACCTGAGCCGAAGTCGGACGCCTAATTGACTGAGCCACCCAGGCGCCCCTCTTTTTTTTTAATAGTTATCTCCCATCTTAAAATTGGCCCTTCTCCTTCCCTCCTCATTTATTTATTCATAAACATTTTTAAGTGCTCACTATATGCAAAGTGCTTCGGTAGGAACTGGAGATTGCTGCAGTGGGTAAGACTGGTAAGACGGGGGTCCCCGTCCTGTGGCGCTTCCAATCCACTGGATTATTCAGGCACTAAATATCTCTGTCATTGAAATCTTAATCCTTTCCCTCAAGCTCTTTCTCCTCTCCTTCTAGAATTCTCTTCTAAATGTCTTGTCTCTTTGTAAGTGTAAGCATCCAGACTTACAGTGTGTGTGTGTGTGTGTGTGTGTGTGTGTGTGTGTGTGTGTGTGTAGCTAAGCATGTGTTTAAACCCTCCATGATTAATTAGTCCTTAATGTATCAAGTTTTGTTCAGCTGTAGCAGAACCTGGTCATGTAAGTAATTTTATGTTCCTAGTACTTGGGGCTTGTAGTTATCTTTTTACTGTTGTTATTTAGCCTGCCTTGTTCATTAGAGTGTAAGCTCCTGAGGGCAGTTGGAATGGTCTTTTAATTAATTGTTGCAGGTACACAATGGGTTCTAAGTCAGTGCTATTGTCTAATTCTGATCAAGTGTTTATATGGTCAATGTTACCACATGATTGGCTTGTTTCTTGCCCTCATTAACCTGTTTCATCTCATACTACCTGATAACATGGGAATTGGGCCTTTAGAAAGAAGGCATGAGCATCAGAATCATATTAAGCCATTTTATACGTGGAGTAAAATGAGCAAAAATACAGTTGCTCTTCTCCTTTTCATCACCTCAACTCCCTCACACACACACACACACTCTCTCTCTCTCTCTACCCACCCCCCCCACCACACACACATACACACATGGACACACACACACACGCACACAATGAATGGGGCATAATAAGCAACATTTTGAGGGCTGAAGACTTTGGTTTTTTTGTCCACATATACTTTCTCTCCCTGGGAGTTGGGGCACTTATCTGACTGGTTTCCCCACAGTTATGCCACTAAATGAAACTTTGGAGGAGATGGCTTGGGGACAGTTCCTTTTGTTTTATTTATTATTTATTTTTTTATTTTTTTTAACGTTTATTTATTTTTGAGACAGAGAGAGACAGAGCATGAACGGGGGAGGGTCACAGAGAGAGGGAGACACAGAATCGGAAGCAGGCTCCAGGCTCTGAGCCATCAGCCCAGAGCCCGACGCGGGGCTTGAACTCACGGACCGTGAGATCGTGACCTGAGCTGAAGTCGGACGCTCAACCGACTGAGCCATCCAGGCGCCCCCCTTTTGTTTTAAATATAAGTTTTACAGAGCAATTTGAATTCTGGTATGTCAGAGTGGGGGAAGTAAATTCTAAGCTCATGAGTAAGAAGAAACAGCACAAAAGTATATGAGAGCACTATAGAACATTAAAGAAGTAACTGATTTCGCATACAAGATGGATGATATGGTTTCCATGCAAAAATAAAAAATAAGGGATTGGTATTCTGGAGAAATGAGTCATATGTCACCAAGATTAAAAAAAGTACCAGGGTCGCCTGTGTGGCTCAGTCGGTTAAGCGTCCGACTTCGGCTCAGGTCATGATCTCACAGTCTGTGAGTTCGAGCCCCGCGTCGGGCTCTGTGCTGACAGCTCAGAGCCTGGAGCCTGCTTCGGATTCTGTGTCTCCCTCTCTCTCTGCTCCTCCCCTGCTCATGCTCTGTCTCTCTCTGTCTCAAAAAAAAAATAAAAACATTAAAAAAATTAAAAAAAATACCATACACATAACCTATATTTGCCTTAAAAGATTCCGTGGGGAAAGATCTGTGGGGAAAGAACTCAGCTCTTCTTACCTTCACATATGGCTTCACAGCAGAGAATTTCCTACTTCCCACCTGTAGTGCTCCCTGTCCCTCCCCCATCTCCCCAGGAGGGATAAAGATGTGAGATAATGGAGGAGTGAAATCAAATATCGGAAATAGACCATGCTGAAATAAATCACGTTAAACATCATTCTTTGCACATTGTCTTCCTATCACTTGCCCACTTCCTTCCTTCCTCTGCTGTGATGCTTTTCCTTTTTGACATGGGACCAATTTCACAGGATTGAAAACGCTAGAAGAAGAGTTGGTGCGGCGTCCGTTCTTGAGATACCCAATGATTTGGACAGGGAGCATCTCTTCTGCTGATAACCAAACAACTCAATCACAAAGACCAATAATTTGCTGTGCTTAGGCACTTTTGCGGGGAGGGTTTATTCTACCTCTGCTGTCTGTGCACAGATGTCTCTTCCTCCCAATTCTAATCAATGTAAATTGGGTCAGATCTCCGCTGTGAATTACAAATTGGATCCGAAGTTGGAGGGTCACCGTGCCTGTGACTCCACCTCCTTCCCACCACCATTAGATGGGAAGCTACACCAAAGATCTTTTCTAAATAAATCAGACTTTATTGTAAAACTCGGCCACTGACGAGACATAACCTCATTAGCATTGATTTTAAAATAAATTATTGAAAGTGGCTTGCCTGCTCTTTGCATTTGTAAAATAGGAGAATGTAAATGTATTTGCAATGATAAAAATGAAAACTAAACTTGATTCCTTTACCCTTTCAGGCAACAGCACTTAATCTAGTCATGATACAAAAATGGGAAAAATAAAAATCTGTTCTACGCAGTTCAATTCCAGACCAGATACTCTGATTTCCATTGCGCCTGTGGAGTCACCTAGAAAGAAAGCAGAACGCTGGCCATAGATCTTGTATATCATTCGCCACCATTACTAAGCTCTTCAGTGATGGATGGGGATGGGGAAGCTCTAATCCCCACATCTGTTCTATCTAACGTTGACCTTCCCGGGTGGCTGAGAGTGGGCTCAAGTCAAGAAGGCTAGCTACCGATGTGAGAGGCTGGGTGCTGTGCCTTTGAAAGTGTGAGTATAGAGGTATCATCAACATAGTGGAGGCAAATGCTCTCTCTATAGCTGGTTGTGAAAGGCAGAACCTCTCAGCACCTTCCCAGCTGCAGGGGGGCGGGGGCGGGGGACAGCACAATACAAACAGAGAGGCATACACTTTACCTCTGGTCCTTCAACCAAATCAAACTGGCATCCCTCAAATGCCAACGCTGAGAAAACTGATTTCATGGCAACAGAAAGAAATGTCTCTTTGCTCACGAAAGAGGGTGGGTTAAACAGCTAGATTTCTCATTTTTTTTTCCATCTGTAAAATGAACCTATCATTTTAAAGAGATTATTTTGAAAAAAAATTTTCTTTAGGCTAAAGAGCTTGTTGAACTTCTTTATGAGAATATTAGTAGGCATTCTAGTATTACATCTACTGGAATACATCTTCATTTAAGAGAGAATTAAAATTTATGTGCTAGCTCAACTTTAAACAGTAATAGATTATAATGGTCCTTGCTCCTAACAGGGCATATGGGACCCCAACCTTACATAGGTTTTAAACAATTAACCTCCGAAGATTACTGTCCACTTATTACGTTAAATGCTCTACTTGATTCCCAAATATCTCATTTCAACTGGGAAAACAGTTGAGGAAGATTCTGTTAGTTGTGTGAACATGTAAGAGAACCATGGGGCATCACAAATGAGCATCAGTATCCAGAGAGTTGATTTCAATCAACAGTCTTGGCACAGTGTCAGGGACACTAATGAGAGGCTGAAAAGAACAGGACACTGACTCCCCCGTGGAGGTGCAGAGAGGGGCTGGCTTCCCATGACACCTGGCTCCTTTCTGAAGCGCTGCTGTGACACCGGCTTAACTGAGAATAACATTAAAAAAATGACTGGATCAGAAAGAGGGAAACCACTTCCCCCAAACAAAGCAAGGTGACAGAAGCTTAAAAAATGCCAAGTGTATCAATGTGCAACCAGATGTCAAGGTGCTCTGGTGACAGACGCAAGAGAAATGCAGATAGACTCAGGGTATAAAGAGAACGTGCAGGAAAGTGGAAATAGAAACCACTCCATGGCATGCACAGATATGCTATAAATCTGTGGGTGTTATAGCACCTCTTCAGACAATGCGGAAAAAATGAGCAAGATGCTAATAACACACTTAATCCTCTGTTGTATAGTTGGTAATCTAAACTGTTACTTGAAAATATTTGCATCCTATCTCTGTGGTATGGGTCTTGATGTACAAGATATTAAATCCAATTTGCGCTAACAGCAGCAAGTGGAATGCGCTGAATTTAATTCCACCAATAATAATTGAGCACCTACTAATTGGAGGAGAAAGACCTGAATATAAATCACCGTGGTAAAGGCTAAGACGGCGCTCAATTCCTGTTGAGTATCTGGGGGGGGGGGGTGTCGCTAAGGAGACATGTTTTAAGCAGAATGCGTAGGGGGGCTTCATAGGGTGAACTCAGGGAGGATATTCCAGGTGAAAAACAAAACCAAACCAAAAAGTCAGCATGATCCTGGTGCTGGTCATGGTCATGATCATGGTCATGTTCTGGTTTTGGTGCTGGTCAAAGAGCCCTTGTGGCTAGGGCCCAGTGTACATAGGAGTGAGAGAGAACCCGGCCAGGAAGCTTAGGCCTGATGATGGCATTGATGCTTTGATGGAGTGTTGCTTTTCTTTGAAATTGAAAAATCTCTTCTTCATAAACTTTGTGGTTTATTTATTTATTAAAACAATTGTTTTAATTTTTATTTATTTATTTCTTTGACGGGGGTGGGGGGAGGGACAGAGAGAGAGGGAGTCACAGAATCTGAAGCAGGCTCCAGGCTCTGAGCTGTCAGCACAGGGCCCAATGTGGGGCTTGAACTCATGAACCGTGAGATCATGACCTGAGCTGAAGTTGGATGCTTAACATACTGAGCCACCCAGGTACCCTGGTTTTCTTTTTTTAAATGTTTATTAATTTATTTTGAGAAAAAGAGTGTGTAAGCAGGGGAGAGGCAGAGACAGAGAGGGAGGGGGAGAGAGAGACAGAGAAAGAGAGAGAGAGAAATAGAGAGAGAGAGAGAGAGAATTCCAGGCAGGCTCTGCACTGAAAGTGCAGAGCCTGATGCAGGGCTCAATCCCACAAACTATGAGATCATGACCTGAGCCAAAATCAAGAGCCAGATGCTCAACCAACTGAGCCACCCAGACACCCCTAAACTTTGTGTTTTTGGTGTCTGTTTCTTTTCCTTTTCCTTTTCCTTTTCCTTTTCCTTTTCCTTTTCCTTTTCCTTTTCCCTTTCCTTTCCTTTCCTTTCCTTTCCTTTTTTCTTTCCTTAGACCCACTATCACCATTCCCTCTTCCTGTGGGTCTGGACAACAGTACAGGGGGAAAAAGAATTTCACAGAATGCTTGTTTTCATTTGACTTAAATTAAAAAAAAAAAAAACACCAGTTATATGCTTTATTATAAAGCAATCTGGTTTCTGGTTCTGTAATAACCCTCCCGGGCAGTGTGGGCAGCATCGGAATGCACACAGAAATTCCTAGGGAGAACTCTGTGTCTCTCTTCCAGTTTGCTCTCCTGAAAGCTCTCTGGAGAACAGAGCCAGATTCTGTTGTCACTGCAGCTGCTGTAAGGCCCCAGTTAAAGCTGTACAGTGGTCTCTGGCGTCTTGCTGGATCCCAGCTTTGAGGCCCCAGACAAAGTGAAACCTGATAAAAGTTGTCCTTTTATGGAATATTGAATCACAAAACTGGGCCTGTGCTAGCCTGTAAAATAATTGCAGGGAGGGGTGAGAGACGGCTCAGAAAAGCCTCCTGTTTCCCACACATCGCTTTAAAAGCATTTCTTTGTGGCGGGTCCCTACAGTTTAATCTACTGCAAATGAGATCTTAAAAATCAAGGGCCCCCATATGCTCAACACGGATGTTCAGAAATCCCACTGGATACCAACCTTGAAACCATATTACCCAGGACTAACATTTTTGTGGTCTTGGCCGAAAACCTCGAGTGCTCTGGTTTTCCCTCATGGGAAGGACGGTGCCAGCCACGTAGCAAATGCTAATTATCCCATGATCAATGTGATGTCGCACATTTAATTTGATGACCCATACATTATTCTGATTAGGAAAAAACATTTTTGTATTGACTTGGTATGTGTGATAAGCACTTTTCTCTCTACTAGGAAGCTCACTGAAATTATATTCTGGGAGGGAGACCTCACTTCCATGGTCTTCCCATAGAGACAAGGAGGCTTCTGTAGGCCCCAGACCAAAGGGGAAGGAGGGGCAGAACCACCAATGCTAAGTATCTTCCACAAAGCACATTTACCTGTTATAATGAGACGAATGTTAGGAGCCCAAGTCATTTGACTTCGGATGGGTATGCAGTGTTAGCACAGCCCAACGTTCCCGCTGGCCGTCCCTCCACCCAGCACCTGTCCTTGCAGTAAAAACGGGCCTGAGCAGAAGGTGCAGTCCACACGCCATCTGCTCAGGATTTTCAATTTCACCTGCTTCGTACGTATAGCTGAAAATGTCCAACTGGACTGTCTCAGGTTTGGTTGGCGGGGGTGGGGAACTAGCCATTCCTCAATTTTTCAAGGAGGTAACACTTCTTACTTACACACCACCAAATTACTAGTAGCCAGCCTTTACTGAGTACTCACAGTATGCCAGGGCTTGGTTCTAAGTGCTTTATGCACTACAGTTCCAGGCTTCTCACAGCCTTTCTCTGTGATAGGTACTATTGTTATCCCCATTGTACAGGTGGGAAAATCACACACAGAGAGGGCTAATAACTTGCTCAAGGTCTTACATAGCTAGCAGGTGGCTGAGCAGGTGCATTCTGACTTAGAGCCAGCACTTTTACCTGCAGTATCTTCTGTCTCTCACCTGCCGCTGCTTGGTAGATCTCGTGAGATGGAGCAGTGGGTAGGTAACGCCAGGCCCCCTCATTTTCCCTTTCACTTCCTCCAGGACTGGTAGTGTGGCACTTGTATAAGGAACAGAAACTTCAGAGGCGACAAGCTGAGTGTGTGGATGGGAGGCTGGGTGATGGAGACTTGGGGCTCAAATATTCATATCACCATTCAATGCCAATACAGCCCACCTCCAGTGCTGTCTCTAAAGACTGTGATGGATAGAGGCTTTCAGGAGAGAACCTGTTGGCTGGGTACAGCACCGTCCTTTGGAAACTTAGAAAAGCAAGTAAGTTGCTCTGGCTCTCTGCAGTGTGGCTTCCTCACGTTCAAGGGACGGTTGTGGTGAGCAGAGGCTATGGCTTTCCTGGAGAAAGCAGACCAGTTGCCATGCTCTTGGAGCCCACCCCAACATCTGACCTGCCGTGAATTTTGGAGGAATGCCCTGGGACCCTCGGCAGTGCCGTGATGGCCACAGGTCGGAGTTAAGGAGGCAGGGGAAGAATGGTCTTTAAGAAGCCAATCACACACTCATCGATCCATCGTCTGGAGTAAGGTGATGGTCTCAAACTCATCTCGTTTCCTGAGGCTCCTTCTCTTTCCTCTCCTTTGCTCTGAGCATCAGCCCCCTCCTCTCTGGCCTCTTTGAGAACTAAACGTAGTACATGAAAAGGCCCTTGTTTGCTTCCCACAAGGCTGAGTGGTTCAGTGAGGTTTTCCCAGAGCACTCTTCCACAGCTGTGACCCAAAGCGGAGTGTCACCCAGCTATTTCCCCCAGCCTGGACGGGAGTGGGTAGGCTATGAGCTCCCTAAGAAGATTCTGGCCAACTTGGGGAGTACATCTCCTTTTAGGGAGTGTTGTGAATTAGATCCATTTCTGCACCCTGCTGTTGCAATGGAGCAGCCTGTGAAAGGGAAGATTCTCAGAGGAGCTGTGTTTTAATGTAGCAATTTGATTCAATTTTCCACTCTATAAAATTACCCATCACTGCTCGTTGCTTTCTAACAGACACCTTCACTCTTAATTTAACAATCCTATCGAATTCTGCCAGGGAAATTGGAAAAATTTATCACCTGTGAAATTTTATTTTCCTTTGGTTGTATCTGTTTTTGTAAAACTTCATTAACGACAATGACTTGCTGAGGAAATTATCATTTTTTTTTTTTTTAACTTCAGACACAAGAAATGGCTCGACCTCAACCAAGATATCATTTGCATAATAAAACACAACAAAAAGGCAGGGGAAGTCGGGGCTGGCAGAGGCTGGAAGTGTGAGGAGGAGAAGCAGGCCCTCCCTGGTGGGTGGGGAGGTGGGTGAGGTCCCCAGCAGGAAGGAGCCTGGCAGCCACAGCCTTGCTCCTTGACTCAGGAAGCAATGACGTGGCTCCCCACCCCCAACCCCCGCCCCCCAGGGAAAAGGCGAATGCAGTGCTGACAGGATTGGACCCTCTTCTCAGGAAGCCTTGAAATGCCAGTTGCTTACTGACCGTGCTTTTTAGCAACCAGCCCTGTCTTCAGGGGCCCGAGTGTTAGATTCACCTTAGTTCCTAAGTTCGTCTGGGATCGAGGTTTCACTTGCTATAAATTTAGGCTTAACTTGAATTTCTCAGCAGAGCACTGAACTCCTGGCAAATTTCCACAGGAGCGATCTTTCTGAATGGACTTGAAGATTCAGCGTTCCTGTGGTCTAACTACCTCACAATTAAAAGGCTCAGGCTTCGGTTTTCCACAGTCTGACCCCCACTGTGCTCTGCGCTGTTCAACAGCTGCTGCCGTTCCCACAAGAAGTGGCTAGGCGGAAGCAGTGATGACTATACGTTTTTTGAGATGCCAGCTATCACGCCTTTGGAAGAAAAGAAATCTGTACCTGGGCTTGCTGTAATGGTGGGCAGAGGAAACAGGTTTATGTGTAAGAGATGCGATCTGACTTGTGGTATGTCTGAACTAGGTCCTCCTGTGTTGTGCTCCGTCAGGGTCTTCTCAGGTTACGCAGAAGGTTTGTCAGCACTGATCTATGTCCCTTCAGGCTTCTGATATCCCCTTCATCATTTTGAGACGACTTTACCTTACTCTCACATTTACACAGACAAGAAGTTGAGACTAGAGAGTTTTGATGACCCAGCTCAAGATCCAGAGCAAGCCAACGGAGGCCAACGTGAGCATTCTTGACTCTTTAACCTCGCTGCCGTGTGTGATAAGCTACTTCACATGGCAATGGTGAAAGACACTCCCTGATCACTTCATCCTGCTCCCAGAGCTAGGGAGAGCCTCTGGACTGGGGATCATGGAGGTGCCACTGAAGCTTCCTTGTACTCTTTTCTTCAGAGATTTGGCTTCCTCGGGAGGTTTCAAACTTATATTCTTCCACCAGGTCAAGAATTTCTAAAACTAATGGAAGATAACCAGAAGATAAAATTTCTCACCTGGTAAGACTTCATAAATATCTTCTTCCTCCTCCTTTGTGGGCTCTTTTAGCCCCACACTCCCAGGCAAGATGACGGGTCTGCACTGGGAACTGGAATTCGGGGAGTCAAGGCCATCAATATCGTCATACATCTCTTCTTCTTCTTCCTTTTCCTCCTCCTCTTCATATGGAATGGTTAAGGAGCTCAGATCTGCCAGGGCAGAGATGATAATGAATCAAGACGGGGAGAAAAAGAAAAGAATAAGGCAGGGAAGGAAAGAGGGAGGGAGGGAGGAGGAGGAGGAGGAGGAGGAGGAGGGATGAGAATAAAATATGTCAAAGGAAAATGAAACACCAGGTTAAGTGCTGTTATTTCTAATGTGGGCCTCGGTGGCAGGAAATCTACAGAAAAGGCCAGACTAGCACCGTGTCAGGTTTAAACCGTCAACATAAATCCTTCCTTGCAATAAAACTTGATCAGGATGAAGCAGCTCTGAAAAGTAGGAGTGTGCGACTGAGCGCATGAGGCGAAGGGAAGAAAATAGGCCAGAAGAGGAAATGCCAGTGTGCTGCACACTGTTTGCCAAGTAGAAAACTGGAAGGGTGAGTGATGGCCTGTGCTTCTCCAGGGGGCATGGAGCTGTGGGGACTATGGCAGCTTCCACAGGGTAGCTGGGCTGCCAGAAGCTCATCTCCTCCATGATCTCACTGCGGAGTGTCAGACAAGTTTGTTTATGAAGAGGAAAAACAGGAAAAAGTGGAAGAAGAGGAGAAAGTGAGATACAGAAAAATGTAACAGTAATGCAAGACCAAATAGAATGGCTGAGCTGTGTTGGTTACCATGCCCTTTTGCAACCGCACAGTCTGGCTGACCTCAAAGTAGGTCATCGCACAGAGGATGTTGAGCCATTGCGGCACTGGGGAGCACAGGGCAGGAGAAGGAGATTGGTTTTTTATTTTAATGGGGAACTGGGAAGGTTCGTGCTCTGATGTCTAGGACAGAATGCTCTCTGAAACCCTGCTGAGGGGCCTCTGCAGGATGGGCGAGTGCCGTCAGGGTACTCTGGGGAAGGAAAGGATGGAGAGACATCTAACGTTCATTTCAAAACACTATAAAGCTGTTTGGCTTGATTAGGCATTTAATAAAGATTTTGCAACAATTTTCATCTGAATTCTGGTGCCACCTCATTTGAGGAAGGGATCAAAGACACATTTGTGGCTTAAACCATATGTTATTATTTTGTTTGTTTTAAAATAAAATGGAATGAATAATTTCTTCAATGTGGGATTCTGAAAGTACCACAGGGTACAGCTCAATAAAGCTGCTTTGAGTTTTATTGAGGCTTACACACTTAGGGGTATATTACACGCATAAATCCAAGGCACCTAGATGAGAGTGTACCCTGTAGTCTCACCATCAATGTTCATGTTTGCCTAGTTCCAGTCTATTATACGTGACGCTCTTGGTAGATGCAATAGTTTGTTTTTGTGATAGCAAAGGCATAAACCGAGTAAAATAGGCAATTCTTGTAATTAAAGCTCTGGTGCTTCCTTCTTTTTCTCCACAATAAAATCTCACAGCAGAATAAAAAACAGAGACGAAAAGGCTCGGTGTTTTTGGGTTGATGTGCTCCTCCTTAGGTCTTGGCCCATGTATAAAGTTGGTGTTTCTGCCTTTCTGCAGCGGCAGGGTCTTGCCATGATGGCGTATCGTGGGTTATCTGATGCCAAGCGACAGACTCAAGTCAGCTACCTCTACCTGTCAGGCCACTCCGGACTAGACTTCCAGGGCCACTGGCACCGCTGTGCCTGCAGGTCGGCCAGCAGAGGGCACTCTAAGAGTGGTCATTTAACATCTTCAGGCAGGAGGACTTCCCATCCCAAAGCAAGGAACGTTTTACTGTGGTTTGGGAAAGAACAATTTGCTTCTAATGTCCAATGGCCATGAAGGCCACTTCGATGAGAATAGATTTCTACTTCTTACTAAGTTTAAAACGAGAAGACTTGGGACCTAAATTGCGTCTAGGCAACTTTATGTTTGATATCACAACTTTCCTTTCCAGAATATAAAGGATTAGAAGACACCTAATTGAGCTAAGCTGGTTTTCAAAATCTCCTTGTCTAGTGGGTACGGGTATTACAGAGGTCATCTCCACGTTGATTCATACTTGAATCAACTTGAATCAACTCCACGTTGATTCATTACTTTCTGATTCATACGTGGTACTATTTGTTGTTATAACATAAGGCTGGTAGAAGGGAGAACAAGCAGATAAGAAGTACAGATTGAAGGCTGTGGATTATATTTATGCAATATAACTTCAACTGCAAATCCACTTAAGTATTGTTTCTGTAGTAATGATACTTACCCTTTAACAAGAAACTTATTTGATCCACCCAGTCTCTGGCCTCAGCTGGATTAGCAGCTGTAAACTAAAGAAAAATTAGTGAATTAATTTATGACCTTCATGACTTCATAAAATTTCCATGAATCCCATAGGGAAGTTCAAAGAGGAGAGCCTTGTGAGTTAAGTTGCGGAGTCAAGTTGAAAGTCAAGTTGAAAGCTCTGCTTAACTATTTAGAAAAAAGACCAAAATCTTACTCAGAGTGATATTTCCCTTCAGCAATTCTGTATACCCAATGTGGACTACTTTTTGAGTCCGGACATTCATGTTCACGTGCATTCATTCGATTATCCATGCATTCATCAGACATTACTTTCAGAAACGTTTACAGGAAGAAAAGAAAAAGCAAACCAAAATTCTTGACTGCAAAGAACAATGCATCGGTCAGGGAGACAATATACACACTTGCGATGGGAACACTACAAAGAATGTTCATCTGGTAACAGGTAGATGCTGAGAGAGCAAAGGAGCACTTACTGTCACCTGGAGTAAGCCAGAGAAGCTTGTGGAAATAATACTGTTTTGGTTGGATTTTACTTATTTATTTATTTTAATGTTTTTTTTTTTTTTATGTTTATTTATTTTTGAGAGAGACAGAGAATGGATGGGGGAGGGGCAGAGAGAGAGGGAGACACAGAATCCGAAGCAGGCTCCAGGCTCCGAGCTGTCAGCACAGAGCCTGATGTGGGGCTCAAGCTCGTGAATTGGGAGATCATGACCTGAGCAGAAGTCGGACGCTCAACCGACCGAGCCACTCAGGTGCCCCTGTTTTGGTTGGATTTTAAAAGAGTTGGCAGAAACTGCCTGCTGGAGGGAACCATGTGCAGAGGATTAGGAATGAGTCCACTGTGTATGGGGGAAGGAAGGCAGATCAGCTTGACTGGAGGACAGCGACAGGTGATGCCGGAGTGCTGTGGGTCAGGGATGAGTTGATGAGAGGGGCTCTGAGTACTAGGAGTTCAACCTAAAATGCAGGCAATAGGAAACCACCGTAAATTCTAGCAAAAGGAGCAGGAGATTCTTTCAATAGTTGTGGGTAGGAGGGGTTTGAACAGGGAGGAATGGGAGACAGAAGACCAGCTAGAAGGCTATTTAACTAGTCCTCTGGGGGAGGTGATGAGGATGGCCATTGTGATGGCTGTGGGAATAAGTAAGAAGGCAAAGATCCAAAAGATATCGTAGAGGAAGAATCCACAGACCATGGTAATGACTTGGGTTCAATGGGCCAAAGAAAAGAAGTAAACAAACTCTACATTCTGATTCACAAAACCAGCCAGTCAAGCAGCAAGCCTTAGTAATTTTTTATTTTAAATGAATCAACTTGAAGTGACTGTTCCTGAAAAACATTTTTATCATCTGGCCATTAGGGTAAGACAAAGATATGCGCTGTGTAAGAAACCTAGATTCCTGCTTAATACTTATTAATAGACATTGTCATTCTTGATTTCTTAAAAACTCATTTCCATAAAAAATATCTAAGGAAATTGATTTAGACTTGTCATATAAATTTTTATCTGGAGGAGGCACCATCAATACTGAATAATAAAAATAACTTAGAAACATACCAAGTATATTCATCTATTACGTACATATCTATAAAGGATTCTCTAGCAAAGTTTAGTGTTAAGATAAAAAATTTGCGGGGGTGGGGGGCGCCTGCGTGGCTCAGTCAGTTAAGCGTCAGACTTTGGCTCAGGTCATGATCTCGCGGTCTGTGAGTTTGAGCCCCTCGTCGGGCTCTGTGCTGACAGCTCAGAGCCTGGAGCCTGCTTGGGATTCTGTGTCTCCCTCTCTCTCTGCCTCTCCCCCACTCGTGCTCTGTCTCTCTCTGTCTCTCAAAAATAAATAAACATTAAATAAATAAATAAAATTTTGAAATTGCATATTGAAGACCTAGGTTGTTTTATCAAAACGGGAGTTAAGATACTGTAGAAACATAAAACGATGGGTACTGAGAGCCATCTGAAGAGTCAAAGGCTTACTCAAGTGAGTGATATTAACCTTAATATTAACCTTAGCATAGCTTTTCTCGTTTTCCATAAGTTAGCTAAAGAATGGTTTTAGTGGGGTGCCTGGGTGGCTCAGTTGGTTAAGCGGCCGACTTCAGCTCAGGTCATGATCTCGCGGTCCGTGAGTTTGAGCCCCTCATCGGGCTCTGTGCTGACCGCTCGGAGCCTGGAGCCTGCTTCGGATTCTGTGTCTCCCTCTCTCTGACCCTCCCCTGTTCATGCTCTGTCTCTCTCTGTCTCAAAAATAAAGGTTAAAAAAAATTGTTTCAGTAAAATCGTGATAAGATAAAAATTACTAACAACCAGGAAACGATATTTGTACACATACACACACATGTAAAAATATATTTTTGGTGAAAATCATGACATTCCCTTATTCAGAGCTTTTTATTCCTTTAGTTAAATCCACTACTTATTATATTACCTACTATATCATATCAAATATATAAAAATGAATGCAGTGAAGAATCAGCCTTTCCCACCCCAGAGCAGGTCCTCTAGTCCCTCCAGTTATCACTGTTACTACTCACTAATCATTGTCACCAACATCTCAGAAATCCTTCCAGAGATACGCAGTGTGTCTACACACAGGAAGATTATTTTGGATAGCGAGATGAATATGGGAAAATAACTTATTTTTCACTCTACAGTCCGATTTTTCTTTTTCTGGATGTCATGGAAGGAAGTGAAGATAATCAGGGAACGAGTAAAGAGAATGGGAATTAAAGCGGTGAAGTTAGAGATGATGAATGAGGAACTGGGTTGTGTGCTGCAACAGACAAGACTCTCACCTATGGAGTGAGACCAGGAAGGGGAGGGGTGAGGAGGTGGAAGCCAACCAAAGGCGGTATCTAGGATGAGAGTGACAACACAGAGCAGGAGGGAGGGCACCACATGGCACAGGTGAAGACATGTCAAGAAAGAAGGTCTTGGTAAGAAGTGAGCAGGTAATGAAGAAAGGATGGAACGCAGCATAGCACCCCCAGCTCGCACACAAACGTGGAGCGAAACTACAAAGCAGTGAGGACCAACCGTCTCCTCGGCTCATCCTACCTCATAGCTGCGCCTGTCCTGGGAGGTCAGTTCAAAGCAGGATTCTTTCTTGGAATCTTTTCGCAGGTGCGGGGCCATCCGGACACTGTAGTCCTTAATGAGAAAGGTCCCTTTGGGCTGCTTGCCTGCAAGACAGGAAAACCCCCTCTGTCCCTAGAGAAGATGCGACCAAGGGAAGGCGTCCTCTCTGGTATGTAAGCTAAAAGCACAGCAACAGCTGTTCTGTCCCCAAGGAGCCACGATAGTCAAGGAAAGGTCATTAAGGAGGCTCAGGAAGGGGCTACTATGACAGTGAGGCAGAGATCACTGCCAAGCTGGGGAAATGCAACATGAAAGGTTATTTTGCCAGAAGAGGACAACGGAGATGGAGAATTTATTAGAATGTTAAGAGATCTATAACAACAGAAAGGAGGAATTATTACAGCAGGGAGAGTGTGGCTGTAAACGTGAGGCTCTTGAAGGCTATTACAGAACCCTGCAGCGTTATTTCTATCAGGGCCAGCAGAGCTGACATTTGAGGGGAAGGGACAGCAGCTCGGGGGCATTATAAGTTCCCGGGGTCCCCTCCTATGCCCTGTGTGGTATTTGGGCTAGACCGCTCTCTACCTCCTGCTGGTCTGGAGGGAATTCATGCGAGAGGGAGAATAATTAAAACTCAGTATTTTGTCCCCCTTCCCAGAGGTCAGATTGGGAAGTGGCATTGGGTGATGCGGAAGGAGGGAAAGGACCCTAAGGGAGGGAAAGGAGAGACCACCCTGGCTGTCACTCTCTTTCTAAAACATAAAATACTAGGAACAGGAAAAGACGGGGTGGTTCCCAATGATTTTGTGCCCTCCTGGTGTAGTTCAGGCAGAACATACAGAGGAGTGGAACCACAGTGCCTGGGTGATGATTTGTGTCCCGTTATCATGTGGAATGAATTGCTGAAGACATGCTTTTTGAGGCTGATGGTGATAAGGTGGCAGTGGGATGACAATATTAGGAAAAGAAAAGAAAAGAAAAAGACTCCATCCTTACCTGGTTGAGCTAAAGGAAATACACACAAACACTCACTACGTCCTAAGAAAATGTCTTGGGCACAATAAGAAGTAACTGGCGAGAAGGGAGCCATGCAACAGTGCTTTCTGACACGGGAATCTTTTTTGTTAAAGTATCTCTCCTTGTTCTAACTGGCCACTAAAATGTTTTGTTGTTTCTTTGGTCACCAGGTTTTATTTCAGCCTGACGGCAAAATGGTCCATAAAAGTCTCCAAGTCTCTCCCTCTCCCGCTCTCTCACCTTGAGTATAGAGGATTCGGAATGAATGAACGTGACACCTGGTTTTATATCCAGATATGCCAACCACTTATTTAAATGCAGCTGGCATGAAGAAGAGTTTTACAATGATATACATGGTATATTAGTTTTAAGGTTTAAAATAAGAAAATTGCCCCTGGCGGGCTCGTATATGCCTAGGATCCAGGGAACAGATTGTGGTTGCTGGCTCGGATGGTGGTCTGGGCATCGGAAGGACGCTGGGGGTGTGTTACTCAGGTTTTGAGCTATGCTGCTAAGATCGCCATGTAGGGCTTCACACTTCACCCCTACGTGGGAAAGTCTCTGAGGAATATAAAAGGGCGAACCCAAGACGAAGCCAGCGATAACCTGTGGCAGGCAGAGAGGCAGCGTGAGCCGCTGGCCTTGAAGCCCAAGCACAAATCTTAAAGATGCCAGGTCACCTGGCAAAGGTGCTGTTCTTGATGCCAAAGGCACGGCAAGTCCAAAGGCAATTGGGTAGACATCTGATTATTCCCAAGACTGGATATCTAGGCATTGGGAGATGCCTCGCCCTGGGAAAGAAGGAAGAGAAGAGGAACGGGGAGTGACTGGAAGGAAAAGGAAGGGTGTGCTCTGAATCACTGGCCTCTGTGCCGAGGTGACAGAGCCCAAGGAAAGTCCCCACAAGACCTGATGCTTTGCAGGAGGGTATCCCCTCTTTGCAAGTTTGTGTTCACTGACAGTGATCATTTTTAGGCTTTGTTTAGTCGTCGCTGTCTCCGGTTTATGCTTATATCCTCTGTTTCTTCTCGTGAACTTAGTGACTGTGCTAAGCACGGATGGGAGGCCTTCTCGGGAGAGCGTATGAGTGGTGTGCTTGATTGACTCAGTGGTGGCTCATTTAGAAGCTGCCTCTGGCCTGAGTCAACACTTCACTGCTGCTGCCATCTGGCTGGAGGGTGTCTCCTGGGCACAGCAGCCATTTGGGTCTCAACACTCCACGGCTCTAGGGATGTCCACGGGACTACTTCCCAGCATTCCACAGGATGAAGTTGAAAGCATAATCTTCGAGAGTCTGGACCCAAGGGTTCTGTTTCTGAGCCATTGGCAAGCTGTTTAAATCTTTCTCACAAGTTTTCCCCCCAGTATTTTAACTATATTATTAATATCCATAAAGAGTTTGAGATTCTTTAAAAAAAATACCAAAGTGTTCAACCTTGATAATATTGTGTTATTAGTCATAATAAAAGACAACCTTTCGACATGCTGACCACACCGTCCTAGTGTTTAAAGTGAAAATAATTTCTAAATTGGCATCTGAGTTTTTGGTGACGGACAAGGTATTACTTAACAGCCTCTTTCAGTCTCCCAAGAGTGTCCCTTTATGGGTGTTAGTTAAGGACTGCTATCTTGAGATCTAAGTGCTTGAGAATTTACGAAGTGCTTGCATCCAGGAGTGAGCTGCTGCTGTGCAGATGAAGAACACTTACTTTTCTCGTTAGCATAGTAGTAGAAGAGGCCTCTGCTGATGACACACCATCGTTTCTGCCATTCCGATCCAAAGAAACTATGATCTAAACGGAACAGCAGTAAGGGGACATAAATTCAGGTAACTACAACCACTGAAGAGTCCGTAAAGTCCAACAACACACAGTCCAGTGTGTTATTGTTTTATTTCCTAGGTTAATGGACTGTAAAACCCTCCCGTTCACTCCCGCAGGTTATCCCATATTGACTCAGAGTCCAGAGGGCTTGCTCCGTTAAAGGTCCAGATTCTACACGGGGTTTGCCTGTTCTGACCTCTCACAGCTGTCTCGCTATTTATCTTCCTTGATATCTTTCAGGTTCTAATCTCATCCAGTGCTTTTCAAATTCTCTATGATCCCTTTATGCGGTGCCTTTTAGCAAACCAAACTGATGCTCAGGCCATGGGCACAGGAAAGGCTTTCTTTGTACTAAAGCCAATTTGCTTTTTGAGTGCTAAACTTGGGACCCCGGGCCTAGGATGGCGGTATCTATTCTCATCCAGTGAGCGATGGGTCAAGAGGTGGGTTCCTCTGAAACTTGAAACTGGGCTGCTTCACATAGGATATAAAATGATACTCTTGGCAACGGTTTTGCTCTATGGGAGCACACAGAGAGATGAGAACAAGAGTATCATCGGCAATTCATTCAACAAGGATTTATTAAGCACCTGTTGTGTACCAGGTGACCAAAGCAGAACCAGTTCCTATTCTGACGAAACTCACAATCTGCTGAAGATTTGGGGGGCGCTGGACTACACCAGACTTCTCTCTTGCCTTCCTTTTGGTCTCCCAGCTCCTGAGCGCAGAATTGGGCATAGAGACAGCACTTTCTACATTAGCCCTTTTTCCTCATTTCCCTTCCCTTCCTGGACTGTTCTGAGACCTGTGGGTCTGATCAGTACCTTTGCTTTTCTTCTCCAAGTATCCTTGCTTGATGATGTTATCCAGCTCTTGAGCTCCTCTTGTGATGTCTTCCACTCCTGAAAGGAACAACGGCAAAAATGCTTTGTTGAAACCTGGCAGAGTTTTCATTTATTTAGGCAACTTTAGATAATCTACATTAATGAAGGGGGTGCAGAAGGGCAATTGCTTAAGCACAGCACAAAATAAGATAATTTTTATATGATTGGGGAAAAAGCGTAAATTTTCTTTCCTCCTCATTATATCTAATGCTAAAATCACTTACAATGATCTAAACATACATTAGTTTGTGCAAGGGGAGGTAGCCTAAATATGTACTGATTGGCAAGAAAAGGACTCCAGAGAATTAAGAATTTGCAGTGGAGATAAGCTCCAAATTGGATAACCACACTGAGATCATCAAAAGTCAAATGAATAGCTACCAGCAGAGAGACGCTTTAGTGAGTGATAGCGTTCACCATAGACGCAGCCACCTCCGTGAGAGCAATAAACACACACTCACTCTTAAAACACACACACACACACACACACACACACACATACACACACCAAAACACAAAGCCACCTAGTGAACATAAATTGTATTAAGTTCACACAAAGAAGGGCTATGCAAGCTGCACTGACAATAGCCACCAAATCCTGGTTTTGTCCAAGTATGGGAAAGATCCTAACAATGGTAGAAGCCTTTACCAAGAGAAGACTCTGGAATTGACATCAGCCTTTAATCGTATGCTGCTAACATCCTTGACTTTCAACTAGCCTTGTTAGGTACCAATTTATTGAGAAGTCAAGATCCTCATCCATCTTTCGCCACTAAGGTGTATACTTCTTTTATAGAAGAGAGGAGTAAAGGACAAAAAAAGAAGGGATTTACTCCTTAAAAAATCAAATGAAACAAGAACGCAAAAAATTCTTAAAAAAAAATACGCGTCCATATTTCTTTTTTCTTTAAGTTGATTTATTTTTTTGGTAATCTCCACACCCAATGTGGGGCTCGAACTCATGGCCCCAAGATCAAGAGTTGCATGATCTTCCGACTGAGCCAGCCAGGTGCCCCCAAGTCCATATTTCTTAATTAGGAGAAATAAGGAGAGTGGGCTGGCAGGATCCTAATGTTTATTGTTTTTAGTCTCCAAAACCAAAGCTCCTTTGGTTTCCCTTAAAAGATTTAGAAAGCAAAACAAAATACAAACCAACTGAAGGGACAACCACATAGGAATCAACTGGGTCACCTATACAATATCTTGAGACTTTTGGGTGAAGTAATTTTTTTTTCAATTACGCGATTGTTTTTTGAAATTTTCAATAACTAACATTTATTCAGTGGTGGCTATGAGCTGGCAGTTTACTTCTTGCTTAAAATATTTCTTGTTTAAAAATAACTTAAGAATTTTTTTATTTTAGAGAGAGAGAGAGAGAGAGCACGAGCATGTGTGTGAGCAGAGGAGGGACAGAGGGAGGGAGGGAGAGAGAGAGAGAGAGAGAGAGAGAGAGAGAGAGAGAGAGAGAGAATCTCCAGCAGGCTCCACACTCAATGTGGAGCTTGACGTGGGACTCGATCTCATGACCCTGGGGTTATGACCTGAGCCGAAATCAAGAGTTGGACACTCAACCGACTGAGCCATCCAGGCGCCCCTAAAAACAACATTTTAAGACAATTTAAAATGCAACTAAGATTACCTTTTGCTTCTAAGTTGTTTTGAACTTAGTTTTAAACAGAGATCTGAAGGGCTTTTCTTTTTTAGTGTGTCTAAGTGCCTGATTCTTTCTATTTGTCCTTATTGTCAACTTCCTTGTTCATGGACTATTTTCATTTGTGTGCTCTACGGTTAGCAAACTCTGTGGCTGCTATAAATCCTCCCAGATGGGTCTCAGGGTGCACACGTGAGATGAAGAGCAGCAAAGGGAAGTTCATTTGCCTAGGACCCTTTCATTTCTCCCACCCTTCTGAAAATTCTAATACCTCTCTGGAAATGCTCTCCAAGAAAATAGAAACTGATCTTATGGAGGGTGGAGTGGCCGGGTTGAGGGCCTGATATGGTTGAGAAGGTCCTTTGCAGGAGAGCCTATCCTCTCTGCAGCACTATCAAAAATTGCTCCTAGAGGCCTAAAAATTAAATGAAAGACACGGGAGATGAGAAAAACAGGATCCCCTAAGCTTGGAGTTTCTATTTCTTCCTGCAGTTTTTTTTTCTTTTCTTTTTCTTGTTTTAAGGTCTTGTTAAACTTAGAGACACAGATTCTAGTTAGAGATGCCGAGAGTCTGAATCATAAAAGACATGTTAAACGTTTTATTAGAATTCAAACCTCCTTTTTTAATGCAAATCTAAATGCCATTTTATGGAACATCTATAATTATGAAAATGGGAAGACATTGCCTCGTGTGCGGGGAGAGTCTGTGAGTATGAATATTATATTAATGTGCCCACACCAGCTCACTGATCCTGCTGGCAGGAGCATAAAAAATGCTTGAGTGAAACTTTTATTTAGATGTTAAGACTCCAGGCCCCAGCGGGGTGACAGAGACAGTCCCTGCGAGTTGCCATCAGAAAGAGAGCTTGAATTGAATTACCCAGGGGGGAAGGAAGTAGTGATGAGCACTGCTTCGCTTATTTAATTTCATTTACTTTCAGTACATTATCAGCATGAGGCTTTTCTCTCCCCACCAACCGAAACCCAAGAATGCCACCACCAAGAAAACAAAGACATAATGCTGCAGAGACGTTTGAACCTCGAGTCACTAATTCTAGGAAACTAGGGTCAGTACCATCACCGCCTTCTCTCCGAAAAGAGTCACACTCAGTTTGCTGAAACTGGGCAAAAAGGGAGCTGCTGACTTTTCTCTCTTGGTCATTCACCAACAGATTCTGAAGAGCTAGAGATACGGTATTTTATGTGCTGGGTTTTTGCAAGATGTGTTATGTTGCTTTCTTATTAGAGGGAATCTGTACTGAGGAACTCTCTTCCCTGGTTTCCCTTATGGGCAGTGGAAAAAATGGGATGAAGCGAAGGTGAAGTTTGAAATGGCTTTGGAAAACAATTAGGAAATCAAATCAAAGCAATCTCTATTCTAGCGATTGTCTATTGTGTGCAAGGCACTGTGTGGGGAGTCTAATGACAGAATTGTTCTCAGTGTAAGTTGACACTGAGCTCAATTTCATTAGCTCCATGATCTATCAGATAAATCCAGACAATCCAGATGGGAAGCCACTGTGGCAATCAAGCTGTCTCCTACTTCGGTGTCCGCTCAGTGTCCTACTGATCAAGAACCAGTGATCTTGAGGACGCACCACGTTGGCCATGGTCCCAGGGTGATGAAGTAGGAGGAACCTTGTATGCCTGAATCCACACCTACTGGCAAATGAACAGGTCTGCAGAGCTACTTAATGTCTAATAGGAAGCATGTAAATGCTTTGTAGGATGATAATAAAAACAGGAAGAAGCCACAAATAATTGCACGGGTTGCTATTTTAAGGCCAAAACATTTATATGTAAGTATACAATTTTTAAAAATAATCGAGCCTTTTTGTCCATTACCTGAAAAAAAGATATCACCATCTTAATGAAAAAATAGAAATGATTTAGATTTATTGGGAAGAAATGGCCTTCTTGGACAAACCTAAGGGTGCATCACAGTGCATCAGCACAAAACAGAATTACATTCGTGTCATCATCTCTCTCTACCACTGCACTTAACTAAATCTCCCAGAATAGCCCATATAAAGAAAAGATTCACTTAGCTGAAGGATGTGGGGCCATAAAGATAAGATCAGCAGAGAAGGTGTTACCTAGAAGTGATGGCCACCCAACTTTCGTGGCAGATGAAGATAAAAGAAATTCTCGGACATCTTTCTCTCCTCATCCAGATTCCTTTAAACCCTTGTATCCCACCCATACCCAACTCTGCAATAAAACACGACGGACTAGGATTCCGTCTCTCAGCACTAAACATGACTCTTCAGTCAGCTATGGACAGCAACAACAATGGGGACCCTTTGAGTGTGATACATTTCCATAAAGCAGTCAATAAAAAAGACATGGGAGCTTATGTGAGTCACGGCTTATTTAATCAGCTGCGTTCTAGCCCACTGAGAAAAGAGAATTGGAGAAATCACTTGGCAACACCACAGCACAAGGCTAACAGTACGAGAGGCCATGCAATCTCGTTGCAAAAAGGTCACAACCCCTGCAGAACCGGGCAGGTGCCCGTGAACTTCCCTTAGAGGCAGCTGGCTGGTTTCTTGCTAAGCCAACCTGAAATGAAAATCGGTGATTAAGAAAAAAAAAGTTTTTTATGTTTATTTATTTTTGAGAGAGAGAGACAGAGTGTGAGCAAGGGAGAGGCAGAGAGAGAGGGAGACGCGGGATCCAAAGCAGGCTCCAGGCTCTGAGCGGTCAGCACAGAGCCCAACGTGGGGCTTGAACTCACGAACCACAGGATCATGACCTAAGCTGAAGTCGGATGTTCAACCGACTGAGCCACCCAGGTGCCCCAAATCAATGATTTTTAAAAAAAACATCTTTTGTTCAACTGCCACCCCCCCCCCCCCCCCCTTAAACTGTGGACTTCTCCCATTGTCCCTTTTCCTTTTAACCCAAGTTCTTTCCAATTGTTTGGAAAAAGGGACCAAACTCCAGCCTAGAGACTGAGAGCTACCAGGGGTGAATTTCAGGCAGGGTGGAGTTTATCAGGTTCCTCCATTAAAGTACCTGTGATAAGGGCCCCAGGGGATTGGGTGGATGAGGTTGGAGAAAATCTAATATTTGGAGGCGGGGGATGACTATGTTCCATCTGGTCATAGATGGTCTAGATGGTCTAGATGGTTCCATCTGGTCTAGATGGCTGGTGTACGTGCATTGGCAGACGGGTGACAAACACACAGTTCACAATGCCTCAAAATGTACAAAGGGGAAGAGAGTATTGCAGGGAGGGTGAGGGTAGTATTCTCCTGGCTGGTGGTCGCTGGTCCTAAATCTCCTGTGTAGTTGGTTTCTGTGGCCTTTGTAAAATACGTTCATTACAGTTTTCCCTCAGCTTCTTGACCGTCTGGGCTGCTTTTTTGCCTTTTTTTTTCTCAGTTTTCGGGAGCCAGTCAGTAAGTGACAGTCAGTCTGAGGTGTCGGGTGTGTTCAACTTCGAAGCATGACACTAACAGGGAAGTTGGTTTCGCAGACTCTTCCTCCCTTAGTCTCTTGGGACACAGCCTCACAGAATTCTCTAACTTCCGTGGTTCTATTTGCTACCTGCCTCCGTTGACACCTTCACACTTTCCTGTCATTTTGCTTCACTTATTAAGGAATTTACACCAACACATGTGACACACGTGAGGTGAAAAATTCTAAATCATGAGTAATAATCGACTTCGGATCGGAAAGTTTCAGAGATGCAGAAAGACCGCTCAGACGGCTTTAATTTCGTGGAGGAATAAATGGGATGCAGAGGAGAGGAAGAGGAGGGGACTCAAAGTACTTGGTCAAATTCTTCAACAAGCCGTGGCAGAAGAAGCTAGAAAACAAAACAAGGGGAATTAGGGCGAGACTGAAGGTCTAGCCGTAAGCAAACCAGCACAGGAGACAACATTCGGGAGATCTTGATGGACTCTTGTCAGCCCTCAAACTTTTTAAGGTCTTAAAAAAGATCTGTTAATTCAGGTTACTGGAAATGGCAATCCAGACCAGACTATAAAAATCTATGGAAGAAACCTTGTTGTCCTGAGGATAAAGAAAATTTATGAGAGATTCTAGGCCAATAAGTAGTACTAAGAAAAAAGGGAGATAATTGATGAGGGGAAAAATTAAAACTAGGGGCGCCGGGATGGCACAGTCCGTTAAGCATCTGATTCTTGATCTCGGCTCAGGTCATGATCTCAGTTTGTGAGTTCGAGCCCTCACATTGGGCTCTGTGCTGATGATGCAGAGCCTGCTTGGGATTCTGTCTCTCCTTCTCTCTGACCCTCCCCCGCTTGTGCTCGCTCTCTCTCAAAAATAGGGGCACCTGGGTGGCTCAGTCGGTTAAGCGTCCGACTTCGTCTCAGGTCATGGTCTCGCGGTTTGTGAGTTCGAGCCCCGCGTCGGGCTCTGTGCTGACAGCTCAGAGCCTGGAGCTTGCTTCAGATTCTGTGTTTCTCTCTCTCTCTCTGTCCCGACCCCACTCACACTCTGTCTCTCTCTCAAAGCTAAATAAATGTTTAAAGAAAAATTAAAAAAAAAATAAAACGAAAAAAATAATTAAAACTAATGTGTTTTAATAAAAACCAAATAAACTTTTAATCTGCATTTTATAAAGCATGTTTATATCTCATTTGAGCTTCACAACAGTCTGTGAGGTCTGTATTATTATTAGTTCTTTAATAGCACTCTTTATGAGTGCTCTTTATTAGCACTTTACAGACCAGGAAATCTTTTTAAAATTTCTAAAATCTTTAAAAAAAATTTTTTTTAACATTTATTTGTTATTGAGAGACAGAGAGAGACAGAGCATGAGCATGGGAGGGGCAGAGAGAGGAGACACAGAATTCGAAGCAGGCTCTAGGTTCTGAGCTGTCAGCACAGAGCCCGACATGGGGCTCGAACTCACAAACCGAGAGATCATGACCTGAGCCGAAGTTGGATGCTTAACTGACTGAGCTACCCAGGTGCCCCAGGAAACTGAGTCTTAGTGAAATTACTGAACTTGCTGAAGCCTGCTCAGTTGGAACAGCCCATGCACTTTCCACCACCCTGAGCCTGAGTTGAGGAGACGCACTCAGGGTGGCTGAGGAAAGACAGGGTCTGCCAGCCTCACTCTCCCACAAAAGACTCCATTTAAGTACAGAAAAAGAAGCAGACAAGTGTGTGGTTATTCTAATACTTGATGTCAAAAAATTATTATTACTATTTTTACAAATATTTTTTAAAAAATACAATTTATTGTCAAGTTAGCTAACATACAGTGTATACAGTGTGCTCTTGGCTTTGGGAGTAGATTCCCATGATTCATCGCTTACATACAACACCCAGTGCTCGTCCGAACAAGTGCCCTCCTCAATGCTCATCACCCATTTTCCCCTCTCCCCCATGCCCCCCATCCAGCTTCAGTTTGCTCTATTTAAGAGTCTCTTATGGTTTTCCTCCCTCTCTGCTTGAAATTATTTTTTTCCCCTTCCTTTCCCCCACGGTCTTCTGTTAGGTTTCTCAAATTCTACACATGAGTGAAAACATGATATCTGTCTTTCTCTGACTGACTTATTTCAACTAGCATAAATATCCTCCAGTTCCATCCATGTTGTTGCAAATGACAAGACTTCGTTCTTTCTCATTGCCAAGTAGTATTCCATTGTATATATAAACCGCATCTTCTTTATCCATGTAGGGACCTCATCAAGATAAAAACCTTCTGCACAGCAAAGGAAACAATCAACAAAACTAAAAGGCAACCGATAGAATGGGAGAAGATATTTGCAAATGACATATCAGATAAAGGATTAGTATCCAGACTCTATAAAGAACTTACCAAACTCAACACCCCCCAAAATTGTTTTAAGATACTATATTTATTTAACTTTTTTAATGTACCGGCTGACTAATCTATGGAATTGCTTTCCAGGGCAGGTCTGTGTAAAATCCAAGAAGTCAATAGATACACAGTACGGAGCACAATAAAAGAACATATGAGAATACAATAAAAGGATACACGGGTAAAGAAAATACAAGAGGAAGCCACCTGGAGCTCTCACAAATGGTGCTTGGTCACCAAGGTTTGGAAGATGTCTTTTGATGCAAGAGTGGTATCTAGAGGAATGGTATCCAGTGTAGGGCTCAAGCAGGAATCTTGAACGTGATGTATTTACTCTTTAAGGAAGAGCACTTGGTTTAAAGAGAAAGAAGATTTAGAAAAATGTTTATTTTTGAGAGACCGCAAGTGGGGGAAGGGCAGAGAGAAGGGGACAGAGCCTGATGTGGGGCTCGAACTCACGAACCAAGAGATCATGACCTGGGCTGAAGTCGGATGCTCAACCGACTGAGCCACCCAGGTGCCCCAGGAGTAAGATTTTTAAGCCAAATACCCCAAGTTGGTTCCTTTTCACAAAACATTCCATCAACAATGCCAAGCTACAAGGTAACATATGGAAACTATGACAACTCACGGAGGATGAAGAACCTTCTTATTTCTACAAAGAGGCACCACACTAATCGTCGGAGGGGCCTGTGGTCGTAGGGGATGCTCCTCTTCCATGTCTTCACGTTCAGTGGGATTTTACTTGTAAGAAGTGAAAGAATTAGAAAAAAGCCCTTCCAACTCCAGGTATGCTAACTTCAACACACTATTTCTAGCATCTAAATAAATGGTAATAGTAATCAGCAGCATCTTCTAAGTGTACATATTTCACTTTAAAAAATATATTTTTTTAACATTTGTTTATTCTTGAGAGACAGAGCGTGGGGGGTGGGTGGGGCAGAGAGAGAGAGAGAGAGAGAGGAAGACCCAGAATCCGAAGAAGGCTCCAGGCTCTGAGCTGTCAGCATAGAGCCCAACGCGGGGCTCGAACCACAAATTGTGAGATCATGACCTGAGCCGAAGTTGATGGTTAACCGACTAGGCCACCCAGGCGCCCCTACATATTTCACTTTAAAGAATGACTCACTCAATATAATAATCCACTAAGTCTCAATCATCGAATCATGACACATTGGTGTTTTTGATCAATTGAAGGTGTTAATCTACAGGGCAGAGATTCCAAATAATTCCCTTTTAGAATAAGAATGGATTCGAAGTTTTTCTTACTAATATCATTCATCTGCATTCTGAAATGCTTTCTTAAGGGAAAAAGCCAATCAAAAAATAATTTATAGCTTATCTTACTTATGCTACAATCTATGGTACTAAATACATCAGATGCACTATTACAATGGTGGGAATCAAGAGCTTCCCCAGTGCTTTATCTCCTTGAGAAAATCGTGTTTCTTCAAAATCACAGGTGTTCCATATTAGTGGGCCGAGCATATAAATGTGGGTGGACATGTGTCATGGTGGGAAAAAGGCTGAGAAGTCATGGGATCTCCACACAAATTGTTTAACTCAGGAAGTCTCTTGTGTCTTCTGATTTTGTTCATTATGCGTACCTGTAACCCAGCACCCTCAGCTTTATTTTTATCCTAGGAATCCTAGAACCACAAAGATCCAAGCTACCTGAAGTCTCTTTAGTAGCCAAACCACAGTAACTGGCAATCATACAAAGTGAGAATCTTCATACAAATCCAGGCAGCAAGGCTTCAAATGGCCTTGCGACTCTAATAAGTAGGTAGAGAGGATGGAAAATGCCAAATCATCTTTTTACAAAACTTTGAAGGATCACTGTATTCCCTCAGGTCACCGTTAGATAGATATGTGTCATTTAAAAGCATATCTATAAAGTGAATGACAAAATATCGTTCCTAAATCTATTTATTTACTACTCTGCTGGGCTGTGATAAGAACACGGGGGAAAGAAAAGAAAAAAGAAAAGAGCCTTGCCTAGGTTTGGAAGAATTTTTTTTAAATTTTAAATTGGTTTGCCTTCTATTTGTCTACCATACTGTGGCCAGAAGTCATTTTTCTGAAACACAGAAGTGGTCACGTCACCTTCCTGCTTAAAGCTAATGGTTCCCCATTACTTATAGGGAACCATTACAGGGTGGTATCGAATATCACCGATCCCTTATAGGATGAAAATCAAACTCTCCAGCATACAAAAACTTTAAAATATTTGGTCTCACCGATTGTCCAGTTTAGTTTTCTTCTAAGCCCCATACCTCCCAATGCTCCAGCAACAGTAAAAGTAACAAACTACCGTCTGGAACATGCCATGTACTGTACACTACAGAACTTTGCTCATCTGTTTTTCCTCTTTGGGAATTCCTCTCTCTCTTTCAAAGTAGGGCATGCTCCCCCTACCCCCTTTTAAGTTTGTTTGTTTGTTTATTGAGAGAGAGAGAGAGAGAGCCCTGTGCTCAAGTAGGGGAGGGGCAGAGAGAGGGAGGGAGAGAGAGAGAGAGAGAGAATCCCAGGCAGGTTCTGCACTGATGCGGGGCTCTAACTCATGACCTGAACTGAACTCAAGAGTCAGCTGCTTAACCTACTGGGCCACCCAGGCGTCCCAAGGGCGTCTCTTTTAAGACTCAATTCAAATATCACATCTTCCCTGGATCTTTCTATTTTTGCCATGTAGAATTATACACTCCCTCTTCTGTGTTCTAATGCCATTTTCTATAGGGAATTATTACAGCACAGTCTTGGCTCCCAGGGGCCCTTTTCCCCAGTACTCTCCAGTCTTGACTTAGTTATTATGTAAAGCTACTATGAACAAGGGAATTGAAAAGGGGCTACTGCTGCAAAAAGGAATACAGCTGTGGGTCTAGGTAGAAGGCAGTAGGAAGGATAGCCTAGAAAGGGGAATGAGGGTAAAAGTAGGTCTTGCATTCGTAGGTGGAGACATGACACTACGGAGGAAATTAGGTGAACAAACATCATAGCACCTGGATTGAGAGGAGGGAACAAAGAAGAATCCAGTACACCTGTGCACCTAGGGGGACGGGCCAGTGTTTGCACCACAGCTGTCTAGTTAAGGAGGGTAAGAATTAGACTGAGGGGCAACCGGAACATGGGAACAACTGAGACCCATCGCAGGCTAGGGCTGTGCCTTAAGTAACTGCTGGACTGATATGGGATTAAGAAGGATCCTTCCCTAAAATACACCACAGGAAACGCTGAGGAGTTCGGTGCTAATTATTTAATTTCTTGACACTTAAAGAAAAGCTGCTGGTGGGAAATCTGGTCCCTTTCATAGAGGGCAGTACAATTCATTATTCATTATTTCTCCCTGTATCCCCAGGGGCCTCGTACACACAGTAGGTGCCCGAAATATGTGTGTTAGGAGAAACTGCAACCACTTCTAGCCTGATGGGACTTGTGGTCTAAGCAGGCAATATGGGAGTTGAATATTTGTTAGATAAGTCATATTCATCTAAGCCACAAATGGTAATTTTTGTTCTGCTGTACCTCACAATTTTAATCTGAAGGTTGGTAACGTGAAATAAGAAGTTAAAGAGGCAGAAAGAAGCGTTAGCCAAGACAGCAAGGAGGAAACGGGCAGTGCAGAAGCCGGGATGAGTAACAGGACTGAGAATGATAGGAAGGGGGGCAAAGAGAATTTTGGGGGGAAATTGGGGAAAAAATGCCATGAACCTCAACTGGAGAGAATGAAGTTTCTGAGACTATTTCACAGCCTCACCGAGACCCTGCTCTCTTCACCTCAGACCTCATCATCAGCTTCCGGAGAGCGTCAAAGGATGGGATCTGGAGGAAGCCAGACACGGGCAAAGGGCCGAGCCACATGCCAACACCCTGACAAAGGGATCACCAAATACTTCTCAGAAATAGCTGTCGAAGGCAATTTTTGAGCTACAGGCCTTGAGTGGCTGAGAACTTGACCTCTTCTCGTAGCATTTCCCCAGTCTTATTATTTCTCTGAGGAAAAAAATGGTATTTTTCTCTTTGGTCTCCATTTGGTTTGCATCCCATACGCTAAGATCCCATGTGTGTTGGAACACTTCATACTGCTGCTGGTGAACCCCATGTGGGGATTAGCGTACCAGGATCCTGGAGTCTCTATTGTAGTTACTCCCCAAAAACAAAAGATTTCAAGGAGAAGCCAAATGATACCAATTTTGCCTTCTCTGTGTCTCTCTGGTAAAAGACATTCAGATATCATCAGAGCGCTGCATTGAGAAAACTTTTAAAGCAAACAAAGCAGAAAATCAAAAAGGAGATTCAGGAACTAATTATTGTGATTCTCCGGGGGTTTTTCAGGGTGGGTGATCTAATGAGAACTCACACACCCCATCAGGAAGGACTTGATGGGAATGCAATGATCTTAGCAATGTGGCTTTGACCTGGTATGTATCATCTACTGGACAAAGTGTCACTCCCCAGCCAGACCTCACTCCCAGCCAGCTCCCTGGGTGTCTTTGTACAGCGGCACACAATCAGGGACAAAAACAATGGCTATGATAAGGAACCTCTAGGGCAAAAATCGCCTCCTTTCCTTATCGTCTCCTTCCCTTGTCAGTTACACATTTGAGATTTAAAATCTTTCTTAAATCTCCTGTTTCACCTGATAAAACTCATGTAAGTTTGAAGTAAGTCAAACTTTGTAAGGAAAAAAATTAAAGAGGGGAAAACGAGGGTGATGTTCCTAGACCCAAAAGTTTCCAACCAAATCACCAAGTCTGTAATTGCAAAATAAAAACACTAAATCTCAATATCTATTTGCACAGCTCATTAACTAAGGGCTCACACTCAGCAAACAGAGAGAGAGAAAGAAAAAAAAAAAAAAAGAACCTTCAGCACCAAATACATTTGGAAAGTTACTATGGAGACCTGTCTTTCCCTGGATCTAAACTAGACTCTGTCACATTCTGCTAGGCTGCTGTCAGATGCATCTGTCTGTCTGTCTTTATTGCTTATTTTGAAAGTTGCAAATCTGGATGATGCAAAGTGTCTTTTGTCAGACCATGCTGGAGAGAGAAAGAGAACATTCCTTTCCCCACTGAGCATTATGAACATTATGGCAGGCACTCGACCTGCTCTGCTACTGGGACAACATGATTTACAATGTGAAAAGGGAAAACCTAAATCACCAAGTAATGAAAACATTAAAGTTAATGCATCACAAGTGAGGAATTTATTACCATTAACTCCAATAAACAGTTATAAAACACTCGTCCTTTCCTGTCCATGCACAGGGACACAGACACTGGACTTCATTAAGCTCAACTTTCTTTTCTTCCTCACTAGACCAGTCATGTGTGTTTGAACCAACCACCATTTATTGTTAAGTGGACTGGTTCATTTTCCAGGACTGCAGAAAGCTGAAGGCACATCCATTTTGCTTCACGGTGCTTGGTACAGACGGATGAAATAGCAAAGTTTAGAAGACATGAGCTCGGTGTTGCTATATAAGTTTATTTAAAAGTCCCTAAAATGTATGTCTGTTAAAAGCAGAGTAGCTCTTCTGAGCGGCCCTTCTCAGAAGCAGGTATATAAGTAATAATGCCTAGCGAGGAGGGTGGCATATTGGATGCCAATGCACGTCAGGTGCATTTAGCTGAATAATTTTTCCCTTGTTATTGTTTGGTTTAGCACCTTAGAAGCCTCAGATGGAAACCCATTTCCTTCCGACATTTTTCTCTGTCACAGGGGCATACCAGTTTATTACCTTAAGGTTGTTCATGAACAAAAGAGGCTGCACATATTGGATGGCTAGGGTACATTGGTTACGGATTCATTTGTTTTAGAGGAAAAAAAAGAACCAAAGTGTCTTTTTGGAAAGCCAGCTCTAATTGTGGAATTGCCTGTGTGTGACAGACAGGAGAGGCAGCATGAAATTCAGCCTTTCTGGACCAAATAGTTACAATGGTAACAATGATAATAGTAATACTTTACATTTGGATAGTACTTTATTTAGTGTTTGTCAAATGGTTTCCTTTATGGCACCTGGTTGATTCTGATACAGATAGAAAGGCTTTACCAGTCAAGCCTTTGGAGGCTGAAAATAAGGCTCAGAGAGGTAAGTGACTTTCTCACAAAAGCTTGAAAGGAGAGTCAAGACACAGACTGGTTATTTTTTTTTTTTCTTTTTTTAAGCTCCAAATCCGATACTTCTTTTTTTTTTGCTACACATTTTACATAATGAATCGTGTTATAGTCATAACTATAACGTAAAGTCAAGATGAAGAATGTGTTTTTAATTAAAAAAAATTTGTTTGATGCTTATTTTATTGTTGAGAGAGAGAGAGAGAGAGAGAGAGAGTGAGGGAGGGGCAGAGAGGGAGGGAGACACAGAATCCGAAGCAGGCTCCAGGCTCTGAGCTGTCAGCAGAGCCCAACGCGGGGCTTGAAGCCATGAACCGTGAGACCGTGACCTGAGCTGAAGTCAGACGCTTAAAGACTGACTGAGCCACCCAGGCCCCCAGAGATGAAGAATGTTTTAATTATAGGTTTCTCGGCCCAAATCTCATGGTTTTTAGGAACCCTTTCTGCTAAGCATGCCTACAGCACCAATACCGCCAGATGGAGCCTGGGAGTTGCTCAGGACGTCAGCCCCAAATGGGGACTTGATCTTTGGCCTTGCTAGGGAAGAGGTGGGCGCCTGGATGATCTCCCTGTCTGAGGCTCACAGGGATGTTTAGCTCTGCCCACCGAGTGGACTTGCTGGGCCTCCCATGAGCCAGACTGCGCAGAACACATGAAAGAAGGGGCTCGAGAGGCTCTGGTGCAGAGTCTGAGCAGCATGTCCTGTGTTGCCAGAGCTCAGGTTTCTGCAAGAAAGACCAACTGCTAAAAAGTAGCATAGTTTAAGAAGGTAGTGGTACTTAAGGGAACTCTTTTACACTTTATTTCATCACATATTTTAGCATCTGTGTAAGGTTCCCTAATGAAGAACTCTTGCCTGGGGAGGTCACAGGGCTCTCCAGTGGTGACAGAGCAAATGACCTTGCCACTCATTTTACAGATGGGGAAACCAAAGCCCCGGCAGCCAGATTATGTGACTCACCCAATGATGTCATTATGTGACTCACCCAACGATGTCATTATGCGGCATTACCCAAGGCAATGTGACTAATCTGTTGTAGAGTTGAGAAGAGAAATAGAGTTTTCTGACTCCAGCATCATCATATCACTCTTTTGCTCCCATCATTCGATAAGCTCGGCACAGGGGGTATAATTTCTGTGGGGAAATGAGACCAGGGAAGTCCCAAAGCTGGGACACACAGTTCGGTGGAGAGTGAGACGCCATCCTGAGAACGGGTGAATTAAGTAATAGTCCATGTCCTGAACACTGAGGTCCCTAGCTTCCTTTTAGTGCTCATTTCCAAGAACCCTGGTGGTGGTGTATAATGGCACCGCTGGGAGATTCATGGATCTTCCTCTGGAAGAATGAATGGCTTCAGAAAAAAGGCCTACATCTACTGATGGTTGGGAGCAACCATCTTAAGCAAAAACGGTTGGGTTCTCCCTTATCACTCTCAATCTTAGGCTTTCTAAAGTAAAGCCCATCGGTTGATACATTCCACCTTGGCACACAGAAGTTTCGGTTTGCATTTTGGTGCCTCACTTTTAAATATAAGCAGGGTCTAAGGATCACCAGACTTTGCAGAAAAGCTTCCAACATGCAAGACAAAGACCAAGACATGTAACAGATTAAAAGGTTAGGGGAAACAGAGCTAGGTTGCAGAAAGTAAAATGAAAAAAACAGAGCAAACAAACAAGCCATCATTAATATTCCCAGAGGGATGAGAAGACATTGCATCCATGAGATAGGATGCTTAAAAAGGAACAACGAGAGAGCAAGAAAGGAGGGTCAGAAATTCAATATATGACAGCAGAAATTAAAAACAGAATCAACAGATGAGTTGGAAGATATAATTGAGGAAATCTTAAAGAAATTGGGCAAAATGATCAAGGAAAGGAAAACAGAAGTGATAAAAATATTAGAACATAGAGGGGTGCCTGGGTGTCCCAGTTGGTTAAGCATCCAACTCTTGATTTCAGCTTAGGTCATGATCTCGTGGTTCGTGGGTTCAAGTTCTTGCATCGGGCTCCGGGCTCACAGTATAGAGCCTGCTTGGGATTCTCTTTCTCCCTCTCTCTCTGCCCCTCCCCTGCTCATGTTCGTACTCTGTCTCTCACACATAAAAATAAATAACTAAACTTAAAAAATATTAGAATACAGAAAGTAAAAAGAAAGGAGTGATCAAAGAAATGATGAAATTTCTCAAAATGAAGAATATGAGTCTTCTGATTGAAAGGGTCCTCCATATTCCCAGGATCTGAATGAAGAGAGACTCATACCTTGGTAATCACTGTGAAATTTCAGGACATGACAAATAATGACAAGCTCGTAAAAGCTTCTGAATCAGGGGGAAAATAGGTCCTACACAAAGAACGAAGAATCTGAATGGCATTGAACTTTTCCACAGCAACACTAGCAGCTGGAAGTCAATGAAGCAAAACTTTCCAAAATCTAAGGCGAACCAATTTCCATTAGCATTCTTACACCCAAACTGTCAATCAAGTGTAAAGGTAGAATAAGGAGGTTTTCAGACACGCACAGTCTCAAGAAATCTCCCTCCTAGAGAAAGGCTGCCACCAGAGGAGGTGCTCCACCAAAATGAGGGAGAAAGAAGGTGATGTTAAATCCAGGAAACAGACAAAGGCAAGTCCCAGGGTGACAGTTGTGCCCTGGAACTCCAGAGCAGCCATCCAAGAGTGGGGAGGAGGACAGAGGTCTCCGGGAGAGCTGCTCCAAGAACAAAATGGAACTGATGGGCCATCTGATGCATTTGACCATACGGAAAGTAGTAGTCAGAGGAATACTACAGTTCTGCCACGAAGCTTTGGGAAGAATTTGGGATGGCGACTTAGAAAACTAATCAAATGAAAAAGCCGAGGCATTTACCAACTCTAGAAAAAAAACAAAAACAAACAAGAAATAAAATGTAATTACAGAAGTTTATAAGGGTTGGCAGTAAATAAAATCTACATAGTTAAAATCATCTAAGCCCTAAAACTAAACTAACTAAAAATGATGGTATAATCACGTTGGGAAGATGAAGGGAGGAGAAGGGAGTGTTGGGGTGAGATAAGTGTGTTAAATCCTCCTCTGCCACGATATGAAATCAATACATAATGTCTGAAATTGATAAATCAAAAAAATAGCTGTATAATAATATTATTTAGAAATGTGGAAGTACACACCAGAACTGATGAATGAATTGAAAGGGCTTGCCTCTGGAGAGCAGTACCCCAGGATTGGGGAAGGTTGACTGCCTGCAGTTCTATAGTATTTGATTTTTCAAAAAACATTCCAACTGGCTGAATATACAAAATTCTTAAGCTTGATATGAAGGGTCTCTGTCAGAGGAATCCAGAAAAGAAAGAAGAAATCTGTATAGAATAAAGAGAAACAGTTTTATTAAAAACACTTAACACAAAGCCATGTTTGAATTAGGTTATCATTTGAAGAATATTTTAATAACCTGTAGTCTCTATGCAATGCCAAGACTCATTTGCAACTCTAATCTTGTACTTTGTACCACAGGTCTAAATTCTGCTCAAGCGTTTCCTGCACTGCAAGGGAACCCACAGAAACAGGTGCCTCCTTCCACTGGAGATCTGTTTTATTTCACAGGTAACAAAGGGCATGCAATTCCATGATGAAATTTGGGGTCGGAAGCCCAGGAAATAAACTTGCACTGCAATTTACAGAATTGTATTGTATCACTGGGCACGACCAGAGTTGGATGAAGTACCTGCAGGTACAATCAAATCAGGAAAAATTTATTTGGAAACTACCACGTGGAAGGCATTGTGCCAGAGAGAGAATTCCCAGGATGTCCTAGAAAGACAACTTCGGATCAGTGCAAAGACACAGAGAGTGCAGACGTGATTTTAATTTATAGGGTTGGAAAGGCACAAAGCCATAAAACAAGACACTTGTTGTCCTGCCTTTATGTTAAAGGTTTCGCCTTTTTAAAAAATAATCAGAAACACATCATCATCATTCTTGACATAAATTACACTTTAGATTGGGGGTGGAAATCCTGTTTTAGGAATAGGAAGGGAAGGAAAAGTAAAACCAACTGCATGTAATTTTTCAAGTGGAAACAACGGCAATATGAAGATATATGGGCGTCAGACCCATTGATAAAGGAAGGAGGCTGTGCTCTCTTACCTCTTGTAGTGTCACTCCTGTGACCTCTAGCATTTGCAATGCTTTGATTCCACCTTGCCCAAGGGACCTGTGAGTACGGGGGAAAGGGATGAAGGATGCCTATGCCTGACCTCACCTTTACATTGTCTAAGGACTGAAGGTATAAATCAGCTTTCCCCTTGAAGACGTGAGTGTCAGAAGCTCATGTGAAATGCTGGAAATATTAAATGATGTCCCTTAGGGTTTTATTGTTACTCAGTTTTCTCCTGTAACTGGGAGAGCTGTTCACATGAAGAATACTCTCCCCCAGGACCTCAATTTGTATAGAAAATGAAGTATGAAACTCCAACAACTTCTTGCCACTTTGGAAAGAAAATAAACAATTAGTGGAGGTTGCACTTAGTCTACTGGTCCTGTGATCTCTCTGCCTGTTCTTGGAGAACAGTTCACACCAACAAAGGTGTGAGAATGCCTTCATTACAAATCCTCATTTCCAGGATGATAAATTTGTGATGGTTAAAAAAAAAAAATCACCATAGAGAATTCAATGTGTTTTTGTAATGAGGAAAAGCAAAAGCTCTTCCTTGAATCTTATTTAGCACAGGAAGTATGCTAATAATTAGAACTGAGGACTAAATGCCTGAATGCCAGGGCCCCATTTCTAGCTCAACACCTTCCTCTCTTCATCAAAGATTTGAAGGACAGCTACACAAAGAATATATTCCCTATTACAGAAACATGAATATTCATTTGTATAGAGCTTTACAACTTTTAGAGCACTTTTCAAACCTCTTATTTAGTTCGATTTAAAAAAAATTAATGTTTATTTTTGAGAGACAGAGAGAGAGAAGACAGAGAGAGAGAGACAGAGCATGAGCCAGGGGAGGTGCAGAGAGAGGGAGACACAGAATCTGAAGCTGGCTCCAGGCTCTGAGCTGTCAGCACAGAGCCTGATGCGGGGCTTGAATCCACAAACTGTGAGATCATGACCTAAGCTGAAGTCGAATGCTTAACTGACTGAGCCACCCAGGCGCCCCTAGTTCGATATTTTAAAAAGTTTATTCCTTTATTTTGAGAGACAGAGTGACAGAGAAGGTAGGGGAGGGGCAGAGAGAGAGAGGGAGAGAGAGAATCTCAAGCAGGCTCCGTGCTGTCAGCGAGGACCCCGATGTGGGTCTCAAACTCATGAACTGTGAGATCATGACCTGAGCCAAAATCAAGAGTCAGACAATTAGCCAAGGAGTCACCCTGGCACCCCTGGTTCGATTTTTATAATAGCTCTATGAGGTAGATATTTACAGAATCTGGGATGAGAGGATAAAAGTAAGAAGAAACCACTTCAACAGCTGAGAAGAGAGACCAGTGAATTATTAAGGATTACCTAAGACCCTGCAGAATCCTAATAACTCCAGGATTGTAAAACTTGGCCAGATGTATGAAAATATTGATCAGCCTGCCCGGCTCTGTGCTGTAATAGAGAACCGATCTCTAAATGACCCTCTGCTCCATGTTTCAAGATCATACGAAAGGATATTCAGAATAGTGTAATGTGCTCTTTTAACACGAGTTCTCTCGCCATCTAACTTGTGGCTGAATTGAGGATGAATGGCACTACTTCTCAAGGGGGCAAGAGAAAGCGTGAGGGCTGAGGGGGATTCCAAACAGTATTCGAGGAAAAATGAAGAAATAAGGTTCTTCTTTCCTCCAGAAGCCTCATCTTCTGAAACAGGCCCAGTGATTTAAAAAAAAAATTTTTTTTTTTTTTTTTTTTTTTTTTTTTTTAAGTAACACCAAGTCAAATTGGCGCTGCTTAAATAGTATGCGTTTCAGGGAATTGGAAAAAGGTCCCTCTTCCAAAATACCTTCTCAACTGACTTCCCTAATTCCTGATGTTCCACCATTCAGCACCCATTCCCTTAGATGAAAGCATTATTCCCTGTTGGAATACAAATGCCTCTGGGAGAGGTTGTACATTAAACGAGGCATTCTCACCCACTGCGTGGAAACAAACCGGTGCATCACAGATCACTGGCGGAGGAGGTGCAAAGTTCCAGCTCTCTCCGAGACGAGGCACAGCCATTTGTAACTATGCAGTAGGCCACTGAGCAGAGCTAACTGATAGAAGCGTGTCCAGCAGTGACTTATCCATGAGGCGTGTACGGCTGGTGATGCTGCATGGAGCCATGATCAATCATTAGCACCTTAGAGTGGTGGTTCTTAACTGCAGCTGCACATCAGAATCACCGGTCAACCTTTCAAAAGATGTAGATACCTGAGCTGCACCCTAGATATGCTGAATCAAGATCATCTGGAAGTCAGGCTAAAGGCACGTTTGCTTTTGCAAGGCTCTGTGGATGTTCTGAATCTCAGCCAGGGCTGAAAACCACAGCCTCAGAGTGAATTTGTGGGTTGGGCGCTTGCCAAACTAATGGCTTGCTGGTGTGCCTTGGTGAGGTTGGCCCCCAGGTGGGGGGCCTGGACGCTGAGTTCCAAAACAGGCGGTAAGAGGCAAGAGAGGTGCCCTAAGAACAAAGTAACCAAAGACGACCTGGGTAAGAACCAAGGCAACTTGTCCACATCACAATTTTGACAACTTACTTTGGAGTATTAGTACCAAAATTTGAAGAAACAACCTTAATCTATAAAAGTTCCGACTTCTAAAAAAGGTTGGAAATATCAGGATCTATGCTCATATAACTCCAGTTTATTTCATCCTTTCAAATGGCTGAAGAAGGCACTTATAGTCTTTTCCTTACTGTTAGTATGTTTTCTCAACCCATGCTTTTTAAAAAAATTTATATCCAAGTTAGTTAGCATATGGTGCAATAATGATTTCAGGAGTAGAATCCAGTGATCCACCCCCTACGCAAAACACCCAGTGCTCATCCCAACAAGTGTCCTCCTTGACGTCCCTTGCCTATTTAGTCCATCCCCCCACCCACAACCTCTCCAGTAATCCTCAACTTGTTCTCTATATTTAAGAGTCTCTTATGTTTTGTCCCCCTCCCTGTTTTTATATTATTTTTGCTCCCCTTCCCTGCTGTTCATATGTTTTGTATCTTAAATTCCACATATGAGTGAAGTCATATGATATTTGTCTTTCTCTAATTTCGCTTAGTATAACACCCTCTAGTTCGATCCACATAGTTGAAAATGGCAAGATTTCATTCTTTTTGATTGCCGAGTAATATTCCATTGTATACATATACACCACGTCTTCTTTATCTATTCATCCATTGATGGACATTTGGGCTCTTTCCATACGTTGGCTATTGTCGATAGCGCTGCTATAAATATTGGGGTGCATGTGTCCCTGGGAAACAGCACACCTGCATCCCTTCGGTAAATACCTAGTAGTGCAATTCTGGATTGTAGGGTCTCATCCCATTCTTTAAAGTCACATCCCTAAGTCTTGCCCTACTCAGTATGTCCTTGGTTATCCTCCAAAGGGAGTTCTTACCAGGTGAGTTAGTTTGGATTATTTTGGCCAGGGTGACAGAAAACCCCCAATAATAAAGGCCTTAACAAAATAGAAGACAATTTCTTACTCAGGTATAATAAGAATGGAGGGAGGCAGTCTGGAGATGGCGGTGTCTCCACTACCTTTAGCATGTGATTTCTTCCTCATGGTCCATGCTGGCTCCAGCTCCAGCCCAACAGGAAGGAGGGAAAGGGCCAAGGAAGAGAGAATCACCCTCCCCTTGCCGGTAAGGACACTGTTGTGTGACGTGTCTCCACTGGTCAGAACTTAAGTCACATGGTCAAATCTAGATGCCAGGGAAGTATGGAGGCAGGGAGTTGCTCTGGGCGGCCACGAACCCATCTAGAAATGCAAAGAAAGGGGAGAAGGGAGACTGGGGGCCAGCTGGCAGTCTCAGCCACACTGGGAATTGTGCACACAGCTAGAGAAGTTCTGGTGGTCACCTTCTGAACCTAGAATATCCCACCGGAAAGAAAGCAAATGAGTGTGGTAAGAGAAGGCTGCTTATTAATTCCAGGTGTTGGGTAATTTGTGGTGATTAGATGAAAGTGTTTTCCACTAATGAAGAGTGAGAATTTGTTGAAAGTAGTTATCTGTGGCCCAGGATTCATAACAGAGTCCTCAAATAAATGAAGTGCCTGGTTTGTCTTTTGAAAGCTTATGTTTCCTCTTGGAATTATGTGATTCAAAAGTCCACCTCTTGCCTAACGAAGGACTGGAATGTGGTCCTTCTTGTCTAAGTCCCTGAAGTCACCTTCTGTAATCTGTCAGGAGCACAATAGCATACTAGGCAGTGGATTTCCTCACCAGCTTCTAGGACACACAGCGCTAACTGGGAGAAATGCTAATGTTAATTTCACATACAAATTCTGCTTGGATGTGCTCAAAAAGATTCTGATCAGTGAAAAGGTGTATTTTCCCTTGACTCTAGGACTCCACGCGCATATGGATATGTCAGTACCCTCCAGTTGTGATTGATCTGAGAGTGCAACCAAAACAACGCTGGTCTATCCAAACAGCATGTTATCCGAATGGCATGTTATCCGAAATATAAGAAATCTGTTTAGCTCTATGGCTGTGTTTGGATTGCTTCATTGACTAGGATGGTTTTAAAAGTAAAGCCCTGCTTTGTTTCCCATCTGATCTCCCTAAATCATCCAATAGAAGTGTTTCCTTTCTTTGTGTTTCTCATTTGTCCAGCTGATTGAATTGTATGGCCAGTTAGCTCAGTTAGAGAGGGCATGGTACGAACGAGACCAAGGTCACACGTTTCATCCCTAGATAGGCTGACTGGTGTGCAGAGTAAAATTCCGTTCCATGACGAGTTGATTGCTTCTCTATCCCTGGCTAGCTGTTGTGAAAGAATGCAAGCTTTTCAAAAGGAGGATTTAGTAGGAGAGAGTGGGTGTCTCAGCAGAATTAAGCTGTACTGTTGGAAAAACTCTGCGAAGGCCCTTACACAGAGTTGATGGACCAGAAGTATATCTATACAAAGAGGAGCACAAAGTAATGAAATGAAATGGTCCCTCCAACAATAAGTCATCCTACTTCCAGGAGATGACGACCCAGAAGCACGGAGATTGAACTGCCACATCAGGAACGGGGAAAGAAAGCTGGAGAAGCAAGAACAATTGTCATATTCGCAGGCTAGGGTTCGGAGCCCTTCATTTCCTGCTTCCTGCTTGAGCCAGGACACCACATTCTGTCTCCAGTTTCCCACTCCACCTCCATGTTCCCCACCTGGTGGTGAGTTGTCATGATGATGCGGAGGAAAATCATGTTCAAAACAGGAATAAGATTTGCCACCGCTTTCACCTGTTCCAGATAGAAATGTCATGTCTCACCACAGGAAGACTTCTCCCCACTCTTATCAAAGACCTGTCAGTCTGTCCACACAAGCGGGAGAACAAATGTGTTTTTTATCCCTCTGTGAACAAACGAGACTCAGCACCTGCGTGGCACTCAAGGGTGGGTGGCCCCTCGTCCTGACTCTGAGCCGGCTGCTGCTCTTGGGGAGAGAAAGTAAAAATGATTGATTCAACATCTTAATTAAGATAAACAAACAAAGAGGAACATCAAATAATAGACCTGACAGTTTGAAACAGACTGAAAGTACAGCTTAGCATTTCATAAAAGAAAAAGCGTTTGATGTGAGGATGGCAGTTTAATAATTTGTAAATATCACTGGCTTGGTATTATAGCTAATCCAAATATTTTCATTTCTCGTCATATGTTACCCTCTGCTGATGGCTTCTCCTCTTCAACTTACAGCTTTTCACCCTGGACCCTTCGACAGGGGTGGAGAGGAGAGGAAGAGAAAGGGTCACAGGTTCTCTGTGGAATGTGAATTATATCATCAACTTCCTTTCTACTTTCTGATTCAGATATTCCCTGGAAAATACCACCGACCAGCCCAAAGGATTTATTGCCCTTTTCATCACTTCCCCCACAAAAGTATCAAAATCTGATCATTGTAGCTTTCCATTAGCTTCGGACTGTTTTACTAATTCTCTCTTCTTCCAAGTTTTCTCCCTATTCCTAAAATGTAAGGAAACAGGGTAATGGGACAGCCATACCACTGTAGGAAAATTATAGTGTCCCTATAATGCTGTTTTTATATGGTAAGAAGTAATCAGCTATAGATCTATGGCCTAAGAAGGTGTTTAAATGCACTAAAGTCCTAGAAAGAAGGGTAGTTGGAGGTAAGAGTATCCTTTTTAAATTTTTATTAAAAAAAGTTTTTAATGTTTTTATTTATTTTTGAGACAGAGAGATAGAGAGAGACAGAACGTGAGTGGGGGAGGGCAGAATCCAAAGTAGGCTCCAGGCTCTGAGAAGTCAGCACAGAGCCTGACACGGGGCTTGAACTCGTGAGCTTCGAGATCACCACCTGAGCCAAAGTTGGACACTTAATCGACTGAGCCACCCAGGCGCCCAAGTATCCTTTTATTACAGTTTATTTATTTATTTTTGAGAGATACAGAAAGAAAGAGAGACTGGGGGAAGGGTACAGAGAGAAGGAGAGAGAGAGAATCCCAAGCAGGCTCTGTGCTGCCAGCGCAGAACGTGACTTGGGGCTCAATCTCACAAACCGTGGTGAGATCGTGACCTGAGCTGAAACCGAGAATCAGATGCTTAACCAACTGAGCCACCCAGGCACCCTTAAGGGTATCCCTTTCAATGCCTGTGTCTCCCACTGAAACACCTCTGGGTGGGCACTGAGGTACCAAGCAGAAAGTTGTGACAGCAGTCATAAAAAGATGAATATGGGAACCTCCCTGGTGGCCAGAGCATTGTGATTTAGCTCTTGTGAAAAAAATTCAGAGAAAGAGTAGGCAATGTTACCAATCTATTTGGAATTTCCAAGGGTGCAAGTCAGAACACAGGTCTGATCAGGCAAAGCTGGAGGAACACCACTGGGCAGACAGAGGCTTCTTGGGTTTTTAAAAAGGTATGTAAACAGGGAAAGGTGGGGATGTGGGCCTGTCAGGTCAGCCTGCAGTCAGATGTACTTCTAGATTCGGGACAAGACCATTCTCTGGTGGCTTTTCCATTCTTTTTGCTGAGGTTGTAACAGCAGCATTTAAACAATTTTTATTATTATTATTGTATTTTTTTTTTTATGGCAGTCGGAAGATACCAAGGCCAGGCCAGAGGCCACGCCGGGCGGGTGTGCCGGGGCAGGGACCCACAGAGGGGAGCTGCAGTTCTGAGAATCCTCCACAGGGAAGCAGTATGAGATCAGGGTTTAGGCAGAGGTGGCCCCAGCCTCACCAGCCTTCCCTCATGCGGACTGAGTGTTCTCCTTCTTTCCTTCCACCGGGCGCCGAGGTGAGTCCCAACAGGGCAGGCTCACCTTCCAGGAGAGGCCCGAGCCTCTGCGGCCCTCACCACAGCCCTCCGCCCCCTGGCACTTAAACAACTGGCTCCCAGAACATTGCTCTGTCTGTGCGCTGAGGGAGGCCATGAGGGCTCAGGACGCCCGATTCTCTGAAATGGCCTTATTTTAAGCTGCTGGGTTCGCATCACTGCCACGGAGAGGAAATCTGCACGGGGGACCTTAGCAACACGGCAGGCACGTGTTTTCCTTGGCAGTCTCTATTCTGTCAACCTCTCCATGGCTGGATAACTCTTGACATTTCTTAAAAAGGAATCTGTTCGGTCTTTGGCACTCTTCAGAAAATCGTGTCAGCAACAACTTGATTTTGTCTGAGTTATAGGGAGCAATACAATGTTATGGGTAAAACTCCTAAACAGACAGTTTACAACTTCGGTTCTATCTTGACAATGTCCTGCTGATATATTGTATGATAACAGTAAAGCCACTACTTATCTTCCTTGCTTATAAAATATAAATAACATCTGACACTTTTCTGATAAGTCTTAAGAACTACAGGTGTTCCCTGCTGTTCCTTATGAAACCTTTGGTAAACTGAGATAGAGTAAAGCCAAGACACGATTAGCATTTTGTAAAAGTGAAAATGTCTTCAGGTTTCTCTCCATTACTGCAAACAGGTACTAATGTAGGTCTTTCATCAATGCAAAGTGGTGTAACGTGAACTTTCAGAGATTGGGGGAGACTGGAAACCGGGGCCCGGACTCACGAACTGTGAGATCATGACGTGAACCAAAATCAAGAGTCAGACACTCAACCGACTGAGCCACCCAGGCACCCCTATCACACGTTTTCTAAAATACATTTACTTTAGTTGACAACTTGGCAAATATTACATGTATCGGATTTAAAACTTTTCTAAGAAATTTAAATCGAAAACTCTTCTAATATAGTAAGCAGAAATTCCATTTTCAGCATTTCATATGGTGAGAGTAGAAGGGAGGGAGTAGGGGCTAAAGTCTGTATTTCCCAAAATTTATCTCAGGTAGCCTACCTCTTATCACACAGTTTATTTCTTTACCTGAAATACTTCAGAACTTAAATGTTTCTGCCAAGTTTGAGAAGGTGTGTGGTATTGACTTCTTCTTGCTGATCTCATTTTTTTTCTTTATGGTCTATCCAAACCATTTTCAGACCCTCTAAATCAGTTACCTTTCTTTTAGGGACAATCAACAGAAAGCAAGCAGAGGAAAAGAAAGAGAGAGAGAGAGAGAGAGAGAGAGAGAGAGAGAGAGAGAGAGATTAACACTTGCTCTCTCAGTGGCCTCCCTCCCAGACAGGTTGATGCAAATATGAACAAAAGAGAAGTTTCTGGAAAGACCTGTAGTGGGACTGCTCTCAAGACTGGATCAGCAGCAGTGCTAGATAACTACAATTGGACAATTTTATCCCTCTGGGTCATAAACTAAGCTAGAGAGGTAGAGCCTGAGACACGTATAAACAAAATGGAGAAAACAAATAAAATATTGACTCTGCTGGGGCGCCTGGCTAGCTCAGTGGTTAAGCATCCGACTCTTGATCTCAGTCAGCCCAGGTCATGATCTCATGGTTTGTGAGTTCGAGCCCCGTGTCAGGCTCTGTGCTGACAGTGGAGAGCCTGCTTGAGATTCTGTCTCTCCCTCTCTCTGACCCTCCCCCGCTCGTGCTCGCCCTCTCTCTCTCTCAAAATAAGTAAGTAAATAAATAAATAAACTTAAAAAAATTGAATCTCTTCCCTGCATTTCATCCCCTAAAGATAAGTCAACCAACTAGCAGTGGGAAGAATGCTACCGTCATAATACCAGTTCATTTAAATTTTTCATAAAATGCAATACTGTGCAGTTCTGGGTACAGGCCATGTGCTTTCTCTTCTGGACCTAAGATGACTAGGAATTATTAGAAATTTGGGTGATGCTACATCTAAATGAGTTTCCATGCCATGGTTAGGTGATATTGTTAGGGTCTGTGTCACTCATGGTTTTGTGTCTGTCTAGAAAAGGTTAGGCAAAGGTAAGAGAAATACAGACGCCCACCGAAGCATCTCTTATCAAAGGGAAACTTGTTAAAGAAAGATTTTAACAGCTCAAACTACCTTGGAGGCCAATAAAAGCACCAAAACTGATTATTAGACCATGATCTGAGGTTAGAAAAAGGACGCCGGCCCTGACTGATTGGAAAGCTATTGGAAATAAATAAAAAGGCTACATTATGTGAAGCGGAAGGTCACAGCACGGGAGCATCTTGAAAAGCCATAGGTGCACTGATTACATTTATCACGACATTAGTGAGTGCTTTGTGTGTGGCTTGTTTTTGCAGGTCTTTTGTATGAGATATTTTTAGATAAACTGATTTCACAGAAGGGGAGGAAGGTAATAAGTGTCACATTGTGTTAATACACGGGCCCCGCACCTTTGGGATCACATTTGGTGCAGGGCACAAATGAAATGAGTTTGGTGGCCTCAAGCGAGGCCACCACCAATAGCTATCCTTAAACAAAATCACAAATCATTCGCCGGCAGCCAGGATCAGAGACCTGGAGCTGAGACGGCAAGAGTGTAACAGGTCAGGGGGAAGACTTGGGCAAGGAACTAGCTGTCACCTCTGGGTCTCCAGCCTGGTTCCAGCTCAGGCCACCAACAAACCATGAACACTAACATACGCGCTGATTTTACGACCTCTCTTTCCTTGCCAAACCCCAAATGAATATTCTCACAAACATTTCATGAAGCCTCCCTTATCTAAGTCTTCATTGCTCAGCCAATCCTGATAAGAGTAATGTCATAGTCACTATGAAAAGTAGTCTGACTTTTCTTGTGTTACGTGTTCTTAGCAAAATAATGGAACTTGTTTGTTCCAGGGAATTCTAAATCTAAACGTTGCTTGCTCTCTCTCCATCAGTGAAAGGCTTCCTGATGAAAACACAGAGAATTAGAAAACAATGACTCTGTGAATGACATTTACAGAGATCTCATACTGGAAAGGGCACATTTTATGGTGACTCTGTGTCAAAAGTGTAGTTTCATCAGAGGACAGGAGGCAAAAGAAACAGGCAATCAATACTTGGGCCTCTGATATCTGAACTGAGAAAGAAAATCATTATCCTGTTACTTTTATTGTGGCATGATGCTTGAAATACTGCACCTTGTTTCCATAATAATCCAATATTTTGGGGGTTGCAGATTAACAGACCCCTCCTACGGGTAGCCATGTGAAATTGGAACATAAAGCAGAAAGGAATGTTCACACACACATACACACACATTTTTGGTGGGAACTCGGTGAAAGGCAGATTGAGAAAGAAAAACGTTAACCTTTTGAAAAAATACAATAATCCAATTTCCTATTCATGTTTATCTAACAGCATATGTTTAATGTCTGAGTTTTCAGGATTATTAGTAAAGGGTTCCTCGTTTCCAATTTTGGAGCAAAAACACACAGATCTCCAAGAGTTAAGAGTCCCCTCAATATTAACAAGGTTACTTGGACAGCATTTTCATCTCTGCATTTATTGAAGATTGCTCCCTTGTTAAGAGAGTAAATGAAACCAAGGTGGGAAGTGTGTGGAATCTGACATTTGATTTTTTAAAGATAGCTGTACTATTCACTTCTCACTGGCACAAAAAGCAGTCACTGAACTTGAATTTTTTGCTGATAAAAGGAAAGGAATTCTCATTCACAAAACTGTATGAAACTCTTATGTATCCAACTATACCAGTTCTGTCTACCTGCTTCCAATATGACTGTTTATTGGTCAATATTTTCCCAACACGTCAAGACAATTAAACCCTCCCCTCCTCTAGATTTCAGCACCCAATTTAAAACTCTATTTGAATACATATTATGGAAAATGGGACCATATTAGTCATATGCCTGTTGCAAAAACAAGTACAGCTGTCCTCGACCTAACTTGTATACCTTTGTGGGTTGGTATCTTAACCCAGTTATTTATTTATTTTTTTCCTCTTGGAATTATTATTGATGAGATGATCATTGTAGTCATGAAGTCATGACCTGCTTTTCTAGGCTGTAGACTGCAGCCCCACGGAGAGCTAAGTGGGTCCTTAATGAACAAGAAAAGGTTATCATGGCCACGCATGGTGTCTCCCAGTCATCTCTGTCTACAATCTCCAGCAGCCACCGATAACAGTTCAAAGTCATGCAAGTACGGGCTACGGCTACCATTTCGTTCTTCACGGTGCAGATGTTCTTGTGAACCCTTGGCAAGTGCACAGCAGCAGGAGGAGAAAAGCATATCCTCAGAGGCCTACTCCATCCAGGCAGCTGATTTATTCCAAGTGAACACACTATTCTCCACAAAAATTGTTAAGATTAAGAAAAAGTGACAATACTAAGTGTCACTAAGGATGGGGAGGAACTAGAATTTTCACACACTGTTAGTAGGAGTATCAATTGGTATAAACCCTTTGAAAAACTGTTTGGCAGAATCTATTGAAGCTGAACCGTCTGATCCAGCAATTCTCCTATGTACGGACCCAACAGAAACACCAACATGATGTGCATCAAAAGACAGGTATAAGGACGTTCACAGCAGCATTATTCATACTATCCCCAAAGTAGAAACAACCCAAATGTCTACCCACAATACGCTAAGATAAGCGAAATACTGAACAGCAGTGAGAACAAGGAACTACTGCTACATGCAAAAACATGGGTGGTTCTCACAAATACGATGCTGAACGAAAGGATCCAGACACACAGGAGTAGATATTGTGTGACTCTGTTCGTCTGAAATTCAAATATAGGCAAAAGGAATCTAGTGGTAGAAATCAGAGTAGTAGTTACTTTTGGAGAGATAGTAATTGGGAAGGGGCACGGAGAAAAGCTTTTGGGGGTGCTCGTAATATTCTCCATTTTCATCTGGGTGGGGATTACATGACTGTTTGCTTTGTTTAAAAAATGACTGAGCTCTGTAATTGCGATGTGGGCATATTTCAGTACATACGATATACTGCAACTAAAAAGTTAAAAGAAATTATCAGTGCACTTTATTAATTAATGCCTTTGTCAGGTTCTGAAATACTAGGAAACAAAGGAAGAATCACTAAGGCAGTTTCTCCTTGAGTGAAATTTACCACAGAATTATATTTAAAAAATTCCAGAGAAATTATATAGGCATTGTTAAAAACTTTCGTGTTTCTTTGCCTGGAGCTCTTAAGAGTAAGTGGTGATTTGGTTTAGACTTTGATGTATTGTATTATTGTATCATGCATTATATCAGAGGTGTTATAAGGAGGGTGCTAGCCAGCTATTATGTTTGTGCAGCCATAGGAAACTGGCTTAAATTAAAACAGAAACAACTTCAGCTGGACATTAGGAGGAATTTCTGGGCCAGGAAGTTAAATGATTGTGGAATCAGAATTGCTATGTATCTTGAAGAAAAGAAGGAAAAACCATCTGGCAGGTGGACGGATCATAAGATCTTTCAACTCTTCAGTTCAAAGGTGGTGGGGCGCCTGGGTGGCTCAGTTGGTTGGGCGTCCGACTTCAGCTCAGGTCATGATCTCACAGCTCGTGAGTTCAAGCCCCGCGTCGGGCTCTGTGCCAACAACTCAGAGCCTGGAGCCTGCTTCAGACTCTGTGTCTCCCTCTCTCTCTGCCCCTCCCCTGCTCATGCTCTGTCTCTCTCTGTCTCAAAAATAAAAAAAACAAAAACAATAGCAAAGGTGGCAAAGTTTAAAAACCTACTCTTCACAGAACTTATTACAATGTGTGGTAAGAGTAAGTGTTGAAAAATATTAGTTAGCTTCACTGTGTCACTATTAATAATACTTACAGAGAGCACGGCAAGTTTAGAGTTTTATCCCTAAACTTACTCACCAACAGGGAGATATCCCTAACTAAGTTTTTCTCTGTAAATCTCAGGCGTCTGCCCCTCCTGATGATAAAGGAGGAAGAAAGCCCAACTGGTTAACATGTATAAACTGTACTGAGTCTGTGATGACTTGTGCTATGTAAATATAAAGAATGATTATTACCATAAACCCAGCCAACTGCAACACCGATGGTGACAGAAATGTCAATTTAAATGGTGGTAGCTTGGAACTCTTACCATCGGCTCAGGAATGAAATCGCTTTAGGCACCCTGGGGCTTTAAGTAGAGGGAATCACCAAAGGACTGTTAGGGAGCTATGCTAGGGTAAAGGAAGATGGGGGGTTTGGAGGAACCCGTTAGCAAATGTGATAAAAAAGCATCTCTCAAGGGAACACAAAACAATAATAGTTTTAGCTGTCATTTTGAGTTTTCTAGAAGTTTTCTTCCCTTTGATGATCTTCCTCCATACTCCTAAACTCTTGCTGCTGTTAAAACTAAACCAAACCAAAACCAAACAGTAGTCCAGAGATGTAATTGAACTGCCTTGGTTGTTGTTGTTTTGAGCTGAAATATACTTGGCTAACATAGGAAATGCATCTAGAAAATATTTTTAATGATTTCTAAAATGTCCTCTTGAAAGGTGCATGGTTCGAAGTCAAGGTCTTCAGTGTTAAAGTGCTAGCAGGTTTTTAACTCAATTCCCGTGTGGTTTTAGAGATATTGGCATTCTAAAAACCGCTGATTCTTGCTTGGTAAATGGGAACTGAGTTACAGCAACCAAGGTCTGAAGAATCAGAAGGAGATTTATGTCCATAAAAACCTGTGTAAGAGAAAAGTAATTATGTGGAAATCTCAAGGCCCTTCTAGGTTTTCTAACTTCTCTGGAGTGGCTTTCTGACACAACCAAGGCACAGGTGCTCAGTTATAAGCAACGTTGCAGTCCTCTGAAATATATGACCAATCCCCTTACATTCTGGACACTTTCTTAGTTACTACTGAATTTCCACCTTCTATGCTGCAATTATACCCTGCACAGTAGACCGCGATGTCCTCTCCGCAGGCATCCATGAGCTGCTGAACACTGAAGCGTGGGACTAATGTCCTGTGTGCTTATATATCTATATAAGCCAGGCCACAGGACAGAAACTTCTGCAAATTTCCACAAATCAAGTCTAGAAGAACTATCACATATATTCAAAAATAACCAATTATTAAAAAATAAGCCAATTCAACCGGTTTTTATGAGCTCATAGTGACCCCCTGGTTAGCAGTTTGCTTGGAGTTATTCTCATTATTTCAAAACTTTATTGGCATATTCTATGAGCACAAGTACTGTGTTAGGGACCAAGAGGAAGGGCAGATGGTCTCTAGGAGCAGGCCATCATGTGGCAAGCCGAATCTCTGAGCTTGTTAATTAACAACATAAGAAAGGATAGGATTAGGGGCCCACACAAACACTTAAAGTTCAGAAAAGGCAGTGTCCGCAGACTGCACAAGGGTATTTGAGCTGGACTTTGACAGACGGCACAGGGAGAGAAGAAGGATGAGCTTTCTAGACAGGGAAACAGCATGAGCAGGGCTCAGAAACCTTATGCTGAATATGGCATATTCTTGGCCAACAGGAACTTGACTAAAGTCTAGAGTTTTTGTTGGGTGTGCAGGTGTGGGTGTATTCTGGGAAATAACTCAGCATTTCTTCTATGAGCTTAGACTGAGCTATGAAAGACTCCAATGATCAAATTAAGAAGTTCCAATAATCTAGTTTCCCTTTCAGTGATGCAGAGTCATTGGAAGTTTTTAGCTAGGAAATTACATGATAAAACCAGTATTTTTCAGTGGACATAATTCTTAATATAGCTGTTCTACAACTATTCTTCTATTGACTGAGCTATTCCATTTTTTCAAACAGAATAATAATTCTTAACAAAAAGTTATTTTTTTGCCTTAGATTCCTTCTGGAACAATGTGGCATATTTTTACCTACTTAATTGATAGGAAATGTTATCAAATTAAGATTTTCTTCCAGGGTGCCTGCTGGATGGCTCAGTTGGTTGAATGTCTGACTCTTGATTTTGGCTCAGGTCATGATCCCAGGGTCATGGGATTGAGCCCTGTGTTGGGCTCTGCACTGAGCATGGAGCCTGTTTAAGATTCTCCCTCTCTCTGTCTCTGTCTCTCTCTGTCTCTGTTTCTCTCTCTCTCTCCCTCTCTCTCCTTCTGCTCCTCTCCCCGGCTTGTATACATACTCTCTCTCAAAACAAACAAACAAACAAACAAACAAACAAACAATAAAAGACTTTCTTACAAATTTTTTCCTTATATCCTGGGTTATTTTACTATTTTCCACAGGTGTCCAAAAAAAAAAAAAACCACTAGTAAACAAATACACTAATGGGAATTTTTGGAGACCATACTGATCCTGCTTAGTTCAGTGGCCTTTTTTGGGGGAAAAGGGAGATGGGTATACTCCTGACCGAAAATTTATACTGTATATGTATAGTGTGGCCATATTTTATGTTAGTAAAATTGTTTATATAAAATGAATCAAACACATATTTAATAAGGTTTTACCAAGTGCTGGAACACATTTAAGAACTACTGCTTTTATGTAGCCATATTCCAATCTATTCAATTTCAACAGATTTGAAAGGCCTATAGGGAACATTGTCTTTACCACATAGGAATTTATAATTTCATAGGAAAGGGCAATTTACAATGGCCTCTGGCTGATTCATAGTAAAGTAGAATAGTATATATAGCTCTAATACATGCATGTAAATTCTCCGAAGTAAAACAGTATTAATCCATATGCTCCCCGCCCCCACTAATTTTGACTTAGAATTCAATGGGATTGAGTTAGTGGATGCCCCACTGTTTTCTGTTTTCTCAGCTCTTGGCACACATAGTAGGTACTTCATAAACATTTTATAAATCAGTGAATTAAAGGATTTAACATAGCAGGGAGTCAGAGATTTTAGGCCCCATTATTGATTTTGTCACACATTTATTTATCAAATAGATTTGGGTATATAGCCCCTCTGTGCTCGTTTTTTTCCCTCTGTGAAATCAAGATGATAAACCTTCTTTTGCAGAAATATGGTGATGCCTGAGATACTGTGTGTGAAATGATTTGCACTTCTTGGAAGAAAGGGATCTTATAAATAGAAGGCATTGTTCACGTTACCCACAGCATTCAAATTTAATTTGTACCACATGGAATATGCGGAAGGTCCATGACCTCAGTAATGAAAGCTGCTGAGCCCTTGATGCCCATGGAAAAAAGCGTTTTCTCCTTGTTTTTCTGGCTGTCAGAGAATGGTTGCTGTTTCCCCTGCCTGCCTATTCTAACTATGATGTACTTACTTTCCTCAGCCCCATCCCAATTTCTCATTACGAATACTGAAATGAGCAGGTCCTTTAAATTGGAGAGGGTAGAAGGTGCATACGTCTGAAAGAGCAGTAATAAGGACCCTTAACTTAGGAATGAAGAGTTGAGGGAGATGGGTAAAGAACACTGACTAGGACGTGCAAGAAAAGACAGATCAATCCGAACGATTCATCATGCCAGGAGCTGTCCAAATAATCAAAGGTATCAGCCAGGGTGATGTATAGCTGATGTCACTTGGCGAGACCCTTAACAAGGCAGCTAGTACAACAGCTGCTGCTGGTCAGTGAGTATCACAGCACATGCCAGGCCAGGGCAGGGGAACACAGACCATCCATCACTGACCCAACTTAATGGCTAGGCTTATTAGTAAACATTCTCTGTGGCTGACAGCCTGTAATGCTACAGGATGTTCCCCAACTGTCCCCCAAATAAACGGACTCACCTGACAGATGTGCGAAATCTGTGGTCCCTCTTCAGATTCTGTGGGTAGGTATAATTTGTTCTATTTTATTGATAGAGGGAAGAGTCTTTAGAAAGAGTGAGAGAGGGAGGATATGTATGCAGCTCTCATTTAGCAAATGCATTCATAATCTATTCTTCACCCAAGATGTTTTTTCTCTTCTTAACCGTAAATCAGAAAAGTGACAGTGTGTGTTACATACATGCATTATTCCATAGGCACTACTGTAGGTGAGTTTCATCTATATCTTTCCTTACTATGGATCAGAAATCCCCAAAGTGGAAATAAAATCCACTCTCTGTACTAAAGATATCTAAGTCTACTTTAACTACATTATGTTCTTGGAGGGGATATCTTAATGGACTAAGTATGAGGTTTGCAATATCTAGACTTCCTGGAACCACAGGTTCAATTCCCAGCTGAATTGGCTCAGTCCTCAAGTCTTCACTGGCAGATAAATTAAGATACTAAGAAGCTTACTGTGCACAGATCTCTTAGATGAGTTGTCGTAACCCATAATCTCATCTATTTTTTTAAGTGGACATTAAACTTGGTTCTGCTGTTTTTGACCTTGCTGAAAAATTCTATATAATCTGCATGGTAAATCTAATGCTTATTGTTCAAAAGAGATGTACCATTTACGATGAGAGTGCATCCTCCTCTAAGTTGGGGACTTTTTTTTTTTTTTTAAGGCAGCTGGGCTTTGAAATGGGCAGGTTATTGTAATTCCAATTACTGCTTCCTAACTTTTCACCTTTAGTTTTCCTGGACTTGAGCTAACTGTTTCCCCTCACCCTTCAATGCATCTTCTTCCTGGCCTGATCTTGACTTGCCTCTCTAGTTTTGGCTACTGATCTTGCTTTGAATTCCAGCACAGGTGAATTCTTCAAGCCCTACTTAATGGCGTGGATTCTGGATTTCCCCCTACTCTGACTTCTGAGATTGGTGTGATCCCTCAAGTCTTACTTCAGTTTCTGTGCATAGAGAGGGAACATGATACAATGAAAAAAGTTCCAGCTTGGGAGAAATTAAGACAGTTTCCAGCAGGACTGTTTCCTCAACTGCCCCTATTCATTCTTCCTGTGCTCTGGTCCCAGCACTGCTACCAAGTGGCTTTCTAATGGTGGGCAAGTCATGTGGTCTGTGTGTTGGTCTGTAGAATGGGTACACTGGGACTCATGAATACATGGCTCCTTCCAAGTTCCAAGATTCTTAGATCCTCCTTTGTTTTACCTGGGATCCCTGTCCCTGGCTTCAGCTCAATAGAGAAAGGGACTGGAAAGCATTTTAAAACCTAAATTTTATGCATCACCATCACACTTGATAAATGCTGATTGAGCATTAACACTCTGTGTCAAGAATTTTAGAATTTTATATAATGCAGAGAGTATTGGCACTTTGGAGATTTATATTCAGAGAGGAGACTCAAGAAAGTAGCCTCAAAGAGAAATTAATTTTTAATTTTTTGTTATGAGGACTGGAAGATGTGAAGTTTACTGGTCAGTACAAAGTGTCAGGGAAGAGCATGATTCAGCAGCCAAATGGCCTCCTCTAAATTCAGGTTCCACCACTTAACTAGCTGTGATACTTGACCAAATTGCTCTCCGTGACTCAATTTTCTCATCTGTAGGATGTGGGTAATGATAATATCTACCTTACAAGGTCCTAATGAGGATAAAAATGAGTTACCATTTAAAAGTGCTTAGAATTATGCCTGACACATAGTATTATATAAATGTTGGCTAGATAAAGAAAAACACTGGAGCTATAAATTCCATCATGCATTTCAAAGTTTCAAAGTATGTTCTATGTATGTCCTGAGCATTCATGAGTAGCAGAGATATTATGGCCCATATTTCACATCTAGAATTAAGTTGTAGGCTTATGTGTATAGAAACATTGATAAGATTCAATATTATTAAGATTGCTGGAACCATCATCATACATGCGGAGTGTGTGTGTGTGTGTGTGTGTATGTGTACGTGTGTGTGTGTGTGTGTGTGACAGAGAGAGAGAGAGAGACAGAGAGAGAGAGAGAGAGAAATCTTTCTAATCCACCAAGGAAAAGTCTGTCTCTAAAATACTTTAGACATTTTTCACTGGTGTATTGTGCCTAGCTCAAAGACAGGATATAGAACATTTGTGTTAATAAACCTCCCATAGAGAGCACTGACACTTGAATAGCTCTAAATGTTTTCCAACATCTGGCCAAAGCTAATAACAGCTTCCACAGGTTGGTTTCTGCTTTTGGAGCATCATTCAAGACACTGTTGTAGGATTCTGTTAGCTTCTCAAATCGTATCCAACATAGAGACAAAGGTAGACATAATTTAAGCCTTGAACTAGGTACTATGCTAGAGCTGGGGGAACAGCCTGGCTAACACTTATTAGACTGCACTTATGTGCCAGCTGTTGCTCTAGGTGTTTCAATTCTTATAGCAACCATAGGAGGTAGGCACTATCCCATTTTATAGATGAAAAAACTGAGGCATGGAGAGAGTAACTTGTCTAGGTGACACAGCTAGTGAATGTCAGAGCTCATAGCCAAGACTTTAAGCTTATTGGCTGGGGTTTTAGGCATTTGAGGAAACGAGAGAGAACGAGGCACCACAGATCTGGGCTGAAGCGGAGGTTAGTGTGGTGGGGTTCTTAATGACAACACAAAAAAGTTGATTTTTGCCATGCCCTTTGTGGGTGCCCAATAAGTATGTGGGGAGTATGAATACTCTCTTCAGTGCTGAACTTTTAATATGAAAAATTGATTTTATTTTGGTTTTTATCACAGACACTTGGAAATGAAGCAATGGAATGATAAGCATCGGTTGTCTGGAAGGATCAACTGAGTTAGCAGAAATAAACTTTTTTTGTGTTGTCATAAAACATTTACAGTTTTTTACTTACAGGTTTGACTCATCACTACTATAGCCCCTCCCACCCCCCGCCCCAGCCCCGAATCTCGAGTACGTGTTTTGCCTATTGCTGAACACCAACATTACCCTCCCCAATTAAAATACCAGGAAGACATTTGAACCCAAACATTATTCTTCGGATTAATGAAATCCAACAGCAACTGTTTCACCCCTGGACTATTCCAAACCAAGTACTAATGACCGAAGACCATTCCTCATCTTGTGCTTGGGTAGGGAGCTCTGAGAAATGAGTCTTGGGCCCTGTCCAGTTTGTAGTGGAAAGTGCACATGCCACAAAATGTTGTTTCCGCATTTGCTTCCCCGCTGACAGTATTTGTGCGAAGGGCAGAACATCCAGGCTCAGACCTTGAACTGAAAAACCCTTCTCACTTTCCGACAGTGCCCCTTTGGGTTGGAATGCAGGTCAGGCACACTTGTCCAGCCGTGGCCACTACTGGGCTGTCTGCTCTAGGGCTAAAAAAAGACGCTGATTTCCTGGAATATCTGCCCTGCAATTTTTACAGGAACAAGCTTCATTAAATTAAAAATAATAAGCCAGGCAATTTTCTTGTCGAAACCTGTTTCTTAACACTTGCTGTCTGCAGGGGAGCCTTCCAGAATGTTTCCTGTCCATGTCAGGTTAGGGCACCAACAAAGCTTTGTTTTGTGTTAAACTTAAAGGTCTCTTCCTGTAGATTCTTCCAGAACTGCTGGATGGACACAGGCAAAATCGTGTCCAACAAAAGAATGATTTGCTGACTACTCAAAACAAACATGATCATCTCTTAAATTTCTTCTATTAATAAACATATATGACTATAAGATCCTAACCTTTTATTAGACAAGCATATATTACAATGGAGTAGAATAGAGGTATAATAAAATATTCACTTGACTGATCCTTATCTAAAAATATACTTGTATAAAAAGGACATTGTGTGGGGACGCCTGGGTGGCTCAGTTGGTTAAGCATCGACTTCAGCTCAGGTCATGATCTCACAGTTCATGGGTTCGAGCCCTGCGTCGGGCTCTGTGCTGACAGCTCAGAGCCCGGAACCTGCTTCAGATTCTATGTCTCCCTCTCTCTCTGCCCCTCCCCTGCTCATGCTCTGTCTCTCTATCTCTCTCAAAGTAATAAACATTAAAAAAAATTTTTTTTTAAAAAGGACATTGTGTAGTCCTTTATGATAACCAAGTGTCTTACATAGATTATTTCATGTAATCCTCATGATGTAGGGGGTAGATGTGATGTAGATGAGGAAAGAGCCATTAGGACTTAAGTAACATGCACAGTCTCACACCATTGAAGGGACAGGTGCAGGCAGGGCTTGGAGTTCTCTGTTTCAGCCTCTTTAAACCATTTAGGGTTCTCGAGTCAGTGTGTACAGCGGTTTTAAGGTCAGCTGCATTTGCAACACCTTAAAGATACACTTTCCAGAGCCTACCTCTGTTCCACTGGATCTCAGGATGAATTTCTGGTTGAGGAAATGGGAAATCTACATTTTTTTTCTTTTTTACAAACTTCCCAATAATTCTATCATGCAGGCATGTTTGAGAAGCATCTAGCACAGACCAACGCTTACACAATTATTTCAGGAAAAACTAGTAATGCAGGGGGTGCTCACCGGAAGAGCTGTTGTAAAAGCACGCACTGTGAAAAACAAAATGCTGAAGAAAGAGGGCTGAGCGAAAAACAGGACAACCCAGGTGCAGAAAGTAAAAGCCAATTAACTTAGCACAATACATAGGTGAGGTTTCAGAAAAATGAGTTAATCAAGGAATAGTTTCAGAAAGCAAGGGATTGTAGGCTGGGATGGGATAACTGTCCCCAAATATTTGAAGGGCCGTCCCATAGAAACGTGTAGAAGTGGATGTACTGGGACCTGTGAGCAAGAGCTAATGAGAAAGAAGGTTAGGCTCAGCATTAGGAAGACCCTTTAAACTCTGGAGTGTTGGGGCGCCTGGGTGGCTCAGTCGGTTGAGCGGCCGACTTCTGCTCAGGTCACGATCTCACGGCTCGTGAGTTCAAGCCCCGCGTCAGGCTCTGTGCTGATAGCTCGGAGCCTGGAGCCTGCTTCAGATTCTGGGTCTCCCTCTCTCTCTCTCTCTGCCCTCTCCCGCTCACGCTGTCTCTCTCTGTCTCTCAAAAATAAATAAAATAAACATTAAAAATTTTAAAAAATAAATAAATAAACTCTGAAGTGTTCCCCCAACCCCCAGTCCTGGGGAACAACATTGGCCACCAGGTAGGAAGCCCCACCTCACTGTAGGGTTAAGCAGGGACCATGTGACCTCATGGTGACAGTCCTGTACTGACTGGGAAGTTGGCTTTATCTCTATAATTCCATATTCTTTCTATACTCTCCTATTCATGCTTCTCAAAATATCTACGTAGAATAAATAGAGGCATACATTACCGATAAGCATTTTGCAGTCAGAGAAGTTGAATCGAGCTAAGATGAATTGCCAAAAGTGATGGGCTTGCTAGCAAAGCTGAGAACAGACCTGTCCTTCCTGGCCTTCTCTCTTGTGCCTCCTTGCCCCACCCTATAAACCACTTAGGTGCCTTTTAAGAAGCCCTAAAGCACCTTGGAATTTGGGTTGGCCTGAAAACTGCTACTTCAGGCCAGTCACCTTGGAATTTAAAATGCAGATTCCTGGGCACCACCTCGGATTTACTGAATCACAAACTTTGGGAATGGGACCCAGGAATCTGAATGTACACCATTTTGGACTTGTTCTGTCTGAATTAGGGGGCAGGAAATCTGATAATCTTGTGTTGTACATACTCTTCTTTGTAACTGCAAATCGATTTCTGTGAGTCCAAAAACATCACCAGGTGAGTAGCTTTCCATATAAACGTTTCATCGTCCTGGCTTTATATTTACATAGGTACAAATATTTATATAACGATCCCAGGTTCATGTATTTACAGAAGTAGCAGATGGCTGCAAAGGTGATATGAATGCATCTGAGTCATTGGCAAGGGTTCCCTGTGTACTTTACAGGCCTGGGTAAATGTCAACCTTTACTTAAATTATAGCAGCATAGAGTGTGTGGATATGGGAATAGTACAACGTTCGAAAAAAAATTCCCTGCCCTTCCCATCGGCTCTGAGTAAGTATCCCATTGGATTAACTGGAGTCCACTTGATTGCTACAGTTTCAATAGCTTGTTCAGACATCGATCGCTGTCATGTCACTGGGAGAAAAGGATTAATAATAGGGTGCTCAGGTTGGCTCAATACTGCTGATAGTGCCTGACAAAAGACCGTTCAGAGGACTCCCATGGGGATGCCGCCTGCATAGGAAAGCTACCAGCAACATCATTCAGGATTCCGCAGAATAATGATTAACTCCAGAACTTCAGCCTACGAAACCCAACCAACGGTTTCTATTATTTCCAAATAAATTCACTCCCTGATCTTCCTTCTCTTAGATTCACAGATGATCTGGAGCCAAATTCCCCAGTGGATACCCATGATCGTGATTATGTCCTTGTGTCAGCCTTGTGCCTTGATTATTTCCAAGAGATGCGGCTTTTTTTGGTTCTGTTTTGTTTTTGTTTTTTGCCAATCCCAATCGTGGGAAATGGTAAGAGACAAGAGAAGCTTGGTTCGGTGAGTGCCTCTGGAAATGTTACAGGAGAAAGGCTCCACCCCCCACTGTGCGTTCCAGCTCCATTTCAGTGGGCAGTTGTGGCCAGCAGGTATCACAGACTGGGGAGGACATTTAAAAGAAACCCCGTTTCACCTACAGAAAATTAAAGGGAGCCGCTTCACAATGGGGCCCCATGTTTAACTGGAATTAAGATGAAGGGGAATATATGAGAGGCAAGCACGATGACCCTGTTTGGCCAAGGTTTGGAGAAAGGGACTAGAAAGCAGGGGGAAAACTCTGACCTCCAGTGAAAGTAAGAACAGTTTGTAATTTAAACAGGTGGAATATGACACTACAAAACTTAAGCCCAACAGCTTTCCTCTCTGGCTCCCCCACCCTCACGTGACAAGAGTTTCAAGTTGTTGGGTCATTTGTTCTTGGCAATGGAAAGTGTTTGAGGGCATTTATCTCCATAGCCAGCAATTTCATAACTACATGACTTCTTATTCAAGTGCACTTAGATAATTTTCTGAGGTTTCATAACAGCTTTATTTATCTATGCTTTAATGCCTTTCCTCTTAAGAGCTCAAGATGCTGGTTATTTAACATTATAATCCAGATATGAGAATTAAAAAGGCATTGGGTGCCATACTGCTATCTCCAATGATAGTGCCACTAAAAATAACACAATTAACTTGATGTCAGCATTCAGCTTGTTCTTATATATAGGTTTCTTAAAAATATCCAGACTACTTTAATTAGAGCCACAGACTATTTTAATTATTCCTAAAAGACTGAGTATACTCCACTGACTACAGTAAATATATGAGATAGAAGACAGTTCTCTAGGAACTTGTATATGCTAATGACTGTGTTCTTCAGTCACATTCATGGGAAGATAAGCAATTGTTCAGGATGAAGTTGCTACAGGGCTACACACAGCCAGTTGCAAAGGCCAATGAGGCTACATGTCACCTGGCATCATGGAAATGGCATCCAGAGCTCAAGACATCAGCAATGCAAAACTCAAGGCAAATATGTTGTTCAGTTCGATCCAATTGTAATGCGATCCAACCTGATCCTGTAAACCTTTAGTCAGTGTCTGTTATGTGTCAGGTAATGTTCTGAAAGCCCTGGTGGTGGTGGTGGGGGGGGGAGGGGGTGGGTATCAAGATAAAGAAGAAATAAATTTAACTTTCAAGGAGTTATTTTTCTGGTAGGAAAGACAGTCAAATGAATAACACAATACACATGATGAAGAGAAAGCAACACTATAGACACATGCATTAATACAAAACAGATGAAGGAGATAAGTAGGGGTATCTTATGGTAGAATATGTATTGGTTTTGAAACCATGTGAACTTTGGTTTAAATCATAGATCTTTCAATTGCTTGCTATGAAGCTTTGAGGAAAACATTTTGACTGTCTTAGCCTTGGCTTTATGTTTTCAGAATGGGGATAACACAAACTCTGAAATCCTTTGTGAAGACGAAGCAAGGTAAGATTTGTAAAAGTATCAAACATAGTTCTGGCATGAGTCTCCTAGCAGGAGCTCAAGAAAATGTTAATGGTAAGTGTTTCCTTGTGTGTGTGTGTGTGTGTGTGTGTGTGTGTGTGAAAGCTTCACAGAGGGGGCAGAGATGGGGCTTGGGTTTTAAAGGATGAATAGAAGTTCTTTAAGAATAAAGAAACAATACATAAAAAAGAGATGTAAAAAGTGGGGAACAGCTGGCATGCAAAAGGGAGAGTGAACAGCAAAGGGAAATGAAGCTAGAGAGTGGTACTGGTCTTCAAAGAAACTGAGAAAGGAACAAAAATGTACACACTTAGGGAGCATCACAGAATGTGTGACACTGGAGCATTAAGCACTATGACAGTTGAAGGTCAAGAAGAACTATCCCAACTTGTTATGTTTCTATGAAATTGGAACAGAGTTTCAAAAGTTAGCTTTCATTCTTCTACCGAGTTCATCAATGACTCTCATTAATTTCATTTAGTAGCAAGCTCAAACTACAGAGTGAGATCAATTACAACAAAACTCTGGGCTGGGAAATGCAGCCATTCTATCCTGTGCCAATGTAACAACAGCAGAATACCCACAATGCTGCTGCACAATGTGTTAAATTGGGACAAGCATGATTAGAGACATGTTCAACTGCCCATGAAGCACAGCATTTAGCAGCTCAGCAACGCCAAGGACGCCTGGGGAATGTTGGTGTTCACCTCCCAAATCAGGCTCATAGCACTGAGAACACATTCTCTGCAAACGTAAGATGCTATTCCACTCCCAAAATAATATCACCCATAGGCAAGTCTCGTGCACTTGGGACCAGAGATCATAACTCTTGCCCTTGCTTTACTCACAACGAACCTACAGTCAAACATACCAGAGCATACTGGCTTTTTACTACAGTCTAGTATTAGCTCAGGGGACCATATTCCACCCCTCCCCTTTTTTTAAAGTAATAGTTTAGGATGATCCATTGATATTTGTTTTTGAGAGAGAGAGAGAGAAAGCACGAGTGTGGGAGGAGCAGAGAAAGAGGGAGAGAATCTTAAGCAGGCTCCACACCCAGTGCAGAGCCTGATGAAGGCCTTAACCTCTTGACCATGAGATCATGACCCGAGCCAAAATTAAGAGTTGGATGCCTGAGTCACCCAGGCACCCCAGGATGATCCATTGACTTAAGAGGGAAACCACCCCAGGATTTCTGATGAAGCCCAGACACAGTTTAAGGATAAAACTCACATGGACTCACCACAAAAGATGTTCAACCTTTTAAAAATAGTTACATGGGCATGGTATGATGGTGTTCTTTCAAAATCAAGGACACTAAAATCAATCATAGAGCCCATAAAGTTCAATCAATCTCTTTAACATTGAGAACGCTTTCTGGTATTCTTTTCTTTATTCAATAAACATAAACTGAGCGCCTTCAAAGTTATAAGGACTATATAATGAGTCCTTATATGAGATACAAAATAAGTAAGGTAATTGCCCTCATGGAATTCACTCTAGAAAAGGAGGGGACAGAAGGTAAACAAATAATTATAATACAAACTATCATTTGTATTAATGCTTCTACCAGGTTCCATGGAATCACAGAGGAGAGTCACTAACCCTTCCCCAATCTTGAATATATGTAGAGGCTTATGCAACATAGTAGGTTCTCAATATTCATTGAATTAATGAATGAAAGTGATAAACCCCCAAATATAAATGATCTATATATAATATTAAGTTCTTTAGTCATTTATTGAAATTAAACAAAGAAACTTAACAAGCACGTGAGTTTGGCAATCTGCAAAACACTAAGAGACCATGGAAGACTATTTGACAATGGAGGGGGAGGGACAAATAAGGATGTTAACTTGGGCTATAAAGTTTGAGTTGAATCTTGAAGGAAGAGTAGGAATTCACTAGACATATAATTCACTGGGACAGGATTCTGGGCAAAGAGAAAAGCATATGCCAAGGTGTGTTTTCGTCCAGGGGACCACTTGGATACACTCTAGTGTATCTGTAGATATATGGTTCGTGTCGGGGAGTGATAGGAGATGAAGCCAGGTAGTCATAATAGTAACACCGATTTATTGTCAAGTGCTTACTACATGCCAAACTGGGTGATGCACTTTATATGCATTATACCGTGCAATCTTCAAAACAATACTAGGAGGAAGGTGCTATTACTGTCTCTGCTTCACAGATGAAGGAACTTGAATTCATTGAGGATAAGCAACCTGCCCATGATCATACAACTATTAAGTCATGCATCTGGATTTCAAGTCCAGCTCTTTCCGACTCCAGAGACCATCTGCTTAAACAGCATTAGTACTACCTTACATATTAAAAAGATATTTATTATGCCTTAACCACTCCAGGTTCCCAATTCCCAAATACAATAAGAGAACAACATACAGTTTTCAGGACTACAGTAAAACAAGAAGAATAAGAAGGAACTTTTTTTCATAAGGTTATGTAACTATTCAATATAAGAGACTTTACTTTGAACTTACGTTCTTCCTGTTTTCTGACATGAAAAAATTCTCTTGTGAAATTACGTTGATAGAAGATGATAGTTATTTAAAAAATATTTTCATCAAAGTTAAAAATTCTCAGTCCTTCTCCAAATCTCGAAATTACTGCTCTAAGCTATGAAGCTATGCTGCCTTACTAATGGTTGTGTAAGCCATGCTATAGCATTTAAATTTGTCCTGTAAGCCATGGACAGTCATTTAAGCATTCTTAGCGGGAAAATTATAAATTTTGCATTTTAGAGGGATTATTTCTTCATGAGTGTTGAGGATGGACTGGAGAGGGACAACGAGAGGGAAGACAGGGAGATCAGCTGGAAGATGAGTGTAACCGTCCAACAAAGATAAGAACCTTGAGCCAAGACTAAGGTAAGAGAATGAAGAGAAGGGCATCATTTCAAGGGACACTGAAGAGGTAGACTCAGTGGGCCTTGGTGACCAATGAGACATGGGGTGTGCAGGAGAGAGAGGGAATTTAGGACAATTCCCTAGTCTCCAAACTATAACAGTTTGAAGGATGGACCCTCCTGTATAAGAGTTTGTATACAGGAAGAAGAGTGGGGGTGATAAGAGGAGAGAGTTCAGTTCAGACATGTTTTGATTTCAAGGACAATCAGATACAGATGATTTTTAAATGTTGATTCTACCTTACCAATATAGTCATGACACTTGATATAAAGACTCCAGGCCTAAAAAATAAATTTTGCTACATGAAATAAACATTTTTAGCAAATGTACAAAATTAATCTTAGGCACAGGTGTAGTTATCATATGACCACTATTATATTGTGAGCACTGTCATACTTCATTGTTAAGATGAATCAGAGAAATGTTAGTGAACAGGCAAAATGTTTGGAAGGCCAGTAGGTTATTTTGCACCTATCAGAAAGACTAACGGCTACAAAGCGCTTTGAGATCTTCAAATGAAAGATGCCCAGAAGAACACATTATTAATGTTGGCTATTAGGATATATAGAGAGGAATCTTTAGTTATCCAGAAAAGCCTGCAGGTAAAAGACAATGACTAAGGGACTTGGAAACAGACATACTTGATATTATTTCTGAATTTCTATGAGAGTAAATAGTAACAAATCAAATGCACCATTTAAAAAATATGAACACTTGGGGTGACAGCAGCTTCCTGAAGACAGAAATGAATTTAAGACAACATCCATCTCTGGACGATGAAATTCACATTCCCTCCTCACGCCACCCCAATTAAAGGGAAAGAATCTCGACCTGACAATCTGCCCTTCAGTATCTCAGACCCGGGTTGAGGGCAGATCTAGTGACCTCCTCCTGAATAAAAAGGGGAAGGGGATTGGGCAGTAAATTCTGTCCTGGCGAACATCAGCCCGGTAGTAAATCGGAATCCTCTCCGTGCCCTCTTTATTATCACATTCACAGCATGAAGTTATGAGCTTCCTCAGAGCTCCTGCTATAAAAATGTGATGGATGGTAGGGAAACCTCAGGGAGTTAATCTATTCTTCCATTAAATTTTACTTTAATTGGTCTGTGAGTCAATCAGAAACTCACTAGACAGTGAATTAAGAAAGAAAAGAATGAAATAGAAAAAGAGCTTTCTTTTGCAGTTACTATATTATAATGCAGGATTAGTCTTCCATTGAAAGAAAAGGGAGACCATTGGTCCATACAAATAATCCCTGGCCCTGTAAAGAAAATGAGAGAAAAACAGGCAACCATGAATCCTGCTCACTGGTGACATTAATACATATGACATTTACACACACTCACCACATACCCCACCAAGCAAAAGCAGGCTTCTCAGCCCCTCTCCACCTCCACCCCCAGTAATCAGAATGAGAGAGAGAGAGAAACAGAATGGAACGTCTAAGGAAATTAATGCAGAGAAAAATAAGCTGCTAAGAATCTCTGTCATCAGTAACGTAACTCTGTCGATACAAAAGAAGGTAGATGTTAAAGACCAAGGATGGATCCGCTGAAATTTTCATGGGTTCAGTTAGCAAAATGTTTGTGCAGTATTTAAGGCCATAATGGGCTCTGATAAAGATTCTCAGAATCTAATAATGGCCTCTCTGGACTTCTTGTCTAATTAGTGGAATACGGAGCGAGCCAGCTTGGAACTGAGCATTGCTTGAGATGAAGAAGAAGGGGGGGGGGGGGGGCGGTGCGGAAAAAGCCAAAGCTGAAAGAAAAATAAACCAGAGTGAAGCAGGAGAAAAACAAGAGCAGCCAGGGTTTTAAAAACTGTGCTCCCAAGCTGACAACTGAAGTTTATGCCTTGAAATATATGATAATAAGGTTTTTATGGGAGTGAGCCCCAGGGACCCAAATGTCTCTCTGTAAACAACGGACTTCAGGGAAAAGCCAAGGTTTGAATAATGTACTCAGTCTCCCTCATGATAAAAAAAAAAAAAGCGAAAAGCAGTGAAGACAGGAAATGCTTCCCTTTATTCTGACTGTAGAACCCTGAGTTGCAGCAAATACCCTCTGAGGGTAAAGACAATTGACGACCAATGTAGAAATACAGTTGTCCCATGTTAAGACAAGGGATTTAAGCCTCGGCAGCCTCAGAAACCTGCGGTTGTATGAGAAGAACCTAGTAAAGTGCTGCCTGTCCACCCTTAACGCATGGGCAATATATGTCCAGAAACCAAATGGTTTATTGTGCAGTGTAGCTGCAGTGGAATTACTGTGGGGACATCAGAATGACTGGATCCTTGAAGCGTGTACTATTTATCCCCGGTGCTGCAAAGGGTTACACCTGAATGTGCTGCCCATTTCCGCTGGTCCACGTTTTGGGCCAGGGTACCTCGTGGGATATTACCAGCTGAACTCTATCCGTAGCGTGATGATTTCCTTTGGAGACTAGGGTCAGGTAAAGCTCAAAGGTAGCCTTAAGCAACTGCTAAATGATCAAAGTCCCCAGTGTACTCTGAGACTGAATCAGGTTGCCTTTAAAATTCTTCATCCTCAAAGACAACAGCTCTATCCTCTTTATATAAATGTAAGGCCATGAGACAGTAAAGTGCTATTTCTATAGGCATTAGTTCCACCTTATATATTAAAAAGGTATTTGTTGTGCCTTAATCACTCCGGGTCCAGGATCATAAGGGACCTTGTTTCTTGGTGGGAGGCTATAGTGTGAGAGGTTACTTAGTCATCACTAGCCTCTAGCGATGCTGGAACACCACACATGGGGCTCCTCAAACAGGAAGTCAAAGCCAGGCATGACCCCTGGATGAACTCGGTGCATTTTCGGGCAAGGGGCCTGATGAATCTCCAGGGACAGTGCTGCTCTGTGCCTCTGTGTCCGCATGTACGTGTTTACTCCTCTGTGTGCGTGTATGGAGGTGGGTGGTGCTGAAGGGAAGGAGGGTGTGAAGGTTCTGGATAATTATGAAAATTAGATCTTTTACAGCAGGCTTCAAGCTCAATTTGGGCTGACAGCTCATGAACAGATCATCTGAAGTCTTAATAGGCCAATGCTGGTTCAATAGTTGTATGGTTAAATCATGCACATTTGTGCCACAGCTGACACACACAAACAGACCCACATGCCTCAGAGGGACCATGTGGATGAGTCTATATTTAACATTCTTCCTCTCTGGGGAAGGCTAAACAAAGCAAAACAAAACACATCTAAAATCCTGCTTGAAACTTTTGCCGGCTAGAGAAATATTCTGGCATTCTTTTCACTCTAAGATGTCTAGTAGTAGGAATGGTGCATGATTAATAAAGCCCTTCCAGATACGTTTGACCTTGATGCCTTTCCAAAATATTTCTGAATCCCGCAGTCAGAGATATTATCTTCCAAGTTGCTTATCTATATTCAAAACCACCTGGCCGGGTCACAGTGGGAAATTTTTTCCCCTACTTTTTAGTTACCTGTCCCCAAAGCACCGACTCTCCTGCCTTCCGTACTTTGGTGGTTAGCTTTGTAAAATGATGTCAAGATACCCAGGCCCCTGACACATCCTGAATTCTGGAAGAACGTGTTTCCTGAATATTCCCGATAATGGGCTTAATACTAAAGGGGTTAATGAGGTTGCATAAGGCAGCATTTCCTCTTTAAAGGAGAAAAAAAAAAAAGTCCAACAACATTAGCAGCAGTTTCTTCTTATTTTTCTCTGTGTTTGCAGTAATGGCTCCTCCTTGCAGCTCCAACATGGGGGGAAGGGAGAAAGCAGTATTGCTAACCTGCCTGGCATCTGGCTTCCAGCAGGGAGAGAGGCTCATCCACCTCACCCCTCAGGCTTCTTTAACTGAATTAGCCGTATTAAGTGCCTTGGTAGCCCAGGGAATGAACATCGTCGATCAGTGCCTGAGAAGGCATGTTTGGAGGGTATAATTCTGCCGGAGGAGAATGGACTCCCCAGCACATGGGCCTAAACTGCAGAGTAACAGAGCCCTAAATCTCCAGTTGCAGATTTACAGCCTCCATTCTCCTTCTTTACTGCAAATACAATCCGGCAGTAATGGTCTAACACAGCAACACCATCACCAACTGGCTGATGGCTCGCATAAAAGCAATGTCAACCAAAAACTATGAGTTTATAAAAGGGAACAAACCCTCAACAGTGACAAGAACATGAAACCCATTAACAATTTAAACACTCTCCATTTTTTATTTCCTACCTTGAAGCTATTATTGCTGATAGAAAGCTTCTCAGTGGAGTTAACCACTGCAAGGGAGGGTTTGGAAGCTAGCTTAACTCCTAAGACAGGAGGTTATGTGGTTTGAACCATTTGATGGTGTGGTTTGAACCTTTGTTAATAGGAATGCCACCTGGTAACCTGTAGCTGAAAAGAAGGTCTCAGAAAATTGCAGGTGTGATAGGACCTCCCCTGGTAGGGCTATCAAATTATTCTCAGGAATCACACTGAATAAATGTGGTTGGGATTGGACGTTGCTGGTCTACTGACTATGTCAAGACTTGGGCCTGCACTGTAGAAGGAGTGGTAGAATATTTTTTTTTGGAGGAACTTCTGCAAAGATCAAGGATCGAACCTTGGAATTATGATGTTCAGTGGGGGTACATTTTACTTGTGATAGTTCCAATCCCTTGAAGGGACACTGCCACCTGAATATTCCACTCTGTGAACTGACTCTACCTGATCTATGATGTAAAATATAACTTGTCACACACTATGACCTTCTGGTCTTTAGGTAATCAGATGCAAATATTATAACTAATTTGCCCAACTTAACTACGGGGCTCTTCCACTAAAAAAATTATTACTATGGAATTCCTTGGGGAAAAATGCTTGAGTAAACCATCTTTTCCTCCTCTCCTCCCACCAGTGAACAAGAAGACATGACCTTAAGGAGATATATAAGCCCATCGTTGGGTGATTCACCCCAAAGCAAAAATTCTTCCCTCTGTTCTTTAAATCAGACAAACCCAATGAAAATAGCAAACTCACTCCTTTTGTAATTTTGAGTTTTCTGTGTGTAATTTGGCAAACAGTTCATCTTTTAGAAATAGGTTCTTAGCACTAAAAAGGAAAGAAATCCTGTTTTTGCAAAAAAAAAAAAGTTGTGTTGAATATGGTTACATATATCCACACAAATAGTACCAATGAAGTTAAAGGTTCCTGATTTTCATACATTGTGCTGATTATTTGAGCAACTGAATATAAAATTTAATCTGTACTAATGGGCCTGGGGGAAGTACAAATAAAACTGAGAAATAAATACTTGTTTTGCAGTAAAATGACTCCTATCTATCTATCTATCTATCTATCCGTCTATCTATCTAAAATAGGTTTCAGTGACACACGATATTGTATTGTAAGAATATTCCCATATTTTTGGCACTTTAAAAATGCATTGCCTCACAAAAGAATATCAACCTATCGCAGTCTCTCTTCACCTGGGCTAGCTTGAAAAGAGGGGTCATTTCATGTTGCTTTTGTTATGTGTACATAGATTTTGAACTGAGCAGACATTACACCTGTTGGTTTTAAGTGTCTCCTCTGCCAAGAAAAAGAAAAAAATGTTGAGAAGGAAAATAAGAGAAGTTAAATAAAAAAAGATAAGAAAAAAGGAACTAACAAAAGTTATCCCCCCCCCCCCCCCACCGCAGTGGGCAAGGAAATCAAGCTACAGTAATTTTCATTATAATGGTGTTAGAAAATGGTTAGCCTTAATGCTTGATAATGACCAGAGCTAATATGGTTCTGTTTTCAGTGTGGACAACATTTAAGGAAGTAGTGGAATGTATGGCAGCTTTCTGGATCTATACAATCAACTCCAATGAAGCCTTTTCTCTAGCTTTGAGTCATAACCATAAATACTGACCCATCCCCACATTCCAGTAACAAAGTCCTTCCTTCCTCCTGTGCCCCTAAACAAAGGGGACAACAGTGTGTTCGGTGGGAACATCTTGAAATAAGATATCACTCCCCAAATGGAAGGAAGTCACAGGGGAGATTGACGCCATAAAGGCAGTTCTATCCTATTGAAACGCCAGCAGATGGGGTCATAAACATTTCCTTCTCCCCTTGCTAACAGCCACCGAGTCAGCTTCATCTTTATCTTTATCTTTATCTTCCTGTCAGGTCATAAATACCTCTCACTCAAGCCTCACGCACAGCTGGGCCATGCCAGGCAAGTTTACTTCCTGTTAAGGGTTCGTTTCAGCAAACATTTAGAAGTAGGTGGGGGAAGAAAACGGAAAACCCTGCTGATGACACACATTGAGCGCAGTAAAGGGAGTCTGAGAACCTCCAAGAAGGGGTTTGGTTAGACTAAGAAATGACCAAATTGTCCAGCAAAAAGCGTGAAGATTCACTTAGAAGATGCTGTCATCTTTTAACTAATTAGTTAAAAATTATACTTGCTACAAATAAACACACAAAACAGCTGTATAGTATCAGTGGCTTTTGTTCTTCTAGAACCTCCAAATGCTGCATGAATTCTTTCCATTGGTTCATGGGTCTGAACCCTGGGCTATAATCATACCTGATGGAAGCAGATTTCCAGGATTAGAAAAGCAATACAAAGTCCTTGCTTAGCCGGAGGTTGGGAGAAAGAATGCACTCTTTTACTTAGCAGAATTGGGGTACTGGAGGGAAGAGTGACTCTCCTTCCTTTCTGGGGAGCAGTTTTATGCTTGGAAAACCATCTGCCTGAGGCACTGTTGGCAACTCCAAAACTGTGGAATCTAAAATGGTAAGAACATGGGAGGTAATGGGTGTCTTCCTCCTTGGCTTGGCTAGAGCGATTGCTCCTCTTGAATTTCTAAGTTGGGTGTACTTTTCTTTTCTTTTTTTTTTTAATTTTTTTTCAACGTTTTTTATTTATTTTTGGGACAGAGAGAGACAGAGCATGAACGGGGGAGGGGCAGAGAGAGAGGGAGACACAGAATCGGAAACAGGCTCCAGGCTCCGAGCCATCAGCCCAGAGCCTGACGCGGGGCTCGAACTCACGGACCGAGAGATCGTGACCTGGTTGAAGTCGGACGCTTAACCGACTGCGCCACCCAGGCGCCCCTGGGTGTACTTTTCAACAGTGACTTTTCTGACTATGGTCTTTGTAACACATAACCCCCAATCTGATTATTAAAAAGCGGCACTTTTATGAACACATTCTGATAAAACGGTTAAGTCTTCTGAAGTAATAATAATCGTGACAGGTTGCAGGTGATTATAAAAAGATGTTTCTTGCTTAGACTGGAGTTGGGTAAAGATGTCCTCACTGCTTTGAGAATGGCTGTTCTGTACTGGCTTATTTTACTCAATCTTTTGTGTTGTTTGTTTGTTTTTTGTTATTTAGTTTTAAAGAGAGAGAGAGTGAGTGTGGAGAGGTGTGGAGGGACAGAGAGAGAGAGAGAGAGAGAGAGAATCCCAAGTAGGTTCCAAGCCCAGCTCAGAGACCAACACGGGGCTCGATCCCACAACTCTGGGACAGTGACCACAGTCGAAATCAAGAGTTGGACACTCAACTGACTGAGCCAGCCAGGCACCTCAATCTTTTGATTTTTACATGTGCTTTTATTTTCTTTAAGTTTATTTATTTATTTTGAGAGAGAGAAAGAGCACAAGCAGGGGAGAGGCAGAGAAAGAGAGAGAGAGAGAATGCCAGGCAGGCTCTGCACTGTCAGTGCAGACAGTGTGGGGCTCAAACTCACAAACTGTGAGATCATGACCTGAGCTGAAACCAAGAGTCTGACGCTTAACTGACTGAGCCACCCAGGCGCCCCTTACATGTGCTTTTAGATACTGTGTAAGTTACAGAGAAAAATGAACATAGCATTGATAACTTTTCTGTAACAGTTATAACAAATGGGTTTGACTCTCAGCCCTGACACTTTACTAGTTGTGTAAACCTGGGAAAGTTACTTAACAGCTCTGTGCCTCAGTTTTCTCCTCTACAAAATGGGTACAACCACAGTCCCCCCCCCCCCTTTTAAAGCATTCCTTTATTTGCACTAAAATCTACTTTAAAGTCATAGTTTAAATGAATTTCAGTCCCTAATCCATAGGATTTCATCACTTTTTCCTATTTTATTTCATTTCATTATATCTTTTCTTCCTCCATTGCTTCTAAATTATTTTCCTTTCTATTCCCTTTCTCATTGGGTATTATAAAGATAAAATAAATTAACTTGTGTAAGTCTCTTAAAATGGAGCCTGGCACGTTGTAGGGGCTGTGTAGGTATTAACTTGTGTATAAAATGGAAGGCCTAGGTAATTCAGTCATCTAGATGGCATCTAAAGTAAAGGCTATCAATTACATTCTTTTTAATTTTTTTTAAATGTTTATTTATTTTTGAGACAGAGAGACAGAGCATGAGCATGGGAGGGGCAGAGAGAGAGGCAGACACAGAATCCGAAGCAGGCTTCAGGCTCTGAGCTGTCAGTACAGATCCCGATGTGGGGCTCGAACTCACAAACCACGAGATCATGACCTGAGCTGAAACCTGATGCTCAACCAACTGAGCCACCCAGGTGCCCCCTGTCAATTACACTCTTAAAAAGCTCCAATTAAGCTGAATATTCGGCCTGAGACTGGCATTCAGTTTTCCATAAATTAGGCTGATTTACCTTTATATAAAGTAACCCTGTGAGACTGGCCTGCGTGGTGTTTTCTGAGCACATCCTGCATTTTCCCACGTCTTCACTCTGGAGTTTGCCATTTCACTTGTACCCTCACCCCCGCCCCCCCTTCTCTACCTGTTGACATTGTAACACTGAAGAGATTCACTCATCCAAACATTAAGGCTTTATGCTACTTTTCTATCCACCCTTCAAGGCCTGAGTCAAATGCAGCTACTTCATGAATCATGGAGTTCTGGAGCTAGAAGAGCTTTAGAGACTCAATGGTCTACTTTCTTTTACTAAGGACACAAGAGATGAAGTGATTTGCCCAAAGACACCAAGCTACAGCCCGGTCTACAACATGGGCCTCTGAACTGTGCAGAGACCTCAGAGTAAAGTGCCAAGCTTCTTGGTCCTCATGGCTGGAGTCTGAACCTGACTGGTCTCCTCGGAGCTGCTATGGTACCTATTGCACTTAACAAACATCCCGCCCCTACTGAACTGACGTTATTTAGGTGCATGTCTTATCTCCCCCTATGTCTCATCCACCTTTGACACCTACATTTCTACCCCCAGAGGGCTTAGAACAGAGCCTATCACCAGGAGGCACTTAGTAAATATTTGAATTCGTGTTCGAATGAATGAATGTTACCAAGGGGAGGGAGGAGTTAAGCAGCCTTTCCTTCCCTGTAATTCCTATCTCTCATAGTCTCGAAGTTCTTTCTAACCCAACTGTCTGAGCTGAGCTATCAATTCCGGGGCATGATAAATAAATACGTCCGCGTTCGCAGAGAAGTTAGTGGAAATGAATGTGCACGCATTCACTTGCTTCACAAAACTTTCTGAGCGTGCATGTCACCATAAGGTGTGCATGGGAGATCTTGGACCAATCCTTTACCAAAGCAGTAGGACAGCAAAACCCGTGTTTCCATTGGTTGGATTGGTGCAGTCAACAGGGAAGAGCCAGAGACATACAAGTAGCACTTTATTAACTAAGCACCATGAAAGCACTCGTCAGGTAGTATGTTGTCTCTTTAATGGGCCTCTGATTTGCAAACTAAGCCCAACTTGTGATTTGTTTCCCTCTGTCACTCATTTTCTTTATTGGATGATTTAAGGATAGCCTTCTTCTCCTTCCCTACGAAAGTTTTAGTCACTGACCAAAGTTGGACTCAACACTGTTACAACGTGTATTTTCTCACCTGAGGGCAGTTAGAGTAACAATACATGAAACGTTTTCAATTTTTCAATGTGTTTTTATAGATCTCTTTCTATCCTTCCCTGCACCCCCTGCCCCAACAAACTCAGGAGGGACGTGCCAAGTGCAATCCATATACCATAGATGTATATGTGATGTATATCAGCAATACATCAATTTTGCAACATTGTTGTACTTTATTTCTGGAATCTCCCTTTATGAATTTCCCCAAAGGAGGAAGAGCATATCTCTATGACAATACCCTGCTTATTTTCTTTATCACACTAATCACAATATGTGATTATTCTATTTATTGGTTTGCTTCTTCATTGCCAGTCTCCCCAAAAGAATATAAAACCCCATGAGGACAGGGACCTTGTCTATCTACAGGGACCTTGTCTATCTAAAATTGCTAAATAAATGAATGAATGATTAACAAAGCTATTTCCATTAAGGCATATTAAGTCATAATGATAAAAGAGGCCAATGAGCAGACTTCCTAGTGTAGAACTGCTTAACTGTATTTTTACCCATTTATTCTTCCAAGAAAGATGGTCAGAGGAACAAGTAGGTCCTCGTAGTTTTTAGTTTTCCTAATTCTTCAGCAATTATTGAGTGTTTTCCCTGTATAGGGTTCTGCATTAAGAACGGCAGGTGACAAGAAGTTTAAGATCTAATCCTTGTCCCAGAGAAGGCCATGTGATTACAGCAATATGATAGTGATATAAGACTGTAAGGACAAATTCGGAAAAAGTGGTGCAGTCAACATGTGCTCTCAGAGAAGGGAGAAACTGTCTTAGATTGGTGTAGTCAGGAAGGGCTACCTGAGGGGGTGGGGGCTTTGAGTTGAAGATAAGTGGAATTTCTGTCATGACAAGGGCTCAGTAGGGGCGCTTGGGTAGCTCAGTCAGTTGAATGTCTGACTTCGGCTCAGGTCGTGATCTCACCGTTTGTGAGTTCGAGCCCTGCATCGGGCTTACTGCTGTTGGCATGGTGCCTGCTTCAGATCCTCTGTCCTTCTCTCTCTCTGCCCTTTCCTGACTGCGGTCTCTCTCTCAAAAAGAAGCTCACTAGAAGGCCTTTTAAAAAGATACTGTAGCCGTGTTATGCCTCAATATACCCCAGGTTTAGGTAAGTTTAATTAAAGAATAGAAATACTCTGAGATCCTCCAATAGATAGCAGCTTGTCAATGCAATATAGTTCTATTAGACTATTGGGCCGGCCCCATAGCAGGTTTAATGGCTTTATGTATGTTTAATCACACTTACTTGGTCTAGCTCTCTCAGCTTTAGTCCCATTAGAATTTAAAAGGTCAAGTTGCAAAAGCCTAAAAAGTGATTTAAAATAGAAATGCCAACTTAACCTTAACCACAGTTTAGCTAATGCTATCATTGTATGGAAAATCATACCTCGTATAAAATATGTGAGTGAAACAAGAATACTAAAACTTTATAGTTCTTTCCTGAGGTTATATTAAAAAATAATTTTAGTAAAATTTAAAATCACAATTTGGATTTTCCAAAAAATTATGGCTCACTGATAACTGTTGACACATATTGCTTATCTGGGAGAGCACAGAGGTCCCATTAAGTGAGTGAGGAAGGAGACTAGGTAGGCCTAACAACACGGAAAGGGAGCAATCTTTTGAAAACGACATAAATTTGTTATAGCTCTGAAGGGTAAGAGAGCACCTTAGGAGCGTTTTCTCAAGCTTGCTGGTTGCAGCTGTCACTCTTTACCTGGAGTATCCTATCCAGAGCCTCTCACCTTCACTGATGATGCCATTTAAACATCTCCTGCCTGTTTTCATATAGGCCCTTCTATAATACGTTTTATATTCAAGTGACCCCAAACTGTTATAATCTATTATGATTTGAGGGATGATACCTTTTCTTTTTTTGCTGCTCTGGAAGTCAAGATGATTTTTAATTTTTAAACATTTGTATTATTACTGTTTTTTTTTTTTTTATTTGAGCGTATTTGACACCCAACATTACGTTAGTTTCAGGTGTACAACACAGTGATTGGACAAGTTTATACATTATGCTGTGCTCACCACAAGTGTAGCTACATGTGTCCTGATACATCACCGCTATTACAGTGAAAGGTTGTGAAACTGCCCCTTTTCACTAATGGAAAAGTTAGAAATTAGCCTAAATATGCAATTCCCTCCTTTTTTTAAAAATAGTTTTTTCTGTATTATTATTTAAAATCACAATTCCTTATTTGTATAATAACTTCTGTTATATAACTCCATCTATCAGGAATTAGAGTTCCATTTCTGATATTTCCACACCTGCAGATATAGAAGGGATTAAAAGTGGATTAAGAAATGTTACCATAAAGCAAACAAAATCCTGAGGGAGACGGCCTGGGAGACAAGTAACTTAGTATAAGCGGAAGGTGCCAAATGGTAATAAAGCCAAAATGGGAAATCATGAAAATAAAATAACTGCATTAAAAATATATTTGGACCAGCTCCTCTGTGCTGGTGTTTTGTAATATTAACTGTTTAAACCTGCCTAAAATGAGAGCTTTGAGTTCTCAAAATCCTTTAATTCGGTTAAACATCCGCTACCCTGAAAGGGCTCCGCAGAATCCCATAAAACATTATTTATCTGTGTGCGTTAACTGCACGATACTGTAATTTCCAGAATAAATGCTGGGTGTAAATTGTTGTTTATGTTGGATCCTGACTGTCTTTACGAGAAACAAAGTGAAAACGGAATCTTCACAGCTTTATTTCTTCTGTTAAAGTCTATTCTGCAGCAGGAAACACGCCTAGTGGAGTTTCTTAATGAACACTTATAAAGCCTGTTGGTTAAAACCAAGTATATAGAATCACCTCCAAATGTATACCCTCTTTTATTCCACATTCTTTTCATTTAAATCAAGTTCAATTAAAAGGAAAGTAGCACCGTTTGCCTTGTTATGGTTAAGGGTCTGTCAACATCACGCAAAGCCTTGTTGTCACAAGTTTATAACTTGGAAAGGACAGAAGAAAATTAAAAAAACAAACTCATCTTAATAGAGAGAAGCTCGGCCTGGAAATGAATTTTTATTTATTTTTTAATGACCTCAAAGTCCCTCTTGGGGCAAAAGAAATGGACATACTAGTGATTTAAGACATTCAGGTGGGATTTTCTTGGTTTTTCCAAAAAAAAAAAAAAAAGCTTTCAAAGGCATTCCAGCTCAATTGATTTTAATTGATTAAAACATGAGATTTTTTGTGCCTGGATTTTCTAAAGGATATTAAATATTAGAAATTTTGTGTTTCTAATATTGTATCACCTCCCACCTCCTGCCACACACACATACACAAGGTGCAACAAATAATCCTACATCCTTTTTTTTTTTTTTTTTTTTTTTACAAATGGAAACTCCAGCAAGGAGAAGCGAGGAGGGTTTTAATATGGGTGAGACCATGCAAAATTTCAAAATTCTCTTTTTTTATTCTCTCTTTGAATCCTTGGAAATTTTGCCTTCCAAAAACACCATCGTTAAATTCTAAGTAAGAACAGTCCTTTATTGTATGCATAAAGCGCCCATTTAACATTTCTTTTGGAGAAAAAAAAATTGCTGCACAGATTTTAAGCCCAAGAATTTACTATGCCTGCACAGTAGCTGCCCTCACCTGATAAAATTGTGATGATTCTTTCTGAACGATTATGACTTATCAGGTCAGTGACCAACAAACTATAAAATAGATTCTAACAGCCCCCAAAGGGTTGGTACAGACTCTTGAGTAAATAATATATGTAAGAGAGAATGGAACAGAAGGAGGGAGAAAGAAAAACACGGAGAGAGAGAGAGAAATAAAGAGAAGACACACATGAGTGACTTAGTTTGTTTAGTGGACAGAGGGCAGGAAGCCAGGGTCGTTGATTTCAGTCCTGGCTTTCCCACTCAGCAACACCTCTTGAGCCCAAAAGTCAGATAAGGAGACAATCCTGTTTTTTAGCAAGAGCAGAGGTCCCACAGCAGCCCTATAGGAGTTTCTGATATGTGCTCTTTTGCCCTGGATTTGATAATAAGCCACAAACTGGTTGTTACTTTGCCTGTATTTATATGCATATCTATCAATGATAGCCATTGGCTCCTGGGAAAACCTACCAATCCTTACAATGAACTTCTCAGAGAAGGAGTACAAGGGTGGAGCATTATTACCACCTTAGTGTGTTGTTCAACTTAAGACCTTAATGAATAGAACGGATATTCAAATATGTTTACATTAGATTTAAAGGAATCCAAGGGAACCTAACAAAGGGATTAGGTTATCATGATAAAAAATGGTCAAAGCTCTAAGACAGTATGTGTGCGCGTGGGCACACATATGTGTGTGTACAGATCCAGCCACTTAAAAAACCACAGCCAATATGAGGGAGGAACTTTGATCTATATACTGTACTTAAGTCAGGTTTTCCTAATTGCATCAGCTTCCCTGGAGGTCTCTGCTGCTTTATTGCTGCAGTAGATGCTATAGAACTTCTCTCCGGTTTAATGGCATAGTAAGAGTTGTATTTGCCTTTCAGATCTTGAGAGAAAACCAGATACAAATTGTTGCTTAGGGTTTAAGACCACAGATTGAGTGGCATCATTCTGGTGGCCAGTGGAGACATATCACTGTGCTCCTCTGGTTACTCCTCACTTAAAGAACGACACCATGAAGGAAGCACAGTACATTTCAGGTGGTGAGCTCTCTGGACTATTACTGAAGGGGAGGCTCGGAATCTCGACCTCCCCGGAGATTGGTAAGGTCAGAGTGGAGAGAGGCCTGAGGCTGAGGCAGGAATAAAATGGCTCCTGCAAATCCCATTGAGCCCAAGTCCAAAAGCACTTTTAAGAGCCTAAGTCCCAAAACTTGAAGACTGGACTTTTTTTTTTTTCTGGGTCAGCATTTGGGTCTTTAAGCTGTGTCAAGGCCAAGAGTGAAATAGCAAGGGGAGGGAAAGGGAGGAAGGACAGATAAATGAAAGAACTGAGATGGTTTTCCAGAGATGAGTGTGGGATGTTTGGCAAACAACCAACACTGTTCTTGACTCAAGACGGTGCTAGCAGTTTTATGAGCAATGGCTTCATTTCCCTCTAAAATTACACAAGTGGCATTTCTTGGTGTGATTTTATAGAGATCATATTATGGTTGTTGTTTTTCTCCAAGGGGACCCAAATTAGGCACGGGATAGGATGGCTACAGGAGGCTTCTCTTAGGCATAGGTGTTGGACCTCTCTCTCCCCACCTAACCAGGACCCTGCTGTGTTCTGTAATGAGTCCTCTTCTCCTAAATGACCGTAGAAGGGACCAAAGCCAATGCCACCTCACACCTTGCCTATCTTCCCCTGAGAGATCAAGAGATACGCCGGCTGCTGCCAAGGGGAGGCAAGGAAGCAGAGTTCAGATAAACTTTTGATAAAGTGCCATAGCAAACCCCTCATCAGAAGGTAGGAAAGGTCACACAGTAAAAAAAAAAATAATAAGAAAATATAACTGCTTTCTTATGAGGAAAATATTATGAGTTCTTCCCCTTTTTCAGCTTTTATGGAAGGAGATTCTGCCAGTTCCTTCAGAAAAAAATAAGAAAAAGTAGTTTTAAAATGAGATTATGCACCTTCAGGGTGCCATTAGGAAGTTTTACTGTACTGAGATGACATGAAAGCTCTGGAATTAATATCCCTGAGATGCTTCAAACCTGCAATAGCAATTATTGTACTACGTGTCCCTGGATAAATAATAGAGCCATTCAACTAATTAGCTTCAATGATTTCAGCTCCCTGTAAATTCTCTCTCACTCGGCTATAAAAATAACACTAGGAAAACTTTTGGTAAGAGAAACTTCTTTCAGGAAATGTTTTCTTTTCTTTTCTCCCCCTTCAGTTCATGATGCACCATATGTGTGAAGCAACTTTCAGTCCCCGTCACAAAGCTAGGATGGGGTACACAAAATTTGCACGTCATCAATTGCCGTTTGCTGCTACTGGATATATTGATTTAGCTCTCTAATTCATGCCTTCTGCATAAGGCATAAGCATTTTGACAAATTTCAACTAGTTTCTTAATACACAGTATAAGCAATCAAGTGGGCGTGAATACATGCCAGGTGCACACCTACGTATATGCATGATTAAAGAGTTACTTATATCCAGACTTCGTGACATTGCCACCATGTTATTGTGGAGAATTTTCACAGCACACGACTTTCTGATAGTGTTCAGGGGATATTAGTTCATTCTTTCGTATTTATTTACTGAGTGTCTATTAGATGCCAGACATGAAGTTTCTTCTTTATGTTTCCTTGGAAGAAAAGTAGCTTTACTTAAACTTGGTATCATACCTCCTTAAAGTGACAAGGATTCTCCTATACTTTTGTCACCTAGAAATACCATTAAATTCTATAGTCTCAAAGCCGTGAAAATGTGAACTTCCATAACGCTGGCTAATACAACTCTAACATCATCGGCAAGGGACTGCAGATCTATGGTACGATCCCACGAGACCTGAATTTTCTTAAAGCTTGAGGTTTGGTTTTTCTTTTTCCTTTGGGTAAGCTGTTGAGATGTCTTCTTTGCCTTTCACGGCAATTTCTCTGCACATTGAAATGAAACAGAAGCTCCTCCCTGGGACGGGCTAGTACTTCCCTTCCTAAGGCTGAACGTCATCACAGCAGAGGGACCTAGTGAGAGGCAGCTGATGGTGAAGAGCTTCATCCTTGGTGAAGAAACGGAGAGGAAAAGAGTCTAAAACTCTTCTTGGGCTTATCTTGTTTTTAATTAACAGAACAGAATTATAATTAAAGCCAGACAAAATGACTGGATCTTAAATCAGAATTATGTCTAACACTGGAGACTGCAGTCATCTGTTTGCACTCATTAGAGGTGACCTGCACTACTTTCCGGGTCTCCCATTTTCCTCCACCACTTATAGGCAAGTGCTTTTTTATTTCTTAGCCACACGAAAAAAGGAGTTTTCTTCTTTGTGTACGAACACTTATGAAATAAATGTATGGAAACAGATGTACTGCCCATTAGAATGAAGAATACAGAAACAGATGAAAAAAAATCATGACTTTCCTCTGAAGCATCACGTAATTATAAAATTCAAAACAATTCCCCTAAAATTGATAATTATGTAGCCTGGCAAAGAGACTTGTCTTCCAGTTGAATAGTATGGTTTTCCTTAACTGTAAGATGCGGTCAGAGATTCGAGTTTTTGTTATGCAATTACTCCAGGTTATTCAAACATTCCAGTCCCCCCACCTTAAGCTCTACACCCTAAGAGCCATCTAGGAGGTTTGCAGTATCGACCCCCACAATTTTTCCTTCGAAGAGATATGCAGCCTCAGCTTATGAGAAATGCAGTCTGTTCACCCTGGGAGAATATAAGTCATAACGTTTGTTTTGGAAATCTATTTTACCCAATATTTCTCAATGAAATAAATTGTGTAAATGAAATAAAACTGACACCTCAATATTTATACTAAATCGCTACCGTCTGCTCTCTGCTTAACACTCTGACTATCATTGGTTTCTCCTTGTTCAGTTTAGCAGGTGAGAGAGCAAAGGAAAGAGGCTTCTGCAAAGAATGTGTTTTTAAATCAATATAAATAAGGTTATAAAATAGCCAGACTTAGCATGGTTTTCTCCTTGCTTGCTACCCCTATGCATTTGTCCCTTTCTTTATACTCATGTGTATTCTTCAGTTTACCAAAATGTGTGTGTGTGTGTGTGTGTGTGTGTAGGAGTTGACACATGGAACTAGGTCAAGAAGGTCCACAGAGAAGAAAAAGAAAAATTCCAGTAAATCAGTCCCATATAAAGAGTATTAATGGTCTGCTGATATTACACGATGAAAAGGAAAAAAAAAAACCTGTACAAATAATTAACATCCATGGTTGAAATGACTATCCATGAAAATTGAGTATTTCAAGATGAAAACACTTAGCAAAAAATTAAAAATTTCAATGTCAAGTGTACACATGAAAGGATATAAACATATTTTCAGGGTCACATAACAGTGCATGTTTCTTCCAGTCTGTGGCATTACATAGTCCTACTTTTGCATTGACAGTGAAGGAAGCTAGATCTCCCCCAGCACCGCGGTCCTCTTACTTTTCAGAACAGCTATGAGGCGGTGTTCTTAAAGCCTCATGCAGAGTAACCCCCTGTACTCTTTGGAGATGCTCTGACTAGTGGAAGAGCAGGACTGACCGATTTGTCTGTGCTCAGAAAGTCTTCTAAAGGACAATGCCTATGATATGAGAGAGGGAGAGTAAAAATGGGGCAGGAGGCACTGAGGGCTCCTTTGGCAATTGGGCGGTGGGGAAGGAAGGAGCCAAGCTATAAATAAAAAATATTTCTAGAAATGGTATGTGGTTGATGCATTATTAATGATTGTGAAATATATCTCAATATGGGAGGGAAAGTGGCCACATCTCAAGATGGAATAGAGCCAATATCATAAGACACTTGGTCCAAACACCGCTGGCACTCTTGTGATTTTAGAAGGATTCAAAATACCCCCTAAAGTCAAAGAGGGTTTTATTAAGTGTTTATAAGTTTACTTGATTAAGCATATGGATGGTACCAAAGAATTGATATGTAGTAAAGGGATGAAAAAACACAGAATGTTATTTCAACAATTTCAATTTTTAAAGCTACCGGCAATAACTATATGAAAACCTAGCATGATGTAGTTTTAAATGTATTTTATTGTTATTTTAAAATCTCTATCGTAAAACATTTTAAAATAAGTTTCATTGCCTACGGAGTCCAGAAAGCACTTTAGCTTGCTGTAGGTCATGGAACCCAAGGATTTCTGGACTAATTAATGTTCCCTGTTTTAACCACTAGCTGTATTCTCTGTTAACGCATTCTGGGTCTCAAAAATGTTTGCCTTTCACATTTACCTGAACTCACAAATATGTACCCAAACACTATTTAAGCCATTTCTGTCACAAACACAAATCTTCCATGTGGAGCTATGTAGGAAGTTAGCATAACTACAGCAGTAATGTAGATATGGGTAAAGATGACCAAGACAGGTGACACATGGTCGTGAGCTTAAGAATCACAACTTCACAATGTAGTTTCACATACAGGGGTATATTTGTGGCACATCCATGGACATTCATAAGATTTGCTAGGAAGTTAAGAGGAAGGGAGAGGAGTAGCGGGTTAATATACTCTTTTCTTTGCTTTCTCATTTTTTGGCTATCTAGATGGGAGATTTAGTTCTGCTGCCTGAATTTGAGGGTCTCTCACACTGCTCATCTGAACAATCAATTTTTACTGCTGTAGAAGATAATAATGGTAATAACACTATAGAAAAAAAACTACCATGACCCATAACTGTAACTTATTACAGTCTTTTAAAAAAATAACTGTAGTGTATGGAGCTTCTTCATTTCTTGAAGCAGAAAAGGAGCTGACAGTTGGAGCCTCGGAAGCTGTCTATATATCTCTTGAATGCTGGCAAGAGGCTGATCTACTTACAAAGGGAAAGCTACTTTGGGCGTGGGCCACGTGGATGAGAAAAGTGACCCAACACTAGGAGTTTGCTGAGGACAGTCACCTTCTGGCCTGCCTGTCTTCTTGTACCAAGTGCCAGCAAAAAGCTGTCAGTGTGACGTGCCAGTGCTTTATCATCCTACACCAAGGAAGTCAGGATTCTCGGCCAGTTCCAGTGATGCTCTGAGGCAGTAAATTCAGCATTCCCGCCAGGATCATCCTCTGATGGTGCTTTTGACAAGGAAATTTCAAAGGACTTTGTTTCCCTGAACAACAACCAGAAACAAAATCTCTCACAAAGCTCAATATGTTCTTCTATTGCACTCATCAGAGAGGATGCAAAATTTACTTAATCCCTGTGCACAGATTTCCACATGCTTCAGAACTCACCTGGTTTCTATGTTATGTGAAAGGACTGCCCTTATTAGACAAATTATATTCTAGACACTTTCAAAATGAAGTGGATTCTCCAAGCTCACCGTTTATCTTTAGATCTGGAAGCCTTCCTTGAAGCATGACTTTGCAACAAAGGAGTTTTAATGCTACTCTACTCTGAAATGCACTGCATACTAACTCGGTTTATATACATTATTGGTGCCATTAAGGAAACTTGAATGACTTGAAGTTTCTCTAGATGAGATTAAAAAAAAACCCCGCGTCAGGCTCTGGGCTGATGGCTCGGAGCCTGGAGCCTGTTTCCGATTCTGTGTCTCCCTCTCTCTCTGCCCCTCCCCCGTTCATGCTCTGTCTCTCTCTGTCCCAAAAATAAAATAAAAAACGTTGGAAAAAAAAAAAAAAAAAAAAAAGGGGCGCCTGGGTGGCGCAGTCGGTTAAGCGTCCGACTTCAGCCAGGTCACGATCTCACCGTCCGTGAGTTCGAGCCCCGCGTCAGGCTCTGGGCTGATGGCTCGGAGCCTGGAGCCTGTTTCCGATTCTGTGTCTCCCTCTCTCTCTGCCCCTCCCCCGTTCATGCTCTGTCTCTCTCTGTCCCAAAAATAAAATAAAAAACGTTGGAAAAAAAAAAAAAAAAAAAAACCTTAGCATAAGAGACTCTTAAAAACAGAACAAACTGAGGGTTGATGGGGGGTGGGAGGGAGGGGAACGTGGGGCATTGAGGAGGGCACCTGTTGGGATGAGCACTGGGTGTTGTATGGAAACCAATTTGACAATAAATTTCATATTTAAAAAAAAGGCAGAAGGAAAAAAAACTTAAAAAGGATGTGCAGCGTACAAATGAAATCTGATGACATTAGAAGTTGTTTAAAAGTACGAGCATAATACTGCTTGTGTACCAGCCAGGGAACACACCGCAAAGATTTGTTGTACTTCTCTTAGACAACCATTCCACAGTCACTGAACATAAACAACCATAAAGTTACAGCTGCTTTTAAAATGTCACTTAGGGACAAACTGTATAGATGGGAAATTAGATAGTACTGAATGCTTTCAGGAAAGGACCAGCTCTGTACTCCCAACAGCCGGCTCCACGTTCATGAGAAAGAATAAAATATTTCTCATCACTAATCATATGTTATCATAAGCAAATACGTACATGTCCAGTGTGAGATCCAAATGATTTCTCAGATTAAGAACAATTAAATCACGCTCCCCAAAATATTCTTAAAAACTGAGCCTTGTTATCTCGTATGAAAATTGAGAAAAGTGAAGTTGGTGAAATTTGGGAAATAATTAAAATTTTAGGTAGATGCTCAGATGCTCATAATTTTTTAAAACGGGAGACTCTAGAGAACATGCCGCAAAAATGGCTTAAGCTATGATTTCCAGTTAAATATGCTAAGACAGAGCAATGTACTTTTAGTAGGCTGAATAAAATGCAGAATAACCTGTATTAAAAAAGCGCATAACAATGTCAAATCTTTAAGCTTCCATCTAGGGGATTTGCAATAAAATGAAATCATTAGGCACAGAGTGGTCACTGCTATGATGAGAAGAAAAAATAACTCAAAATTCTCATATCTGTTATTATATTAGAATAGTTCACTTTCTTCTCAACATAATAACACTGGGCATTAAAGAGCCATTTACGCATACCTTATTATTATTTATGAAATTACAAGTACACACTGTGTCTGATAACTCATCTCTCTGCATTAAGTAGGAACATATATTGTTTTTTAAAATGTCTGTCTTTTACAATGTGCTAGGTAACAGCTTTCCATAGCATAATCATGAATGCATTATATAACGTGCTTTATAAGAAGTTATTAAGGATTATGACTATAGCAACGTAAACCTAATATAAATATGAATAAAGCATTTAGGAATGGTATTTTCACTTAGACTGTTACCTACATAATTTGTAGCAATACAATTATCATAGAAGAAGACATACCACATTTACAGAAAAAACCGTTTCCACGAATGTTAGTAAAAATCCTATAATGCAGGAATTTTTCTAGCCATTTCACAAAACCCATGTCTTTAAAAACATGAGAAGAATCCACAATGCCACCTACAGTATTCTCGTCAGTAATCTTGCCTTGCGGGAGAAAAATACCAGCTTTATTTGATAAACCAGGTGCATGTAGGTTTCCAAACTGCAAGTAGGTGGCAGTGGAGACATTTCTGGATGAATTTTCTCCGTTGGAATTGTAAAAGGAGGAAAAAACCTCCTTAAAAACAAGTTACAAACATACTAAAATAAATAATTTCCTGAAATGTAACCTTCCATAGCAGATCACCATTAAGAGCTAATAAAATATTTGTCTTCAGGGACCAAAGTCCTACCAATCCCGTAATGAAGATATCCACAGCATAAAGAGTGAAAAGCACAGATGAGAAAATTAGAAAAAAATGTAAAGAGAGAAGGGCTGGACAATTGTTTCCCACAAAGCTCAGTGTAAGAATTAGGAATTTGATATGGACAAGAAACTCTGAGGTTGGCAGCATTCGAAACTAGTGTTAGCATTTAAGGAGCCATTATGAAATCTCCTGTTTGAATGTAAATTCAAGAGGAAGGTGAATTAGTTCTTTAGGATCTGGTCTTTAATGAAGAATATCAATTGAGTCCGTCAAAAAAACTGTGTACAACAAGAGGCTATTAAACAACGCAGACATATTTAAAGTGTGCTCAACTCTAAACAAACACTAGAAACGTTAGAATAAAAGCACCTGAATTGTCTTTCAAGGTTAATGAGTTGGCACTTAGATTCATTCTCTTCTGAAGTTTACCTGCAAAGACAAGCAGGGTCATTAAGTTGCATTATCAATTTAATCTAATTGATTTGACTTGTAGAGATCATAGTAGAAACTGGGATAGTGCCCAAGAATAAACTCTGGAAACAGGTGTGTGTGTGTGTGTGTGTGTGTGTGTGTGTGTGTGTGTGTGTGTGTAGATGGAAGGAAACAGGTAAATAAATTGCAAGAGGAGGGGTTCCTGGGTGGCTCAGTGGGTTAAGCGCCTGACTTTGACTCAGGACATGATCTTGTGGTTCATGGGTTTGGAGCCTGGAGCCAGCTTAGGATTCTGTGTCTCTCTTTCTGCCCTTCCCCTGCTCTCTCTCTCTCTCTCTCTCTCTCTCTCAAAATAAATAAATAAACATTAAAAAAAAATAAATTGTAAGAGGAAAAAAGAAATTTAATAATGTTATTCATACCAGAATCACTGTGTGAAAAGAAAAGAAAGTAAATGTCCAGATCAAAGCTTTTTCACACCATGGTTATCTCAAACCAGCTTTTCTCCTTGCCTTAATTGGTTAACCATGCAGTTAACAACAAAGGCATCCAAAAAGTCAAGGGATGCAAGAAACCTGATGAAAGCAAATGTCACATTTTCAATACTACTGTTCCCCCTGCCTGGAACATTCTTCTTCTATTCAGCTTTTAGGATTCAATTTAAAATCCACCTACTCCAAAATGCCTTTCAGAATCTCCCAGGTGGAATTAATCTCTCCCACTCCTACAATATATTAAAAACAAAACAAAAAAAAAAAAACAACAAAAAAAAAACTTCTATAGTAATTATCACATTGCAGTACTATATTCTAGCATGAAAATCATTATGCCTGTGTTTGGGTCTGGATGATCTCCAAGTTCACAAGTCTCAGGAAGGCAGGGGTCATTCCTTGACAATTTTTGGTGCCATGCTCTCCAAGAAGAGAATGGCTTCATGTGTGTTTATTTGAATTAGTTGAAAGGATTACTTAAAGTCACCTCCCCAAATATGACCTGTTTCAAAGCTGAGGATACTGAGGATTGTTGATCAAGAGAACAGTGGCTTGCTCTGAACAGACCCTTATAAAGCATAAAAAGAAATGTGGCGCCAAGCCCCACCTTCTCCTTATACGCAGAGTCCTGGAAGCGCAGACTTGAGAATCATTAGTGCACTGGCCTCATAGAAGCAGTAGGGGGTGCTTTACAGCTGAGGATCCTGGTGGACTGTGAACTCACCGACTACGTGGTGGGTGGAGCCTGCAGAAAACCTAGTCATTGTTTTGGTGACCTTTTAAATGTAAGCAGAAGGGGGCATAAGTCAGGCCGCCCAGCAATGATCAGATGCCTATGGGAAAAATGTAAAATCTCTAAAAGTAAGAGCCAGCCTGAACCCATAATTCTCAGATTAACAGAGAAAGTTCTTACGTGGAATTGAGGAGCTACTCAGATTTCCATTATCAAAAAAGACTTAATGCCGTCCTTCTCTACCCCTCTGTTCCTCCCTCCTTGTGACATTAGAGATTACCTTTGTTTTATGGTGGGGGGATCCCCCCTCCTCCCATGAAAGAATACTGAAAATTTGCCTGAGAGCAAAATCCCTGGAAGGCATTCCTCCTCTCAGGCACTGGATCCATTTCATCCTTCTCCAGATAGCGCATAAAAATCAGCACCAGGCTACCTAAGTACTGTCAAGTTTCAGTAAGGCTTTGTTTCTTGGTGCCAAAGACCTGCTACTTCTAACTGCCTGAAATACTGGACATAATGTTACATTAGTGTTGCAAACAACTAAAACTATTAGGAGTGTGGCTGAGGTGTCAGCGCATCTCACCTTTGGAGCAACAGAGAACCGTCCCATTTGCAGGACAGCCCTCAGTCAGCAGGTTAGAAAAACATATTGAAGAAGAAGGAATTATTGTCTGAGTTTGGCTCCTATCTAGTGTCTTTCCAGTAGCCTTATGAGATACAAAGATTTACCTGGCTAAAGGCATATATTAAAACTGGACCAGGATGCATTTTTAAAGAATGCACAGAAAATTTTAGGAGCACAGCTTCAGAATAAAAACAGCACACATGGTGGTTTTTTTTTTTTTTTTTTTTTTTTTTTTTTTTTTTTGGCTGGAAAACTAGTTTTGGATTACCTGAATCCAAAAATTTTGTCGTTCACTGTACTGGGCCATAGTGACATTGTATTTTATTTTATTATAAAGTATTATATTTCTGTTTGATAAGTAAGGATTTGAACAATGAAAAGGAACCAGTGTATTGTAATATCACTGCATGAAGATTTGATTTGCCTATTTTATTGTACATTTAAAATTTCCTACCCTGTTTAAAAAAAAGCCATAAAACAGATTTTGTGAACATATGTTTTATGAGTCTATGCCAAAATAAGAGTGGTAAATCCCTCAATCACAGACATAATCTTTAGAAGTCAACACTTAATTATCCAGCCTGTGCATTTTCCAAGCTTGCCTGCCCCTCCTCCTTTCCCATATTTAGATATTTCATTGCACACAAATACTTCTTTTAGAAAGTGGGCAGATGAAAAGAAGAAGAAGAATTGTAACTCAAATCTGGTGATTTGGATACTTCTAACATCACTCTGAAGTGTTGGGGGCAAGGAAAGACAAGTTGAAGAGAAAAGATGATGAAGAGTTGGTATTAAGTAAAAATAAAGAATAGCTTTCATTTCAAAACAATACTCCACGCGCAATTTTTCCAATACCCGTTAAAAAGTTGTGGTAAATTGATTGTGGCTAGGATGTTTCAAACTGATGCAGTAAACAGATTTTCATTTCAAAAACTTACCTACTTAGAAACATTTAAATTTTATTTAATATTGACTTTTAGATGGATTCCTCAGCAAAGTAAGAGCTTGTCATTAACTGCCAGCAGGTGGTGGTATTCACAAATAGGGTACAAGAAATACTGAAAGGGCTGTGACTATAACCAATATGTGGTTCAGATTTATGGATTATGGATTTTTAAAACATTTTTAATGGAGTTGTCAGCACTTTGAAACCACTTCCACTCCCATCTGTTCCTTATGAATGCGGAAACTTGGAAGTTACCTTAAACTATGTGCCTGCACATAGTTTCACATTAAGAACATCAGATCTTTTTATAAAGGGGAGAATGTTTTCTAGCTCTAAATATTTAGAATTTCTACCTTAACAATGCACTTCAAGACAAGCACAAATATTCAGATTCTTCCAATATGTCGGGAGACTCTAGGTTTAGAATCTGGTCTATTGTCTATTCAGGGCAGACATGTATCAAGAGGGAGCAGTGAGTGTATACTCCAGCCACGCTAACCTGAGCCAATGCTGAATGGCAGACACTGTTTACACACAGTTGCTAGGGAGAAAATATGCCTGTTCTTGTCTCCAAAAATAAAACTCCCAGGTTTCAGAGGATACAGAAGCAGCAGAGGCGGTGAACTCTAGTCATCGAGTCAACAGCTTTAGGGGCTTTAGGAACAGGCTGAAATTATTTGGTTTTGACCGCCAGATGACCTCCATCGCTGCCCAGTCTGATGGACAGTCGGACCATTAGTTCTTTTAACACACATTCTTTTTCCTGAAACACAGACACCACTCTGCGTACGCACAGAGCAAGAGAGGAGAGAAAACGAGAATGTCTGAAAGGGAGAGACAGAGATTCACATCCGCAGAGAACCTTCTAAATTAGCCGTGACCCTTCCACTGGTCTAAGGCCTGGGACCGAGAGGAATTCATTCCAAGCAAAGAGACAGCAAATCTTTTTCCAAAAAAACCCAACTTAAAAATCTGACTCTAGATTACAATTAGGCAAGATTACATCTACTGCATGTCTAAAACAAAAACAGGGGAATGCTTAAGGTTATTTTTTTTTTGTATTTCCTATAACAATTTGATTTCTAGCTTAAAAATTGTCAATACTATTTTTTAAAAAATATATAGATCAGAAATGAAAAAGACTTACTATGTCCCATTTAAATGTTAGTTCAGGCTTAATGCAATATTGTTTTCTACTATATGCTACCCAGCTCTTTGTAAATCCATTTAATGAGTATAATTCCCTGGCCACATCACTGTGGTGTATGAGATTCAAAATACATTTTGTTTGCTTTTTTTGGGGTATGCATGTGTTTTGATGTGTGTGAATAAGAAATGACTTTTGGTCTCATTATTCTTGCAAAACAAATCAAGAGCTAAGCTTTGCTCTGAAACAACCTCTTACTCCCAAGCAAAACTGAAAGGCACAAAGGTTGTACTCCAAAGAGACCTATCAAAGATACTGAACTTTCCCAGGAAACGGGGAGAGAAAAGGGAATAAAAAACTGAAATTTAGGTGGAGGGTAAAGTTTCCTGTAGATGAATCTATCTTTAAATAAAGCAAAGTTTAAGCCCACATTTAATCAGATTTAGAACACACACACACACGCACACGCACACGCACACACACATACACAAATAAGACCTCTCTCTATCTCCATTTTCTTGTGGCTTGGCTGACAGAATTGCGCTTGTCCCCAGCCTCTTCTGATTTTCCTCTTGGGATAAGTGATGAGCTACGCGGCAGTAAACGAGGAAACATCTGTTTGACTTTCCGAAGCTGGCATGGGGAGCTGAAGTCTGAATCACAAATGCCACTTTCACAAACAGGTTTCCCACAGGAACCTTGCTAAAAACATGACTCTACTGGGGAGAACCACGGCTCTGGTGAGCGATGGGCAGAGCTGCTCTCCTCTCCAGCTATTTGAAACAATACACACTCTTTATAGGATTTGTGTATGTGGGGAGATTTACTGGATTCCAATCTGCTAAAGAGAAAGGGTTCCTGGATCCGGTTTTAATTTGGAAACTTAGTTCACATTAAAGCCCAAGACTTTAAAATGAAGTTTGATTTTAACAAATTGGGAGTCTTTTATTAGCAAGAAACCTATGAAACTGTGGTATGTGGTTACCGTATATTCAGTAAAGGCACACAAAACCTCAAATTATTTTTTAAGCATATTGACATGGTAGTTAAAGATCAGCATGTTGTTTTCACATTTTCTTTTATTCTAGCTCTGTTGCCATCAGCAATGTGACTAACTTAGGAGCATCACTCTGACTAGCAGTGTGTCTAACCCACCTGGGCTGTAACCTTTTCTCTCTCTTTTTTTTTTTCCTCTCGAACTAGGGAGTTGTATCTGCCCACAGACAAACTCCCACGGCAGGTGGGACAAGCTGATGGCCATACTCCCAAATGTCTCTTCCATTAGAATCTTACCATCTGCACATTTTGTGTGTGTGTGTGTGGGGGGGGGTATCCAAGTGTTCAGTTAAACTTATTTTTTTAAAACCTCTTTTCTTTAGTGATTTTTCTCTTTATGAAAAATGACTGCTTGCCGTTTGATTCCTCTCCTGGGATATTTACTCATCTCTCTCTTGAACAGGGCTCCCATTTCCTTGTCAGCACTTGATTTGGCTGACATCATCGTGTGATTATTAACCTGTGAGTGAGCTGGAAATATTTTAGGGGCAATCTAAAAAAAAAAAAACAAGAAACAAAGACCAACCCAGGCTATTCGACCGAAGTATTTACTAAAAATAATAGATTTTATAAGATGTAGTCAGATACGCCTCCATATAAATGTCAGGCTGATGCAAACATTATGCTGTATATTTATACTTAGCTTTCAAAGGCAGAGAGCATTTATGTCAGAAAGGAGTTTCTTTATTATTTAAAGACAGTTTCCATCTATGGGAACAGATGGATGGTTGTTGCCTGTGAGATACTAATTATGCTACATACATCCACAAATACAGTATTGAAACTGTTCGTGCAAGAAATCAGGTCCATGTCTAGAAATCAACTAAATTTTAAAAATTCCGGTTTCTTTTCCTTATTCCTCTTCTTTTTCTCTCTCTTTAAAAAAGCTCAAAAATAATATTTCCACTATAATTACAAGAGAGAATTCTTAGGTGAAGGACATGGAAATTGTTCAAATATATAGAAATTTTCTTTCTGCGAATATGAGTACATTGAACATATAATGCTTTCACTGCTCTAAGGATAGCTTTCATAGAAAACAGCAGAGGACAGAATTAGCACATTGAATATTGTTTTGCCAGTGAAAAAATGTGATAGAGATTGATCAGAATTATTTTTCTCAAATTTGTTTTCTACATCCCTCCTCATACCCAGGGCTCTGAATGTCCTAGCATCTTCTTTAAATAAAATTTCAACTTCTGAATTATGAACAGTAATAACCCTTTCCTAGAATGAAATGAAATCAAGCCATGAAGCCGCTATTTAAGTTTTTAGGCCTTAGACAGAAAAAACAAAATTAGATACTCCTCAACATACATGATTTACCCTAAACAATACCTCAATTTTACTTCGTTTTCACAATCAGAAAATAAAGTTGAGCATAAGGAACAGTAGTTGGAGAATTCTTCCAAAATCAATTTTAATTAAATACACGCACACTTTAATGTTGAACATGCCCATCTAATCAACGATTTTGGCTCTAAGGGGTCATGATCAGCATTTACACTTAGAATTACCACTTGGTACTAATAGACATTCTCTATAGAAGCCCTTAAGGTTTATACCCAAATTATTGCCCTATATTAATTATTAATAACTTAGGAAATGATAATTTTCTAAAACTTGCTTATTTTTCTAAAGAAGGGTATGGACACTGGCTTAGCTTCATTTGCTATTATTAAAATGATTTGTAATTCATTATCAATTAATTTAATGCTAGATTGCTTACAAAATTATTTTGCCCTATCTCTATGCTCTTTCCCCATTTGGCCTTAGGTGCTGAGCTGTTGGAGAATTCAGGAACTCCCTGAGGAAGGGGAAATATGGAACCAAAGGCAGGGGTGACTGGCAAGGTTGATCTCAGCAGATAAACAGAGGGAAGGGGGTGAGGGAACAGAGGGAAGAGATGGGGCGCACCCTTCTTGAGTGGTTACATAGAAGCTGTTTATGGGCACCACTACTTTACCACCTCATGCATGTACTATCATGCCCATTTTACAGGCAAGAAAGCTTAAGATCAGAGAACTTGAATGACCTCCCTGAGATCAGGTAGTTAATGTAATAATCATTCCGGGGTTTGGAACAGTTTACAAAACAAACCTCGCAAAGTCCTGGAAAGACGGCCATTACTCTCTAGAGTTGCAAAGAAGAAAACTTGACGAAGTCTCCAACCGAATATAATAAGCCGATTATGAAAATGGGAAGAGGGTACAAAGTGTATCAGTCCTGGGTAACCTACCAATTGGTGGGTAATGCTCAGCACGGCAGACTGAAATCACAGGATTACATAGGACTGCTCTAAAAAACAACAAAACCTGTACTGCATAGTGGAAGGCTCTGAAGGGCACAGTTCTCTAAATACAAACTTTACGTGAATACGGGCAATCCCTGGACTTATAAAGTCCTGAGTTACCACGTATAACGTACATTCATTGCTGCTGCTGACAGGGAGCGCCTGTGGGAAATGCTTGGAAGACTGAAAATAATTTGTTGGTACCAAGTGGAGAGATTCGGGTCAAGTTTTAAGCTTAGTGCTATACCAACTAAAACTACAGTAACATTTTTTAAGGCACTTGATAAAAACCATTCTAAAATTTACAGGAAAAATAAAAAGAGGAAAATAGAATGTTGACATTTTGAAAAAGAAAAGTAGTGACTGACGTTAGCAATTATTAAAACATTAAAAGGCTACAACAGGTCCTTGTACTGGTGCAAAAATATTCAGATCAATGTAACAGAATAAAGAGCTCCTTTAAATGTAATATATTAATATATGACAAATAAGGCACACAAGTAAAAGAGGGTGATTCAATAAATTATTTTGAGAAAAGTAGCAATTTGGAATGAAATGAATTTAGATGTTCATCTCACAGTACATATCAAAATAAATTCCCCTGAATCAAATATAAATACAGAAGTCAAATTATAGAAAGCTGGAAGAAAACGGAAAGTTTAACAAATCTCTGGAGGAAAAAAGGGGCATTCTAAGTTAGATAGAAGTGGTAAAATAAGTAAATAAATATGACAAGCTTAAAAAACAAAAACAACCACAAAAACAACTTTTGTGTGTAACAAGTATCAATCTATGCCAGGACGACAGAATGTCACATATGTCACATAAATTGTAAGAACTTCAGGACACTGACCCTGAGGGGTATACGTTCCCAGGAAGAGTTAATGTGGTCATATTCTTCTCCAAAATTCCCCTAATTCACCCTGCCCAAATTATTGTGCTTAGGTGTTCCTCCACCTTGAATACCATCATTTGGAGAGTCATTTATGTTTTGAGACAATAAACACGTTTTGAAGGATAATGGAGATACTAATCACTCACAAATTGACACATATTAACTTAATCAGCCCAGCTCCTACCTCTAGCTGAGAAAAATCTATGCTATTATAAAGAGAATTGTGACAGGTGGGGGGGAAAGGTAAGTAATTTGGGAGTTTTAAACACTTTGTATTATTAAAAAAAAATGAAAACCACTTTATTGCATTTTCTTAACCCCAAAGTAATAGAAACATATAGTCAAATTTTAAATACAGAATATAGAAATAGTCACCAAAGTATCTCAACATTTGTGACTTTTCTTTCAGACATCTCCTTTGCATACATGCATATGTTTGCATAAATACACACCTAATTTTAGCAAAATCCAATAGCTTTTTACACAATGTTTTATAACATGCTTCTAAAATGTCATGACTAATTTTCTAAAATAAGTAGGTTGTTAGCATTACATTTAATGAGTACATACCATCCATGATTTGGACACATCATAATTTATTTAACAAATCTCCCATTGACGGACACCTAGGTTGTTTGCAGCTTTTCACCATAGTGATCAAGACATCAAGGCTGGGGGCGCCTGGGTGGCTCAGTCGGTTTAGTATTTGACTTCTGCTCAGGTCATGATCTCGTGCTCTGCAAGTTCGAAACCCCTCATCGGGCTCTGTGCTGACAGCTCAGAGCCTGGAGCCTGCTTCGGATTCTGTGTCTCCCTCTCTCTCTCCCCTCCCTTGCTTGCAATTTGTCTCTCTCTCGCTCTCAAAAATAAATAAACATTAAAAAAAAAAAAGACATCAAAACTAGAGTATATCAGGTTTGTTCAGTTTGGGTTGTTGCCTAGTAGTAAAGAGAGCAGTTTAGAGTTTGGTAATACCAACTGTGCTCCTTAAATCCAGCCAACCTACTTGGAATGGAGCTTCCTCTTTGTTCCTACCTCACTTAGAAACAGTTCTCTTTCCTGCCTACCCAGCCTGGACTCCAGGGTCAACCTCCTCTTACCTCTTTGAGATCTATCACTGTGCCATTCCCAACCTCTTGGATCGATCTGAACATTGGCTTTTCCACCCCTCCTGTGCCACTGAGTACATCAGAAAGAAACAGCATACTTAAATGACTGGCAGCTTTATTTATGATTTCAACCCAGGTTCTTAGTGTTCTTTGGAAATCCTTTATTTCATTTTTGCTAGGTTACATGTTTTTTTCCTGCAGGGGCTATGTCAAACTTTTAATATTCTTTAGCTTCAACTCCATCTCCATTCTGTATGATCTCTATTAGTGCTTCTTTAATTTTAGTATGCATCACTGTCACCTGTGGCTTTTTAATAATGCACATTCAGGGGCTCTGCCCTCTAATATTCTGATTCACCAACTCTAGGGCAGGCCTGAGGAATCTCCATGTTTTGTTTTTTTTTTTAATTTTAAGTTTATTTCTTTATTTTGAGAGAGACAGAGATAGCACAAGTGGGGGAGGGACAGAGAGAGGGAGACAGAGAATCCCAAGCAAGCTCCACACTGTCAGCTTGGAGCCCGACATGGGGCTCGAACTCATGAAACCATGAGATCATGACCTGAGCTGAAACCAAGAGTCGGATGCTTAATGGACTGAGCCATCCAGGTGCCCCAGGAATCTCCATGTTTAATGAGAGCCCACGTGATTTTATCTTCATCTTACCTTTTCTAGTCCTGACTTCAAAGAGGAAGGGGCTCTATCCCCTTCCAAGGCCAACCATTACCACCTTGCTACAATTTCCACTGCCTCTTTTCTTGTCCGAGATAATGCTTCATCATCTACCACTCTACTAACATTTTCAATCTCTTCTTCACCAGTTCTTCTGCTAGAAAAGGCTCAGTTTTTCTTTTAACGTTTATTTATTTTTGAGAGACAGAAAGAGGCAGAGTATGAGCAGGGGAGGGACAGAGAGAGAGGGAGACACAGAATTGAAAGCAGGCTCCAGACTCCGAGCTGTTAGCACAGAGCCTGACGCGGGGCTCGAACCCATGAACCGCGAGATTATGACCTGAGCCAAAGTCGGCTGCTTAACTGAGCCACCCAGGTGCCCCAAGGCTCAGTTTTTCTAGAGAAAAACCCTTCTTTTAACCCCAAATCCCTTGCTGTTCCTTCATCCCTCAGCACTCCACTAGATTTTCAGTTAAAACAGTCTCTACTGTGGCATCTACTTGTCACCTTCCATTACAGTGTAGACTTGAGCAACACGAGTTTGAATTGCATGGGTTCAGTTAATATGTGGATTTTTTTTTGATACAGACAGTACAGTACTGTAAATGTATTTTCTCTTCCTTATGATTTTGTTTTCTCTAGCCTATTTTATTTAGGAAAAAAGTCTATAATACATATAACATACAAAGAATGTTGACTTTGTGTATTATTGGTAAGGCTTCTATTTGACAATAGGCTATTAGTAAAGTTTCTGGGGAGTTAAAGTTATATATGAATTTTGACTGTGCGGGGGTTTCGCATGCCTAACCTCTGCATTGTTCAAGTATCAGTTGTATTTCCTTAACCATAGGATTTTGGCTCCCACCTGGAAAGCTACTCTAAATCTGTTCTTTCAAAGTATCTAGTGACCAAAGCCAATCCCAATGACTTCTCAGTGCTAATTACGTCTGATCTCTCTGCAGTACCTGATATTGCTAAGCCCCTCTTTGAGCTTATTTTCCCCCTAGTTCTCCTTCTACCTCTCTGATATCCTTTTAGGACATCCTTGCTAGTTCCTCTGTCTGTATCTTTGTATGTTCGCATTCCCCAGGGTATTATCTCTGGTCCTCTTGCTTTCTTCCTTTACATTCTCTCCCTGAGTTATCTATCTCTTAGGCTTTAATTCTCAGCTTTAATACAATCTTAAGCCTGTGCCCTTCTCTGAAAAGTCTTTCATTTAAAGCTCTAAACCTATAGTGTCAAGCTCCAAGTTCCTTGAACTTGAATGATGAGTTTTGTTTTGGACATTATTTGCGTAAGAGTTCTTAGCTGCATGACAAAAACTGACTCAAGGTCAGAATCAGGGGAGTTCACGAGGCCCAGGGGACAGGAACCACAACAAATATCCAGCAGTGCGCCAACTACAATGGTTGCTGCTGCTCTGACTATAACCACCAGATGTCTTCCCATCTTTGTACCGCATGGTCAAGATTCAAAGAGGGAGCGTCGTTTTGGCTAAGTCCAAATCATGTGGTCAGACTCTGGCAGCACCAGATTTGGCTGAAGAAGGACCTGGTAGTGGAAGGGGACCACCACCTCTCAACTGATACCACATATACTAGGAGACAACACAAAAAGAAATTGGAGAGTTTAATTTTTCTAATGTTTATTTATTTTGAGAGAGAGAGAAAGAGTTTGAGCAGGGGAGGGGCAGAGAGAGAAAGAGGGAGAGAGAGCAGGTTCCCCGCTGCCAGCACAGAGCCCAATGCAGGCCTTGAACTCACAAACTGCTAAATCATGACCTGAGCGGAAATCGAGAGTCGGTCGCTTAACTGACTGAGTCACTCAGGTGCCCCTAGCAACCAGAGAGTTTATAGGGAGGGAAAGGAGTCGACTGCAGATGGCCAAATAATGAAATATACCCACCACAAAATACTATGGTTGATTGGTCCCTAATGACTTGTAAAATAAAGTCTCAACTATCAACAGGAAGTGAAGGGAATGGACCAACAGAGGAGGACTCTCCGTATTCTTTTTTTTTTTTTTTTCAACGTTTATTTATTTTTGGGACAGAGAGAGACAGAGCATGAACGGGGGAGGGACAGAGAGAGAGGGAGACACAGAATCGGAAACAGGCTCCAGGCTCTGAGCCATCAGCCCAGAGCCTGACGCGGGGCTCGAACTCACGGACCGTGAGATCGTGACCTGGCTGAAGTCGGACGCTTAACCGACTGCGCCACCCAGGCGCCCCGGACTCTCTGTATTCTTTACAACTAACTGCAACCTACTTCCCCAGCCATTCTCCCTATACATTCTCTAACACAGCAAGTATTTTCATACAACTTGCCTTTGTTTCCTGAATATTTTCTCCTTCTAAGGTATCCCTACTTTCCTTCATTTGGCTGAATCTTACTTTTCCTTCAAGATTCAGCTAAGTATCACCTCCTCTATGAAGCCTTCTCTGATTCCTCTGGGCAGAGTTAATTTATTTTGTTCTCCCTCTACTTAGCACTTTGCTAAAAACACTCATGTATCTCAATGATTAGGGTTAGCTGCACACATCTGTTTTCCATTGGATTATTAGTTCCTTGAAGGCAGGGACTGGGTCTTATTCATCTTCATATCTTCAGCGTCTACATCAGTAAGCACATTTTAAGGAAGAATTAGGAAACAGAAGAGGTGAGGTTGCTATAATGATAAGGTCTCTTAGCTTATGGTTTACATTTTTCAGCTGAATTTCTTTTGCTCCATACATTGTACTTGCCTAATCATTTCAAATGAAACAGTCTATAGAGTTCTAGGTCAACTTCACTCTGGGTCAGATAACTTTTCTTATTTCTTATTCTTTAGCTGAAAGAAGGGAAGAGTAATGTTCTCATTGCTCTTCACAACTGAGGTGTCGTCAGTACTTTAAGAGATCCAACAAGCAATTCAATTTTGCTTAATTGATAAATGTTTCTTTCAGAAGCACAGACTGAAGTCGTTGCATGCATTTCTCTGTATCTTAGACACTGGGCTTAAAAATAAGAATGCTAAAATATCTCACGCAATAAGTGTGTTGAGATCTTTATGTGACAGACTTCAGAAAAGAGGATATTATCTCTAATAGTGGAAATAAGTGTCTGTGGTTATGAATTAGTTTCTTTATGGTAAAAATGCTTCAATGAGATGTTTGCAAAATAGTATGGCCGGTAAGTTGACAAAGGCACAGAGGGAAATTTAAGTTTTTCTTTCAAGAATATTGATTTTATATTATGAAAATTATCTTAATTGAATAATACATTTTTTTTCCAAAAATTAATTAAGAGAATGCTTTTGATTATCTAAAAGTTTGGAAAATAAAATACAATCAAAAGACTGAATTTTATAGGGCACCTGGATGGCTCAGTCAGTTACACATCTGACTTTGGCTCAGGTCATGATCTCATGATTTGTGGGTTCGATGTGCATGATTTGTGCATGCATGCTCACACGTGCTTTCTCTCTCTCAAAAATAAACGTTAAGAAAAAGAAGACCAAATTTTAAAGGAAACAGTTATTTAAATTTATCAAGTGGACATTCAGTAGCAACTAAGTATTAAAGTTTCATTTCTAGGGGTACCTGGGTGGCTCAGTCGGTTAAACGGCTGACTTTGGCTCAGGTTATGATCTCACAGTTTGTGAGTTCGAGCCCCACATCGGGCTCTGTGCTGACAGCCTGGAACCTGCTTTGGATTCTGTGTGTGTCTCTCTCTCTGCCCTTCCCCCAGTCTTTCTCTGTCTCTCTCTCTCTCTCTCAAAAATAAATAGACATTTAAAAAAAAGTTTCATTTCTAGAAAACTAGTATTTTATACCTAATCTGTGCTTTAGGCAGGCCACAAGACCTTAAAGTGACAGAACTTCTGTCATTTGTAGATAGTCTAATTCCTCTGTTCTAAAATTAATTTACTAAAGAAGGTTGGATTTACATGATGAGTATATGCAGATTCCTGTTAAAACGCTGTTTAAAAAAGGGGCACCTGGGTAGCTCAGTTGGTTAAAGTGTCTGACTCTTGGTTTCTCCCCAAGTCATGATCTCATGGTTTGTGAGTTTGCACCCCACATCGGACTCCGTGATGTCAGTATGGAGGCTGCTTGGGATTAAATCTCTCTCTCCCTTTTTCTCTGCCCCTAACCCACTTGTGCTCACTCTCTCTCTCTCTCTTTCTCTCTCTCTCTAAACAAAAAAGAAGAAGCAGCTGTTTAAAAAGATTCAAAATCTGAAGATGTTGAATTAATTTCTTTTTTGGTTGATTTGACCATATTCTACAATCAATGGCTTTTCCAATTTCTAAATCCCGATATATGTTTCAAGAAAATGGAAATTTGGGGATATTGGATTGGCCACTTAAACAAGTAGAAAGATTTTAACAAAAGTTGATAGAAAAGTACTCAATGAATAAAGAAGGGGATGTTTCTTTAGCTGTATTTGTTCTAAGAGAAATTAGTAGCTAGTGGTAATTAGATATGTAACCTCGGTGATGTGGGAAACTACCCAGCATATCTACATACTCTAAATTTTTTTTTTAATTTTTTTTAACGTTTATTTATTTTTGAGACAGAGAGAGACAGAGCATGAGTGGGGGAGGGGCAGAGAGAGAGGGAGACACAGAATCTGAAGCAGGCTCCAGGCTCCGAGGTGTCAGCACAGAGCCCGACGCGGGGCTCGAACTCACAGACCGTGAGATCATGACCTGAGCTGAAGTCGGACGCTTAACCGACCAAGCCACCCAGGCGCCCCTACATACTCTAAATTTTTAAAAAATATTTGTTTATCTTCGAGAGATAGAGGGAGAGACAGAGCATGAGTGGGGGAGGGGCAGAGAGAGAGAGGGAGACATAGCATCTGAAGCAGGCTCCAGGCTCTGAGCTGTCAGTGCAGAGCCTGACGTGGGGCCTGAACTCACAAATCGCTAGATCATGACCTGAGCTGAAGTCAGATGCTTAACCAAGTGAGGCACCCAGGCACCCCAGGTCTACAGACTCTAAAGAAGAATTATGCTTTGGGTTTGTATTATATTCCTAAAATATTTTCTGGCATGAAGAATCTGACTTAAAATTACATACATGCACATGATATTCTTTATTATCCTTCCAGATGTGATACAGTCACTGTCATGGCAAGGCTTTCTCTGACATGCCAAAAGAAAGCTAATCACTCTCTCTTCTCACTTCTCATGTTACATTTACCACTTTTAATCACTTTTTTGTATCTCTTTTCCTCATTAGGTATTGAGCTTATCTTGGGCAGTGAGCAGACTATATTCATTTTGTATTCTCACCACTTGCACTGTGCCTGACTCATAACAGATGCTCAGTAAATGTTAATAATGAGTGAATAAATAAAAAAAAATTAATTACATGTATAAATACCGGTACAACAATAGCCAAGAAGAGTGACATGAGGGTGGAGAAAAGAATGAAATCATGCAAAGTCTTGGATGTGTTAATGACAGTGAGTCCAATTCTAAGGATAACAAGAACCTTTGAATGATGGCAGCATGGTGTCTCTATTAAAAGAAGCCAAGGGTCGGGGCGCCTGGGTGGCTCAGTCAGTTAAGCGGCCGACTTCAGCTCAGGTCATGATCTCGCGGTCCGTGAGTTCGAGCCCCGCATCGGGCTCTGTGCTGACTGCTCAGAGCCTGCAGCCTGTTTCAGATTCTGTGTCTCCCTCTCTCTCTGACCCTCCCCCGTTCATGCTCTGTCTCTCTCTGTCTCAAAAATAAATAAATGTTTAAAAAAAAAAAAAAAAAAAAAAAAAAGAAGCCAAGGGGCACCTGGATGGCTCAGTCAGTTGTGTATCTGACTCTTGATTTCAGCTCAGGTCATGATCTCACAGTTCGTGGGTTCGAGCCCCATGTTGGGCTCTGCACTGACAGTGCAGAGCCTGCTTGGGATTCTCTTTCTCCCCCTCTGTCTCTGTCCCTCCCCCACTCACTCTCTCTCTCTCTCAAAATAAATAAATTAGTTAAAAAAAACAAGTGAAAGAAGGCAAGAGTGAATTTGGGGAGTCGAGTTGGACAATTAGTAATCCAGATGAGAAGTGGTAAAGGTTTGGGCTAGGGCAGAGATGGTGGATGGAGAATGACTGATGCATCAGAGAGACATTTAGGAGGCAGAAATGCTGGATATGGTGGAAAGCTGGATATGGTGGTGTGAATGAAAGAGTGAGTCAAAGATGATTGCACCATTTACCAAAAGAAAGTAGCAGAGCTACAGATTTTAGGGGGAACACAATTTGAGGCATGTTGAGCCTGGGGTGCTGGTGAGACATCCATGCATCACGATGAGGAAGGGACTATTCCTATCCCCTCCCCTAACACACAAGGCAACCAAGACAGAGGAGTTGACATAACTTGCTAGCTTGTAGAGCCAGGAGGCAGCCCCAGACCTGCCTCCAAAGCCCATGCTGTTAACTTCCATGCCATATAGCATAGTGATCCTTGGTTTCGAGAAAGCACCAATACCTATAGCAAGCAGAGGTGCATTGTCGACTTTCTTCCTCAGGAGGCCTAAATGTGTCTCAACTGAAGCAACCATGCTGGAGGGCAAGGCCATTGAACAGCCTCCAAAGCTAGGTGGTGGCATTCTTTCCCACACATGTCTGCCTAAACAGATGGCAGTGAAGCCATAGGCCACTGGAGAAAGACAGGGAACAGAAAAAAAATGGTGGATCCTCAGGGCACCGGTAGAAGTGCAAAGGTCTCGTTCAGGTGAAAGAAAATGTGTAATAAAATTCACCGGTTCAGCTGAACAGGTAATTACAGAGTTAATAAAACAAGAATTCCTGACACAATAGATTCTAACACGGCCATGGGTGTCATAGTCACTAAGTGACTTTTTAGTTTGCTGATCATTGATCCACTAGACACTAACAGCTCCAATCGGATCAATACGGGATAACGTATGAGGAAGACTTTTGCATGTTAAAAATCTACTGGAAATTTTACATGAAAGAGTTCATTATCTGGGTAATGTGACCTGTGTCCAAATGATACATGTGGATCATTTGTTACATTTTTTTAATGGCAAAAAAATGAATTTTTTTCTAAAAGCTTAATTATGTGAGAAATTCCACTGCCGAGAAACTGAAGCCACGTGGGTGTCATGAATGTGTAAACATGTTAATTTGAGAGCCGTGATACCTAGAGAGGTACACTTCATCTTGCTCTCTCAGCTTGCCTTTCCCCAGCAGGGTCACCTCACCCCCTTCTCCCTCCCGAGGGCCAGCCAACGCTCTGTTCTGGAGTCTTCCTCTCTCTGTAGCTTGGGCAGCTCCACTTTTCCTGAGTCCCTTCTAGGAGTTTGTCATCCAAGGCCAGTATTTACCTCAGGATGTCTTTTGCTATCTTTATCCCCCTGGAGCTTTGTTGTTATATACAGTCTTACTAGAAGAAGGTAGATATGAGAATATACATGTGGCAAAGAACTCACATATCTCTTAGTTCTAGAAAGCCATGCCTTAAAGCTGAAGCAATAACAATAGGCTTGTTCACGGAAGCCAGACAAATCAAAAAGGGTTCTGGTAAATGAACGTATTTTATATATTTGGTTCTGAATATTTTATCGAGACATAATTTACATAAAATGCAATTCTAAGTGTACAGTTGGATGACTTTGACAACATATATATAGTTGTACAAGCATTTTAGTAAATCAAAATATCGAATATTTCCATCACTCCAAAAAGTTGCTTCATGCCTTTTTGCAGTCAATATACTCCCTCCATCCCTGGCCCTGGCAACCACTGATCTATTTTTCTATCTATAGATCTGACTTTTTAGTGGTGTTCTATAAATGAAATCATATGATATTTAATCTTTTATGTCTGGCTTCCTTCGATTAGCATAAAACTCTTGAGATTCATCCATGTTATATGTATCAGCAGTTAATTACTTTTTATTGCCAGACAGTCCCTCAGTATATGGATATACCACACGTTATGTGTTTATCAGTTGATGGATGCTTGAGCTGTTCTAGGTTTAGGACTATTGTGAATAAAGCTGCTATAAACATTCAAGGCAGAATCCGTGTTCAGACCTAGGCAGTCTGGATTCACAACCCACGTTTGTAAGTACTCCACTCCACTGTTGCCCAATCAGGAGCCACAAAGCTATTTGCCATCACCACAGCACCCCTTTTCTCCTGTTCTCCTGACTACTCCTGGTTCCTGTAATGCTTTCCAAGTAGCAATTGCCTGGCCCCAAATCAAGCACCACAGAGTTAGGCAAGTGGTCAAAAGCAACATGTCTTCAAATTGTATTTTAAAGAAAGCCTTTGTATTCCCAAACTAATTGAGGAAATTTATTTGTAAGGAAACCCTCTAATTTAGATTTTTTAAAAAATGTTTATTTATTTTTGAGAGAGAGAGAGAGAGAGAGAGAGAGAGAGAGAAAGAGACAGAGCTCAAGCAGGGGAGGGCAGAGAGAGACAGAGACAAAGAATCCAAAGCAGGCTCCAGGCTCTGAGCTGTTAGCACAAAGCCGGACACAAGGCTCAAACTCATGAGCCGTGAGATCATGACCTGAGCCAAAGTCAGACGCTTAACTGACTGCAACCCAGCACCCCCTGACTTAGATATCTTTAAAGGGAGGGTTTAGAAAATAAATTAACATTGTGGCCACCATCTGGTGGTCCATGGCTTAAGTTCTAACATGGCACTTAAAACTTCTCTTACCCAGAAGGGTTGATCTAGCATAACTTATTATCTTTGGAACAACATAAATTCATTATATAAACAGTGGAGAAATATCTGCCAATGGTGTGACCTTACACCCATATTGTTTAGAAAAACAAAAACCAAAAATAGACTTATAAGAGAAATATTAGTATCGAAAAGTCCATGGACAAGAAAGACAACTTTAACATTTTTTCTAGTTTACTATTGTAGGCATGTATTTTTAGTACTATAACAATAAAGAAAACCTGAATAATAACAGCTAAAAGTAATTAAGAATATAGATTGTAGAATTAAAAAAATTACAATCAAGCATATACTTGATTCTTGGTGCACCGAAGGATAAGAATGACAAAGAAAACTGAAATCAAAAGATAATACAAGTTTAGGGGTGCCTGGCTGGCTCAGTTGGAAGAGCATGCGACTCTCGATCTCAGGGTCATGAGTTCAAGCCCCATGTTGGGTGTAGGGATTACATACATACATACATACATACATACATACGTAAGTAAATAAATAAGATACAAGTTTGTCTCCGCTAACAATGTCACTTAGAAAATTCTTCTGTTTGCCCAAAGTTGAACTGTGCATAATTGTTCTTATGTCTTTCTTTTTTATTTTATTAGATTAAAAAATTATTATAAAAATTTCAAACATGTACTAACATACGGACTATAATAAACTTCCTTGACTTATCACCCCACTTCAACAATTATCAACTCTTGGTCAATCTTATGTCTTCTATCTCCCATTCACTCCTCACCTCCACCCAAATTAATGCCTTTTTTTTTTTTAACTTTTTAACTTTGAAATAACTTTATATTTTCAGAAAAGTTGCTAAAATAGTACAGTTCCCATATATCCTTCATCAGCAACCTCTGATGCTAACATATTACAAAACCACAGTATGACAGCTTAGCTGCCCAAACCAAGAAACTATTCTTATTTTTCTGCAAGAAAAACTGCACAGTTTTTTTACTCCTCTGCTGAGTGCAAATTCATCCATTTGAGGGAACATTAACCATAAAACACCATCCATCCATCATTAGCAGTTTTGTAATTCCTTAAAATTATTTTCTTAATTTAGATTAAAAAAAGCAAGTATTTTAAGATCTCTGAAATAGCCATATACTAATGACATTTTTACTTAACAAGATGTCTGGTAAAGTCAAGCTCCTATTTTAGGGACAGAATATGATCCAAACACAGAAGTACCATAAAGTTTTGGCTCAGACACATTGGCTGTTTCTAAAATAAAGATAATTAATGTCAAGAGATTCCTGCTCTGATTCCACCATTAGTATGTTCAAGAGTAGGGGTGCCTACGTGGTTCAGTTAGTTAACCATCCAGCTCTTGATTTTGGCTCAGGTCATAATCTCTAGCTTCATGAGATCAAGCCCCACATTGGGCTCTGCAGTGACAGTGTGGAGCCTGCTTGGGGTTCTCGCTCTCTCCCTCTGTCTCTCTCTGCTCCTCTCCCACTCATGCTCTCTCTCTCTCTCTCTCAAAAAAAAAAAAAAAAAGAGGGGCGCCTGGGTGGCTCAGTCGGTTAAGCGTCCGACTTCAGCTCAGGTCACGATCTCGCGGTCCGTGAGTTCGAGCCCCGCGTCGGGCTCTGGGATGACAGCTCAGAGCCTGGAGCCTGTTTCAGATTCTGTGTCTCCCTCTCTCTCTGCCCCTCCCCCGTTCATGCTCTGTCTCTCTCTGTCTCAAAAATAAATAAACATTAAAAAAAAAAAAAAAAGATGTTCAAGGGTAAATGAAATTCTCCCTGCCTCTCAGAATTCCATATTACTAATTATGAAATATAATAAGTTATCTAAGCCATCAAATATTTGGGATCCTAGGACCGAGGACTTTGCAGGGAGAAAGCTTTTCTTAACTCCCCTAGGCAGAGTGAGTGAGACCGCACTTAACTCCTTAAGAGCAAGCAGGGTTGTGATTCTGTTCCTATTTGTATCCCCAGTAAATAAGTGAACTACAGCAAGTAACATGGCCTAGGCCATTTTGGCGCTTACAGTTTTGTCAAGGTCATCAGAATAGTCACATATCTTTAACAACTTGAGGAGAACCCCAAAGCAGCTTTAAAACAGTGAAAAAGAGTTTAGAGTTTTTAGACAAAATATGTAACTGATGAGGGAATACAGAGGTGAGCTGTGATGAGGGTGAACTATAAGAGAAGAACTGGAGAAAGTATTCCAAGAGAAAAATCTGCTTAAAATTGTTATCTAACGTTTAAGTGCACATGATTGAGGCAGTGTAACCTAGGGGTTAAAGCCAGATTCGCTCTAGAGTCAAACTGCTTTGATCAAATAACAGTTCAACTCCCTCTTGCTCTGTGGCCTGAGACAAGTTATTTAAACCAACCTTCCTTCCTTCCTTCCTTCCTCCCTTCCTCCCTCCCTCCCTTCTTTCCTTCCTTCCTCCCTTCCTCCCTCCCTCCCTCCCTTCTTTCCTTCCTTCCTTCCTTCCTTCCTTCCTTCCTTCCTTCCTTCCTTCCTTCCTTCCTTCCTAGAGGGAGAGAGCATGAGTGGGGGAGGAGCAGAGAATGAGGAAGAGAGAAGATTCCAAGCAGGCTCAGTGTCAGCATGGAGCCTGATGTGGGGCTCAAACTCATGAACCCCACAAGATCATGACCTGAAGCGAAATCAAGAGTCGGAACCTAACCTATTGAGCCACGCGGGTGCCCCTATTTAACTCTTTCAAACCCAGCTTGACTCCAGGTGCTTGTAATGACCTCTGCTATTTTCAGGTGCAGCAGGCTTGGGACAAGGAGAACTACACCAATGTTTGTTGATTTGGCTGACTAGTGATACTTCACTCTCACTGAAATCTGCAGACAGGCAGGGGGTGGGGTGTCATTGGTTCCTGAACACTCGTCTACAGTTGTAGGTGAGGGCTGGTTACGAGCTGCTGCTCCCTTCTGTGTCCCTCAGGGTAGGTAAGTAAGGTATCGAGGACAATGTGCTCTCAGTCTGCCTAATTGGGCCTTCTGTCTGGGCTTCTTGTACCTAGCTGGTCGCCCATGGGCTTGAACTCCAGCCAAGGCAGAAGCTAGTATTCTAGCCATCCTCCTTCCCTGAGACCAGACTCTACTTCCTTCCTTCCCACGAGGAACTCCCTGGTGAATGCCCCAGGCTCTCATCTGTCATTTTTTAAACAACTCAGTCTGTTTTGATGCCATTCTGTCTGGCCCTTTTACATTGAATACCTTGGAAGTCACTTTGCAATTGTTAGCCCTGCTTAAACTCAGTTCAAGGTAAAACCCAGCTGCTCCCTCTCTTTCCACATCCCTAAATCTCCCTCTACCTCTCCCCCTGCTTCCTCTTTCTCCTTAGCTAAATCCCACACAGCCCCTTCTCCTAGCGGGAACTACCAACCCATTGACTGATTAACCCAACACTGCTTATGGCAAACATTTGCAGTTGTTCTGATTTTAATTAGGTGGTCCTTCATGATAATGTTTTTGAAAGTAGGTCATCAACAGAACTGCTAATAAAGGTAAGGAATAATTTGTGGAGGTCAGTGTCCTTTAAGACATTCTATATCAAATAGGAACTTTCTGGCGAACTTGAAACATTGAAAGAGACCACTCATGGGTCATTGTCAGAACATGTAGGAAACATTGTCTGCCGTCTTAGCACAGGTGATTTATGAAATGGCGTTCCTTTCCTTGTACTCAGAGACACGTGGGCCAATGGCAGCTCGGTCCATGCTTCAGGTGGTCATCTGTGATGGGGGCTTGGGTATGAGTACATGGGTGATGTTTACGTTCAGTTATTCTCTATCGCCGTGTTCAGAAATAGCTTCTGAAAAGCACAATTGGCACGTTGTGGGGAAAAAAAGATACCTGCTTTTGACAGGTCCCTTTCCTATAAGTAACTCAGGGATGCAGATATTCTGTGACAATTTCATTCTCACCTTATACTAGAGTCAACCAGTATATATTTTAGGAGTTCTATAAACTTGGAAATCTTAAAGAAAATTGGACATTAGTCAAGTCTCTTGGAGGACCCGGCTTTCATGGGCTGCCAAAGAATCTGGCACAGATCTACATGATAAGACTGAAAGCATTTAGGTTTTATTCACAATTCAACAAAATTCTCCCACAGTAGTCATTAAACCCCGCTCAGGTTACCCGATCAGTAGTTTTCAGCATCAGATGCCAGACAGTGCACACTGAAATTCTTAGTCGCTTGAGATTTATGGAAGTCATATTGAAAGACATGGAGGTATGGATTAGCCTACAAAGCAATTAAATGCAGAGTTCTCTCACGGTAAGCCTGAGGCCTCTTGTGACACAGAGAGAGGACCATTTTTTATGCTTTTGGTATATTCACTCACTAAGCTCTCCAAATCTTCACAGCCATCTTTAAATATTCTTCTGGCTTTTTGCTCGATGGTCAGGGATGGGGAAAGGAACAGCTAGCAAAATATTTGAGCCATTTCTGAATGAGCAGTAAGATGGGAAGGGTGAGTCTAAGAGAGGAACAGAAAGCTTATTTTCACCTATTGTCCTTTCTTTTTTCTTCCAAACTTACAGAGATATAATTGACATTTAACATTACATATGTTTAAGGTATACATGTTGATTTGACACACTTATATATGACAAAATGATTACCACCATAGCTTTCACTAACACCTCCATCGGGTCACATAATTACCATTTCTTTCTTGTTGTTATTGTGGGAATATTTGCAATCTACTTTCTTAGCAACTTTCAAGTATATAATACAGTTTCATTGACTATAATCACAATACTGTGCATTAGAACCCCAGACTTTACTCATCTTCTAGCTGGAACTTTGAACCCTTTGAATCAACATCTCTCCATTTCTCCCGCACCCCACCCCCCCCCCCCCAACTCCTGGTAATCATCGTTCTACTCTCTGTTTCTACAAGTTCAATGTTTTTAGATTCCACATATGTTATTATATATAAGTATTTGTCTTTCTCTGTATGTCTTATATCAGCATAATGCCCTCAAGTTTCATCCATGCTATTACAAATGGGAGGATTTTCTTCTTTCTCATGGCTGAATAATATTCCATTGTGTGTATGTATGTATGTATATAGATACATTCATCCGCTGACAAACACTTAGGTTCATATCTTGGCTATTGTTAATAATGCTGTAATAAATATGGGAGGGCAGATAGCTCTTCAAGATACTGTTTTCATTTCCTTTGGATATATACCTAGAAGTGGGCTTGCTGGGTAATATCACAGTTCTATTTTTAATTTTGCAGGGAACCTCTATACTGCTTTCCATAGTGCCTGTACCAATTTACATTTCCACCAACAGTGCACCTGGGTTCCCTTTTTTCAACATCCTCATTAACACTGGTTATCGCTGGCCTTTTTGATGGTAGCCATTTGCACAGGTGTGAGGTGATATCTCGTTGTTTTGATTTGCATTTCCCTGATGGTTAGTGATGTTGAGTACCTGTTTGTGTACCTCTTGGCCATTTGTATATATTCTTTGGAAAAATATCTATTCGGTTCCTCTGCCCATTTTCAAATTGGATTTTTGTTGTTGTAATGATTTGTATGAGTTCTTTATATATTTTGGATATTACCGTATCAGATATATGGTTTGCATGTTAACTCTGAATAGATTAAACACTTAAATATAAGAACTGAATCCATAAAACTCCTAGAAGAAAATGTAGGGTAAAACTCCTTGACGTTGGTCCTGGCAGTGACTTATTTGGGTATGACAGCAAAAGCACAAGATAAAAGGGCAAAAATCATTAAGTAGGACTACATGAAACACCCACTCTCCTTCACAAAATACCAACTCCTTTTGCTGGTCATGCTGGGTCTAGAGAGACAGACAGAGCCCATATGTCAGTATTTCCCATGAACCCTTTTTGATCCTTTGGCCCTAAAGAAATGCTACATTTTTATTATTAATTTTGTTCTCCATCATAAATCATAATAGCCACCAAGTGTAATCTTATGGCGAAAACAGGAGTCAGGAATTCTGGGTATTGTTGCTTACTCTGTTCTTCATTTTCTCAGGCATCTATTTTTGGAGTTGGACATAAGTTAATATTCCTGTTTTGCCACAGCTGAGTAGTACGGTCTTGGGAAAGTTACTTAACCTCTCTGAGTATTAGTTTTCTTATCTGTGAAATGGGGGTGGTAATATCTAGTTTACAGAACTCCTGTGAGAATGAAAATGAGATATTATATGGAAAGCAGCCAGGACTATGCTTAGTACATACAGGGCTCTCACTAAATGATTGCAATTTTAATTTTTGACGGTAGTTATTTAGTTTGGGTAAAATCTTTTAAGAGGTAGGGGAAGCTACTTCAAATGCTTGGTGGAAGGAGGAACTATATAAGCAAACAACTGAGAAGAACGACAACCGAGGTATTGGTCACATTACCATATGGAGAGAATTTGCTGAATGATGCTGAATGTTAGGTATTTTTGCGTGTGGGAGAATTGCTAGGCCATAGTAGGGAAGTTGTTTCAATTAAATAGGGAGGCATATAAGAGATGTGAAGCCTGGAGTACGTAAGACTTATTTTCACAACCTCCAATGAAGGGCATTACGCAAACATAAATTATACATTTTTACTTTTGTAATTATACCTAAACCACATACTCCCAGATTTCATTATGTAATTCTCCAGACTTAACTTCGTTTCCTTTATAAAGCAATGTGCCATAATAAAACATTCTGTAATAGAAATCATTACTAATCATGCATTTCCTATATAAAGGAAAAATGCCCCCCTAAATATTCATATTTATATTGCCACATTAGCTACTCTGAAATTGTTATTGGACAAAACTAATCATCTATCCAAGGCAGGTAAAATATTTATAAACACGATTCAAATTACCTACATAAAATCTTTTTCAAATAAATTTTCCTCTAAAAACTTAGAAATATATTAATAGCCATTAAATTGTCGTATACATTGTGGGTCATTTGCCTTCAATTCCGGCTCAGAATGGAGTTTATGCAAACTATTTTTATCCCCCAATTCTCTCCATGTCCTGCTAAATTTTTACAAGAAAGTTCTCTGCAATATTGCCATTGCAGGGGTATAAATAGGACTTTTCAAATGGCACATGTAAAATCTCTAAATATTTGAACTAGAAGAGCAAAGATAAAGTCTATGAATTCAGCCCAGAGGCAAACAGCCAACTAGGAATTACTGAGTGGATCTAAGCTACATAAAGACTCAACAGGCACACAACATTTACAACCAATACCTGTAACACCCATATAACAAACACACATATTTGACTTCTTCTTCAAGAGCAAGAGTTCTTTTTGGCTTTCAATCAGCTTAATAAGTACTGACCCCCCCCCCTTTTTTAATGATCCCTCTTCATATCGTTCATCTTAACTAGCCAGATGATTTTAATTACCTCATCACGTGGTAGATTGTGCCAGCCATAACTAGGACATAGGCGTGGCTCTTACCACCTGGTTCCACGTTTCACTACCTGTAGTCAGCAACCTCCCCCAAAACTACAAATTTCACAATAATAACAGAAAATGAAAAATATATCCAATAAGCAGCTTACACTTAGGAGAATGGCAGGGTAATTACATTTATTGAGTAGAAATAAAGGCGAGACTATTATATAATATTTCGTTCCAAGATTCTAACTAAAAGAGTGTATACAAAATATTAAGCTTGAAGGTGTGAAAGGAAGTGATATATGATTGTTAATAACGTGGAATAGTGGTATAATTCAAAGCAGAGACACAGTTCCTATTAGCCACAGAAATTTTGGTGAAAGAAAAAAGGGAGAAATTTCTGAAAAACAAAAATACCAATACACAGCATACGAAAAAAGAAACTTCTCAGTACTCATTTTTATGTAGTTTCTGACTATGCGCTATTAAAACAGGGTTAAATTGGTTAGTCTATTTATCAGTTATCAGTTAGTTATATGATCCTCAGATTATAGGGATCATTAGTTTATCAACCAAATACCAGCCATCTGCACATAAAGTCTCAGACAAGAGACCAGCTTGCTTATCAACATATATACACAAACTCAAGTGGAAAAGAAAAGTCTATTTTAAAATACATATTTTGAATTGTCCTTAATAAATAGTTGACACAGCTAATCAAAATGTTTTAGCGCACTCTTAACACCTTAAATAGCAGCATGATAAAGCATGTAAATAGACTTTAAAGCAGACAACTCAAATTTAGAGCTAAGCCATAAATGTACATTTTTAAAAAAGTAAAAAGTAAAGAAGATGGACTGATTCAAGACTAACCTGGTATGTCTTTAATTTAACTACTGTATATTTGTTAACAGTGGTACTTAATTTGACAAGTATTCAATTCGCTTACAGATTATTTGCTAGTCTGTCTGATTTCTGTTAATTCCTGGGAGACTCTAAGCCAAGTTGGTAACATTTAATGGAGACATGTTCTGATTAATTATCTCTGAGTGATCTGTCCAACATACAGTGAGTTATGGAAGTTGTCAACAATTTCCCCTTATTTTAAAATAGCAGTAATTCCCTCTGTGTAAAAAGTTATATTTTAATGGATTTATAAGTTTTCACTCTTATCAAAAACAATGAAGCACTTGCTTAGATTGTATCAAAAGTGTGGTTGACTATCAGATTGAAAATAAATTTAAACATGTTAGTACTTGAGGCAGATTGCTAAGGTGTCTTAGTCAACTTGTTATCATAACTGTGTCTACCTAAAGGCAAGCAACAGGAATGCTGGGAAATAGCACAAAACAATGATTTTAAGAAAATACAAAAATGATATATACATATAAAATAAAAGTATATAAACTTGTGCAGTGTATAGCAATATAGCTACTTGTAATATAACGTGAAGAGTGTGGCTTCAGGCAATTGAAGGGAGAAGCGAAGCTGAACGCTGCTGTACCAACCAAATGGCAAATGTGACACCTGATAATGTAAAACAAAGGCATCCCCAGGGCGCCATGTAAAATTATTATAAAGCGGTGAAATAACAATATAAAGTTAATTTTATTAAAATTAACAATACTTCCCATCAGCACGAGACAATCTATATTCAAAATTAAAACAGTAGGAATGTTTATCCATTCAAGCATTCTGATAGGCTAAATATTATTGACTGTTAAAAGAAATAAAGTTTTCAAGCCCCTTTTTTTCTTATACCTTCATAAATACTCATCCTTATGAGCAACACTACATTCAAAGGCCTGAAATTAAAAACATGTTTCCTTATGAAATTTGGTATATCTGGCATGTTGCTACAGTAATATCTCAGTCTACTTTTTTTTTTTTTTAAAGAAACTTGATGTCTTGGGAATTAAAAAAAAAAAGGACAAATTGGTCAAATTTTGCACAGTATGGCACTTTTCAAGTACAATGAATAGAAACAGATAAAAGAGATAACTTCATGGTATTATCTAAATCTTGATGCTTGCTGATTTCTACTATCTATTATTTGCAGAACTGATCTGCATATACTTGCCAGCTGTGAGGTTTTGTGTTAAGTAAAAATATCAACTTTTAGGCTCCTTTAGCTCTCAGAAAATAATACGGAGAGTTTTTTTCTTGATTACAAACAGAATGTGAGTTCTTTGTAGAAAAAATAAAACTACAGAAAAGTGCAAAGCAAAAACTAAATGTTATAACCTTTGGCTATTTATTAACACTTTGGAACACATCTTTTCAGGTTTTTATCTATGCAGTAATAAGCATCTATATTTTTTATTCTTAATATTTAATAAAAAGCCTGAATGAAGACTATGCATATTACACAATGAGTTTTACTTTTTCACCTAAAGGAATACTTCACAGCAGGTACTATGTTTCATGTAAAGTGTAGCTGCAATTATATGATAAATGACTTTTGGTGAAGAACTGAACATTAGTTTAAAATCCAGGAGTTAATTAGTCAATAGCACCATGGAGTGAGATGGGGAATATATTCTCTGGATTAAGGTGAATTTGTCATTAGGGGGCAGAAGGGTTAACTTGTGAGATCCCAAAATTTCGAGGGGCTTTCTATATTTTAGCGCTTGGAAAATCTGTTTTATATGTTTGGAAATCTAAATCGACTAAATCTACTATGATAAAGATTCCTATATGAGGCTAGTTTTATGTCCTTGATATTTATTTAGAAATCAGAAAATATGGATTAAATAAAGTAGAGCAAGGGGCAATTTAAGAATTATTTAAAATTAAATAATATGCTTTTTAATATGCTATTTTAAAACAAGATGATACGCTTTTTAATGTCATTATCAAAGGAAAGAAGCCAAAGCATAAAATCTTATGTAACATTATGAAATTTAGGCCAAGAAAATCTAAACTTATACTGAACTCACTCCAATTATTTAAAACCCTGCCCACTGAGCCGAGGCTGTAACAGCGGTGTGTTTTCAGACAACCCACTAGAAATTTCACAAGATCAATCAAGTTGGAAGATAAACATGAACTTTTCTGGCCTCTTTTCTTATTCCTAGATGAAGATGAACTTTTCTGTTTTTAAGAGGGAAAAGGCAAATCTTATGCTTCTATGGTCCTAAATCTTAGCACACTGTCTCCCTTCCTTATTTCATTTCTCCCATATCTCAGCTCAGCTCAGCTCAGCTCATATCATTTACTGCCACCCTTGAGGAATGTAAACTCCATGGGGGCAGGGTTTTTACACTGATGTATCCCCAGTGCCTAGAACAGAACTTAGTACATAGTAGGTGCCCAATAAATATCTGTTGAATCAACGAATGAGTTTTCTTCAATTGGATAATTAGAGTTAACAGAAGTCAATTTAAACCTTCAAAGCAAAGAAAGACATTTCACAAGAAACAAAAGGTACTTCCGCTCCGAACTTGGATTTCTCTTACTTTGGAAGAGATTTTTATAACTTTTGGTTTCCTTTATAAGGTTATTTTGATAACAGTAATTACTTGACACTACTCCACTGAGAATTTGCAAATTCTTTTTTTTTTTTAATTTTGGAACCCCTCCCCCCTACTTTTTCTTTTTTTTTGTCACTGTGCTGGAAAAAAATTTGACTCCCTCTGTTCTGTTTCTTATAAAAAATACAATCCTAACCACACAAATCCAGGTAGCTGCCTCATCTATTGTCATCTATTCTGCATCATCCATTCTCCTGCTAAAGACATTCTATATTCTATACTCCTACTGAACAATAGGATCATTCTGAAAAATTTGCGTACTGGCAATCAAACCATTTTGCAAACAGTAACGCAGATTCCAGTGATAAGATATAAGATGAATGAGCAGGATGAAGAACACCTTAAAGATCACCTGCCACACTTGTGTTTGAGGTGCTCAATGGCTGTTTACACCAAGTGCCATCTGGCTCTATAGATATAATAACAATTATTCCATCGAGGTGTGTAGCTTCCTAAATCATATTAATATACAATGATTTCACTAGTCTTATAGGAGTTGATGTCTTTGTGTGCTCCCATTTAACCTGGGTAATGCGCTAAAACAAGTCTGCCTCATCATTAAGAATTGATTTTTTATTTATGTGAATGTCACTGGCAATCCCATGATATCCCTTTGTAATTCAGTTGAACAGGACTGCATACTAGCGTTAATCTATTTTTATGGCATATCTTTAAAAATTTGCAACATCTTGCTACATTTGGATATTTATATAGAGATTTGTGTTCCCGCAGAAAGCTGTTGTTAGCTTTGGAGATCCATTTCATACAGCAATAGGGCAAGTATCTAATATACTTCATTAGCTATCTTACATCAGATAAGGGTTTATTTCCTTAAATTATTTAACCTTGGTAGAACCTACTAAGATCACATAAATTACAAATACACTAATGAAAATCATTAGTTAGCCTATTAAAAAAAAAACAAAACCCAAACAACAACAACAACCGGAATAAAATTAAAACATTTTAAAATCAGTCCTTTGGAAACATGTTTTAAAAATAACTTGGTGAATTTACCATAATGGCCCATGTCTTAATGTTGTTTGTCACTTATTTGGATATTGACATAAACAAACTATTCTGATATGCTAATATTTGTATTAAAAAAAGTCACATTGCTTTTTTCTGCCTAATTCGAAATCTGGTTTTAAAAGTCATACTTACAGTTATTTTCAAATGTGCCTTAATGACTTTTGCTAATTTAAAAAATATTACAACAGAAACAATAAGTAGTAATAAAGAGAAAAAATTAGTATTTTAAAGTACTGGGAACAAACACTACACAGCAAAAATAACACTTTAAATCTAGTTTTCCAAGAGTACTTACAGGATCGTTAAATAATTACTTCATGAGGAAGTTTTGTCAGAACACCGTTCGTATTTAGATGAGCATTATAGCTTAGAACCTGCTTAGGAAGCAATAGTGAACTTCTTCCCAAAAAATCACAGAATTTGGGGTGCGGGGAGACTATGGTAGGTTATACAGAAGGTTATTGCCCATTTTAGACTGCTGCTTTTTATACTGCTGCCCTTTTTATACTTTATAGTATTGCTTTTATACTATTGAGAGTTTATCATATACAATTAGTGATACAGCAACTCACAGGGAAATTGAACAAGTTCCAGGACACTTGAAGAAATGAGGCAATACTCCTTCAAATCTAAAGGATTTTGCAGAAACGTGTCACTGCAAGCTATAAACTACTTTAAGACTCTTGGCCTACAAAAGTTTCTTGTGCATTGCATGGATTATTTAGACAATTAAAAGAAAAAAAAAGAACACTGGGGGAAATTCATTTTTCTAATGTGACATGCCCTAAAACTTAATTAAGGGCTCAAACTTAAAGACGTGTTGATAAAAACCTACACGTGAGTTAGAAGGGTGAAATCAGTGTGGTTTTCAATGTAATCCACTAATAACCATACTCTTTAAACTGTAATTTCTACAAATATGTCCCCTAAGAGCTGTGTAAATTATCTCCTTTATGCCCTGCATATGTTATAAACAACTATGTGCTTTTGGATTCAATAAATAAATGCATTAAATGTTCAGATATTTTCACTAAAGATAGTTCCACAAAGAAGCTGGGGACATTTTTCTATACTCTTCAGAACTATGTGTGGTGAGCAATTATCAGGAATAATATACGTGTCGGTTTTTGAGTACAGTATTGCTTCTAAACATTATTAAAAAACCACTCCACAAAGGTGATAAAAGGTGGATTAATCACCTAAATGCCTATAAATTGAGATTTAAGGTCAGAGATATTCCCTTCGCTCACTCTGTTGTCTCACATGGGGTTGGTTGGTTACACATCATACCCTGGTTCGTAGAAGGTATGCACTGTGGTTCAGAGTTAATACTGGGGATTTGCTTCACAGGGCTCACAAGTCAGATTTTAAAACATAATAATGGTAGTATCTATGATACTATTCTAATGAATCTAATGCTTTATTTCCACTAAAATAATTCTTTATTTCAGGAATGAGCCAAGTAAAGAGGGAACATGGAGTCAGTTTGAAATCGACTTCAGGGCTCACCTCAATCGGGTGAACAGTGAATGCTCTGACAATGACATTCACAACAGCATCGCTGCTGGGTATTGCTATAATTTGCTCTCTATGATTGTCCCTTTAAACAAAAAGCTCTGCACTCAGCATGCAAAGAAGTTAGAAGTGGAGAAAGGAGGGGGAACCACACATATAAGAAGAGAGAGGGGGAAAAACTGCAGATCAATCATTTATAATTAACAAAAATCCGATTGGTGCTTTAAATAGAGATCAATGTGTTCCAGGCTGCCTGGATTGTGGGGATGTATTCACCTTCTCGTAACTCTCCAAGCAAGCTGTCACACCTACAGAATCACCATTTGTTTTCTTAACAAAGCTTCAGGGGGCGCCAGGCTCTCATTGAAATTTCATTAATCTAATGGAGTAAAGTCCTATAGAAAAAAATCAAATTCTCGTTGGACGAGATGCTACCTGGGAAAGATAACCTCTGTTTGAACTCTCAGACTCGGATCGCTCTGCTATTAGTCTGAGGAAACAGACAGCAACAACGCTGATTACAGCCACCGGCCTCAACAATTTTTTTTTCTAACTAGCAATTTCGAGTGCAAGTACCACAGTGTCAGCTAAAGAAACACAACTGTGGGTTTTCTGCAGAGCGAAATGGTTCTGAAATGTCACTGAATAGCTCACAAAGGACGCCAATCTACGACAACAGAGACATAAGCATATAGGAGAAAGGGCCCACACATCCTCTTTACAAAGGTATGTTGTTTACATGCATGTAATTTGTGAAACACACAGCTATTCGATTCAGGGGTTTCACAGAAGTCTAACCAAAATCTGTTTGGAAAGCAAGTGGCAAGATTCTTCCAGAAGTCACAGAATTTTGGGTGTGGGGAGATTCTGGTATGTTTTGCACATAAATAGATGTCCTACTATAGGGGATGATAGCCTTCAAGTTTCCAAGACATCAATTACAATTGTTACTTGGTGATCATATTTCATTACCACCTCCACGGAAGTTGGTATACAAGTTTGCAAATGTGGCCCAAATGTGTACATGTCAATAATACAGTAGGAATAGGACCTCTGAGAGGGAAATATGAAATGTTGATTCCTCAAAACTCCTTCCAGTAACGTCCCCATGGCTCCTCTGACACATGGCAAAAGTACGGGACGGTAGACATGTACGTGATAAAAGGGCTAACGTGAATAAGGCTGCGTCTATCATCAACTAAAACAGCTCCTCTGTGTTGTTTAGTTTTTCCCTACTTAAATGCCTATTTTAAAAAGCAAAAAATTTAAATGACTAATAGACCACTGGCTTTAGTTACCCTGTACAAGAGTCCAAAGAGAAAATGAAACGACCTGTACCAAGTCCTCCGTTAGGCTCTTATGGGGACATTATGCTCTGCAAGCCGCGACTGGGCAAAGGGCAGTAGGCTTGATCAGGCAACATCACGGTCAGGTTCGGCACCGCTTTCGGATTCCATACATACACTCCTAAATCTGCAAGTGGATGTATAAACCTTGTTTGTGTTAAAGGAGAACACTAATCCTACTTTAAAGTAAAAAAGAAAGAAGGAGTTTGGATGTAAACGACAACTTTGTATTTACTTTTAAAAAATATCTAAAAATTGTGGCATATAATAAGGAGAAAGCAGCAATACTCTGAAAAAAACAAAAGGAAGATCATGACATCCTCGGTAAGCAATGGAGATAATTGAAAAAATTTTGAGTCCGTCTCTTAGATAATATTTTTCTTTCACAATAAACTTGTTCTTTTTTTCACCTAGGTCACATAAAGCTTACTGCAGGTCAGGAAATGTCTTCTGTTTCCAGAGCAGCTCACAGGAGTGAGTCACTTCCTATGATTTATTTTTTCCATTTCTCTGTTTATAGGTAGATATTTTTCTACTTGGGATAGATATAATATTTTTTCTTTTGGTCTAAAATTATTCATAAAGACTTACCTTATTTTCATACATAATTCCTTTAATTTCCTGTCTGAGATCCACCTGTAGAATTATACTTCCTGCTCTCTATCTACATCCTATTTAAAGATGCCACTGAAAGCATATCAATATTTTATTGTAAGCAATAGGAAAATGGGTAAATAGCACATTTATGTGTCTGTGTGTATGTACTGCTTATGTAAACATATATAATGTATATAAATCCATACACACAAAAAATTTAGTTTACTCAAGTTAGGATTATTAAAATTGATCCTGGGAACAAAATAATACACCTTCCTAGGCATTCATCCCGACTATAGACACGGAGAAAGGAAGATTGTGAGAAGGAGACACACACATTCAGATGAGCCTTCAGGGAATTGTATGAACTTTTGAACCAGAGGCGGAGAGCCAGAGCCCAGCCTGTTCCCACTTTAATAAACATTTTTTTTCTTCAATTAATTAAGGTTTGGAAAGAAAAAAAACCACAGAAGAGAAGTAATTTAGCATGCAGTGCATACTTTACAGATGGATCCTACCTTCGGATGCTTATTAAATCTATGCATGATTGCGCTGGAGAAAATTAATTGCATTGTTTCTCACTATTCAAAAGGGGGTTGCAAACAGCTCAAAAATAAAAAGGAAAATGAAGCAAGGGTGTTGTTGTTGTTGTTTAAAAAAAGACAGCTACAGTATAAAAGTAACACTTTTAATAGTCCTAAAACAAGTAATACCCACAATTGGCGTAAGGGTGCAAAAATTCCTTTAAATTTTGTTGATATTTCAGAATTACTGTGTATGCTGCCAGAATACATATATCTACTTTAAGTTTACACATATTCTGGGCTAACAGAAATTTCCTACTCAGTGGCGTTTGAACTATTCAATTAAGTGGTGTGTTTTTGTTCAGATCCTACTGTGAAGAAAGATTTACATGGGCAGCTGGGAGTACACACTGGCACCCATTCACCGTGTTTTGGTTAGCTGGTATTCCCTCCATACCAGTCTTTGGAAAAAGTGATAAATTCCTAATTTGGGTGGGGGGAGAAAAGTAAAAATATTGTTATAAAGTATTCAGACCATAGGTGATTGCATTTTTATCAGCTTTAATTTTTAAAAAAGCATAGAAGCTTCAGAAATTCGAGCCATTTTTGCCTTTTCTGAAGTCCTGCAAGTAGAAATTGAACTGTAACCTCTCTCTTACACTGTCCTGAAAATGACCTTCATCAAACTTGAAAGGACCACTCTCTGTCTAAGGAGCTAGGAGAGACATTAATTTTCCTAACTCACTCTTTTCCAGATTAAAAAAAAAAAAAATCCCTGTGTTCCTTCATTACAGATGCTCCTTTGGATGTGATCCACCCTGTTGTTGATTTAACTAAACACATTTCGCTAAGAACTTCTAAACTTACTTTATTCCACGATCCAAGTAAATGGTGGTTTTATTTTATTCTTCCATTCTGAATCTATAAATCAATCTCTCTGATCCCCAGTAAACATGTGTAATTATTCTGAAATATTTATCATGACACAAATTTTGCTAAGAGTAACAAACTAAGGACATATCGTAAATAAATGAATCTGTCCTAGGTACAACAGAGTTTATAAGGTATGGATAAAATATAGACGTATTAACATCAGGATTAGCTTATATGCTGTCTTTCACAAGCAGATCTCAAAGAACGACATAGATGACCTTATAAACAGTTACAGATATCATCATCCCTAGTTAGGATGGGACAAACAAGATCATATGGTGAGACAGAGCAAAACTTCGAAGACAAGTATTCAACTTTTGTTCCTTTACTTTACCTTTTAAAATCAGATCCTACCACCCCATTCGAACAGCCACTATTTAAAAGTAGAATCTTACTAACACTCAAAAACATCCGGTTCAGTCCAGGAACTACTCAGAAGAGAAAAATCCACGCTGCTATGAGAAACTCAGGTCAAAACTGAGCCCGTGCCGTGTGCGGCTAGTGTCTTTCTAAATGTGACATAAAATGCGTAGTATCTATTTTACTGGTTATTAAAGAGCACAGACAGGAAATACATGGGGTTGGACCTATATAACTTTACCATTACAAAAGATAGTTGAACTTAGGTACTAAAACAAGGCCAGCTTCAGAAAGCTGGGCAGTTTTACTTAAGCCAAACCACATGATAGTTACGAAAATGCCTGAATAAAAAAGGTGGGAAAAATCCAAGAAGGGAGATTACTCAGTTCAAGGCACCTGAACTTATTTCCCTGCCTAGAAAGATCTCTTCCTGTCTGCTGCACTCCAACTTGAGCAGCCACCCCCACAGGGCTAACTGCAGCCGGGACGTGCACATTTGACCTGTCTCTTTACTCCAGATTCTCTCAGATGATCCAATGTTTACCTTTTAAGGTTCTGTGCAATTAACACAATCCCCACCCACCTCAAACAGGGAGTGTTGCAAATGAAAGTCCTATATGTCATCCCTAATGACTGGTCATCTCAAGTTCTGGGACTTCCTCTGTATAGAACCTGTCACATTAGGGTACTTTATAATCTTCCTGCAAATTCCAAAATGAGCACCAGTAAGCTGCCAGAAGCTGCTGGCAAAGCGGTTTTGGTAGCATGAATGACTCAGGCTCTGCTTGAACCAATTCACATTGAGTATGTGAAAAGGTTATCAAAATCAAGATAACCAAAAGCACAAAATGATTCTGGTAATGCAGATGATTAAATCTGCTTTAAGGAATCCACGATTTTAGAACAAGTTTTGAATTTTGAGATACTTAGTGTAAAAATAAGAATAGCTAAGGATACAATTGTAAAACCCTTAATTGACTTGATCTTTATTTTACATTTCCTACACACCTTATAATGAATGAGTACACTTTTCTCCTGGAGCAAAGAGCTCACTGATGACTAGGGAATTAGATTCAAGACACTATACTTTGATTTAGCAAATCTCTGTATTCATTTATTACATGGGATCCTGTTTTCTCCAAGGAGTTAAACTCCCTCTATAAGGTAAAGAGCTTAATCACTCTGGGATGAGATATTTTTTCTATTTTCCAATGCAATTACTCTTTGTCTTAAATCTAATTGAATTCACTTTCCATGTTAGTGGGGGAAGGGAGGTGGGCAGGAGAAATGCAGTATATGCTAGAAGATAAATAGTGTTAATTGTAGACTTTTGGTATATAGAGGATTTTTTTTTAAAGACAAAAAACTGTGACCTGGTAAAAATATTAAAATTTTCAGTGGTATGGTGGGGGTGAGGAGACTTTGGCCATTAGGAACTGGATTTGGGGTATGGACAACATCAGGGACATTGCATAAGGCCTTTTCAAATTTATAATTTATAAAGTACCTTGGGATTTCTCTGGATAAAAGGCACCATATAAATATAAACATATTCAGGGCACCTGGGTGCCTCAGTCGGTTAAGCTTTGTACTCTTGATTTTGGCTCAGGTCATAATCACGGTTTGTAAGATCGAGCCCCGCATTGGGTTCTGACCTGACAGTGCGGAGTCTGCTTGGGATTCTCTCTCTCTCTCTCTCTAAAAATAAATAAATAAACTTAAAAAATAAATATGAGCATTTTCACTTCATGTAGATGATCGCAGATAGTTGATATCTCAGCATAAACATATCTCAGTAGTCCAAGGGATATAAACTCTTACATGGATTTGATTTTTCTCTGCCATTTTCTCTTCCCTGAGTTGTAGCACACACAATAGAGCATGCCCTTGTTGGCTGGCTCTTTTCCCTTTTCTAAAGTTCCTGTCTCTTTCATTTGTCTTTGTGGTGTCACTGTACTGTCCAGTATTTGCCTTTGAACTCACAAGTTATATAATTGAAGGAAGTAAACATTTATCTTGGATCTGTCTGGAATAGTGCTTTCCACCCTCAGTATTTCTGGTGTCTAAGTCCTCCAGATACCATGGAAGCGGGGAGAGAGGGAGGCAGTCACTCTGTGGCACAGTAAGAAACACTGTGAAACAAGAGACTGTTATTATCTCATGGTTCTTTGAAGGCTTTTAGGATCTGACATAATTTGAGAGTCCGAACCACATAATCATATTTTGTTCAATTTGACAAACACTTACTGAATGTCTAATCTATGCTGAAACCTGTAAGATACATAAAAATAATTAAGACACAACCCCTGCCCTCTGGAGCTCACAATCCATTGGAAAAGCCAGCACATATAAGTACTATAATGCAAGGCAAATGGAAGTAACAGCAAAATAGAGGTACTGATCAAGTAAACTGCAAGACAGGGAGATGTTGAGTATGAGTTGGGGCAGCTAGAAAGCCATGTTGAGAAGAAAAGAGTTTAGGCGGAGCCTTGAAGGATTTGTGGAAAGTGGGTGGCTGGAGAGGTTGGGAAGGGCATTCCAGGTAGAAGGCACAAGACTGGATTTAGGGAAATACAAATAATTCCATAAGGCCAGAGGTAAGAGGAAAGGTAGGTTCAGAAACACAACTTGTATTTCAGATTGTGATTTCAAATCCTCCTCAAAATAAGCTGAGATGATGAAACTGCAGTGTAACCAAATAATAGTTCTTAACAATGAGTGTTCCTAGTCTGTTATTCCCCCTGTGGGTTCAACAGGGTCTGGCTACACTGGCTCAGTTCCTTCCCAGGTCTGCCCCCATCCAAGGAGGGCTCTGCCATCCTCAGACAAGTGTCTTGGTGGTTTGTGATGCAGCATGGGGAGATTGGGGAGAACGAGAGAGGAGTTTGAAAGGACAGAGGTCACTTCAATCAACAGTAAAGGACAGAGAAGCAAAGAAGCACTCTCCACCTTGCATGGTTGAGGATCCAGAGAGACAGGGCAGAATGGCATGTTTGAGAAACTTCTGGGGCAGGAGAGTAAGAGGCTCTGGGGAGTCGTGGGGATTTTGAAGAGGGGAAAGTTGCCTTGTAAAATATGCTGAAGATATTTAAAAAATCTTTTTTCTTAATGTTTATTTTTATTTCTTGAGAGAGAAAGACAGAGCATGAGTGGGGGGAGGAGCAGAGAGAGAGGGAGACACAGAATCCAAAGCAGGTTCAAGGCTCTGAGCTGTCAGCACAGAGCACGATGCAGGGCTCGAACTCAACGGACCATGAGATGATGATCTGAGCCGAAGTTGGATGCTTAACGGATTGAACCACCCAAGCACCCCTAGGTATTTTTGAGAACTGCAATGCTTACTCTTACTGTGTGTCTGTGAGTGTGATATGTCTTCAGGACTGGGCCTTGGTGTCAGCAGGGATGATAGGTAAGCAAAGATTCGGGACTGCTTGCCAAGAGATCATATGTGATTTTCTATGGACTGGAGGCTATGGCTCACATTATACCAGCAAAGAGAGAGAGGAGGGCTGAGCCTGAAAATGAAGTTGGACCAGTAACTTTTACCATTTCATACCTCCATGAATTCTCCATTTAATGTTTAATGCTTGTTGAATAGATTGAGATGGTTCTCACTGTATATTATTTACTGCTCAGCAATAATTCTTATTTTCTTGACTATCGTATTTCTTTAGGGAGTTTAGCTGCCCTGAACTTCTACTCCCCATTTTCTCCAAGCCCTGGACCAATCCCTACCCTATGCTCTTTACTCTCAGCACAAGGCTTTGCCCTCCTCTCTCTCCAAGTAAAAACACGCTGTATCTTTACCTCCTTTATCTTTGAACTCCTAGGAGTGAGTGTTTTGCCTTTTAGCTAAGACTGATTCTTGAATAGTATTATCCAACCCACTTCTACCTTTTCCAGGACTTGATTCTATCCATTATTTTTTAGATTGGTTCCTTCTCATTTGCTGGAAAAATGAGCTCAGATTTACCCTCTCCTACAACGAAAACAAAACAACCAAAAAAGTTCCTCTTCCCTGCTGTCATTTATCCCTGCTCTTCTTTTGGCCAAATTTTAAAAGCAGCATAAATCCACAACCTCTAGTTTTTCACCTCTTGCTCACTCCTGAATCCCTAAAACCAGGCTTCTGCCTTCTCTACTCTACTTACTTGCCTCTCAAAAGATTAGCAAATAACTTCTTGTTTTGTTTTCCATTTACTCCCACCATCCTTGCCCCCTAGGCACATATCTAAAAGCTTATGAACATGATGGGGGTATTGTTAATTACTTACCTTTATAACCCCTCAACACCCAGCATTATGCTTTGCATGTGGTAGAGACTCCCTGAGTATGTGAATTGCATCTGAATTTCTTCAACCTTCCTCATGGTCCCCATGGCTCCTGATATTCTACCACATTAGGAACCTAGCAATGGTTTCAGATGCTATCGCTGGTGTCAGGGCACGTAGCTTTCTCTCATGGGTTTAGAGAATTAGAAAACATCTCATCCTCCGTTGTTGACAACCAAATTATTTTAAACTCTTGTTTACCAGAAAGTATGGTGAAGATTGTGTTATTTTTATTTTGTTGCTAACATACACAAAACCAAAAATAAATACCCAACATGAAATGTATATCATGATGATCAATAGTAATGATCAACAGTTCACAAATGAAGAATTCAAGACAAACTAAAAAAAAAAAAAAATAGGGGCACCTGGGTGGCTCAGTCGGTTAAGCATCTGACTTCAGCTCAGGTCACTATCTCGTGGTTCGTGAGTTCGAGCCCTGCATTGGGCTCTGTGCTGACAGCTCAGAGCCTGGAGCCTGCTTCGGATTCTGTGTCTCCCTCTCTCTCTGCCCCTGCCCTGCTCACACTCTGTCTCTGTCTCTCAAAAGTGAGTAAATGTTAAAAAAATATATATTAAAGAGAAAAAAAGACAAACTTACTTGCCAAACTTATCAAGTGGCCTCCCGTTGACCCAAACATAAACCACATTGTAATACAGCACCTGGTTCTATTCAATAAGCTATATTTCTTGAGACTCTTCCCCAGGAAGTTCTACAGGTGGCTGAGACACGACAAATACTAAAACATAACCAGGAATTGAGCCAGTCACTACTAATGTGTGGCTATGACAACTTTAATAAATATGTATGATTTTTTTTTCTGTAGAGGGTACAAGAACACACTCTTGCTTGAAATCCAAATGCATAAAGACAATCAATGGGAGGTAAGAACTCTTTTTTACTTCTACATTTCCCTTAGGTGTCTTTTTTTTTTTTAAGTTTTTTTGAAAGAGAGAGAGTGTGAACAGGGGAGGGGCAGAGGGAGAGAGGGAGAGAGGGAGAGAGAGAATCCCAAACAGGTTCCATGCTGTCAGCACTGATAGCGTGAAGCCTGACATGAGGCTCCATCCCACGAAGCGTGAGATCATGACCTGAGCCGAAATCAAAAGTTAGACACTTCACCAACCGAGCCACCCAGGTGCCCCTCCTTTGGTGTCTTATATTGCTATAGAATTTTACTAACAGGACATGGAGGCCTTTTCTCCCATCTCTCACAAACTCCCCTATTTCACTGAGATCCTTTAGGAGTAGTGAGGACCAGCACAAGTGTCACATGACCTCTTCACACATGCTTATACCAGGGGTACCCTGCCACTTGTCTACACTACCCTGCCCAGCTTATTACAAGCCATGCAAAATGCCCACGAAAGCCAGCCATAGGGGCTTGTTACAGTTGTTTGCTTGCAGTGTTCCTTTAGAGTGGGTCTATCCACCAAAAATGTAAAGAATCCATGAGTTTCTGCGTGGCATTCTAGTGCTAAATCAAAATCCACCCTGTTTGTCACTGGTTCAACAGTTCAGGTCAACAAACACTCCTGGAGCACTTATCCTGTGACAGGCATCATGCTAAGGCCTTCAAGGAGCCAGAGTCCAGTGGGAATAGAGATTTGTAAACACAGATTCCAATATAATATTGGCAGTGGTTTGGAAAAATCAAATCACAGGGATAAAAAAAAACAAAGAATGAACTATGCTTTGGGCAATTCTACATTTTAAGATAAAAATTTAAAAATTACATTAAATTACTTAGATTTAATTAAAAACTTAAGTTTTATCTTAAAATGTAGAATTGCCCAAATTTAAAACTCAAAATTTAAGTTTTTAGAGATCCTTTAGATGTTAACAAAATAAATAAATAAGAACAAAGTAAAAAACAACAACAACAACAACAATGACAAGTCTAGTCACGGAACAGATTCCTTTCAAAATAAAGTTCTTCAAAGGCATTAAATGTTTTTATTCAACAGTAGTAGGGGACAAGGAGATATTAGAGAATCTCACTACCACTAGCAAATTTATCTTGTGATTATGCTAAGAAGTTACCAGATGGTGGGTGATCCAGTATCACTGTCCTGTGACACTGTTTTAGGGAAGGGAATCTTTTTATTACGGTCGTGTTTTCTTTTTTTTTTTTAAGGCCCTCTTTTTCTAGATAAATCGCATTTTATTTCAGCCCCTTCATATAACCTGTAAATAGTCTTTACATTAACGCCTCTGTAATCTGTCAAATAATACTCTGCAGTCTTAGAAATATAAATAGATGAGCATTTTACTCTCATAGAGCACTTTATTCAGCTGGTTTCACTACAACTCTATGACCCAAGTTGTTCAGTGAGTACTCTAAGACCATATTGAACACATATAAAGGAGGCAGACTTTTAGGGCCAAATGTTTTCCTTCATGTACCTCTAATTTTGTGGCTATAGAACCATCTTATGTCAAAAAAAAACCCCTCCATATGTGTTTATATTAGTTTTCTGACAAAAATATCTGTAAAAGATACAGGCTTGGGAAAAACCTTCAAAATTTTGACTCTCAATGGCTATTCTGAAAATGAAATACAGTCCTCTGAATTTATCATACCTAGGACATATAGAAGATTGTTAGATAATAAGGGGATGTTTTCTTGCCACCTATGAAATAAATTGTTGGTGCTTGTGAAGCTACAAGGCATACAGCTCAGTAGGCCATCCAGGAGTTTGAACACTAAGGTCGTAACTGGGGATAATATGTAGGACTGCCATCACATCTGAGAGGTTTTATGTTTTGTTTTTATCACATCAACTCAACAGACACTAAGGAAACAGAAGCAAACTCTGGGATGACTGTGAGTTTTAAAGCTGAAAGAGGGGTACCTGGGTGAGCGTCTGACTTCAGCTCAGGTCGTGATCTCACAGTTTGCGGGTTAGAGCCCCGCGTAGGGCTTTGTGCTGACAGCTCAGCCTGGAGCCTGCTTCAGGTTCTGTGTCTCCCTCTCTCTCTGCCCCTCCCCCATTTACCCTCTGTCTCTCTCTGTGTCTCAAAAATAAATAAATGCTAGAAAAAAATTTAGAGCTGCAAGAAAAGAGTTTAAATTCACAACCAGCTATGTTACTTGATTTTAAGAGAAGAGATGATTTGCCACACCTATCATAATATCAAAGTATTATGCAACTAAAACAGTTATGAGTTAAGAATATGGACCCCTGCAAATGACTTACTTTAAGTAATAATGACATTTATAGACATTTTCACATATGCATCTCTTGGGAAATGAAACTTTTAGATACAAAGAAAAGATGTCTTTAACCTTTCCTGTTCCTGATCCTATCATAAAATAGAGATAAAGACATTTTGGAAAGAGTTCTTTGAACATTACAACAGTAGCTAGGAGAATAGGAAAAATATACACGAGAAAAAAATGAACGCCTGAGAAAAGGACTGGAGGTCCTCATCTTCAGCTGCAGAGGTGATGTAGAAGTTGTAGAAGGTGGGGTAGCATCGTGTAGAAGACAGAGACGAGCTCATCATTATTTCTAAGGAGTGGAGAAGTGGGTTTCCACTGCATCGTAAGGGACTCAGCCTAGATATTAGGACTACGATCCCAATAGGAATAGCCATTAACGTAAAATGGCTTGTTAAAGGAGATAATGAAATCTCCTTCTCAAAATATCAATTAAATGAAGATAATTCTTCATCCTTCTGAGATAGTTTAGATATAGTCTATCTAAAGGACAGGGATGGGCAGGCTTGTTTTCCAAAGCAGCTTTCAATTTTTTAATTACACAGTATTGAATCCAAAATGGTTACCCTACTTTTAGAGCTAGAAAGTCGCTGGATTTAAAGTTTTTCAGAGAGTAGTAAGTTTAGAGACCATCTAGTTTCTGAACACTGAGGGGCGTAAGTGCAGTGGAGAGATGAGCAAACTATGACCCATGGGCCAAATTCGGCCCCACCCTTTGTTTTTGTAGGGCCTGCAAGCTTAGCGCGTTTTTTTGTTTTTGTTTTTGTTTTGTTTTGTTTTACATTTTCTTTTAATGGCTGGGGAAAATCAGAATAGTATTTCATGACAGGTGAAAATTATATGGAATTCAAATTTCAGTGTCTATAAAAAATGTTTTAGTGGAATACAGCCACATTCATTCATCCACATATTATCTACGGCACTTTTGCCCTATACCGGTACAGCTGTCACTCTAGAGTTGAAAATCCCAAGATGCCATATGGTACTTTACAGAAGAAGTTTGCTGGCCCCCTGGTGCAGTGGATGAAGCACATAGAGTCTAAAGCCAGACTGCCTGGGAGTGATCCTGGAAAAGGCGGCATGCCTCCGTTTCCTGATCCGTAAACTGGGGGCAATAATGGTACTTACCTGACGGGGTTGTTGTGAGAATAAATGAAGGTGCTTAAAACACAAGGGCCTGGTATAAAGCAAGAATTCAGCTAAGTGTTCAGTGTTCTTACTATTACACATGAAGAAACTGGCCCACGGCAAACTTCTTGATTCTCCTTGCCTAGGTTGTCTTTTTTACTTTCTACATTGCCTGACAAAGAAAAACGTCCTTCTGAAGTTTTGGTTTCTGTTTTTAAACTACCTGAAGGCCACTGTGAATGAGAACTTCAGTTTCATCAGCCTGGTCTCCTATCAATTCTGGGACCTACAGTTGCCCAAAGGCAACTTGTGGAACATTTGAGATTTTCAGGTCTTTACCTCAAACTTCTAGAAATCAAGATTTTCTTTATGCCTTCCAAAAAAAGGACAATCCAAGTCCCCTACAACTCAAAACTGACGAGTCTGGCTTTTTGCCCAATATTTACTGCAAAAACTTCGGAAACCAAGAACTGAGGCGTGCATACGGACACCAGGATCTGAAGGAGAGCAGATTATTCCATGTGCATTCAAGGGTATTTATTATTCTCGGCAAAACATAACCCATTTTCTCTGGTCACTTTTCTTCCCTATCAACCCTTGCACGTTACCAACACCACCCCAGGTTTTGCTGACTCTACAACACCTGTTAAACCTAGTAGGATGCCCTGGACAACCACCCTTTTTGAAGATTTGTTCACAAGGAGTCTTTCTTCATTAACTCCGTTCCCAAATGGTCACTCCATTATATCATGTTCCCTTGTCAGGTGGTATACAATTTTAAACAATTCTACATCTGGCATTGCCGTCTAACTCTGCTCCACTTTTTCTCTTTCTGTATAATACACCCTATCTTGCAACAAAACTGGAATTCCTTAGGGCCAGGCACATACGATTTTTTTGGTATCACCTCACAGTACTTCTCTGAAGTTTTTTATGTAGTAGGCATTTGACAAATGCTTCTTGCATTAATAAATGAATAGCCACAAACACCTCCCATGAACAGAATTTTTAACTTTAGAGATGAATAAAGTAACACTTTTACACTACCACCAAGATGGTGGAGATGATGATTTGTTAGTACATGGGTTTAAAGATCAATCATCAAAATTAAAACAAATCAGAAGTGTACAAGCACCTTAATTAAAATGGAGACTGCAACCCACAAAAGAAAGATTAACTCTAGATCCTTAATCCTTTTCAGATACATTAGCTCTATGACACCGGAAAATGTGAGATCTCATGTGGATACGGTGGCCACTGGTAAAACCTTATCTAAGTATTTTTTTAAATCCAGCCATAAAGGATTATGTTGGAATCCCGCACTGGTATAATTCTCATCTGCATGTATAATATACCGATAGCAACATTACTTAATATATGAGTATGTGAAGTATATTTTATTATAACAGTAGACAAGCAAACTGAATGTGTCCCAGGAAGGGGTCTTTTCCATTAACTTTTATAAAGGCTTTCATTTCAAACTTTCATTAACATCTGACAAGCAAGCTGAAAAAGCTTTGCTTGGAGCTTGGGTTAGGGGCAAAATGCATTTTGGCAAAACTATTCCAAGATTACACTGACTGGGTGTGCGAGAATATACTAATTTGTTTTGTTTTGTTTTGTTTTGTTTGGAGTGTGGAGAAAAGAGAGAGAAAGGGAGAGAAGGAGTCATGGACCCTACTTTATGGTTGCCATGGAGGCAAGGTCAGCCTTCCACACTTGGATCTACCAGCAGAGTTCAGACAGGTCAACGTGTGACCGGCTCAGGCCCTGGGGTTAAAAGTTCAAGCAGCGATGGAAAAACCAATATGTCCACGCAGAGTATGCTGTGCAATTTATTTCAATTTACATCAAGCCATGCATATAAAATTTAGATAAATTCCATTCAAATCTGATGTTGCCTGACACACAATGTATGCAAACAGATGTCTGTGGGGCTTTTTCTGTGCTTTGGAAAACAACATTAAATTTAAAAATATGTCTCTGGGATTTCTTTATTGAATTACAAAATGAACATAATTTTAACTTAAATGTTTTCATTCTTTCTTCCAATTTTTTTTGTGGGGTTCTTAATAATTTCTCGGTTCTCAATCTACTCTGTGTCATATTAAAGAGGATAATGTATATTTACAACTACAGCTCCCCTGTTATTGTAGTTATAGATTCTATTTATATCCCTTACCACTTTCTGCAAATATTTAGTGATTGATATTTCTGATTTCTCTCTGGCTTCTACCCTCATCGCCTTTACTTTCTACACGGAACAGAGCAAGGGCTCCAGAGGCTGCTGGGTCATCTTCCAGCCACAAGGTGGCTCCCCCCACCCCTTCTCTCTAGCCAACAGGGCACACACCTTTGCTGAGTACTGCCGGCAGACTAGGATTCAGAGGCTAATTATGATCCATAAATACCATTATTTTCATTGCGAATTGAATGGATAACAACCCGGACGCTGGCACAGTGAGATGCAATGCAAAACTGGTCTTCAGAAAGAGGAGAAGGAAGAAGATTTTCGTGTCCTGCCTGATGGCTCTTCACCTATCCTTTCAAGGGTACAACCAACTAAACTTTGAGAGAGAAAAATAAAGGAAAATAATGATGTGTTCTAGAGGAACCTAATTTTGTTGCCAAAGAAGAGGGACACAGAGCAGACAAGGCAAAATTTCAAGCGAAATATGCAACTTCTTCCTGCTCAAACTGGAGCCTGCATTTGGAGTAGAAAAGGGGTTTGAGTTTTCTGTTCTGGGAACTTCCACACAAGGAAGTTTTTTGGGAGGACTCTGTAGCACTGGCTTAGACGTCCTGCACCGTGTCATAGATGAAGAACAGGGATCTCTAACACTCCCAGGCTTTAAAAGGAAGAGAAATACCATGTATCTACTTCTTGCTGCTTAGGAAACAGGGTCCATATTTCACAAAGGTGATTTTTACAGAATACATCCTAATTTTCTACACATGAAGCAAGCATAGAGAGACAAATCATTCATCTGATTACATGGAAATTCTTTCCAAAAGTCTGAGTCCTAATTTCTCACATTTTCCACTTTCTGTTCCAGGGACAAGTTATTTGGGCAAGTTTCATTTTCCTCATCTGTAAAATGGAGGTAAAAATAGGACCTATTCCTCATGGGCTTTTTGTCAGGATTAAATGAGTTAATATACATAAAGCACTTGAAAGAGTCCTTGGTACTACACAAGAGCTATATAAATGTTTGCTATTACTATTATTATTCATTTGAGCTCAGTACCTCCTCATTGGCAAGTATTTCGTGAGACAAACATTTGAGACAAATGGACTTCCATGGATTTTGTAAAGACACAAATGTATCATTTTCTAGATACCTGAATGTTCTGATCAGGCGTAACTGGTGTCTGGGCTTTTTCCTCCTCAAGAACTTAAAAAGTTATGTAAGCATTTCCCCCCAATTCATGATATTACTTTCAACATGACATTAGAAAAATAAACCGCCAATTTGCAACTCTAAAACTTGTTTCAGATGTTATTTTACCAAATGCATCACTTTATTCAAGCAAACAACCATACGTGGTGGTTTCATAACTTGGTTACAATGTGCATATTACACAAGTTTTCATTTTCATTTTTCACCAGTTAAAAAAATCTCCGTACCTTACTCATGCCAGAATGTAACTTTGTTAAGCCTCTTGTTAAACTTAGAACATATGAGCCCCCTGCTTCTAAAGTAAATAAACAATTTTGAATTTCCTCCTAAGCACTGCCTTGACAATTCCCAAACACATTTTCTAAGGGTACAAATGGTATCCTTAACTTAAGGTGACCTACAATAATTCAACCGTGAGCAAAAGTTTATGTGGACATAAAATCCTGCATTCACATAAATCCTTGTTTGTATAAGGAGAGATCTTGTATACATAGATGTAAATATATATATGTGTGTCAGTGCGTGTGTATACATATATGTCCACGCATATGCCCTCCACATATATTACAAATAGATGGAAATGCATGTTTAGAGACCAGGCGAGATAGGCAAATCAATTTTCAATAAGGCAAGGAAAAGGAGTATGACATTTTTTAATACCTGCTACACTGTCATGCAACCCTTTATTCTTTATTATCTCTGTCAGCTACTACCAGGTGCCTAGTAGACAAATGCTAGTCCCAGTCCCGACCATTTATTTCTATTTGGAATTATTTCAAGCCTAACTCTTTCGAACTGCTTGAAAATGCTGTCCTGATGCGTTGGCCTTGCGCTCCAGAGTGAAGGGAGGGGGTGAGCAGTCCTTAGGCAGAAACAATTTGGCACCTTTTTAGAGGGAAGCTTGCCTTGGCTTTGCCCACACTTGCACAAATACAACTCTGAAAGACCCCTCTTCCATTCTGAACAATATGTATGTGTTACCAGCAGCAGTGTCTTTTGTTGCCAGAAGCAGCTTTTGCTACATGCAGCAACTTTCACTATATTCTTAGCAACTCTTTCTTTTATGCCAGTTTCAGACATCAGTTAACAGAACCCCTTAAAGAACAGATGTACTGAAGAAATGCATCAATTCGTTATTTGTTACAGTTTGGGGGTGTCTGTCCTGTGGGTTTTCTAGCCAAAGGCTTGTATGTTTCCCAAGAGAAATTTACTTTCATGAGAGAAGAAAATTGAGGCAAATCACTGCTGTTAGACCCTGAAGTCAGAGACACTGGTTTGTTGTCCTTCTGTACATAGGAAGAAAAAGCCCACAGTTACAGAAACAGTTGTGTTTCAATCCATCCCTCATTCTTTCCCAGTGTGAAAAATTACAAAGGAAACCAAATTTTTCTCTGTCAATAGAATGTGTATGATTACAGCTGTTCATATTTTCACTCTAATGAAGGGCTGCACATTTAATTGTAAGATTTATTACATTGCTGTGTACATGCAAAACAGTTAATCGACATCTAAAATGCTGGTTGTTTATTCTGACATTAATGGTCATATTTCTTAATTTGAAACAAAAAGCATTTGGGGAAAATGTATTTTGTCCCCTCCAAATAAGAAATTAATAAATTCGATGTAAGAAATAAAAAGGGCTGAAGAAAAAAATTACTGATTTATGTATGTGAGGCTGGGGGAAAAAAATAAAGATGCTTTAAAAAAAAAAAAGTCCATAATCCCCCATTCGGCTGGAAACAAGAGAGTTGATTGCCAGCTTTGTTTGATTTCACAGAGATCTCATACGAGGCTGGGTTCATAAACAGGTGAAATGATGGAGTTTATTGCGACGCACATCAACACTGAAACCAAATAACTGTGTTGCCATCTCAGTCCCGCTGAAAGACGGATGGTAAACTTGACCTGCCGCTGGTACTATCCGATCGCCATTTTTTATTCCCCCTTCGCCGCCCCCCCAGGCTGAGCCACGTTGAGTAAATGCATGTGCACGGTCAGGTCAGGCCCCGGGATCGGGTGAAACTCGGTTCACATTTGCATACAGGCGGAGCCTCACAATGAAAGCCCATCTGTTCCTGTCTCGGAGTACAAATCGAATGTCACCCAACTCACTGCAAACGACAGCAGTATGGCCATTAGATGGAGGAACACTCGGCTCAGGTTACGGATATGGAACTGCTGATTTGGGTTTAAATACCTGATAACTGAAGACTTTTCATTATATGTGAACAAAGAATGAACTTTGAACTGCTTAGGAGTTACCCTCTCCCCACATTGGGCACCCCTAGTTCTGTCCATTACTAATACTTTTAACTGCTATATTTGCCACTGACTTTTTTTTTTTTTTTGTATAAAAATTAGTCAGGCTGAATGTCACAATGTCCTAAATAATTGCTTTTCTTTTCTTTTTTCTTTCTTTCTTTCTTTCTTTCTTTCTTTCTTTCTTTCTTTTTTTTTTTTTTTTGGAAGGGGGAAGGGTAAGAGGTGGGGCAGCAAGGGATGTTGTAAACAGAAAATGAACTTTGAACTCTATATGCCCTCAAAGGTCATTAATATCATGGCAATGTTGTTCCTTGAACTTCTAAGTTTCACCAGGGTGGAAATTTTAGTTTCTCGAGTTTAACCAAAGTGTGAACTGCCCTAGCCCTTTACCCCTCCCTCCCAAACCCATTTAGTCCAGTGAGGCACCTGTCTCCTATAATCTTCTCCACTCATAGGATTGTTTATTCCAAAATAGTTTGTCCCAAAATAGTTTATCAATCACGATCTGTGTCAGAGATTGTTTTTCTGTTAAAATCTGGCAAGTATCTTAGAATTTACAGACAGAAATCACATACACTCTGACACAAAAAAGGAGTTGTTCGAGAAGGAACTCCAGGATAATGAGCCCATCCAAGCATTGGACATGATAAATACAAGGAAATTCATTAGCAAAAATATGGGGAGATTTAATCAAGTGTCTTCTTGTCCTGTTTTATGGCAAGAATCTACTTCACTGAATATCGTTCTAAGGATACAAGCCAGTGGGGTTTGGTTACTAGTGTTTATATTTGAAATCTTTCTGTATTCTGTACATGAATAACATTTAACATGAAAATACCATTTCAGTCATTAGCCAGTTTGTTTGAGCCCCAGTCATGTGTGGTGGCAGGTCCTCACACATGGCTCCACTGTAGAGCAGAGAAAACAGATTGGCTAGTTTTTCTTTTACCAGTTATGCTTCTTGGTTTCCAGTCAATAATAATGTCACTTCATGAATTGCAAATGTAATACTTGATTGGGTGGAAAAAAATACTTTTTAAAAAATCTGCAAGAACTTTCTTGATTTGCTTTAAGCAATTTTATACTTTTTTGCATGCATTTCTCTTTCTTAAAACACTTATTGAAACACTCTTATAGAATTTAATGTATTGGGGTTACACATGGAATCCAGAATGTTTAAAGGCCATTGGGTCTTAAAGGCTGTGTCTCTTTAGCCAGGGTTTCTTTACCACTATGTGAAACTATGTTCTTATTGTTTGCCCTTTAAAAATAATACCAGGGAAAAGAAAAGATTTGACGGCTTTTTCTTTTTTTCATCCCATGCAAGGCTTACGGTCAACCTTAATGGAAGTTCTACATGCATTAAAAGGGAGAATAGACCCTTTGTTTCAGAAGAATGACCAAGACAAGGGTGAATTTTGGTTCCACTTTGTCAAGTTTAAGGGGAAACTGAATTCAGGAAAAGAGAGAGAGAGACCCAAACAACTTTCTTAGCTGTCCCCCCACCACCTCCAATCTTAAACTTAAAATATTTTATTGTTATCCTGTAAATGAGTTAGGAATTTGCATTAGGGGACACATAGCCATGTGATCTCTTGAAGATGAGCTGTTCATTTGCATTCCGCGCAGCTGAACGTCTTGTGTGTGATCAGCAACAAAGCAGAAGAAAACAACAAGCAGGAAATATAATACTAGAGGTATTCTTTCTGTCCATATCAGGAGAAAATACCCCGTGAAGGAGATGTAACTGCTTTAATTCTGTATCCCTGAAGGGATATGAATGAGAAAGATTCTACTTGTTCCAAAAATGATAAAATAACTGTTTATAGAAATATTGGTTGTTTGGTTTCTTGTTATACACTACTGGTGGGGGTATGTGAACAGGAACCGAACCTTGAACTTAATTTCCCCTTTGAACTCATGACCTTTGACAAGATTCCCCATGCGTTCCCCTTCAGACAAATTTCATCACAATTACAGTCCCTTCCACTTGAGTTAAAGATATATAATCATTGATTTGACCTAATTATCTGATACATCCCTTTCTTTGCAAGGTGAAAGCTAAATGTGTGAACAGAAGCTGACCCGTGAAGTTCTGATATCCAATTTTTATTCTAATTATCATAAAACACTTTCAGTCTTACTCTATTTTTCTCAAGTTTTCTTTTGGCCCCTTCCCTGAACCCACTATTCCTTCAAATTCAACAATGCCCCCTAGGTTTCAAGCTGCTTGGCAACAGACCTTCAAATGCATTATGCACTACATGTTCAAAGTGTCATTTTTAAACAAAAAACTAAAGACTAACTCTGCATTAGAAAGTCGTCACTAATCCTTGTCTTTCATGAAAAAGTCTTCTGAGGTGATAAAAGAGTGGAAACTAGAAAGTTCCCACAAGATTCTGAAATTATCTGACTTCTTAGCATCAATCTATTATGATTCAGACTCTCTCCTAATAATTTACAAACTTCAGCTTATAAAATGGACACTGGCAATATCAATAGAGTTAGTACAATCAATTTAAACTATAAGGGATTGTCTTTTTTAAAGGGAATGTGTGTGGGGGGGTGGCAGGGGGGTTATGTCTGCTCAGTTTATTGCAACGAATGCCAAACAAAGACTTTAATAAGAAAGTTTAAATCATGGAATACATTTTTAAAAATTAAATATGTTATTTAAGAGCAAAAGTATAGGTGATAGAAACTATCAACTGATTTTTAAAATGAATTGGTATTTCTACCTCGAGTTACGTCTTTAAAAGGAATAAACTGAAACCACAGAGTTTTCACTATCTTGTCTTAGACAACTGAAAAATAAAGATGAATTGCAAAAAGTTAAACAAGAAAGAATAAACAAAGAAGAGATTGTTTTCATTCTTTATGTCATAGTTTAAACTCAGGGCATCATGTTCTCTTACAAATGAAATGACAATCATTTTCCCCTTATGTCATGTTTACATCATACCACTCCAAATGTTAATGGGCATTACAGGTGGAAGAGGACAAAAGACTTGAAAAAAACACACACATGAAGTTGCATCGTCAATTCTTTTTTGCTGGAGCTACTAGTGTCCTCTCTTACAAAATTAAACAACACTGAAAATGTAATCCTTCATCTGATCAACATGGTGGACAGCATCCCAAGTTTTATTCTCAGTAATTAGTTTTAATTATACTCTGAAACCAAAGGCCTAAGCAAACAGGGAGAAAAAGTATGTGGGCAAACTTTCTAAGTAGGAAATTATCACAGTGTACACTGAGGCAAATCTTAGATTAATGTTTTCTGATGTCAAATGTAACTAGGGTTGGACAGACATTACAAAATAGGCTAGAAGAGTCCCATGATGCTGGGCCACTGGGTAGAGTTTCTAAAGGAAGCAGGTAAAATCTGCTACCTTCCTTCACTTATAAATGTACAACAATTATAAAGAACTCTGAAGAATACTTGAAAAATCCATTATTTCTACTCCCACTTCTGCACAAGGACCTGAGGTATAGCCGAGGAAGGACAAAAGAGTGTCACAGAACTTCCTTGAGGAGAGCAACATATAGCCAGATGGCTGGGATCCATGTTAAAATCACATCACTTATTTATATAAACAGTACTTCTATTTGTGTTTGACTATCATAAGGACCTTTATCAATATATATTAATTTTGGTCTACCAGGCAACACTCCAGGAAACAGAGAAATAGAGTAGTCATTCAGAAATGGATTTGGCATCATTCTGAACCTCAGGATGGTTCAAATGTCAAGAGGTCATAATAGACAGGTAGCAAAATATAATTAAAGAAACTGGCTCACTTGCAGGTGGGAATTCTAAACTTGAGGAATAAATTAAAAATCTGAACTCATATAATAATTTTAGGATTGAACATAAACATGGACAGAAATACTGGAGTAGAGTATTCAGAAAGAAAGGACAAATGGGATATCCCTGGGGGGTGGGGTGCTGTGAAATGATCCTCTACAGTTGAGATTCTTAATGTGGTATCTGTGAACACCCTGAAATTATATGCAAATGTGTGTGTGTGCTTGCCTATGCATGCTCATTTTTATGGCATGAAGAACCACTGCTACACAGTGATAAGCAAAGGAATAAAAGCACACAAAAAATGATTATTATGTTCCCAAAGAAAAGATGTTGGAAGCCAACTAGCAGCCACCATCATCTCTCACTTAGAACAGCGGTTTTCAAACTTTTAAAAACTGATTGCCCCAATTGTAAATTTTTTATTAGACACAAAAATATATGTATATTAATTTACAAATTATATACATATACTACCAATAAGTCATTAATATTAGAAAACTTTAATTTCACACACACACACACACACACACACACACACACACATTCTAGTATTTTCTCCCCATCTGCTGTGGGTCATCTAGTACCTCTCATTCTGGTTTTTCCCCTCATCCACCTCTATTCCCCTTTTAATCAATTCTGCAAAGAGTAATTAAAGAAATCTTTTATAAATATAAATTATACCTTACTATGGCTTCAGAGGCCCTCCAGGACTTAGTTCTTTCTGCCTCTTCAACATTATTTTCCTCACTCTGTCTCATTCATTTAGTGCTGCACAGATTTCTTAACTATTCCTTGAACTTTCCAAGATGGTTTCTACCTCAGAGCCTTTGCATTTGCTGTTCCTTCTGCCTGGAACACTTGTCCTTCAGATCACAGCATGGTTTGACTTCTCACTGTATTTAGGTCTCTGTCTCCAAGAGTCTTACTGCCACCCCTTTCCAGTCATTTTCTATGTCTGTGCCCTCCAGTCTTTTTGTTTTGTTTTGTTTCAGAGTATTTACCATGGCCTGACATTATACTATTTATCTCCCCAGTAAAATTTAAGCTCCACATGGCTAGGGATTTTGTCAGTTTCATTTCCGGGTCCCAAACAACCTGGCCTACAGTCTAGCAGACAGTAGGTCTTCAATGAGAAATGAAGAGTCAAGGCAACTGACAGGCATTCCACCTGTTGTTCATTTGAAAATGAACCTCAAAGGAATGTTTACATAACAGAAGCCACCACGCTAAGGTGAACCATCAGCTGACAATCAGCTAAAAGTCAGCTCTCTCTTTTCTCAACTCAGTTAACACTAAAACCACACTTCCTTATGGTACCTATTACTACTTCTTTTTCATCATGCTTATTTGCATACAGATCTTATCTCCCCTAGTAGCCTTTGTGGGAAAATCCCAATCTAATCCTTTATCTTACCCATCACCACATCCAACATGTAGCAGGTGCCCAGCCTCTGGATTGCGGGGGGTGGGGGGGGGGGGGCTGACAGTCACATCCTGGCCATGACAAATAGAGGTCCAGCTGCTCATGCAAGAGTGAGGGTTGCCAGCCCCTTGGAGTTACCCTAAACGATGATCCTTGACTCTACACTCAGATGGATGTTCATGGGCATTCATCTGTTGACAAGGCTGAATGAAGAAAAAAGACTCACACTGGAAATGAATCTATGAAAAATCACCAATTCCTTGCATGATAATGGAGGGAAAAACTATCTCAATGTTGATAAAAGAATGATGAACACAAATAGAGACTAAACTTAAATTATCAGATGACCTTCATTTCTTTTTTAGAGGTCAATTCCCAACAGAAGTTGAAATATCACAAACATGGCACTTAAATAACAATGCTTAGAACGGGTACATATACTGTATTGAATAAACTTAAATCAAAATATGCAATAGGAACAATTTTAAGGATGATGAAATGAAATGTGCTCAAATGTTCAGACTAAGCAAAATATAATTCTATATTTAGATCGGTAGGTTGGTCATATAAAATGTCCATAAAAATCTCCCTTTGAAATAAATTCAAATATACTTGGACGTGAATAATTCTTACATACCAAAAATTCGATAAAACTTGAAAACAAATGATAATAAGCAAGTGACTTAACACTTCTGTAGCTTACTATCATTATCTACAAACTAAAGGAACTGAAATAAATAACTTCTTCAGGTCTCTTCTTATTTGAATGATAACAGTTCAGATATGAATCTAGTTGGGTTTTTCAGGATGCTTATGTGTTTTATGCTTATTAATGATGAAGACTAGAACAAATATTACTCTCAGGAGACATTAACTTAGAAGGTATCCTAGAAGTCCGCAAAAACAGAGAAGTAATCAAAAGGCAGAGGACAGGTAGAAACTGAAGCACTTCAAGAATAAAAATAAAATGGAATTCGATCGAGAAAAAAAAATTTGCAATCAACAGGTCTGGGGGAAAATAATCCAAAATACAAGTATCAATTAAAAGGAAAGTTTTCAAAAGCATAATACGATTAAAGAGCTTGTGGCAACAGAGAAGGGCAAATGAACTTGCAATATGACACACTAGCAAAGACAATGGTTTTTAAATTTCATATTCATCACCATAATTCATAATGGCCCAGGAAGGCATTTAGGTTTCTATATTCTTACACAGGAACTGCCATATTGAAACAGACCACGGGTCCATCCCCTTTGCCATGTGACTCTGACGGGGAACAGATGCTTCAGAGGAAAGCTCTCCTCTCAGCAACCCAAATCCAATAATACACCTAATGGTGCAATTCTATATCAAGAACATCATTTCTTTTTGACCTCAGATGGCAATTATCTTCTACCCAAAGCAGGAGGCTGACTCACTTTGATTTCATGCTGGGTGGCCCACTTAAGATGTCCCACTTAAAATTACATCAAGGCTGCTATCTTCATTCACTTGGCTTTTCTGACACACTAGACTACTTCCACAATCTGCTGTCATCACCGTCACTATTAGGCTCTCAGGGATTTGGAATCACGTAGGTATAATACAAACGGTTGTATTTGTACTAGCAACTGATGTCTTAAAAATCGTGGCTCTCTTTAAAAAAATCAAAGTTTTCTATTATTAGCTTCCATGTTTTCAAAGACTCTAGTATTCCCAATTTAATATAAATAATAATCTTGAAGTGGAGACAAAAAGGAGATATGAACCTTTAATGTTTGAAGGAGGCCATAAATACACAAGAGTGGCAAGAATAACCTTTTGATAGAAATTTCCTAGAACAAATGAATTCCTGTGACTTTGTTGTTGACGGTTCTCTGACAGAGTTAAAAAAAAAACACAATAAAATAAAATAAGTAGACTGGAATGGCAAAAGGCAGGCAAGTAATCAGGAGTGTGAAACTAGAGCCAGTCGCCTTCAGGTTCAAATATCCATTGTAGAAGCATTTTCAACCATAACCCCCAGTTCCTATCACCTCGAGAGGACTCTCCTTTGGGAAAGGTCTTTACCTGCCACACCCTTTCCATAACTCTGGAGCAGACAATTTTAGGAATTAGAGCTAGAACATATTTAATAATTTGAAAGAATAGATAAAGTCTTTTCCCAACTGGGAAAACAATGACAAACTTGGAGAAGCCAATCATTTTCTCCATTGGTGTATTCTGGTGGTCAATGGTGGTGCTTCACAACTTGAACAGAACAGTTCTATTAAAATTATGAATATTGTATTTGAGATGACTCTTTCTGTGAATAAAAATTTAAAGATTTAATGAGAAAGCTTATGACCAAGTGTCTAAAATATCCCTTAAACAAAGAGCATCTACCAAATGGACAAGTATCCCAAGGTCTTCCAAATATCAATAGGTGAAAAAAACTGAAGAGCAAAATTATCAAGATATTTCATGAGATAAGAGATCCAAAGGCATACATAAGGTAACCCAGGAACAAAAATCAAGCCAAAAATAAAGAAGGATGTGTATATTGATTATACCAGGAAATAGTCTCTCATGAACTACAAATAACCACACAATAACTCAAGAGCAGGTCATCAGGAAAAACTTGGACTTGAATTAAATGATCTTATTGGCTCTTTGTATACCTTAAAAAGCCTCTAAATCAATTCTGGGTCCTAAATAATTCCATAATATTACCTTAAAATTAAACTGATATCCTAGGCAAGGATATCTTCCAAAAGTAAAATTTTTCTTTACTATTTTGGAAATAAGGTTGCTGTAAAAACCTATAACATGGTAGAAACTCATAGTGTCCAGCACACTTATAAAGGTTAAATAAAAATAACTTATTGGGGCTGAACTTTGTAATTCCTAAAAATAGCAATAGTTACACTAGTATAAAAAAGAAAGTAACCTTCTCTTAAAAATCTTATTAAGGCAAAGGAAACACAGTCTAAAAGAAAAAAATAGTACAGACTTTTCATCAAAAGAAAAAGGATTTCTTCTTATCAGTAATAACAGTAGTTAAAACAGCAGTAATAAAACATGATATTATATACTTGAAAGTTGCTAGGAATACACCTCAGGCATTCTCAGCACACACAAAAAAGAGAGAGTTAAGTGTGTAAGGTGATGAATATGTTAATTATCTTGATCATGGCAATCATTCCACAATGCATATGTATACAAAATCATCACACTGTACACTTTTAAATATATACAATTATATTTGTCAACTATTCCTCAACAAAGTTGAGGGAAAAAGAACAATAATGAATAAAATTCATAGATACTTAAAAACTCATTCAACTGTTATCATGCTGACCAGGGAGGAATAGAAGACAGTGATTACTGAACTCATTACACGTCTAATGTTTTCTATTTCTCGTGGAAATCTGTGTATTCAGGCATAGGCTACCCAAGCCAATGGCGGGCATCCAGATAATGGGAACCTTGGTATGTGAGGTCTCAGAATTTCTCCAGATTTTTTTTGGAGGATGTCATACTAATGAGTAATATAGTTAGCAATCTACAATATGATGGAGAGAAAAAAGCAAGGGACTTAGATAATCAGTAATCCAACCACATTGTAGGAGTTACCATTCGTTCATGCTTTCCATTTACCACAAGGCAGAAAATGGTCCCTCAAGAAATCACATGGCCAATCCCTTACCTTCCTAGATATAAATATGCAACTTATTCAAGATAGATGATTAGCCATCCTCTTTAAAAATTTCAAGTAACAATATTCCACTGTCATCTTTGGTGTCTAGTTCACCCTTCTGTTTCATCATTTTACAGTTAAAATGCTCTCTCCAACCCATCCCTTGCCTTTCCCCCCACCAATGAATGACATGGAAAGGTCCTCATCATTGCTCATGAACACCATGGCAAGAGCCTGCTAACCTTGCTTCCTTCCTCCTATAACATAGATCTGACTGTGTCAATTCATGACTTAAAATTTTTTTCATAGATGCCTACCACCTACAAAATAAAATTGAAACACAGTCTTCACAATCCATACCCGAAGTATTTTCCAGGTTTGTCTCCCTCTGTCTTCACCTGTGCAGCATATGCCACAGCCACCTCCCACTACCACATTCTACCCCCAAAAGCCTCCTTTCATATCCTCGCTCATGTTTCATTATCTGCCTGGAATTGCCTTTCCTTTATTTTAAACTGCTGACCGTACTTCAGAAGGCCCACGGCCTTCTCAAAGTTTCTGTAGAATTTCCCACTCAAGATGGATCTCGCACTCCTTTGTTCTCTTAACACATTACATAATTACCATATTCTATCTTCATTACATTTGCACAAAAGTTTATTTGTAATCCACTTGAGGGCAGGGATGCTCTCTCCTTTATTTCTTGGCATAGATCTTGCACAGGCTCTATAATAAAGGGAAGTTTACTGATAATTACACTGGAAGACTAACAGAAAGAGTGCTCTGTAGATCTATGTTCTTCTAGTTTTGCTACTTAATGGCTATGTCTAAGGCAAATCACAGTATCTCTGAGCCAATGGCTGCTATGGCTCTAGGCAACAAGTTTGTATTCCAGGTAAGAGGAAGGTAAAGGGATAAAAGGGCAAAGGACTTTCTTATTTTGGAACGGACACTTCCTCTGGTGACTTTACCTTACAACTTGATGGCCAGAACTGTGTCTGGTGGCCACCTTCCTGCAGGTTTGTCTAGGAAGGCAAGGGTTTTCAGCTGGGCACATGACCACTTGGACAAAATCAGGGTTCTGTAAGTAATAAATGAAATGAAACGGATGCTGATACACAATTAGTAGGGCCGGCAACAACTTAGAAGAAGGAAGATAGTGAAATTGCTACATTTTCAGGCAACAGTAAAACAAAGCCAGAGGGAAAAAAAATCACGTTAATGTGGACAAATTGCAGAAAAGCCTCACAAGGCTGCATCAATCACAGGCAGAGAAATGGCAGATGAGCTCCAGTGCAGCTAAGTGTTAGCTAATGCTTTTTAGTACTAGGAAAACATACAAGAAATTTTACTCACAGAATCTAAATTATACTTAATGGATTATGGACATTCAACAATTAAAACTAAAGAAAAGTTTCTCACTTAGATCATGAGAAAGTGATGCTTGAAGACATTAGTCTAATGGGCTTCTCTGAGCAAACAGGGCACAAAATTGGAGGCGATATGATAAAAAGCCTTGTGACTTCTATTTTTCAATGTGTTTGTTTTAAAATTTGTTTAACAAGTACATATTGAGCTTTTCTATGTGAAAAGCGCCATGCCAGATGCTGGAGGCTGAAGAAGAAAAAAAACCCCAAAACACAAAGTTTGGATTAGGCATCATCACCGCCTTCAAAAGAGGCGATGATGAAGAGGGAGACACATATGAAGGCCTGGGCAAAACAGAAGGATGGGAGAGATGGTGCTGAGCCAAGGAAGATTCCAAGTGGGACCGTGAGTGTTGGGCTGTCTGTTACTCTAACACTGCTCCAGCGACAGGATGGAGAAGTCTTCTCAGGTCTGGTTGGCACGTTCTCTATGACGTCGAGCTCTTTACAAACACGTGCTGTGACTACCGTTCGCTCCTTCGATGCGCTCATGTCACTGTGGACTCTCTTGCATCCCCTGCTGTTCATCGATACTTATTTAATGTCACAACTAACAAGCACACTCATTAAAACAAAACAAAACAAAAAAACCAATGACCTTTCATTTAAAAAACTAACATGCTCAAAGCAACAAACTTAGGAAATACAGAAATGCACAAAAGGAAAAAAAAAAACACACAACAACATATAATACCATAACCCAGAAAAACCCACTGTTAACATTTTGGTAAATGTCCTTTCCATACTGTTTCGTATCCTGCTTTTTCCCTTTAATATATCATGAACATCTTCCTATGACAGTAATGACTCATCTACTGACAACATGACTTCTAATGGCTGCACTGCAGTCCATCATATGGTGTACCATAATTTATTACACCAATCCCATGTAATTAGACATTTAGCTTGTTTCCAATTACTTGATGTTCTAGGAGCTATACTGGCTTATTTCCTTAGAATAAATTCCTAGAAGTGAAACTTCTGGGCCTACGGCTCTGTATGTTTTCAAGATTTTTGAAAAATAATTTTTATTGTTTATTTTTCATTATAAAAATAATATTCTATATAAAATTTAGAAATAAAAGCATGCCAAAATATTATGGTAAAGAACATTATGGGGGTTTTTTGTACACATATGAATCTATCTTATTTATTTTTTAAAAATTTGTTATTTATTTATTTATTTTGAGAGAGAGAGAAAGAGCACGAGCAGGGGAGGGGCAACAAGAGAGGGAGAAAGAAGATCCCAAGCAGGCTCTGTGCTAACAGTGTGGATCGATCCCACAAGCTACGAAATCATGACCTAAGCCGAAATCCAGAATCGGATGCTTAAAGCAACCGAGCCACCCAGACACCTCCATATATATATCTATTTTAAAAAGTGGGGACTTACTGTATATGCTCTTATAACCTTGTGTTTTCACTTAACAGAGTATAAGCATCTTTCCACTCATTAAATGTTCTTCTACAAACATCACTTCTAATGCTTACATATATTCCATTATATGCTGGTAGTTAGACATTTAGCCTGTTTCCAATTTTGTGCTTTCATAAACAAGTGTTCAATGAACATCCTTATACATACTTGTTTATTTTTTGAAAGCACACTTAAAGTTAAATTGTCAAGTCAAAGGGCACTTACAATTAAAGTTTTTGTTACAGTCCCCCTGATATGTCCCTCCAGAAAGACTATAGTCAGTACTATAGTCACACTGTAGTGTGTGGCCGCTTCCTACAATTTTGCCCAACCCTGAATATTTTCATTTACTGCTGCCCAACCCTTGTCAGCCTGATAAATTCCCATAGATCTTTTACGATGTAACTCAAATATCACCTCCTCCGAGAGGCCTTCCCTGATCTCATTTCCTTTCCAGGTATAGTTGTTCCCTTCACAATGCTCTCTAACACAATTAATGCTCCTCATTTTTAGTGTTTACTTCTAAGAAGTTAAATTACTCATTCAAATATTGTCTTTCCAACTAGACTGTATACTTCTTGGAGGTAAGTGTCACATCTTATTCACTGCTGTAGTCTCTGTGCCTGGCTGTGTCTGACACACACTAGGCACCAAGAAATGTTTGCTGGGTGAATATACAGATTACTGTCACAACTTCCCATGCTTTCTTACAGAAAATGCCGCAAGTTTCATTTCAGATTTCAATTCTTTTTTTTTAAATGCTTTTAACGTTTATTTATTATTGAGAGACAGAGCGTGAACAGGGGAGGGGCAGAGAGAGGGGGAGACCCAGAATCGGAAGCAGGCTCCGGGCTCTGAGCTGTCAGCACAGAGCCCGACGCAGGGCTCGAACTCATAAACCAAGAGATCACGACCTGAGCCAAAGTCGGACGCTTAACCGACTGAGCCACTCAGGCGCCCCTCAGATTTCAATTCTTGACATAATTAGTTATGTAAGAATCTGTAGGTGTTAAACACAGGAAGTGTCCGGATTTTTAAAGTATAATCTAGTGGGAAGTGTTCATTAGTAATCTTCATGGAAGGGAAAACAAGGCTTGCATTTCCAAACTTTGACCTTCTATTTCAAAATCTCTACCACATATTTATAAACAAAAAATGTCTTAATACTATAAATTGCTTTCACTTTAAAGGGGAAAATGCTCATTATTAAACACAAACACACTTAGCACTGCCAAACACACACACACACACACACACACACACACACACACACACACCCTATCTCTGCGTGCAAACAACTAAGATCTACAAGTTCCAGCCAAGCAGAATATGGGGAAACTTAAAAATAGTTATGTTAAACTAATTTTATAACACTTCATAATCCTTCCAAGGGTGTAAAACATCAATAACTCCACTTTTATTATAAACAACCCCAAATATGAACATCTTGCTAGAACTAACATTTTGCTAGAACTATCCTGATAATGAAGGGAAAGGCATTGTTTATTTTAGCATGACCCCCACCGATTAAGATGCTGTCAAAATCTTCCTGTCCATATTATATTCTTGAAACCTCAATAAGTTCATTTGTTTCAAAGCTAGGGAAATAGAGATGATAAAAAACAAAAGAAACTATCATAGCCTGTAGGAAATTCTACAGGTCAAATGGCCCAGCCTCTTCAATCTTCTGGAGCTTTGGAATAGATTGGAAATGACATCTGCAAGGTTGTCTCTCATTGGAATATTTTTTTTTTCCCTGCAAACTCAGCACCCCTGTGAGTGAAGGACTGATTTTGTGTTAAATGGTTTACCTAGAGCAAATTCAAACACCTGGATGTTGCAATGCAGTATAAGTGCATTCCTTTCATGTTTGAAATCTTTTATTTTTATGTTTGTTTTCATTCTTACATTGATTGTAGATCAGAATTCAGAGCAGGACACTAATAACATATCTAATAATTTCTCCTTACTGTTTTTCCTAGATTATTCCTTGTTCTGATGGCCATAAACTCGAGCATTATCAAGGTTTACCGAACACTAGTAACTGACTACAAAGCTCCTCGATCCAAAATGCTTTCTTTCCAAAGAACCATTTTAAGTGATGACCACAAGGTGTGTGATAAGAAAACTGGTTGGGCAAAGAGTTTATGGCCATTCAGAAAGGACCATTAGGATCAACATACAAAAGAGCAACTCCCACTTTTTTCTTTTTAAAAATGTTTAAATATGTATTTTCCAAAGTGATTGCTAAATATGAAGCTAATGGAACACTCTTTCAACTTACAGAAAGGCATAAAGCTCACCATACTAAGTGGCAGACCAGGAAATAAATCCTCTGTTCAGATATATCTGCACCTTAAGTTTTTCTTTTCCTTTTTAAAAATCTTGCCCATGTAAAAAAAAAAAAATATTATGTCTCGTAAATCTTTTTGCCCTTCATCCCTTACTTTTCCTTATAATTTATCCACTGAAGAACCTGGGATGTTCAATTGTTTGGAGGTGCCCACTGTCTGAATTGTGCTAGTTGCAGGCTCACAGTTCCCCATGTTCTTCTGTCGTGTTTTTCCTGCAAATTGCCAGTTGGGCTCAAAGCCTTGATGGCTCGTGTCTGGCACTGTTTTGTGCCTCAGTTCCTTATCTTTCTTTCTTTAGGTTATGTTGTGCTTACCCCAAGTGTAGCTATCTGCCATCTGTCACCACCTAATGCTACTACAATACTATTGACTACATGTTCCTCAGTTTCTTAATTTGAAAAAAGGAGACCCACACATTACAGCTCACTGTGGAGGGAGCTGAAGACCAAGAAACTACCTTGGCAAGAGTATGGTCAGAGAACCCAAACCCTGCTGTTGCCTGGCTTCTGTCTGGCTTCCAGCTCTGCCACATGTGAGGTGATCCCAGACAAATCTCAGGCTCAGTTTCCTTCCCCTCGATCAGACAGGGATGCCGCTCACCTCATGAGACAACTGAGGGTTAAATGGGGTGATGCAATCACACAAGCGTTTTAAAGTCTCAAGTACTATAAACATGTACAAATTAGTGACATTACTCATTAGCGGGGGCTTAAACACTTTCATAATGAAACAACATTTTAATGCCTTGGAGAATTAATTTCTTGAGAAGAGTTAGCTGAGGCACTAGCACAAAACAAAAAGATGATATGACTTAATGAATACTTGTGAAGGAATAAATGACAGCCTCCCAGCTGCACCCCAGAAACTTACGGCCCTAGGACTCAGGAGCTCTGCGAGTTCCGTAGGATGAGAGCCTTGCAAGCTTCCACCATGCACAAACATCACGGTACCGTTTAAGCAACCCATTCCAAAGCCACTCATCAAAATGATGAGTAATGATTTATAGCAGGTGAATACTGGGTCGGGGGGGAGGGGAAATGCTGATTTCATTTACCTTTCAATCTGTGCAAATCCGTTAACTATGGATTCTAATACTCTCTTCTTTAAAGCACTTTGCCAGGTTGCTTTTCTTCTTCCACTCCACATCCTGTTTTCTCCGGGCTTCTCACATAAATTCACCTGGGAACCCTTCTGCCTAGTCACGTACCTGCCACCTCTGACCTTCTTCTCAGCCGCAGGCTGTGCTGGAGCCTTCCTTTCTTCTCTCCCTTGCCCACCCAACTCCCATCCAGCCCATGTCTCAAGGAGTTTCAGAAATACTATTTCCAGGTTGTCTTGATTATCTAATTAAGAAGAAGCCATTTGTCCAGAGCCGTGCTCTTCAATATGGTAGCTACTAGCTACATGTGACTATTTACAGGTATATTTAAATTTAAATTAATTCGAAAAATACGGTTTCTCACGCTTGCTGGCCATATTGTCGAGTGCTCAGTAGCTACGTTTGGTGGTGGCTATTTCATTAAACAGTGTAAATATTACAGAACATTTTCATCGCCGCAGAAAGTTCTTTTGGAAAGCATTGTGCAGGAGCACCTTTCCTCTCCCTCTACAATCTCGTTAGACAATGTGGTGTAGCAGAAGAGATATGAGCTCTGAAATTAAATGCCCTCTAGCTTTTGCATATTGGACTGAAAAGGGTGATTATGTGAAGTTGTGGAAGCACCTAGCACAATACCTGCCACAGAGTAGGTGCTCACTCAATGGTAGCCATTATTAATACTCTACTCCTTGTTCAGGTAACTCCAGAGCTTCTACCTTTTCTGTTTAGCAGTATACACAAGTATCTAAAGGAAAAACAACAAAAGTTGTTTTTTTTTTTTTCTATGAGGCAATGTGGCATATTGGAAAGATTATGGGCTTTGGATGCATAGAGACTCGTTTAGATCCATTTTATTAGCTGAGGGTCCTGGGCAAATTAATCTCTCTCTGAGGCTCAGTTTCTTCATCTATAGTATGGGAATAATAATATTTATGCTGTATTACAGTAGTAATGATGATTACAGGTAATGTATGTAAAACACTATGTCTGGCATATGGTATGGGTTCAATAAATTTATTATACAAGGCAGGTACTATTAATTCACCTTGGAGAGTGCCATGCATTCAGCATAGTTAGATGCTAAGTGATTGTTGCTGTTGCTAATGAAGGTCAGGCTAATAAACCTTTTGTAGAATGTGTTAGGTGTTAGGCATTGTTCCAACACTTCTCCCCACATAGGGCTTTCTTTAGTATTCCTGGAATACAGCTAAACTAAACTTTTCCTCTGTGGTATTATCAATTCCACTCATAACAGTTATCTTCAGTTTGTATGATAGGGTGAAAAAACCGAGCATTCACAACTCATCAGATAGATTTTAACTTACTATCACTCAGTAGTTTTTACTATTCTAAAGGCATTTACAGAGTGGCATGCTGGATTGGCACTGCAAAGATTGGCATAAAGAACTGTCACCATCACTGTCACCAAGAGAGGCTGCAGCTAAAAATTGTGCCTGGACAGCAAGTCTGAAATATATGCCTTCAGAGCACAATCCAAATATCACAACTTTTTTTTTTTTTTTTTTTTTTGGTCTTAACAGAGATTAGACGCATGCATGAGGAATTGGAGGGCTGGGGGAAGGAGAAGGGAAACATTTTGCATTCTGAGACCCTCTTACACTTTCATGCTGCCAGGAGAAGGGCAAACGAAAATCAAATCTCTCTTGCTTCTAGCAGCTGGTACACCCTAAGTGAGAGTATATTTCAAGGAGGTGTTCTATTTGCTTGAGTTGTCTTGTTCCTTCATCTGCAACTTGTGGGTCCTTCTAAAATATCCCCGGGGGAGGAGGTGGAGAATAGTGAATAACCAAGTTAGTACCCAGTCATTCCACAGGAGAGAGAGAGAGAGAGAGACAGAGACAGAGACAGAGAGAGAGAGAGAGAGAGAGACCAACCGACCAAGTAACCAAATAATGAGAGCTCTGAGTTCAATAACTGGGATTATCCCATGGCAAGAGATAAAGGATTCTGTTATCATTGAGCAGGATTCCTTTATCTCTCAGAGACAATCAACCTTCAGCCAGAGGAGTGTAACCTTAAAACCTCATAACTCAATTTAACATAGTGTTAAAGTTTGGGGGGACATTTGTCAGTGCTGGGGCTGATATAATCAGTCTGAGAGCCCCTAGAACAAAGAGCAGTGGGTGACGAGCATGTCACCTCTCTGCACATTCGTTTCCTTGATGAACAAGGAGCTATTAGCTGCAGAGAAAGCATTATCTAGGTGAAGAACGATGCCGATCGTTTTAGCTGCTTCTCCCGAAATTGTGGAGTAGAACATAGGGTCCCAGCAAGTTACGGAGTAGTTTTTGTTACTGTGGTGTTGAGGATTTCTTAAAATTTAAGTTTAATTTGGGAGGGTATATAGACACATACCTCTTCCTCAACAGCAACCAGGAATCAATCTGAGACATAGATCTCTTTGTAACCTCTGCTCTTACCTCATTAAATTAAAAAGTTTTAAAATACTCAATCATATAAGACTTCTTAAAAGTCTAGTTGGGCTGAACACTAGCTTCTAGGCAACATTCAAGGACTAGTAAGTAAAACATTTAAGGAAAGGGAGAATACATTCACTGGGCACGTGGGTTTTGAAGGAGTAGGCACCGACTTCAAAATTTAATTCTCAATAAAATATAAACTTTACTCTAATTACGAACTTCTACAAAAAATGTTATTTCTCAATTCATCTGCCCAATAAAATTGTTTGCCACTTGACAGTTTCTTCACGTTATATTTTAACTTAATCATTGCTTTTACTGACTCTAAAGAGAAATGTAACCTGTAATACATTAGCAAAAACCACTTTATAATTTTAGTTTGTTTTTTTTAAAACTACAATTTTTAAAATTACATTCGTTTTTTTAAAATATTTTTCTTTAATTTTATCATTCAGCAGAGTTTATAATATTACTCTAGCTTTAAAATACTGATGCAATTTATAAAAGAATAACACTATTAACTCTTCTCTGAATGTAGGCTTCCTGGCCTTCAGATACAAAATTTTGTTCTTACTTTTGCTGAGTAGGCTTATTTTTATCATTTCTTTTCATATGTTCTCTGGATATGCTGGATCAAGGACCGATAATTTAAGTTAGCATCTTAGAAATCCAGAAACTTTCATGTAACAAACTCATTAAAATATATTTCAGAAACCGACTCAGACAACAACATAAAATATCTGCCTTTTATCATTTAAAAATGACCAGCATATTTCATTTTTAAAGGATAGTAAAAGTTTCTTAATCAAAAACTTCTCAGGGATTTTTCACCACATGGATTTACTGCAAACCTGCTATTTCTGCCAGACCAGTAAACCTGCCAGCGCACCTCAGTCAATATCTCACACTGAGATGCCATGTTTTAAAAAATATCCCTGATCAGGTAAATATTATAGGATATATTCTTTCCTAACCCTGCAGATACAGCTTTCACGGAGACATTTATGAGACCTGAAAGGACTGAGGGAAAAATAAAACCCATACTGCTTTTTAGGTTTTTTTTTTTTTTTAATTCTTTATTGGAATTCCAATAATTCATTTAGCAGTGTGCAAAAGATTTCATAAAAATCTTTTCCTAATTTTACACCTTTGCCATATATTGAAAATCATACCCAGCACGCTCTTATATCATTTGGACTGAAAAACAGAATATGTTAAAATTACTGTGAGTGATAAGTTGGGTAAGAGTTTAAAGGACATTGTAACTAAATCAGACAGAACTCAATTCCTGCCCATTTTATATAGGAAAAGAAAACTTGCAAGTTGTGAAACTTTTGTACCTCAGTCTGGCTTCTGCAGTGCTAGACCTGGGTCTCTGCAATGTTGTGTATAGTGATTTATACCGTAGCGGTCATAACTGTAATATACAGTATACCACACTCTAATCATCATAAGTGAACTGTAAAATGTGCCTCAATACTCACTCAACTCTTAGAATTTACCAACTCGCCGCTTGTATCTTTCCAGCAATCCCCCCTTAACTAACTTCCTACAGCAAACAGGTAAACGAAAAGAGTATAAGAAACAACAAAAATGCTGAAGGAAGACCATCAGATGTAAAAGCTAAACATCTTAAAAGTTTATAAATGTTATGTGCCTTCACAAGCTAGTCCCCATTTATTTTTGCCAGACATAATTTAGTGGAGTAACCTAACCTTTCTCACTGAACTAGAATTAATACCAACTTTTCCAACATTTGTTCTAAATTTCTTTGCACCAGATATGCAAAGTCATTACTCATGCATGTACTTTTCTCTCCCAATTAGATAAAGCTGGGACCTCTTTCATAGCTGGAAAAGGTTTTCTGCACTGGTAAGACAAGCTATATGTATTGTCTCTTAACGCTAAATGAAACATATCTTTTTTTTCAAAGTTAACATATTTAGAGCTAAATTACAGTACAATTTGATAAGTCATTCATCGGACAGACACAAAAGCACCAAGAAGCTGTTTTTTTGAAAAGCAGGATTTGATCAAGTTAAATATGTAGTAAAAAAGTCTTCCCTGTTTGGCTCCTTCTTAATGTCTCTCATCCTAAATGAAAGGGAATTTTAATGAATTGCAAATTAAGGGGGAAACACTTAAAAAGCAACACTATCAAATTTAAATAAATTTATTATTTTTGGAGAAACAAACATGCAAAAGATTCCGTATGAAAAGCTGCTTGAACTGCCTTGGTGTTCCTTAAGAAAATTCAGAAAGATGCTTGCTTTACAGCTGAAGGTATTTACACATAGCGAGTGACAAAGCAAGGAAGAAACAAACAAGTAACTTGCTTTCTTTTCAGCTTCAATGATATGATAAAGAAAATAACTATTCTTTATAATAAGACACTCAATAAGAACTCAGATGTAATTTCTAGGAAACTCTCTTCTATACCAACAATGACTATGATACTCCCTCTGACACCTCTTTATAGCTAGAAAAGTCAAACTTCTGCAAAAATTTCTCTATTATACTATATTATTATTAACTGTAATTTCCAAGAAACTGATCATTATACCTTCCCCGTTTTAATGCTAAAATAAAGAATTCAAACTCTCAAACTGATTAGTAAATTTGGGTTAATAAATAACTATTCTAAAATAAATCTTCTTCCAAGAGCCAAGGAAAGACAGATCTCTAGGTAGGAACATACATGCCAGAGAGCTTTGTGAAAATACATATATATGACTTAAAATCGATAGTCAAAGAATGTATGTCCAAGAGCAGTCACAATTTTTTGGTGAACAAACCAATCGAAATATATGTGGTGGTAAATAGCACAGGGATAAGTAAGGGCCGTTTTCTGTTTCTCCACTTTCCATTTTTATGAAAATCCACAACTTAATCTGTCTCATGAAAAGTGCAGCTTTACGTGAAAAAAAAAAATCAGATACAGCTGTTGCTTGAGAAAGCTAGCACAGATCAGAAAATCAGGTTTAAAGATCACCTAAACTGATTACAGAGAAATCTCAAAAATGTTGTCAAATTATTGTTTGTTAAAAAAATATATAAAAATTATATTATTCCTATTAAGATCCATACTTTGTTATTAAGAGGTTTAGGTTTGTTAAATTTTGTCTTCAGAAGCTCAGAGGAATGTCAATACCACAGATTAATAAATAGCTGAGATTAAAATTTTATTCATACATCTTAAGGGGGAAGCACACAAATTGAATTAATTTCCCTATTTAAAAGAAAAAAATTATCATCTCTTCAAGTAGGGAAGAAAAAAAGGGAATCAGTCAAAACTATCAGTTTTCTATTTAATATTTAAATCATTACAATATTCTTGTTTCACCTGTGACCAAACCCTTTTCATTTTGTTCTGCTATGTCTATGCCATTCCTCTCTTGCAATGCCTTAACTGGTGCAATATTCAATATCTCCCTTTTGGAAAAAAAAATCTAATATTAAAAAGCATGGTCCCATATTTATTTCTAGAGTTCCTGGAATTTCCTGATAGGACCCCATATTTTCATTAGCACATGACCTGACATGAAGGCAATCGACCTAAACCATTACTCAAGTTTTTTGAGTAGCTCTAAAAAACAAAACAAAACAAAACAAAACAAAACAAAACTACTTAGGGGCAGTGTTTAATTTGAATCTCTCTCCTTCCTGGATTATTATGTAAGGCATATTAATAACAATCCCTCATTGGTTCTTGTCTATATACCAACTATTCCAAGACATAGGTGTTACCTTTAGTGGTGTCCTAGAATAATAAACGTAATTTTGTGTTACCTGTAGAAATTTCTTTCTATCGGCAAGATACATGACCTTATTTGCATGCCAGTTCAGTCTTCCCTTCAGCTATATGCTACTTACTAGGCCTTTATGAATATCTAAAATGCATCTACCATAGAAGGAATGCTACGGTCATAAATTTGAAAACTGGTCAAATTAATATGTTATAGAGGATTTAGGATATCTGTTTAACTCTGTCAGAAATGCTAACCACATGCATTTAGAATGGCAAAGAAAAAAATACCTATAAATTTGGTTTAAAACTCATATCCAAACCTCCTTTATTTATCTATTTAGGAATATAAAACCTTCAAGATGATAGTTTTATTTTATTTGTCCTCATCCTAACTTACATAATAAGAATATACTGAAATGACAGTTGTAAGAAAGTAATATCTTTTAGGTTTTAGGGCATTAATAAAATAAAAGAACAGGAATTTCTCAGATCTTAGTGTATGTGTACTTGGGTACATATATAGGGATATACATGTGTGTATAATTTTTAATTTTTTTGATTCATTACCTATGCTCATATGTTGAGAACTTAAGCGTTTCAGCCTTCCTCAGCAGCTAAAACAAAATAATCTAGGAAAGCCCAAATGTAGTATTTTCTTTTACCACAAGAGGGGGCTAGAGAATTCTGATCTCTTCTAAGGTCTGTAAAACCCTCTTAACTGCTACTTTATAGACATTCAATTACAACAGGCCATAATACATTAAGGCATTAAAATACACATATATCCCAGCATATGCCAAAGCAAGCACTACACTGGCGTGCCCACCAGATGATCACCAACAACAACATCAAATAAGCACTTAGGCATCTTCTAGTGGTTTATATGAGATTTTACGCTTTAGCACTTCCTCCCCCAAAAGGCAGCTCTCTTGGTTAGGTGATCCCCTTGGAATGGAAAATATCAAGGAGCGTGATAAAATACTCAAAGACTAGAGAGTATGGCAGGGGCAGAGTGAGGCAAGGATTAAGAGAACTGAAATTTATGTAGTTTGGGAAAGTGAAGACTCTGGGGATAAACGTTCACAGTCTTTAAATACCTTCTAAAGGTAACAATATAAATGAATTAGGGGAATTATTCAGTCTCAGAAGATGGTATAGAAAAGAGCAATGGCCTGAAACTAAGGAAGGAAAAGTTTAGGTTAGACATGAAGAATAAATTAGTAATAATAGTTGGGCGGGCAAGATGTCCTGCAAGGGAAGGATACAAAGCATAATCGCTATATTTGATAATTAATTAAATGAGATATTAGTAAGAATGATGTGAATTCATTAGAAGGGCTAGATTAGATAACTCAAGTGATTTTTTTTCCCCTAAGCTGTGACAGTCTCTAGGCCCAACTGTGTTCTTGGGCATTCATAAATGTCTTTCAATGATGATAATGATCATTGGTAGAGAGAAGAGCTCATGATCCCAGTTAACCCTATGTGTTGTTGATTAAAAAAAAAAATCTGAGTACTACTATAAAATAACTTAATTATAAAATTAACCACAGCAACAATGTTTATCTGTCAGAGCACTCCTTTAAAATATACTGTGCCATATAAGTTATACCCTAAAGTTTTATAGAAATGGATCTATAAATTGGATAAAGGCTTCTATAAGTGAAAACTTTCCATGAAGGAACAATTCCCCTATAAATCCCAATTTTACAAGCCAGAACAACTACTGTGTATAATCTTTCCTTCCTATTAGACTAGTGTATCTGGGCTTAAGCTACGTAGGGCCCAGCAGAAGAAAAGGCTGTCACTCAAAGTCAGAAAGGCAATCTAGAGCCTAAGTGTAAAATGATCTGTGAATTCAACAATCTTTTCCTAGTAGAACATAATGTTCTAGATTAAAGGTGCTTTCACGTTGTTTTAAACAGCATTACTAACATTTACTTTTACTTGAAAAGTCAGAGTTCTATGACAGGCCAAAGAATTTACGGACAGCTGAAAAACAAAGATCACCAAAGCATGAAGAGTTGAAAAAATATATATGAATAGAAAGAGCCTAAATATAACTGTATATTTACATAAACTAAGTACATGTATCTATATCACACCGGAGAGTATAGAATTCCTGAGCTTTAGACATGATTGCCCTAGGTCAGTCAGCTAACTCTCAGGTGATTCAGTGTTCATCTATAAGGCAGATGCTATGTTTAATTATAATGCATTTACAGATTCTAAGAGCAAGGTAATTAAGCATGGTATATAAGATTTTCTAATAAACAGCACACAAAGATACATAAGCCCTCCCCACTTCTGATTGATTTATATATCAATTCGATAAATATGTTACATTAGCAACCAAAACATGGCGTATCATGCTACCACCACTGTAATGACCACACACACACATCTTCAATAACCATATACTGGAACTTTCACATTACCATTAGAGTTGCTGACTCTTTTTAGAATTTGGAGAACTCCAAGTTGGAGAGACAAAGAATACTCAAGGCAGTATGCGAAGGCTTAATCTCATTTGCCACGTCACTCACTTAAAAATAAACTGTTTGCACTTAAAAATGGCCACTGTTATTTCGCCCCTAATTATAGTGGAAGCTCAATAAAGGTTTGACCTTTCAGAGAATGGACTTCTGTGCACACTCCCAGCCTGGAATCGACTTCTAAAAACACTTTGGCCACAGCGCAGGCCAAATATTATCTTGACTTTCTTCCAAGCTTGCAAGTCTAACCAATTGTTTTTTTTTCCCCCTGCAAATTCTGTGCAAATTCTGATAATCAGCACTTGATTATGTACTGTATACTTTGTTGTGGGGGAGTCTAATCTTTTCTCTTCAACTAGATTATTTGCTCACTTAGGAAAGGGATCGTATCTTATTCCTCTTTGTATCCTCCACACAGTCTCTAAACTCATGACTGAATAAAAGGACATTCAGTATAGGTATTCAATAGCTAACTCTTCATTGGCAGTATATTGAAATCTATAACATGGACAAAAAGGCCAAAAAAAGATAACTAATTAGTTCTATGTCAAATCAATTCAGAGGCTGATAGTATGCTTCTCATCGTTATAACTGCTAGCATTTATGGAACTCTTTGGGATTCTTTATAAAATGTAATACCCCCAAATCATTCTGGGAAGAGAATAAGAACATACAAAGGCCAGAGAGACACCTGTGTGTCTGAAGAACTTGCAAGAAATAGCCTAAGAGCCATGATCAAGTCTCCTGCAAAGCTGTTGGGGACTGCTCTGAAAAGCTTGCTGAGATCATGCAGGTGAGGGAAGGTGTGTAGTGTGGGTCTGGGAAGGCCACTCCCAGGGCAGTGGTCTTGGTTTCCATCCTGGTTCTATCTTGCTAGACATGAGATGTAGGAATTTAGCCTCTTTAGAATTTAGTTTCCTCTTTGGTAAAACAGAGATTAGATTAGGTGATTACCAAGCCTCTTCCAGCTGTAAAATGCCATTATTCTATATAAACTTTGGGTTAACTCTATAGAGTATATTATAGTGAAAAAAAGCATTACGGAAGATGGATCCAGCCATCAACACACGAAAGAATACTTTACTGGGTACTGGACAGAAGGTTAGACTTTAAACATGTACTAACAGCCCAACATGCCAGGCTGAAGAATGAAAAATGGGTTGTTCATAGACAGATAATTGTTATTGTTTTTTTATTCTTCACAAAACATGTATAATCCTTGGTAATCATTTGTTTAAGTTATATAAATTACTGTCAACTTTGAAACCCAGTTTGTCATCTTCATCTGTGATTTATACCAGACTATATAAACGACATGATGTCTTCGATCTAATAAGACATTTATCTTCATGAAGGAGGCCACTGTGATCCTGAGTGACAGCTTACTTACCCTTATCACAGTTAACTCAACATTAAGTCCTTAATTTCTCCCAATGATCTGATCTGACGGACTCACCTGAAGCCAACAGAAACTTGTTCACAAATACCATGCTTATGAAAGTATGTGTTTTACAGTAGGATTTGTTCTTTGGCTCCAAAAACACAGATGTGGAAGGAAGGAAGCTTTGCATTCTTCCACAGTGCGTACCATAAACACACACACATAAACTCCATCAGGGTTGACAGGAGTCATGTGCCTTTACTAAAGAAAAATATACCTGTGAGCAACAAAGATGAAAGCAACTGTCTGAAGAATAAAAAGAAAATGAGATAAATACTGTTTGAATGCATGTATATATGCACGTGTATTTATTTACATATTTGAATATGGAGAGCGACTATTTTGAGTCACATGCATTATTTTCACATCATAGAATAAAAAGGAACTAAAAATTCTAAATATCTTCATATAGTTTATGTAACTAAACACACACACACACACACACACACACACACACACACACACACACACAAAAATAGTGGGCTTGACCCTATCAGTGAGAAGGAAGCAAATAACTTGTTGTATTTAGGCCATTAACTCTCTCCACCTACTAGGGTACCAATGACCGAGCCTGCAATAGGTTTCTAACATTCCAAGTAGAGCAGCCCTAAAATATGCACATTTTCTTCCAAAGTCATCAGCAGGATTTGGCCTAAGATTTACTTGATCAGTAAGGTCACTTACTGCTAACCACTGCGTCGTTAATTCACATACCTCAGTAAACACTGTAAGATGTGCAGTTTATTTATTCTGTGACACAACATGATTTAATGCCAAAATCAGGCCTCATACATGACTCAGAGCAACAGGGGTCTCAAAGTGGCTTGTGAATAAACATTTTTTTTTTTTTTACTCCTTGAGCGGAAAGTCTATCAGGGGTGCTATGAGTAGACTAGCTTAATAAATGGAAATTCTAGAGATAGGATTTCAGTTCAGTAAGAGGAAACCTTTTAAAACAAATTACAGGTCTTTATAAGTATCTAATAACATGACCTTGAAAATGTAAAGCAAAACACAGAAAAATGGATAAATCTACAACTATAATCGGAGATTTTAATGCAAAACTTTCAGCAGATAAAAGAAAAGCCAGGATATAAAATATTTGAAGAATACTATTTATAAGTATAAAAACAGTAAGAGTGTGTTAAATAAATACTGGGGGAGCCACACAGCACATAAGCATAAATTGATCATTACCAGGCCACAAAAGAAATCTCAACAAAGTCCCAAGAATCTAAATAATATGTTCTTAGACTATAATGTAATAAAAATTAATAGTCAAAATAGAAAAGCAGGTTTAAAAATCCCTGTAAACTAAAAAAAAAAACAAAATAAAAACGGAACACACACACACACACACACACACACGTGCGTGTGCACACGCTTCTAAATAACACGTAGGTTTAAAAGGATATCATCAGAGGAATTACAAAACACTTAGAAAGGAATTGTCAATTATAATGAAAGTAGCACATATCAAAGGATGCAGTTGAAGTGGTATTTAGAGGATAGGTTTTAGCTTTGAAAACATTTATTTTGTAAATGAACACTATATTTGGTGGAATAAGAGCAATAAGGAGAATGATATGTAAAGCCCATAAGAATGGGTGTTTCAGAGGAAAACTACGCAGCTAACCAAAACTCTTCACAATGCAGCACTCTATTGGAACCCTACCTCCACCCTCTACCGGTGGATTGGGTACTCCATTCTTGGCCAAGTAGTTAATTTCTCTAAACCTCAATTTTTCTTTTTTTACCTGTAAAATGGGGATAACAGGATCTTCTTTAGGCTGGTTTGAGAATTGAACGAGATGATCCACAACAAGCACTTAGGGTAGCACAGTGCTCAATAAATGGTTCCTGTTACTATCATCCCTTCCGACTCCCAGACGGCATGATTCTAACTTTGGTACAATGAAATTTAAGACAAACATGAATTCCAGCCAAAAAAGTCTAATCAATAAATTAAGTCCATTTTTATTTCACAATACTAATAGAGTTTTATTGAAAATACATTCTTCCTGCCATTGGGGAAGATATTAAAATACTATTCTCTTCCTATTACTATAGAAATGAAACACACAAGGATCAACAAAAGCTAGTCTACTGTTGTTCATAATATCAAATCCAAAAACAGACTTCTATTTCAGAACTAAAATGAAAACAGAAATGTAAAAACAAGGAAAGTGCTAAACATAAAGCTGTGAAAGACGGATTCTCTTCATTTTCAAAATGTTCTATATATTTTCTAATGTACCTTTCAAAAGGGGCCTGGAGTTGAAAATGGCCTCTGTTAAATGGGTCTGCAATTTCTTTGAAATCAAGTAGCATATAACAAATTGATCAAAAACAGGTTTTCACATATTCATTATTACTCTTCTCCAAAAACGGTTATAGCTATTTAACAATTCTGATTCTATTTTTCATTTCACTGGAGAATAAGAACTTTCTCTAACTTTTGACAACCTGATGTAAAACTAAACTCTAAAAACATTCTTTCTTACTTCTTCCCAGATTTATTTGTCCAATATCCATTCATTCCTTTTTCTTTAATTAGAATGTGATAATATATAATACATAATAAATAATATACCGTCACAGACTCCGGGTTTCTTCTCCCAGAAAATAATTTTATTTTTTCTTTTTCTTCCAGAAGGAGTCACTATACCCTGTTTATAGAGTACCTTCCCCAACCGATCTGCAAAAAATATATATACGTACACTTATCTTTTAAAAATGTATACTAATGAAATAATTTTATGGACACATTAAAATCCATCGTATATTTTGGACAATGAAAGCAATTAAATCTTGAGCTTCATAGCTGGCTGGCTTTTGTACATTAATTATATCCAGTGTTTCATAGTAAACTTCAATTTGGTAGAAACTACGCCTCCTTAGGTTTAGAAATCTAAGTGTTATTACTTGTTAGTAAGTTTTCATTCCCATGCTGTGACTATGCTCTTATTTGTGGGTGTCTCTCCACAGGGTATAGCCTGCTGTTCTCAGATTGAGGGCATTTGCAAAGGAAAAGGAGAAGAAATTGTGATTAGGTAGCAGCATGCTCTCATTTTTATGCATGGTTTAGCCTGTAACCTTGGTTTTCTTTTTTCTTTTCTTTCTTACTTTTTTTTTTCTTTTCTTTTTTTTTTTTTTTTTTTTTGAGCTGTGCACCTGGCCAGGTTTCTATATGCTTCTAGAGCTCTTTGTAGCCTTCACAAAAGCATGATCCAAACACGACACGCACCATGGTTATTGCTTCTCACACTGACGTTATGGGTGGATGGGTCAGACCGTGTGTCCTTTTATAATTGTACATTTAGGATACTGCTCTGGCTGGAGGTGGAATTCAACAAAGCTGAAATATTTTAACAGTGACATTTCATTTTCTAATAAAGATATAAAGTTCCAAAAGTCTAAAACAACGGACACAACAAAAAAAGTCAAAGAATATCTTTTCTTCCTAAAGGATCACCTTAGCTATTTCCCCAGCAAATGAAGACATTTTTATATTTGTTCATTTGTCTGCTCATAACAGTGTGTTTTCCCAATGAGATGGTAAACTCCATAGGACAGGGACTATGTCTGATTTTTTTACTGCATATTTCACTTACTGCTTAGCACAGTGCCTTGGTAGTACCTTGTAATCTCTAAAAAAGTATTTAAAATAATGAATAAGTAGCATATCAAATGTTACTGTTCTCAATAATGGTAAAATCTAGTTATGTCTAGGATATAGCATTTACTGAAAATTTTAACATCTTTAAAACCTCCTTAATGTCACAGGAAATGTATGTATCTTTACTTTTTAGGGGAAGGAAACAAACATTTATCGTGCCCACTATGCATCAGGCACTCAGGTACTGTGCTGGTTTCAGTGCTTTGAAGAAACTCATATTAAAACATTATCTCCCTCTCTCTCTTTTTTTCCCCTTTGCTCCTTTGTTTCTTAGGTTCCACATATGAGTGAAATCGTATGGTATTTGTTTTCCTCTGACTGACTTGTTTTGCTTAGTGTAATACTCTCTAGCTTCATCTACGTCATTGCAAATGGCAAGGAAAAAAAAAAGAAAAGAGAGAGGGAGGCAAACCATGAAATAGACTCTTACCTAAAGAGAACAAACTGACGGTTACGGGGCGGGGTGGGGGGGCGGGGGTGAGTGATACAGATGAAGGGGATTAAGGAGTGTACTTGTGATGTGCACTGGGTGTTGCGTGGGAGTGTTGAATCACTACATTGTGCCCCTGAAATTAATATTACACTGCATGTTATCTAACTGGAATTTAAATAAAAACTTTAAAAAAGTGAAATTAAAAAAATATTTTAAAATAAACATTATTTCAACATCCTACAATCAAATTTCTAACACATAAACAATCTATTCCTACCTCTGGCATTGACTATGTCCCTTTGAGAATTCTCTTAACTTTTTTTTTTTGAGAATTCTCTTAACTTTTAGGCACAAAACTATAAATTAAAATCAATGAAGTAAGAATTTAATATTACTAATATAGTTAGCTCCTCTCTTATGGGGAACCATTATGGAGCAAAGTTTCCACCTTGGAATTTTCCAGATACTAGGTTTACCTCTTTTAACACTATTTTTTTTTTTAATTTCAACTATTTTTTTTTTATAAATTTTTTTAACATTTATTTATTTTTGAGACAGAGAGAGACAGAGCATGAACGGGGGGAGGGTCAGAGAGAGGGAGACACAGAATCTGAGACAGGCTCCAGGCTCTGAGCTGTCAGCACAGAGCCCGACGCGGGGCTTGAACTCACTGACCGCGAGATCATGACCTGAGCCGAAGTCGGCCGCTTAACCCACTGAGCCACCCAGGCGCCCCTAATTTCAACTATTTTTAATGAAACTACTTTTAAGCAAACTTTCCATATCTGTATAGTCTTAACCAAAATGTCTGAAACATTTTTTTTAATGTTTATTTGTTTTTGAGGCACAGAGAGACAGAGCACGAGCAGGGTAGGGATAGAGAGAGAGAGGGAGACACAGAATCTGAAGCAGGCTCCAGGCTCTGAGATGCCAGCACAGGGCCCAACGCGGGGCTCAAACTCACAGACCGTGAGATCATGACCTGAGCTGAAGTCAGATGCTTAACTGACTGAGCCACCCAGGTGCCCCCAAAATGTCTGAAACATTAATCCATCTTCTTTATCTTTATTTTTATCTCCAACATAGATAAGGAGAGTGGTAAAGATAGTAGAGTGGTTAAAAGCAGAGGTTCTAGAACTAGACTGCATAGGTATAAATCCTGGCACTATTGCTTACTAGCTGTGTGATCTGAGATAAGTTAACTTCCCTGGGTCTCCGCCTCCTTCTCTGTGAAATGAGGCTAATCCTAATATCTACCTCTAGGGCTCTTCACAGGATTAAATGGTGATATATGCAAAGTACTTAGAACACAGATGCAAGGCACACAGTAAGTGCTCAATAAATGCTAGCTAAAAAAGTTTTACTTTATTAAGGCACTGAGCTCTTAGTTTGGGCCACTTATTTCTACAGTATGATATGGCCCCAGTGTTTTTAAGTTCCTATATAAATTTTATTTCTTTACAGATTTTGTTTTCTGTATAAATTTTTAGTTGTTTTCTTCTTTCTCACCTCCATATTATTTAATTGATGCCTCTAAAGTGCCCCTTCTTCTAACTTGATGTTTCATCCTACTGTGGGTTGAGAAATCAAAACATGCTAATGGTTATAAATTTGTAAGGAGAGGAGGGGCGCCTGGGTGGTTCAGTCGGGTTAGTGTCTGACTTTGGCTCAGGCCGTGATCTCACGGTTCCTGGGTTCGAGCCCTGCATTGGGCTCCGTGCTGACAGCTCAGAGCCTGGAGCCTGCTTCGGATTCTGTGTCTCCCTCTCTGTCTCCCCCTCTCCTTCTTGTGTAGGTGTGTGCGCACGTGCTCTCTCTTTCTCTCACTCTCTCTGAAATAATAAATGAATAAACTTAAAAAAAAAAAGGAAATTTGTAAGAAGAGGAATCCCAGTGAGGGCCTCAGGGGTCTTCCCAAGAATATGGTATGTAAGTGTTAACACAGCACTCGGGAACATCTATTCCCACTTAGAGGTCTTTCTGGCTAACTTATTGTGTTCTCAGCTGTGTTTGGGAAAGTTGGAAGTACCAAATAAGTGACCTATGGATTAATGAGGTGCTACTGTTCTAATTCTGTCAAGCATTAGGTTAATCAAAAACAAATGGAAGGTTGGTTTTTTTAATGTTTTGCACTGTTAATTTTCTAAAATTATAATAAACCACCAGTGCAACTATTAAGCTTTCAATCCAAACAATGTTTTTAAGTGTAATACTTGAGTCAATATACAGATCCTAAATTGTAAGCCCCAATTTCTAAAACTTGGGTATTACTAACTGCGTTAGTATACAAATCTCAAGCAAAATAAAATGTTTCTGCACAATGGAATTCATAGTTCTGATGTGGAGAAAATATGAACTGTCGAATGGGCTAAATGAAATGAGATTTAATGGATAAGTGAACTAATATCACACCGTATATTAGCTAACTGGAATTTAAATAAAAGCTTCAGAAAAAAAAAAGAATTAATGGATATGTTAAAAAGAGAAAGGAATTAGGGATTGTGAACTCTCGGCAAATGCCAAAGTCATAGGGAAATCTGACAGAAAAATAAATTAAAAGATTACAGGCTAATGAAGAGAAATAAGGAATAGTTTACCAACTTTACTCCCAATCCCTAAGTGAATAATATGATTCCAATTTAATATTCAGTTTAGTAGCATCTCTACCTTTTTCCCCCCACTGAAAAGGCACAAGAGAGGCTTTGGTAAGATAACCGTGTGCATCAGTGATGATCAAACCGTCTGTTCAAGTGGCCAGATGCCAGAAGAGGCACAGTGAACCCCCACCCTTGGGATATCTGAGCCTGAGCCAGAAACTAGCAGCCACTAAGACAAAATTTTTATATTCATGTATCTTAAAAATTAATGCATATTTTGCATCCCACTCTATTACATACCAATGTAATACAAAATTTAATATAAAAGTAATGTTTGTAACAGTTGAATTATTTAACTCCTCTCATTCCCAAATCTTCAAGGAAAATGAATGCTCCATGAAGATTTACATTGTGGTTCTTGTGGCTTCCACTTCCCTTTGAATAACACCAACATGGTCAGAGAGGGATAGGTGAGAAGCATGGATAAAAATCATATCTTACTATAATATTATCGGTTCAAGGGTCTCAAATAATCCACAATAAATCAATAATCCAATAATCACCAAATGAAAGCTCCAATTCTCATGCAACACTGTGAAACTAAGAAAGCTGTAAGACGGTGAACTGGGCAATCTTAAAATGCCCTCTTAGCTTTTGAGCTACAGTTCTTATAAAAAGATCAATAACGATGTCTTCCTGCTCCAGCATGGAATTAGTGTTTCCCTAAATACATTAGCTTCAGAAGTATTGACTTACCTAGGAAGATCAGCACCACAACTAAACAAATAGTTGTTCTTTGCAAACTAGTGATTACCAATACAGAAAACTCACTGAAGTCAGCTTGGTTCAAAATGACAAAAGGCAAAGACACCAAGACAAAAAGTAACAAAGTGCGGTCAACCCAAGATCCAGAAAGATGACACTCACCCTCATCCTGATAATCGGGCAAAAAAGGTGCATCTGATGTGAGAGAGGGGCCATGAGTTCCACTATGGTTATCATCAGAGCTGTCCTGTCCAAGGAAACTTTCAGCTTGGTCTCCCCCTGAGGGATAAAAAAGGACAAAAGTCAGGTCACACTTGGGACATCTTTATAAAGGTCTTCGTAGATTTCTTCTGCCATTCACCCCAAACCCCCAAAAGATAACATGGCCACTATCCATTAACATATGAGGAAAAAATAAATAAGAACCAACTTACCTGGCTGGGAAATTTTCCATTCAACTAACTAGAACTTAGAAACGGTTATCAGAGAGTGGGGAGACCTCTTGCCACCAGAAAGAAACTTCTCCATCACACTTAAAATGAGAACACAGCTATATAAATATGCATTCGTATTTACTTGTCTTCCATTAATTACAGGCTTTACTCTGAATGCCTGTTTCTCTATATATTTCCAAGTAGGATAGAATAAATCACACAAAGAGTTAACTTGTACATAATATAATGTAACAAGGCCAGTATTCTTCCCTTCTCTGAAAACTAAGAGCCTTAAAAACAGAGAGAACCTAGACTTTGCTGGATTCTATTCCAATTTAAATCACTACTTGTTTTGCAATCTTAAGAAAGTTCTCTCTTTATAATTCTAGTTTACAGCCCATGCAACCAACCTCTTAGGAATTCTAAAAGCCCTAAGAAGGTAATGTTTGTTCTGTAAAATGGCTTTGATGAAAGGTAATGTATATGCAATACTGAATTATGCAATTAAAACAATGCTAATCCCTTTTGGGTGTTTTCAACATACATTGGATTATATTTTGTAGAAGTGGCCCATGCTATTATAATACTTTAAAAGGTTCAGATGGAAGATGTTCGATCATTCAGAAACCGGAAGAAAAGACTCTGCATTGCAAATGGTTTCCTTAAAATCCCCCAAACAGAGGTACAGTGTGCTGATAAAAGGACACCAACAGCTGCTCAGTTCATTTCACAAACATGAAAAGGGGATTTTCAACTGAATTTAATATTATCTCAAATACTAATTTCCAAAGGAAATCACCAATGCTAATCTCCGTAAACACTGTAGAGTTTTGGCCCTGGATTTCAACGAGGGAGCAGTGAAACCAAACAACCTACATAGAATCTGTATTGCCTCACTTTAAAGGTTTATTTCCTACAATTAAACTGGAAGGATAGGGAGGATATAAAATGATGAAAAGAGAATGGCTGTGGCCTTCTCTTTCCATAAATTAGATGATCGTATCTAGACTCCTCTACGAATACTCAATGGTAGGTAGCTTGTCCATAACTGAGTTGAACACCTGCATATACAGGACTTTAGAAATAAACTATGGGCTTTATTGTGGAAAAAAAAAGTTTAAAACAAGACAACAGCACCCACCACCACCACCTCACACAGTAGTTGCTGGTCAGAGCCAGAAGAAATGCTCTCCTTTATTAGGCTACTGATCAGGATACAAAGCTGATTACGGTTATGCTTAAAGTATCACTGCGAAATTTCGCCTTTATAACCAGAAAAATTTTCAAAACCTGGACTGAAGGTTAAATGACTCAAATTTTACATCACTGCAAATCCACTGAAATTATATTATCAATACAACCTAATGGACTGCTTTGGCAAGTAACCTGAAAGTGAGCTGTGAGGTTAAAGGAATTTTAAAAATTTGAGCCAAACCAAAATCCATTAAAAAAAAAAAAAAAAAAAAAAAAGAAGTAGCAGTTTGGGTTGCCAAGCAAAATTTAACATTTGTAGGATATACTGAACATTATCAACTATCGTTCTAGACTCAATTTTCTGCTGGCTTCAGAAATTTGACAAAACTACTCTTACATATTCTAGCATTCCAGACTTTTTTTTTTTTTTTAAATAAGCAGATCAGGAGGGGCTTTGTTTTGTTGTGTTTTAATTACTTACTTACTTAATTTTTTAATTTTAGTAAAAGGCGAAAGATTTATGCGATCTGAAGAGAAACCAGAGCATAATTTTTTAATTTTAGAAAGAGAGAGTGCACGAGTTGGGGAGAGGGACAGAGAGAGAGGTGGGGGAATGCATCCCAAACAGGCTCCATCCCACAAACCTAGGATCATGACTTGAGCTGAAATCAAGAGTTGGACGCTCGACTGAGCCACCTGGGCCCCCTGTTTTGTTGTATTTTAAATGAAAATTTTATTTTGGTATAATTTTAGATTTATTGTAAATATTGCAAAGATAGTACAGAGGGTTCCTGCACACCCTTCACCTAACTTCTCCCAATGTCAACTTCTTACATAACTAGGCTATGTCTGTCCAAACCAAGAAATTAACATTGGTACACTGCTATTACCTAAACTATAGACTTTATTTGGATTTCACCAGTTTTTCCACTAATGTTCTTTTTCTGTTCCAGAATCCAATTCAATTGGATTTAGAGGCTCCATTTAAAAAATCTCACCCAGGGGCGCCTGGGTGGCTCAGTCAGTTAGGCATCCAACTCTTGATCTTGGCTCAGGTCATGATCTCACAATTTGTGAGATCGAGTCCCGCATTGGGCTCTGTGCTGAGCATGGAGCCTGTTTGGGATTCTCTCTTTCCCTCTCTCTCTGCCCCTCCCCCACTCACACTTTCTCTGTTTCTCTCAAAATAAATAAACTTAAAAAAAAAAATCTCGTCCAAAATACCTGCCTGAATTTGGCATTTGATTTACCAACTCCAAATGGAAAAGTCACTTCCATGTGGTTCCTATGGTTTCTGGACATAGTTACCCAACGGGGGCTTTTAACAGCCATTCCTGTGCCAAATATAAGGCCATGCTTTTGTAAAGTATCAACAGCAAAGGTATACAACTCGATGCAGCAAAAACAGAGCCTGGGTCGGTACTAAAAATGGTTGTGGTGGGGGAAACATTTAAAAATATGTTTTACATCCAAGCATAATTAGTTCCTGATGGTGGAAATGTTGCTAGAAGTGTTTTTAGTGTCACATCAAGTGGCCCAACTCCCTTGGGCACACACAGAAAAAAGCCTATAACGGTATATAAATAGACACTCCCGTGTAATTAAAATGATTACAACTACTCAAGATGCATGGGTGAAAAGTTTTATAGGAGAACCAGCAATTACTGTGGTCATTTTGGATTTGCTTAAGTTTAGGACATCATTTTTCCTTAAAACATAACCGCACGTGGTCGCTGGATTCATCTGCAGCTCTGAGAATCGCAGTTCCAAGTGGCCACTACCGTTGTCCAGTGGGATCAGACATAAATGATCCCGAACTATAGTGACAGACACTTCCATTCAGCAGCTCTACAATTAGGGCTTAGAACTCCATCTGCTTAGAGTGGCTTTCTCACAAGCAAGGCCCCTTGCCACTAGAGACACGCTTTCCCATTGCAACTTGCTCAGAATCAATATATTTCTACACAGATATATATTCTCACACACAATATCTCCATTAATCACATCCACCACCTCTGGTCCCTTTTCTTTGTATTTCTGTACAAGATCTGGGGAAACTATATCAAGTGTTCATCTGCTATTAGCTGGTAATTTGCTGCTCTACCCTAAGTGTCATAAGAATTGGGCACCGGATACACTCCTCAGTATATCCAATGGCAGTTCTCCTCTGAGTATCGTGCTGAGGGGCCTATAAGGGGGATGATTTCTCTATTGTTCGTTCCTGAGAGTCAAACTCAATTTCATCCATGCTCCGTAGAATGATAAGTTGGGAATTTCTGAAGTTTGGAGCAGAAATATAAAGCAGCTTTGTGTCAGGTGTGAGGTAATTATTTGCTAGGGTTTCTGTGCTATTTGTTTTTATTCCCTGTGTTTTCATTAACAGTTAATGAGTCCCACCCCCCCCCCCCCAACTCTGAAACAATAGCTTGGCCACTAGAAGTTGGCTTTTTTCTGTCATGGATTCAACCAGCTGTTGCTGCTCCATAAACTTTATGGAGAAGTGAATTAGACTGCTAAAAACTTTCATTTCCTAATTCAATTCCAAATAAAACAGGGGGAAAAAAATGAACCATGATGATGTTCCCCTTGTAACTATTTTCACTCCTAGCAAACCCATCTGATTCTTAACTTACAGGTACTATTTAGGGACAAAAACAGGCCATAATGACAACTTTACCAAAGAACTGAAAACAGACTGAAAGCAGTTTAAGCATAAAAAGTAACATGACAGTTAACAAATAGATAAAACATATAAGTATATGTTTGCTTATTCAACATGTAAAGGCTCAATGGTTTTTCCACGTTAGTATGAAGCCATCATCTTTTACTTCTAATTAATTGTGAGCTCTATTATAAAGACTTTATTCACGTCTGCAACCAACTGTTTCTATGGTGTGGTTCAAAATTCCTAGGGTTTGCTATCGCTTCACCAAGTACCTCTGGATAAAATCAGGAAATTGAAATTAATGTAGAATTGTCTGCAATTTTTTGTTCTTTGTTTTTATTGTTGCTGTTGGAAAGGAACACACGACTTCTGACTCTATTTAATATTTAAGAACCCATGAGACACACAGCTCCCTCTTTAAACTAATAAATCCTAAAGAAAATGCTATAAATAAAGGTCCCTGATCCAAATCCAGTTAGTTTTCATGCTTCATAGCATTAATATTGCCAGGTTTTCACAGACCAATTTAATGGTAATGCAGTTCCCAAAGCTGAACTAAGGTAAGATTAGAAAAACTGCTGCTTATTATTCCTTATTATAACCATTCACCTAAGTTATTGAATATAACACCAACTAGAACAGGTTGGGTACATATGTGCCCATATATGTGAAATGTTCCTCACATGTAAATATGTTATGGAGCCCATTTGCAACACCAAAGCTAAAGTTCTGTCAACACTTGTGTTATAAATTAGATAGCATTTTGCACACACTCATGCATTAGAAAATGTATGGTGTTTCCCACAGAACATCTTAGAAGCTTCACTGATTTCTAAATATCCATTTGGATTTACGTGGTTAGTCCTTGTGATCAATCCATGTGTAGTGAAGGTCTCAAATTCTTCTCCATTCGATGCAGCCTGACTTCCTGGCCATCCCCCGCCCCCCAACATCTAGCCATAACTCAATGTATAAATATTCTTTTTTTCCCCCAAGGCCCTGGCAGTGAGTGTAATAGTACCGAATGTCATTAAGTCTACAGAACAAATGATAGGTCAGGTAAAGAAAGTTCCCATTTATCATTCTTTTAAAAAGCTGCTCCAACTAGATCTTGAATGTACAAGAAATAAATTGAGCTTAACGTTAAGTTTTTTAGCTCATGATACTGTTTACTAATTGTATTATTTTCAACATGCTGAGAATAACAGCCTTCTTAAGAACTTTTAGGGATATCATTGCAGAGAATAGCAGTCCAAATGATTAGAAATGGGATCAAATTGCTTAGACGCTTATAGCACAGTCACTACAACATCTGTGAATCCAACAACCAAAAGTGCAGCATAGCTTAATAATATTTCAAAAATGAACTACACCTGTCAGTGGGGGGGTTGGACAGGAAAATACCCAGGGGAACAAACTGAAAAGTTTTTTTTCCCCCTCCTTCAAAAAAGTGGTCTTTTATGATGCAGTTTTTCATTTTGACCAGTAGGGTGGGCTGCAGTGTGTAGCATCATCCTAGTTCTTAAAAAAGAAAAAAAAAAAAAAGGTAGCCACCAAGTGAACCTTCCTGCTCCTACCCCTCCCCCACCAGAAAACGCTGAGATTTTTAACCCTTTTTAGGTTTCACATAAGGCATAACTTCTGGACATTAACAAACTGGAGGGCTGGCAGCAACAAATACAAACCAGATAATTGTATATGTGACAACGCACACTTCATAAAGCAAATTATAGCCTGTCAGCAATCATTCTGGCTTTATAATAACACATTCTATCTACTACTGTTATCGTTCAACTGGTACTAAAATGGAGCCTGCTGGGTTAGAATATTTTCAATAGTAATGAGCCTTTGACAGAATTCAAAACATGTAAACCTAAGTATTTGGTATATATGGATAAATACAATGTAAAATAAACGGATTTATCATATGTCAACCAGGCGATCATAACCTAGAATTATTGGTTCGTAGTTCTGTTTTCCTTGGACCACTGTATTTTTCAGTGTTTAATTCTTATTATGAAGCTATTCAACTGAATTCTCCACATGCTTTGACTTACAGGAGAAAGCTATAGCAAGAATAACAATACAACAGCTTACTGAAAGCTTACTGGGTACAGGCTCTAGGTCAAGATTCTTCACATACTATCTCATTTAATTCTCAAGCTAATCCTGTGGTATGTTATTATCTCAAAGCTGCAGATAAAGAAATTGAGACACAGAGACTAAATAACTTACCTGAAGTCACATAAGTGACTCATAAGTGGCAGAGCTAGGCTTTGACCCCTTGTTGTCTGGTTCCTAAGCTCTTGTTCTAATCCACTGAGCTGTACAGTCTTCAAAACTGTATGCTTCCTAAATCATGATCATTACTCAAAGGCAAAGCATACTGAATGACCGTCAATGACTTGGATTTATGGCCTATGCTATTAATTAGTGTTTTGTTCTTTACTTGGGTGAAGTAAATCTATAATCAAAAGTATAAATCATTATAAATAGTAGTAATACTAGTAACCACATTAGGCATTGAACTAATCAACAAAGCCAAATGTGGTCAGTGATTTCGCGAAGAAGGAGCTGGTTCAATTCACGGGTTCAAATTTATTGGAGTAGTATTGTTGTAGGGATTTTAATTTTAATTTTTTATATATTTTTTTATTTGACAGAGAGAGCACTAACGCAAGTTGGGGAGTGCGGCAGAGGGAGAGAGACAGAATCCCAGCAGAGGGGGAGGGAAAGAATCCCTCCACTCAGTGTGGAGCCTAACCCAGGGCTCAATCCCACCACCCTGGGATCATGACTCGAGCCGAAATCAAGAGTTGGACGCTCAACAGACTGAGCCACCCAGGAGCCCCTACAGTGACTTTTAAAATAACACCTTTTGGCATGGATTTCATGCTTACAAAAGATAGTCTTTTGTAAGTCTTACTGAAAACTTTGGGTTTTGTCCTATCAATATGTTGAAATTTTTTTCCAGCATCTTCTGTTTGATTTTATTGAATCCTGGGTATTTTTGACCCTGCCTCATAGAAAATGGGCCAACATACTCCACACCCAAATGCAGTTCTGACCTGGCTTAATTAAAGAATGTACTTCCTTTCTGGCACTATCATCTTTTAAGTCTCACAGTAGGAAAATGCCTCAAAAAAGATGTAATTACGTATGAATGCAGCAATTTTATGACTATTGGTTCATCCCGCTCTCTCCTCCCATCTTTTTTGTTTCCTTCTCCCAAATAACAAATTGTAGTAGTCCTTAGCAATGACTTCCAGTCCTGATGCATTCTAGGATCTATTATACCTCAGTTAGTTTACCCATATTTCTTCTTCTTGAGAGAAACCGTAAGGCCAGTTGGACCCCAGTATCTTCTGCTAAAGAAGAATAGAACTCCATGATCTATAGGGCGAAGATCAGATGTAAGAAAAGAATCCAAAGAGTAAAAATAAAACAACATATAATAAAGAATAGACTGTGGGTAAGATTAGCAGGCCTGAAAATGTGAAATGACTTTTAAGTGTTTATTTATTTTTAACAGACAGAGTGTGAGCGGGAGAGGGGCAGAGAGGGAGGGAGACACAGAATCTGAAGCAGGCTCCAGGCTCTGAGCTGTCAGCACAGAGCCCAACGCGGGGCTAGAACTCACAAACCAGGAGCTCATGGCCTGAGACAAAGTCAGACACTTAACCGACTGAGCCCCCCAGGTGCTCCTGGACATGAGATGACTTTTAGCGTACTGAAGAGAAGGTGAGTTGTCTTTGAGTAATACAGACCTCCAATACCACTGACGCTGAAATGGCAGAGGGTGACAAGGTTCAGCCTCCCCACGCCTACCCCACCTCAAAAAGAGGTGTTCGTGTATGATAACAACACGTAACAACAACATCAACAACCAAAATCTCTCACTACCAACAATTCCATTCAATGTTTGGTCCTTTTTGGAACAGAAGTTTCACATGAAAGAGCATTTCCTTGTTTTTAAAATTTATTTTTGCTTCTTCATTAGGGTATCGCTAACACGAGGAAAGTGCACAAATCTTAAGGAGGGTAAGTGGGTGTTGCATTTTAAGTTTAGGAAAATGCCGTCTGGTGATGAACTGTGATCAAGAACCGGGTCAGGCTGGCAAGTCTGCGTAAGTACACGTCAGCTGACAAGGGTAGGTGTGAAGGTTGGTTCTCTTACTCTTTGCCTCACAAGAGTCAGCAGGAACTGGAAGCTTCATTTTGCATATCGTATAATTCCCTTGTCCATAACTAAGCCATCCCTTTCCTGTATTAGTGGTACTTCAGCCATCCTGGTAAACAGTAACTATTAAACAAGTTTCTGAGAGAAGTATGTGGTGATGGGCAGCACAGCGAAAAATTACTGCTGTATAATTAGGCTCGACCATCACATTATTTAGCCTCCAAATATCAAACAAATTCACTGGGGTTCAAGTCCAAAGACTTAACCTACTTACTCACAGAAGTTTTGAGCAGAAAAGCGAAAAATATTATGTTCCACTTTACCTCACATTACACATTTCTCTCAATGTTTTGTGTCCAGAACATGAGAATTCATTAGAAGCAGAATTCCTGAAGTAGATTAGTTCTTATGCCCAAACTTTCGGTTCAGAAACTACTCCTCACATACTTTTCTGTATTATCCAGGGAAAATACTCTCCAAGAGAAATCACTTATATGTTTTTTTTCCTCAACAAAAGTTCCCAGACTAATCAAACTTAAAGCAGTCATTTATTGATCAGTTTCATTCTTTGCATCTGCATAAAAACAAGAAATTTCATGAACTTTTAATGACCACATTTGGAAAAAAAAAGACTGAGATGGGGTAAGAAAGGTGTTCTTTATCGATGACCATGGGTATCATATGATACTACTTTATTATCTATTTTTAAATTCACTTTTAAGTGATAAGTCAACCTAACACACGTATATATTGCTGGCCCTCAAACACTAAACAACAGAGAATGCCGTTATTTCATACCATCATCAGGATTCTGCCTGATGTAAATTCAAATGTAAAAATAAGTAAGTAAAGGAGAGGGGAAAAAAAATCTGAACGGACATGAAACTACCAAATCATGATTCTACTGAAAAAGAGCTCACTATTGTGTTAAACGAGGTCGTTTTGTGAGCTTTTTTTTTTTTTTTTTTTTTTGCCTCCAGTTTTATTGAGATATAACCGACATACAACATTGTATTAGTTTTAGGTGGACAAAATCGTGATTTGTATATCTTGTGAAATGATCACCACTGTAAGTTTAGTCAAAATCCATCGCCTCACATAGCTACAAATTTTTTTTTCTTATCATGAGAACTTTTAAGATCTACTCTAGTCAACTTCCAAATATACAATACAGTATTGTCAACTATAGTAAACTTCTTTATTATATTTAAAAAAAAGTTAAACATGCCCAGAGCAAAAAATTTCAAACATTACAGGAAGGTATATAATGAAATCTCATTTTCCTTTGCTTCTCTTGGTTCTTCTCTCCAGAGGTAACCATTCTGGGGGTTTCTGAGCGTGCCATAAATTTTTTATCTCAATGCAACAAGAGTCTGTGTTAGTGGATTTTTTTTGAACAAATGTTAGTATTTGTCCTGTTCTGTAATCTACTTTTCTTCCCATTCATTTATCTTGGAGGTTCTTCCATATCAGCATATATAGATTTATCTCATTTCTCATTTTAACCAATATTTAGTTAAAAATAATATATACACATGGTGAAAATTCAGATAGTACCAAAGGATATGAATAATGAAGCTTCTTTCTTCTGCTCATCTGGATATCCCCCTCAGCAGAGGTTACCACTGCTCATAGATTCATGTGTATCCTCCCCAAAATATTCTATACCTGAGTAAAAAGCAAGCACATGTGCAAGATACATGTACACACACAGAGAATTGTACACTGTGTGCCCAAATTGCCCTTTTATTTAACAATATGCCTTGGAGAACTTTACATGTTACACATCTATATGTATTATGTTCTTTTAACTTGTATGTAATATTCCATTAAATGGATGTGACGTACTTTATTCAACTAGTCTCCTAATGCTAGACATTCAGGTTATTTGGAGTCTTTCCTATTCTAAGGAATGCTTACATATAACTCATAGTGTAGAGGACACAGAAGGCAGCAGCATCTGATTCCAATGATTTTTTTCCTTCAACTGTATTAAATCCAGTTTTTTTCTTTCTTTTTTTGACCAACAATAGGTTTTATTTTTTATTTTATTCTTTTCCAATTCTTTTTCTTACATCTCAATATCATCTACTCCAGAATAGAGAATTTAGAAAGAACATAAAAATCTTAGAAAACTTTAACACTGAAAAGAAAAAAAATTAGTCTTTTCATTAAAGAAAAATCTTAACTCTTTTTGGCAATAGCTACAAAACAGTGTATTAATTTTAAAATATACTGGTGCACTCTTTTTGAAAAAATGCACCAAACAGTAGATGTATAGGAAGTAAAATATTTGAAAAGGTATCAAAGTCAGTAATTAACTTCAGAAACAACTTGTGTGTATATCCACTTTCTACAGATGAATTTGTATAAAATGTAGCAAAAAAGGAAAGGGGGAAAGGCCTAAAGGAAGTCAAGTCACAAAAGCAGCTGTCAAGATTGTTGATGCTAAGAGGTTGGGCTAAAGCCAAAGGCAAGAGTATTCGTCCTGTGTACATTTCCCATTATTAAATCCCCAAAAGACATAGAAAACATTCTGGAAGACTTCTTTATAAAAAGTAGTATAAGTTAGGATATTCTAGGTTCATAACCAACACTTGTGTTTATAAAATATTAGCATTCCAGGAATAGTGATAGAAAAGATATTTAACAATAAATTACAAATATTGTAAATTCAGACTTTTTCTTACAGTTGCAAACACGTCATAAATTTGGGCTGTGTTTCTTTGTATAAATCCTACTTACGACTGTGCTAAAGCCTTCTGGCATGAATGCAAAGAGTATTTTCATAAATAAAACTTAGTAAAATCACTGTACACTCCATTAATTTAAAAACACTTCTCTCCAACTTCAAAGGGAGACCCTTTTCTCCTTTTTTAGTGCAAAGATGGTGTTTCTTTGCTGCGTTAATGGTTTGCTTCTTGTAGCTGTCATAACTACATGCCCCAAGTATGTGATAGTAAGAGACGAGAAGTTAAATGACATCTTTGCTTCGATTCAACATGTCTCAGACATTACAGAGCAGCAAGCTCATCAATCTAACCTCAGAAGTGCCTACCAATACAAATCCTGCACATACATCCTTTAAATGCAAACCTCACAAATATATACATGGCCCTATGCTAGGGTTCAGCTGGAATAGATGAATTTTATGGGAAGACATGACGTACATATTGTTTAAGTTCTATGCATGGATTTACTCACATAGACCTACTTTGAAACATAAAAATAATACTTTGGTTTTGTGTGTAGTAAGTAACTACCAGGAAGCAAGCACTCCCCCTGAGTTTGTCATAGCATTATAATTTCTTACAACTCACAATAACTATGAAGTAGATATTATTAGCAACATTTTGTAGATGAAGAGGTTATGTCACTTGCCATAGCTCACACAGTTTGTAAGTAGAGGAGCTGGCATTCAAATTTACCTCTGATGTCAAAACTCATGCTCTTTCCATCACAAAACATTAAACTTGAGGTTTTTTTTTTAAAAAGGCTAACTATTCTATGTATTTTGTGCCCGAGACACATAAAATATCTAATGCATTAATGTACTAGTTCTTACAATAGAAATATAAGAATAATGTCACATTTTAAAAAATTCTCAACCTGGATTTCTTTTTCTTTTATCTTTGCATTATGAGAATTTTAAATGCGTACAAAAGACAAAACAGTGTAATAAACCCCCATGTACACATCATCCATCCTCAACAATCAGAGTCAATTTATGACCCATCTGGTCTAATATACACCCCCACCCCATTTCTTCCTTCCTCTCCCATACTATTTTGAATACTATGTCAGACATGTATTACTTTATCTTTCAATATCACAGTGTATATCTCTCTAAGATAAGGACTCTTTAAAAATATATATATATAAGCATAACACCATTGTCACACCTAAAATAATAACAATAGATTCTTTTTAAATTGAAGTATAATTGACATACTATCTCCTGCCAGTTTCAAGTGTACATCATAGTGATCCAATATTTACATATACTATGAAATGGGCCCCATGATAAGTCTAGTTAGCATCTGTCATCATACAAAGTTATTACAGTATTATTGGCTATATTCCCCATGCTGTACATTACGTTCCTGTCACTTATTTATTTTATAACTGGAAGTTTGTACCTCTTAATCCCCTTCACCTATTTCACCCACTCTGGTGACCAACAGTTTGTTTACTATATCTATGAGTCTGTTTCTGTTTTATTTTGTTTGTTCATTTGTTTTATTTTTCTATTTTTGTTTTTTAAATGTTTATTTATTTTTGAGAGAGAGAGACAGAGACAGAGGCAGAGCACGAGCCGGGTAGGAGCAGAGAGACAGGGAGACACAGATCGGAAGCAGGCTCCAGGCTTCGAGCTGCCAGCACAGAGCCCCATGAAGGGCTCGAACTCACAGACTGTGACATCATGACCTGAGCCAAAGTTGGGACGCTTAAGTGACTGAGCCATCCAGGTGCCCCCATTTGTTTTAGATTCCACATATAAGTGAAATCATATGGTATTTGGCTTTCTCTGACTGATTTACTTCACTTAGCATAATGCCCTCTAGGTCGATCCATGCTGTCACAAATGGCAAGATTTCATTCTTTTTAATGGATGAGTAATATTCCATTGTATAAATCTACCTCATCACCTTTAACCATTCATCCATCAATGGACACTTAGGTTACTTCCATATCTTAGCTATTGTAAATAATGCTGCAGTGAGCATAGAGAGATGCATATACATCTTTGAATTGGTGTTTTTGTTTTCTTTGGATAAGCACCCAGAAATAGAATTGCTGAATCATATGGTAGTTCCATTTTTAAGTTTTTGAGGAACCTCCAAACTGTTTTCCATAGTGGCTGCACAAATTTACATTCCCACCAACAGTATGTAAGAGTTCTCTTTTCTGCACATCCTCGCCAACACTTGGTATTTCTTGTCTTTTTGATACTAACCAGTCTAACAGGTGTGAGGTGATATCTCATTGTGACTTTGATTTGTATCTCCCTGATGATGATGAGTGAAGCTGATCGTCTTTTCACCTGCCAGTCGGTCATCTGTGTGTCTTCTTTGGAAAATGTCTATTAAGTCCTCGCCCACTTTTTAATCAGGTTGTTTGGGGTTTTTTGTACATTAAGTTGTATCTTTATATACTTTGGAATTAACTCCTTATCAGATGTATGATTTGCAAATAAATATCTGTCTCATTCAGGAGGCTGCCCTTTCTTTTTGTTGATGGTTTCTTTTGCCGTGCAAAAGCTTTTTACTTTGATGTAGTCAACAGTAGATTCTTAACATAAATTATTCAATGTTAAAATTTCTAATTCTCTCACAGATATAATTCTTTATAGTTTATTTGACTCAAGATGAAAATGAGGTCTGGGGCACCTGGGTGGCTCAGTCGGTTAAGCGTCCGACTTCGCTCAGGCCACGATCTCACAGTCCGTGAGTTCAAGCCCCGCGTCGGGCTCTGGGCTGATGGCTCAGAGCCTGGAGCCTGCTTCCGATTCTGTGTCTCCCTCTCTCTCTGCCCCTCCCCCGTTCATGCTCTGTCTCTCTCTGTCTCAAAAATAAATAAACGTTAAAAAAAAAAAAATTAAAAAAAAAAAAAAGATGAAAATGAGGTCTACACATTAGTTGATATGCCTTTTAATCTCCTTTTTTTTAAGTTTATTTATTTATTTTTGAGAGAGAGACAGAGAGAGAGAGAGAGAGAGAGAGAGGGTGGGGAGGGGCAGAGACAGGGAGAGACAGAATCCCAAACAGGCTCTGCACTGTAAGCGTGGAGCCCAACGCAGGACTCAATCTCACAAACTGCGAGGTCATGACCTAAGCTGAAATCAAGAGTTAGACACTTAACCGACTGAGCCACCCAGGTGCCCCTTACATCTCTTAAAGCCTACAGTTAATAAGGCTTTATAATAACATTTTCTTTATTCACTTTGCATTATTTGCTTATGCCAAACTATATTTTTAGGCAATTTACTTTGATAAGGGATATAGGCTTGCCATTTCATAACAGGGTTTTTAAGGTTCACACAGTAGAAATTTTTCATATTAAAATATACTGAATAATTTTCTCAGAAACTCTCCACACCCCTCATGAAGATACTCAAAGAATCTTCAAGCTGGCAAGAAATTTCACAGGCTCATAGTGACCACTGGATTAAAAAAATTATTTTTGTTGTTATATATATTTACATATGGTCTTTCTTAAATTTTTATTTAAATATCGTGTCATTTGCTTTAGACTCTGGGTCCATGGTGGGCAATTTTTCTACTATTCATGATAATGTTTTTCCAGTAATAAATTTCTAATTAAAAACATTACACCTTGTAATTCAAATCTGATTAAACTATAACTGTTGATAATTAACTTGTTTTACAACAAGGGAAACTAAACAAAATGAAGTATATCAGTTTGCTTAATGCCACAAAGTCATACTGTCTTTATATCCAAAAAGTAAAACTAATGTTTAACATCTGATCAATATCTTGCTTTAGATACCTGATTCATGAAATGTAAAAGCTCTACGGCAAAGATCCCAGTGAATTTTCTTTGTAACTTTAAGTGAAACATTAAGTAGAAAAAAAAGTTCTTAAAGCAAGCAGGACTTGAATTGTGAAAGGAATCTATGTCTTATTAAAAAATAAAAATAAAAAGCTTTTCCCACATTCTCCAATCATATTTGAGCTCATTAAAAGAGCTCTTTCACTTCTGTTCCTTCCACATGAAAATAAGCTATTTGGATTATGTTTTATTTTCCCCATGTTTCATTCTTTGTTAACAAACATCATTCAGGAAGGTGACTGTGGGCCAATAAGAAAATTTGGGTGGAAATGTGAGGGCAAGAATTGCCATTAACACACTCGTAAATGCACACTACATTTTCTCACTGTTCACTATGCCCAGGTACTGTGCTAGGGCTTATACATATTACCATTCGTCCCCGTAACAGCACTGCAAATGAGACAGTAAAAAACAGTGAGCAAGAGCATGGGCTCTGGGACTATGAATGAGCATGAGGTTTCTTACTGTACTTACTACACTAAAAACCACTGACTTGTATACTTTGAAAGGGTGAATTTTGTGTTATGTGAATTCTATCTCAAAAAAAAAGCATATGCTATGGAGTCAGCCTGACCAAGTTAGAATCCTTGAGGGGCACGACATTGAGCAATTCTCAAACTCTCTGTGCCTCAGTGCCCATGTCTGTCAAATGGGTTTATTAGTACCTGCTTCATAGGGCTGTTCTGAAAATCAAATAAGAGAACACATATATAGGACTTAGCACAGTGTCTGGAGCATCTCCCATTTTATAGATAAAGAAGCTGAGTTTCAGAGAAATTAAGCAACTTGTTAAGGTCACATGACCTTTAGCTAAATGTTTTGGGTGGGATTTGAACCAGGTCTGTCAAGACTCAACGTCCATGCCCTTTCTACCATGGCATGTTTCTTCTCTAGACTAGGGACAAGACTCTCCCTAACACTACTCAATGGTCACCCTTCTACCACCTTAAACCTGGGGTTTAATAAAATGATGGGTAAGAAAGAGTTTGTTTGCAATCTTTTCTATCTCGGGGCAGTCCATCCTCCCAAGCATCTTTCTTTAAAGGTGACCCTTTCAACACATTGTACCAACTCATCACAGACTTTCCCATAACCAGATGTTTAAATGTGTACTACTAAAGAGATGTGTAAATAAGAGATCTTTTATAATTAAGAACTATTTTCCTCCCAGGCACCAGACTCTAGTTTAGTCCAAATATCCTGAAGAACACAGGTGTGTATTTAGGCAAATGCACGGAGTTAATAAAATTCATCCCATCACCTTCCTGCATGAGGATCCTGCCATAGATAAAAATGGTAAGAAAGTTTGAGGCCATCATTTCTGTCCTTTCTCATTCCCTTCCCAATACTCCCTAGTCTTCCAGGGCTTTTTAAATTCTTTTGCCAGCTGTTCTCTTATTTACATATTCTTATTCTTTTCATATCCCTAAAATGTCCTATAGTGCCTTCCAGAGACCTGTTAGTGCCCCCCTGCCCCGCACACTCTGCCAGTTTCTGAATGTGCAATCAGCTAAGATCTGATCAAAAGAGCAAGGTAAAAGATACTCCGTCAAAAAAATGTCTTAGGGGGAAGAGCAAGGCTGGGGCCAAGACATAAGTATGGGTTTTCCAACTTGATCTTTCCTTACTTGTGCTTCCAAATGAGCAAAGAATTTGCTACCTACCTATATCCAATCATTGTTGAGAAGCAAATAGAGTTGTCTGTTCTAAGTAAACTCTTCAATTGTTCCGTTGGTTACTCTACCTCTGTCCTCTAAGAGAGAAAGGCTGTGTAGAAGTTGCCATAAACTGGAAGGTGACTGCAATGCCACCACTACAAGAATCTGGTAAGATCTGCCCTTTGTCTCTGTGGTCCCATATAGTCTCCTGTGTTAAATTCCAAAGTATCTTCTCTTCACAACACATTACTATGCTGTATCTCTGACACCAATTCTTTATTTCTCCTTTAGGTAATTAATTCTACTCTCACAGTTCCATTCGTTTCTGCCAGTTCACATTCACGTTCTAGCCCCTGTGGATTTTGGTTAACATCTGTTAAACCCTGAACTATAGAGGGCCATTGCCTGAAGAGCATATTTCATAGTCTGCAAAGCAAACTGCTACATTATTACATATAATTCTCTATTCTCAGTCTATGTTTTTAGCCATAAATGCTTTAGGACAGTGAGATACACAGTAATACATCACATTATTTAAAATATTATAAATTTAAAAAATATTATAAATACTACAACCAATGTACAAGAGTCAAAAGCCTTTAAAAGTGTAAGGTATTTATTTCTGACTGTTTTTAAAGAAAACCTTATATAGACTTGAAATACACTAAAAGTGTGAGCTAGGAAAATTAAAATTTTCATATAACTAGTATCATTCCTCACAATTTGAATTTCTCTATGGTATTACTGCTCACTGACAATGGATACACTGACAATATTAAGAGCAAAAAAAAAAAAACCTGGAAAAGTTTGCAATTGATTAAAAAAAGTTTTAGAGCAAAATAGTTCATAAAACTATTTGCAAGCTTGATCTAAAACACTCTGTGATTCTCTGAAAAAATGAAAATCCCCCATTTATAATAGGTTAATAATCAATATTCAGAATGAGGTTTCTGACATTCTCAATCAGAGTACTAAAAAGGAAAAAAATGCATATAGTTGAAAGACACCCCCTCAAACTGAATTCAGGCAAAAAAAAAAATCCAATTTTGAACCTTTTAAAAATATGTTCTAATCCTGTCCTTTTTTTTTTTTAATTTTGCACACAGCTGTCTGTTGTAGTTTTTAGAATCATGCCAGATGCTGGGTTCATCAAGCAAAAGCAGGAAAACAATGGTTTGAAAGCAATTAGAAGCACCGAGGCTGCAGTGAGGCTCATATTAAAATGTGATAACACTGTTCTAGTGGGAATTTCAACACTACTCTATTTCTGACATTTCTCTGCTGCCAGACAGGCAGGCTGCGTGGAAGACCACTGTGACCAAGGAGGTAACAAACTGGAATTTATTTCTGGAGCAAATGAAGGATTAGCTGAGTTGGAGCCCTCCCAAGGTTTTTATTATGGACTCGGCCACCATTTTATTTGAATGCTACTGGATCCTGTTGGCATCTAACAAAGCTCAAGGAGTAAAAGCATATTATAGCTTTGGTTTGATAAAATAATCTAGCACCAATCCACTCAGAAGGCAGATGCATCACAGCCTCTTGTTGCTAAAAAGCAGGGCAGGGGAGCCCAGCAGGGTGAAGGTTAATTAAACACTCCACTAACTTTCCTTAGATATGGCTAATACCATTCTGTGTAGAAGCTTGTTTAGAAGACACAGAAGTAAACAATACCATCCACACATTTTTAGTGTGAAACCATAAATGGTCAAAAAGCACTCACCTTGGGGCTGAAAATCCCAATAGTACCTGAAATACAAGGAAAAGAATGGAAATAAGTCAAACATATGGTAGATACAGCACCTAGCCCAAAAAGCTTGCTAAATAGTCAATAACCAGCCACGCCACTACCCACTCTGAGAAAAACCAAAGCGTCCCTGAGATTTGGAAGATTCTCAATGGCCTGAAGGCAACATTTAACTCACTGTAATTCAGAAAATTTTGACCATATTGCTGGAAAGGTCCTGAGAGGTTACCTAGCCATCCATGGTCCAGAGTTTCTCATCAGGAGCCCTACAGGCTTTGAGTATGACAATTCTTTGTTGTGATCTGTCCTGTGTATTACAGGACAATCAGCATCACTGGTCCTTGGCACCAAACACCAGTGGCACTCCCACTTATAATGACAGCCAAACAGCATCCCCCCACCCCCCAAAACATCCTCAAATACTTCTAGGCATAAATTCTTAATTTTACAGGTGAAACCCAAACAACTGACTTAAGGTCACCTAACGTTTGAGTGTCTATGCCAGGATTGGGGCTCTTACAATTCACTGTGTCATCCCATCACCTCTTTTATTTTGGGATATCATTGGCAAAGCCAACAACCCTTAAAGTCTTAAACCTAATGAAATGGCAGTAGCAGAAAGGATCATTTGTAAGTCACCTACTTGGAATCTAATAGCACTTTCCCCCATAGAAGCAATGTTATATATGGCGGCTACCCACAAAAGTCTACTGTACTTTGGATTCCATTTCCTCCTGCCTTCACAGGAACCTTACATTATTCTGTATTGATTTCCTTTTGTATATATTCAACCTCTTCCTCTCAATGTGGCCCTTTCCATCAGTATTTATGCTTGTATAAAAATAAAGCAAACCCTCCCTCACTTTCTTCATATCCCTCCATCTGCTATCCTCTTTCCCTTCATATCACAGTGAAATTTTCAAGAAGTGTTGTCTGTAGTTCCTCTCTGTTTTCTCACCTCCCACTCACTCCCCAACATACTCCAATCTTGCTTATAGTAACCACACATTAATTCCTGTCATGGACATAGTGAATTCCATGCCACTAAATAGAATGGGTATTTTTCTATCCTCATCTTAACGTCTCAGGAATGTGTATGTGCATTTGAGCACCTTTTTCCTTGGCAGAGAGTCCAGAGTTATTTTTTAAATCAAATTCTTAAAGGAAATCCATAACCCAAAAAAAGATTAAGAAAAAGGCAATACATAGGTAATAATGGAGTGTCTTCCAGCATACCCACAACTGAAATAAGGTGAGGCTACTTGAGAGAGTATCATCCCAGTGAGTATCTAGGTTATTTCTTTATAAGACAAAAATTCAGAAAATGGAAAAGAAGGAGATAAGTGGGGAGTATGTTGCCATAATTCAAGATGAATTTGTGGGAAACTACGAAAGATAAGGAAGAGAAGATGGTGAAGCCTCCTGGTTGACTTCTCGTATTCCTTTCTTTTCCCAGAACAGTTCCGGGCTGGCAATCAGGTGAAGAGAAATGTAAGATACTTGGATGATAGGGCAGGGAAAGTTCAGGACAGCTCTGACATGTGCAGTGGAAAGACAGAGAGGGAATAAGAGGAAGAGGTGGGAAGGGTAAAGCAGCAACAGCTGGGAAGAAGGGTGTCCATGCTGATATAAAGGCATATGGAGATTGAAAGTGGCTGTAACTTAAGTTGCATAAATTAGTATGATGGGTCAATCTCGCCCTGGCAGACAGCGCAGCTTCCCACTGTACCTGGCCACTGTGAAGAGTTTTTCCATAAAACTCCTTTCTATAAAAAACAGCTAATCAAGCAAATCATCAAAGGGATGAGCAACTTTCCATCTTCTCTTGTGCCACAGCTCTAGCCCCTGATTCCTATAGTTACCCAACCTCCAATTCAATAGAAATAGAAATTAGAATGTGAGTCTGTGCAAGTGTGTGTGTGTGTGTGTGTGTGTGCACATGTATGCATGCATGCGTGTGTGCACTTCTCTTGCCAAAATGTATATGAAGGCAACAGCAGGAACTTTGCTAACCAATGTGGTTCTCATTTATTGACCCAGAAAAAAAATGGAGCCATGCTGTGGCAGTTTAAAGGCCAACTCTTGGCAAATTATTAAGTAGGCAAAATATGTTATTGATGATCTCAACCTCTTCTTTTGTCCTCTCTCCCCCACAACCCCTACTACAATGCACACACATATCTTCAGTTCCCCTCTCTACCTACTGTAAAGTGCCCCTGGGTTCCTGCTTTCTCTTTTTAGTTAAGAAGATCTTATAAGTTCACATAACGTTTATGTTTTATTTTTTAAATTTTATTTTAAAGGGGATGGAGATGAGCAGAAGGAAAGAGAGAGAGAATCTTAAGCAGGCTCCACACTCAGCATGGAGCCCAACGCAGAGCTTGATCCCTCAACCCTGGGATCATGACCTGAGCCAAAATCAAGAGTTGGACATTCAACTGACTGAGCCCCCCAAGCACCCCACCAAGAGTATTGCTTTTGCCAATCATAGCTGTATCATATGAAGGCTGATTACTAAGAAATAATTCAACTTAATGGTATTAAATAAAGTAGCAGGTCTATCTAGTTGATGTTAAATAGCAGAATCCACTTTAATCTTGATGACGTTGTAATTAAATATTTCTTCCAATAAAAATCATATGTAGAATTTGATGTGGAATGGCATGAAGTGGAATGTTAGTTCCCTTCATTTTCAGAAGGTATAAAACAATCCTGCTACCCTACCTTTCCCCCTTCTTCTTACCCTAAGCCTTAATTGTGCAACAACCCTCAAGAAGTTTGTTCACACACACACCTCCACCCCACAGCTCACAGAGGATACTTCTTTTTAGAAGTAAGGCGAGAAGGTGAGCAACCTCATCCCTCACTGGAGGGCACTATGGATTATTCTTTGCTGAACACAACACATTTAAAGTTTTGATCTTGTTTCATTAAACATATCCTATAGATGGCCTTCATCACATTCTCTGGAAAGATGACTCCACACTAGAGAATTCTATGCTCTTTAGGAGGCATTTAGTCAAATCCAGCCAACAGCTTCTAATTCTTTTCCTTCATTCTGAAAACAATTATCCCTTAGCCAGAGACTCCAACAAGTCTGAAACTAGAAATTTTAAACCAAAATGCAAATACCACAATAGAATTATATAGAAGAAAAAGCATAGGCACATGCACACACGCGTGCGCACACACACACACACACACACACACACACAGAGTTGTGTTTATCCTAAAAGCCTCTGAGAATTTCATATCAGGCCTGTGCAGATAGATAACAAACACTTCTTTAATCTTCCCTTTGAAGCTTCAGCTTCAATATGAAAAGGAAGCTATCACTCCGCGGCAATATCCATACTCAACATCATCAGGTCCATGCAAATGATATTTGGAACTGGAAAAAGATGAGCACAGAATGAGCAGAGAGAAAATGCTGCAACCATATTGATGATTATTATTTTCACATTCAGTCAAAACAAATCCATCTTTACTTGTTCCTCAAAAAATGAAAATAGAAGAATAAAATTTCCTAACAGTCGGCTAGGCAGAATAGCCTAGAAAATTTACAGTTACATTACATGTCAGACAAAGTTTGCTATTTTTATTTTATTTTATTTTATTTTATTTTATTTTATTTTATATTTTATTTTATTTTATTTTATTTTCCAAATTTTATTTAAATTCTAGTTAGTTAACATGCAATGCAATATTTGTTGCATTCTACTTGTGTTTTTAAGTTAGGTTTTCAGTGAAACTTAGGGAAAGGTAACAACAAATAAATTGAATTCACCATATTGAGGGGATCTTGAATCTATAGCAGCAGCAGTAGCAGTAGTAGTAATAGCAAGGACAGTAATAACAACATTAAGATTTCTCGAATATATTGCTGGACACTGTTCTAAATACTTCTCTTATATGAACCCACTTCCTCCACACTGTGTAACCCTATTATTATGCTCATTTAATAACTTAGGAAACCAAGGTATTGAGAGGGGAGATAACTTGCTCACGGTTTACTTGGCGCGTAATGAGGCAGACAAGTTTCCAATCTTAGCAACTAGTTCCAGAGCATGCACTCTCATAAAAAATTGAGGAGGAAAGTCTTAAAAATATAATCTAATTTAAAAAACACTCAGCAAAATTCACTTTTTTCTCTAGATACATTTTACCATTGTAACAGAATTCAGTCACTCAATCAACAAATACTTGTTGAATGTCTTGTATATGACAAGTGTTTTGCTCTGGTGCCATGGACAAAATGGTGTCTAAAATACATAGAGTCCACCTGCTGATATATTTCAAACTGCAAACAAACTGATCTAGTTTGCTACTCAAGAGTCACAGAACACTAGATGTCTGCTAAAAATGAAGCTATTGACTCTTAATTATTAGACTGGAAAGTTGGGGTGGGTATCAAATTCTTGACTATGGAGCTAACCAATGAACATAGTTATTGAGATTAAAGTACTCAGAGCTTTCACCCCTCAGCTAGCTAATTAGATAGATCCTGGTGAAGTAGGTAAGACAAACTACTTTATCCTTTATTACTGAAAATATCTCAGAAAGAAAAATAATTCCATCTCTTGATTACAGCAAAGGTTAGCATATTCAGCACTTAACATATGCTAGGCATTGTGCTATGTATACATTTTATATGTATTATTTTATTTAACCTTCATCAAAACCCTATGAGGGCAGTACTATTACTATTTCCATTTTACAGATAAGGAAACTGAAACTCAGGAAGGCCAACAAACTTGACCAAAATCACACAGCTATTAAATGGCAGAACCAAGATTTGTATCCAGGTCTCCTTGGCTCAGAGTTCAAGCTCTTAAATTCCACATTAACTGTTTTTCTATTTACTGTAATATAGGAAATAAATCTACTATTAAGAGAAGGTATAATTGTTTTGTCAGACAGCTTAGCATCAGAGAGTAGTTAGACCAGACATCTTTAACTTGGAGCCCATAGTTGAGCTTTAGAAGACTCATAAACTCCCTAAAATTATGGGTTAAAATCAATCTATGTTTTCTTTTCCCTTGAAGAAGAGTCCATAAACTTCATTAGATTTCCAAAAATGTCAATAACTCTTTTCCTCCAAAATGATAAGACCCTCTGGGTTAGATGAATAAGGTTGCAATGACATTATAAAATAGCTACCCAGAAAGGCCAACATCTGTAATGTTATAAATCTAGAACATCTAGATGAATTTTTTTTGCAACTAACGTATTAAAGGTGTTATTTTACCTGTGACTTATGGAAATTTAAAACACATCATACATTCTCTGTCTTGTTAAGCCACCTGCTAAACAAAATTGAATCTCTTCTTAAGGATGTAAATTTGAACTTTGGTTTTTATACCAAAACAGTGGTGCCTTCTAAATGGATAGGCTGTCTGCGATACTCAAGGTCCAGAGATGACTTCTATTTCCCTCTTGACTATCTCTGTTCTCTGGTAATGGCTGTCTCCAAACATACTGCCAAGAATGAAGTGTTATACTGATATTAGTAATGGAATCTTAGAATTCAAATGGAAACCTGGTTGACCAGGGCTTCAATGGCAAGTTGATAACACTAGCAAAACCCTTGCAAATGGCCTTGATCAGCCACATGTAGAGAGTTATATATGACCAAGGAAATGGCTTTTGTGAACAATACTAATAATCTGTACACTACAGATATTTCCTAAAACTTCATTTCTCACTTTGGAAGATTCACTTGATTTCAAATTTTCTTTCTAGTACCAGTGTTTCATCTACTACCTTGCAAAAAGAATGGACAAGTGGCAAAGGGTAATATGGCCAACGACACCCAAGAACAGAAATGGGAAAAGAGCACCATCTGGTGGAAGTCTCTGGTGGAGGCCTCAGAGGCTGGGACCCAGGGGTTGGGGCACCAGTCTCAGAAATAGGCAGGAATGGGAAGTCCCCTGGAGGGGAGCTGGTGCCCCATCTAGCCCAGTACCTTCAATCCATCAAAAGAACAGGACCTTGTATCTGCCTACAAGAAGCTTACAATCTGGTCTAAACTATGAGATATTTATACATGAATGGATGTCAATCTAAGACAGTAAATAACAAATACTGTGGTAATAGCAGAGAAGCATGTAACTCATGTAACAGAAGGATCTGCCATAAGTTCATAGGTTCTCTTTTTGAACGTAATATTTCTGTGGTCTTGAGACTATATCCACAAATTAAAAAAATTGTTTTTAATGTTTATTTTTGAGAAAGAGACAGAGCATGAGCAGGGGAGGGTGAGAGAGAGAGAGAGAGAGACAGGATCTGAAGCAGGCTCCAGGCTCTGAGCTGTCAGCACAGAACCCAATACAGGGATCAAACCCACAAACATTGAGATCACGACCTGAGTCGAAATCGGATGCTTAACCGACTGAGCCACCCAGGTGTCCCTCTATACCCACAAATTTTAGAAACCTACTCTGGAAGACAACACAATGTTTTCTTACTTATGAACTGGTCACAATTCAACTTTCATTAAATAATAAACAAGCATTGTTATCCAATGTTGACAGTATTGATTTTTTGGAAGTCTGTTCCCAGACAATAATAAAGAAATAAAATAAATAAAACCTTACTCACCATTAGAGTCTTCCATAACACTTCCACTACATGAAATCCCTGCCACAGTCAATCCAACATCCACTCGGATTCCAACAATAAGAGATCTACACGCTTTCCTCAATTAGTCAATGATTATGGTCTTTCACCACATCACTGAAAACCTGCATTCAAATATCCCTTCTCCTTTGTTCTAGCATCAGGACTGCAAATTGTGGTTGTATGTCTCATAATCTCCATGCTCCCTACGTGTAATAGGCAACCAATTATCACTCGATGAACTATTAAAGAAAAATGCCAGCCAGGTATATTGTGACCAAATAAATGACTATAAATGTCAAGTCGGAGTTTAGATTTTTTTTTCTTTCTGTAGATAAAGGGGAGCAGCTGAAGAACTGGTTGTTGGGTTGGTTGGTTGGTTTGCTTGTTTTTAAGGACAGGGAATGAGGTCCACTGTGATCAAACCAGCAGAAATGTGCAGCCTGGAGGGGAAGGAGAAAGCCTGAGAGACAGTTTACTGAAGACCAAGAAGAGGGACAAGAGATTTGACAACAGATTTGGAGGCAGGCTGGGAATAGACTGTCAAGAGGAAAACCAGAGATATCTTTTGGTTCCAAACTTGTGTGTTGGAGAGAACAAGGCAGCAATCACCTACAAAGAAATCCAGCTGATCACCATGTTTTAAACTGTAGTATCTTGGGCTCTGCCATTTGTGTCTGTGTTGATGCTTGGAACCTAATTTTATTTTATTTTTGCCTGCTTCAGGTTAATAGCTACTCTTGGACCACCAAGACTCCTAGTTATCTGATTAGTAAATAACTGCTATCTGCATGACACTGTGACTGTGGACCCTATACTCATTGAATTTTACAGCTGAAAGGACACTGAAGGTCATTTAATCCAGGCCATCACTTTATAGATGGGAAAACGAAGTATGGAGAGGTTATCTGATTGCATCATAGAAGTTTAGAAGTCCACATTGTGAAGCTACCACATTTTATTTTGTGCAGAATCAGGGGGCAGGTTCAAAAACATGATATTCACTCGAAAATTCCTTTGGTATTTACCTTGTTTTGAACATGATCACATTATTCACCTGAGAGCAAATGTTACATAAAAATATTTAAGCTGGAATAGTTCTTAGAGCTCATCTAGGCAGAGTGCATTTCTCAACATTAACATGCCAACATACCATCTATATCTCAAGTTATGAAGGCTGCATTCACTCTCTCAAACATTAATAAATCTCTACGATTTGCCAGACACTGTGAGGGACTGAGAGTACAGAAAGCCCCAACTGTGAGACTGTTTGGCTGGAATGGTCAAATTGTGCAGGAGTGATTTGATTGGCACGAAACACACACAAGGTAAAAACTAGGGCCAGAAGAACCCAGGTCTGGCTAATGCCAGAACCTATCTTACTGCTTGCAGATAAGGGTTGCTGAGGGAGGATCTGGGATCAGATAGAGGAGGATGCCTGGTAGGGGAGAGAGGGGGGGTCACAGAGAGGCCAGGCCCAGGATGCAGAGGGGCCAGGCCCCTCAGAACAGATGGCAGAGGCCCAAAGCAGGCATGTTTGAGAAGGGGATACGGCAAGATTCTGAGTGGTTTCCAACCTGCAAGCCTCTTTTTTATCTTGTGAAGTAGGCAATGATGTCATTCAAGAGTGATATGATAAATCTGCTAAGGACTGGGGAGCAGGGTGGGAGGAGAGGAAATTAGAAATGTTGCTAAGAGGAAGCATGTAAAGTAACTGCCAGGTGTCATTAAGGGCTCGGCTGGGGTTGGAAACTAAGACTTACTAAGTCCCACTGCATAATTTTTCTTCAGCACTGAGTAGCTGCCCAAGTATAAAAGCAGAGAAGGTGGATGGATAGTTGAATTGATCTGAGGTTAAGGTTCTTCTAGGCTTGTGAGATGAAGGACAAGAAAGTAAGAGAAGACTGGATGGAGGGCATGTCCTGGGGCTTAGGCTGGGGCAGGAGGGAGAGACACCAATGGCCAAAGACTTGACTGTAATGTCTGTACATAGTGGAGACTTTTCACAATCAATTAAAATATCCCAGGGGCGCCTGGGTGGCGCAGTCGGTTAAGCGTCCGACTTCAGCCAGGTCACGATCTCGCGGTCCGTGAGTTCGAGCCCCGCGTCAGGCTCTGGGCTGATGGCTCGGAGCCTGGAGCCTGCTTCCGATTCTGTGTCTCCCTCTCTCTCTGCCCCTCCCCCGTTCATGCTCGGTCTCTCTCTGTCCCAAAAAAAAAAAAAAAAAAAAAAAAAAAAAAAATCCCAAAACAGGAAATAGCATTATTCTTCTCTTTGCTCTCAGGACTCTCCTCTGTCCCACCAGTCTCAGACCTCTCCTACCTCTTGTTCCCCGTTTTAATGGATGACATCTCTGCCCACCCAACTGAAACTCAGGAACTGCCTCTTCACCTCTTTCTCTATTCCTGTGGACAGCCCATCAAACACCAAGACCTGTAAATTCTACTCCCTTTATATCTTTTAATCTAGCTCCTATGTCTACAGACGCTGGATTCATTCAAGCCCTCAAGATGCCTGACTCATATTGATATCACCACATCCTAAGACGTGCACCTGCCACCCTGCTCCTCCCTGACCCATTCTCCCAGTGCTGATGAAGAAGGAAGTGATGAGCAAAGTCTTTGCAGACAAGTCTGGGTCAGAGTCCCAGCTTCTCCACCTTCTAGCTGTCAGACTTTGGCTGCAGCCTCAGTTTCCTCATCTTTTTTTTTTTAATTGAGTTATAGTTGACACACAATGTTACATTAGTTTCAGGTGTACAACACAGTGACTCCACAAGTCTATACATTATACTGTGCTCATCACAAGTGTAGTACCACCTGTCATGACACAATGCTATTACAACATCACTAACTATATTCCCTGTGCTGTACCTTTTATTCTTATGACTTACTCATTCCATAACTAGAAGCCTGTATCCCCCACTCCCCTTCCACCATTTTGCCCATTGCCCCACCCCCTCCTTTGGTTTCATCTTTAAAATGGAAATAAAAGCTATACCTGCCTTGTATGGTTTTGGGGAGGGTTAACTGAGATAATGCGCATGAAGAGCTGAGCACTAGGCCTGGCACCTGGCAGGCCTTTGGTAAATGTCAGCTGTAATGTCATTACCACCATGTTATTCTAATGACCTAAAGTGCAAACCCAGTCTTATCATTCCCCTGCTTGAAATCCTGCAGTGGTTTACCCCAGCTCTAGCTTTGAGGCTCTCCCCTCCTCTGTTCACACTGCTGCTCTCACACGTCTCTGCTCTCTCTGCCAGCACACTTTCTCCATCGTGCCCCTTCTTCTCCCAGTGAACCCTTGGTGGTCCTCTGGTGCTCCCATAGCACCTCTGTGTATGCCTCTGAGCAACACCTACAATACTGCATTGCAGTCCTCTTGTCTCTCTATGTCACTGAGCCCTCAGGGCGCAGTGGCACAGAAATTGGGCTCAGTAAATGCTTGCTAAGGAAGTGAATGGACATGAGAAACAGAAGGGCCATCTGAGTTCAGCCTAAGTGAAGCACAGAGCCCATTTCAGGGAGGGGTCAGAGACAAGGCTGGAGACACAGGCAGCAGGCAAGGCTCTCCAAGCAATGCCATGGGGTATGGCTTTTATCCCAAAGAAAATGGGGAAGGATGCTTTCATTTCCCTCTAAATTACTCACACGAAGGCAAGAGGGAAAACCAGGAAGAAAACCAAAGGAGGAGAAGACAAGGAAGAAGAGAAAGAGAAAAAATAAGAATGCTTTGTTAAGTTAAAACCTTTATCCAAACGAAGAGTTTTTCCCCTTCAAAGACTGGCTTCAAAAAATAACCACAATATGACTGGCAAAAATATACTTCAAAAGACACGACCGAATACACATTGTAGTGGCAAGAATCCAATATATAAATACAATCAATTTGTTTCTTCATTAAAAGCTTTCATGAAGAAAATGATTTAATACAAATGCTAAAGCTACTGACACAGATTAATTGAAAAATAACAACAGAATCCTAATTAAAGACATAATATTATTTCACTCATTCATACCACTCCAAAATCTGAATAATTAAATATATAAAAATAGAATCTAAAATGCAGGCTTCTACTGGTAACCACTCTAAAAGCTACAATGAATTACTTACTGGAATTTTCAAAAACCTCATGCCCTTATATATACACTTTCTTCCAGTTAGGAACTGAGATACACACAGAAATTCAGAGATCATTTTTAAGTTGTTTCAGTTTTGCCCTCAACTTGAGTTTTTTTCCTAATTACACAAGATTCTATACTAGAATATCACTTTCCCATTTATTTCTTTGTACCGTATCTATAGTAGTCATAGTTAAATCCTTACAGGAGGGTCCCAATTATCCAAATCATAAAGAATGGAACTGCATGATCTAAAGGCTAATGACGAAAAGAAAAGAAAAGAAAAGAAAAGAAAAGAAAGGAAAAGAAAAAAATAAAGACTAGTGACTATGTGACCAGTTCTATGGCTGTATCAATATGAACCAGGGGTCACCAGCAGTTCAACTACAATCAATCAGTCAATCTTAGAACTTACCTGACCCATCATGGGGCCAGGACTTTGGTTCTGTCCCACTTCAAGGGATTTTTCAGCATCAGAAATGTCTCCACATGTTGCCAGGCCACATATAAGTGCAAAAGACAGTAGGCAAACATCATGCTAAAGGAAGGACCAAGGCCAGCTGCTGCTGACCGTATCCCTATGCCCCACCCTACAAGTCAATTAGGCTAAAATGTTGTCGGCTACTTGCTGGTCTTAAGCCCTGTTGGTAAAATTTTCCTGTCAATGATCCCCGATCATACTGGGGGACCCTCCTCACCACCCAACTAACAGCCTCAACTCACACTTCCCTGTCAAATCCTTCTTCCTTCCTTCCCCTTCATTATTAAAATTCATTTGAAAACCAAAGTAGTCCCTTACCTTAAAAAAAAAAAAAAAAAAAACTTCTGATAAAGATTTTTACATACACTTGCCTGATTTTAAGACTCTCCTGGAGCCCTTATTGAAACATGAATTCCCAGAGATCACCCCAGACCTAGTAAATTAGCATCTCCAGGGTAGAGACCTAGAAAACTATTTTTTAGCAAGATCCTCAGGTAATTCATATGATGGGGCAAGCTTGGAAAACATTATAAAGGAAATGGGTATTTTGCCAATGGTTGTCTGTTAAGAAAATTCTAGACAGGTAGGCCCCAGTTCAAGTATAGTCTGTGCTCCATTTCCAGTTGTTTGGACCTTGGAATGCATTTTCCTAATGAAACAAAATAATAGTGTTAAGTATTCTGGGCCAGTTTCAAAAACCCATGAAATCTTAAAAACAAAACAAAACAGAACAGTGATTAAATCTTGTTAACAGATCTGAAGTATAGTAGATACAATCTTTCATTTACAAACCAATCACATTTCAGAAGTTGAAGCATAAAGTTGGCTAATTTTTCTGTAAAGTTCTGAGAAATGGTTAGGTTACCTGGCTATCCATAAAAGCTTATTAAGCTTAACATAACAAACCATAACAAACCAAAGCCAGCTATAGAACCAAGGATATAAACATGAGCTTGGTGTCCTCAAAGCAAAAGATAATGAGAAGGAGAAATGATATGCCTTCCTTCTCTGGGCATAGGAAACATAGGCAAACTCTGACATTCTTACCCTCTATTCTCTTTGCAACCATCTCCCACCTCCCAGGTGCCAAGGATTCACATGTTATCCATAGCTCCCTACTAAAGCATCAGCTTACATACCCCTGCCCAGAGCTTTCCTCTCTCAAATTACCTACTTCTCTCAAATCCAGTCAAAGCTCTCATTTCCAACGTTTGGTTCCATCCAATCTTTTCCAGGTATCTCTCCAATTACTTCCTTATGCTTAAGAAACCAAATTACCCTTTGGTTCCCAAACATGGCTAAACTTTACCTTCTCTGTATCTTTGTACCTGCTATTTCTGGGTGCCATGTACCTCACCAAAACCCATCCTTTTCAACCCCCAGCCAAGCCATGTGCCATCTCATAGCCCTGAAGGTTTCTCAGATCCCCTCAGCCAGAACTGACTTCTTTCTCTGGGATTTCACAGTACAATCTATGTGTACCTCTTCTAAAGCTTTAGCCACAGTATATCTTGAGTTATAGTTATTTATGCATGCTTTTACATCTTTCCCATTGGGTTGTAAGTTTCTTGGGAATATTTTTGGGGTATCTAATTAAGTAACATGGGTTATATTAGGCACTTTTATGCAGGACAACAATCCTACTAGATGCATGTATTGTATAATTATTTGGTTTATCCAGCTCAAAAATAATTTACGGGAAGACTGGAATCTGTCATATTCACCACAAAAATGCTTTGCAAATAGTATACGCTCAATAAACATTGAATGAATGAATGAATAAAGTTATACTCTTTGCTTTTTATAAAGAAATTGAGCCTCAAAAGAGTGCTGGCCCAACAATCATACCGCCTGGGTTCAAATCCCAATTCCAGACCCTAACAGTTGTGTAACCTTGAGAAAGTCGGTTACCTCTCTGAATCTGTTTTCTCATCTGCTAATAGGGATTATTCAATATTCATCTCACACACCTATGGGGAGAATTAAATGGGATAATGTGTGTAAAGCCCTTGACAACGGGACTGGCATACAGTGCATGTGCAATGAATGTTGGCTCTGTCATTCTTAAATCACAGATGTTAGAGTCTCTGAAACCCTCATTCTTCCCAAGGAAAAGGATCCTCTGATGCTTTGATAACCCTCAGTGTACCTAACACTGTTCATTACACATAAAAAGTTGGTTCAACAACTCACTGGCCACTGAATTTCTCAAGCACAGTCATCTTAACCAAAAGTTACAAGAAAACCATTAAACAGGGCTAATGCACATGCATGTGCACTCAAAAGTCTCTTAACCCTCCAGGTGAATTTGTATTTTAAAATAAGGTGATGAGCCTAAATAAATTTCTAAATGGTGAGACTCCAGGTATGTAACAAATTGAAATCAAACATTTCAGACCTTCTATAGAAGATATCTGTGAGCAGTGGTCTACATGCTGGCTCTGGTCATGAGTCTGGCCACTCACTGGCCCAGTAACTTCTTGAAAAACAGGGTTATGTCATGTGTGAGACTGTCTTGATTGCCTGGCATCATTCCCAACAGAGAGTAAACAAAGAGCCAATAAATATTTAAGCAAATTAACTGCTTCCAGTTTGTAATCTTCATCCTGCTCTTAGGTGATTCCATTTCTCTTTATGACCAACATAAAACTCAATCATGGTGACTGATGTTTTGCGAAGGAGGAAGTGAGGGGTTTACTCAAGCACCATCACTTTGGGAAACTAGTCCCACAAACCCAAATGTTTTACTAGTCACACAAAGTGTAGATAATCCTTTTCTAATGAAGGATTCATCCTGTGTCAGTTCAGTGCAGCTCGAAGAGATAATATCTAAGAAATGAAAGTTGTTCCCAGTCAGTCATACCTCATCTAATGAAGACCTTGTGAATGAACTTCCTTTATTTAAAAAAAAAAACTATTTTTTAGCAAAATCATCATAAATTACTCAAAGGATGGCTGTATTTCATATGGCTCAAAAATAATTTTACTTTCTTTTTTTTTTTAATTTTTTTTTTTTTTAACGTTTATTTATTTTTGAGACAGAGCGAGACAGAGCATGAACAGGGGAGGGGCAGAGAGAGAGGGAGACACAGAATCTGAAACAGGCTCCAGGCTCTGAGCTGTCAGCACAGAGCCCGACGCGGGGCTCGAACTCACGGACCGTGAGATCATGACCTGAGCCGAAGTCGGACGCTTAACCGACCAAGCCACCCAGGCGCCCCAATAATTTTACTTTCATGTGCATTTATGGGTGTATGTTTGTTCTGGCACAGGGTAAAACACCTCCAAATCTTCACAAGAGTGCCCCAAGGCCATACTACACAATTAAAGCTTAATTTCCTCTTTTGACATCTCTTTTCCCCTCAGTTCCAACTCCTTTCTCACCTGGAAACCAAATACTCTTTGGCTATTAAATCTGTCCCTTTTTAAAACAGGAAAGGCTCTGATCTCAATGACTTAGTATTAAATACATATTCACTGTAGAGTTGGAAAATACAAATAAACAAAAAGGAGAAATTAAAAATCACTCAAACTCCACTTCCTAGAGATTACCATCATTACCATACGTTTTTGGTGGGGTGGGGTACCTGCTGGCTCAGTTGGTAGAGCATGTGACTCATGATCTCAGGGTCTTGAGTTTGAGCCCCATGTTGGGTGTAGAGATTACTTAAATAAATTAACATAAAAAGAACACATTTTGGTGGTTTCTTCAGGCATTTTTCTCTGAGGATATATATATATATATATATATATATATATAGTACTTTTTTCACTTATAGTATATATCTTATTGCTTCACATCAAGAAATCTTCTATAGCATGCATGATTAAATTATCTTATCTTTTTTTTTTTTTTTTTAAGTTTGCCCTTTCAACAGAATGGATAAACAGAATAAACTGGAACGGGGAGAAACCTGAGACAGAGAACCAGAAAGCAGAATTTTGCAATGCTCTGAGTAAGACTTTATGAAGACTCAAGTTTAGCCAGTGACAAAGGGAAAAGGGAGGACAGATTTAGGATGAAGAATCAATAGGCTTGTTGATGGCTCAGGGACTAAAGACAAAGGAGTCAGGAATGACTCCCAGGATTCTGCCTTGGGGGTGTTAGGTTTAGGGGTGAGCAGAATAGAAAATAGTGAGTTCAGCTCTGGACACTGCATCAGGATTTTTCTGACTACGAGTAACAGAACACCTAAAGGACATAGGCTTAAATAAACAGAAGTTTATTTTTCTTTTAAAACAAAAGGTCTGAAGACAGGTGATTCCAGGGTTGATACAGGGCCCCAACAATGGCATGAAGGACCTAGGCTCTTCCTGTATTTCTGCTCTAATACCTAAGGGCAGAGTTATGTCTTCAGGTGGCTATTGCATTTAATGTATGCCATCTCCCAAGCATAAGACCGTCCTGTAAGAGGCTACCAGAAGTCTTTCATGGCTTTCAAATCATGATTCATCCCTAGGCTAGTAGGGTTCTGTTGTCAAGGAAGAGTGGAGGGTGCCTGCTGGCTAGGCATCCAGAAGGGTCTGCCTCAGCCATGTGAGCTTTGAGATATCTAAGACACCCAAAAGGAGCTATCCAATATGCTGTCTGAAGCCTTGTGGAGAGATGCGCAGTGGAGCTGCAGAACTGTAGAGGAAGTCATGAAGCTGTGGACATGCGTGCAACTGCCTAGGAAGAATGTGGTGGGGAAAGAGGCAAGGCTGAGGGGCAATGGTAAAGAGGGCAGGGCAGGAAAATGAGCCCAAGCAAAAACCTGGGGGGGTGGGAGGGGGAGACAGAGAGTATAAAAGCAAGGAAGAAGGAAAATCAGGAGAGACTATTACCATGGGAATTAAGAGAGGGAGAGGATTTTTGGTTTTGGTTTTTAACTTTTGGAGGAAAAGGAAGCTATCAACAGCGTCAGATGCTGCAGAGAGAACAAATAAGACAAAGACTGAAAAGTGTCTTCTAGATGTGGCAATTAAAGAATTACTGGCACTTTGGTGCTTTGGCAAGAGTAACTTGACAGAAGCAGAGGCAAGATTATAGAGGAATGAGGAGTGACCAGAGAAAAGGAAACCAGAGTCTAGGCTTCTGTCTGCAAAAAAAGAGATACAGAACAGTAGGGAACCGCTGTGCAGGATGTAATGTTTTTCTTAACATTAGGAGATATTTGAACATATTTCTATGATGAAGGAGACATGTAACAGAGGGGGGAGGAAAGCTAAATTTAAGAAAGAGAGGGTCTCTGGGGCATAGTGGTAACAGAGGAGGGAAGATAACTGTGTCACTGCTTCAGTCCTCAAACAGCGGGAGGAGGAGCGTGATCTCAAAAGATGACAGAGGGGCAGAGACCTGTAAAGCCACATAGACACATCTCAAAGGGGAGAGGTTGGGACAAGACCGAATGGGAAAAGTCTAGAAGTGTCAGCAAGGAGTTTGAAGAATGCCAACAGCACTACTGGAAAGTAAGCAAATTCTATTTAAGATGACTGTGAGCAAAACAGTGTCCTGCAGAACAGGTGTGTTTTACGAAGGCAGAGACGGAGCAAAATGGTTGAGGATGTAGTAGAGTTTGATTCTAAAAAGACATGGATGCTAAGAAACACAGGGAAAAGGCTAGAAGAGAGGTCATCGGGGGAGGTGAGAGATGGTGGAGACAAGGATATGCAGAACTGAGTAGGCAGTATGATGACCAGAAGCAGAGGGCTGGTGATGGGTCACACCGATGGTGGAATGACTGGCAACCATGCTCCAGTAGAATGCCAGTGCATGGTCAGCAACCTGGTACCCTTTTACCATAGAACATTAGAGAGATACTATCATAGGAGACTGTACTCCCTAACACTCGGTAAAAAGAAAGCACCCTGGGGTGCCTGGGTGGCTTAGTCGGTTGAACATCCGACTTCGTCTCAGGTCATACTCTCGCGATTTGTGACATTGAGCCCCTCGTCTGGTTCTGCGCTGACAGTGCAGAGCCTGCTTGAGATTCTCTCTCTCTCCCTACCCCTCCCCCACTTGCGCGCACGCTCTCTCTCAAAATAAATAAACTAAAAAAAAAAAGGCATCCTATCTTTGTTAAAGAATATGTGGGGCTAAAAAATAAAATAAAAAAAAAAAAGAATATGTGGGGCTAGCTACCAAATATTAAATTTTCTAATAAAGAGGGTTTCTTGCTTTAAGGTTTAGCCAAGGACCTAAAAAATCAGTTTCTGGTTTTAACAGTCCCCCTCCCCCATTCATTCAACTCACATTATTTAGCTCACACCACTTGCCAGCGCCATGCTAGAGCTTTTTTTAAAAAAAATTAACATAAGACCATCCATGCCTTTAAGGAGTTTATAATCTCCAGAAATATGTATTCTGAGTTCTGAGAAAATGAATTTGAAATGAACTTAAACGTATGTGTTAGAGCAGTGCTTCTCAAATGTGACTGTGCATACAAGTAACCTTGGATTTGTATTGGAATGCAGATTCTGATTCAATAGGTCTGATTCAATGGAGCCCGAGAGTTTACATTTCTAACAAGTTTCCAGGTGATGCTGCTGTGGCTGGTCCACGAGCCACACCTGGAGTAATGAAGACTCGAGTAGAAAAGATTCCTTGCTTCCCCATTTCTATTGACTCTGACCTATAAAGTCCTGAGAATCTTCCCTCTTTTCCTTGCTAACTCTCCTGTCCATGCATTTTTCTTAATAAAAAAGGGGGGGGGGTAAGAAAACCTCACAAAGGGCTTTTTCTTCCAAGCGACTATTAGCTACACACACTGCTTTCGTGAACATGTCAAACATCTATCTCCTGTGATTAAATACTTCTGTGGAACCGCTTATATTTCACACAGAGCACCTAGATATTCAGTAAAAGAATAAGAGACTGGGAACAGCAATTAATTCTAGTTATGCCATATGGCAGTACAGAACACTGGCTGGAGCCTGAAAACTCCATTTCACAGGAGCCTTACTTATTCTGAATTTTAATCATTGTAGGATCAGCAAACATATGCCTACCAACCTGCTCCATTTACACAAAATTCTAAAGAATAATCACACTGCACACTCAAAAATGATTGGTTTTTCCCACATGGACTTAAAATTTCTCTCCTATTGGATTCTCAAAATAAAGTAGGTGCTGACAGCTCCAGTTTCATTTGCCTTTTAAATAAAATCTTCAAGCAATTCTTTTAATGAATAGAATCCCTGGCTTTTCATTTCATTATCAGCGCACAGTTTTGCACGGGTGAAATTATCTCTGGTTCTGGATTCCCCAGTGCTGGGGTTGGTTCAGGTGCTGGCTCCCCATGCCTGTGGACCCCCTCCATCATCCTGTCAGTGCTGGGACACCCACTCCGCCATACTCTCTCCATTTCACCTCTCTCCAGAATGGAGACATTATCATTTTCAACACACACTCCACTCCCCTGTCCTCTTGGAGCTAAGATACTTTCATCTCCTGTACATCTAATAATTTCAAGATAAGGACAGAAAAATCAGTTCTTGTTCTGTGAACTTTTGTCTCCAGTGCTTGAGAGACTATCCTAATATCCCCCAAACATGTTTTAGTGATAACATTTACTGCACTAGGGCCAAAATGATTTTCTGCCACTTTCAATTCTAGTTCAATAAAAGAATAAGAGCTTTGTTTCTAACCTCTGTCATTTTTAATACCATAAAGTGATTTTAAAAATGTAAAATTGAGTTCCATTTCCTACTGGACCACCAATCTCATATTAGCTTTCCTTTTATCAAATTTATGAGAAAAGTCAGAAATTGCCTTTCCTTAAAAAAAAAATCAAAATTTCAGGATCTCCTGGGCAGAATGCTTGAATTGAATTTTAGCACTCCATAATTGCTGGCCTAGAAGTTTTAAACAAGTATAAAAGTTAGCTACTTATGGCAGAAATAACAAACCAGAGGATTATCCTTTACTTCACTTAGAAAAGCAAAAGTCATAATGCTATTCCTAGAAAATTACATCCTTAAAAATCCCAAATATGTTTATTACATTTCCAAACTGAGGAAGTCTGTGGTTTTCTGAAACCACAGTGAATTAAGTCCATGATTTCTGAATAGTAATATAATAATTTTTTATGTTATGAAAATTTTCTAATATGCATAAATATTAAAAGAACTCCATATATACCTACAGCTTAGCCTCTATGACTCACATTTTGTTACATTTGCTTTGTCACATATCCATCCATCCATCCATCCATCCACTCATCCATCTTCTTTTGGATAGATTCCAAAATAAATTAGTATACATTAGACATTAGTATACTCCACCTAATCAATTCAGTACGCATGTATAATTGACTAAACTTCAATATTTGTTACAATTCTTTTAAACCAATAATCTTTGAAAGATGCCAATTCATTTTTTGTAATGGCTAAGTGAACTAAGCAACTAATTACAAATTCTAAATCCTAAATCCTAATCTTTTATTAATTCTATTACTTTGTGTAATTTCTTATATCTCAGTTCTTTCATCAACAAAGGCACAAGGGCACTTAATAGACATGGTAAAAGGTCTCAATTACCAAATTGCAAAACGGACCTTGTGGGTATGGCAGAATTCACAAATAAGAGAGACACTCCCCAGCATAACTCAGAGAAATAGCTAATGGAGATTATGCGGACATAAAGTTTTTGGTAAGTTATAATGAGAACCTCAACAAGGCTCACCGACTCAGGAGGGAGTTTGAGTTCGAGCATTAAATAATAATGCATCTCATATAAGCCACACTGTTTCTCCGATACAATAATCTGAAGCCGGACTTTTGAAGACTAGGTCACTCCAGGAACAAATCTGGCAACAAAGCACTGGCATCAAAATGGAGTTTTCTTGGGTTTGCAAAGCTGTGGTATTACTGATTTGTAAACTCCCTAATAATGGACTACAGTAAAAGTTGCCACGGGGAGAGCTGCGCCCTCCTTTATGAGCTGTTTGTTCCCCTACACTGGTCTTCCTTTTTTTTTTTTTTTCTTTCAGAGGATTGGCCCTGGAAGGGGCATCCTTTGAAGCCTGAAGAATCAAAGCTATTGCAAAGCACTGCTGAGAGTTTTGAAAGAAATATGAAGAAACTACACTGGACCTGGGGCGATAGGCTGAGATCTTCCCAAACGGGTCAGCAGTAGGTCTGTAAAATATTCCCATTGCCAAGGAGGCGGTGACATCTTGTGTAAATCAAAAACTAAAACCCTAAGAAATCTCATTTCCATTTTAAATGAATGGGGGTTAAATATGGATATCTAGCACTGGAGAAGTTCCTGTGGGATTGATTTTTTCCCCCGTCTTCTCTGAGCCCTTTCCTGAGCGTGATAAGTAGGACCGCATTTCATTACCAACCCTGCTAGCACTGCACTTTGGGGAGACTAGACGAGTGTACACAGTGGGGGAGAAGATCCGGCTTCCAAAGAAGATATGATTCACGTGGTGTGATGATAAAAACCCACTTTAGGCCCAACTCATTTTCAGCAGAATTGTGAAATAAAATAAAATCCCAAGGAAATGAAATTTCCTGCATCATTTTCCAAATTAAAAAAAAAATCATAGCGACATTATAAAGGAAAATCAAATAGAGGTTTCAAACTTTGGTTGGTAATGTTTGCAGTTTTGTAACACTTGGAAAAAAAAAAAAATTCCAAACAATGTGATGAGAGAGGCAACTTCGAAAGACAACATAAGATCGGCGTTAGGGGAATCTTCAATTGAATGAGTCAGCATTAGAAAAATAACATCCGAACAAAGAGTTTGGCTTCTGACAGCTGACCCAGTGCTCTTGTATTTCTCTCCCCTTTGCTCTACTTTCACAAAGTGGATACAGAGTGGGTCTATATCTGCAATAAGAGAAAACAAGCAAATTAGAGAAAACTACAATCCGGAAGGCCCCACAACCACAAGGTCCCTGGAAATCCACAAATAGATGAACGCAGAGAGGCATTTTTTCATTGGCTTTCTATAAGCCGAGGAAATAGTGCAGGGCTGGGATAAAAGACTAGCTCCAGATAAAATGAGACTTAAAATCAAGGGAAGATGAAGACAGTGATTTTATACAAATGATCTTTTCACACAATGTATGAATTAAGAGACTCCATTTATAGACAAATATACAAGCTTCCTGTATTAAAAAAAACAGACACAGGATTTTCTGAGACCTTTCAAGACAAATCCATATTAAGTAGACAATAGGAATGTGCCCAAGCGATAATGATAGCTGTAATTCCATCAGGAATAAAGCAAATTTCAGCGACCTCACTGTATGGCTAAGGAGTAGTGCTCAGCTTATTACTCTAATGAGTTAGTCCAATCTAAAGGGTGCAAGTTCAGTTACTTGCCTGCCTCCTAGGTCACATTTCAAAATTCCTTTCACAATAGAACACGTTATTCTGTTTAAAGAGAGCAGTACTCAGAATTTTTATTAAAACTTTTGGAAGGAACAAATTTATTCATCCATGCTTTTGAAAAAACCCACCTATTACTTAGCATGAAAAAATACTAAAATATTATTATATATCAGAGTTACTTATGTAAAAATACTTATTTTATAGGATGCCCAAAGGGAGAAGAAGTTTCTGCCCACTACTATCACAATAGCCCAGTGTAAAAGAAACAAAAAATGGATCAATTTAATCTTGGAGCTGGTACCAAACCCAAGATATCCTCACAAGTGAAAGAATACATAGGATTATCATCATCATAACATCAAAAGGCAAGTTATACACTTCAAGCCTGCTTGGGAAGAGCAGAAGGCTTGCTAGGAAAGAACACATACTGAGATGATTTTCCCTTCCAGGTTAAGCCAAGAGACCAGAAGTGGGTAATGTTATCAGTCTCACCTGCAGAGCATTTCAGACTCAAAGAACAATAAATATAACCCCTCACTGCCACATAAGTATATTCCCCCAAATCTTTTAACACAGTCGTGAAATCTCAACATACACTCACTGAATAACAGAACACTAGTATACAGGAATTTGGCATATAAACGATCAGTTGAGAGCCCTGAAGTTTTGGCGGGGTTTTGTTTCTTTCTTAGTTTAAGGATGGGAGGCAGGGATGGGACTAGAAAAGGAAAAAATAAATTATCAACCTTCGAGATGTGGTCAAATTATTGCTATGACTTTTGAACCTTTTTTAGAGCTATTGAAACTTAGATGGATGGTACAATTATTTCCTACTCTTTCTTTTCTCTGAGTTGGCACTGCAACTCCAGTGTAAGTAGCAAAATGAAACATCAGAAAGATGTTGTGAGCAAATACCTAAACTTGTGTAAACAAGCAACACAAATGTATTAATTAATATAACAGCACGTTACACCTTAGTTCTCTTTAAGCATGCTTCATTTGAATGTGTTTTCTTTTGGGGTGTTTAAGCTCATTAACCAGCACTTAAGAAGAGTGAAACCCTCTATGTAATTAATGGTAATAGTATTTACGGTATACTATTTTGAAACTTTTAACTCCCAAGAGTTGTATCAGACTAACTTTTTGTCTCTCCTCCTATAAAACAAAGGCCATCCGATGATAATCTTAAACTAAATCCTACTTTATAGTTAAATCCACGGTAAACCAAAAAGAAACACTTGAAGTTCTCAAAGAAACTGGAATTGTTATTATGATATTCATATTAATGTATCATGTTTCATGCAGAGCTGTACTAGCCACCCACAATGAAACATGTTCAAGATACTCTGCCAGCCTATGCATTAAATGTCCTGGGTTTTGTGGCTTTTTTGCCGTAATCCTGTTACAGAAAGTTATTTCTTGATTTCTTTCCATTTCAATATGCTATAAATCTACCTGTCTCTCTTTGGAACTCCTTTAAGTTTCACAGAAGGAAACAATACTCCAAGTTTGTTTCCATTGGCTCCGGCCTTCACTTCCAACAGTGAGCATAAATGGTTGTTCCAAAACAGGCCATCAAGAGAGAATATGTATGTCCCTACCTCAGTAATAAAAATATTCTACTTTCTTCATTCCTTCCCCCACTCTCAATGTATCCTTGCTGTCAGATGGCCTCCCCTGAATGAAACTTTTAAGAAATGCTCGACTGTTTCGGCAAATGCATGAGACTGCCATCCAGCTTCTACGTGCAGATCGTCTGCTTCATTCCAGGTGTCCCACATCTGGCGCGGATCCTGCAGTGACCAGCGTAATAAAACAGGAGGAGCCTGTGCCTGGCTTTCATCCTAATCATACTCTAAAGAGCTCAGTGAAAACTTGGACTCAGAATGTGAAAGCTGTTAGATTTTAGGGAGAAGGTTTAAATGAGGCAGTTGGAAGAAGAGCAATGAATATCACAGCTCAGGACACGGAATACCACACAAGGGCTCCACTTCTTTGAAAGCACCCATTTTTTCATTTTGTCTTACATGGCATACATGATCCTTCATTGGTAATACATGTAAGCCAAAAAAACTAGTATGCAGATGGAGATACAGAGACGATTTTTGTTTGTTTTTTAAAATATTTTTTAAATGTTTATTTATTTTTGAGAGAGAGAGAGAGAGAGAGAGAGAGAGAGACCGAGTGTGAGCAGGGGAGGGGCAGAGAGAGAGAGGGAGACACAGAATCCAAAGCAGGCTCCAGGCTCTGAGCTGTCAGCACAAAACCTGGTGCAGGGCTCAAACCCACGAACTGCAAGATCACGACCCGAGCTGAGGTCAGACGCTTAACTGACTGAGCCACTCAGACATGCCTTGTTTGTCTGTTTTTAAGTCTGTGAGGAAAGAGAATGGCCAAGCCACTGGTTCTGGAAAACAGATGAGCACTTTCAGGACACCCACGACTCTGGACACAGCTATCATTTCCTGGGGTCAGTCGGGCTAGACAACAGAAAGGTAGCAAACGGCACATTATAACAGCTGTGACAGTCAGACACTGGGACTTACAGTAATTCCATAGTCATGGCAAACACCACTGAATTCTGAGTCACCCTAAAAATTAGGGCCAGCCCTCTAAAGTTTACCAAGAATCAGAGCCAGTGCTCTTTTCACTCCTCTCTACCCTTCTCATTCTCACGCAGCTCAACTTGAGGAAAGAATTAGAGAAACCGAACCAAGAAAATAACAATAGAATGGAAAGGTGTGTGTGTGTGTGTGTGTGTGTGTGTGTGTGTGTGTGTGAAATATATGTGTGTGTGTATATATACATACAGTATTTATATCCATCTAGTGGCTTTCTCAGATTACCTTGAGATTTTTTTACCCACCTTCAAGCCCTGAAGTGTCAGATCATAGTTTTAGATAGGTTCCTGTCCCTCAAAATGTACCAAACCCTAAAATATAATTGGCTTAATATGATTAAAGATACAATGTTAGAAGCAACTTTCAGTGATTCTTTCCACGTTACATGTCCACTTACCATATACATTTAACTCTCAAGTTTTATGATTTCCAAATTTCTTTTCACACCTGGCTTTTTGTCATGAGATACAGTACCACACAACAAGAGTAAATGTAGCTGGGATTGTACAAGCTTTCGGTATCCGTACAAATAGTGTATGATGGGGACCAGCCGTCAATAGGACTGTAGAAGCAATATGGCTGAAGAAGAGTGTTCAGTAAAACAAGGGTTACATTAAGGGGATGATGATTGAATGGGTGGATGTAAGGCAATTTCAAACAGCTTGCCAAAGGAAAGCCTCATTTTTCCATTTTCTGGTACAATATCTAATTTCTGGCTCCTCATTTCCTCCATGATCTGATAATTATGAAATTCTAAATAAAGTGTCATCTTTCTTGCAACAAATCAATGAACAGAAAGCTCCCATCAGATGTTTCCTAAAGCTCCTGCTGATTGTTTCCTGAACATCTATCCCACAAACCGCACAGCAAGCTCTTGGAGAACAAGGAACCCTCTCGACCCCGTACCAAAGACAGCTTCTGTGAGTGTGCATTGGTGTATGTGTATGTGTGTGCATTTAAAAAGAGGACTAAGAAGTAATAAGCAATTGATAATAATGAGTGACCACAAAATCACCTTTTACTACCAATTTCAGATTGAAGTTTAGCCCTTTCCAAACGCTGTGGTACAAATATGGAAAAGGAAAATTCCTCCTCGTTGTATATTTGTCCATACAGATACAGTAACATTCTTTTTTTTTTTTTTGCATTCCTTATCACAAATTTATACCAATAGCACCATCAATACACAATTATGTTCTGGGCATCCGTCTCCCTATAATACAATTTGAAGTAATGCCACCTTCATTCCTTATGCAAAGCTTATAATACTCCTGTAAATACAAAGGTCAACTTGTGAAAATTAGAAAAAAAATTCTATGGGTTACTAACTAAACCTTCAGATACACAGGTAAGCCTAAACTTATCTACTAATAAAGTAACATTATGGAGAAACTTGTTTTAAACACTCTTCCAGCCTACCAAAAATTACAGATATTCTCACTTTTGCAAAAAGCTCCCATCTTCTGCATTCTGTTTGTTTCAATTATTCAGGGCAACCCAGGCTGATAATTACACAGTCCCCAGTTGCTGAGTAAAAGTGATGCTTAATTAGCCAGCAGGAAAGATCGATTAAGATCCAGCAGGGCATCTTGTGAGGTTCTCTCACATTTCTGGAGGGAATAGATTCTGGCTGTGCCCTTCCAAAGGATAAAATTCCCTGCTTCTAAGGAGTTTCAGTGAGCTTTAAAAGTAGATGCTAAGATCAGTCAGGCACACAAATTAAATCCCAGTCATAACCCTACAGATGTTCTCCCTTTTCTAAGAGTACTTAGTTCAAACATTCTGAACCATATTGCCATTGGGTTGAGAAAAGCTTAAAATAATATTCAACTTATCCCCCAAATCTCTTTCAGTTACCACATTTCAAGCAAAAGATGGCCAGGAAATACACTGTAAAAGAAAAATTTTATTCTTTCTCCCCCAAGCAAATGTATGTATGTATCTGTCAGACGCTCACATTCTAAAAGGCACAAATTAGGTCAGGACCTCTCATTTTAAAAAGTCAATGACCATGATACTCTAAACCAGTCTGAGACTAAAACATTCCAATATGGCCAAAGAATCAACTGGTAAGTCTGGTTTAAGTTTTCTATTAAGGAAGGAGATGTGGAAGTAAAATCAGAACCAAAAATCACAACAAAAATTATGTCATACCGCCTAACATCTTCCCTTTAGTAACTTGGACAGGCATAAATGTTTAGTTTTTCACACATTTGGCCAAAGTATTCAATAAAGATGAACACAACAGTCTACAGCTAAAGGCAGATTCTTTATCTTAAGGTACATAATTATAAAAATATTTTTATTTTGGTATACTAACTACACTAATCATGCCTGCCTACCTCCAATTCAATTCAGTAAATATTTAGTAAGCCTCTATCAAGTATAAAGAACTATGATAAGTACATCTTACCTCTTTAATGTATAAGTAGATTTTAGTGGTTATAAACTGTGTAAAAGCTGACAAAGAAAAATGGAACCAGTTTATACAAACCTAGTTTTGATTTGCTGGAAGCCCCTTAGTATATGGTCTCTGTGGTCCCTTGCAGTAGCACTGAGGTTCTCATTCCGCAAACCTTCTGCCAAGAACTCCTCAGCATCTAAAAGAAATGGAAAGTTGATCAACAGAAAAGAAGAAGTAATAAGGGAGAATAGGAAAATCTGAAGGATTAAGAAATGGGTATTCTTTTCTCTTCAAAAACTTTAAAGTTGCAAAGCAATGTGAGTGCACTTACTACCACCAAACCATACACTTAGTAATGGTTCAAACAGTACGTTTTATGTTATGTAAATTTTACCTGAATAGAAAATAAATAAAACTTTATGTATGCCTATAAGTGATGCCTTCTGATAATCCAAGACCTTGCTATAAAGTTGGAATGTTAATACATATGTTAAGCACAAAAAATAACTATTTTCTAAGAAACATGTAAATATTAATTGTCTCTGATAGCAGAGGATGGACGGTCAATTTCATAAACCTATAAGTATCATAAACCAGTAATAGAAGGTCATAGGCCAACAGAAATGAGAAAGAAATACCAATAAATACAGCTGAAATAAAAAATAGAGTGGAACTACAAAATCAGGAACAAAAGGACAGGCACTCAAAGAAGAAAAATTGATTAGCAAAAGCATTATCAATGAAAATGACAATCTAACCAAGTGAAGGAACTCACATGGAAAGAAAAATGTGTCCAAGAGAAGGAAACTGCAATTAATGTGAACATACATTATAAAATAGGGACATGATAGGGATGCCTGGGTGGCTCAGTCAGTTCAGCATCGACTTCGGCTCAGGTCATGATCTCATAGTTCTTGAGTTCTAGCCCTGCATTGGGCTCTGTGCTGACAGCTGGGAGCCTGGAGCCTGCTTTGGATTCTGTGTCTCCCTCTGTCTCTGCCCCTCCCCAACTTGCACTCTGTCTCTCGCTCTCAAGAATAAACATTAACGGGGTGCCTGGGTGGCTTGGTCGGTTAAGCATCTGACTTCGGCTCAGGTCATGATCTCACGGTCTGTGAGTTCCAGCCCCACGTTGGGCTCTGTGCTGACCGCTCAGAGCCTGGAGCCTGTTTCAGATTCTGTGTCTCCCCCTCTCTCTGCCCCTCCCCTGTTCATGCTCTGTCTCTCTCTGTCTCAAAAATAAATAAACGTTAAAAAAAAAAAATTAAAAAAAAAAAGAATAAACATTAACTAAATTAAATAAACAAAATAAAACAAGGACATGATAGAAATATATAGCATGAAACAAATCATATTATGTTGAAAGAAATATATAGCATGAAACAAATCATGTTATGTTGAAAGAAATGGGGGGGCATCTAGATATCTTCAAAGATAAAATACATTGATAATGATTACAATTGTCAGAAATACTAGCTACATACTTAGTATGCAGAAAAGGGTTATTACCCCTAAAATATATATAAATAACACAGTCAAAATTTTCCACATTAAAAAACAGTGCCTGCAATATAAAACTATGTCATATACACTATAAAAATAATGTTATGAATTTATACAGTTGGGTTACATAAGCATGCTTAAAAATTTGTTTTATATTCACACCATTCAACAACACCAAAGCAAAACAAAACAATCTTAGATAGCCCTCACCAGTACTTTTGATGAGGTATAAAGTTCTGGAAATTAAAAGTTTCACAGTAGACCGCCACCAACTTCCAGGGTTTGCACCACATCTATTGCATGTGTCATTTATGGGTTCTTTTAAAGTTCTCTGAAGGCTAAAGAATGAGGAAATGGGAAGTTGAATTAAAAGATAAAAATAAATGCTACCCAAAATTCAATGAATGTAATACACCTACTAATATGGACAAGGACACATGATCATCTCAATAGAAACAGAAAAAAGCATTTGGCAAAAATTCAAGATAAAAAATACTCAACAAACCAGAATAGAAGGAAACTTTCTCGGCCTGATAAAGAGCAGCTACAAAAAACTCCACAGCTAACATCATACTTCATATCAAAGACTGATGTTTTCCCCCTGTTCCGAAGATCAGAAACAAAATAAGAATGTTCTGTTCTCACCACATATACTCAAAATTGTACTGTTGCTAGCCAGGGCAATTGCACAAGAAAATGAAATTAAAATAGTCCAGATTAGAAAGGAAGAAGTGAAACTATCTCTACTTGCAGATTACATATTCTTGTGTATAGAAAACCCTAAGGAATCCACTAAAAAAAGCTATTAGAACTAATAAATTCAGTAAGTTTGCAGGAAACAAGATTAATGTACAAAAGCAATTGTCTTTCTGTAGAGTCGCAATGAACAAACCAAAAATGAAATTAGAAAAATTCCACTTAAGATAGCATAAAACAGAATTAAACACTTAGAAATGAATTTAACAAAAGTAACACAAGACTTAAACTCTTAAAATTGCAAAAAAAACTGTTAAAAGAAATTAAAGATCTAAATAAATGGAAAGACATCCATGTTCAGAGATGGAAAGACTTACTATTGTTAAAACGGCAATATTCCTCAAATTGATCTGAAGATTTAATGCAATCCCTATAAAAATCTTGGTTGGATTTTTTGCAGAAATTGATAAGCTACTCCTAAAATTCATGTGAAAGTTCATGGAATCCAGAATAGCCAAAACAATTTTGAAAACGAAGAACAATTTGGACAATTCACATTTTCTGATTTCAAAACTTACTATAAAGTTACAACAATCCAGACAATACAGTAGCAGCAGAAAGGCAGACACATAAATCAAAGGAATAAAATGAAAACTTCACAAATAGGCCTTCACATTTATAGTCAATAAATTTTTGACAAGGATGCTAAGACAATTCAATAGGAAAAAAATTTTTTTTCAACAAATAGTGCTGGAACTACTGAATATCCATATGTAAAAACCCGAAGTTGGATCCCTACCTCAAACAATATACAAAAATGAATGCAAAATGGATCAAAGACCTAAATGTAAAATGTAAAACTATAAAGCTCTTAGAAGAAAACAAGCATAAATCCTTGTGACCTTGGATTAGGTAATATTTCCAAAATTAGGTAAGTGTCTTAGATGTGATGCCAAAAGAATAAGCAACAAAATAAAAAATAAATTGGACATCAAAAATTAAAAATCACTGTGCTTCAAAGGATGTCATCAAGAAAGCAAAGAGACAACCCACAGAACAGGAGAAAATTTTTGCAAATCATATAGCTGACAAGAGACTTCTATGTAGAATATATAGAGAATTCTTACAACTCAATAATAAAAAGACAAACAATTCAATTTTTTTATTTTATTCTTTTATTTAAATTCAAGTTAATTAACATATAGTGTAGTATTGGTTTCAGGAGTAGAATTCAGTTCATCACTTACATACAACACCCAGTGCTCATCACAAGTACGCTCCTTGATACACATCACCCATCTGGCCCATTCCTCACTCACCACCCCTCCAGCAACCCTCAGTTTGTTCTCTGGATTTCAGAGACTCTTGTGGTTTCTCTCTCTCTGTTTTTATTTTATTTTTCCTTCCCTTCATCTATGTTCATCTGCTTTGTTTCTTAACACTTCAATTTTAAAATGAGCAAAGGAGATGAACAGAGATTTACTCCCCCCAAAAATATACAAATGGCCAATGAGCACATGAAAAAATGCTCAACATCAACTGTCATCAGGGAAATGCAAATCAAAACCACAAGGAGATACCACTTCACACTCACTAGGATGGCTGTAGTCAAAAGATGGACAAAAATGAATGTTGTCAAAGATGCAGAAAAATTGAGACCCTCATATATTGCTGTTGGCAATGTAAAATGGCGTTGCTGCTATGTAAAACAGTCTTGCAGTTTCTCAAAAGGCTAAACAGAGAGTTACCAAAAGACCTAGCCATTCCACTACTAGATATATACCCAAGAGAAATGAAAACAAATGCTCATAACAGCATTATTCTTACTAGTCAGTACGTATGTGGAAACAACCCAAATGTCTATCAACTGATGAATGTGTTATATCTATACAGTGGAATACTATTCAGCAATAAAAAAGAAAAATGAAATGAAATGCCACATGCTACAATATGGGTGAATCTCCAAAACTATTATAGTAAGTGAAAGAAACTAGTCACAAGGACCACATATTGTATAAATCAATTCACATGAAATACACAGAACAGGCAAATCTATGGAAACAGATTAGTGGATGCCTACAACTGCAGGAGGGAGGGGAATTGGGGAGTGATGGCTCAGGGGTTTAAGTCTTCATTCGGGATGATGAAAATGTTCTAAAATTTGTGGTAATAATGGCACAACTCTGTGGATATACTAAAAGCCACTGAATTGTACACTTAAAGTGTAGGGTAGGTTGCATGGTATATGAACTGCATATCATCTCAATGAAGCTGTTAAAAAATTAAATAGATAAATAAATAACAACATCTACAGATATCCTTCTCAACTTTCAAAACTGGAGGAAAATGAAAACATCCCTCAAGGACCCAGACAGAAAAAATAAGTTTCTTACAAAACAACAGAGTCAGAATGTCCTCTCCACAAAATAAACATCAGAAGATGAAAGTTTTACAGAGTTTTAAAGGAAAAATTCTGTGTTCAAGAATTCTAAACATAGCCAAGATGTTGGTTATAAGAAGGAGACCAGAAAAACATTTTCAAACAGTTGTGGCTCTCAACGTCTACCACCTACATTCTTTTCCTGAAGAAAATCTTTTCAACGATACACTCTGAACGGCCAAAAGACACACGAAAAGATATTCAACCATTTACAACACCATTTACAATGATGGAACTAGAATGTGTTTTGCTAAGTGAAATAAGTCAGTCAGAGAAAGATAAATACCATATGATTTCACTCATGTGGAATTTAAGAAACAAAACAGATGAACATATGGGAAGCGGGGGTAAGAGAGGGAAACAAACCACAAGAAACTCTTAATGATAGAGAACAAAATGAGGGTTGATGGAGGGAGGTGAGTGGGGAGATGGGCTAGATGGGGGATGGGTATTAAGGAGGGCATGTGTTGTGATGAGCACTGGGTGCTTGTATGTAAGTGATGAATCACTGAATTATATTCCTGAAACCAATATGGCACCGTATGTTAACTCAAATTTGAATATAAAAAAATAAATAAAACATCAGCTATATATGTAATTTGAAATTTCCTAGTAGCCTCATTTCAAAAAGTACCAAAAAAAGATGGAATTAGTTTTAGTGATGTTTACTTATTTTTTCCAATCCAACAGATCCAAAATATTATCATTTCAATACATTGTCAATATAAAAATTTTTGTTGAGGTGTTTTATCTTTTTTGTAGTAAATTTTCAAAACCTCGTGTGTATTTTATACTTGACAACACATATCAGTTCAGACTAGTCACATTTCAAATGTTCAATAGCCATAAGTGGAGAGCAGCTACTGCTTTGGATAGTACAGATATAGAGGATTTAAATAATATAATTAATAAGGTAGATGTTAGGAGTGAACTAAACTCTGCAACCTAAGAATAGAATATATTCTAAAAACTACCCTCAACCTAAAAATAGAATTTACAACTGACAAAAAATTTATAAAGTTGATTAAACACTGGATTACAAAGGAAACATCAATAGTTTCTTTAAAACTCAAAATTAGAAAGATCTTGTTTTATGACCACAATGAAATAAAACCAAAACTTAAATCAAAAAGAGTAAACAGGGGCATCTGGATGGCTCAGTTGGTTAAGCCTCCAACACTTGATTTCAGCTCAGGTCATGATCTCACCATTGGTGAGATGGGGCCCTGGGCCTGGCTGTGTGCTGACAGCGCAGAGCCTCCTTGGGATTCTCTCTCTTCCTGTTTCTCTGCTCCTCCCTTGCTCTCTCTCTCTATCAAAATAAATAAACATTAAAAGAAAGAGTAAACAAACCCTGCCACACCTAGACATTGAAAACACACTCCTACTTATGTTATGGATCAGAAAGGAAACTCAAAACTACAATTACAACCTACTGAGAAAGTAGCCTGGATAAAACATTATAAGATATAACCAGTGTTGTATTGAGTGACAAATTCATAGACTTAAATATCTCCAGTATTAAATAAGAGAGAATGAAAATTAATACAGTAAGCACCAAACTCAAGAAATCAGAAAAGAGCAATAAAACAAGTCTATGGCAAATAGGAAGAAGGAAACAATAAAGATAAAAGCAGAATTAATAAATCAGAACAGTGGCTGTCGTAACAGTGCTCTCTGGAGTCATAAGCCTCTGATAAGGAAGAGAAAAAGCAGGGGCAGGTCAAGTGAGCGAGACTCTGGGAAATCCCCTCCTTTCCCCTCACTCCCCTTTGTCTGAATCACAAGCACTTGGCTTTTATCTATTTATACACTGTGATTTCACATAATACTTTAACTTTGAAAAGGGTTCCATTGCACAACTTAATGGTTAAAAAAGCACTGACCTTAAAACAGTGGGAAAAAAATGTGTAAATGCTAAATGAGTGTTAACAGCTGGGAATTTTCAGAGGTGAGGGGGAAATCCAATAAGCTAATAAACCATCAGCAAAGGTAATCAAGGAAAAAGGAAAGAAAGCACAAATATACAGAAATGAAGCAGAATAAAAGGAAGCAACAACAAATACATGAATTTTAATAAGTATGAAATATTTCATAAAGCTGGTGAGATTTCAAGTTATTTTAATGTGATTTTATGTATTCTGCATTTTGTGATATTATCTCTCTCTCCCCTTTGAGAGGTTCTTTTCTTTTTTTTTTTTTTTTAACATTTAATTATTTTTGAGACAGAGAGAGACAGAGCATGAACTGGGGAGGGTCAGAGAAAGAGGGAGACATAGAATCTGAAACAGGCTCCAGGCTCTGAGCGGTCAGCACAGAGCCCAACGCGGGGCTTGAACTCACGGACCACGAGATCATGACCTGAGCCGAAGTCGGCCGCTTAACCGACTGAGCCACCCAGGCGCCCCTGAGAGGTTATTTTCAAAAGTAAGATGCTATGCAAACAAAATAAAATGTCATGCAAATAAATTTGAAAACCTCAGTGAAACAGTTTCTGAGAAAAAAATAAATTTCTAAAACTGAATTGAGAATGGAAAACCTGAATCTGGAACATGCTAATAACCAGGGAAAAAGAAGAAATGTTGGTCAAATTGTTAAAAAAAAAAAAAAAAAATTCAGATTCATACAGTTGTATAAATGTCTTTCAAAGTTTTAATAAATCATTCCCGTACTACATGAACTGTCCCAGTGCACAGAACAAAATGCTTCTTTTTTTTTTTAAATGTTTATTTATTTCTGAGACAGAGAGAGACAGACAGCATGAGCGGGGGAGGGGCAGAGAGAGGGTGAGACACAGAATCCAAAGCAGGTTCCAGGCTCTGAGTTGTCAGCCCAGAGCCCGACGCGGGGCTCGAACCCACAAACTGTGAGATCATGACCTGAGCCGAAGTCAGACGCTCAACCGACTGAGCCACCCAGGTGCCCCAACATAATGCTTCTTTAATTATTTGTTATAAGCCAGCATAATCCCAGTTCTAAAAGAGCATAAAAAGGAATCAGTTTAAAGTTAATGTAAATACAAAAATCCTAAATGAAGTACTAGTAAGTCAAACTTAGCAGTACATTAAAAGAATAATATAAAGTTTATCCTGGGAATATAACGATGTTTGAATATTATTGATGTGTTTCATACTTATTTAGTATGTTAAAGAAGAGATCTATACAAGCAGGTTGATAAATGGCAAAAACCTCACCTCATGATATTTATTATCTATTTGTGACAAAACTGTATTTTTAAATTTTTTTTATTGAAATTCTAGTTAGCTAACATAAATGACAAAACTGTATTTAGTAGAAGTAAAAAAATACCTTCTTAGCCTAAGAAATATATATATCACAAACCATCATCATATTTATGCCTAAAAAACTAAAATCATTATTATTAAAGAAGAAGATTGGTTTGGGGCACCTGGGTGACTCAGTCGGTTAAGCAGCTGACTTCAGCTCAGGTCATGATCTCGTGGTTCACGAGTTTGAGCCTCGAATCAGGCTCTGTGCTGACAGCTCAGAGCCTGGAGCCAGCTTCGGATTCTGTGTCTCCCTCTCTCTCTGCCCCTGCCCCACTTATGGTCCCTCTCTCTCTCTTTCTCTCTCAAACATAAATAAACATTAAAAAAAAAAAAAAAGAGCAAGATTGGTTTGCCAACTACTCCCACTATTAATTAACACTGTTCTGGAGGTTCTAGACAAAAAGAAGCCTAAGGAGGAAAAATAAAATTGTCATTATGCAGATATTATAATCAAATATATACAAACTTAAAACTCTGAACTTGAAAACTTTTAGAACTTGTAAGAATTTGGTAGGGTAGCCAGAAGATAAATATTTTAAAAATCATTAGCTTGCTGGGTAATAGCACAATAACTTGTGTTGGACTGACTTTTGCAAAGATAAGAATTATCAACAAAATATTTAAAAACAACCATTTTAAGGCACCAAACAGTACCCAAAGGCAGGCAGAAACTGGCAGGAATTTGACTGTTGAAAGAAAGGAACTGCAGAATGAGACTTGCATTTTTACAGCTTTTCCTCTAAGGGTACACCCAACCCGTGTGGGATGGAGTAACTGAGGAATACCCTCAGGCAAAGCTTAATGGAAGGTGGGACAACATCAAATGCCAATACATACATATATTCAGTGTCCCAGAAGAGCAGAAAGAAATGGGTAAACAAACAAACAAACAAACAAAAACCACAGAAGAAATAATAGCTGAAAATTTTCAATTTTGGTAAAAAGTATTAATTTATAGGTTCAAGAAGCTCAGTGCACATCAAATAAGATAAATATAAAGAAAACTAAATGTAGGCATATTATAGTCATACTGCAGAAAACCAAAGATAAAGAGAAAAATTTCAAAGAAGGCAGAGAAAATGACCCATTACATATAGGAGAATAAGGATAGGAATAAAAGTGACTGTTCATCAAAAATAATAGAGGCCAGAAGACACTAGAATGACATCTTGAAAGTGCTGAGAAGAAAAAGAAAAAAATAAAAACAAAAAAACCTGTCAACCCAGAATTCTATATACAGTGACAACAGTCATCAAAATGTGAAGGCAAAATAAAGACATTTTTCAGATAAATAAAAATGGAGAACATTTTTTGCTAGGAAGCCTGCACTAAAAGAAATCTAAAGGAAATTCATCAAGCTGCACCAGTGGGAAACTCAGATCAAAAGGGGCACCAAAGTGCTAAGTATGTGGGTATATATAAAACATTATCACTTTTTTTCTCTTCTTAATTTCTTCAAAAGACAGCTGGCAAGTTAAACCACAGATAAACACTGCATTTTGTTATTTATAACATATGTATGTGTAAAATATATGGCAACAACAGAGGATGGGGGAGGCAGGTAAATGAAACCAGTTTATTGGCACAATATTAACCTAAGCAGACTGTGACAAATTAAGGATATTGTAATCACTGGAGTAAATCTAACAAACAAAATAAAACAAAGAGGTACAGTTTTTAGAAATAGAGAAATTAAAGTGGAATACTAAAAAGCATTTGATTACTTTTTAACAAGGCAAGTGTAACTAAAAAATGTGACAATTGGAAAACATATAGTAAATGGTAGACTCTAAACCCATTCATAACGATAATTATATTAGATATAAATGAACTAGGGCCGCCTGGGTGGCTCAGTTGGTTAAGTGGCCGACTTCGGCTCAGGTCATGATCTCGCGGTCCGTGAGTTCGGCCCCGCGTCGGGCTCTGTGCTGACAGCTCAGAGCCTGGAGCCTGTTTCAGATTCTGTGTCTCCCTCTCTCTGACCCTCCCCGTTCATGCTCTGTCTCTCTCTGTCTCAAAAATAAAGAAACGTTTAAAAAAAATCATTTAAAAAAAATAGATATAAATGAACTAAACACTCCAATTAAAAAGCAGAGGGGTGCCTGGGTGGCTCAGTCGGTTAAGTGTCCAACTTCGGCTCAGGTCATGATCTCACGGTTTGTGAGTTCAAGCCTCTCATTGGGCTCTGTGCTGACAGCTCAGAGCCTGGAGCCTGCTTTGGATTCTGTGTCTCCCTTTTTCTCTGCCCAATCCCCACTTCCTCTCTGTCTCTCTCTGTCTCTCAAAAATAAATAAACACTTGAAAATTTTTTTTAAAAAAAGCAGAGTACGTGGTAATCAAAAAGAATGAAATCTTGCCATTTGCAACTACATGGGTGGAACTTTAGGGTATTATGCTAAGTGAAATTAGTCAGAGAAAGACAAATATCATATGACTTCACTCATATGAGGACTTTAAGACACAGAACAGATGAATACAATGGAAGGGGAGCAAAAATAATATAAAAACAGGGAGGGGGACAAAACATAAGAGACTCTTAAATATGGAGAACAAACAGAGGGTTACTGGAGGGATTGTGGGAAGGGGGAGGGGGTAAATGGTTAAGAGGCATTAAGGAACCTACTCCTGAAATCATTGTTGCACTATATGCTAACTAACTTGGATGTAAATTAAAAAAATAAAATAAATTAAATTAAATAAAATAAATAAACCTAAAAAATTTTCAAAAAGCAGAGTACGTTTGACTGAATAAGAATGCAAGACAATTACATGCTATCTACAAGGAACACACTTTAAATATAAACACACAGGCTGAAAATAAAAGAATGGAAGTGATATAGAAGCAAACAGCAAGCATAAAGAAGTTAGAATGGCTATATTAATGTAAGACAAAGGAGACTTCAAGACAGGGAGTATTACCAGAAATAAAGAGGGATATTTCATTATGATAAAAAGGGCCAAGTCATAAGGAAGATAGAATCATAGATGTGTATGCACATAACAAGAGCTACAAAATACCTGAAGCAAATTCTGACCAAATTAAAGAGAGGAAAAGACATGTCTACAATCATAGTTGGGGATTTTACCAGCCTCCTTCAGAAACTAATAGAACAACTAGAAGAATAATCACTAAGGAGATAGAGGACCTGACCAACACCATCAGTCACTTTGACCTAATTGACATCCATAGAATGATCTATTCAACAACTGCAGAATATACATTTTTTTTAATGCACATGGTGTGTTCAGCAAAATATACCTATTCTAGGCCATAAAATAAGTCTTCATAAATGCCCAAAGTCTAAAACCTTATAGAATATGTTCCCTGACCACAAAAGAATTTAGAAATTAGTAACAATAAGATATCTAAAAAGATAGATATCAACAGTTTTAGATATCTATCTAAAAAGATAGATTTCAACAGTTAGAAATAAAATAAACCAAGGAAGAAATAGTATTCTTTGAATAAAACGAATATTTCAAACAGAATGACTATAAAATACAACATACTTAAATTTATGGGATTTATAGATTCCTGTAGTTAAGGGAAATGTACAGTTTTAAATGTTCGTGTTAGAGAAGAAGAAAATTTTAAAATCAATGATCTAAGTCTTCACCTTAAAAAACTAGAAAAATATAAGTAAATTAAACCCCAAGTAGAAAAAAGAAAATAATAAAGATAAGGGTAGAAATCAATTTAAAAAGCAGAATAAACATTAGTTGGTTCTTTCTAATGACCAATAAATTTGATAAACCCCTAACAGGTTTATCAAGATCCATTAAAGGAAAGAAAAAAACCCCACAAATTACCAATATCAGGAATGAAGAAAGGGATATTATTAAAAACCTCACAGAAGTTAAAAGAATACTAAGGGAATATTATCAACATCTTGTCGCCAATAAATTTGACAACTTACATTAAACCGACAAACTCCTTGAGAAGCACAATTTAACAAAATGTGCAAGATGAAATACAAAATCCAAATAGCCCTATATCTATAAAAGAAATTGAATGCGTAGTTAAAAAAAAACAACAACAAACTTTCCAGAAAGGTTAGGCCCAGATGATTTCACAAGTGATTTCTACCAAACATTTAAGCTAGAAAGAATACCAATCTTACACAAACTCTTAGAGAAAACAGAGTAGTGTGAGCACCTTCTAATTCATTTTATGAAGCCAGCATAACTCTGATACCAAAACTTGATAAAGATATTAAGAGAAGAAAAATTACAGATCAGTGTATAATACATTTGACCTTCAGTTTGGAAGCTAAGGCTAATCACAGTGAATGTGATCTGAACACACTACTCAGCACTGAATGGGAAAGAGAATTTAAAAGGTCCCTCAGTATATCACCTCCCTTATGTAACCAAGCTTACCACTCTATCTGATGGGCTTTCTGTTAAGTATCAATCATTTTAAAACAAAATCTTTTCTAATATAAATATCATATCACACCACATCAGAAGACATCGGGTTTCCTATGAGGTAGATACTACTGTCCCATTTTCTGGATGAGAAAACAAAGGTTAAAAAAACTTGCTTCCAGGTGACACACCTAACAAAGATATGAACTCAAGCAGTCTGGTTCCAGAGCCTGAGCTCTTAATCACTACCCTGTGCTGCTCCTCCAAATACATTAATCCAGTAACATAATTATAGGTAAATAAATTATGGTGTGTCATATTTGAATACTATGCAACCATTAAAGTATCCAGACAGATTGAGAGAGGAAAAGAAAAAAGAGATATTTCTCAGACTTTAGAAAATAAACACAAACATATTTTACCTTTCCCTCTAATAAAAAAGGTATTGCTGCTCATTGTAGAAAATTTGGAAAATACAGAAATTGATATAAGGAAGAAAATTGCAGTTACTTGCAATTCCACCATTCTTTAAGTTTTTATTCTCTGCTAACATGACCTTTTAATCTTCATTTACAAAAATAAGATAACAAATGTCCTGAGGTTGTTACACTCAACTTTGGTTATTGGTTGGGATGCCTGGGTGGCTCAGTTGGCTAAGCCTCTGACTTTGGCTCAGGTCATGACCTCACGGTTCGTGAGTTCAAGTCCCCCATTGGGCTCTGTGCTGACAGCTCAGAGCCTGGAGCTGCTTCAGATTCTGTGTGTGTCTCTCTCTCTCTGTCCCTCCCCTGCTTGTGCTCTGTCTCTGTCTCTCTCTCAAAAATAAATAAACATTAAAAAAAGAAAAATAACGATAACAACTAAAAAAATGAACTTTAAAAAGAAAAAAAACCATTGGTTATTGGTTATATCATAGATCCACATAATTAAATATTATATAGCCATCTAAACATAATATTCACGATGAAATTTTAAGAAATTCAGAAAATTCTCATAGTGTACTTTTAACACAATAGTGAAGAAGAAAAAGGAGGAGGAGGAGGAGGAGAAAGAGGAAGAAATTGGAAGACTGACTTTACTCAACTTCAAGACTTGCTATAATGTTGCAGTGATCAAGACAGAGTGGTATTGTTGAAAGATTGGACACACAGATCAATGAAACACAACAGAGAGTCTAGGGATAGGCCCACACAGAGTCAACTGATTTTTGACAAAGGAGTAAAGGCAATTCAACGGAGAGGGAATAGTCTTTAACAAATGGTGCTGGAACAATTGGACATCCATTCACCAAATTTTTTTTGAAAAGACACAGATCTTTACACCTTTCACAAAAATTAACTCAAAGTGGATCACAGACCTAAGCGTAAAACATAAAACTATAAAACTTTAGAAGATAACATAAGAAAAAATGTAGGTGACCTTGTTTTTGGCAATAAGCTTTTAGCTACAACACCAAAAGCATGATCCATGGAAGAAATAATTGGTAAGTTAGACTTCATTAAAATGGAAAATTTCTGCTCTGCAAAGACAATAGGAGAATGAAAAGACAAGACACAGACTGATAGAAAATCTTTGCAAAACATACAACTGATAAAGGACTGGTAACTAAAATACACAAAGAATTCTTAAAACTCAACAATGAGAAAATTAAAAATCCAATTTGAAAATGGACAAAAGATCTGAGCAGATACCTCACCAGAGATGATATACAGAAGATTAAAAACCATATGAATAGATGCTCAGCGTTATGTGTCACTAAGGAATTGCAAATTAAAACAATAAGAAATCACTACATGTCTATTAGAACAGCAGTATTTACCCAATTGAACTGAAAATGTATGCCCATACAAAAACCTGTACATGGATGTTTACAGCAGTTTAATTCATAATTGCCAAAACTTGGAAGCAACCAAGATGTCTGTCTGTAGGTGAATGGATAAATAAACATCCAGACAATGGAATGCTATTCAGGACTAACAAGCAATGAGCTATCAAGCCATGAAAAGATATGGGGAAATCTTAAGTGCATATTACTAAGTGGAAGAGGCCAATCTGAAAAGGCTACATATTGTGTAATTCCAATTATATGACATTCTGGAAAAGGCAATACTATAGAGACAGTAAAAAGATCAGTGGTTGGCAAGGGGTCCAACAGGAGTGGGGAAGGGGTGAATAGGTGAAGCTCAGAGGATTTTGGGGGCAGTGAAACCAGACTATATGATACATTATGCATTTGTCAAAACCTGTAGAACTTTACAACACAGAGTGAGCCTTAATGTCTACAAATTAAAAAAACAAAAACAAAAACAACCAACATTTAGGAGGTTGGGGGATCTCAGGAAAGAATGCAGATTGTAGCAACATAATCTCACTGTATTACCAATAATGGGGGGAAACCTCACTGAAGGGGATGGGGGAAAAGGTACTGACCTAAGTAACTTTGGAAATAAGTGGAGTTTATAAGACTAAAGGCAAAAGAAACTGCACATAAATACTGGTCTTCAGTCAATGAAACTGGGAAACTGGTCTTTTGTTTCCCAAAGGTGTATAGGTTAATGATTCTTATATTGCTATATGTGTATATTCTGATCAAACAATAAATGGATGATGAATGGTTGGAACCAGGTTTCTCCCTGTTGGAATGGAAAGGAGAAGAGCAGGTATGAAGAATAGCAAGGAGAGGAGTGTAGAATGAATTAGAATTGAAGACATTGTAAAAACTCATGTCTAATTTTATATAGATACAGATGGTTACACAGAGGATTTTTTATAGATATATGTGTATATGGGATTATTATAAACACATGTGTTTCTTTGCTCTGTCAACGGAGAGGCCCTAAAAGAAACATCCCAGTACCGATGAGCTCACCCAGAACCCAGATCTTGGTTTCTAATACCAATTTTCAATAAAAAGGAAAAAATCTCCTTGGAGAAATGGCTGATTCTAGAACTGGGGCAGGAGATATACAAGATGAGCCTGGAGTATGTTGTAGTGCCAGAAAGTAAGAATATGCCCCGAACACACACTCACACACACACAATGATCATATCAAAAAAGTCACAGAAGCCACGTAAAAGAGGTCCCAATGGCCAAAGCTGGAACAATTTGAGCAATAAAATAAGTAATATTGGATTACAATTCAAAGTATAAAATAAGTATTCTTCATTAGTCCATACGTTTAAACAAGTAACTCAATAAATTAATAAATGGGAATGAAGAGACAAATCTCCAGTGCAGATGCATTCTAAATAATTTATGTAGATACTTCACTTTAAAGAAGGGGGAACAGGGGCGCCTGGGTGGCGCAGTCGGTTAAGCGTCCGACTTCAGCCAGGTCACGATCTTGCGGTCCGTGAGTTTGAGCCCCGCGTCAGGCTCTGGGCTGATGGCTCGGAGCCTGGAGCCTGTTTCCGATTCTGTGTCTCCCTCTCTCTCTGCCCCTGCCCCGTTCATGCTCTGTCTCTCTCTGTCCCAAAAATAAATAAAAAACGTTGAAAAAAAAATAAAAAAATAAAGAAGGGGGAACATATGGGGTGCCTGGGTGGCTCAGTCGGTTAAACGCTTGACTCTTGATTTCAGCTCAAGAGTTATGACCTCATGGTTCGTGGGTTCGTGCCCCAAGGCAGGCTTTTCATTGCCAGTGTGGAGCCTGCTTGAGGTTCCCTCTCCCTCTTTCTCTGCCCCTCCCCTGCTCTCACTCTGTCTCTCCCTCTCTCAAAATAAATAAACGTAAAAAAAAATTGTTTAAGAAGAGGGAACATAAACTGCCACCCCTTAAGTGTAGGCTTCACATACAGACTTCCTTCTAAAGAATGCAGTACTGAAAGGCGGAATAAAGAGTAACTTTACAGTAAAGAAACAGACAAACATTGCATCAACCAGGTGATCAAGGTCAATACCAACAGTCATGAATCATCTTAATATTACATACCCTCAACATGTGATAAGAATGGCACTTTACCACTGTGATATTCCTCACCAAAATTCATAGCCCTAGTCTAGTCATGAGAAAAACATCAAATTCTAATGTAGGCACATTCTACAGTACAACTGACCAGTGCTCCTCAAAACCTTCAAGGTCATCAAAAACAAGGAAAATTTGAGAAATTGTGACAGCCAAAAGGAATGTAAGGAAACTAAATTAAGTAAGGTATCATCGATAGGATCCTGGGACAGAAAAAAGGATATTAGGTAAAAACTAAGGGAAAGAGAATACACTATGAACTTTAGTTAATAACATATCTGTGTTGGTTCATGAACAGTAACAAATGTTATCATACTAACGTTAAATGTTCATAATAAGGGAAACTGGGAAGAAGGGGAAATAGAACAGTGTACTACTGCTCCATTTTTCTGTGAATCTAAAACTGTTCTAAAAATAAGAAGTCTATTAATTTTCAAAAAGCAGTGTACAGTATAATTTTAACATTTTGAAAAAAAAAAAAAGGAGGGAGGACTGTAGACGTACTTGTACGTCTATCTTCGTTTCAGTTGGTGGTGATGTGCTGAGCTGGTTCATAGTTGTAAGCAGGGAAGGAGGCCACCTGGGCAGATAGAAAGTCGGGAATGAAGAGGAATCCTGTGAGAGAGGGGTGGTCACAGTGTATACTTTATTCCCACAGATTATAAATGTATACAGTTGGCCCTTGAACAACCTGAGTGTGAACTGACCAGTCCACTTAGATGCAGATTTTTTTTTATAAATACAGTACAGTGTTGTAAATGTATTTTCTCTTCCTTATGATTTCTTTATAACATTTTCTTTTCTCCAGCTTACTTTATTGTTTTCTTTAATGTTTATTTATTTTTGAGAGAGAGAGCGTGAGCAGGGGAGAGCCAGAGAAAGAGGGAGGCACAGAATCTGAAGCAGGCTCCAGGCTCTGAGCTGTCAGCACAGAGCCTGACAGGGGGCTGGAACCCATGAACCGTGAGATCATGACCTGAGCTGACATCGGACGCTTAAATGACTGAGCCACCCAGCTGCCCCGCCAGTTTACTTTAAGAATACAGTGTATGGTGCATATAACATATAAAATATGTGTCAATTGACTGTTTATGTTATTGGTAAGGCTCTGCTCAATGGTAGGCTACTAGTAGTTAACTTTTGGGGAAGTCAAAAGCTATATGAGGATTTTCAACTGTAGGGTTGGGGGGGGGAGGGGGGAGGAGGCAGCAGCCCTAACCCACACGTTCAAGGATCAACTATATAGTATTTTGTACTTCTACCCTCCTTACTGTACTCTTGTAAGTAAAGTATCCTATGTAATTGTATTTCTATATACTAAAAGTGTTAAAAGAACATCAACAGGATATAATTACCCCCCAATGATATTAAGAAAAGCTTGCCATTTTTGTTACGAGCTTACTTTTTCAAATTACTTTTTTGCAAAGCTTCCTTTCCAAATGTTAATTCACGTGCAAGTGTCATCTCCTCAGGAATAAAATAACACAAAGACAATCTCTGCTGTCTGTCTCATCTGCTTTTTAAAAATCAGATCTAAAATTACACCCACAACTTAGTAGATAAACAAGTGTATAAACAAGAAAAATATAAATAAAAGCGGGGCACCTGGGTGGCTCAGTTGGTTGAGCGGCCGACTTTAGCTCAGGCCATGATCTCATAGGGGGTTCATGAGCTCGAGCCCCACATTGGGCTCACTGCTGTCAGCACAGAGCCCACTTCGGATTCTCTGTCCCCCTCTCTCTTTGCCCTTCCCCAGCTCGCACTCTCTCTCTCTCAAAAATAAATAAAACATTTGAAAGAAAAAATGAGTTAAAAGCAAGGGCTATAAGGGCTGTGTGACAGATTATATATCCAGTATTATACACACTTGCCTACTCATTTTATGAAGCTAGCATAACCCTGACATCACAACGTGATAAAGATATTAAGGAAACAAAAATTACAGATCAATATATAATATATTTATCTTCCAATTTAGATGATGCCACTTACAGTGATTACGACCAGAAGGTGCCTGCACAACCCTGATCAGAAACACACTCCTCACCACTGAACAGGAAAGAGATTTTAAAAGGTCTCTCAACATATCAGCTCCTATATTTAACCCAGCTCACCAAGCTAACTATAGGTTTTCTGTTAAGCAATCAACCTTTTACAAACAAGTCTTCTAACATAAACATCACATCCTGCCACAACAGGATGCCTTAGGATCCTGCAATTGCATAACCCATTGTGGAAAACACCACTGTGTAAGAACACTCTTGAGGCACCTCTGACCCTGCAGCTCTCACTGTGTATAATACTCAACGTTACAGGCTCTGCACATCGTTACCTTCAACTGGTAAGTGAGCAAGACGAACCACATGGTGTAAATGTCTTCACATCAAAGAGAAAAGACAAAATGAGAAACATACCATCAACAATGCCACTTTTTTTCTACACATCTTCATTCTTCAACAAATATTTGTTGAGTGCTTAATACATGCCAAGTGCTGGAAAAAGTGAATTAGATCTAAACTCTATCATAAGAGTATACAGTCTAGCAGAGAATACAGACTTAAATAGGCAATTAGAATAAACTGTGATATGAGTTAATTGTGATAATATGAAAAGGAAGGGAGGCCACAACGCCATGGTATAGGCACCTCATCTAGAGAGGGCAGTGAGTCAGGGGAGACCTCTTAGAGAACTGATCTTTTATCTGAAATTCCCAAATTAGCAGGCTAAGTATGTATGTTGTGTGTGGGAGAAGGTAGGGAGTTGGTGAAACTAGGAAAAGAATGGCACAAGCATGGGAATATCATGTACTAAGGTCCTGAGGTGACAGATCTCAGCTCAGCTGGAGAGACTGAAAGAGTCTCAACTTAGCAGAAGGTTAGAGGTGAGAGGGACAATGGTGAAAGATTACTCTGGAAGGAAGGCTTATAGTAGCATATGGTATTTCGTACTAAAAGTAATATACAGTGATTTTAAGTCCCATATTTAAAAGGTAAACTCAGCTCTGGCAAAGCTGTATCTGCATTTCATAATTCATAGATGCTCTAAAACAGACTCCCTCAGCTTCTAGGCAGCTTATTTGGACATCTATTCCAGCAAGTCAGAGTAGGAAAAGAAGACAGAAGGATAAGGGAACAGAAGGTATGTGGAACACTGTAGAAGTAATATGATCATCATACCCCTGCAGGATCTAAGGCCAGCTGAAAAGACTCTTGGCAGGATGTGTCCAAGATCACTAGGTTTTGTAGACTGGTGCAAGTTTCTGACATTTTCCCAAATACCTGACCTTGTCCATTTACTCTTTCGTTTATTTTGAGGACGATGATATCTTATGGGTCACATTTACTACTAAGATACTTGGGTATTCTTTTTCCTTTTAGGATTTTAAAAAAGTTTATTTATTTATTTTGAGAGAGAGAGAGAGAGACAGAGTATCGCAAACAGGTTCTGCACTGTCAGTGAGTGAGGAACCCGATATGGGGCTTGAACCCACGTACCTTGAGATCATGACCTGAGCCGAAATCAAGAGTCAGGCGCTTACCCGAATGAGCCACCTACGTGACCCTGGGTATTCTTTACATTAAATTAAATATCACAACTATTCCTTTAAATTATATATTCCTATTTTACAGAAGAAACCAGCCTGGGTGCTAATCCAGCTTCTACAAAGTCTCATTGACAGCTTCTGGTAGAAAGAAACCAAAATTTCTGATTCCCTATCACAGGTACACTGAAGATATCAGACCGTTAAGATTTCTGCAGTCACTCTTAAATGTCACACTGAAATTCAATCTTTAAAACTTCAGTGTTTGATTTTTCCTACCCCAATCAATAATGGAAGTCTTCAAGGAAATCTTGTCTATTTTCATACCAATTAAATAAAAGTATAATAGAAGGGGATAATTACTTTCAGTTTGTTTAAAACTTGTTTTAAACCTTGCATTACATTTTTATCTGGCAATTAATTGTAATCCTTAAGGCATATATTTTTTGCCTTCTGTTAAGAGGTAAACTTATTGGCAAGGCTACAATCATACCCACCAGCTTTGTTTTGGCTTGCAGGAAGTTGTCAGCATACAACAGAGAAATTATCAGCATGTTCTGGTTGTGGTTTGCTTCAACCTGCTGATTGTTTCTGCCCCATGACCCAAGAATTGTGGTGTTTATATTTTTAATTCTCTTTCTACCTCCTGGAGGGGGGGAAATGACAATACCTGTATACTCACAGCACAGAGAGAACAAAAACCAGAACCTAAAACACAGCGAGTACTTTAGATTAAGTTTTAGCTAGTGGCCAAACTAAAATTCTAGGATTAACACATCTGCAATCTATTTGAGAGTCTAAAAATTTATCCTACAGAAATATTTTCACCTGTACACAAAGATGCACAGAGATAGGTTCTCTACAGCACTGTGGAAATATTTTTAAAAATTGGGAAAAACTTAAACATCCATCAAGAGAAAAATAGTTACAAATTTTGCAACACCATGCAGCAATTTATATATATGCATGGATAGACAGATTCACATGGAAAAGTATATAATACTACCCTGTCTAAAAAAGATCAAGTAGTCTTATTTCTATGTTGTGTAAATATTCTATAATAAAAATATATCCATGAGAACTCTCACACACTGCTGGTAGGAGTGTAAAATAAGTATAATTGCTTTGGGAAACTGGAGTTTCTAATAAAATTAAACATATACCTACCCTATGACCCAGTAATTCTACTCCTAAATATTTATCTGAAAGAAGTGAGTGCTTATGTTCACAAAGCAGGTTATATAAGAGTGCTCACAGCAGCTGTATTCACAATAGCCCCAAACTGAACAGCTCAATGTCCATCAGCAGAAAAATGGATAAGCAAAATATGGAATATGGGATACTACTCTGCATAAAGGATAAAACTGATACACAGAACAACAGGGATAAATCACAAAAATACGATGTTGAGGACAGACACAAAAGAGATCATATTGATTCATGAAGTTCCAGAACAACTACAGTAATCCATGATGATAGAGGTCAGAATAGTGGTTACCTCTGGGGAGGGCTACTAACTGGAAAGGAGACTTTTCAGGATGATGGAAATGTTTATATCTTAATCTGGGTGGCGGTCACACAGGTGTTTACATATATTAAAGTCATCGAGTTGTAACACTTAAGATTAGTGCGTTTTATGTACATAAATCATACCTTAATGAAAGAAGGAAGGGAGAAAAGGAGGGAGGGAGGAATGGATAGATGGATTGAGGGAGGAAGAGGTTCATACAAGAAGTTATCAGAAAGGAAAAATTATTTAAATTTTTTTAAATGTTTATTTATTTTTGAGACAGAGACAGAGTGTGAGCAGGGGAGGGGCAGAGAGGGAGACACAGAATCTGAAGCAGGCTCCAGGCTCTAAGCTGTCACCACAGAGCGCGACGCAAGGCTTGAACCCACAAACCGCGAGATCATGACCTGAGCCAAAGTTGGACACTTAACCAAATGAGCTGCCCAGGAGCCCCGGAAAAATTATTTTAAAGGCAGTGTGATTTTCAGGAGGTTTATTAGACCACAGCTAAGAGATATTTTCTGCATCATCTTGAGCAAAGCAGCCAGATACATGAGGACATACTGTATGATTGAATAAGCAAAGCTGAACTTTGCTGTTAGAAATCAGAGGCGTGCTTGCCTATAGGTGTGGGTAGGTACTAAAGGACACAGAGGGTCTCTGGAAGTTTTGGTAACGTTTTTGCCTTTGTTTTGGGGATGTGTTCTTTTTGTGAAGATTCACTGAGCTGTATATTTATGATTGAGCATTTTTCTGGAAGTATATTGTACCCAATAAAAACATCACAAAATAGGGGGTACTGGGTGGCTCAGCTGGTAAAGCGTCCAACTTCTGCCCAGGTCATGATCTCAACGGTTCATGAGTTCGAGCCCTGCATTGGGCTCTGTGCTGACAGATCAGAGCCTGGAGCCTGCTTCAGATTCTGTGTCTCCCTCTCCTTCTGCCCCTCCCCTGCTCACACTCTGTCTCTCTCTCTCTCAAAAAGATGAATAAATATTAAAAAAACTTTTTAATAAATAAAAAACAACACAAAATAAAACAAACAAAAAGAGGTATTTTCAGTAGCTAAATACCCCAGCATTCTCCATATATTTGATTTATAAGGTACACTACCTTAATTAATTCCAACTCAACTACAATATTGGTTTGCATAAGTAAAAATATGTGTCACAGGACACATTTTAGCAAAGCTCCTACTATGTGAATAAACACCTTATTTCCTTGTATCATACTAACATTAGAATGTCAACAATGTTAGGAGGAGACCCTAGATGAGAATTTAAGTAACCCATAAATGATTTTATCAAACCCATAAGCTTTCAGTAAAGCTCGCTCTCTGGATGTTAAGACCACTTTGTTCCTGAGCCCACATCTGTCCTATCTCCCATGTAAAAGCTGGATAGTAAAATTAAGCAGTGGAACTCAAAGACTCCAAACCTGAAAAGCCATCTGTTAGAATCATCTAACCTATAATGCAGCACTGACAAACCGGAAAAGCAAGCAATGAACTTGGAAACACAGGGGAAATAAATATGAATAAATGTAGCAGAAATTATAGGATTTCTGTAGGGTGTAATGGCTTATGACGTGAAAAAATGAGATCTATGATAGTTATGTCAATATGTTAAGATTCTCAGATGATGGTAAAACTTGAAACTTATCTTATTTTTCCAATATTTAAAGTGACTGAAAATTGTTTAAGTATTACAAGTATATAATGAGAAAAAATGTTATTATCTTAATTGGTGGCACCAAAATTCCTCTTAGAGAGACAACTGTCACCGTTTGGGAAAGTAACTTGTTTCTCTGTGTGGGTGTTGGGGGGGAGCCTAAAAAATTCAACAGACAGCTAAACTATCTTTTCAGTTGGCCAGGGAAATAGAGTTGTTGTTGTTGTCTTTTTCTTTTTTCTTTTTGGTTTTGATCCAGATAGGATAAAGGGAGAAAGTGCCTATGAGAAAGCATAGGCTGAGAACTACATCAGGTGAAGGGTCAGAGGGCACTCTCTGATGACTGGGGTGGCAAAGATTTAGGAATAGGGATGCTTAATATTCAAATTGAAATAATTTGCATTACTGCTATGTAAACCCCTCATCCCTCTTCTTGTTCCCCCTAAAATTCCAGTGATGTCTTCTACAATTGCAGGGGCTTCACATGAGTAGGCTTTTGTGGAAACTGAGGAAAAGGGTCTATCTAGGCCAGGGTTTCTCAATCTTGCACTACTGACATTTGGGGTTGTATGATTCTTTGCTTGTGGGGGCTGTCCTATGCATTGTAGGAAGTTTAGCATCAGGCCTGGCCTCTACCCACTAGATTCCATAGCACCTCCCCAGTTGCAACAACAAAAAACGTGTCCACGTGTTGCCAAAAGTCCCCTGAGAAACAAAATCATCCGATTTGGAAACCAAAAGTTTACGCCTACATGACTCAGGGCAGCTAAGAGCCTGGAAGGAAAAGTACCCTGAGAATGCATGCTCCTTGAGAATTATTAGGATTTTGAGGAGACGTCTGGGCTTCCACAGGGAATAGATCATGCCTAGAGTTCAAAAGGTCAGGGCAGCCTACCCAACACCTAGGGTATACCCACAATGAAGCTCAAATATTTCTACCTATTAAAAAAATGTTTTTTTAAAAAACAAAAAGGAAGAAGAGGAAGAGTAAACTTTCTTTTTTTTCTACTGAGAAGTAATGCAAAACTACTATTTTACAAACACAAACACACACACACACAGCATTCTACAACAAGGTAAGGAGCCCATATTTTTCCTAAGTTAACAATGAAGCTAATATCTCTCCTTCTTCCATAAATTTTCTCATAGAATGATCACTGGACTCTAATCTAAGGAAGGATAGAAATGGAGGAGACTCGGAAAGAACCCCTACAAACTTCCCCTAATTTAGAGAGGCAAGGGTGAATCACCGACATAGGTAAAAGGCCACACCTCAGAGCTTTCCTATAAAGAAGCAAAAGCAAACAAAACAAAACAAATTAAACCAAAAAAATCAACAAGACTTTCTCTAAGAAAATAATTTTTTAAAAATTTACCAAATATTAAGTTCTTTTCAAATATTCATTCCTTTGTTCCCCATGTAAATTCTATGAGATGGGTACTATTATGATTCCCATTTTACAGATGAGCAAACTGAGACCCAAAGTCAACCAGGTAGTAAGAAAGTGGCAGAGTCAGGATTTGAATTTAGGCAAACTAAACACACACACACACACACACACACACACACACACACACACACACAACCATACAGGACCTGTGAGAAAACACTCAAATTCAAAGAGAAAAGATCATCTTGAAAAACTAGAAAAAAATGCCTTCCTCTGAAGTAGATTTATTATTTAAAAAAAAATTTTAATGTGTCTTTATTTTTGAGAGATATAGAGAGACAGAGCATGATCAGAGAAGGGGCAGAGAGAGAGGGAGACACAGAATCAGAAGCAGGCTCCAGGCTCTGAGCTGTCAGCACAGAGCCTGACATGGTGTTCAAACTCACAGACTGTGAGATCATGACTTGAGCCAAAGTTGGATGCTTAACTGACTGAGTCACCCAGGGGCCCCAAGTAGATTTATTATTAAAGAACAGATGTATAGAAAATTTCTAATTTGTATTCTCAAAAACATACAAAAACTCAGATCTATAAGCCAGCGCTTTGCAGATGTAATGACAAGGAAACAATGAATGATAAGGAAAAAATACATGGAAATTTTTTTTTTTAATTGAATGCTGAATTTAAAATCATGATGAAGTCAGTGACAGAACAATAAAAAAGGTGAATTGGAGACAGTAGTTTAAGGTTTAATATATATCTTAACGTATACTCCAATGTGACAAAATAAAGCAAATGGAGCAGAAGTAGTGATAATAGAAAACTTCCCCAAGTTAAAGACCTGAGTCTACAGGTCAAAATGGTTCATTACAAACTGAGAAAAATTATTTTAAAAATCTCAAACTTTGACACTATCTAGTGACATTTCTGAGAGCAAAGAAAAACATCCTATAAACATCTAGGCAGAGGGTGGGAGAAATGGGCTACAAAAGAAATACATCAGGCTGGCATCAGACTTCTCCTCCACAAAACTGAAGGCCAGAAGATAATGGGATACTTCTAGAGAGTGAATTAGTAGGAAGGGGAAGAAATGGGCAGAGTGCAAGTCTAGAACTTTCTGTACACACGTAAGTTTAAAATTTTTTAATGTTTTTTTTTTAATGTTTATTTATTTTTGAAGAAGAGAGACAGAACACAAGTGAGGGAGGGGCAGAGAGAGAGGGAGACACAAAATTCGAGGCAGGCTCCAGGCTCTGAGCTGTCAGCACAAAGCCTGACGCGGGACTCCAACTCACAAACCACGAGATCATGACCTGAGCCGAAGTCGGATGCTTAACCGACTGAGCCACCCAGGCGCCCCTACACACCTAAGTTTATATGAAACTAGATAGACACATTCTTGGACATGCAGGGGATAAGGAAGTGTAGTATCAAAGAACCCTTCTTGAGGGGTGCCTGGGTGGCTCAGTCGGCTCAGTCTTACCTTGGCTCAGATTGTGATCTCACTGCTCACGGGTCCAAGCCCCACATCGGGCTCTGTGCTGACAGCTCAGAGCCTGGAGCCTACCTCAAATTCTGTGTCTCCCTCTTTCTCTGCCCCTCCCTCGCTTGCATTCTGTCTCTCTTCTTCTTCAAAAAAATAAACATTAAAAAAAGATTTTTTTTAAAGGAACCCTTCTTGAGAAATTCACCCAGTATTATATTCTAGATCATCATCTACTAGGGCCTTATGCACTGTCCAATCCAGTAGCCAGCATGGCTACTGAGCAGCTGAAATGTAGCTAGCGCAATTGAGGAACCGAAATTTTTAATTTAATTTAAACGTAAATAGCCACCTATGGCTAGTGGCCACCATATTAGCCCAGTCTAAATATCTAAGAGAGATAAAATTAAAAGTTCAAGAATGAAAAAGCCATGGTACAAAAAGTAAGCAATGAGCAAATCAAAGGGAAAAAACAGTATTATATCTATGGCTTAAAAATATTATGCAAATGTCAGAAAATAATTATTGTAATATACATAATAAAATATTAACAATTCTGAGTCTAAAATCTCAGATTATATCAGGAATTTCACATTTCACCTGAGAGGAAAGAGCCAAAAGATACTGTTTCATTCTTAGTGTTGCTAAATCAAAGGGACATGGTGCTTTTTTTTAAGCCATAAGAGAAAAAATATCAGTGGAATAACACCTGAATATATAACTTCTAGATCACTGGCAAGAAAAAAATAATTTTAATGATCTGAGAAAATTCTCAAGAGACCTTAGGAATTGAAAGACTGTAAGTGTGGGGGCGCCTGGGTGGCTCAGTCGGTTAAGCGGCCGACTTCAGCTCGGGTCATGATCTCGCGGTCCGTGAGTTCAAGCCCCGCGTCGGGCTCTGTGCTGACAGCTCAGAGCCTGGAGCCTGTTTCGGATTCTGTGTGGCCCTCTCTCTGACCCTCCCCCGTTCATGCTCTGTCTCTCTCTGTCTCAAAAATAAATAAACGTTAAAAAAAAAAAAAAAGAAAAACTGTAAGTGGAAAGATCACTATATAAAACTATCCACACACTACGTCCCAACTTTTAAAGTATGTACATACAATAAAAGCTGACAGAAATACATGGAACTTTAACAATTGTTGACCATGGGTGACTGTGTATCATTGTGCGTGTTCTAAATTTTCTACAATGAGCATTATTACCTTTATAATCAGAGAAAATTTTAACATGGAAAAAGAAGAATGGTTAGATCTCACCTGCCGGTAGTCTCTCCTATCTAGAAGACAACCCGGTATCACAAATTAAGCAAAAAAGACTCTTGAGCAGCCAAATGCATGTCACAAAGTCTACACCTAAAGATTTGGGTACTGTGTTCATCTAAAGAGCCCTTCATACCTTCTTTTACACATCTCAATCCCAACAAGCTTGATTCCCTCATATTCCAGTAGCAGTATGGCTCCAGACACACTGAGAGCAATGTAAAGTGATAGACCCGACCTTGCAGTAGGAAAAAAGTGACAAAAATAAAAATAGAAAACAGATGTTGACCTTCACAAGGCAGTCCGGGGGCAACTGGGACAGAAACAGCCCTAAACAACTCAATATGTTTCCACAAAGTTTGATAACCTATATTCACTGTAACAACTCTTGAGTTGCAGATTGGCTAGTTGAGGAAGTGAGAAAGTGAGGAAGTGAGAAAAATTCCAAATACGTTTTAGAAAAAGATGAATCACAAATTTTATGATAAAAAGTTAGAGTGCTTCATTAAAGAGAATCAAACTATCAAGAGTAACTCACTCTTACCAGTTCCACAGAGTTGGAATTTTACTGTACTGAAAAGAATTTTAGGGTTGGTTGCATCGACCAAAACAAATCTGGAGAACAATCTAGAAGGAAATGATTAATTACTATTTCTTTCCAAGGAAGTTTAAAAATTAGTAACCATAGGCATATCAGAATTAGTGTTCACACAGCAGTTGCTACTAAATGCAGCTGGGATGTGGATGTTGTTTTGGCTTTACTCCACACTCCCAGCAGGATCTAGGTACCTTGCAGGTGGTTGGCACCTATTAGCTCTTAGGGTAAAATCAGTAGGTCCCATTCCATCACACACGGCACATTTTGAATTGAAGAAATAAATATATATTCAACCTCCTTCATACTTGCCTCTTGTGCTTCTTACTTCAAAAGCAGGGATAGAAAGACAAGGAAGAAACTGATTATGTTTATATCTATGGAGCAAAGATTATGCAAACTGCCAGCACACCATTGTTTTTGTTTTCAGTATGGTTATCACAAAACAAAAACAAAAAGATAGCTTCTACATCTCAAGCCTGATTATTTGAAAACAGACCTGAATATTTCCTCCTCTTTCAATAAGGCAATAAACAAACACTTTTCATTTTACTTATCTGTAAGGTACTTATTTGCTGATATGGACTAGTTACAATTTCTATAAGAGAGCTTGACAGAGTCTGAGGAGGCTATTTCCTGAGTTACTCTAAAAGTACTCTCGCTGCTTTAACATTTGCCAAAACTCCAAGAAAGCATCAAAAAAAAAAAAAAAAAAATCCCCACCCTCCACACACCCCCAGAGCTAACAAGAGAAAAACATAATCATAACCTCAGTTAATGGTCCTTTAGCACTCTGACCACTCTGACATCTGCAAGCTTCTTTTTGTCTTTTGTTTGTCCCTTTTTCTTTTAAAGAACACTACTGGGGCGCCTGGGTGGCTCAGTCGGTTGAGCTTCCACCTTTGGCTCAGGTCATGTCACGGTTCATGAGTTTGAGCCCCGCGTCGGGCTCTGTGCTGACAGCTCGGAGCCTGGAGCCTGCTTCGGATTCTGTGTCTCCCTCTCTCTCTGACCCTCCCCCGTTCATGCTCTGTCTGTCTCTGTCTCAAAAATAAATAAATGTTAAAAAAAAATGAAAGAACGCTACTGATTGTTTATCTGATTAACAAAAGTTAATACATGGTCATTGTCACAATTCCAACAACATGAAGGTGTATGAAATAAAAGTAATGATCTCTGTCTCCCCCACCTTCTTATTCCCCTCCCAAAAAAACCAATGCTAACAGCTAGGTGTATATTCTTACTTCTTCCTAGGCTTACAAAATAATACATAATATACGGGAGGGAGGGCATGGTTCACCTTTTTGTTCTCAAACAAAAACAGATCATATATGTTATTGTGCACCTTGCTTTTAGTCTTAAACCTATGGACATTTTCCAAGCCAATATATACAGATACAGTACATTCTTTTTAATGGCTGCAAAATATTCCATAAGATGGATAATTCATTCATACCATTGCCCCACCTTTCCCAGCTCATGGACATTCGAGATGGATCTTTGTACGCATACCTCCTGTCCTTTAATTTCAGTAATACAGATTCCCAGAAGTTGAGTTTTTGGGTCAAATGAAACATTTCCAAATGTTTAAAATTTTATCCTTAAACAAAATTAATTGTAGACCTTCAACATTTCTGTTCCCTTCTTCCTTATGCAAAATTTTGGCATAAACCTTTCATAATGCTTTGCATATTTTATTTTTAAAAGCACACACATTATGTCAAAAAATGCCCCTGTCATTTATGCTCGTGTAGTTATAAATAAATAAATGCTTAAGTTATGGCTGTGATGGCCAGCATTAAATCACCGTGCAAATGCTTATGCCTTGGTTTATGAAAGTAGTAATTCATTGTGGAAACCCCACCACCACAGCCATGTGGCAGCACTAAAGTGGCAGCTCTCTCACCCTGTGACTCTCTCCACTGAGTGACAATATAGAGATCAGGACCTACATATTTTCTAATTGTCAACAGTTAACCTTAAAAAGTGTGTGTGGGAGGGGCCAAAGAAGGGGAGAGACAAGTACACAGTAACAGACAATAAATTGATAGCCATTATGGGTTTCTAATATCCACAAATTATTTGTAGTACAATGAATAATTCTACTGGCCTACACCAGAGACTGTATTCCATAAAAAACAAAATCGAAAAAATAAAATAAAATAAAATAAAAAATTAAAAGAAAATCTATAACCAATATGTTGCTAGGATTACATGAACCTTTCAAGAACATAGTCTTCAAACATTTTTCAATAGAATTATTGGTTGGTTGGAATCCCACTTTTATCTTTTTTCCCCTCTAGTTCAGATTCAGATTCCAATTGCAAACTTAAAAAAAAAGGCCTTCAAGAAATACATTAACCAACGAAGCTCCTTAAAATTTAATCTCAGACTCCTCTGTATATTCTAAAGACGCAAGCACCAACAGACATTGTTAAGACACAGCAAGTTTGATACAGAAGTATGTGACATGCAATTAATCTCCATTCATACCCTGCTCTACTTGTCAGCAAACAAAGGTTCTGCTTTAGAAGGAGATCTGAAGACTTCAATTAAAAACAGTCAGCTAACAAGAAAATAATCTAAGCTAAAGGAAGGTGGCAGGTGCAGAAATGAGTTGTTTACCAAAGTGTCAGTTTTGAACAATAAAGAACTGCACATCAAAAATGTTGAAGGAGTGGATTTCACTGCAAGCCTCTGAAAATAAAAAGGAATTTTCTACTAAGGCTGCACACAGAACGGAAGTATAGTTTAATGAGCTCGTAAAATAGGTTTTCTCTCATCAAATGACAGATACCAATAAAAAGAATCACTTTATATTTTTTAATGCAAGGGCAGAATTAAACTTTTCGCCACAGTTCCTTGTCTCCCAGGAACCACACTCACAGCCTCTCTTTATACTTAACATCGAATATTCAACCAACAACAAAGGGAAAGGCTGGATTGTTTCTTCTCAGACACCCAGATGATGCTATTTTAGCCTATAAATACTTTTTTACTCTGAAAGTTTAGATTTACTCAGGTCATAAGTAAAGTGGATTTTGGAAGCTTCACCTTAAAAGAAATACCTAGTTGACAGCTTTTACATAGAAGCAATCCAGAATGGAAACAGTGCTACAAACAGAGACCAAAAGGACTGCCAAATATTTGATTAGGAGGCATTTATACCAAGATAACAAGGTAATGGAGATATAAAACCAATTAAATTGAGAGAAACTGGAAAAAAAAAAAAAATACTCCTTGCCAAAAGTCTGACCTGCCCAAAGCAGGCCATCTGTTAAATATGTGTCAAAAATGTCACTCGGATGCCAAAAGGCTTAATTCCGAGTAGTTTCCTCCTGGGGCCCTTATGCAAGCACAGATTCCAGGCCTCTGTCCTTCCAGGAAGGTCAGTTACAGGGAAGCAAGTTTCTTGCACGAGAAAAAGTGTGAATGGAGCAGGTGATATTTCGAGTGTTAAGAAGGATGTGTCGAGTGTTGCTGAGTATGACCTTAACTCTTAAAAGGACTGCTTAGGAACGATAGTTTGAAGGTACACACCCTAGGATGGGGCATTTCTAGAAAAGTTAGAAATGTAATACTGCGTGTCAGCCTGCCCTGGGTGGGCAGCAAGACCTCCCCCCCCACCCCACCCCGCCCCAGAAGTCTGCAGGCTGGCAGAGGGAGGCACGGGCTTTGGGCGCCAGCAAAACTCCCATTAACCCCCAGGCCTTGGCCGACAGCATCCCACGAGCCCCTCGCACCCCCCTGAGAGCCTCGGGGAGCTCTGAGCAGGAGGGTGAGGGACTTCGGGGCTGGGGAGGGAGGAAGAAGGCAAAGCCCCACAGGCGCGGTGGTGGGGGGCTGTCCCCAGGAGACCGGGAACGTGAGGAGCGCCCCTGAGGACCTGGCTGGAAGGTGGTTCGGAAGCCTGGGAGGTTACGTGGAGGAGTGGAGACGCCTCGAGGAAAAAGAAAATGTGGAACTGAGCGGGGCGAATGGGACCCTGAGCGGGCAGAATGAAAATGTGGCTCTGCAGAGTTGAGGGTTCTAGAAGCCTTGAGGCTCTAGAAGGTGGAGGGTGATGGAGCTGCAAAGAGAGGCCGGCCTTGGAAGCCTCTGGCGTCCCGGGTGGGGGCCTCCAGCTCCGCACCAGAGGGACTCCCCGGGGGAGGGGTGGGGGAACGGCGGGAGGGGGCCTGGGGCTGGGCCAGGGCGTTACCTTCCATGAGCCAACGGATCTCCTCGGGGAGGGCGACGGCCTGCATTTGGCCGGGCGGTGAGGAGGCCGGAGTGTGAGGCGGGAGAGGGGCCGTGAAGGCCTGGTGCCAAGGCGGACGGGCTGGCGGGCGGCGGTCGCCGGGCGGAGGCACCTGTACCTCTGTCTCCGCCGCCGCCTCCCGGCCTGGCCGCAGGGCGGGGCCGCGGGCCCGGGGCGCGCTCAGGAAGTGGCGCGCGCGGCGGGCGGGGGGCGCGCCCCGGGCGGTGGGGGGGGGGGGGGGGGCGGACACCTGTGCGTGGGTGCACGCGCCACTCCCCGGGGCGCCCTCAGGTGGAAGACCCGGGGGCCGGGGGGCCGCCGCACAGGCAAAGCCCCACCAGCCCAAAAGACTCAACCCAAAGGAACCTGGTCTCCTGGGAGACTTTCTATCCTCAGCCCTGGACAGTTGACCTCAAGGGACAGGCTTAAAAGCCACGGTGGTGCCCGAAACGGGGCGCGGAGAGGCAGAATCCCAGGAGAGCCGTCCCCTCCCAGCCCAGCAGCAGCAAGCAATTCCCCATCCAGCTCGCACTTCCACGCCCAGGAAACCAGGGCAGAACGTTCACTATCTCAGGCAAACCGGATGTCTAAAGGGAATGGCCGTAGGTCCCAATAAATAATGCAAAGCCACCAACATTTAGGAGAAGCAGAGGCAGGGCTGCAGCGGATACAGGGAGCCCGTGTCCCTTCTTCCCTGAGGCTAAAAGGATGCGAGGAAGGGGAGGGGTAATCTGGAGAGAAGGGTGAGGGAGAGGGGAACCAAGCCTTTTCCCTCTAAGGGGGGGGGGGGGGGAGTGAAAGACCACAGAAAACGTGTTCTCCTCCCCTCATCCGAAGTACAGTGGGGGTCAGTGTCCTGGTTGTGACACGGTTCTGTAATATTGCAAGATGTTACCATTGAGGGAAACAGGGTAAGGGGTAGACAGGATCACTCTATCATCTCTTTGAACTTTTGTGAGTCTCAGCGATCGCAGAATAGTTTTGTGGGGGTTTTAAAGCACAATACCCCCCAAACCAAGAGCACACTGTATACACTGTATGTTAGCTAACTTGACGATAAATTATATATTAAAAAAATACAGTACGATAAACCCAGTGCCATGAAGGTAGAAAGTGCCATGAGCGGTAAAAGGAGGAAGACTAATATAAAAAAAAAAAAAAAAAAGAGGGAAGTGTGGGTGCATGTGTGTTTAATGGTGCATGTGGCATTCGAGATGGGGTCTGAACATACCTGACTTTGAAGGGGCAGGAGGGCTTTCCAGGTGGAAAGACCAGAGTAAACAAAGACGGAAAAACCTTTTGTTTGAGGAACAGCTAATACCCCTTTTACCAGACAGTGTAGGGAAATTGTGGTTGTCGAGAAAACTTGAAGTTTTATTGTGAAGGGACTTGAAAGTCAGAATGAGGATTTTGAACTCAGCTGAGTGTGCACTTGGGAGACATTGACAAATTCTGAGCTGGTGAGCAACCTACCTGTGTAGTGTATGATCTTACACATCTCACTTTACCTCTACCGTTTTCCTTCTTTCTAAAACATGAAGTCTCTAGTCTCAAGACTCTGCCTACAGAACGTGTGGGGAGGATTGGGAGCAGTAAGGGAGAGGACACGGGGAAGATGGGTGAAGTGGTTTTGACAGGCTCAGGGGACATAATGACAGAATTGTGAATAGGGGGACGGGAGCCACAAGGAGAAACTGTCCAGAAGGATGTGGGGTAGCACTGCCTGGCATAGTTTCCCAAGGTTGGGGGCTAGATCCTTTAAGGAGTGCAGTGGCTTCCAGCCATCTTTACGCGTCCACATCCGGCAATCTGAAGAGGAATGGTTTGGGGATCACATGACCCACCCACAAGTTGCAGCAAACTGGACTGGGGTTGGGGGGACACGGGCTGGCAAGTCTCTGGGGACTCTAGCTCCCGCTGCTCTTCCTTCTCGCTCTGGAAAAGTTAACCACAAGCAGGCCGCCTCCTCCAGGCTCTGGAGCAAATACCAGGTCCCTGTTCGGGCATTTTTATCATACTGCTCCTTCTATAAAATTGTAGCTGCTCTGGAATCATTTTTAAGTACTTATGACGTGTTAAAAGGCAAGGGAGGATATATGGGAACTCTCAGTAGTATCACCATAATTTTTCTCTAAATCTGAAACCGTTCTAAAAAAAAAAAAAAGGCAAGGGAAAACAAAGTCCCTCCTGTATGTAACCCCAGCACTCTGCCTTGCTTTCCCTCTCGGCAGTGGGAGGAAATCTGACAACCTTTCCCACTTCTTCAAGGATATTTGTAAATGCTAATATAGGCTACAAGCTAATGAGTCATTTGGGGAAGAGCAATGAACCCAGGTAATCTTACGACCTCCCAGGCCTTCACTGCCTGGCTTACTTCTACCAAAGGAAGCAGCAGAAACTCGAGGCATAGGTATTCTACATCCATTCTGGGTCTTAGAGAGACAGGGGGAGAGGGAGGTGCAGAGTTGGGTAGGGTGCGGTGGGTGACTGGCAGATTGCAATACGGCATTGTCATGTTGCATCAAGGTTCCTCATTGCAGACAGAAACCTGCCTCCACACATGAGCGCGGCCCCTCCTTAATCATCTGAGGACCCTGGTTCAGCAGTCAGCCTCAGTCCTAATGACATTCTGTTAAATGGACAAATTCCTTTGAAGCCTTGTCCTTCTTTGAAATCCAATTTCGCAAGAAGCCAGATCTGATTGGGGGTAGCCATGGAAACCACACCGAGGAGTCTTTGAGAAGGTGGAGAGAGGCAAGGCAAAACGTGATAGTCAAGAGTCCTTTACTGCTCTGTCGGAAATATCAAAGGGATCTGGAGAGGTTGGCAGCCGGCGAGTCCCTGCCCGGGGCCTGTTCTGTGTGGCTGGGTACCATGTGGCTGTCCTGGAAGTAAGCAGCCAGCTGTCTCCTCACACAGGCAGGGGGATGGAGCAGAATACACAAACCCCAGATCTGTCGGCCTCCCTCTTCTTCCCCTCCCCCAGCCCCAATTCCAGCAAGATCTTAGCATCCCCTTCGAAGCTGCCTGCCCCTTAAAGGCAAACAACAAAAGAATGACAAGGTCAAAATACAAGGCCCCAACAGATAAGAGGTCCCTTGGAGCAGAGGCCACGAAATTAATCTGAAATTCCTTGTAATTAGATAAGATAAGGCTATCTAAAGAGATGCATAGCAGCCAGGAATGGAGTCCAGCCGCACAACATGCAGAGAATATACCTCCTGGTCCACTGGGGCCCCTCACACACTGTCAGCAGACAGAAGACACACAAAACAGGGCCCATGCCAGCCTCTGGGCTGCTCGGAGATGCCGTCTACATGTTCTCATGCCAGGTGGGCACTCACTAAATATGCATCCATGGGGTGTCCAGGGGACTCAATCGGGAAGAAACAAAAGCATCTGGCACCCAGAATGGCATGGGGTGGGAACAACTACAAGCAAAGCAGGAGCCGGCTGGCATCGCGCCACCCTGGCTGAAATGGGTCTGGAGAGGAGGCTGGGGAGGGCAGGCTTTTGGACTTTATTCTGAGCTGGTTATTGATCCCTGGATGCTGGGTCACGACACACGGCCGAGCTGACGTCTGCCCTGTGGATGCACGGCTGCCGCATCTCAGCCCCTCGGTCCCAACCCCATCAACCGGGTTTATTGACTCTTTTATTGACGATGCTGGGGCCTAATGAGGACAAGAGCTGCACACTTCATTAAGGGCTGTGGAAGGAGAGATGATGCATCCTGCCCAGTGCCAAGAAGCAGTCTCACCACGTGCTTTGCAAGGCCCCGGACACCCAGCCTCCTGCCACCCCTAAGGTAGAGGAGCCGGACACGAGGTGTTCACTTGGGCTCATCACTTCAGCGGCCTTAAAATGCAAGGTGTCTACCACTTGCCAGAAGCCATGCTCTTAGTAATTAGCTAACCTCGCGACTTAGGAAGGACCTACGCCCACACTCACCCAAAAGCACTTTGATGGTCTCCCTTGCCAGTTCACACTCCTAGATTCTCTGCACCCACACATACGATAAAATAAGCAGATTCTCATGTCATATCAGGGAACATTCTCAAAGCAGGTTCTCAATGATGTGCAGGCTCAGAACAGAATACGGGACTATTAAAACTCAAAAGGATCTTCAAGTGATCAAATTCAAGATGAGGAACAGACCCAGCGCTCTGCCCATGGCCACTCAGCTCACTAGGGGCTGCGCTGGCATTAGAATCCTGGTTCTTTAGCACTGACCCAAAGCTCTTGTAGACTGAACTCCTGAGATGAATAATTACAGCCAGGGATCACAGACACACTTGTCTGGGAAGCCATGGTTGTTGGGCTCCCTCCATCTAAATAGTAACAGTTCTTTCTTTGTTCTTTATCTTATCTTTCTATCACTACCCCCTCTTATTATTTTTTTGCCCTATTCCCCAGTCCCCCCCCTTTTTTTTTGGTGTCTTCTTGGCCTATCCCTTAGACCATATTAGACATCCCCCGTGGGCACTGCTGAGCCCAGCAGAAACCCTAAAGACCAAAGAGGTTGCTGACTCTGACATTCTCTGTCTTTGATTGGCTCTCTTGGGAATCCGAAGTGGAGGGAGGCACAGAGAATGTGTCAGCTGTAGCCAGATGAGGCTGTGTACTCTCTGAGTGAGATGTGCAGGCAATCTACGGGGTTAGTCTGCATGGGAGGCAGGTGGGGTTCGCAGACATGATAACTTTGGGAAATTATACAGAAGGAGTAACCATTTCTTTGGGGGTGATTAAGGAGATTGAAGGTAAACAGCAGAGGGATAGCAATTTTTTTGAATTTTTTTAATGTTTATTTATTTTTGAGACAGAGACAGAGCATGAACAGGGGAGGGGCAGAGAGAGAGAGGGAGACACAGAATCTGAAACAGGCTCCAGGCTCCGAGCTGTCAGCACAGAGCCTGGCATGGGGCTCGAACCCACGAACCATGAGATCATGACCTGAGCCGAAGTCAGACGCCCACCTGACTGAGCCACCCGGCGCCCCGCAGAGGGATGGCAATTTTTTAAGGTTGAACAGGCTTTCTTTGGTTTCCTTTCATCTGTTATTTCAAAGGGTGAAAGTTTAAACCCTCTAAGCCCCTTCCTTTATTTCTGCTCTTTCTTCTCCCTCACTTTATTACCGATCTTAGAATTCAAGATAGAGGTAGGGAGAAACAAGGTGAGAGAAGAGGCGGTTGTTTAGAATCTGATAGAAAGCTCTGGCCTGTGTGGCACATGTGCACACATGCTTTGGAAGAATAACTCACACGAAGAGGAGCTGATGTAATCTGACCAGAATCGCCTGTATTCACAATTACCAACAGAAGCACTACCTGGAGTCAGAGATAATGCCAGCAAGGGCTGATTATTTCAGTGTAAAAAAGTGGGTAAAAACACCTTTCCCTAATGGACATCCTATATGTAATGACCTTTGGATCCCCAAAATATGTTTTTTCCTTGCTCTCAGAATTGCATCACTGACTATTTTAGTTTTTTTCCTTTCTAAATGTCTGTTCCCAAACATCCTTGGGCTTCCCTCCTGGCAGCATTTTCTGATCACGTAAACCACACTCTCCTTCATACACAAGACCACACTCCTAGTTTTACTGCAAAACAAAACAAAACAAAACAAAATGAACAAAATATTTCCTTCAACCCTGCTCCTTTCTCTAAATCTCATCTTTTCTTTTCCTTTCTTTCCCCTGTCGGAGCTCACGTCCTGTCTCCTCACCTGCCCATCTTTCCGCCATTGAATCCATGCTGAGCTTGGAGCCCGATGCAGGGCTTGATTCCATGACCCTGGGATCTGCCCTGAGTCAGATGCTCAACTCACTGAACCACCCCGGCTTCCCTCTTCCTGTTCTCCTTAACTAATGTTATTCTGCCTCCTTTCCTGCCAACTCTCTTCATTTCACCTCTGGTCACAGGTATGCACCAGAGGTTTGCATCTGCCTTTCTCCTCTCCTCCTTCCCCTTGGATTTCTCCTTGCTCTCCGAGTCCCCCTTGGTTTCATTGTCCCACTGCTTTAACTTTCTCCTTCATGCACGTTACTTCTCTAATTTATACTGCTGTCCCACATTTCCACCTGGATATCTGAACAGTTCCACCAGTGTGTCATTTCCTCTCTCCTTAATCCTTGTAATGGCAACAAAGCTCAGTGAAAAAGCTTATGAATCAAAGGATCCGTATCCCAGTTCTGGCTCAGCCACCTACCAGCTCTAAAACTCTGGGCAAAGCTCTATGATCCTCAGCTTCCTCATCTATAAATTGGAGATCATAATCCCTACCTTGCAGGGTAATTATGAAGCTTAAATAGGATGGCATATGCATGTAACATATGGTATATGCTCAATAAATTGTAACAGTTATAAAGGAATGGCTGTTCTCCAGTAACCTAAGCGTAAAACGTGGGACCTTTCTTCGTCCTCATTTCAAACATCTGCCAAGCCTGCCAGTCTTACCTTCTCACCAATGGCTTTTGAATTCTTACCCTCCTTTGCATCCTGAGCGTCACCACGCTGTGTTGGGTTCTTACTATCTTTGTTGAGAAGGGATATCGAAATGGCTTCCGATCTGGCCTCTGGCATCCAGTCTCTGCCCCCGTCACCCAAGTTCCAGAATGCACACCCCAAAGCACGATCCTGACCCCAGCAAAGAGCAGATAGGGTACAGTGGCCCTACAGTTGGACAGTCCTGTGTTCAAGTCCACTGTCTGCCTACTGTGAGCCTGGGCAAACTACTTCTCCTCTCCACGCCTCAATTTCCTCATCTGCAAAATGACACTGTTGAAAGTATTTTCTAACTTGCCTTCAGAGAGATGGAAAGAGTGGTCTTCACTTCCTTAGCACGAGGCTCTAACAAATTGGGATAATCTGCCTGTAGATTCTCCCTGCCCACCTCCACAAAGATTTCCTCCCTGACCTATCTGTTCTGGAATACTTGCTGTGTTCTCCAAACCACATGGGGAAAACACTCATCTGGAAGGCATGAGATATTAACTCCTCTTTTCACTCATTGTGGCAGAAACCAAGTTTCCACTATAAACACCAACCCCAGAAAGAGCCAATCAGAAGGCAGATTATGTCCCCGGGGTAGAGTCCCTACGTCTTTACTCTGGAGGACTGCCAGCTGGGCTAAACTCTGCAGAAAGGGCTGGGGCGGGGAGGGGGGGGCGGGTGACAGGGAGGGGTGATGGACCAGGGATAAAGAAAACAAGAAAGAAAAAAGTGAATGAGAAACTGGATGAAAACAATGAAGAGATGAAGAAAGAGAAAGAAAACATAAGGAGAAAATAAAGAGATTCCCATGCTTGGGAGGATTAGAAACTAAATCAAACAGATTCACTCCATTTCCTGAAGTTGTAATTTCACGATATGCCATGTTCCACCCCCAAGGACACAGAGAAGCTTCGGGGAGTGGCTGTAAATTCCTAAAGAAAGGTGCATTTTGTGAAGACTCAAGCCATTATTATCTGCTGCTGCGCTTTTTAGCATATGCACTCCCAACACAATGACATGTCTTATTGAGTAATACGTGATATTCCACATCATGTGACTATTGATGCAGAATTTCCCTTTTCAGAGCTCAATATTCCAATCAAAGCCTGTTGCATCACATCATTGAGGCCATCCACTTAATGACAAGTCGTAAGATGCATATTGCAGAATATTCACGTTCATTTTATGCTCACAGTGCTTAAAATCTCCTCTAAACAGCCTCTGCTCCCGGCCTATTAAGGTGCCTGTGTTATCTACACTCCATTCAATGGTGTGGAAATAATTGTCTTGAGACTAAAGAAAAAAAATTGATGGTCACAAGCCGAGTCAGCACTTGTGTTCCTTTCTTACTCTGTTGAATCAGGTGTTATTTACCTCTTCCAACACCTGGGACTCCTGATAAGTCACTCCCCTGGTAGCTTTTTCCAGGACAGTGCTGTGGGGTCTTTGGAAGAAGCAGGGATCCTTCATAAGCCGTATTGTTATCAGCACAATTCACACAGCCACCAGATGTGCAGAATCGAAACCACCAAGGGCACTCAGGCAGAGGGGGCTTCTCCGGCTCCATCTGGCTGCTCTGAGATGCGCTCACGAGTCAGAGAAGGTATCAGAGGAAGAAGGGCTCCACTCAAGAATGGGGCTCATGTGCCTGTGAGAAGAGGTCTGTATTCTGACAAAGTCGGGGTGCTCTTTGATTCCCTCACTTCTGCTCTCCCCGCACCTCCAGCCCAGAGCCCTCCTCCCCGCAAACCTGGCTCTACTAAGAAGACCTGCCTGTTGGAGAGGCAGGTGGGCTCTTTTCTCCATCTCTTCCCCTTCTTCTTATCTCCGGGATGAAGCCCCAGGACTCGGGCTGGTGCAGGAGAGCAATTGCCCCTGGCAGCTGAGAGTTCGGCAACAGGGCCTGTGACTTTGCCTTTAAATATCAACCCCACACACAGACAACACACTGGCAGCATGAGAGGTTTCCATGGTGACAGAATGCAGGCCGTGACCTCTGTAAATGTAATCAGAGCGCTGGGATTGGTATGTGAGACAGGTTTAATTTCTCCTCCGGTGGAGGCTCTGTGGTCTGGGCTGTACAGAGGCTTCATACACCGACAGACAACCTGTTATCTTCGCCAGGCCAGCTCTGCACATGGCAACCCCCTCTGCCCCAGAGCTGCTTCCTCCCCCATCTGAGCGGGCTGCAGGATGAGAAAGGTCACTGGGGACCGGAACAGCAGTCATCCCCGCCCAGCATCCTCAGGAGGTGTGACTGGCCCTTCACTGAGGAGCGGCTGTGGCCATGCCGTTAGCCTTAGCTCTGACGAGAGCTAAGGACGCAAAATGTTGGCTGAAGTTTTCATCTCTGCTCTGCTCTGCTACCAACACCGTGACCTTGAGCGAGTCATTTGACCTCCAACTTTCAACATCTTCCCACAAGAAAGAAATGCCCGGGGACGAGGAGGCTGAGGGCTGCCAAAGTCCCCAGGAGAAGGTGGTACCCACTTACGCAATTCTGCAACTCCCAGTGGAATTCTGCCCCCGGAAGTGAGTTTTTCATCTCACCAGCGCTAGTCACTACGCTGTCTAGCCCTAATTCCACGGCTGTCAACAGAAAGCGTGGGGACTGCCATTGGGGGGGCCTCAGCAGGACTTCCTCACCTCTATGTTGATTTGGAAACAAAACCAGGATGCGATTTTTTTCTGAGCGGGCCTGGAGTAGGAGTCCAGAGTTTTGACAGGAAACAGCCTCAGAGAAAATGTAGCAATCTCAAAGGAGGAGCCCACAGCCTCTCTCTCCTTGAATCCCACTCAGCCTCAGCAAAGAGCTACTCTGGCCATTTCGATGCTGGCATCCTCTGATTCCATTTGCCGATTCACATGAGACGCTGGCAGATTTCAGTTACAGGTCACCCTGCTTCTCCGATTTCTTTCACTGTTCCAATATAGTGCTCTGGAAACAACAACAACAACAAGGTTTGGGCTAAGAAGAGATTCACAGGGCTCTGTGACATATTTTTCTTCCCAAAGGGAGCAGACCATTAAGATTTTTCCTTCCAGAGAGTCTCCACAAAGAACCTCAGGATTTCAGAGCTGGAAGGGACTTTAGAAACCCCATAACTCACAGGGGAAAAACTGAGGCCCAGAATGGAGAGGCATGATGCCCAAAGTATGGCAAATTAATGGCAGAGCCATAGGGGTGTCAGGGCCCCCGCTCTGCTCGGCTAAGTACGAATTTACCTCCGGGACACTTTTGAACCTCAAACCGAAGCAGAGAGGAAGTGGGGGAGGATTCAAAAGTGGTTGTTGAACATTAGAATCAGGAAATGGTGATTTGGCTGAAACTACAGATAATAGCTGTACCACTTCCTGTGTTAGCTGATGCCCAAGAAGGGAAGATGGGGGAAGATTCCGGAGAAGAAAAGAGTTAAGGGACAGGACTGTGGGCTTCTGCACAATCACCCCCAACCAGTCCACACTATTTCTCTCAGGCCACTGAGGGGAGCATGAATCTGATTGTTCAGGGGGTTTATTGGTTAGTGTCCAACAGAGTCATGAAACCAAAGAATAATGGAGTTTATAAGAACTCCAGGAGAATATCTGGTTTGGCACTATGTCTCCTGGTAACTAAACTATCTAGGACAGGTAATTTGATTGTCTTTCCTTTTTATGAAAGGACCCAGCTCCTCCACTGTGAACGAGGAAATAAGGTTCCTTCCAGCTCTAACGTCCAGAATTCCATGATCCTAAAAGTGGAGACTTCCCAGGCTTTTCCAGTATCCTGTTACAGTGTTTGATTACATAAATGGCAATGCACATAATGTAAGTGGCTTATTTCCTCTGCCCCAAGTTTAGCACCATCCGGGTGGCAAACACCAAAGGTATGTTCAGCTCCCACAGATTTACCATGGACTTCAGGCCAGAATTGGCACGTGCAGTGAAAATTCTTCTAGTGCTTTAAGGAGGAGGAGGAAACCTGTTGCGTTCTACTCATGTCAGTCCCAGTTGATAATACTCCAGCTAACAGGACAGCTTGAGGCAGGGCAATCATGTTGTTTGGACTTGAGGTTTAGTCCTCAGTAGACCCATCGGCTTCACAAGAAGAGAAAAACAGAAACAACAACCACCAAACACTTCTATTCCTTGGAACTTCTGTTAACATGAACTGCAAAAAGGCCTTGGGAATTCCTGGGGTGCCTCGGTGGGTCAGTCGGTTAAGTGTCTGACCCTTTATTTCTGCTCAGGTCAAGATCTCACAGTAATGAAATTGAGCCCCAAGTCGGGGTCTGTACTGACAGCGTGGAGCCTGCTTGGGATTCTCTTTTTCCACTCTCATTCTCTCTGCCTCTCCCCTGCTCGCTTATGCATGTGCTCTCTCTCTCTCAAAAAAAAAAAGAAAGAAAGAAAGAAAGAAAGAAAGAAAGAAAGAAAGAAAGAAAGCCTTGTGTATTCCTTTAGTCACAAAGAGAAAGAGAATCAGGGCGCCTGGGTGGCTCAGTGGGTTAAATGTCTGAATTTGGCTCAGGTCATGATCTCACGGTTCATGAGTTCGAGCCCTGCATCGGGCTCTGTGCTCATAGCTCAGAGCTTGGAGCCTGCTTCGGATTCTGTGTCTCCCTCTCTCTCTGCCCCTTCCCCGATAATGCGTGTGCTCTCTCTCTCTCTCTCTCTCTCTCAAAAATAAATAAACATTAAAAAAAAATTTAGGGGTGACCAGGCGGCTCAGTCGGTTAAGCATCCGACTTCAGCTCAGGTCATGATCTTGCGGTTTGTGGGTTCAAGCCCCGCATCAGGCTCTGTGTTGACAGCTCGGAGCCTGGAGCCTGCCTTAGATTCTGTGTCTCCCTCTCTCTCTGCCTCTCCCCTACTCGCGCTCTGTCTCTCTCTCTCTCTCTCTCAAGAATAAATAAAAACATTAAAAAAAATTTTTTTAAAAAAGAGAACCAGGAATACTACTGTGGATTCTTTCTTTCCTTCTTCTTTTTCTTTAAAGTTTATTTGAGAGAGAGACAGAGAGAGGCAGAGAGAAAGGGAGAGAGAGAATCTCAAGCAGGCTCCACACCGTCAGCACAGAGCCTGATGAGGGGCTCAAACTCAGAAACCGTGAAATCATGACCTGAGCAGAAGAAACCAAGGCTAGGATGCTTAACCGACTGAGCCACCCAGGCACCCCCTTCCTTCTTTATTAAGCTCCTACTATGTTCAAAGCAGTAGGACACAAACATGGAGACAGTATGGCTGCCCCTAAGAAGAAATACATGACCTGGTAGTTGTCAAATATTCCCATTCTCATGATTGCACCCAAACACATGACCTACAAATGCTATATTAATGATATCACCTTCGTGTCAAATGACAATGCCATGCTCTGTAGAGACCAAAATACTTGCCTGTTTAATGCCTCCGTATTAACTGAGTGCCCCAAGATGTCTGGTGCTAAAACAGAGGCTCCCAAAATACATGCTCAATTAATGTTCCAAGTGGACCACGAGATGCAAGCTAAGATCCATTCCATACAGAGCCAGGATGGGCAACGGGCCTCATGATGTGGTTTGAGGAATGTCGAAAGGCCATCTGAACACCATCTACCTCCCCCACTCTGATGTGCCACATGCTTGAAATTCTTACCATGCATGAGGGTCTTACCTTTGAGTAAGGTATTGTCTCCAGAAAGTCTGGGTGAAAAGGGGCATACTCCATCAATTTCATTTCAGCGGACATGAACTGAACACCCAGCATGTGCCAGGAACAGTGTCAGGTAGTGGAATTCATAAATAAATAAGACACGAATTACCTGGCAGGGCCAACATGTTGTTACATTCATACTCTTTATCCCATTAGTACACACTGATTTATCAGATTAGTAGCTGTCCTGAGGGGCTGATACTGGATACAGGCAGGTAAATTTTGATAGGACATGAAAGCAGGAAATGTCGGGACCACTGAGGATTACAGAAGACATTTCAGGTCTGGGTGGATATTAAAAAATAATTAAATACAAATTTTAAAATCGCCCGAGGGACTGGGTACCAAAGAAGGATGGAGAACAAAAGGGATCTGAAAGGCAAGCAATGCTTATTTCAGAAGTTTCTCCCTAGGACCTCTGATCATTGTCCTCTGGAATCTTCCATTTTTGCTCAGCCTTACAAAAGTCCTGGCTCGGCTGTGGGCTTCCTCCGTGGCTTCTCTTTGTGCTCGTAAAAGTTTTTTCGTGTGGGCCCCCAGGTATTACCAGGTGAGATCACTTTAACAATATGTCCCTAAGGGCACCAGATCCATAGCCCCTGTGTCTCAAATGTAATTATCTCAGTCCTTCTTTCTGATATTTCCAGGGTCATTTCACAGCTTTGCATCACTTCTGCTTCTGCCAACCCATTGGGTTTTGTTTGTTCTCTTGACTCGTTTTGAAAGTCCTACTTCTGCTCTGCTACCCCTGAAATGTGACACTGCTTACCCTTCACCTGACAGAGAATTCAGCACTTGCAAGGGCTGGGTCAGGAGGACCTATGAATAATCACATGCTGGGGTGCCTGGGTGGCTCAGTTGGTCAAGCATCTGACTCTTGGGTTCAGCTCTGCTCATGATCTCATGGTTTGTGAGAACGAGCCCCATGTTGGGTTCTGCGCTGACAGCATGGAGTCTGCTTGGGATTCTCTCTCTCTCTCTCTCTCTCTCTCTCTCTTTCTGTGTCTCTCTTCCCTTCACCTGCGTGCTCTCTCTCTCTCTCTCTCTCTCTCAAAATAAATAAATAAGCATTAAAATAAAAAGGAAGAAGAACCACATGCTGCCTTCCACTCAAATTTTGTCACTGCTTCTGGCCCATCTGCAGACTCTATCCTTACTTTTGTGATTATCTGGCTCTCATTGTCTTTCCAGCCACCTGGCTTCTTTAAAGGGTCCCTTGTATGAATCAAGACTTTTGATTGAATTAGACAGAAACCCAAATAAAAGTCTTAGGCAAAAAGGAAAATTAATTAGGACCAAGAATTCAAGGAAAAGTTGAATATTGAACATGGAAGGGCAGGAATATAACTGCATCTTAAATGCAACTGGTCTGGAGTCTCTGATTCCATTGTTGCTTTGGCCATAGGGCAGGCTGTCATTGGCCCAACCTGGCTAGTTGTAGGGCCATGGAGGCAGTGTCACATCAGAACGCAGCAGATCCTACAGAATCCAAATGGGTGGAAATGGGAGAGAGAAGAAACTCCTAGACAGCATGGATCGTTGTTTCCAGAAGTGGGTAGAGTTGTTGAACAGAAAGAGCAACCTAACCACCATACCCCCTATTCTTCAGATCTACCCGTATCCTCCTCAGTCACTATGGAGAAGGTTCAAATTCTCTCTCACGTGACTTCTGGGCCCCTGAAAATCAGGGATGAGGTCACGTAGGGGCCTTAGATCCTTACTCCGCTCACTGGAGCCATAGAGTTCCAGCCTGACCGGGACTCTGATCTTCTAGGTGTTATATTTTTGGCTGTGAAATGCGTAAAGTAGACCTGGATTCCACAGAGATAACAGCTCACCTTTCCTTAGCCAATCCTCTTTCTTCTTCAGCTTCCCTAGGTCAGTAAACGGGCAATCCAATTGCCCAATCGAGAAACCTGGGAGCCATTCATTCCTCTTTCTCTCTTTGCCAATTCTAAATATCTTTCAAACTATCCACATCTCTCCAGCCCTGCGGCCACCCTCCTGGTCCAGGCCACCATCACCTCTCACCTTGCAGCCCTCTGGTCTTACACCCAACAACCTATTCTCCACCTTATAGCCAGCGATCTCTCTCTCGCTCTCACTCTTTTTTAAAAATCTGCTCGTGTCCCTCCTCCAATTAAAACATCAGTAGCTTCCCAATGTTACACTTCCAAATATGGCTAATAAGCACCCACCACCACCGTGCTTGATGTCCTGCTTAACTACCCTGCCCCACCCTCCGCATGGTCCCCTTATTCTATGTCATCTTCAGTAGCCAACTTCTTTCAGTTTCTCAATGAGTCACACCTTCTCCCACTGTCTTTTTTTTTTTTTTTTTTTTCACGTGTGCTGTTCTCTTTGTTCCCTGCGTTGCCCTCTCTGCAACACTCTTCTCCCTGCCCTTCATTCAGCTAACCCCTACTCATGCTTCAGGTCTCAAACATCCCATTTCCTCTGGTCAGCACCCTTGGCTGCCCAGGTTGCCTTGTTTCCCTCTCACACATTCCTGTAGTGCTTAAGACCTGCCATTCAAAACTCCCCTTTCAGGCGCGCCTGGGTGGCTCAGTGGGTTGACCGTCTGACTTCAGCTCCGGTCATGATCTCATGGTTCGTGGGTTTGAGCCCCGTGTCGGGCTCTGTGCTGACAGCTTGGAGCCTGGAGCCTGCTTCGGATTCTATGCCTCTCTCTCTCTGCCCCTAACCCACTCGCATTCTGTCTCTGTCTTTCTCAAAGATAAATAAACATTTTAAAAAAATAAAAAATAAAAACCTCCCCTTCCATCTGTAATTACTTGTCTACCACCCATCTTCCTCTCCCAATTGTGAGCTCCCTGAGGGTCCAGACTCTTCCTATCTCGTTCTTCAGTGTATCCCCAGCACCTACTGTGCCTGACACCTAGTAGTCCTCAATAAATGCTTACTGGGGAAATGCTGTGAGGTTAAGTCTGTTGGGGTTTAATTATACTTTTACTTTGAATTAGTTACAAACTTACAGGAAATTCAGCAGAGTACCTAGAACTCTTATATACCATTTACCTAGATTCATCGATTGTTAGCTTTCGTCACATTGGCTTTACTATTTCCTACGTATGTAAATTTACGTATTTTTTTCCAAACCATTTGAGAGCAAGTTGCGGACGTCAGGGTCCTGTTCCCCTAAACACTTCAGTAGTATTTCCTTAAATAACACCAGTACGGTTATCAAAACGAGGAACGTTAACAAAGATAAATGAGTTCTAATTCAGACGTCTTTTTGTCTTTTTCTTTCTTGCTTTTTTAGACAAGTACAAGTACCGGGTAAGGGTGGCTGTCCCGGATTAAGCGCATGCGTTCACAAGGTCACATCCCTGTCTCCTTCCTCTCTCTGTCTCACTCTCTGCCCTTGTTCATGGGTTTCTTCAAAAACTGCAGCTGTGGTCAAAGAAGGGGCCTGTGGTGCCTGTTGGTCCCCCCACCCCCGTGCCCCCCACTTGCTCCAGTAACTTCTCTGTCCGCCTATTCCATCTGGCCCCACCCACAGTCCCCTGTGGTGAGACTGGGAGGGCCCCCACCCCGGGGGCAGGAGGCCTTTGTTCCACAGGCTCCGGAAACAGGAGGAAGCCCAGGCTACCGGAAGTGGAAGCTGGAAGGAAAGGTGAGGCACAGGAAGTGGGAAAGATGGCTCCTGGGACCCACAATCGCGCATGGGCATTTCAGAGCCTCAGAGAAGGGAAGATGGCAAGCCGTGGGGGTAGAGTAAGATTTGCACACCTTGGGTCCTGGGACCATCCTGCTCGGCTGAGTGGAATACCAAACGAGGGTGTCTCGGAGCCGCACTTCACCTCAGCCAGGCAATCGACAGGAGAAGCAGCGAGCGAGACCGACAGACTGTCACTGGCAAAATGAACTGTCACCTCCCATTTTTCAGAGGCACGGCGGGATGAATTGCAGCCTTGAACCGTGCGGCCCGCTGCTGATTGAGTTCCGCTGTCTTAGAACCCCTTCGAACAAGGCGAGTTCATTTCAGACTGACGTCCCACCGCTTATCAATTTAGGAGCCAGTAAAATTAACCGCTTCGGAGCTGACTTGCTCCCTCCCCCTGCTTGGATTCCGCATCCAGAAAGGTCACCAAATAAATCTCACTGGGTCCCGCTAGCGTAATACGCAGTTTGGAGCCCGGGGTCTCAGAAGAGGAGAGTAAGCGAAATGTAACCTGGGTCCGAAAGTTTGCCACCCCCCCCCCACCCCCCCTGCAGCTACTGGCCCGTGGCAGTGGCTGTGAGAAGCCAGGCCTGGGCTCGCTCTACTTCTGTCCACGTCAACCTCTGCTCCCCAGAGATACCACGGTTGGCTAGGGTTGGTGGTCAAGAATGGAGGTGCCTCAAAAGTGGCCCGAGTCTTGTGGCAGAAACCTCTGTGCTCTGTTTAACTTCACATCCGACGGACTGAATGTTTGTATCTCCCCAAATGTATATGTTGGGGCTCTAATCCTCAGCGCCACTGGTATTTGGAGGCGGGGCATTTGGGAGATAATTAGGGTTAGATTAGGTCCGGAGGGCAGGGCCCTGGTGATGGGATTGATTAGTGTCTTTCTGATTAGAGTAAGAGACACAGATCTTTCTCGGCCATGAGAGGATACAGTGAGGAAGAGAGGCAGCCATATGTAAACCAGAAAGAGGGCTCTCATGGGGAACCCAAACCATGCTGCCCGCCCCCTCCAACCCAGACCTCCAGCCTGCAGTACTGTGAGAAATATTTGTTGTTGAAGTTACCCAGTCTATGGTATTCTGCTATGGCAGCCTAAACTAGGACAACATCCTCAGGGCCTTATACCTGGTAGGCGCCCGATAAATATCCAGTAAACCAAGTAAGACTTGATATTCACTTTAGCATCAATGATTAGATGGAAAAGTTTACACAAGATAGCATGGACACCGTCTTGGTGGGGGAAAGGAAAAAGAGATGTTTGTCTAGGGATGTCTTTACTGCCACAGCCATTGATTGGGCCCAAGTCCATGTTGGAAACCCACTGGCAACTCAAAGTACAGCTTTTTGGAGCACAGCAGAACAGAGTCCTCACGGGGCGCCTGGGTGGCTCGGTTGGTTAAGCGTCCGACTTCGGCTCAGGTCATGATCTCACGGTCCGTGAGTTTGAGCCCCATGTCGGGCTCTGTGCTGATGGCTCAGAGCCTGGAGCCTGTTTCCGATTCTGTGTCTCCCTCTCTCTCTCTGCCCCTCCCCTGTTCATGCTCTGTCTCTCTCTGTCTCAAAAATAAATAAACATTTAAAAAAAAAAAAAAAAAAAAGAACAGAGTCCTCAGTCTCCAGAAGAAAAAGTGCCTTATGCCTCCCCCCCTCACATGTATACCCCGCTTCTGTTCACAAAGGCCTATCCAATAAGTCTAATTAGCAAATCTTAGGGCTTCTCTCCTCTGCATCTAGGGCACAAATGCTTTATTCAATACTCTTTGAACCTCTTCTCACCATAGACAGTGTGACAGTGTTTGTGGACATACAACTGAACCGCCCTCAGGATGATTTGAAGGTTTTAAAGTGATTTTAAGGGGCGCCTGGGTGGCTTAGCCGATTGAGCATCTAACCTCGGCTCAGGTCATGATCTCACAGTTTGTGAGTTTGAGCCCCGCATCGGGCTCACAGCTGTCGGTGCAGAGCCTGCTTCGGATCCTCTGCACCCCTCTCTCTCTCCTCCTCCTCTCTCTCTCTGTCAAAAATAAATATTTAAAAAAATGTGATTTTAAGTTGAAGGATGCCCCATCTACTATCCAGCAACAGGCCAAATTAATGGTATCCACTGCCCAAAGACAATGTACTCACATTCCTGTTCTCGTCCTAATGGTTTCTTTCTGTGTTCACACTGGGCACTTTTGGCCTACGCCTAGAGTGAGAAGACCCAGTTTGCAAATCTGGTCCTACCTTCCCTAGCTATAAAACTTGAGTGGATTACTGAATTTACCTAAACCTCATCTTTCTTCATCTGCAAACACACAAGGCTGTCACAACGTGCAAAGAACTTTGCATATGTGAAAGCCTCAGTAAATTACCAAGTTGTGTGCAGATGCTAGGGTTCATTCATTTTAGCCTCAGCAACAAAAGAAAAACAATGAAGATGAAGCCGTACAGCATCTCAAAATTTGATCCAGCAACTCGACTTCCAGGGATTTATCCCACAAAAACGCTCTGCGGGGCAGAAGGATGTATGCGTGAGGAATTTCACTGCAGCTTGTTGAAAACTCGGAGATAAACTGAATGTTGTCAATAGAAGGTTGGGTAAATAAATTATGATGCATGCATTGTAGGCAACACTGCGCAGTAGTAAAAAAAAATAAGATAAAGTAAGTAAAAAACCCTTACAGTTTGTTAGAGCCATGCATCAATGTCAACTTATATAAATTAACAGGTGTGGTTATCACGTCTTTAGATGCTTAAGTGGAATGATCGGAGAAAACTACGTCCAGCTAAACCTTACAGAAATAACCTAAGCTTTACACAAAATGGGATCATCCTCCATGTAATAGTTGCATTTTTTTCATTTACTATATCACAGACGTCTTTTTATGTCAGTCCTTTTTTTTTTACTTTTATAATTTAAAATTTTACATACAAGGGGCACCCGGGTGGCTCGGTCAGTTGTGTCAGACTTTGGCTCAGGTCACGATCTCACGGTTTGTGAGTTCGAGCCCCGTGTTGGGCTCACAGCTTGTCAGCGCAGAGCCTGGAGCCTCCTCCGGTTTCTGTGTCTCCCTCTCTCTCTTCCCCTCTCCCGCTCTTCCTCTCTCTCTCAAAAGAATAAATAAACATTAAATATTTTTTAAAATTTACATACTAAAACATAGGCCGTGGGTTATAAAGATAGTTCTCTGGGTTAACTATTGAGAAAAGGAAGGAGATTTGTAGGCAGCTTACCTGTGTTTTTAGGAATACAAATCTATAATATCCCAGTACTGTAAGAGCAGCCTCTGGTTATAAGTTGAAACAGCCCTAACCCAGGAATCAGGCGTCCAGCACTCTTGTTCCAGCTCCATTATTAACTTACAACATGACATCAGCCAAATCACTTATCTGGGCCCCAATTTCCACATCCAGAAAATGAGAGTGTCCGAGTACATGTTCTCTAAGGTCCCTTCAAGCTGAAAATTCTCTGGTTCTATGAGATCACTTTTCAAAGATTCAATAAAGGATGTTTATATGTAATAACGGTCTCTGGTCATTTCTGGCACAGGAAGACTTTAACAAGGCCTTAAATGCTCAACGTAGGGGCGCCTGGGTGGCTCAGTCGGTTGAGCGTCCGACTTCGGCTCAGGTCACGATCTCACGGTTCGTGAGTTCAAGCCCCGCGTCAGGCTCTGGGCTGATGGCTCAGAGCCTGGAGCCTGCTTCCGATTCTGTGTCCCCCTCTCTCTCTGCCCCTCCCCCATTCATGCTCTGTCTCTCTCTGTCTCAAAAATAAACATAAAAAAATAAATAAATAAATGCTCAACGTACATTCAGACTAGTATACTGAGAATTTTTTTTTAATTTAAATAAAAAAGGCACCAGCCCTCAAGAGACCTATAATTAAAAAGAGAATAAGACAGTTGAATGAATAGAAACACGGGAGCACCACGTTTTACAGAAGGAATGTACAAAGTAGGGTCATTGAGGGAGATGGGTGGGACTCAAATTTGTGTTCCTGAAGCCCTACGAGTTCCTCAGAGGATTCCAAAGCTGCTTTAAGTATAGGGCAACAGAATCAGGAAGCGGGGGCTGCCTGCTCTCAATCCCTGGTTTAATCACATAGACCTGTGTTTCTCTGCATCGTGCATCTAAGAAATCCAAGAGAGACTCTTAGAGAAATAGGGCTGCTGCAATAAAAGTGTAAAAAACACCAGCCTGGATGATTCCTAGGCCAGTTGCATCTTTAAGGTTTCACAGTCTATGATTCTCAGATGCATTGAAAATAGGTTTGTATATTCTGCGTTCAGTTTTGCATGTACCTAGGAAATTAACTTCATAAAGGCTAATTCTCCTGTAAAACAAATAATTATTTTGTAATATGAATAACGGACCCTAAGCGTATCTGTTTAACACACTCAGCTTTTCCTGTCCTGGTTTTTCTGAACGTAAGACACAGTTGTAATTATGAAAGAATTGGATGGGACCGTGAGGCTGGCAAAGAGGTTATAAAAAAGATTCACAAGATCCCTGGGACACCATGGAAAAGCTGTTGGTTTCATCAATGAGACAAGACACCGAACTGGAGCTCCACCCTTGAATTAGGTAATTTCTGTTTTGCAGGACACAGCTCAGATAATACAGGGTAATTGCTGCACCTGCTAAGGGCTTTCCATGCATTATTTCATTGAATCCTCCCAACTTCATGAGATAGGTATTATTTTCTCCTCATTTTACGAAGAATAAAATGGAAACCAGGGTTGGCAGGTGCACTGCATAAGGTCACAGAGCCAGAGTTCAAACCCACGGAGGCTGCCAGCAAAGCCCATGCTCTTGGCCCCCACAGGCGCTACTCCAAGCTGCCATTGGTCACCCGTAGATGCAGGGCAGTTTGCCCTCGGACCACTAAGGGAGTTCAATAGGACTCTGCCTCCGATTTTTCTATAAATTTATTTTGCTGCGTTATCCAATCACAAAGAAAGTTTTTCACTTCTGTTATCAAGGCTGACCCTAGATCAAAATTACAAGATAAGTATAGTTGGTTCTCTCCCGCTGAGCAACTCCTTCATCGTACCAGGAAGGAAAGCAATACTCCTTCTATGAAATTTGTTCTGATGCCTCCAAAAAGAATTGATCGCCCCTTCTTTTGTGCACACACTGAGAGAGAGAAAGAAAGAGAGAGAGAGAGGAGGAGGAGGAGAGGAAAAAGAAAAAAAAGAAAACTGTCCTGCTCATGTTACATTTCTCCCCAGAGAGATTGTACCTGCCCTAGGAAACAGGACTAATATTTATTTGTCTCTGGATCCATAACACCCAACGTTGTGGGTGCCCAGCACATAAGAAAAACTTAAGAAATATTTATTTGTTTGAAAGAATGAATGGGTGAATGAGTACACTCACGTTGCCCCCAACTTGCCTAGTGTGTCCCCTGTAGCACCTCACCTAGTCTCTTGAGATCCCCTTCTTCCGGGCAAACTCTGTCAGCCCTCCCTTCCTCTTCTCTCTGCCCTCCAGACTGATAGCTCGTTAGCTAACCCTGTGTGGAATGAGTGCTAATGAGGTTAGTAACTGTGGTTACCATATTAATGTATTCCTTCTCTTGACGATGTGTTTTCACTTTAACTGGAAACAATTCCTTGACCTAATGGAGCCATTTCTAGTGGTGATCACACCATGCCAGCATTCGGGGTGGATGAGTGTTGGGAAATAGTTGGCAGCAAGGTTGCAAGAACTCCTGTGTAAGGACTCCTAAAACCACGTCACCCACCCCACTTGTGTCAAAGAGTCACAGAAGTGGCACAGCCCATAGATACTAACGCCGAGAGTGTTGTGTGAGGTCTCTGCCCTGACCCAGGAAATGAACTTGGATCCGCCCTAGGATTGGAGGTTCTCCCACTGACCTGCAAGCTAGCTTAGGGTCACCTGCCTGACAGACTCTCCCAAGGAGAAAGGAGTCGGCACTGTGTTTGATTGGCATGAGGCTAGACTATCAAGGGGACTGGAGTCAGCTAATAAATCCCTTACCCTGTGCAGAAGGGGAAGCTGTGACCTAGAGAAACAGGTGAGCTTTTCAAGGCTAGAAGTCAGAGCCAGAATTGGAACTAAATACTTTATTTCCTTGAGCTACTAATATATGGTAAACCTGTTTTCTCACTTCTTTGAAGCACAAACACATATCAGTGATTGTCAAGTCTCTTATTTGCCACAGGGCTCGGTGCTCCAAAGGATCCAACCCAAAGGAAACGTGGCTAAGGCTTCTGGACAGCAGCAGACAGCACCATTCAAATCTCAGGAAAGTGTTTTTAATTAGGGGAACCTAATTCCCATCCAGAATCTTAGGTGGAAAATGTAATATTTAGCTTTCCAGCCTCTGCAGGACAAGAATAGTACAGCAGAAACAGTGGAAATGGATCCTGAGGGCTAATCGATCTTATCCAGCACATTAGGTACTACATTTTTTAAAACCTTTGTCAAGTTGACAGAATTGGTATCTTGTTTTTATTTATATTTATGTGATTATTGGTAAAGATGAACTTTTAAAAATGCATCTCTTGGCCTTTCTTTACTTCTTTTGTAAATTGCCAGTTCTACTCCTTACCTGCTTCCTTTGGGGGTATTTGTCCTTTTTTCCTTATAGATTTTTAAGAACTCTTTGTATATGAAAAAGGATTACCCCACTAACCAAAGACCATTTTCGAAATGTCAGATTTTGCCAGGAGCCAGCCGAGATCTGATTAACCCAGCGGATGGTTCCCTTGTTTGGCACCCCTTCGATACTTACGCATTTGGTCTGTTTCACAGATATTCGGCTTTATTCGGTGTGTGCACATCCCCCCACCCCTACAGTCCCAGCAGCAGAATTGAGTTTGTCCGTTGGAGAGACAGGACCTCTAGAGAGCTCTGCAGATGTCAAGGACAGACAAACACCAGTGGTATGGGATCTGGAGTCGAAGGTACAGATGCCAGAATGTGGGTGGTCTCCCTTGTTCAAGAGTATAATGAAGGTCTAAATGCCATGAGGTCAGTTAGCAAGATGGGGTAGGGGAATCAGATCCCAGATGACAGGAGTCTACTCTTCAGGAAGACATTTAAAGTCACATCACAAGTTAACAAAACACATCGAAACGGCCTTGATCTTCTTTTATATTTCCTGCCTAGGTAGGAGGATGTGGTCTCAGGAGCCAGCCCTGCAGATATGAATAAAATGGCGTTAGCTGCTTAAGGAAATAGTACATGAAGTAGCTGCTACGTTGAAGGGCTTAACTGTTGTTGCAGATTTAATTGTCTTGTATGTCTTATCACACATATTTATTGCAGTTGGGCGGATTCTGTAAGTAGCTTACCTAATAGTCACCATTCTTTATTTCTGGCAGAACTGCATCTCATGATAGAGGCTGAAAATACAAGATTCTCACTTCCCCAGGTTCCTTTGAAGCTAAAGATGACCATATGACCCCGTTCTGGCCAATGAGAGGTAAAAGGAAGACTATATTTTTCTTCTAGGTGAAAGGCTGAGTGTGCGCGAGGCTCCTGCCCTTTCCTACCTGTCTATGAACATAGTTGTGTGAGGACATGATTTCTTCAGCTATGGTGACCGTACCACAGCCAGCCTAAAGATGAAGAGCCAACACCGAGGGTAAAGAAACAAAAGGTTGAAAGAAGCCTGGTCAGTTGTAGTATTTTTCAGCTGATAAACCAAAATGGGACCTCAACACTTCCGATTTTGTGAGACAATAAAGACTGCTATCCAGGCTTTTTGTTAATCTTGTTACCTGCTTCTGAAAGCATGTTGATACATTCAAAATGTAACATGATACAGAAACTGGGGTTGTAAGTACACAACAAGTCCATACAAGGACAAGGACAGGATGGATGGTAGAATGACTGATGGAAGAATATTCTGTAGAGAGGTGTTGGGGCAAAGGGGAGGCAGGTCTGGCTCCTGGACTTTCTGATTTAATTGACCCAATGTAGGACCCAAATATTGGTATTTAAAAAGAAAAAAGGGCCCCAGGTGATTCTAATATGTAGAGATTTGAGAACCTCTGGTCTAGTCCAATTCTTTATTTAACAGTTGGGGAAACTGAGGCTCAAACAGTGTGACTGGTAGAAACCATATGATGCAAAGGTAAGCCCAAAGAGAATCATGCAAAAATGTCTTGGGGATCATCTCTTGCCCTTACCTCGGCCCCTCAGCGTTCCTCCTACTAGATACCCAGTGTCTTCTTTCTACCTCCTGTCTGCACTGAGCCCCTGAATATTGCACCCACCAGGGAAGGGGAGGCCCTTCATCCTTTCCTAGGCCCCTATCCAGGTCAAAACTCTCATTCTTTCAGGGATCTGCTGAGCAACAAACAAAGTAATCTTAACTGAATGCTAGCCAAGGTATTAATGACAGATAATGGCTGAATGCATTACTCCTCCCAGATAAAATTTCCATTTTAATGTAAGCCTTTAAATGCCTTAACCCAAAGGAAACCACCTGAAAAGTGCACGGAGGGCAATTACCTGGCACCTTTGCCCTTCTCTGTCCCTAGAAGACATTTCCAAATTGTCACTGAGGCTTTCCCTGCTAAGCTACGACACAGCTGGAGAAGCCCTGGGCAGTCCCTATCAACCAGTGATGGGAGTTACTGGGCAAGAGGAAATCTACTGACTAACCCTGTCCTGGAACAAATAATTTGTCCTTGAGTAAGGGGAGTTGAATCTTACTTAGAAGTTTTGACATTACCTGGATATGGGAGCTTGACCAAACTATTAAATATTTCCGGGTCTCAGTTTCCTTATCTGTCAAATGAGAGGATTGGCATCTTCGGTAAATAGTCCTCTGCTAGAGACTCTCAAAGCCTGACCCAATAGCTCTCGAAGCCAGTTGCTGCTACCAGGTACCTCTTCCCATTCTCGCATCGCTTCCCACCAGGAAGGAAATTTACTCAAAACAGGAGGAACAGCTTTCCTGCTCTGTTTATAAAGGGACTTTCCTCCCTAAATAGGCCCTGGGGAAATAACGTAAACCAGCATTTGAGGTGACTGCTAAGAAGCCAAATCTTGTGACACTTGGAGCCCAATCGTGCGGGTCAAGGAGCCAAGAGTGCACGGCGGAGAGTGAGTACTCTATCGGTGGCGGGAGGGGCAGAGCCTCTGCGCCAGATGCGTCAGGAATGGGTGTGCCGGGCCCAGAAGACACATCAAGTGGGGAAAAATCAGGTGTGCAGATAACGTTTTGTAAATGCCTTTCTAATTCTCAATGCTCCAGGAAGGAATCTCAGAGATTAAATTAAGCTGTTAACCCTCTAGGCGCTCCTGTCGTTTATTGTTAAGGAATTAATAGGAATGCGGGAATGCAGATGGCCTGGCTGTCAGCTCCGAGAGGCGATTTTTCTGATCTTCACGGACGTTTCCAGCATCTTTCATTAAGCGCTCATGTACCAATTTGTCATTTTAACCGAGCAGGAAAGAAACTCCCACTGAACTCCCTAGCTCAGGTGCTGGGCGTTAAATCCTCCCACGACAAGGCCTGCATGGTTGCGTCCGCAGGGGAGGCTGCAGGCCTTAGTGTGTGGCCTCTGCTGGGGGTGGGGGGAGGCGGAGCCATTCCAGGAAGGAAGTCGGCATCCCCAAACCTGGCTGTCCTGGGCACAGGTTTCAAGGGAGTCGGGGAGAACCCACTCTGGTAATCCTAAACAGAGCAGAGACGTAAAGAAACTTCTTCCAGCTTCCTCAAGCGCTCCAGCACGCAGGTAGCGCGCTCAACGAGGGGAGGCGCCACCTACAGGAGAGAGGAGGACCTGCAACCTGATCTCGAAAATTCAACCGCTGGTGGGCCTGGAACCGACTGGACACCTCCCCTCCTCCTCCTCGTAGCCTCTGACATTTATCCAATCCTTTCTCCTGCCAGACGCTCTCCCAAGCGCTTGATGTGTTATTAACTCCTCTAAACGTTACAACAACCCTATGTTATTGTCATCCCCGTTCCGTAGAATAGAAAACTACAGATCCAAGAGAGTAACTTGCCCAAAAAAAGTGGAAGGCTGAGGGGCGCCTGGGTGGCTCAGTCGGTGAGGCGTCCGACTTCGGCCCAGGTCAGGGTCTCACGGTTCGTGAGTTCGAGCCCCGCGTGGGGCTCTGGGCTGACAGCTCGGAGCCTGGAACCTGCTTCGGATTCTGTGTCTCCCTCTCTCTCTGCCCCTCCCTGGCTCACGCTCGCTCTCTGTGTCAAAAAAAAAAAAAAAAAAAAAAAAGTGGACGGCTGGGATCTCAACCCTGAAAGCGTGTCTCAGAGCCTGGGTGCTCAGCATTACACTAAGGAGGGTGTGGTGGAAAGGTTGGAGTCAGTCCTAATTCCACTAATGATCCTCAGTGTAATTCAGGGTCAAGTATTGAGTTCAATGGGCCCTCAATTCTGCACCTCCGGGTTCCCTATTTTTGAGACTCCTTTACTCAGAGAGAAAATCATTGCTAAGATAATCATAGTCTTGTGTAATAAAAAAGATGGTAAGGGGGTGGAGACTAGTGACGGTAGAGATTGCATAACACTCATCTTCTTTGGTTTAGGAGGGACCCAACCATGGCTGATTCTCAGTGATAGGGCAAGAATAGAACCCAGGTCTCCCGACTCCCAGCCCTGTGCTTTCCCCCCATACAATGCTCATTCTTTAACTGTCCATAGCCAGGCTTTATACGAGAAAGAAAGTTAATCTCACACAATGTGGCTTCAGGAGGTTCAGGTCCATCCTCTGACCAAAACCTGCCTTTTATTTTTTATTTTTTTTTTTTTTTAAGTCTGGTGGCTTTTCCCTGCAATCCTACCATTAGTGACTTATTTCTTTCACTAAGACTTTGATACCATCCACCCAGGACCAGTAAGGCTTTCACTGTTGGCTGTCATTTCACGTGTATGTGGTTGAGGTCTAAACCAGCACTACTCAAAGTGTGGTCCATAAGCAGCAGCATCCGTATCATTTGCATATTGTTAGAATTGCAAGTCGTGGGTTCTGCCCCAGACCTACTGAGTCAGAACTACCCTGATTCCCAGACTTCGGTGTGTGTGCTTATGTTGTCACCTACAGAGCTTATTAAAACACAATTTCCTGGGGGCGCCTGGGTGGCTCAGTCGGTTAAGCGTCCGACTTCAGCTCAGGTCACGATCCGTGAGTTCGAGCCCCGCATCGGGCCCTGGGCTGATGGCTCAGAGCCTGGAGCCTGCTTCGGATTCTGTGTCTCCCTCTCTCTCTGCCCCTCCCCCGTTCATGCTCTGTCTCTCTCTGTCTCAAAAATAAATAAACGTAAAAAAAAAAAAAAATTAAAACACAATTTCCTGGAACAACCCCCCTCCACTCCATCCCCAGAGGTTCTGATTCAGCAAGTCTTGGGGAGTCGCCCCCAATTTGCATTTCTAACAAGTTGTTCTCAGGTGGCGCCACTGCTGATGGTCTGGGGACTATTCTTTTTTTTTAATTTTTTAAAGTTTATTTATTTAAGTAAGCTCTACACCCAACGTGGGGCTCAAACTCACAACCCTGAGATCAAGGGTCACACGCTGTACTGACTAAGCCAGCCAGGAGCCCCAGTCTGGGGACTATTCTTTGAGTAGTACTTAAAAAGTTCCTAATAGCAGATACTGCGAGTGGAAAAGGAGGAAAAGCACCCTGGGGTAAAAAGAGAGAGGAAGGTCATTATTATGGATGAAAAAGATACAGAATATGGAAATTTGGAGTCAAAGACTTCTGAAGGTGTGGGTTCACAATTATGCCTGTGTCTTTACCTTTGAATAAGTTCAAAAGTTATACCATTAAGTGATTTCACACACCGTATAAATGTTTGTGCCCTGCATTTATCTAGGGTGGTAAAATCCCTTCCTGCCTTCCCTTTGGCTGAGCCCTGCCTGTCTCCGTTACAAATGGAAGCCTTCCTGGTCCCCTCTGACCATCAGTTAGCTCTCCAATTTTATTCCAGAGTCAACTGCGCTGTAGCAGCAGACAAAGCTGGCCCGATGGCAGGAATACTGTTCCCCGATGGTATCAGAACCTCTTCTGTATTTATGTTTGCTGTGTGACTGTCACTTGTATACAGTCACATAGAGACTCTGATATTAAGACTTGGGCTGCAAATCACCCCCATGGCACAGCTCTGGCGGAAAAGGAAAAGGCACGTCAGTGGCAACCGGATATCATACACGAATTACATTGCCCTTGTACCAAAATAGGCATCTTTAAGAACTCATGTCTTCTGGTCCTCCTTTGCTATACTTCAGGTAATGTGGTACCGAGAGACACCCAGATAAATGACAGTCTCTTCTATTCATAAAGAGGACTTATGAAGGAAAACTAGAACTTCCCTGTGGTGGAAGGTATTTTTTTTTTTAATTTTTTTTTTCAACGTTTTTTATTTATTTTGGGACAGAGAGAGACAGAGCATGAACGGGGGAGGGGCAGAGAGAGAGGGAGACACAGAATCGGAAACAGGCTCCAGGCTCCGAGCCATCAGCCCAGAGCCTGACGCGGGGCTCGAACTCACGGACCGCGAGATAGTGACCCGGCTGAAGTCGGACACTTAACCGACTGCGCCACCCAGGCGCCCCGAAAGGTATTATTATTATTCAGCACATACCCCTCCATGTGGGAAGAAAACTTACCCCACACCCCGGCTGGTGGGTTTAGCCATGTGACTTGCTTTAGTCAATGGAGTGTAAGCAGAGATTTTCACTCTGCTTGCTTGATTTGGCTTGGCCTCTTCCATTTCTGCCCTTGGCCGTGAGAACAGCGTGGTTGTCGCCTCAGCCTGGGTCCCCCAATACGAAGGTACACGGTTGTTCCATGACCCGGGACAGAGCCACTGCAGCCAGCCCACACACCTGTAAGCAAGAAGTAAAAGTTGGGGGCGCCTCAGTCGGTTGGGCAGCTGGCTTCCGCTCAGGTCACCATCTCACGGTTTGTGGGTTCAAGCCGCGCTTCGGGCTCCATGCTGACAGTGTGGAGCCTGCTTGGGATTCTCCCTCTTTCTCTCTCTCTCTTTCAAAATAAATAAATAAACTTAAAAGAAATATTTGTTGAATAAATAAAGGAGTGTTCTAATAAATTCTAATAAAGCATGTCATGAGACCAGGTAAGGGGGAAATGGTGAAAAAAAAAAAAAAAAAAAAGCCTGGGATATACAGTCTAAAACTCTTTTGCTCCAACACTAGGTGATCTTAGTTCAAAGGGTACCTAGTTATGAAAAAGAATCATCTGAGTAACAATAATAGTAAGTCAATGGGGAGCCACTGAAGAATTTTGAGCTGAGGAAAACACGATCAAGATACCATCTTGGAATGGTGTCTCTAACTGCCGTGTCCAGGGGTGGTTTAGCAGAGAGAGACCAGTTAGGAGGCAATTTCCAAGTGAGGTGATAGGACCTGAGGCATGAGGTGGCAGTGGAAGTAAAAGGGGTGAGGTTGGGATGGGGGCTCCAATAACCCTATCACCTGGTGGGAAAAGAAGGCAGCAGAGAGGGAGGGTCTAAGCTAGCACCCTGATGGTATACCTGTATCAACTGAGATATGGAAATTTGGCCAAGAGGCCAAACGTTTTGTTGAGATGATAAGTTACTTTAGAATTTTCGACAATGGACTGGGTATCAGGTGAAAACACGTTGCCCCAGGGCTCCTGGCCTGCAATCTCAGGACTGCCTCTTGAGAGAGAGGTCAGAAGAAAAGGACACGTGGACATTAGATCCACGGAGGTGACAGGTATAGGAAGTGAGAAACCAAAGACCGAAGCCAGCCTTGTAGACTGCCTAATTAGAAGGGGCTTCTAGAAGGGGGAAGGGTGGCTGATGAAAGAGAACAAACAGGACCAGCAAAGGGTCTCTCAGAAGAGGAAAAAAAAAAAAAAAGGAAAGGGAGGAATTTTGATGTCCAGGCCTGTCTCTTGTGGGAACAGTGTCAGCTGTCAGACTTCAGGCGGCCTCCTTGACGAGTAGAAGGGAACATCCTTTAACCTGACTCCCTGGCCTCTAACCACCTGGGTGGCTGGGGGCCCCAAGGCTTTGTGAGCCTTGAAGAGGAGACCGGGGAAGAGAAAATGGAAAAATGTAATCAATAACAAGAAGCCTTGTGTTGTGTTTCTCCCCCACCACCCCCCCACCCCCACTTCATATGCAGGAAGCAATCCAGGGCTATAGCTGGTGCTATGATGGGTGTATTCTGGATGTTCAAAAGGTCATCTGGCATGGAGACAGGCTAAATTATGGCTGGAGTGTATGAATCTGAGGAGGTTCTCCATTAACATTTATTAGGAATTGTCATCGCTTCAACCCGAATGGGCCCCAGATGTGGAAACCTCGGCTGCTCCAGACTTCTCTTCCGGGCTGCAATCTCTCCTCTGATTTATTGTTATTAAACATGACCAGATTTTGTAGAGGGGAAAATTGAAGAAAGCGACACACACATGGGGAGCTGTTAGGCGGAGGCTGCCAAGAGAAACAAACCATTTTATTATTTCTGGTGGCAGTGGGATCGTGTGGAGGTGCAGACCATTGTTACGAGACTCCAGACATGGTGCCTGTTCCCTAAATCGAAAAGACGCAGCCTGAACTTCTGGACCGTCTGTCCCAAGGGCAGATGTCTTCACCCCGAGGGTGAGAGAGGGGCAAAGTTGAAGGTAATGAGAAATACTGAGAATAGAGAGTCAGTGCTTAGAATTCTAGAAGCTATGGGAGCCACTCTCTTTCCTCAAAATATATTACCTTCCAGGGCAGATGACTTCCTGTGCATCAGTCACACCCACTGGATATTAGGTCATTTTTCTTATCAGTAACATTTACTCTCCCACTGTGTAAATATCGGGAGGGATTCTAAGAAGTCAAAGTTAGAGCCCCACCTTCCGGCAGCTTGTCGTCTGTTTCATTTGTTCACGCATTCAACGTAATTTTATTAAGCACATACTACGCATAAGGCATTGTTGTAGGTGTTGGAGAAATATCGGTAAGGAAGAGAGACAAAGTCTATGCTGTCTGGGCGCTTACTTATCTGTAAGGGAACAAAGTCAGAAAATGCCCAACAATTAGCTACTAGACAAAAGAGCGTTTGCAAGGAAGGGAGTGTACAGAAAGGATCCTATACGAGGCAGGAGTGAGGAAAACTGGATTCCAGTCCCGGCTCCACTACCCAAGGGTCTGGTGGCCTTAGGTAGATTATTGAACTTCTTAGAACTTCAGCTTCTTATTTGTAAAATGGTGATAAATCTGCCTTGCCTTATCTCATAGGTGTATTGTAAAAATTTAAGGAGGTAATGTATTTGAAGAGTTCCTTGTAAACTGTAAGTTGCTCTATGGTGTCGGGTGTTTTACGACAAGCGCCAAATAAAGGACACAGTGAGTTCAGTACCATGAACTGAGACAGTCCATTCACCGGCTGGGAGTCTGGGCCCTCATCCTCTCCCGCTTTCTCTTGGGAAAAGGAGCAAGCAGGACTATGCTCAAGCTGCTGGACACATGTCCCCTGGGGAGCCTTTTCCTAGTGGAATCTGGATATCTGTTGCTGATCTTACGAACAGGCCACTTCTGGAAAATCCTCACTTGGCTAGGCCTTTTTCCTAGACTTTTGCATGGAAGTTATCCTATGTGGGAATAGTAGTGAATAAATAGAGGTGATGGGGCACATCTTGAAAGTCGCTAGGTCTTCGTTGTTACATCGTCCCTCTTCCAGATTATCTAAGTTCCCAAGGAGAAGGAACTGTGTTAAGCCATCTTGATCCAATTTCCAGCCTTCCGTTCCCTGCCCACCCCGGTGCACTTACCTCATATATATGTGTGTTTATCTTCCTGTGAGTGCACACGCATGCATTGTGTCTGGAATTAATGGGGATACCCCTTAGGGCCAGCCTTTCTTATACCAGGCAACTGGACCCAGTGTCCAGGGGCTAAGCCCGCAGCTGCTTCCTCCTGCTGTAGAGGCGAAAACAAGGAGAGAAAAAGGAGACAGGGGAGATTGTAGGACTTAGGAATATTCCCTATGGATTTCCTCCAGTGGAGAGATCTGGCTTCCAGTTCTGGGGGTCTGCAAACCCACATCTTTCTAGTATGGCCTTGGAACAGGGTGGGGAGGAGAGAGAATCAAATTCTAGGTTGTCGTGGATAGTTGGATTGCCCCAGCAGGGTATGTTGGGAGAAGGAAAGGAGGTGGGGGAGGTAGGAAGTGGGAAGGGAAAGACTAAGGGAGTTTTACAGCTCTGCTTTTCTCATAGCTGGACAAGCCCACTAGAGTTTGCAGTGGGGTGGGTATGGCCTAACACCCTCTTACCCAAAGGGTAGCCCACAGGCCAGCAGCATCTTAGGACTCAACCCAGGCCTACTAAGTCAGAAATTGCATTATAATCCCTAGATGGTTAGTATGTCTATTAAAGTTTCAGAAGCATGCTGCTTTGGGAATGGCTTCCTGCAATGAGCCACTGAGGACGTGTGCTGGGTGATCTCTGTCGCCTTCCATATCCATTCTTCACCTTCTCCTCTCCTGCTCTTGGTGCTGGGAAATGTTCTTTATGAATTACTCCAACAGGCTCCCTTGTCCTCTGACTTCTGGTTGGGTTCAGTCAATGGCCAATGCTCAAGAACCAGTGACTTTACCTGAAGTTTGTTTTTTTAAAAAAAAAAATTGTTTTAATGTTTATTTATTTCTGAGACAAAGACAGAGCATGAGCGGAGAGAAGCAGAGAGAGAGGGAGACACAGAATCTGAAGCAGGCTCCAGCCTCCGAGCTTGTCAGCACAGAGCCCAACGCGGGGCTCAAACTCATCAATCACAAGATCATGACCTGAGCCGAAGTCAAATGCTCAACTGACTGAGCCACCCAGGCGCCCCGACCTGAAGTTTTTAAAGGAGAACAAGATAACACATTTACGTGTTATAGCAAGTCACTGGAAGTGACGGAAGGTAGAGAGAGCGTGAGGTCAGGGTCTTTATTCCCCCAGCTCCCCACCGGCCAAGCCTCCGGTTGACGATGCCTGTGTTCCTTAACTAAAAAGACCATGGCCCCAGCGGGACACCCTCTGCTACACTCTCCAGATTTGGGGGAAGGCTCCTTCTTTAACCCTTTGAGCCTCGAGTGCCAATCATTCCCCGCTCTGGCTAACTTCACCAGCCCTTGTGGATGTCTCTGCCCAGAGCTTTGTAAATATGCCTTTGTTAAACTCTTCTCCAGGGTACCATCTCTTTCCCAACGGGACCCTGATCCACACTGGATCCTGGAGAACAGACTCTTGCTCACGGTTAGGGAAAAGGACTAGATGAGTACTTCCAATTTAAGAATATTTGAGATTGGGGGGCGCCCGGGTGGCTCAGGCGGTTAAGCGGCCAACTTCGGCTCAGGTCATGATCTCATGGTTCATGAGTTAGCACCCCGCGTCGGGCTCTGGGCTGACAGCTCGGAGCCTGGAGCCTGCTTCAGATTCTGTGTCTCCCTCTCTCTCTGCCCCTCCCCCGCTCCTCTCTGTCTCTCTCTCTCAAAAATAAATAAACATTTTTAAAGAAGAAAAGAATCTTTGAGATCGAAATGGCCATTGTCAATCCAGCATACCATTTCTTGTGAGATTCTTGTTTCTGAAAGAGGAAAATATGTCACAACGGGGCACCTGGGTGGTTCGGTCGGTTAAGTGTCTGACTTCAGCTCAGGTCATGATCTCCCGGTCTGTGGGTTTGAGCTCCACATCGGGCTCTGTGTTGATGGCTTGGAGCCTGGAGCCTGCTTCAGATTCTGTGTCTCCCTCTCTCTCTGCCCTTCTCCCATTTGTGTTCTGTCTCTCTGTCTCTTTCTCTCTCTCCAAAAATAAACATATTAAAAAATCTTTAAAAAAAAAAAAAAAAGATGGGGCGCCTGGGTGGCTTGGTCGGTTGGGCGTCCGACTTCGGCTCAGGTCATGATCTCACATTCCGTGAGTTCGAGCCCCGCATCGGGCTCTGTGCTGACCGCTCAGAGCCTGGAGCCTGTTTCGGATTCTGTGTCTCCCTCTCTCTCTCTGCCCCTCCCCTGTTCATGCTCTGTCTCTCTCTGTCTCAAAAATAAATAAATGTTAAAAAAAAAAAAAAAGAAGAAGAAGAAAAATATATGACAGGATCACTTGGTGCTTCCCCCCACATTCTTCAGCTTCCTAGCACATGGTGCCTGGAACGTAGCATTTGCTCATAACATCATACTTTCCTGCCTTTCCACTCTTCTTGCCCAAGGCTGTACAGCAAGCTAGGAAAGACATCAGTGTCTCCTAACTCCTCATCCAGTACCTGGTATCCGTCCAGCTCAGGAATCTACCCACTCACTATGAGTTCTCGGTCTAGACACTAACTGAATGGCAGAGAGCAGTCCTCTAGGAGACAGACTAGGACATACCCATTCTTTTTTTAAAAATTATTTTTAGGGGCACCTGGGTGGCTCGTCGGTTAAGCGTCCGACTTCGGCTCAGGTCACGATCTCACGGTCCGTGAGTTCGAGCCCCGCGTCAGGCTCTGTGCTGACAGCTCAGAGCCTGGAGCCTGTTTCCGATTCTGTGTCTCCCTCTCTCTCTGCTCCTCCCCTGTTCATGCTCTGTCTCTCTCTGTCTCAAAAATAAATAAATGTTAAAAAAAAATTTTTTTTAATAAAAAATAAAAAAATAAAAATTATTTTTAATGTTTATTTATTTTTGATAGAAAGAAATAGAGCACAAACGGGGAGGACTGTAGACTGTCTTCATGTGCACGTGTGGGTCACACAGGGGTGGTGTGGAACCTCCTTATGCTGGCTTGCGAGCACTGATTTTTAAGTTTTCAAGAATTTTGTTGAACAGTTACTCCAAAAAAACCCTAAAACCATGTGAAGTTACGATGAAATAAATTACATTTAAAAACAAAAATAATAAATAATAAAAACACATCCCTTCTTTATTTATTTAGTCTTTATTTCACTAGATCTTTTTAAAGGGTTTTTTTGTGTGTGTGTTTATTTATTTTAGAAAGAGAGCACACGAGCGGGGCAGGGGCAGAGAGGGGGGCAGACGATAGGAAGCGGGCCCTGCACTGACAGCACAGAGCCCGATGCGGGGCTCGAACTCACAAACCCATGCGATCATGATCTGAGCTGGCGTCAGACGCTCAACCGACTGAGCCACCCAGGCACTCCGAGATTTTATTTTTAAGTCATCTCTACATCCAACATGGGGCTCAAACTCACAACCCTGAGATTAAGAGGCACATGCTCTATGACTGAGTCGGCCGGGTACCCCTTCACCAGATTTTACTATAACCTTTTGGGGTTATTTCTTTTTTAAGTCTATTTTTAAGAGAGAGAGGGAGAGAGCAGGGAAGGGGCAGAGAGAGAGAGGGACAGAGGATCTGAAGTGGGCTCTTCGCTGACGGCAGACGCAGGTCTGGGATCATGACCTGAGCCGAAGCCGGACGCTTAACCGACTGAGCCACCCAGGCATCCCTTCTGGGGTCATTGATACCTCTTGTACCTATATGGTGGAAATACTGTATAAGGGTGTGATACTGTCCATCTCTCCCCAATTCTGCACTCATATCATAACGATCGTGTGAAATCAGGCATGCTGGGAGTATTTACACCAAGGAAATTGGCAAATGTTACAAATCAAAATAGGCCTTTTTTCCCTGGAGGGCTGTATGTTAAATACCACGGGGCTAGTCCCTATTTTTGGAGGGGGCAGGAGAGATGCGTGGGAGGAAGGGAATCCTTGGAGATGATCATGCTATTTGGACTTGGGTAGCTTCAGGGCAGAGCCATATGCTCTCTCCGATGAGAGAAAGGAGCGAAGAACACCCTTGGCACTTGGATAAACTAAACAGAGAGGAGAAATATCCTCTCTGGCTCCTTAGGGCAGGACGGATTAAGCGGACCTTTTAGCATGTGAGATGTGGTATTAATAATAGCTTACTTTCGCAACAGGGTTGTTTGTTTAAAAGCTCTCAAAGTACTTCACATCTATTACCTCTCTCATCTATCAAGTATTTGAGTGACCAAGGAGAGGAGCAACAGAGACATTTCTTCTTAAAGCTAGAGAAACTGGGGCTCGGGGAGGTTAAGTGACCTTCTGAACCTCAGAAAACTAAGGTCCCGAGGAGCAACGGGGCACAGTAGCAGGGGCTAGGCACCCGTTGGAATCCCTTCTCTGGCAGCTACGATTTATGTGACCTTGAGCAAGCTGTCCAAGGTTTCTGGGCCTCAGGGCTACATCCGTGGAAGGTTATAGAGGGATAAATGAAAGAATGTGTATAAATCACTAGAGGCGTGTGATCAGTGCTCCAAAACGGGTGAGTTTAATGGAGAAACCCAGAGACTTTGCAGGGGCACAAGAGGACAAGCTTCTGTTACATGGCACAAACAGCTTTAATGACCACAGTGGGCACCACTGTTCTTAAAATACCTCCCAGTCCATCTAACCAGTGTGGCATTCAGTAAGCCTGGCCTCTCTCTATCCTCTTGGAGCCTCCCCACCTCCTCTTTTCTCTCTTCTTTGTCTCTCTCATGCAGAGCAATGCTCTCCCTTCTCTAATATTTTGGTAACATCTGCCATATGATAGGCACATACCAACGTGTTCTTCTAAGCGGCGTTCCCTTCCCAAGAGAAATCTGGTTAATAAAATGATTAGCACCCCATTATCCATAAAGAATCATTTGCACAGGGTTTCCCCATCCACTATTTCCTTTGAACTCCAAAGCCACCCTGTAGCAAGGATTGCAATCACAGCCACTTCACATTGGAGAATCTGAGGCTCAAGGAATCGCCCAAGGTCACAACTTGCAGGTGGCTTGTAGTCAGGGCTTGAACCTGGCAGTGAATATGGCACAATACCATGCTGGGTGTGATTCTTCCTTCCTCAGAATGGGCATGTTCTAGGGGCACCTGGGTGGCTCCGCTGGTTGAGCGTCCGACTTCAGCTCAGGTCATGATCTCAGGGTTTGTGAGTTCGAGCCCCACGTGAGGCTCTGTGCTGACAGCTCGGAGCCTGGAGCCTGCTTCGGATTCTGTGTCTCCCTCTCTCTCTGCTCCTCCACTGCTCATGCTCTGTATCTCTCTATCTCTCAAAAATAAATAAACATTAAAAATAATTTTTAAAAAAAGAATGGGCATGTCCTAGTCTGTCTCCTAGAGGACTGCTCTCTGCCATTCAGTTAGTGTCTAGACCGAGAACTCATAGTGAGTGGGTAGATTCCTGAGCTGGACGGATACCAGGTACTGGATGAGGAGTTAGGAGACACTGATTTCTTTCCTAGCTTGCTGTACAGCCTTGGGCAAGAAGAGTGGAAAAGCAGGAAAGTATGTTATGACCAAATGCTACGTTCCAGGCACCCCATGTGCTAGAAAGTTGACATTAATTTGATTATTTCATATAGCCTTCACGACAGCTCTGTGAGATTAATAGCATTACTTTCATTTTATTTTTTAAATGTTTATTTACTTTTGAGAGAGAGAGAAAGAGACAGAGCACGAGTGGGGGAGGGGCAGAGAGAGGGAGTCACAGAATCTAAAGCAGGTTCCAGGCTCTGAGCTGTCAGCACAGAGCCCAATGTGGGGCTTGAACTCACGAGCCGTGAGACCGTGATCTGAACTGAAGTCCGATGCTCAACTGACAGAGCCACCCAGGCGCCCCTCATTATTTTCATTTTAAAGGCGTGGAGACTGAGGCTCAAAGAGTTTGAGAAACTTGCACAGGGTCATCTAGGTGGTAAGTGATGGAGATGGGATTTGCATCTGTGTCTCTCTGATTCCAAATTCCACCTTCACTTCCCATACAAGGTTGTCCCTCTGAGTCCCATTTTTAAAATTAAAAAAAAATTTTTTTTTTATTTATTTGGGGAGAAAGAAAGAGAGAGCACACATATGTGAGTGGGGAAGGGGCAGAAAGCGAGGGAGAGAGAGAATTCCAAGCTTGCTCCGCACTGCCAGCGCAGGGCCCGATGGGGGCTTGAACTCACAAACCGTGAAATCATGACCTGAGCCGAAATCCAGAGTCAGACCCTTAACCGACTGAGCCACCCAGGCGCCCCTGAGTCCCCGTTCTCTGAGGTGAAACACTGCATCTCAGCTCTCTGGTTCCCAGCTCACACTTCCATCAGTGGCTGGGTTATATGCTCCTCCTCTGGCAGGGGGCTCAGGGCTGGGAACCCTTCAGGCCGTTATCAATCTTCTCCCAAGTTCAGAGGTCAGAGTGAGGAGTTCTGATCACCGCAGCCCCCCTCCTCCACCTCTAGGGTGGTGCCGCATTTCACTTGGGTCAGCAGCCACACATCTCCTCTTCTGCAACATTCTTCGGAATGTGGGCTCCCACCCACAACTCATCCCTGGCCTGGGGCGGACTGTTCATTAAGGAGCAGGCGGGGAGGAGACGAACCAAGACGGCACAGAGATCCATCAAGGGTCTGAGCGGACAGGTGCACACACCTGTTTCTCGCCAGAGAAACTAGCGGACAGTGGGAACCTGCCTCATAGGAGAGGACTTTATCTGGAAAGGGGAGGAGAGGGGGGAAAAAAAGGAAAAAAAGAAAAAGAAAAAAAACAAGATCGGATCACTCTAATCACACGGCTCTAAATCACAGAGAAGAACCGTGACTCAAACATCCAAGTGCTGGAGGACAGATTTCTACCTTGACTCCTGCTAATTTTCGTTGATTTATGTGGCTTGAAAGCATTTATTTTCTGCCTAGAAGCGGCCCGGATCCCTCTAAGAAGGCTCAGGACTCCCCTAAATGCTCTCACTGTGGAGAGGCAGGAGGCAGACGTGGGTTCCAGGACAAGGGCTGAGTTTCCTGTTTGGTTTCAGGCTGCCTGAGAGCCGGCGAGGCCTAAGGGGAGCCCCTGGCCTGCTGGAGCTACCTCCCCACTCCTGTCCCCAGAGCCCGCCTGCTTCTGGTCACAGCTCCTTGAGTTTAACACTCCTGGCAGATTAGCACGCTGGCTTTTATGTGCTAGGCCGTAATATTTGGTGAGCTATGAGATGAGGTTGGAACTTTCGCAACTGGTACTTCCCTTTCGGCCTTGCCCTGCGATTCGGGCCAGTGGTGTGGCAAGGCGAGGCTGCCCCTCCTCCCCGCTCTGGCTCCCACCTGTGGCTGTTTGGCACCGTGGTCCTTCCTCCATTGTCTCCTCTTCCCCATGATCCCATGTCTGCTGGACTCCCATACCTCTTGGCTTTTGAAAGGAGGTATTCAGCACTCACATTCCAAGCCATCTGCTCAGTTCAACATGTTAAAGAGCAATTCGGAGTCTGCCCAGGACCACATTCCGAAAGGGGAGGGGTGGGTGTCAGGAGGGAGGCTTTCTAAATGTCATAGGCTTTGAAAAAAATCTTGACTGATGATGACAAACTGGTGGGAAGCCAATGGGTCAGCCGGTGAGGGTCAAGTTTTCTCGGGGATTAGAAGCATAAGAAAGCAGTGCACAGGTTTTGAAAAGCCCACTTCCTCTACCGGAGGCTCATGACGAGTCATTTGGGCACCTCTGGTTTATTTCTCCAGCTCTGTGGTCCCTGAGCCCTCCCTGTCCCTTCACATGGGCCAGGGTCAGAGTTCAGATTCCTGTGGATCCCTCCAGGCATCCTCAATCTACAGTTGTCTGATTTTCTGCTTCTTCTTTCCCCCCATTGGTCTTCGAATTGCAGCTGCTTTCCAGGAATAGAGTAGACTTTGTTCTTGCAGGAAGAGTATAAGAAAATGGAGCTGATTGGGGCGCATGGGTGACTCAGTCGGTTAAGCGTCCGGCTTCAGCTCAGGTCATGATCTCATGGTTCGTGGGTTTGAGCCCCGCGCCAGGCTCTGTGCTGACAGCTCAGAGCCTGGAGCCTGCTTCAGATTCTGTGTCTCCCTCTCTCTGCCCCTCCCCTGCGTGCGCGCTCTCTCTCTCTAAATGAATAAACATTAAAAATTAAAAAAAAAAAAAAAAGAAAGAAAATGGACTCCTGAGGGACACTCAGTGCAAAGAAGTAATTCCTCAAGATGAAAGATTAAACTTTATAATAAAGATCGCCAAATGCAACCTCTCAACACGGTAGAAGTTTATGTTTTTTCTCACAGAACAGCCTGAGCTCCAGGTTGGCAGGGGATTCTCCTCCATGTTGTCATCGGGGACCCAGGTTCCTTCTGCCTTGCTTCCCCACCACCCCCCATGGTGGCCTTTGCCTGGTCCAAGCTGGATGGAGGGTACACTCGTGTTCTGGGTCTCAGGAAGGATTAAAAGTGTAGAAGAGACACACTCATTTCTTAAGGACCCAGCTCCTAATTGGCCCACATCACTTTTGCTTTCATTCCATTACCGAGAACTTAGTCATCTAGCCATCGTAAACGCAAGGGAGTCTGGGAAACAGATACATATGAGCAGCCATACGTTCAACAGTTCAATTATTACAGAAGAAGGAAAGAATGGATTTTTGGATAGCGTCACCACATAAACCTGGATGTGCCCCAAACGCCACTAAACAGAGGATCTTTGTTTATTATAAGCAATTAAGTCAGAGAGTTTTTGTTAAAGCAGGAAATAGGAAAATGCAATTTATAGAAGACATAAAGCCCACAGGGTCCTTTCAAGCAATGGAGCATGTCCCAAGGGCTTGAGAAGAAATGTATTTCATTTGTTATTCCTAATGGGGGATTTGGGGCGGTCAGCAGCAGACAAAAGTGACTGATGCCCTGAATGTTGCTCATAAAATGCTGTTTAAAAATTTTTTTAGTGTTTATTTATTTTTGAGAGACAGAGAGAGAGACAGAGTGTGAGTGGGAGAGGGGCAGAGAGAGGAGACACAGAATTCAAAGCAGGCTCCAGGCTCCCCACCGTCAGCACAGAGCCCAACGCAGGGCTCGAACTCACGGACTGCGAGATCATGACCTGAGCTGAAGTCAGACGCTTAACCAACTAAGCCACCCAGGTGCCCCAAGAGGCTTTATATTTAAATATGCTTGAATATGACTTACATTTTACAAGGATCATTTATACACATTATCTGATTGAATGCTGAAAACATTCCTGATTCAGGAAAGCAAGGCTCAGAAAGGTGAAAGATCTTGCACAAAGTCACGTAACCCATAAGCTGCAAAGGTAAGATCAGAACCCAAGTCTTTAAGCTCAAGTCCAGTACCTTTTACACAAAATGTCATTTTATACCCCAGGAGGGTGACTCGTTGGACATCCTGTGGGGGAATCAGGGCTTGATTTAAAAAAAAAATATTTTTTTTAATGTTTATTTTTTTTGAGAGAGAGAGAGAGAGAGCACGTGCACACGAGAGAGGGAGGGGCAGAGAGAGAGGGAGACACAGAACCCGAAGCAGGCTCCAGGCTCCGAGCTGTCAGCACAGAGCCCCATGCGGGGCTCGAACTCACAAACCCTGAGATCATGACCTGAGCCGAAGGTGGACGCTTAACGGACTGAGCCACCCAGGCGCCCCAGGGCTTTACTTTTTTACGAGACTTTACTTTTTCAGTCTCCGTGTGAGTTAGATGCCATTTTTAAGATATCAAGAGTCATCTGAACAACAATAATACTAATTACTACTTGCTGACCACCTACTACGTGCCAGGCTCTGAGCTGAGCCCATGACATATATATCTTACCGACTCCTCATAATGACCCCGCAAGATAGATATTGTTATTTTGTTATCCCTATTATAGAGGAGAAAGCTGAGGAGGCTGGGTGACTTTCCCCAAACACACGGCAAATAAGCGGTTGAGGCAGGATGTGAATCCAAGGCAATCCATATCTTTTCTCTCTGTGCCACTTTAGAAGATGAAGGGTATTTGCTGCTTGCTTAGGCCTTGGGAAAGACACACAGGCAGTACTTGGTAATCTCAAGCCCGAGGCAGACCAGATTCCTTAAGCTTATCCCAAACTCCTGACCGCCCCCCCCCCTTTGGATATCCTAGGAATTGATCCTGGGATTAGGTCTTTACTGGCCATAACCCCCAAACATCCTTGTCCCTTGAGCTCCTAGATATTTATGGTGTCTGAACCGGAAGTAATCAAAGTTCCTCCGGTTCAAAACGTCCCTTTTACAGATGGTGAAACTGAGGCCTAGAAAAATAAACCAATAATGTGCCAGAGGTGTTGGGGCCAATTCCGGGCCCTTGATGACCCCCCCGGACTGAGAACGGCCCCACTTGCCACCTGTCTGAGCCTCCTTCAAATGAGTACACTGAGGGGCAGAACTCAGCTGGCTCCACGCTGTCACAGCTAGAACTGTCCCTTCTCCCCTTCCCTTCCCATCCAGCCGGGCCAGCTTGCAGTTCTTCCAAGGCAGGGCCAGCCTGTCCTGAGCTGCAAGATGTATTAATCAATTTGATGAGGATGTTAAAGCTTTCTCTTTGCAACTAATTATGGCCTGATTTATAGGCCTGGCCTTGGTTTGATAGAGCTCTCCTCATGACAGGGATGAATGCGGACCCCTTCATCTCTTCCATTTCTCTCCCTTCCTCCCTCCCTCCCTCCCCCCTCCCTCCCACGTCTCCTGCCTCCTGCCTCTGCTCTTGGTTCCCACAGGAACACCCTAATGACATGTTGACAAGCTGGTGAAGCATCGTTCCCTCTCTGTTGCGTCTGCCTCTGACACCACCATCCCTCCTGTATTCTCTGACATGGGCAGATGGACGCCTTGGCTGGCTCCAACCACCACACGGGTGCTGAGCTAGAGGCTGTATACACCCCTTTCTTCTGGAAACAGAATAATAAAATTACCGTGGGCCGACGCAGCACCTTCCTTCCCAAACAACTCAAGAGCTTGTTGAAATGAACCTCACCCTCGGTTGAATTGGAGAGGGATGGAGGGTTTCAGGTGAGTTCCATTCTGGTTATTCTACACAAGGGCAAACTAAGGCAGGGCGACGAACTTGCCCATGATTCCGCACACAGTAGAACAACAAAGGGGTGAACAATCGGTGTCCTGGCTTCCAGCTCCGAGATCTTCCCATTGCTCGGGTCCTTGAGTCATCCTGCTGTGCTGTTCTTGAAACCCTTGCCTTCAGGTGGGCTTCCTCGTACCTGTGACAATGTGGCAGAAGGGGAGCCCTGCCATATATATTGGTTTCCTGACCTTAGGCATGAAGGTCTTTGTGTCTGCACTACGCAAATGACGTATGCAATAAAATGTAAATGGAGTCTCGGCACAGAGTATATATGCTGGTGCAGGTGGACATATGGGCTGTTTCCAGCTGTCTTTATCTTTATGTCACACATAGAGATGAGGAACAACCCCAAATAGTGACCTTCCTTAGACACGAAGGCTCTTAAGAAGTCACTCTCCACAGACCCAGCGGGGTTCTACGGGGAGCTTCCCAGTGTGGGGCATCTCCTTGTATTCTGTTCCCCAAGAAATACAGCCACTTCCCAATAATGCCAATAATGCCAGAGGAAAGACACTAAATTCATGATATGATATTTCCACAATGCATCTGTAGCAAGGTGCTAACCCTAAACATAACCAACGTACAAATCCTCGCCTGAACCTGAACCTGAACCTGAGCCTTCACCTCACTCCTGACCCTAAATCTAAACATCTTCCCAACCCTCTCGACTAACCCCAATCTAAACACAAAACCAACTCTAAAATCTAAAACAACCTGACTCCACACCAGAATCCTAACATTAACCCTAACCCTGATGTTAACTCAGGGGTTCTCAACCAAGGGAGACTCCCACTGTTGCCACCCCAACCCCCACACCCAAGGAAGCATTTGACGATGTCCGGAGATATTTTGGGTTCCTAGGATGTAGCAGATACTATAAGAATCTAGTGGGTAGAGGCCAGGGTTGCTTCTGAACATCCTAAAAATGACAGGGTGGCCCCCATGATGGAATTATCCAGCTTCAAATGGCTGTAGTGCCTGGACTGAGAAACATTGCCCTAACCTTGACCTAACCCTAATTCTAAATTAAATGAATACTGATCCTTGTTTTATTTTTATTTATTTTTAATTTTTTAGAAATGTTTTTATTTATTTTTGAGAGACAGAGCACACGCTGGGGACGGGCAGAGAGAGAGGGAGACACAGAATCCAAAGCGGGCTCCAGGCTCTGAGCTGTCAGCACAAAGCCCAATGCGGGGCTTGAACCCATGAACCATGAGATCATGACCTGAGCTGAAGTCGGACGCTTAACTGACTGAGGCAAAAATAGGTGCCCCTATTTTATTTTTTATTACTGTTTCTTAATTTATTTTTGAGAGAAAGAGAGAGAGAACAAGCAGGGATGGGGCAGACAGAGGGGGCTACAGGGGATCCCAAGCGGGCTCCACACTGACAGCAGCAAGCCCCATATGGGGCTCAAACTCACAAAGTATAACTTCATGACCGAGCCGAAGTCAGATACTCAATCAGCTGAGTCACCCAGGCACCCTTATTTTTATTTTCTAAAGGCAATCTCTACACCCATCATGGGGCTCAAACTTACAACCCCAAGATCAAGAGTCACACACTATCTACTGGCTGAACCAATCAGGTGCCCCTGACCCTAACTTTAAATATAACTTTACCCTAATTTCTCACCCCTAACTAAACGTATACCCAAACTCAGTATCTAATCCTAACTGAAACCCCAACCCTAACCCTAATCCTCTCCTGGACCCTAATTATAAATCAAACCCAATCGGAGCTCAACCCTAACAACAGCCAGATGGGAAAGGTTTGCTAGGATGAGAAGAGTGAGGCCAGAGTCTGATCCTACTGCTTTTTCCCTTGGTTTTTCTTCACAATCAACACGAGATTGTTCAGACCTTTCTGGATTATGCAGGTCCTCTATTTCTCCTGACCCAGTATAGCACCGCTCATCAGCCCCTTTCCCCAGATGACAGGGTATTAAAGGAGATGAAATTCAGACTCAGTTTAGCCCTTAGCTGCTTATCAATATACCTCAGAGGACACTGGTAGAGAAGGGTAATTTAAAAAAAAATCGTGTGTGTGTGTGTGTGTGTGTGTGTGTGTGTGATTTGGGGGGAAGTAAATCCTCAACGTGATGCTATTTAGGTGGAATTTTCTTTTTTTCCCCCTAATATTCTTTTAAATTAAGAAGAAGTTTAAATCTGCTCCCCTACTTTATCTTTAACATATCTTAGAGGTCGATAAGTCAGACAATATTATCCTCGCCTGATAAATAAGACACGAAGGCACAGAGACGTTAAAGGCTTTGCCCAAAACCACACAGCAAGGTAGCAGAAGAGCCTCGCCAGATGGTTTGATTCATAATCTATTTTCCACTCTTTTACCCTGCCTGTGATCTCAGTTACTATTATCTCCCATTTCCCTCCAGTCAGTGCCGATACCCAGGAATCCTCAGCATTTTTTTAGAATTTGGAATGACATCAGGAGTGAATTCAGGGTTTGAGAAAAGGAAGCGGAACCAGTCACGAGTGTGGAATGAGAAGGATAAATTCAAATGCCCAAGTTCTCAATCACATAGACTTTTTTTTTATTTTAAGATTTTTTGGGGGGCGCCTGGGTGGCTCAGCCGGTTAAGCGTCTGACCTCAGCTCAGGTCATGATCTCACAGTTTGTGAGTTCGAGCCTCACGTCGGGCTCTGTGCTGACAGCTTAGAGCCTGGAGCCTGCTTTGAATTCTGTGTCTCCCTCTCTCTCTGCTCCTCCGCCGCTCATGCTCTGTCTCTCTCTCTCCTTCAAAAATAAATGAAAACATTTTAAAAATAAATAAATTAATTAAATTTAAAAAAAAAGATTTTTTTGTTTTGTTTTTAAGTAATCTCCATACCTCACGCGGGGCTCGAACTCACAACCCTTAAATCAAGAGTTGCATGCTCCACCGACTGAACCAGCCAGGCATCCCTCAATCGCAAACACTTTTTTTTTTTAATGTTTATTTATTTTTGAGACAGAGAGAGACAGAGCATGAACGGGGGAGGGGCAGAGAGAGAGGGAGACAGAGAATCCGAAACAGGCTCCAGGCTCTGAGCTGTCAGCACAGAGCCTGACGCGGGGCTCGAACTCACAGACCGCAAGATCATGACCTGAGCTGAAGTCGGACGCTCAACCGACTGAGCCACCCAGGCGCCCCCACAAACACTTTTAAAAGTTCCAGTCCTTGGGGCACGCCTAGGTGGCTCCGTCAGTTAAGCATCTGACTTCCGCTCAGGTCATGATCGCGAGGTTCATGAGTTCAAGCCCCGCATTGGGCTCTGTGCTGGTGGCTCAGAGCCTGAAGCCCACTTCAGAGTCTGTGTCTCCCTCTCTCTCTGCCCCTCCCCCTCTCACGCTCTATCTCTGTCTCTCTCTCTCTCAAAAACATAAAAAAAAAAAAAAAGTCCCCGTCCTTGGGGCACCTCCTGGCTCAGCCAGTAGAGCATACAACTCTTGATCTTAAGGTCGTGAGTTCTAGCCCCACGTTGGAGGTAGAGATTACTAAAACAAACAAACAAAAAAAAAAAACTTCTGGTCCTGGAATGAGGTGGGGTGGAAGGTGGGGTGGAAGGTGGAGAGAAGGTAACCAGGTAGTGGGGCCAGGTAAAAGCCCTGGATCGTGGCACTGGGTGTCAGTGGACATTAGAGGCACTGGTCCAGAGCCTCGGGAAGAACTCAGGACTGTCCTGATTTCCCTACATCTTATGGAAGGTCAATGCCTCCTGCCAGGACTCTCCCATTCACATGCAACTTGGAGCATTACATTTAGCACCCACGAGCATTACAGAAGCTTGTGACAGAGCTGAGTTTATGCAGGCGGGCATTCAAAAAAGACAGCAGTGTGCTGACGTCGCTGAGTTGTCGGGAGGGGCCTGAGCGGGCACTTCAAGGACCAAGACCGTCTAAGCCACAGGGAAAATGGTGGAAAATTCACCCTCACCATTGCCAGAAAGAGTGACTAATGGCTTTGCTCTTTTCTTAAGCTCCCAATTTGACTTTATTCTTGAATCTTGGCTAAACTCCTTAGGCTGTACCTCTTGGCCTCAACATTGGGCAGAGGCCTTGCCTGCCTACCTCCTCATTAGTCTAGTAATCAATTATGTACCCTTATTTGGAATAAACATGATGAGTCCTCTCCACTCAATTCCATTCATACAATCACAGATAACTATGCTAAAAAATCAACAGCAGAAGAAATTCCAAGAAGAGGCCATCCCGGCACTAAGAGACATTCCTACGAGTGAAACAAACCAAATGTTCTTTCTTGCAGCCCAAGAACTTTATGCCAAAAAAGAAATTGTATATAGACTAACCCCAAGCGCCTATCATAAGTTTTTGACGTAATAATTTTGACCATGATCATTTTGACTATCGATACCGGAACGTAAGAAAAAGTAAGTTGAACTTCTCTTAGATTAAGTTCCATAAATATTATAAATGTTCTCGAATGTAGTTATTAATGGGCAGAATAAACAAAATCCTGCATTACCAGTAAAAAGGGAAAGAAAGAAAGCAGTGAACTGTTTAAGGGGAAGGATGAGTGGGAGCTCAGAACAAAAAGGGCTAGAGAAGGAGCTAGCTGGGAAGTCATAGGGTTAGTGACACATGAAGCCCTAAAATGTTGGAAAAAAACAGACATTTACAGATCAACTGTAGAGGAAAGTGCACTGGGCCAGGGCCAGAAAATGTATATTTGAATTTCATCTTCAATGCAGACTTTAGACGTGTCATTTCCCACAATTTTTCCATGTGGAAAATAAGAGGGTTAGACCAGAACTTACAGTCCCTCCCAAGGTTGACATTCTAGAATTCCTGACTCCCCCAGTCAAAACCACCCTGTGCAAGTCTTTTTCTAGTCCTAGCTCCCCTCTGCGTGACTGAACCAGCCCGGCCCTCCCCACCGGGCATTTGTTTGCATGTCACGTTGCATTTGTGTTCTGGTGGGTAGAAGTCTCTGGTTTCTCCTTCAAGACACAAGCCTCTGAAAGACGAAACTGTCTGGAACTCCCAGCTCTTGGAGCCTCCGCTATCGTGCTTTGCTGGCCTAAGAGGCTCTGTGAGGTCCCCAGGCAGGGATATCTGTCCTAGCACATGGCCTCCTCTGTGTCCCCAAAGCCGCCCCTGCCCTGTCCCCAGGACCCAGGGCCCGGCTGGCCAAGAGCAGAGCATGTCGGGAGCCCTCCACAACTGCACATTAATCCTCCTGGAGTTGGAGGCCCCAGCACCCCAAGGAGCTGATGTTTCTTGATGAGGAGCCTGGCTGCATTGAGTAGATGAAAAGCTGTCTTCGCAGTGGAGTGAATTCCCTCAGACCCAAAGCAGCTGCTCCTCAAAGTCTCCAAAAACACAAAGTCCTCATGAATAAATATTAGGGGACGAAATGAGGTTTCCTAAGAACAAAAGCAGAGTTGAAGAAGTTACTGAAAGAAGCTGGGATCTTTCATCTCACAAAATATGTCGCTTACGTGTCGCCCCAGACTCTCCTTGCCAACCCCCCTCCCATTCCACTGATCTGGAGCCACATCCTGCTTCTCCCTCACATGGAAACAGGCAGCACCTAGGAGATCATCTGCTCAGACTTTCCTTCAGAGGAAAAGAGAAACCGCAAACAGCTGCCCCATGAGCCCTCCTGCCGAATTCCAGCTCAGACCGGGGGATCTCGATGACCTCATCGGTATCTGAGCTGGAACTCACTTCTCCGGGGACAGGGGGGCTGCCAGCACCCGTGCAGAGTCCCTGGCAGAAGAAGAGGCGGCATGGTGGGTTCACGTCTGTGCCACACTGGGAGAGGTGGGCCAAGATCTGCACCCGAGGACTGAGCCCTGGGCCAGGCCCTGCTTTGCCAGTTGGCAGCTTGGGGTGAATCCCTCCACCCCACCATGTCTGCCCTGCTCCTTCCAATCAAAAGAGAGCCCAAGTTAGAGCCTCAGTCTCTCTCATCTGGATGCCAACAGAAATGCAAATACCCTTGGGAGAAAATGTGTCTCTGCACTGATGGATTTATCAGAGCCTGTCCAGAACAGTTTTGCTAAAACAGAAGGTGTGAGAGAGAAGGAGGACCCATAGAGTCAAGGAGTCCAAAGGTTCAAATCTCCTACAAGGCCAAGGCCAGAGGAGGAGCCTTAGAACTCACGTTAGAACAAACCCTTCATGCCGCAGCTGGGGAAACCAAGGCCCAGAGAAGGAGACCATCTTTCCCGGCGTCTCATGGCAAGTCAGTAGCAGAAGCTAGATCTCCAGGCTCCAGACTCAGCCCTGCGCCAGCTGCAGAGAGAGCCCAAGGCCTGAAAGCCAAACCTCGCCTGCTTCCTGGGTTTGTCAGCTGACCCCTCCCACAACTCTGCCTCCGGAATACTTGGTTCCCCCCAACGGAGTGACCTCTGCTCTCAGCCCTGAGCCCCCGCAAAGCAGCATGAGCCGGCAGAAAGGGGTTGGGTGAAATGGAAGACTGGGGCAGAGATCTTCCTGAAGAAAGACCTAGGGAAGTCTGCATCTTTAACTGCATCAGACTCTAATTGCTGTTAAATCTTGGGGTGCCTCAGTGGCTCAGTCGGTTAAGCGTCCGACTTCGGCTCAGGTCATGATCTCACGGTCCGTGAGTTCAAGACCCGCGTCAGGCTCTGTGCTGACAGTGGGGAGCCTGGAGCCTGCTTCAGATTCTGTGTCTCCCTCTCTCTCTTTCCCTCCCGCCCCCGCCCCCCGCGCTCTCGCTCTCTCTCTCTCTCTCTCTCTCTCTCTCTTTCTCAAAACTGAATAAACATTAAAAAAGAATTAAAAAAAAAAAAGATCTTAAATCTTGACTCAGAGTGGGGCTCCTGGCTAGTATTTGTCTTTCTGGCCCCAAATGCGCCCTCCAGAATAGTAAGGCAGTCATCTTTGGATGCAAAGATTGACATGCTAATAAATTATTCTTCGTCTGGACTCTTCGAATGATGCATTCCTTTCCCTCCTACCTGATAGTTGTTTTTGCAGTGGAAAAGAGTGGGACCTTAGAATCAGACCTAGGGTATATGGGTTAAACTTCAAAAATTATTTTTAACTGTGGTAAAATGTGCATAACAAAATTCACCATCTTCATCATTTTTAAGGGTGCAGGTCAGTACATTCACGTTGTTGTGCAGCCAATCTCCGGGACTCTTTTCATCTTGAAAAACCGAAACTCTATACCCATGAAACCACCGACCCCCACTCTGCCCTCCCCCCAACCCCCAGCAGCCATCATTCCACTTCTGTCTCTTATGAACTCGATGACTTTGGGTATCTCACATAAGGGCAACCGCACAGAATTGGTCTTTTTGTGACTGGCTTATTTCACTTAGCATCATGTGCTTAAGGTTCATCGGAGTTGTAGCACGGGAAATGCAGAATTTCCTTTTTTTTTTTTTTTTTAATTTTTTTTTTTAACGTTTATTTATTTTTGAGACAGAGAGAGACAGAGCATGAACGGAGGAGGGCCAGAGAGAGGGAGACACAGAATCTGAAACAGGCTCCAGGCTCCGAGCTGTCAGCCCAGAGCCCGACGCGGGGCTCGAACTGACGGACCACGAGATCATGACCTGAGCCGAAGTCGGCTGCTTAACCGACTGAGCCACCCAGGCACCCCATCAGAATTTCCTTTTTAAGGCTGAGTGAGACTCCGTGGATGCACACACCACATTTTGTTTATTCATTTGATCTGTTGATGTTCACCTAAGTTGCCTGCACCTTTAATAATGCTGCCGTGCGCAAGGGCGTGCTTTTTCAGTTCTCTTGGGTATATACCCACAAGTGGAATTGCTGCTTCACAGGGTAATTCTATTTTACATTTTTCTATTTTAAATTTAACTGCTATCTGATTGGCTTAAACTTTTGGGGCCTTTAGTTTGAGTATTGCAAAAATCATGTACATAAAGCTCTTGGCTTGAAGCTTGGTACATGGTAGGAATTTAAGAAATGGTTGCCCCCCCCCCCCACGATGAACTCTTGAGAAAAGGGCTGTGTTTTCTTTCTGTCCCCTAAGCATGTAGCATGATGCCACACATATAGCAGGTGTTCAATATACAACTGTAAGCGAATGAATGAATAATGACTAGAATAATTTCTATACATTGTAAGCACCCAATAAATGTTGGTGGAATGAATGAATGCATGTAATATTTCCTATAAAAAACCCTCCTCCGTCTGCAGCCTACTACGTGAGAAAAGGAATCCGCTCACCTCTCTAAAGTTCCTGGCAGAACAATGGAGAATCAGGTATCTGGCTGACTGCCGCTCATGCCAATGCTGACGAGAGCTCCCGCTTTCTGGGGCCCCTCCTTTTCCTCCACCCTTGGCAAGGGAATTCCATTGTGCAAGGTAGGTAAAGGTGGGGGCGCCTGGGTGGCTCAGTCGGTTAAGCGGCCAACTTCAGCCCAGGCCATGATCTCACAGTTTGTGAGTTCGAGCCCCGCACCGGGCTCTATGATGACAGCTCAGAGCCTGGAACCTACTTTGGATTCTGTGTCTCCCTCTCTCTCTGCTCCTCCCCTGCTCGCACTCTGTCTCTCTCTCTCTCTCTCAAAATAAATAAACATTAAAAAAAAAAAAAAAAGGATGGGGCGCCTGGGTGGCTCAGTCGGTTAAGCGTCTGACTTCGGCTCAGGTCATAATCTCACAGTTTGTGAGTTCGAGCCCCGGTTCGGGGTCTGTGCTGACAGCTCGGAGCCTGGAGCCTGCTTCAGATTCTGTGTCTCTCCATCTCTCAGCCCCTCCCCTGCTCATGCTCTGTGTCTCTCTGTCTCTCAATAATAAATAAACGTTAAAAAAAATTTTTTTTAAAAAAAGGAGGTAAGATGGATCTGCATGTGAAAATACGCAGAGCATTTCCAGGCTGCCCTGGGCTTGCCATGGTTTCTCTCTTCCTGCCATACTCATACAACACATACCATGAGCTCCGAGGTGGATTGCAAAACGGACCCGTCCAGTTCCAATGCTGTTGGCCCATGCAACTCAGATTTTTTTTTTTTTTTAAAGATTTCATTTTTAAGTAATCTCGACACCCCACGCGGGGCTCGCACTCACAACCCTGAGATCAAGAGTCACATACTCCACCGAACGAGCCAGCCAGGCGCCCCGCAACTCTGAGAATTTCAATCACCCGGCCCGAGTCCCACAGCAATGACCAGGCCTCACCTCTCAGCAGCCTCCCCACTCTGGTCAAGCTCCCTCCTTGACCCAGGAGGCTTATCTGCTCTTATGTTGGAGCCCAGGCCCTTTTTCCTCCCCACCAGTTTGGCTTCCACTTTTCTAAGCACTTCCCCCAATGCATCCAACGTAACTACTCAGCTCCCTAGAACCTATTTATACTGCCTTCCTTCTGAAACGTCCTTTCCGTTCCCAAGTATATTGGTCAAAACTTGCCCACAGTGGTGACCGGAAACAGGACCAAAGGAAGGGAAACTCCCTCGCAGGTGCATAGATTGAGGACTCATTTAGGACCTCCACCCATAGGACCTGGCATACAGTAGGAGCTTAATAAATATACGTTAAATGGATAAATATTGGTGTAATATATCATATTCCTATAAGATTTTTTAGACTGTAAATTCCCCAAGTATGGGTTTAAGAACTAGGTCTCTCCTGGGGCGCCTGGGTGGCTCAGTTGGTTAAGCAGCCGACTTTGGCTCAGGTCATGATCTTGCGATCTGTGAGTTCGAGCCCCGCATCGGGCTCTGTGCTGACAGCTCAGAGCCTGGAGCCTGTTTCGGATTCTGTGTCTCCCTCTCTCTGACCCTCCCCCATTCATGCTCTGTCTCTCTCTGTCTCAAAAATAAATAAATGTTAAAAAAAAATAAAAAAATAAAAAAATAAAAAAATAAAAAAAAAGAACTAGGTCTCTCCTCTCAGATAGGAGGTCTCCTGACCCAGAGGCACTACCTATCTAACATACGTGAGGCTTCTGAGAGCAAATTCTTGCCACTTCTCCATGCTCCGTGAACCCCGAAACTTCACCAAACACCTTGCTAAATGACGACTTGGACCAGGGTTCCTCGGCCTTCACATTATTGACATTCTGGGCCAGAGAATTCTTTGATGTAGGGGGCCGTCCAGTACATCGTCATCCCCGGCCTCTACCCACTAGATGCCAGTAGCAACCCCCTCCCCAACGTGACAACCGAAAACCCTCCAAACGATACCAAAGATCTCCTGTGTTTGGGTGGGGGCGGGCCACAAAATCATTCCCATTCGAGAACCGCCAACCTAGACAGAGGCAGAAAGAGAAGCAGTCGCTCTACTTTTTATTGCCTGGTGGGAACAGAAAGTATTTTTCTGGTAGAGGGAAAGTTGCATATTTATTCGATAAGAACTGATGAGGAACGTACTTCCAACCCCAGGGGGTTTCTCAGCATTGAAACGGCGGGCCCTCCAGGTGAGATAATTCCTGCCCGGGACAAAATTTCCATATCAGGTCATTGGGGTACAGAATGGAATGACAGGAGAAGGAAGTAGAGAAGTATGAGGACGTGCCCCAGAAGTTACTAGAAATGACAATTAAGTACTTATACTCCTCAGCTAGGACCAGCCAGGGCTCCAAACCTGGGGTCAAATACATAAGGGCCTGCTCCAGTTGGATCCTACATGCCTGCAGAAACTGGCGCCCAGAGAGACTGAATGACTTTTCAGATATTGCACAGCACATGAGAGGAAAAAAAAAAAAAAAAAAAAAAATCAGGGCTTGAACTCCTTTTGAAGATGTCTGAAAGTCAAGGGGATGGGGTATACCCTCAGCCGCCCAGGACCTGTTCTCTCGTCTGCCCTAATCTGACTCTGGAAACACAGACTAGACCAGGACGAGAGGGAAGAAGCATCTACTGGTGATCTCTGCTGGGGGGGGGGGGGGGGACCGGACAGTTCACAACACCAGGCCGTTTCCCAGGATGCTCTGGGTTGCTGGCTTCTGAGCCCACTATCTCACTTTCTTGTTGCTGCATGGAGATAAGCTATCGGCTTCTGCACAGGATCAACTGAGGAAGTCAGGAGGGAAGGGAGGCCTTGGCCGCTGGCAGGAAAAGGCTGGCAGAAGAAAGAAAAAAACAAAAAAAAAAGCAAAGCAAAGTATCCTGGGGACAAAACTGCTGACTGGGCTGTTAAGAAGGAGGGAAGAAGAGGCAGAGTTGAAGCAAAGGGGGAAAATGGGAGAGGGGAAAGGAGAGAAAGGCAGAGAGACCCACAAAAACTAAAATGACTCAGCAAAACAGAACGTCAGGAGAGAGTTTTTCTCCTCTTTCTATTAAAATTTTCTCGGGGCGCCCAGGTGGCTCCGTTAGTTAAGCGTCCAACTCTTGGTTTGGGTTCTGGTCATGATCTCACGGTTCATGAGTTCGAGCTCTGCATCGGGCTCCACACTGAAAGCACAGAGCCTGCTTGGGATTCTCTCTCTCTCTGCCCCTCCCCTGCTCGCTGTCTCTGTCTCTCTCAAAATAAATAAACAAAAAAAAATTTTTTTTTTTAAAGATTTAAAACCGGGTTGCCTGAGTGGCTCAGTCAGTTAAGCATCCGACTTCAGCTCGGGTCATAATCTTGAAGTTGGTGAGTTCAAGCCCCGCGTTGGGCTCTGTGCTGACAGCTCAGAGCCTGGAGCCTACTTCGGATTCTGTGTCTCCCTCTCCCTCTGCTCCTCCCCTGCTTGTGCTCTGTCTTCTCTGTCTCTCAAAAATAAATGTTAAAAAAAAAAAAGATTTAAAACTGTGTTTTCTCATCAGTTTGTAGTGTGCCCTTTTAAAATGTGCTTTCCTGCTGTCTTGCCTTCAAAGAGTTAATGCGAAGCAAATATTCCTAAAACTCATTTGTGATCCCACAGAGAATCAAGCTTTTAAGAGTGATTTACTGTGTGACTTCAGGAAACTCATTCAACTATTCTGAGGCTTTATGCTCCCCTCTTATTAAAAAAAAAAGAAAAAGAAAAAGAAAAAACAATGCAGAGATTACCCCAGCCAGCTATAAGGAGAGGCCTCATGGTCTAACTCACTAGAAGTGCTAAAGAGCTGTTCTTTCATCTGGAACTACCTAGGGAGAGATTTTCTTACCAGGAGCTTTTACATCCTCATTCATTTGAATTGGCGCTCTGGGAGCCAGGCAGGGAACAGGTATTTTTATCTTACTCTAATGGATAAGCAGTGGTATAACCAGTAAAAAAAAAAAAAAAAAAAAAAAAAGTGGATCTCTCCTTTGCTACACTCCTCCGAATACTATGGAAAAGCCCCGGACTTTCTCCTTTGAGCAGGATTCCAAGACTTGGCTGAGCAGACTGGATTTGGGGGAAGGGGATCCTGCTCTTTGGAGAGGAGAGGTACCCACGGACTGGCAGAGAGATGCTTTTTGCTGTTAGCATCAAAAAGCTTGAATCAGGAGCCTCTCTCTTAAAGCCAGCCGCCTAAGCCTCTCGCAGTTACACGGGTGCTCGGTATGGACTGCCGTGACTCAGTTTCAATGTTGGAACTAACACAGGCGACTACAGTCCGTAACGCTCTGATAGAACAAGTCACAGCTGGGCTGGGAAGCCAGGTTAGGGTTAAAACTTCCCAGGTCTGTGCTCTTATCGAGAAAGAAGAGTTACTTCCTCTTCTCGTTCTGTCTTCCATGCTTGCTCTCCTTTTTACGTTCCTCCAGGCCCCTTCTCCTTTCCCATCCAACTATAGGCGGCAGCCCTTTATTTATCCTCTTTTCCAAAGCCCTCATCCTCCAGGGGGCCTCCTCAGATTACACCTGCCCTTGAGGAATCCTTCCTTTACTTTGTTATTAGATCCCTAAATTTGTCTCTGAGAACAAGACCGTGCACACACAGAAAGACAGCAGTAAATTAGGGGTGAGTTATATGTCTAGTGTAATGTGCGTGCTCGTGTGTAAGTTAATACCACATGGATGAAATCTACAGCTGCCCCTGGTGATGCACTGCCTTGGGCTCTGACATTCCCATTTTTATTTTATTTTATTTTATTTTTTACTTTTAAGTATTTTTTTAATGTTTATTTATTTTTGAGAGAGAGAGAGAGAGAGAGAGAGACAGAGCGTGAGAGGGGGAGGGGCAGAAAGCGAGGGAGACACAGAATCTGAAGCAGGCTCCAGGCTCTGAGCTGTCAGCACAGAGCCCGATGCAGGGCTTGAACCCACAAACCTGACCTGATCATGACCTGATCATGACCTGAGTCGAAGTCACATGCTTAACCGACTGAGCTACCCAGGTGCCCCCGAAATTCCCATTTTTAGAGAACTGGTTTCTGAAGAGTGGAAGGGACTATGATTCCCCTTGGTTGTTATTCCTTTTCTAGGTCAAACACGGCCCTGGCCCTAAGCCCCACCTCCCAGGACAAAGACCAAGCTGGAGAAGGTACCCCAATGGATAAGGACTTCATCCAGAACCATCCTGTGATATCATTGTTCTGGTTGCTGTTGAAGTATCTGCCTCTCTGCTTTGAAGTCCAAAACAGGAGAGTCTCCAAAGGCAGGAGGACTCCCACATGCAAAAGAGGAAGGGAAGTTCCAAGTTCAGGTCCAGGAACAGGAATGGAGAGGAAGAATCATCAAGCAAAAGGAGCCTTTCCCTCCCTCGTGGAAGGACACAAAATCACCAAGGCAGGAAAAGAATTTTCTCCTTTCTCTACCTACCTGAAACCCAAGACCCCTCCCCTTCTGCCTTTCCTGACCTGGTCAACCAGAGAATGTTCCCTTGACCTTCAAGAGTCCCCTGAGCCAGGCTGAATCAAGGTGACTACAACCCGAGGAAGCTCCCAGGCCAGGGAAAGCGTGGGAACATCCTGGCCAGGGGTCCTCTCGGGCTCCTGCAGCTGCTGGATGGCTGCAGCAGGTGTGGGTACCTGGCGGGACAGACGGTGCCTCTGCCCTTGGCAAATTCTTTGCAGGGGTGTGCGCTGGTGGGAGCACGAGTGAGCCTGAGTGAGCCTGAGGAGGAGAGAGAAGCGGGAGGGAGGATGAGACGGGGCGCCTGGGAGAGGCAGGCCGCTAGGGTGCAGCTGTGTGCTGACCGGGCGCCGGGACCAGGGCGGAGCTGGGCAGGACAGGGGCTGGCAGCAGCCGAGGCGAGGCCGTTTGGGTGTTGTGTTTCCACTGTAACTATAATTAGGCAGATTCTGTGTTTATTTAGGCTGAGAGCTCTAAGATAAATGACAGCTTCGAAGATGCTTTTCAGCACTTCATAAATCACCCACCGGCCCAGGCGGTTGGCTTCTGCCACGTCTGGGGTCGTCCTCGCGCCCTGCCCCCCCCCCCCACCCTCGGGGACGAGGGCACACCCGGGGGACGACCCCCGCGCTCCTGGCGCGACGGGCAAACGGTGCCCGTCCCTCCCAGAGCTCGCCGCCGCCTCCTGAGGTGGTCCCCGCGGCCGCGCGGGGCTCCGGTTGACAGGCAGGCTTGCCCTCCTCCGGGAGAATATGGTCTCTAATCGGCTCTAATTCAGGCTCTCTTCCCTGTGCCTGGCTGACACATCTGGAGATTTACAAGAGACATTTGAGAAGTATTTATAGCACAGGGGACTTCTCTTCCCCCTCCTATGACTGTCTGAGCCTCTCTTGGGGGCTCAGGGTGGAAGCTTCCTCGTCCTTTCCCATGGGAGAGCACATTCCTGGAGAGGGGTTGCGGACCGCAGGCCCTTTCCCAGTGGGACCTCGGAACTCCCTGGCCATGAGGAAGGGCGAAGAACTGGACGGTGGTGACCCACCCTGTCTAGCCAGGCCTGGGTCAGGTCAGTCCCCTTAGCAAGAAGAGGGAGCAGGATGTGGGGAGTCGAACACCGGGCCTATCGAGCTTTGACGAGCCGCGTGCAAGCGGCCCGCGGAGGTGATAAACCCAACGGAGATGTGAACATGGTCTGGACCAGACACCTTCCCGTGCAGGGGTTTCGAACCAAAAACGCACGCTGCAGAGCCTCCGGTCAGATCTCAGGGCCAGTGACGCGGACTCTTCTCCCAGTTTAGGAGCATGGATTTGGAAACATTGGCCTTGGTTTAAAAAAAAAAAAAAAAAAAAAAAAGCAGACCAACGTGCAGTAGGCAATAAGCCACAATAATCTGATGAGACCCATGCTACCAGGCGTAGCTCAGTCATGGTCTGGGAGGTCCAACCAAACCCGCAAGGAGAGTAAAGGGATTCCCGGCTCCGGACGTCAAGGTACTGCTGAAGGGAGGAGGGGTGTCATACCAGCCGCTGCCCAGTCCCCCCAGCACAGTCTTCTCCCCAGGAGGGGGTGTGCATTACACCAGCCAACGAAGCCATCTTCCCATGCGGGGCACTGGACCACCAGGAAACCAAGCAAAGAGAACGGAGTACTGGATCCTGGGCCCAACTCGGGAGCTCTGAGTAGACGTGCTGAGCAATCGTGGAGCCCTCTGATCTCTACCAGAATTGCGCTCCTCTGTTTATTTATTTAGTATCGATTAGGCACCGTCTCTGAGCCAGGCCCTGGGCTAGGTGCTGGGCATGAAAAGATGAAGACACAACCCTTTCACTCCTGGTCCAAGCGGGATTTGAAGTAGGCCCCATGCCCAACGTGGGGCTTGAACTCACAACCCTGAGGTGCTTGACTGACTGAGCCAGCCAGGTGCCCCACGTCCGAATTCCAATTCTGCCACTTACTCACTGTATGATCTGGGGCAAGTTCTTTAACTTCCCCGTGCCTCTTCTGTCAAATGGGCACAATAATAATAATAACTATGGTGATTATTATCGGGCTTACCTCATGGGGTTGGAGTGAAGATTGAAAGAACGCGTATCGAAGTGCCTGGAACGTAGTAAGCGATCAATAAATGTTAGCGATGGGGAGGGAGGGAGAGAGAGAGAGAGAGAATGAGAGACAGAGAGAGAGAGACAGCAAGAAGGAGTAAGATGGAGGGACACTGAGAGACTTCCTGCTCCAGCAGGAAGGAAATCTGAAAAAGTGCTCAGGTCCCCTGAGTAAGAGGGAAGCAACTTTTGCTCAGCCACTGCTATCTCCTCCGTACTTTCTAAGCATTTTCTCGTGACTTGGGAGGTTTTGGTTCTTGTCTCAGTTCTTCCACAGCTGCTGATATGTTCTTGGTCTCTGAGCTTCAACTCGTCCTTGGTAAAAAAGCAGCAGGTGACTTTCCTTCTACAATCTTCACTTCTAACATTTTATTTTATTTTTTATTTTTTACATGTTTATTTACCTTTGAGAAAGAGTGTGTGTGTGTGTGTGTGTGTGTGAGAGAGAGAGAGAGAGAGAGGGGGGAGAGGCAGAGAGAGAGGGAAACACAGAATCTGAAGTAGGCTCCAGGCTCCGTGCTGTCAGCACAGAGCCCTGACGTGGGGCTTGAAACAGCAAGATCATGACCTGAGCCAAAGTCAGACGCTGAACTGACTGAGCCACCCAGGCATCCCTACTTTTTTTTTTTTTTTTTTTCTTAATGTTTTTACTTATTTTTGAGACAGAGGGAGTCAGAGCATGAACAGGGGAGGGGCAGAGAGAGAGGGAGACAGAATCTGAAGAAGGCTCCAGGCTCTGAGCTGTCAGCATAGAGCCCGACGCGGGGCTTGAACTCACGGACTGTGAGATCATGACCTGAGCTGAAGTCGGGCGCCCAACCGACTGAGCCACCCAGGCGCCCCATGAAGTTTATGTTATTTGAGGGAGAGACAGAGTGAGCGGGGGAGGGGCAGAAAGAGAGAGAATCCCAAGCAGGTTCTGTGCTGTCAGCAAGGAGCCTGACACAGGGCTCTATCTCATGAGCTGCAAACTCATGGTCAGAGTTAAACGCTTAAACCAACTGGCCACCCAGGCGCTCCACTTCTGATGTCTTACGGTTCTGTTCAAGAACGCACACAAAAATGAACATGAATATATACATAGGTAATTTTACAAATCAATGGGAAGAGTGTATTGTTGCGAGAGTTTCCAATCAATGCTCTATCACTGATAAATGTCCTTTGTGGCACTCAAAATGATGATATATTATCAGCCGTCCTCAGTCCTGACAAACATCTTTGTGGCGTTATCAACAGCATAGCAACCACACTGAGGCTGTAGCAATGCCAAGGTTGAAAAGGTCAAATGTCCAAACCCAGGACCATTTTGGAAGTTTACCCCGGGTCCAGGCTACTCAGAAGAACTTAGACCTGCTGTTTTTCTGAGACCTGATCGCTCTGATTGATTCATCATTATCCTTTCCACTGCCCTGTTCATCCAATTTAATGAACGCTACTGAATATCTCCCATGTGCTAGAAAACTTGGCTTAGGTTAAAAACAAATATGACAGGGTGCCTGGGTGGCGCAGTGGGTTAGGCGTCAGACTCGAGTTCGGCTTAGGACATGATCTCACGGTTCCTGAGTTCGAGCCCCATGTCGGGCTCCACGCTGGTGGGGCAGAGCCTGACTGGGATTTTCTCGCTCTCCCTCTCTGCCCCTCCCTCTGCACAAAATAAATAAAGTTAAAAATATATATATGTGACTCCTTCCCTTAAGATATTCATTGTCTTTTACGTGAAAATACATGCAAACATAGCAAATAAAGGCAATGAAATGCTGTTCAATGTGGTGACAGAAGTCTGAATGGAGGCCACTGGGGGTGCAAGGAGGAAGTGGTCAGCCTATACAGCATTCTACACGTTAATGCTTGTTGGATGAGTGAATCAACCAGCAAATAGCCTGGGGTAGGAGATTTCATTGAGGGGCGGTAGGGAGGGAAGAGCAGGAAGGAAAAGAAATCTACCTCCCCGCCAGCTGTGCTATGAGACAAACCAACCAACTCGGTTAAAGGAAGTAGGAAGGGGGCTACGCATCTCTGAGAACAACCACTTGAAGCCGGAAATAGACATAGCCTGAAGCTAGTACTGTCTTTCTTTCTGCTCCAACTCTTCCAAAATCCCAAGGCAGCAGATTTCCTGGCCAAAACAAGTTGAGCAGGGTTGGGGCAAAGGGAGGGCTTTCTTCCACCCACACCAGAAGAGCTGAATCCCAGCCCTACCCACTGTTATGTGGAAGCCAAGTAGTCATTTTGCTGACAAAGGAGTTGGATGAGGAGGAACCAGCCTCTCTAATGTTCAGATGATCAAAGGCCCCATTGCATCTTGTTGCATCTGGGGCTCACTCTGTAGCTTAGAATCCGACGCGTACAAAGGAAGACAGAGTTACGGGTTTATCTGTCTTATGGCTCGCAGATTTTACCAGCCACCAAGAGGGCTGGATGAGAACATGTGGGTTAAGCAACACAACCAGCCCCTACCCAGGTGGAAGAACCCCCAAGTATGTGTCCTGCTCAGAGAGGGTGAGGATTGACAGCTTCCTTGTAAAAGACAACATATTCCTTTCATTTATGTTTTGGTGTAAGATACTAATATGCACGGAGAAGTGTTACAGCTGTCAAATTTACTAACGGGATCTGTCTTTATAGCCCAGATCTTCAGAAAACTTCTTACAGGATAACAATTCAGCCCTCCTCGGAGCTTCGCTTTATTTCTGCTCTCTTGGGGAAGCAAGCAAAAAAAAAAAAAAAAAAAAAAAAAACCTAGGCATTTCCTACTCAGCCCTGTGTCATTAGCAGCGCTGAAATCCTCTGTCTGGTTAACTTTAGGTTTTTCCCATTGTCAACAATCTCGGAGGAAGCCTCAAACTTCAGCCAACTTTTACAGGCAGATCGCAGTTCCTGTCACCCAGTAATATCTTTCTGCTGACCCCTGGCTTCAAACTTGGCTCAGTCGATGCTCTTGACTTTTCCCACACTCGATGCTTCCAGTCAAAGAAAATGCGGCAAAGCCTGTTTTCCAGTGTAAGCATGTAAATTCCACACTCATCAACTCCAGGCATTTGCAGCTCCTGGCTTGGTCCCTACTCAGGAGGCAGACACAGACAATGGAATTTGTTTTTAAGATCTGCCTTTCGGGTTAAGAAGGTGGTGCCCCTAATTCTTGACAAGAGGCCCTGTAATTTGAATGTTTCTCTAGGACGAGAGAGAGGAGTCACAAAGACCCACAACACTCCTTCACCAATGCACCTTGGTAATCAGCAGCTGCAAGCTCTTGCTAATGCTAGGTAATTCTATTTGGCTCAACAAACATTTGTGGCGTGCCTACTAAATGCCAGGCACTGTGACAGGTGCTGGCAATTATTGCTAACAGCCTGCACTTGTGAAGCAGTTGGCCAGGGTTAGAGATGCCGTTAGATGGCTGCGGGATAGAGGACAGAAGGGACGACCGAGCTCATCAGCACAACGCTCCCTCCTTCAGAGAGCATCTTACGCGGGAGAAAAACAGACGCACAAAGGGGTCGAGTCTCACGATAACTCATTTGCATTGCATCAACCGCTCGTCTGTCCTTCAGAATCATGGCGTAGTAGACAGAGCCAGGGATCTAGAGTCAAAAGGTCTGGGTTCAAATTCCACTTCCTCCGTGTAGTTGTGTGAGCGGGGGCAAGTAACGTCACCTCCGGGTCTCAGTTTCCACTGATAAAATGAAAATAATAGTACCCACCCTGCCCACCTCACAGGTCGAAGAGAAAATCAGATGAGATAATGTAATATGAACCAGCGCCTCTCAAACTTTAATGTGCATATGGATCATCTGGGGGTCCTGTTAAATTGCAGACTCTGAGTCAGATGTAGGTTGGTCTGAGAACCTACACTTCTCACCAGCTCCCTGGTGGTGCTGCAGACCCTGGTCCATGGATCACGCTTCGAGTTGAAGGCTAAGGACTGTTTACTAGTCAAATGAAAAGGATGGCGATACCAATGAGCATCGCCGTCTAAGTAAACATCCAGAACTCATTCAGAATTCAGTAGAGTCTTGCTAAGTGATTGGAGATGTATGAGCAGCCATGTTTGGGGCCATGGAAGAAACTTATAGCAGGGCGCCTGGGTGGCTCAGTGAGTTAAGTGGTCCAACTCTTGATCTCAGCTCAGGTCTTGATCTCAGGGTCGTGAGTTCAAGCCCTGTGTGGGGCTCCACGCTCCCCTGCTCCCCACAAAAAGAAAGAGACTTATGGTATGTCTTTGCTTTCTTAGGTGAACCATTAGAGAATAATACCAATCCATCCAAACTCTGCAGCTAGGTGAGAAGAAAAAAAGAGAGAGAGAGAGAAATCTCCTATCTCTTTCAGTTAAAAACATTTACCCTGGATGTAAAACATTGAGATTAAAATCAGAAGGTCCTTGATCCTGCCAGATCATATCCTGTACGTTGTAACTATCTCCTGCCAAATTTCTATGGAATCTTAAAGCTGTTGGAACAGATATGCTTGAGGTTAGGCACCTCATGTCATCCCCAGTCCTGACTGGGTGTGGGCCTTATCCTAGTGTTTAAAGACCTTCCTGGGGTCATTTCAACCTGCTTCTGAGCACTGACATTACCCCAGATGAGAAACACATATCTGTTTTTCAAATACCTTCAGAAGAAGCTTCTTCATTTTCCTAGTAAGAATGACGATTCACTCACACCCTCAGGAATATTAAGTGTTAGTTAACATGTGTGTATCTCTTACAAGCTCGTAGCGTAATCTTAATAGTATGCAACTTAGAAGAAAGGAGCTTGAATCTGCTTGTCCTACTTACCTACAAAGAGATGACCCATTTCTTAGAATGTTCATGACCAGGTCTCCAAGGGCCAAACCAAAGCATCGGGTTGAGGGAATTACTGAGATAAATAGGAGGGGAGGTATTATAATGAAATATTCTTGGTGGGAGGCAGGAGTCCCAGATTTTAGTCTTATCTTTACAACTGCTCTGCTGATCTGGGATGGGGCTTCCAACCACTCTAAACAGAATTGACCCATTTGTAATGTGCAAAGGAGATATGAAGGGAAAAAAGAGTAGTAAAAAGCAAGAAAGCAGAACACAGAAATTTATTTTCACACAATTCCGGAGGCTAGAAGTCCAAGATCAAGGTGTTGGCAGGGTTAATTTCTTCTGAGGTCTCTCTCTCCTCGGCTTGTAGATGGCCATCACTTTGTGTCTGCACATGGTCTCCCCCCACCCCCCACCCGGAACATGTCTGTGTCCTAATCTCCTCTTTCATATAAGAACACTAGCCGTATTGGATTAGGACTCACGGTAACGGCCTCAGTTTACTTTAGTTACGTCTTTAGAGAACACGTCCACATGGGTGCCTGACTGGTTCAGTCGGTAGAGTATGCGACTCTGGATCTGGGGGTCCTGAGTTCAAGCCCCACCTTGGGGGTGGAGCTTTCTTAAATTAAAAAAAAAGAAAAGAACGTATCTGCAGATACATACTCCGAAGTACTGGGAAATACGGTTTTTTTAAGTTAACATTCCCCTAGTGGTTTTTACCTGTATGTTTCAAATGGTTGCTGGTTTCCTGCTTCTCTTCGGGCCTGAGAGCTGGGTTCATTGGGAGCTAAGGGGAATCAGACAGGCTTCTCGTCGGAGGTAACTCCAGAGCTTCCCCGGTACTGGGGTAACTCCAGAACATTCCCCGGAAAGCAGCAGGCACTGGGGCCCAGCTCCTGCACCAAGTTTGCTGTGCAAAGTGGAGAGTCTTTCCTGGAGAAGGGAGGGCTGGGAGGAGTAAGTGGCGACAGTTTATCTGAAGCTGGCGCTGGGTTCATTAAGAGGCCTGGTGCAGTTTATCTGCTTCTTGTCCACAAGCCTCGAACGCAGAGTCCAGGCCCTGTCACCATCCCAGCCCAGGCGGCGTCGGGTTGGGAGAGTGTGAACCAGTGGGTCCCCTCCCCCCACCCTAATCTCCCCTTGTCTCCACGGGTCTGTCCTCAAGGGGTCAGATAGGAGCTGCAGTTGTGGAGACGAAGCTTGAAGGCCTTCTGTCAATGCTTCCTACCCCTCAGACAGTGAGGTCCTGGGAGTTGAATTGGCTGCTCCAATAAAGAAGAGACCCAGAAAGCAGCGGAAAGAGGTAGAGAGAGAAGAGGCATGCGCTTACCTTTATCAAAGCCACCTTGCCTTGAATGTAGCTGACACTTATTTTAAGGGGTCCCATTTGTCCTTGTCCTTGTCACATTTTAATGATAGGGAGCGGGATAAACATCTTTGCTGCAGAAGAGGAGGCCCAGGGATTAAGTCAAGCCCCTTTCTTAATGTCTCGCAGCAACCCAGCAGCAGAATCAAAAATGGAACCCAGACCTCCTACGTCCTAGACCAGCCTTTCCTGGGACTGAGGCCCTGGCCAGGCCTGACGTTCCTTCAATGCAGGGGAGGGTGGTGACTTAATCCAGACAACTCAAAACCTCCGTCCCGGGACGGAGGAGACGCCTTTCCGGAGGGACCACGCGTCATTCAACCATTTGGAATAGACTCCGCAACCTGAGATTATTAACTTCCTGCTCTGTCCGAAGAGTTACCACCACTGAATCTACTATCAGAGTTCATTTTCAAAGAGTTACTGACTTTTTTCCAGGACGGTGGAGGGCAGCAAGTGGATTTGTCCAAGTGAAAAGGAAGCCGTTGTTTTGATGGGAATCTGCCTCATCAAAACCCCCAACGTTGTCAGCGGCCCCGTGGTCTCCTGCCCCCTCTCCAAATTCAGCTTCCTTGAGGGGCCCGTTTGCACTCCCCCTTTGCTACTTGCTTCTCCGAACTCCCCACCGACGTCTGTTTCCTCAGTCCAGGTTCAAGGACCAGGGTGTCACCGAGTAGAACCAGGCACCGGTGTTCCTAAGCGCACGTCAGTGGCCACGATCTCTGTACTCCCGACTCGGTGGCCCACTACACATGCTCGTTCAAGGTCAGCATGGTCGTTCAAGGCTTGGGACCCTGGAGCCGAGCTATCTTGTGTTGAATCTCAGCTCTTCTTACTGGCTATATACTTAATCTCTCTAAACCCTTATTTCCTCAGTAGTTAAACGGATGTAATGAGAGTATTTACCTCTTGGGATTAAATGAGATCAAGGGCTTAGCACAGGGCTTGGGCGCATGGTAAGCACCCCATAAACGTTAGTTATTATCATGAATGTCTCTTTATCTTCAGGGACTTTTAGGGAGGGGGCTTCCAAGCCCTCTGCGCCCACCGCCATCCTTCCAGATGGTTATATCTTAGTGGGCCTTTCTCTACTTTGTCTGTCCTTGTCCTTCACAGACCTCACCCTTTGCCTAGTAGATGCCCTTCCTCTCTTACCCCCATGGAGGCAAAAAGAGCAGATGGGTCATTTGGCTACCGATTTTCCAAATCGGTCAACTACAGAAGGAGCACAATGCCCCGCCCCCCAGGTAGCTGGAGTCAAGGCCACTTGACCTTCCATCTAAGCCCTCAGCAGCCTCTGCCCCATCCAACCCTGCTGCCCCCAGACTGGGGTGGGGGTGGGGGTGGGGGGCCGCGGCGAGGTACGCAGGCCTGTACGTGGCTCTCCCCAGCCCCTCAGCAAGCTGCTTTTCGGGGACTGAAACACCAGTCCAAGCTGCCTTGGGCCCAAGCTTGCCGTGACGGCAGGAGCTGCCTGAGAAGAGAGGCTGAGATAATGAAGGATCCTTCAGACCCGTCAGCGTGGGCCAGACAGAAACCAGGTGCGAGGCAGTGAGCCTTCATCTCTTGTAAACAACCTTCCATCTCTCACTGCAGCCGCCTGAGCCCGAGACGGGGATTAGAAAGCACAGCTTCTGCAGGCCTGGGGCCTCTCAGCTGGACAGCAAGTTAAAGGGCTCACAAGATAACTCGCTGCTGGGAAAGATGCTTGAGGAAACACAGCCGTTCGTCAACAGGGGGTTTGCTTGACCTGGCAGGAGAGAATCTGATATCTAAACAGTTCCCCGCATCCCCAAAGCTCTGAAAGTTCTCTAGCTAAATATTTGATATCACACCGGATAACAGCCCAAGGCTCTTCCCACTAGTGCGAGAAGGCTCGACCTGAGAGAGGCCGCGCCAGCCCTGAATTTGGCTGAAATCAGGGAGGTCTCAAGGCGGACGCATCCCAACTGGGATGGTTTTGATGTCCTTTAACCTGGGCCGGTCCAGTCAGGGGACAAAGGGCGGTCTCCTGTGAATCCGCGAAGAGACATGGAACCTGGAATCTCTTCTAAAGACAGTCGTCCCCTTCCCGCCCCGGACCACTTGCTTCCCCACGTCTTTGGTAGAAGGTTCCGCTTGCAAGAACTGAAAAGCTAACCATGACCCCTGTGCTCAGCTTCATCCACCTGAGATTACAAAGCAAAGTTAAGTGCTTGAACCCCCTACGGGAGGTGAGGACAGACAGGCCTGGCCAAATGAAAGAGTACTTCTGTTTCCAAGTCCTATGTCTCCAGCATCGGGGCTAAGACAGTCTCCAATCCATGTTCAGAGTTTCTCATAAGGGGAGGAGAATGAAAGCACATTTCAAATAGTACTGCCTCCAAGAGGGTGCTCCACTGATGATGGTGTGACTCTTGATCTCAGGGTCATGAGTTCGAGCCCCACGTTGGGTGTAGAGTTTACTTAAGAACAAAATCTTAAAAAGAAACAAAAAAGGTGGGGCACCTGGGTGGCTCAGTTGGTTAAGCATCTGATTCTTGATGTGGGCTCAGGTCATGATCTCGCGGTCCTGGCATCGAGCCCCAAAACAGGCTCCACACTGACCATGGAGCCTGCTTGGGATCTCCCTCTCTCCCTCTCTCTCTGCCCCTCCCCTGCTTGCACTCGCTCTCTCAAAATGAATAAATAAATATTAAAAAAAAAAAAAAAGAATCGGGGCACCTGCGTGGCTGAGTCGGTTGAGCGTCTGACTTCGGCTCAGGTGATATCTCAGGGTTCATGAGTCTGAGCCCCGCATCGGGCTCTCTGCTGTCACCGCAGAGCCGGCTTCGAATCCCCCGTCCCCCTCTCCCTCTGCCCCTCCCCCACCGGCGCGCGTGCTGTCTCTCAAAAATGGACATTAAAAAAAAAAAAGAATTAAAGATACGGCTCTCAGGCTGGACAGATACAAGTTCAAACCTCAGGTGTGATATTTACTGAAGGTGTGCTCTTGGACAAGTTCTGTGACCTCGCTAAGCTTCAGTTTCCTCATCTGCAAGATAGGGATAGTAGCACAGTCACAGGGTGGTTGTGAGGTTAAATGGTGAGACATGGAAAGAAAGCACTGACCAGAGTACCTCATACAATAAATACTAGATAAATGGCAGTCATTATCAGCAATGAGATCTCAGGCAATCAAGAAGACTTGGAGATAGGAAAGTGAGATTTATGTAAGAAGTGTTTCAAGGGGGTATGATTTGAGCACACAGCACAGGTTTATTCTTTTTTAAAAACTTTTTGGGGGCGCCTGGGTGGCTCAGTCGGTTGAGCGGCCGACTTCGGCTCAGGTCACGATCTCGCGGTCCGTGAGTTCGAGCCCCGCGTCGGACTCTGTGCTGACAGCTCAGAGCCTGGAGCCTGTTTCGGATTCTGTGTCTCCCTCTCTCTGACCCTCCCCCATTCATGCTCTGTCTCTCTCTGTCTCAAAAATAAATAAATGTTAAAAAAAAAATTAAAAAAAAACTTTTTGAAATATAATTTATTGTTAAATTGGCTAACATACAGTGTGTATAGTGTGCTCTTGGGTTTGGGGGTAGATTCCCATGGTTCATTGCTTACATACAACACCCAGTGTTCATCCTCAACGCCCATCACCCATTTTCCCCCTCACCCCCAGCCCCCATCGACCCTCAGTTTGTTCTCTGTATTTAAGAGTCTCTTATGGTTTGCCTCCCTCTCTGTTTGTAACTATTTTTTTCCCCTTCCCTTCCCCCATGGTCTTCTGTTAAGTTTCACAAGATCCACATAGGAGTGAAAACATATGACACCTGTCTTTCTCTGACTTATTTCACTTAGCGTAATACCTTCCAGTTCCATCCACGTTGCTGCAAATGGCAAGATTTCATTCTTTCTCATTGCCAAGTAGTATTCCATTGTGTATATAAACCACATCTTCTTTATCCATTCGTCAATTGATGGACATTTAGGCTCTTTCCATAATTTGGCTATTGTTGAAAGCGCTGCTATAAACATCGGGGTACAAGTGCCCCTGTGCATCAGCACTCCTGTATCTCTTGGATAAATGCCTAGTAGTGCTATCGCTTTTTTTCAAGTAATTTTATATTATTGTTATTATTTTTTAAGTAGGCTTCATGCCCAGTATGGAACCCCCTGCAGGGCTTGGATTCCCAACGCTGAGCTCTACACCTCAGCTTAAATCAAGAGCTGGATGCTCAATCAACTGAGCCACCCAGGTGCCCCTAAAATCTTTCATTATAGAAAATTTCAAACAGATACATAAATGACAGGATATAATGGACTCTCATATGCCCAACAATACCCCGTTTCGCCAACTTGATCGATCAAGGCCAATCTTCTAACGTCCTTATCTCCCTAGGCAGTTATAGTCTCTTTCAAGCTAGCTCTTTGGGCCACAAATCTAGGTTGTTCTTTTATAGGGGAGGGAACAGGGGATTTAGAGCCTGAAGACGTGGCCCACTCTTGATTCGCTGTATGACCTTGGGTGGGTCACTTAATTCATTAAATTCTCAGATTCTTCACCTATACAATGATAATAATGATAATACTTGCCGTAGGTACGTCACAGAACTCCTGTGGGAATGAGACGTCTTGAAGGGGCCTTGTAAAAGGAAGTGCTATGCAAACACGGGTTAATGCCTCACCTCTCACTGTGTGTGATACCGTTTATGCTGTCAACAAACATTTACTGAGGCTGTTGTGAAGTGCGAGGCCATGCCAAAGAAAAACCTGTTCTTCGATCTTAGGTTGTGCCCCTGAGCCCAGCTGGTCACACTGCAAATGCCGTCACGAAGTCACCTAGGCCAGACAGAAAGGATTCCCCCGTGTGTCTCAGCCCCCACCTCGGGGAAGCCCCTCAGCGTGTCCTGCTGGACCAAGAGAGTCACTTCTCATACCACACGTCCCGGTTCAATGTCAAGGCCTGGAAAATGTCAAACCACGTCAAGTCTCCAGGGCTGTATCTCCGTTAAGGTTCAGAGTGAGAATCGCAGAGACAGTGGGACCTCAAAGGTTAAAAACCTCAAAATCACATCTTGAAAAAAGAAGCTGTTGAGGACATAACCCAAATCACCCTTTCAAAAATTATTTGGAGAAAAGTCTTACTCCCAGAATTTAAAGGTGTGAGGGGAAACGAGGAGCGGATGCCTGACCCAAAGGTTGGCCTGGCCTTAAAGCTATTTGGGCGGCAGCTACAGAAGACGCTATTTCTCTCTTGTTTTTCTTCCCTTCAAAAGAAGAGAATTCAGAATTTCATCTTGGCCCCAATCCCTGCCTCCTGGTGGCCCATGAAAACAATATTTTCCTGCTCAGCAGGGCAAAACCTCTTATTTCCCGCTGTCCTTTTCCCATCTCCTAGCTCCACACTGGACTCCTCGCTGCAGACAGATTTCTCTAGCAAGTGATTCTCCCGCCACTGGGCCCTGGCTGTTCAGCATCCCTAGAGCACGTCAGGGCCAGAGCAGAAATGAAAGGACCGAGGCAGTGTCAGCTGCACTGGGGCTCAGGTCACTGGTGATCAAATTTTTTAATGAACATGGAGGCCAGGGACTTGAAAGGAAGGTTGGGGTTCACCGAAAGGCGAGCACAATATGCTTCTGGATTATTAAATCCTGAACGTGCAGACATCAATGTCCTTCCAACACCCATTACTCCCAGGAGCTCAGTGCTGCACTGAGCAGCCGGGCCCCCAGATCTCCTGGAAGCCCTTGACTTCATGCTGTCAGAGAAGTATGAAGGACGTTTGACAATAGGGATAGGCCCCAAGAGTCAGTATCTCGAAGAGATGTCTGCACTCCCATGTTCGTTGTGCATTACACACAGTAGTCAAGATATGGACACAACTCAAGTGTTCGTTGACAGGTATGTGACAAAGATGTGGTTTGTACATTACAATGGAATATTACCTAGCCACACAAAAGAATGAGATCCTGCCATTTGTAATAACATGGATGGATCTTGAGGGTATTATGTTAAGGGAAATAAGTCAGACAGAGAAAAACAGGCCCTGTGTGATTTCACTCCCATGTAGAATCTAAAAAACCAAACCCAAAACAAACCCAGGAACGGAATCATAGATACAAAGAAGAACAAATTGGTAGTTGCCAGAAGGGATGGGAATGGAGAATGGGTAAAATCGGTGAATGCAATTAAAAGGCACAAACTCCCAGGCCTTAAATAAATAAACCGTGGGGATGAAAAGCATAGGAAATATCATCGGTAATATTGTAATAGCCTTGTATGGTGACAGATGGTAACCACACTTGTCATGGTGAGCATAGAATAACGTATAGAGTTGTCAAATCACTAAGCGATACACCTGGAACTAATAGGACATTGTACGTCAACTGTGCTTTAATTTTAAAAATATTAAAATAATTTTTAAGCTATATATAGATTGCGATGGTATTGAGCCATAAAAAAGAAAGAAAGAGCTGCCATTTGCAGTTCTGGAGGAACCTGGAGGACATTACGCTAAGTGAAATAAGCCAGATACAGACAGACAGATGTTGTATGATCTCACTGATATGTGCAGACTAAAAAAGTTGAATTCACGGAACCAGAGGGGGGAGTGGAGGTTGTTAGGCACTGAGAGGTAGGGGGCAGGGGGAGACAGGGCTCATAGGATAGTAACCTTCAGATCTAAGACGAATAAGTTCTGGGCAACTAATGTACAGCATAGTGATTATATATAATTAATAACATTGTATTGTATACTTGAAATTTGCTAAGAGAGTAGATCCTGAGTGTTCTCACCACACGCGTGCACGCGCATACACTCACGCACGTGTGCACACACACACACACACACACACACACAATGTGAGGTCATAGATGTGTTAATTAACTTGACTGTGGTAATAATTTCACAACGTATATGCGTATGACATCATCACATTATACACCCTAGAAAATCACGCCGGACTACCTAAATTCCTACAATCTTTGTCAATCATACCTCAAAGCTGGGGTGGGCGGAGAGAATGAGATAATATATGCCTACATTATCTGATGATTATAAAGCATTGTACACACGCTTTCTAATCATCATCGCTCTCCTTCTTCTTGGTCGACCTCCTCTGGATCGCTTCAGAATATTCGGCTACATTTAATATTTGTTAGTTCAGTCAGAACCTGTGAGCCAAACACAGGAAAACAAGGACTAACAAGATGATCCCTGCCTTAGAATTAGATCCCTGGGGCGACTGGGTGGCTCAGTCGGTGGAGCGTCCAACTTCAGCTCAGGTCATGATCTCACAGCCAGAGAGTTCGAACCCCGCATCGGGCTCTGTGCTGACAGCTCGGAGCCTGGAGCCTGCTTTGGATTCTGTGTCTCCCTCTGTCTCTGCCCCTCCCCTGCTCGTGCTCTGTCTCTCTCTGTCTCAAAAATAAATAAAAACATTAAAAAAGTAAATTTAAAAAAAGAATTAGATCTCTGCCGTTAGAATGCATTGCACTAAGGGCTATAGGGGAGGCACATGAAGAGAATAAGGATGTAGGAGAAGAGCTCCTAACTCAGAGTGGAGGAAGTGACAACAGGGCTGAGTCTTAGAGGAGGCATAGGAGTCACACAGACAAAGGAAACTAGGGGGGCTTTCTAGGTGGGGATGAGACCATGCAAAGCCATGAATTTTAACTGAGATAAAAGTAAGCTACTTTGAATTTAAAAGTCACTGTTGCATCAAAGGACACAATCAGCAAGAGTGATATCATCATATATCTGAGAAGGATTTAATAACCAGAATATATAAAGATCCCCTACAACTCTACCACAAAAAAAATGAACAGCCCTGTTAAAAGTGGACAAAGGACTTGAACAGACATTTCCCCAAAGAAGATGTACAAATGACCAATGAGCACATGAAAAGTTGCTTAACATCACTAATCATCAGGGAAGTATAAATCAAAACCACAGTGAGAGGGGTGCCTGGTTGGTCAGTTGATTAAGCCACCGACTCTGGATTTTGGCTCAGGCCATGATCTCACAGTTCGTGGGTTCGAGCCCCTCGTGGGGCTCCACACTGACAATGCAGAGCCTGGTTGGGATTCTCTCTCTCTCTCCCCGTCTCTGCCCCTCCCCAGCGTGTGTGTGTGCTCTCTCTCAAAATAAATAAATAAACTTAAAAACAAAAACCCACAGCAAGATACTATCTCACACCCATTAGGATGGCTACCAGGAAAATAAAAAAAAAAAGAAAATAACAAGTGTTAGTGAGGATGCAGAGAAATTGGAAAACTTGTACACTGTTGGTGGGAAGGTAAGATGATGTAGCCACTCTGGAAAATAATATGGCAGTTCCTCAAAAAGTTAAAAATACAGTTATCATATACTGCAGCAATTCTGCTTCTGGGTATATGCCCAAAAGAATTGAAAGCAGGGTCTCAAAGAGAGATTTGTTCATAGTAGCACTATTCTTAACAGCCTAAAATTGGAAGCAACCCAGGCGTTCATCAGCAAATTAATGGATCAACAAAATGTGATACATATGTGCAATGGTATATTACCCAGCCTTAAAAAGGGAGGAAATTCTACATTTCCCATGCTGCGATATGGATACATTTTGAGGACATTGTGCTAAGTGACATAAGCCAATCATAAAAAGACAAACCCTGTATGATTCCATTTATAGGAGGTACACAGAGTAGTCAAATCCATAGGGACAGAATGTGGTTGTCAGTGGCTGGGGGTGGAGGGGGGGAAGGAAAGTGATTGTTTAATGGGTATAGAGTTTCAGTTTTTCAAGATAAAAAGAGTTCTGGAGTTGATTGCATATTATGTGAATGTTCTTGACATTAGTGAGCTGTATGCTGAGAAGCGATTAAGATAGTATATTTAATGTGTATTTCACCACAATTTTTTTTAAAGGTATTTTGGGAAAGTTAGTAAAAGATATGCACTGGATATTATTGCTGATTTTTTTTAGGTATGATAATGGTACCGTGGTTATGTAGAATGCTGTCTTTATTCTTAGGAGATGCACACTGAAAAACGTAAGATCGAAGTACAACCTGTTCTGAAATGCATGGATGGAAGGACGGATGCATAAATAAAGTTACACAAAGCCAACCTGGCAAAATGAGCACAAGTGAATTCAGGCGGTAGATGTAGTGTTCCTTGTACTACCCTTTCAATGTTTTCTTAATATGTGAGTGTTTTCGTAATAAAAATTTGGAAAAAGAAATGTTACAATTGCTGTATGGACCCAGCTGGAGAAAATACAACCAAGCCACCATATATGCAAAAATAGCTAGATTTTTCCATATGCGTTATCTCTGGTATGACTGCCAAAAAAAAAAAAAATCCAACAAAACAAAAAAATAACCATTAGCTGTATTAATAGAAATGGAATATTTGTGGTGTGACCCTGGACAAGTTATTTACCTTTTGTAAGCCTTGGATTCCATAGGATGCAAAATGAGAATTCTTTTAATACCTTTCCTCTTTGGGTTGTGACAAGAATTAGATGACACAATGTATGTAAAAGGCTTGAAGCAAGAGCCAATATCCAATAAAGTCTCCATAAGGGGCTGGTGGGAGCAAAAGAATGAGGAAAATATTACAATCCTAATCGACTGTGCTGGTGGTGACACCATGAAACACAGTGTTCTCACAGGGTTGTCCTCTGGGTCCTTCCTGGGTGATACAGTCACGTCCTACAATGAGCAGCTGAAGGATAAGGGGGTTGTTTCACCTGGAATGGGAAAGACCTGGGTGGGGAATGCATCATGACTTTCTTCTGGGAGTGGAAAAACAGCACTAGGAGCAAAGGGTAAAAGTCTTAGTAAAACAAATCCCATCTTAAATAAGGAAAAGCTGTCAAAGTAGTGGTGAACAGAAAAGTAACTATCTTGGGAAGTTGTCAGCTCCCTGTCTTTGGTAATGGGTGGGTGGTAATCAGGCTGAAGGACCACTCAGTGACAAGGAGATTGGGGGGGCACCTGGCTGGCTCAGTCGGCGGAGCATGCAACTCTTCATCTTGGGGTTGTGAGTTCGGGCCCCACGTTGGGTGTAGAGAGTTCTTAAATGAAAGGAAGAAAGAAAGAAAGAAAGAAAGAAAGAAAGAAAGAAAGAAGAAAGAGAAAGGAAGGAAAGAAGAAAGAAAGAAAGAAAGAAAGAAAGAAAGAAAGAAAGGCAGATCGGGTCAGTCTTTATGGTCCCTTCCAAGCCAGAAGGTCTAAGAATGCTTTTAAAATATGGCATCTGATGGGCGCCTGGGTGGCTCAGTCGGTTAAGCGTCCGACTTCAGCTCAGGTCACGATCTCGCGGTCCGTGAGTTCGAGACCCGCGTCGGGCTCTGGGCTGATGGCTCGGAGCCTGGAGCCTGCTTCCGATTCTGTGTCTCCCTCTCTCTCTGACCCTCCCCCGTTCATGCTCTGTCTCTCTCTGTCTCAAAAAAAAAAAAAAAAAAAAAAAAAAACCTTTAAAAAAATGGCATCTGGGGGGCGCCTGGGTGGCTCAGTTGGCTGAGCAACTGACTTCACCTCAGGTCATGATCTCACGGTTTGTGAGTTTGAGCCCCGTGTCGGGCTCTGTGCTAACAGCCCAGAGCCTGCTTCTGATTCTGTGTCTCCCTCTCTCTCGGCCCCTCCCCCACTCATGCTCTGTCTCTGTCTCAGAAATAAATAAACATTAAAAGTAAATAAATAAATAAAATAAAATATAGCACCTGATGGGCACCTGGGTGGCTCAGTCCATTAAGCGTCCAACTTCAGCTCAGGTCCTGATCTCGCAGTTCATGAGTTCAAGCCCTGTGTTGGGCTCCGTGCTGACAGCTCGGAGCCTGGAGCAGTCCATTAAGCGTCCAACTTCAGCTCAGGTCCTGATCTCGCAGTTCATGAGTTCAAGCCCTGTGTTGGGCTCCGTGCTGACAGCTCGGAGCCTGGAGCCTGCTTTGGATTCTGTGTCTCCCTCTCACTCTGCCCCTCCCCTGCTCGTTCCCTCTCAAAAATAAATAAATGTTTAAAATTGTTTTAATTATAAAATAAATTAATTAAATATGGCATCTGAAAGCGAATGCAATGCTATAGATATGAGTTAGTGAGATGAATATCCCCCTTAATGGGGGGCATTAATCACTGGTATTCAAACCTTAAAAATCTTTATATTATATGAAGACAGAAAACCAAAAACTAAAAGAACTTGCTGTTCTGAACAGCTGTTCTAACAGCTGAACTTGCTGGATCTGTCAGTTATTAGTATTATGCCATCTATGCTGTTAGATCCGTCTTATCTTTTTTTCATTTTTTTAATGTTTATTTTTGAGAGAGAGAGAGCTTGAGCAGGGGAAGGGCAGAGAGAGAGGGAGACCCAGAATCTGAAGCAGGCTCCAGGTGCTGCGCTGTCAGCACAGAGCCTGATGCGGGGCTCGAACTCACAGGGCATGAGATCATGACCTGAGCCAAAGTCGGAGTCGAAGTCGGACGCCTAACTGACCGAGCCACCCAGGCGCCCCCCCACGCTATAAGCTTTTAAGTCTTTTTTGTCCGTCCAGTTATCGCTGAGTTTGAAGATGATTTGCAGATATAACAACCTGGAACTGGTCTCTTCCTGGTTGCCCATTTCGTATATTTGACCCCTCCTGCTTACTTTACATTTTGATGGGCTTGTGTTGGATCCTACATTAGATCCAATGTACAAGGTTGCCATGTGCAGAGTGCTTGGTTTCTTCCAAGATCACCTCCAATTAAATGAAATTCTTTGGCCTCCATTGCTTTAGTTAACAAGCAACGCTGATGATGGGGGAGATGAAAGGAAGAGTGGAAAGACTCATGAAGTCATCACGGGACCTTATAAAAAGGAGTGCTAACTGCCTCTCCCCCTCCAGACTCCCACTGCTGTCTAATGATTTTTCCTGATTCTCAGCAAAAATTGATATTCCCTTTGGTTAGGGGGCTAAGTGCCTCTCCGCAAAGTAAGTGAAATATGGTGTCCTTGGAGCCCCTTAGCTTGTGAAATTACCAAGACCCATTATTTCAGCATGGTTGTCTCCAGGCCGGCTCCAACACATGACAAAAGAACTGGTGAGATGCCTGGTTCCTGCCTTCCCAGAAATTCTTTAATTTGTTTGACACCCCTTACTGGGAAAAGCTCAGGTGGAAAAGATTCTGAAGCCGGACGAGGGCTGGGATCTCTAAATATGTTGAAAATGTTATCTGTCTTTTCTCAAATATGTCTCTCTCATTCAGGTATTTGCTCTGTGATAGCCTTTTACCTTGACAGCCGCTGAGTCTCTGTGGCTTGTATTTCAGAACCGATAAGGAAAGGCAAGATCCCCCCATACCGCTCGCTGGGAGCACCTGGTGAGGAGAAGCCATATGTGACTGGGGCTGTGTGGCCTCACGACCAATGCTGACCCACCTCCCCCTTGTCGTGCGTGCCTCACTCATCTAGAAAGAAGGTAACAGAAAGGAGAAAATAAATGGACTTTCTCTGAGGGGCTCACACACGCACTCTCTCTAGTGATCTTCTCATCTGCAGACTTGGCAAATTCTTTACAACTTCTGATCAAGGAAGGGTTTTTTTTTTTATCTGTTTTGTTTTGTTTTGTTTCTGCACCTTCTCGATTTACTGCCCTGCTGCTGGGCTATACGTATGACGAGATGCCCCTATAAGGAGCCCCTTCAGAACTCTTCAAAGTCTACGTCTATTGAAATAAACAGCGAGCCAGTCTCAGGATGTAGCTTCTTTGGGGCTAAAGCAACATTTGCGTAAAGCGAGAGAGTAGATGCCAGACCCAAGTGATCTACTGCCCCTAATCTGGCTCTGTGTGCCTCATGTACCTCACCCCTCCTCTTCCTGTCTCACCCCAGCCTCCCCATCATTCTATCGTCAGGACCCCTGACAATAGGTCCCCAGGACCTGGGCTGAGTTATAGGATAGGAAGCTGCTTATGGCCTCCAGGTTTCTGCCTTCCATCTGCTTTGTGCCTGGCTCTTCAGACCAGTGCCAGGAGGCTCACAGGTGGAAGGGGTTGGAGATTTGGACTTTTGATCTGCTTATTCTTCAAAGTCTTCAAAGCCCTGACTATATGTCTGCCATGACCAGGATCTCGAACAAGGCCTGGGGGAGGAGGATGGCGGGGAATGGAGAATGTAGAAGAAAGCTGATTCCAATGAGAGTAGGCACCTGGGCAGTGCTATCGTCTCTAACTCCAGGGCTAAAACCCCTCCTTCTTGACTATCCATGTGTTATGACTCCCATCTCCTGTGAAGTCCTAGAACCCACACACCCATCATAAGAATTTGGCAAGATATGTCCTCAAAAAGACACTTTCCCAAATTCACGTTAAAAGCCCCTTTTCCATTTCCCCCAGGCTTTCTATAATATACCAGACTTGAGCCTTTCAGCTTCAAGATCGGTCATGTTCAAAGTGCCTACATCTTTCCAAACTGGGAGAAGATCATTCCAAGGGGAGGATCCCTAAAGCCAGACCTCCCATCATGGCCAAACTCTGGACCATTAGAGGTTTTCACAGAACCTAGGAGTCAACCGATATTTGATTTGGACTCTATTTGCAGAATTCTCCATCTTTAAACGTTATACAGAGAGAGAGAGAGATTCCCTAGTTGAAGCTGGTGATCTTGGATATTTGAGTAGTCTGCTTGATATCTGTTCCCTAAAAGGAAAAAGGCAATGACCTACGACCTTGAACAATAGCTAGGGGTACAGTTGGGGCAGGTGGAATAAAAGCCATCATCCTAAATGCATTGCATATGCCAAATATGTGGACCAACATATAGATTCTTTAGGGCCAGGGACAGAAAAAGAAAATCACATGTTGCTTTTCATATATGCAATCTTGGGTACCTTACTTCTCTGAGCCTCGGGCTCCCCCGCTGTGAGGATAAGGATCATACTAACCAGGTTTCTGGGTGGCTCAGATGGTTGGGCGTCCGACTTCAGCTTGGGTCATGATCTCGAGGTTCGTGGGTTCAAGCCCCGCGTCAGGCTCTGTGCTGACAGCTCGGAGCCTGGAGCCTGCTTCAGAGTCTGTGTCTCCCTCTCTCTCTCTGACCCTCCCTCACTTGTGCTCTGTCTCTCTCTCTCAAAAATAAATATCAAAAAAAAAATTTTTTTAAAGGATTATACTAACCTCCCAGGGATGTGATGAAAACTAAAGGCTAACAGCAAAGTGCTGTCTACACGTCAATAACAACAGCAATTGATCACAAAAAAGTAACTGCTGCCCTCAAGAAGGGGGGTTAGGGTGAAGCACTGTGAAAAAAGTAGAGTTACCCGGACAGCGAGTGATAAGGACGTGCAGACCCTGAGCAGCTGGCTTAGCCCAGGTCACCTGCGCTTCCTGCCCTTGACATAATAGAGCCTCTCCTTCCCACCTGTCCATGTGGTTTCTCTACTCTAACCCTCCTTTCCCTTCTCACAAATTACACAGACGCCGCTCAGCAAATGTTTGCTCCCCACAAATGACTGCCAGTCTGATAGTACTGTCCTGGAGCTTGGGGATCTGTATGGATTATGGTACAGACGCCTGATGCAGCCCTAGAGGTCAAGTAGATGGACACAATTTGCAAGAGATAAAGAGTTCCTCTAATTTCTCACCAGCCACCAGCCTGCCCTGTTCCCCTCTCCTGCCCAAGCCATGCTGCCTGCATCAACAGAAATATAGTGGCCGGCCCAAGGGTTAAGATATTCTCACTCTACTTAGAACTGACGCAAGTCACACTGTGGATTTTCCGGACACTTCGTTGTATAGAAACTATTAACTAAGGAAAGAGGAGCAGGATGGGGAAAGTTGTGGAAATGAGGTCTTAGGAGAAACAAAGGAAGGAATCAGGAATGTGTATCACTCTGGAGAAGGAAAGACCCAGGGGCACACATGAAAGCTGTCTTCAAATATTTGGAGAGGTAGCACGTGGCAAAGGAATTCAGAGTCATTCTGTTGGCTCCAGAGGCAGCAAAGAAGTAAGGTCAGCGGGCGTGAGACCTAAAGAGTCAAATTCCTATTCCATGTAAAGAAATATTTCCTATCCTTTAGAGCAGTCCAAGTTGGAGGAATCTTCCTTTACAAATAGCAATCTCCCTATTGCTAGAGGCGTGGGAGCCCAGCACGTGGTCGTGAAGACTGGGTGAGGGTGTCAAGTCTATACAGTCTTTTCCATCTCCACGTTTTTCATTGTTCTTTTGCTTTGATTTGCCCCACCCTCATTCGCTAAGGCCATGTCAGGGGGGTACAAAGCGGAGAATTCCCAGCAATTGTCGACTTCAGCACGGTAATGTCCCGGGAAATTCACTCACCGGAAGGAGAAATAAAAGACTCTTGGGCTGGGGCGCCTGGGTGGCGCAGTCGGTTAAGCGTCCGACTTCAGCCAGGTCACGATCTCGCGGTCCGTGAGTTCGAGCCCCGCGTCAGGCTCTGGGCTGATGGCTCGGAGCCTGGAGCCTGTTTCCGGTTCTGTGTTTCCCTCTCTCTCTGCCCCTCCCCCGTTCATGCTCTGTCTCTCTCTGTCCCAAAAATAAATTAAAAACGTTGAAAAAAAAAAAATTTAAAAAAAAAAAAAAAAAAAAGACTCTTGGGCTATGTTGAGGGGGTGCGTGGGGAAAGAGAGAAGGGAACAGAAGAGAGCTAGGCAATGCAGATTCCTCAGTTCTATGAGCTAGGAAGCAGCTAGATGGTCAGCCAAAGGCAACATTGATCTGAAAGCCAGAGTAGTATCTCATTTGGGGGCAGGAACTTCTCTTCACATCTGCCAAAGGCCAGGAGAAAAACACTTCTCCCTGTTGCTAGAAGCAGATTTACAAGTAACTTACTCCTCCTCTGTCTCCATTCCCATAAACAACAAAACTCCTCCATTAAGTTTACAGAGTTGGGGAGTGTGTGTGTGTGTGTGTGTGTGTGTATTGGGAGGAAGGGAGAGTCCTTTCTCTCCAGGCACACTTAGTATAGAAACACCTGCTATTCAGACCTTCGGGGACCTGTGAGCTTTTCTCTCTCCCTCCCAAACAAGGGCTTCAGACCCCACTGGGGAGCACAGCCTGTAACTCAGGAAACTGCTCCCAGAATGAAGTGGGAAGGAGGGACTCTGGGGGTGCTGAGTTAGATCCTCTGTGACAGCAGGAAAATTCTTGGCATCTTAAACCTTGCCTCAGTTGAAAGGAGAGGTTGGGAGAGGACTCCCCCAGGCTTCAACTGACCTGAGAGAAGAATCTGGGTTATGCCTCGGCAACTGAGCAAACATTTACACTTGTCACCAAAAATAAATTTGAAAACTAAATTTAAAAGATCTGGGGGGGGGGAAAGAGAGAGAATCAGGGCTTCTCTTGTTTTCCAAAGGAAGAATCTGACATTCAGTTCAGCTCAGCACCTGGCAAATGCAGAGGACAGAAGAGCAAGAGGTTTGTGTACTGATCAAATTAAATTCAAACCTAGGATCCTGTTTTTCTGCTCCGCCTTGGAGATTTGTGAACAAGAGAGCTGGAGGCAGAGAAGGAAAAAGAGCAAAATTTGCTTTAATTTTTTTCCAGTCTCCTGTATTCCTTTGGCTTAGAAAATCATAAAGAGGTAAAAGGAAGACCCGTATCTATTGTATGGGTCTTTTCTTATTCAAACAGAGGGATTTAAAAAAAAAAAAAAAATTTTTTTTTAACGTTTATTTATTTTTCAGACAGAGAGAGACACAGCATGAACGGGGGAGGGGCAGAGAGAGAGGGAAACAGAATCGGAAGCAGGCTCCCGGCTCTGAGCCATCAGCCCAGAGCCTGACGCGGGGCTCGAACCCGCGGACCGCGAGATCATGACCCGAGCCGAAGTCGGACGCTTAACCGACTGAGCCACCCAGGCACCCCCAAAGGGATTTTTAAAAACGGGGTTTTCTCTAGTGAAATAGAGGGGGTTTTTCATAAAGGCAGGACTTAGGGACACACTGAGGCTATTTTTGTTAGATTACTATAACTCACATTTGATTATCTTGATTTTTTTTTTGATGTGATAAGTTTGATATTTTTTTTTTTTTCCAAATAGATTGGGATGTTGAAGAACCCGAAACTGAGGTTGGTAATAGGCACTAACCGGATGCTATTTTTCTTGTATTTTTGTATCCGTGCCTTTGTTCTTCATCGTTAAATTCTAGGGATATACACAAGTTCTTGCTCTTTTCCCTAGTCAAGGCAGGAAGACACAGCAAAGCCTCCTAAACTGTGGGTCCAAAGACCCAAATGAAAACCAAGGGGAAGAAAATCAACTTTGCAGATCTTTGGTATTTGATGAAGATACTGTAGGAGATCAGCCATGTTTGGGACTTTTTGTTTGTTTATCTGTTTTGCTTTGTCTTCATTTTTGCTTTCCCTCTGAGCGCTTAGCCACACATCACCAAACTTGGTGAGCTGATTAATTTCCCACCGATTTCCTTTTCATTTCCATTCTGGGAGTTCTGTAGAGATAAATTCCACGGAGGGGTTTTTCAGCAAAAGGCCCTCTTCCTTCTCACCTGTATGCCTAGAACGCTTCTGTTTTCCACTCACACTTCTCAGAAGTTTTGCTTTGCACCACTTACAGTCAAAGTAGAAACTCAAGGAGTGGGAGAGAAAGAGGACATTTTCATGCAGGCAACATTGGCTGTCTCCCCGGGAGCCCGCTTCCTCCAGCTTTTGCAGCCATGTCTGCAAAGCTGTGTACTTGATTTTTGGTCGAGAACACAAGTAACAATGCTTGTTTAAGTGCGAGGGAGGCCGGCGTATCTGTGGGAATGTGTCAAGGTGTGGATTTCAATAGGTTTTGAAATGTTCGCACTGTAGGGTGGGGGGAGCCTGTGAGCATGCAGGCACTTTCAAAGGCATCTTCGCAATTCTCCGTTTCCAACGCACCTAAATTGCTGGATTTGAATTGCTGAATAGAGACCCCATACCCGATTCAGCACCCCACCCCCACCCGTCCTCCGGCAAAGCCGTTGCCTTCCTGCCCGCCTCTGGCTCTCGGTAGCTTCAGCCCCCTGGGTCAGATCTCTCCTGCCAAACCCCAAAGGTGGGGATTGAACACTGAGTTCTGGAAAATGACTGAGTGTAAATGGGAGACACCGTGGAATAACTGGAGGTGGTGGAGGGGGCGCGGGGGGAAGAAGTTTGGAACCGAAGAACAATGTGGGATAGCTCGTCCACCATCTACCGGCCTGTGTTTGCTTACATATACTCTGAAGACTTCTCTCCTGAACAGCATGTTGTCCAGATTTTGCCTCTTCAGACTCCCTGTCCTAAAAAACAACAGCAGCTGGCAGAGGCTGTGGCCTGTTTGAAGTGGGGAATCCGAGAACCCTGGCCAAAGGCATTAAAACCATGCCCAGGACCCGTGGCCCTTGACGAATCTGCAGGTTGCTGCTGAGGCATTCTTTCCCCCAACTTTGTTCCTCCTAAGGGACCCTCGATCTAGAAATCTAGCCCCAGGGTGGAACAGAGAGTGCAGGGGACCGTTCCTTTTCCTAGACGGTTTTCCCTTCCCTTTTCCTGACCTGGCAGGTGCCTGTTTCTGTGATCAGGATCCATGTGTGTATCTCGGTGGTAGGAATGAGCAAAAGGATGTCATCAATAGCCAACAATTTCCAATGATAACAACTGACCAGGCTAGGCTGGGTGATCCTCCCGAGAGCGGGGAACTTCCAACAGGCGGCCATCTTTGCCCGAGTTCCATTAAGCATTGAAAGTAATGCTTTCCCTTGTTGTTCCCTTTCAGACCCAACAAGCCCATCATCCCCTGCTCTGTGCCTATTGGCCCCAGAAAGGGAGGATATCCCAAGTATTTTTAGAAAAGATAAAAGGAAACCTTAGTCTATCCATGTCTGAATGACCCTAGACTCTGTGGGGTTGAGTTGGGAGATGGAGAGGGAAAAGAAAGGCTTATTTGTGCCAGGAGTGACTCACTGGGATCTCCTCACCTGGATCTTTCTGCAGAAGGACAACCGTTCCATCCCTTTTCTACCAACGTTTCTACAAATCTAAACACCCAGGGGCTCCTGGCCGGCTCAGTCCCTAAAGCATACTCTTGACCTCAGGGTTGTGAGTTCGAGCCCCATGTTGGGGGTAGAGCTTACTTAAAAAAAAAATCCAGCTGGGCCTCAAATCCTTTACATTTCCAAAGTTGAGTCTTTTCTTGAGTTTGCTAAACTAAAGGAAGCCCACATAAAACCTCTGCGGGTGAACCCTGGGAACAGACTAACCCTGAAGCTACAGAAATCAACTCTCTGTCATTTGCCAGAGATAGACACCTTTAACGTACAAAGGTAGGAGAAGAAGAAAATGCCTCCCGGGTCCCCTCCCATCCGCAACCTTACTTTAATTACCTTCATGGTAACACGTCGATTATGTTAACAAGCTTGCACTAATCAAACCCCTGAAGCTGACATCCTTTGAGAGCACCATTTTGGGGGTACCTGCCTTCTAGACAGGAACATTTTGCTTCAATAGTCACTTTATCAACAAATACAGCATCTACTCTGTGCCAGGCACTAGAAACGGAGCCGGGAACAAAACAGACAAAAATCTCAGCCTTCGTGGACCGTAAAATCGAGAATGTTAGGAGATAAGAGACTGTTCTCATATGTGGCTGCTGGAAACGGTGTGTCGCCTCATTATGTACAAGCGCTTTTAGTGTCTTTGGAAAAAGAGCCCAGACTGTTACAAGTTTACCAAGTGTCTCTACGATTAAACACAGCCCATGATACTAATCACGTGCAGAGACATGACCCTTTGTAGCCCTGGACCGGCTCCCCAACCCAGCGGGTCCATTTTAGTCCAAAAAGACCATCGTTTGCTGAGTCGTCTCTCCTCTGGGAGGCCCCGGTTGCTTGCCGGTCCAGCAAAAGTGGAGAGACCAGGGCATGACCCCACGACCGGGGCCCTTCCCCTCCCCTCTTCTGGCCTCAGCAATCCCCTGGACAGGCAGCTCCGCCAGGGCTGGGGGTGGGGGGCTGCTAGCCATTTTAGGGCTGAACTCTCCATGAACCAGGAAAGGAAGGGGGGGGGGCAGCAAAGCAGAGCCAGCAGGAGCAGGCTAGGGAGGCCAGGCTTCTGGGCAAACCTCTCTGGCTGGGTAAATATTGAGCTGCCTCATCTCCAAGGTGGGGGGTTGAAATGGAGCTGTCAGACCAGAGTAAACTGAAGGGAGCTTCGGGCCCCAAAGGAGCAGAGAGCACATGCTTTGTGGGGCTCCTTCCCTCCTAGGTTCTCTTGCAGGCAGAAAGGGCTGCAGGACTGAGAATTGCCTGGACTCAGGCCAGTGATCTTGAGAGCCTGGAGGAAATGGACTGGGGGTAGGAAGAGAAAGAGTGATTTTAATTAGCTCTAACTAGGCCAGTAGACTATATCCAACAGGATGATTCCTTCACCCACCCTCCCACCCTCCGATCCCCCCACTAAGCTTAACATTCTTTCTTACTTATGTCTTCTTCTGTCCTCAGATGAAAGGATGAGTCAAGCTGCAGTGGGATAATCCAATTTACATCAAAGACTGGGAAAGCAGGCCCAGAGAGACTGGGTGACTTCCCTGAGGACGCACAGGAGTCTCTCGATAGAGTAAACTTGCGTCTCCCGACTTCTTACAAAATTCTTTCTTTCTCTGAAGTATCTGGCCCGTTCATTTCCTAATGAAGAGAACAACCGTGGACAAGGGCCAGGAGGCCTTTGAGCTAAAGTCTACAGCTGCTCGAGCCTCTCTATTCTCCCAAGAAGGGACATTAAATAGCTTGCATCTCCAACTCCTGTCCCACCCAGGACTCACTCCGATTATTGAAAGCATTGAGAAAGCCAGGGAAACAACAAAGCTGAAGCCTCTGGAATATTGCGATCGAGTCATGCAAAGGAGGTCATTCAAGGAAGTCCCGAGACTCCGGACTGAGTCATCAGACAAAAAAAAAAAAAAAAAAAAAAAAAAAAATCTAGTTCAACTGCAGGAGGTGCCAATGTCGTGAAGTATAGTGAAAATGTGCTCCCAGAGTTCTGCAAGAAGGCTATCCTGCCAAGAGCATGGCTCATCGTGACACTGGACCAGTATGCTGTGGGGCTACCCTGAACCCTTTTGTTCGTAATCATTTTATTCCCTCACAGCAAGTCCCATGGTCATGGCACCAGGTGGGTCTGTGGGTGCAATGCAGGAGGACCACGGCTGGAGGACGTCTGCTTCCGTCATGCCAAGACCAAGAACAACTCAGCGCAAGAAAGTAAGAGAAAGGTCTTATGGGAATACAAACATAACGCAGAAAATCTCTACTGAATCCAGAGAGCTGGGAGAGGGAGAGAGAGAGAGAATCTTTTTCTTTTAAATTTTTTTTTAACGTTTATTTATTTTTGAGACAGAGAGAGACAGAGCATGAGTGGGGGAGGGGCAGAGAGAGAGGGAGACACAGAATCGGAAGCAAGCTCCAGGCTCTGAGCCATCAGCCCAGAGCCCGACGCGGGGCTCGAACTCGCGGACCGCAAGATCGTGACCTGAGCTGAAGTCGGACGCTTAACCGACTGAGCCACCCAGGCGCCCGAGAAAGAGAGAATCTTAAGCTGGCTCCATGCTCAGCGGGGAACCCGACGCGGGGCTCAGTCCCAGGACTGTGAGACCCCAACCTGAGCTGAAATCGAGACTCGAGACGTTTAATGGACTGAACCACCCAGACGCCCCTACCAGGCAGTGTTCTAAGTAGGTCTCATATACCTCCTTTATTCCTCAACAGCCTCCATTTTATATCTGAAGAAATGGAAGCACAGGGAAATTGAGTGACCAGCAATAGCTCACCCAGCTAATAAGGGGGGGGAGGGGGGGACCGCATTGAAAATGAAGTGACACTTTAGAACCCTTGCCCTCCACCAGTGTAAGTCGGGAACTCAAAATGTCTGCCTTCTTCTTGCCCAGCCTCCCATAATGGGAGGGAGAAAGGTGCGGAGGCCCTGAGAACTGTCCCCCTCCATGGGGGAGTGCCCTGAGACCTGAAGGAAATGAGGGGGTCTTAGTCAGACCTGCTTGAGCTGTTCTCAGCTGCTAAGGAGGGAATCCCTTCTATGGACCCATAACTTGCCCTTAGACCCCTAGACGTATCAGGGATCCAACAAGATCCGAGTGTGACAAGTAAGCGTATGTGTGTGCAGTCCTGAAGGTCCAGATGTGCCCTGGAATAGATTAAGGACCATAGAAGTGGGAGAGGACATGTCCCTTATCATGATGACAATTACTATTAGAGCTCACGTTTATTTATTAGGGACTATTCCAAGTATTTTTCACATATGAACTAATTTAATCCTAACATCAACCTTATGCGATAGGTACAATTACAATCCCCACTTTGTAGGCAGGGAAACTGGTCGCAGGGAATTAGACAACTGGCCCAAGGCCACCAGGCTATGACAGGCGAGGTTTGAAGGAGTTGAACCCAGGTATCCCAGACACTTCCCCAAATCCTCAGCCTTCCTTCCAGACTCATCTGGATCCCCACCCACCCCCATCTGAATCATCCCGAGATGCCCCCAGCCTCCCCATCCCAACTCCCCTCCAGCAGCCCAGCGGTTTGGGTGCAAAGGAATGTTCGTAACAAAGAAACTAACTTAAAAGTAAGAAGAACTTCAGGGTTTTTTAAATCTCTTTTTCTTGTCTCTCTTGTCCAGGAGATCAAAGGGCCTCACGTTGGGAGAACAAACGCTGAAGAAGAAGGCAAATGAAAGAAGAAAAGTTCACACTTCGGGCTGAGAAACAGATGGTGTGGAGGGAGGCTTGGGTGGAGTGGGAAGGCTCCACTGCCCCCCCCCCCACCCCCGACAGTGGGGGAGGGGTGCGGAGATGCTCCTCGGAAGCCTTAACAGACTTGCAACCAGCCCTGAGAAGAATTCTGTCTCCGGTGAGGAATCAAGGGGAAAAAATTCTCTTAACATTTTAATTTTCGGGGCGCCTGGGTGGCTCAGTAAGTTAAGCGTCTGACTTCGGCTCAGGTCATGATCTCGCAGTCTGTGAGTTCAAGCCCCGCGTCAGGCTCTGCGCTGACAGCTCAGAGCCTGGAGCCTGCTTCGGATTCTGTGTCTCCCTCTCTCTCTCTGCCCCTCCCCTACTTGCACTCCGTGTCTCTCTCTCTCTCTCTCTCTCTCTCTCTCTCTCTCTCTCTCTCAAAAATAAATAAAGGAACATTAAAAAAAAATTTTTTTAAGATTTATATTTTCAAAACAGGAGATTTTTCTCGAGTTGGTCGTGGTAAATGGAGGCGTGGGGGTGGAGGGCTTTCCAGTTCTGCAGAAAATGCACTTTCAGATCTCCTGGTGAATATAATTCTCCTCGCCCCCTCGAGGGCTGTGAAAAACCCACCTTTCTGAAAGCCACAGAGGAATCCATGAGTAAAGCAGTTTGGCATCTATTCTGGAAAGTTTAACAGTGAAAGCCATCAACATACTTCAATAGCGGAAAAAATGTGTTTCTGTTTGTGTTGCCGTCCTCCTCCTCTGTCAGTTTTGATAGGAAAATGCCCAGCGACCTTTTCTTTACCCAACTAACTGCCTTCTGTGTAGACCGGTCTGGAGTCCGAGTGGGATTTAGGGGAGCGCAAAGTGGGAACGATGTTTGCATCTAAGGAGATAGGAGACTCAGGCTCATTGTGGATTATTTTGAGGTGCCCCGCTGTTAACAGAGAATCAATTTGCCCCTCACCCTTCCCCGGGGGAATCTGAGGGTTCCTTCTGCTATGACCAAAATCAAATGGGCCGGCCTTCCCCTTCCCTCCTGTCTCCTCCATCACGCTTCCCTCAGGACCTGTCAGCCCCAGTCTGAGGTCCAGCTCCACCACCCCTGTGCTCCTGCTCTAACCACTGCTCCTTCTCCTTCCCTGCATCCTTGCCCATTTGCTGGCCCCAAGGTTGGAGGGTCCGCAAATCCCTCCACCAGAAGGCTCTACCGGCTTACAGTAAATGGCTCCAAGCAAGGGGAGTTTTGTTTCCACAGACACTTGCTCTGTCCCCTCGGTCAAGGTGACCCCCTTTGGGGAAGCCAACCTTGGTGGCAATTTCAATTCAATGCAGAAAAGCAGTTAATAGATTTTTTTAAGGACAGAGGGCAAGACAGCAGCCTCTGGGAAAGCTAAGCACACACTTCCCTTCCCCTCCGGCTGGGCTGTGCAACTCTCGGTAACGTTGCCGCGACTATAATGGCATCGTTTTCATTAGGAAGCAAACGCTCAGCGTTTCTTACGGACGCTCCTAGTCCTTTTCGCAGCCTCTCTTCCTTTGAGGTCAGAATTAAGTAGATGGGGTGGATAAGGCAACCCCTTGGTCCCGCGCCCCCACCCCCATGCCCAGCTGTCCGGGCTCCGGGGCCTTTGGACTCCCCGGGTCACCGGAATCAATAAACCGGGCCGGAGCCCGCAGGCCGATGTCAGCTCGACGGCACTGCGGGGCGAGTGAGCGATGGCGGTTTGGTGGCCGTCGCGGAGCTTCCTGAGCCCCGGCCCCCCGCCTCCGCCGACCAAAGGTTTGTCAGTGGGACCGGCCAGGAGACAATAGCTGCCCCCGCGGGCTGGCTGTTGGCTTGTTTGGAAAAGCCCAGAGGCGCTTCGAGGTAAAAAGGTCAGCGCGCCGGATTGGGATTTACCTCGGGGTTGGGGGGGGGGGGGAAGGGCCTCTGCTCCCCACCCCCAGGCCCTCCCACGTCCTCCAACAGGCCCGCTGGGCGCTGGGCGGGCTACCTGCCCTTCTCCCGAGCCCCACCCCTCCCGCCCCTGTCGTGGCCGCCTCCCCTCTGCCGTCCAGCGGCCCGGAGACCCAGGACGTTCACCTTGAGCCAGGGAAGGGCCCTTCGGAGGCGGGCCGGCTAGGGCCAGAGTCTCCCAGCTACCCTGGCTTCCTTTGTCCCGATGTCCCCATCCCCGTTGGTTGGGGGCTTACGGGTGGGAACTGCGGGCGTTAGGGGGTAACCCGTGTGCCCCTCTGGAGTTTGTCAGCGACCCCATCCTCTTTCTCTGAGCAAGAATTGATTGGGAGGGGGCACCTTACACAGCCTCCCCACCCCCACCTCACTCTTTCAGCAAACTTTCAGTGTGAAGGCCCATTCCATGCCAGGCCTCCCTCTGGGCCTGGGGGAGAGAGCAGGGGGAGGGGGTAGAGGGCCTTTGCTTTCCCCCACACTGACTGCCTCCTCTTTTTTTTTTTTTTAAGCACCTTTTCTGTTCTCTCCAAATAATGTTTCTCCCTTTTCCTGCCTCCCTCCCTCTCAGGACCCTCTCCGGGCGATTTCCTTCCCACTCTCTTTTTCCCACCTCTTTCCTGGCTGCTCCAATGACCCAAGGACTGACCACAGTCAGACCTGGAGGCTGGGGCCCAGTTCTGCTTTGGTCCCACCCAGTAAGTCCTCTTTATCCAGCTGAGGTCTTCCAGCTCAAATCTTTCCAGCCCAACCAGCATTCACCAAATCTTCCCCCATGTCTCCTCAGGGCTCTTGGAGTATGACGCCTCTTCCACCCTGGGGGGGGGGGGGGGGTGAGGAGCAGACTGAGTCGGAAAGAGGGAAAAACACAGACTTTATTGAAATGAGGTAGCTGGAGGTACAGAGAGAACCCGGCTCGCTTGGGGCTCAGGTTTCCAGAAACTCCCGTGGCACCTCCACTGTTTCTAAGGTTCAGAGAAATGCTTGCTGCTTTTGGGAGCTCTCACTGCACCTGGGCCTCCCTAGGCTGCCCTAGGGGTAGAGGTGGATGGGGAGGAGGGTCCTGGGTTTTCCAGGAGGCAATAAATAGGGGAGGAACTAGTGGGGGCGTGCCTGCGCCTTCCTGGTAGAGGCTTGCCGGGGGCAGGCCTCGAACAACGTTCCAGAAGTCTCCGGAGTACCAAGTTCCAAAACACTTTGGTGGCTTAGAGATGAGGTCTCCGGTGGAAGGAGGCAGGTCTCAGAAAACAACTTCTGGAGGCTGAGTTAGTGCAATACAAATGTGCCAGGAGGGGGTTAATAAGGTGGGGGGGGGGCAGTTTTTTGGTCTGTCACAAGGCAGCTGGTGCTGTTGTAAGGTCTGTGGTGACTGGAGAGATTAAGCATCGGTAACAGGCCTGCACCCAAAAACCTCCCTCAGGAGAAACTTCAAGGCCTTCCCTCTGTCCCGGCCCAGAAGGGAGAGTTAGGAACCGAGGGCTCCGGAAGAGTCCTTGAGACTCAAAGGCACTAACAACACACGGAAGTTGGAAAGAAGGGAGAATTCAGGAGGGTGTGGCTGGCTCCTACCCCACCCACGTGCTGGTCCCCAGATGAAAGGCGGAAGGAAGCCCTTCCCTCCACAGTTGACACGTTCCGTGTCTCCCATGCCTCTGGTCCTGTACGGTCCCCAGCCATCAACACCCCGCCCGGACCAGAGAAAAGCGTTTCCCCAGTCTCCCCAAAAGCAGCTGTAAACGAGCGCCCGGCCTTGGTGACGGGTGGCTGGAACGATGAAGTCGAGGCCTGGCTTAGGGAGAGCGGAGGAGAGGGGCTGGGCTGAGGCGCTCCAGAGCGGAGGAGCCCAGACGGTCGGAAGGTTTCATTCAGGAGGTGATAGAGCCGGGCGAGGCCTCCGGGGAGGTGCACGTCGACTGGTCGGAGGCGTCTCCAGCCGCCTCCTTGGGACAACCCGGAGGGGCTGGGGGCACCCGGCCTCCCTCCCGCTCGCGCTTCTTCTGCTTCATGCGCCGGTTCTGGAACCAAATCTTGACCTGCGTCTCGTTGAGCTCTAGGGTGGCGGCGATCTCCACCCTCCGGGCCCGGCTCAGGTACTTGTTGAAATGGAACTCCTTCTCCAGCTCGGTCAGCTGCCGCGTGGTGAAGTTGGTGCGGAGGCCGCCGGGCGCGCCAAGGCCCAGCTCAGACACCTTCGCTGGGGGGGCGGGGCGGGAGAGAGAGGGGGCCACGTCAGTTCTCTCACCTCTTTCTCCTTCCCCTCTCCTCCTCCTGGGTCAGCTCTAGCTACCCCCCCCACCCCCCGCTTCCTTCCAACTTCAGCTCTCAATGTGCCCTTGGATCACCAGACACCCCCAAATTCAGACCAACCCCCCTTCTACCTCCCCCATCTCCCCCCCACACACACACACATAAGCAGGTCCTGGGTCTGTGCTGGGCACACAGATCGGGATGCAGGGGAGTGCGGGGGGGAGGGGGGCGGTGTGGAGACTTACTCCTAAACGTAATGGGCACTCGCTGGGCACTCGCTGGGCAGGGAAACCCCAAGTGACCTGAAACTGGGCGGAGCGCTCTTACCTGCCTCTACTGGACTGCTCCACCTGTCCTGCCGTCCCAGGCCTAGGACACCCTCAGTGCAGGAGAAGCAGAGCTGTTTGGGGCCCCGGAGAAGGGGTGGCCACGCCTGTCTCATACCTGTCTTGGGTGGGTTCCTCTTAACCTTCATCCAGTCGAAGGTCCGGGCCGTGGGGGTGCTGGGTTCTGACGGGCAGGGCGATTCCTTGTCCTCGGAGAGGAGGTCAGCATAGGCCGATGCAAAGCTCGCCGTCTGCTCGCTCCCAAAAGGGGGCTGCGGGGGAGGGTACGGCCCCGGGCCCGCTCCACCGGTTCCGTAGCCGTCCGACAAGCCCCCTAGCTGGGCCCCGTAACTCGAAGGATGGTAATAGCCTCCGTCTCCTTCGGGTTGGCCCAGAGGGTAGTACTGAGAGGGCCCGTAGCTGGGGCTGCAGGCGGCCGGGGCGTACCCCGAGGCCGCCGAGCTGGGGAAGGGCACCCCGAGCGCAGAAGGCGGCTGCTGGGGGGGATAGCCTGAGTTCTGCTGGAGCGCGGGGCTGGGCAGTCCCCCGCCATAGCGGGTCTCCCCTGCGTAGCTGTCACCAGCAGGAGCCGAGCTGGGGGGGAAGGAGGTAGGGGCGCTGTGGGCGCTGTGGGCGCTGTAGGCGCTGGGTCCCCGGTTACAGAGTGGGTACTCTAAGAAGGAGTTCATCCTATTATAGTCCATGCGTGGAGGCCGCAGGAGGGTCGGCCCGTCTGGGGGAGACACCCTCTTGCCCTACAACCTTTCGGCAGTATGTCACAACGCTGAAGCTTGCATCCATGGCCTGGCCCAGCTCGCCTGGGCCAGGGCTCCCCCAGGAAGGGGGTAGGGAGTGGGGGTGGAGGGGCGCATGTGATCTCTCCCAGGCCAATGGGCGCAGCGGGCCAGAGTTTGGCAGCCCCAGCGCCCATCCATCACCCCCCAAACATTAGCATGACAAAGACACTTCAATCACCCGCAGCCCATCCATCTGAGAGCGACGTGGAAGCGTCAAAAACATCTTTCTTCAAAGACTTTTGGAAAGAAGGGACCAGAGGGAGAGGGGGTAAAAGTTAGAGGAATATTCAAGACTTTCCTCCCCTCCCAACCCCCAAGGCCTTCAATAGGCTCCTGGGTTATTAGATTTGGACAAATTCAACCCAGCTGCCCCTCACTCTTTCCACCCCCCCCAAAGGAGCCTTCCCCCCCCCCCCCCCAAGGCTGTCGACTGGGAGGTGGGGTATCTAGCCTCCTTACTTTGCCCAGAACTCCCACTCCTGGTCTCTGTCTCCCAATTTATCTTGGGGTGATGAGCTAGGACAGCGGGGGGAGGGCGGGGGGGAGGTATGTTATCTTGGGCCAAATGGATACCTGTGAAGGAAGGGGGTGCAAAACACCCAAGGGCGAGGCAGGGCCTAGAGTCTAGAGGGAGAATTCATTAACCGAGAGGTGGGAAACGCATTTCAGGGAGCAAGACAGGACGACAGAAATGTGCAGAGGGGGGCGAGAAACGCCCCATTTCTCCCTCCACGTCTCCGCATAAACGCTCTCTCCTCATTCACACATCCATTCCTCTCCCTCAGCCTCACTTTATATTCTCTCTGTCTCAATCCATCTCTCCATTCGTCCGTCTCTCTCCATATTTATATTCGTTCCCTACCTATCCATCACCTCATCTCTCTAGATGTATTTATCCTCTCTCTAGCCATCCATAGCTGTAGCTGGCTCACTCACTCAGACTCAAATAACTCCTTGTATCTCTCCAGAGGGCCACAATGGGCACAGAGCTAGGTGATGTTTACAGGGGGAAGAGGAGGGAATTTTTATTCTCTCTCTCAAGTGTTCGAAACTAGCGTAGCTCCTGTGTTCCCCCTGGTTGCCTCCTACCCCTCTCTCCCTCACCACCTTCCATCCCCTGTCCCTGCCCCCCCACCCCGCCCCCACTCCCCCCCCACCCCCCCCACCTCCCGCCACCGCCTATCCCAAACCTCAAATTCCCAAATTCAATACCAATTGCAGCTTAAAGATTAGTCCAGTTTTCAGTGAACTTTCTAGAATAGGGCGAGGGAATTTGTTTGGAGAATGGGAGAATCAGTGTGGAGGTCCTGAGGTTCAGGAGTGGAGTCTCACCCCTCACTGCTCTGTGTCTGTCGGGTTAGGGTTGGGGGAGGGGAGGAGAACAGGAAGTGCCTCCTTCTCTCCAGACCCAGATGGGACTGGAAGCGAAGCTCTTAGGTAGACCCCATTGATTCTCCTCCTCCAGACTCGGAGGACAAGAGCTTGGCGCAATCCAACACCCACGCTCATTTGTAACCTGTCAGGGTGTCTGCCTGACCCGAGGCCTGGGGCCGGGGCTAGGGCAAGTCCAGGAGGGCAAGAGTTCAGGGAAGGGATCTCTGTAAACAACTGAATTCAGGAGAGGAAAGGAAGCAAGCAGGTGAGACAGGTCCAGAGAGGACCCTCAAAACTTCTCAGGTTTCCCCACCCCTTAAAGGGCAGGGTGAGTACTCATCCTTTGCAAAGAACCCCAAAGCTGGCTCTCTCTCCCAGTCTCTGTGTCCATATTTCTGTTTCCCATTTCCCCTCACTTTGCCTGTGCCTTATGGTCCCTTCTCCCGCTTTCTATCTTTATCACCAGAATCACACTACCTTTCTCTTCTCTTGATAACCTTTCATCACTGCATCGCTTAGCCCCCAACTATGAAAGAGCTCACAGGCCACTTGTCCCTTTCCCTCCTTACATGTACTCTGCTTGGGACCCTGCTTCAGACCAGAACAAGTTGGGGGGAGGGGGACCAGCTGGTAACTTCTTTAAGGGAGATACAATGGGGGACGGGGAGAGAATGTTCACTGCCAAAGGGGTGAGGGCAGACAAAGGAAAGGAGAATCGAGATGGGGGCAGGGGTGGCCTGCAGGGGGGTTGAAAAGAAAAGGAGTGTGGAGGTGAGAACAAGCTTATTTTTTTCTGTTTTCTCTTCTTGGGTTTACAGATGTCCCTAATGGTTCCCTCTCACTTTAAGATATTCTCCACCGAGACCTTTGCAGAAGAAGGGTAGATAGAGGGTTAGGATTTCTCTTCTAACCCCAAATCTGATTGAGGCCTGTGTCTGACCTGGCTGCCCTGCCTCTGAGAGTTGTCACTTCACTCTCTACCTTTCTCCCTCAACCCAGAGAGAACCCGCTCATCTCGTCCCTTGCTTTTCCAATTAAGGGAACAATTTGAGGTCTAGGGGAAGCAGTGAATTCCAAACCAGTTTAATAAAACAACAGAAATCTGTCTGGGAGTTGGGGAAATGCAGCCTCCCTGCAACAGCCCAAGTGACCAATAGTCTATCACTAATGACAAGATGAAAAGGGTTGGGGAAAAAGTGTCTCAAGTGAAACCGTCGATTGCAGAGATGGTTTTGGCCTTAGCTCTCCAAATTCAGTATAATCTCTAATTCATCCCTGAGTCTTGCTCCCTTCCCTTGTGTAGCAGAGAGATTAAAACTTCCTCAAATTCCTGCTGGCTCTCCCAGCCCCAGCAGAAATGACTGGGGAGAGAAAAGTAACTTGGCTCCCTATGTGTTCCCAAGTCCCTTCCTCCTCAAAAGAAACCGCACCAGACTCTGGCCTGAGGAGAAGGTCTGTGAAGCCTGAATTCTTTGCTAAATTCACAGCTGATTATAAAACAAAACAAAACAAAACAAACAAACAGAAATAATCCATAGCTGGAAAAAAGCCTATGGGTGTAGGATTTTCTGATTAAACAAACTCAACTCACCAGAGAAGTTCTGGGTAGACCCAACACGAAAGTGAAATAAAGCGGATTGATTTCCTCTTTTATATACTGTGTGTCTAAACAGTGGAGCAAAGGGAACATAGGCATGTTTAGAGCTGAAATTATCTTTGAGAGGTGCCCCTCCTTATCACACCCAGGATGCAGGCAGGGGGGCCATTCTAATCAGAAAGGGGGGATGTGTTAGAAGTTTACACCTGATTCTGGCCTGTGTGTGTGTGTGTGTGTGTGTGTGTGTGTAGGAAGCTGCCTTTGCTGGGGGTTAGCAGGAGCTATCTGCACAGTTTTTTCATAAGGTCCCCAAGTGTCTCTCTGCCTGCTCTCCCCAGCCCAGTTCTTGAAGGCCAAGACCAAGATCAAAGGTTGGAACTTAAGAATTAAAAGGGTTGTCATTTTTTTTTTTCCTCTATAAGAGGTGGCTGTTTGAAGAGAGGTTGGAGTCTGAATTCACTGGTGTTTCTTTTAATACAAGCTGATTAAATTGCCACAAATCTGGTTGACAATCATAGACTGTGGGCAGTACATATCATAAGGGGAAGACTACTAGTTCGGGGGCTGGAATACTTGGGTTCAAGTCCTTGCTTGGCCATTTCTTAGCATTATGACTCCGGACAGATTTCTTGGTCTCTCTGAGTCTCAGCCTCAGAGAAGAAGAATGGGTTTAATTCTACTGACTTCACTGCATCCTTAGTGGGATTAAAGCAAACAAGAAAATATAAACATAAGAGAACTCAAATGTTGATATTAACATTACATTCACATTCTAAAATACTATGAGACAGTTTTCTGCTTTTTACTATAACTGGCATATTAAAATCTGGACAGATGTGATAGGAAAATAGCATGTGTGCTATATTTTCATGTAACGGATCACCATATATTATACATATGTATTTTATCATATGCAAATTTCATCAAGAATTGAGAAGTTTGGCTCTGTTTAGGCACAGGATTCTCTTTTAAACTGCAGAGTTCTTTGGAAACTAAAGCCTAATATTATATAATCGACAAAGAACCCAAAGGATTAAAATTGTAGCAGGAAGGTGAAGTTCGATCTTAGCAAGAATTTCCTGATCTTCCAAATATTTGGACAAAGTTTTCTAAGGAGGATGTTATCTCTCCTTCCTTGAGGAATGTAGCTTAGAAACTGCCTTTCTGGGTGGAGTAGGGGTTGAACCTAACTTCCGTATTCTAGATAGATTTCATCTGGAATGAAAGGTAAATCAGAGAGTTGGAATCTTCCTAAAAGGAAAGATTAGAGTGACACGAAGAATTGAAATAATTTTCTCCTTAATTGGGTTTCTCCAAGTGCATTAGTTGTGGCCAAAATACCCACTTTGGAAACTTTATAGAACAATGACCAAGATGAATTTGTACCTGGATGACTGTCCAGGCTGTGATTTTTCTGTAGTGTTTGGGAATTAGAGAAGGTTTGAGGAGGGCTTTTTTACTTTTGACTCTGTTCTCAGGAGGAAGCGGTTTTTTAGATGTCCTTCAGGCACTAAATATCTGCTTCCCAGCTGAGTGTGAAGAGGGGGGTGGGGGTGGGGACAGGAAAGCAGAACTAAGCCTGAGAGGTCAAGGGAGGATTTGGGCCACACCAACCACAGGAGGTGGAGGGGATCCCATGGGGGCTAGAGGCCACTTTCTGCAAACTGAGGACATGTATTTGACTAGAAAAAATACATCTTCAGGAAGATGTACAGCACAGCCACGGAATGCTTGTCAGAAACTTAGGGGAAAGGTGAATTCAGCAGGGCTATTTAAGGAGACCCAGAACTTGTACCTGTGCTCTGATGCCCCAGCACTGAGACAAAACCTGTCTAAAAGGGACTTTTAATATCTAGTACACCGTGTCAAAGAAGAAGTGTGGTGGCTCTTTTTGTATAAAATGTCCTACTGTTTTTGAAACAAGGAAACATAACCAAATGTTGGGGAAGGTGACAAGGGACGAAAGTCAGAGGAAATCTTGGTTAGGACATTTTGGAATACCCATATTTATTGAAAACTTGACACATAACACTATACCCAATTCATGCTTGCTGAAAAGGTTTCTTTCTCTACTAGTTTAAGTAATGACTGGCGGGGGGGGGGGTGCCTGGGTGGCTCAGTGGGTGACTGGGTGGGGGACTCTTGATATCGGCTCGGTCGTGATCTCACAGGGCTGGGATGAAGCCCCACGTTGGGCTCAGTGCTGAGCGCGGATCTTGCTTGGGATTCTCTCTTTCCCTCTGTACCCCTCCCCTCCTTGTGCGGAGGCGCGCGCGCACGCACACACACACACACACACACACACACACACATTCTCTCTCTCTCTCTCTCTCTCTCTCTCAAAATAAATAAACATTTAAATAATAATAATAATGATTGGGGCATGATGGTTGGTATTAAGTCGCAAATTTAAAATTTGTTAAAAGGGTCCTACCAGATACTTGGGAGGCGGGTTATTGTCAAACATCAAAAGTCACCACCTCCGTTTGAAAGCACGTGACACCAGCCATCATAAGTACTTAATACGTTGTTCGCGAAGACTAACAAGTATTACTTTGGTCGGATATTGATGCAGAGGATATTAGAACGCATTTAGCTCTTCCACTTATTGGACAGATGGAGAAACTGAGGTCTGGAAAGTGGAAGGGACTTGGCCAGTCATAAGTTAAAATTTTTTGTTAATGACTCAGGGTTATCATGATTGCAAATAATTCCTCAGTCTAATGGTCGTTTGCTTTCACCATAATATTGAGTCATTCGTCTTAAGAAATGACTCACCAAGAGCAGGGCAGACTGATCCGCAGTTTTGGGGACTGCACTGACTGAAACCTTCCCACTCCAACCACAGCCAATTTAGAACTAGTCTGTGCTCCAGACCACTCACAATGGTCCTGCCCCAAGAGGAGCCCTGCCCCAATCAGAATGGGATAAGTGAGTGTGGCTGCTTGGTATTACCTTCTAGCTTACCATCACTGGTGGTGGGGCAGAAGGGGGGGGGGGTGTCCGGGGAGAGGGTCTACTGCTTTATCTGGGAATCCTTACCCCTTCTCCTTCCTTCGCCAAAGCCAGCTGGGAAATCTCAGGCTAAATAGGATGGCCGCAGAGATGAAATAAGGAAAAGGAGCTGATCTGGGACACAAGGGTCCTGAGTACCAATTCTTTATGAATCCCAAATTGCCAGACATTCCTTTGATTTTGAAATTGGGTGGGGAGATTGAAAACAGGAGTCATTTCCTTCTGGAAATGCATTGTCTCTTTGTTCTGCTGGAGTGGCATCAGGGACGGTGAATTTTGTGAATATGGAAAAGTAGAGACAGAAAGTGTCCCGGGCTGCCTGTGAAAAGAGTTCCAACTTCTCTCTAATAATCAACCAGGGGAAATGCCGGAAGTGCTCCTGATTCCCTGGATTCATTGCTTCCTGCTCTCAGGATACACAAAGTACCTAGATCTAAACAGGTAGATCCAGCCTTTGGCTGGACTCCCCTGGCCCTCCACTCACTTTGGCAGGGAGGAATTAGGACTGGTGCAGCCTCAGGAAGGAGGTGAGATTCCCTACCCTTTGGTCCACTGCTTTGAGTTGGGGGAGGACCGGGAGGGATCAGCTGGGTAGAGAGGATCAAAAATTCTGAAGCACGGGAGGAAGGCAGGAAGCAAGGTGGCACTATGATCTAATAGTGCTTCTCAAATTTTAATGTGCATGTAAATTACTTGGGGATCTGCTAAATTGAGACTTTGCTGCAGCAGACTTGAAGTGGAGCCTAAGATTCTGCATTTCTAAGTAGCTCACAGGTACTGCTGATGCGGTGGGTCCATGGGGGCAGCAAGGTTCTAAGAGAACGGAAACCTCAGAGGCCCCAGAGTGTGACAGACCAAGCCATGATCCCAGGATGTGAATTCTCTCCAGCAGAGCAGATCCTGTATTTTTGGCATTGATGAAGGGTGCTCTCCTTTTGACCACCAAAGAAAGCTGGAAGGTGGACAATTAGCAAGATCCTTTTGGTATTCTTGATCCTTGTAACAACCTGTTATAGCTGAAAGAGCATTTTTAATTAGACCAAATTATCTAGTTTGGCTGTCCATAGAAATCAAAGCCCCAGCTGAAATGTCTGTTTCGTTTTGTTGGTGTAGAGATGTCTATGTGCTGTGATTTTTAAGATGTTAAGCACTGCCCATGGGCATATTTTATGGAGAAATAAACACACAGCCCAATGAGATGTATAGTGTGGTTTTAATATATTGTATATTCACTTATTTATGGGGAAAATAAATACACGAGCCAATAAGCTGTGTATTATTACTTTAATATATTGAATTTATTTCATACCTATATATTTTATGAGGGAAAATAAACTAATAAGATACATGATATTATTATAATAACACATCTAATTGTTCTATATTAATTTATTTATGAAAGAAATAAGTGCAACTTAACATGACATAAGATTATTTAATGCAGGAGATGAATTCTATATTAAGACAGTTTAAGGGATTAAATTCCAGCTGAATAAGATGTGTGCACTTCCCACACTGAGGGGCCAGTTAAAAAAATATGCGAGAGCCTGTCTAGTCCTATGTGTCACGACCTGTGTTGGCTCCTGGCTTTTCCTGACAGTTGTTGCCTCCCCGTGCCTGGTACTCCAAGTCCCCGTCCTGCTGGTCCAGGGGAAAGTCTGGGAGGCCCAGGAAATAAACTGCTTTTCGAGAATGGCAGCATCTGCTGGGGAGGTAGCCCTGCGGTGTCTGTTTCTGAGCCAGAGAAATATTAAGTAAACCTAAGAAGGATGGATGGCTTTCCAGGGCCCTTTAAATCTCCGCGTTCCCCGAACGAACCAGGAGGCAGATGGGGGAGATCGATCCTGGCTTCCCTGCTCGCCGGGTTTGCAAGCAGCCGGGCCGGGTGCGGTGGGGGATAGGAGACAGAGCTGAGATGGCAAATGAAGCTGTCGGTAAGACAGGTAGGCCTGCATCTGGAGGAAGCGGCGGCCGGGCTTTAGATCCCAGAGCCAAGGGTGCACAGTCAGACCCCGCGAGGCCGACCCGGGCCTGCAGACCCGCCGCTCGCCCCTGCGCGGCTCACCCCTGCGCCGCCCACCCCGCGCGCACTCCACGTCCCCCGCGCGTCCTCTGCCTCCGCTGGCCTCTTTTTTTTTTTTTTTTTTTTTTTTTTTTTTTTTTTATAACACAAAAACGAAAAGGAGGTTCCTGGCTCCCTTTCCTCACGGGGGCCTGGAAGGTCCGGAAAGGAGAAGGCGGGCGCGGGGACAGAGCCCCGAAGCGGCTGTCATGGCGGCCACCGACTCTCCCCGCGCCCTCCCTGCAGCCCGGCCCCAGCGCCATTTTGAGCATCTTCACGGCTGTCCTGTCGCCCTCCAGCTCTCCTCGCTCCTCCTTCCCGCCCCCGGAGGCCTAGCGCCTGCAGAGGCGGCGCGGGCCTCCCTGGGCTGGCGGCCCCGCCGCTCCTCGGACGCCCTCCCGACCCCGAAGCCCTAGAGTGGCTGCGGGCACCGAGGAGCACTGAGGTCCGGGCCTCGCTCCATTTTTCCGCGAGCCTCCTTTCTGGCCCGCTTGGAAACCTGCTTCCCGAGAACACCCCCCAACCCCCACGCCACTCGGCCCACGACCCCCGGCCTCGCGTCCCCAGGCTTCTTGTGTTCCCGAAAAAGCCTTTCCACCCGGCTTGGGGGCACTGAAGCCAGAAGCTTGGGAAACCCTAGGAGCCCTCCCGCTCCGGCTAAACCTCTGCGCCCCCTGCTACGACCCCCGGTCGCGTCCCCGAGGCCTCCTCTCCCTCCACCCGCCACCTAGATCTCTAAGCAGAGCCCCGGGAACACCGACGCGGGACCCAAGGCCATCTGTTGGAGGGTGTGCAGGTGACAGAATTCCAGCAAGCTCCCGACTCCTCTCGAGCTGCGAGGTCGAGAAGCGGTGGCCAAGTAGGGTCGCTTTTGTACCACCCGGACTTAGCCGACGCGGGGTCGGGCAGCCTCGCGCGGGTCCCGAGGGAATGAGGGCAGGCCTAGGGAGGTGCGGGGCAAGGGGCTGGGGTTCCAACACAAACACTCGTTTTCGTATTATAAAGACATTTATTTAATCTATGAAAATAATGTACAATAAATACTTTCCCCTTTTCCTATTATTAAAGAATTTCAATAAATAATCTACGGGTCTAAAACTTAAAAAGAGAGAGAGGAAAACAAGATCCTCTAGTTCCTTTTTAAGAAAGCCCCCCCCCAAGAGTTTAATTATTCCTGAGATTTCGTTGGAAGGAGTCTACCGAACGGAATTTGTCTGTGTGTTTTAAAAAGACGCCCGAGTGCCCAATATTTTAGAGAGGAACGAAAGGAAATGGATTAAACACGAATTCAGTAATACCTGAATTTTAGCAAAACACAGAAAGAAGTCTAAGCGACTTGGGGGAGGGGGGTCCTCGGGTTTTCCAGCAGACGGGACGAGGGGACGGGGGTCGAAGCGGCCGGGGGGGAGGAAACAGGTTAGGGGAACTGCAGGTCGATGGCACAGAGGGTGCTGGTGAAGAAATCCAGCTCTTCCTCGGAAAAGGGAACCGGGCTGTCAAGCGAGCCCTGCAGGCTGGGGGACAGGCCTCCGGACAGCTGGAGACAGGAGTCGGCCGCGAAGAAGTCGAGATCGGGCAGGAAAGGCGAATCCTGCCGCTCGGGGAAGGCGTCTTCGGGCAACGGCTCGGGCTCCAGCCTGGCGGCCGCGCGCAAACTACCCCCCACGTGAGCGGTCAAAGGCTGGGGACCCTGGGCGCCCGGGAGGGCCGGCGCGACCTCGGGCGGGTGACAGCAGGCTTCCCGCGCCGGCCGGGAGGCGGAGGGGCGGCCAGGGCTGGCCGCGGGCTCGTCGGCTGGCTCGCCGGCGTCCTCCAGGGCGCCTGGGCAGGCCGGCTCCCCGTCGGGCGGCTCGCGGTGCTGCGTCTGCCGCTTGTGCTTCATGCGCCGGTTCTGGAACCACACCTTGACTTGCCTCTCGGTGAGGTCCAGCAAGGCCGCGATCTCCACGCGGCGCGGCCGGCACAAGTACTTGTTAAAGTGGAATTCCTTCTCCAACTCCAGCAGTTGCGTGTTGGTGTAAGCAGTGCGCAGCCTGCGCGCCCCGCTGCCGGCGGCCTCCGGCAGTCCCGGACCATCTGCAGGGAAAGAGGGCTGGGTGTCAAAAGCGGGCGGTGTCCCCTGCTCAACCTCATTCAGCTTAGGTGAAGACCACCCCAGCCGCCAAAAACAGTATCAGCAGCACAAACCCCCCCCCCCCTTCCCGCCTACCGAAGCGGCCCGCTCTCACGGCTTTTCCCGTCCCCCTCTCGCCCGCAGACCCTGCCGGGGTCAGGGCACAGCATTCAGAGAGCCGCCCACGGGCCACGCAGGGGGTAGGGAGCGGCTGCCTTTTGCCCCCAGAACCTCAGAGGCTCCATCCCGAATCATTGGCGTGGAGCCCTCAATTCGGCATTTTCGAGCTTAACCCAGAGAGAGGGGGGTTCAGTAAGAAAGATTATGCCTCACCTCCTTTCCGCCCTAGCTTTCAAATTCCCCTCTTTGAGAGCAGGGAGAAATGGGACTGAATCTTTTCCTGCGCCCAGGTTCAATCCCCAACACCACTTTGATTCCTCCGTACAGATAAAGGTGAAAAGCTAAATCAAATCCTTTTTCCAACAGAGAAAAGGCTCTTCCCCAACCAGCCTCCAAAATCTGCTATAGTGTTAAGAAAGAAAGAAAAAGAAAAAACCAGGCCTGAACCCCAGCGGTATATTTTTCTTGTTCATCCCTGGACTAGACGGGGCAAGGATCCCCAACAGGCTCGACACCCTTTTTTACCTCCCCCATCGCTCTTTCTCCCCCTCTCTTCTAGCTGCCCCTCACCCCACCCCTACCCCGCTAACCGACCTGCTGGCGATCCGACCCCGGAGGCCGAAACGGAGGAGGCGGCTGGAGGAGACAAGGCGGATTGGCTGGGTTTCTTGGCGGATTTCTTCTCTTTCATCCAGGGGAACTCGGGGACCAAGGGGGCGGCGGGGAGCGGCGGCGGCGGCGGCAGAGCGGGCCCATCTTCGCCTCGCTTTTGGCTCCTGGGTCTCTGAAGGGTGGAGGCGCCGGGCTGGAGGCTGGGGAAGGTTTGCTCGAAAGGAGGAGGAGGAGGAATTAATGTCGACTCCTTGATTGATGAAGTTTGAAATGTCTCCAAGACAGCGGGGAAGGAAGTCAGACACTCGGCGAGCGATGGCTGGCTGTTTATAAACCCAATCTCCCTCTCAAATTCAAAATTCATGGCTTTCAATGGTGGGGGAGGGGGCCTGCTGGGGGGGGCGTCAGGAGGGAGGATCGGAAGGGACCCCCCCTCCTGCCCCCCCCAGGTTTATGTGATGGAGCGATTTTGGGAGGGGGAGATTTCGCTCTTTCTCTCTCTCTGTTTTTGTGTTTTTTTTTTTTTTTTATTTTGGGCCTTTATAATTGTATATTGCTGATAAATACAAGCGTATGGGGACTCTCTCTATTAAACCCAGGACTCCGGCGAAATTGCAGGGAATTCATGGTCACGGGACTGGCCTCGGCCAATCGCTTGTCTGGGCCTGGTGGAAAACAGAGAGCATTATTTGCTTTAATTGATTCAAAAACTCTAGAGAACCACGACCTGGACACCGTGAGCCCCCAGTCCTACACTCCCTCTCCCCAGTGCTTCCCTTTCTCCAGAAAAGCTAGAGGAACATTTCTCTCAACCCCTTCAGAAGATGGGAGGCTCCAAAAGGTGGAAAACAAGGGAATCTAAGGGAGAAGTCTTCCTCTCTTCCAAATATTTTTGATAGAATACATTAGTGCTTTCTTTATAATGCCAGCCATATGATCTTCCCCACTCTCCCCCCATTAAAAAAAAAAAGAAAGAAAGCTGAGTAAGGATCTCAAAGTGAGAGAAAAAGATAGTAGAAAGAGACTTCCACCCTTTGGGAAAGGTCAGTGTTAAGGTGCAATAAGGAAGAGGAGAGATTTACAATCATCAGCACCTCCATCTCCATCCCACCCCCCAAAAGCAACAGATAAATCTTAGAAAATCGACAGACACTCCCAGGCTGACACAGAGGAGTGAGATAGATGGTGAGGGGCTCTTTGGGGCCTCTGGCAGCCAAAGCTGTGTGGTCTCAGTTCCCTTCTCTGCCCAGTGTTTGCAGCACTTGTCCACCTGCCTTCCTCACCTGGAGCCATCTCACTCCTTTTCAGGACCCCACAACAGCCAGGGTGTAAGGTGCCTATGCTCTCCCTCAAGCCTCAAGCCTGTGTCTGTATCTATATCCAGGGACATGAACAAGAACCAAGGTAGTAGGAGATTTAACTTAGAGCACTCTCAAACCTCAGGCCAATGTTTGGGGGGAGGAATCCCCGCCCAGGACAAAGAGAATCCCCCTTCCTATTTTTGCCAGGGTGCTAGTTTTAATCATCATCATCATCCCTGGCAAGAAAGAATTCTCTGAGCACGGAGAGGGTGGCAACAATGACTACTGAGATTATATTCCATTTAGGGGGCAGGGGAGGATTTTTTTTTAATTTTATTTTGAGGGGATCAAGACAGTCTGAACTTTAGAGAGTATTGTAATGTACTGGAGAGAGGGGACACAAGACTCGCCCCCCCCCACCCCGGAGCAATTGGTGGGAAACTAGATCTCAAAGCAGAAAATGAAAAGTCGATCTGGGGGAAGATTTTTAAATAAGTGGGTCAGACGGACCGAGAGGAGATGAGGCGATCAATCTTAGCCCCCTGACAGCTCCCTCCGATGGCATCAAAGAATTTGGCTCTTTGGGAAAGCCGAGGGAACAGCCGAAATTCCACATCCCTTTAAAAGGCCTGGGGGTGGGGGTGATAGCAAAAGAGAAAGGTGATTCTGGGAGAGCAGGGAAACAGATGGGCAATGGGGACAGAGGGAAGGACGCTGAGTTGGGTGGAAAGTTTGTGTGGAGAACTCCCACGGCTCTGGCCTCCCCTCCCCCTCCTCCTCTCGGCTGCCCAGCAAGGAGGAGAAGGCTGGTTAGCAGAGAAATGGCAACTCAGCCGGGAGCTGGAACTAGAAACTTTCTGTCAATGTAACAGCCGCGTGGGTGGCGGTGAGTATTCATCCGCGTGGGTGGCGGTGAGTATTTAAAAAGGACCGAGAAGGCCAGAGGAGAGCCAGGAGAGAGAAAGGGGATTTGTAGGTGGGGGCTGCAGGGACGGGAGGTGGACCGCTGCGGAGGGCGCAGAACAGAAGGAGCTGCTCTGAACTGGGCAAACTGGCCAGAGACCGTTGTGTCCAACTCCACTCCAAAGAAGGCACTTTTCGCCATTTGGGGGGGGGGGGGTGCGGATGGGGCGGGGGAGGGGAGGTGGGCACAGAAGAATCCGAAGAGTAGTTGTCTGGAAGTTGTGCAGGGAGGCCTGAAAGAGGGTGCCCCCTCCATTCACCCCCTTGAGAAGCCCTGGAAGTTTCTCCGCAGCCTCTCCAGCTGGCTGCAGGGTAGAGCGCTTCTCTCCGCATCAACTCAGGCCGAGACTGTCCCTGCAGGAAATACGGCTCTCTTTAACCCTGCTGACAGATTTTATGGCCAGATTAGAGAACAGCAGAGAAGTTGGGTGTTAAAAGGGGCCAAGAGAGCCCTCCTTCCCAGAGACACCGCTTCCCCGCCTCCTGTTACGCTGTGAATCTTACAGCGCAGATATTTTCCCCCACGACTTTGGCTGCTTAGCTAGAGCCTGGAAGCCCGCAGAAAGAAGGGCGGAGGACACCAAAGCCAAGTGGGCCCTTCTTTTTCGTTTGCAATTCCAGCTTCAGGCCAAAGCTCTGTTTTTCAAACTCAAGCTCAATTCCTTCTCTTGGCCTGCCTCTCTCGTGCTAGATAAATAATCAATCCACTCCACCCCCAGAGCCAAACATGGCGCTCCGTCTAGTTACATCATTCAGAAAATGTTATTCAGGGAAGAGGAAGAGAGAAAGACAGAAAGAAAGAAAAACCCTTGAGCGTTATTTGATCCCAATCAAACTTTGCACGCTCTTATGCCTTTAAATTATAGCCTGACCCGATGCTAAATTGCTTGCTGCTTGGATGAGCCGAGTCCAGTTAAAACCCTACTTGGTGAGGGGGGGGGCGGTAGAATTCAGGTTGCTTTTTTATTGTTATTTATTGTTGCATAAAGACTGTAATTACTAACCTTGGACTGCCAGGATGCAACATAAAAATGAAAATCAGCCCTCGCTTTAAGGCTGAGGGCCTGGAACGATTCTCACTGACACTGCCCCCCCCCCCCCCCACTACCACCAAATATATGCTCCTAATTAAGCAATGCGGGCGCATCGCTTACAATTAGAATTATGCATCTCTTCAGCAAGCAGCCATCGCTTCTCTTTCAACGAATTAGCTCCATATTTCAGCCGCCCTGTCTCTTCGCTCTTATCGGCTCCAGCGACGCGGCGGTGACATTTCATCTTTGACAGACCCTCTCTATCCTCGCTCCGATGTGATAAAACTTTTATGGAACCACGACTAAGAAATGAAGTTTTCCCAAGGATCGTGGAAACGGAGCTGCACATTTGCCTGGGGACCATTTTATTTACGCTTGGATCCCACCGCCTCGCCCTCCCTCCTCCCTCTCCCCTTTCCTTGGCAGGGAAAATCTAAAGCGCCTCCTCTCCCTCCGCCCCGAGTTTTATTTAGTGATTTAATTTCACTTTAGTTTTAAGGTTTGACCTGAGAAGTCTAGGCCTCAGATTTTTTTTTTTTAATCATTTTCCTTTGTTTTCATTTTAGACCCAATGGTGGTTGGGCTTCGGGTCACGTGACGACTTCTTTGTAGCTCCGGAAGAGAACTGTGAAGTTTAGGTTCCTTGGAAGAAGCAGTAAACGGCCAGATGTTGTTGTTGTTGTTGTTGTTGTTGTTGTTGTTGTTGTTGAAGGTGTGGCCAGGAAGTTGTGGCCAAAGGCACGAGAGGACAAAAGGTCAATGAGAAAAACTGAGAGGCCAAGATAGGGTCTTCGACGTCCTTCTTTCCTTGGGGGAAGTTTGGCAGTCAGCAGCCTCCCCCTGCTATGTAAATTGGACCACCAGGACAAGATAAAATTGATAACAGAAAGTTTATTCAAGAATTGTTTGACAGACAACCCTTTTAAGTGAGGAAAAAAGTAACTACGGAAGAACAAAGAAAGTTTCGAGAGGGAATTAACTCTAACTCTACGAATTCGGGACTATACAATGACAATAGGAGCTGAGTTCATGCCTTTTAGAACTAATTACAATTGCTCATAAGTACGCATTTAACATAAATCTACAGCTCTTTTCTAGAGTACAATAATAACTAAAATAGCTGGTTTTACATGACAGGAAACACAACGTCCTTTATAACAAGTAAATACTAAAAAAGTACAATTTGTCATTTTTTTCCCTCATATAAATACATAATGTAAGGGGGGGATAAATAATACAAAAAAAAGAAAATATTTTAACAGGCTATAACCAATAAATATATATGAAAATGTTCACTAGAACACACACTTTTTGAGCGATGCCGGACTCCTGCAGACCCAAGCATCTCTCACAGTTGTTTTTATATCCATTAAAATGTAAACTCTAAGTGCAACAAAAGTGTCCTGACAGGGGGCTGAGCGAGGCGCACAGGCCCAGCTGCAGCCCCTGACTGGGACAGACAGTTTGTTAAAATATACCCTGTTTTCACGTTAAGTCAAGAGAGCAACAGAAGAAAAGAAAAGTGTAGAACCTCGTGTCGCCCGATTGCTTTCTGTGGAGAGAGGGGGATGGTCCTGGAGCTGAGGTGGGAGACAGCAGAATGGGCAAAGCTTCAGTCCTGACACCTTGCCTGCTCTGACCTCCCAGCGTTCCATAAAAGAAAAAATATATATATTTATAATATAGACAGCTCTGACTTTCAGGATCTCTCGCCATCCCTGAGCCCTCTGAAAACTGTAATAGATGGGGGCGGGGTGTAGACATTAATGTCCTAAAGCAGAAACTATGGGGCTTAAAAATGGAGGGAGCGCCCCCAGAAACCTCACATGGGTGGGAGGAAACTTGAGGCTTCAGGAAAGTGGGAGGGGAGCGTGCTTTGGGCCCTTGGTTTTGAAATGGGCTCTCTTTTTTTGTTTGTTTTTTAAAGGAGAACTGCAAGGAAAAAAAAAATCAAGATTTGGAGGAATTACTCACAGAGATGGAAGGTAAGTTAGTTGGTTGGTTGGTTGGTGATGGCCTAGCCATCTTGTCTGCTTTTTAAAATGTGCTTCTCTGCCTTGTTTCCCTATCTCCTAACTGGGTATTGCTGGAGGCCTAGGGTTGAGGGGATCATCTCCACAGTCGGCTGTGGATTTCTCTCCAGTGGGTTGGCAGGCGGACCGAACAAGGACTGGAGGACCTTACAAAGCAACTTCTCAGGCCAGGGGGAGGGGAAGGGGCTCCAGCCCCGGGTCTTCCCCGCAGCAAGTGTGGCTCTCGCCTCCTTGCCTCCCTATTTCAGACCTCCAGGCTGCCCCCTCAGAGCGCACGGCCTGCGCGCCCCTCGTAGCTCTCACCCACCCCAAGACCTCACCCCTCCGCCGCCCCCGCCCCCCGGCCCCTCTCCGATCACAGGTGTGTTAATTTGGGCGCTTCTTGGATTCTACCCTGAGGAGGAGGCGCATGGTGAGAGGAGAGGTCTGTGTAGGTAGGGTGGGGATCGCAGGGTCCGTGGTGCTGGTTGGGGGCCATAGGGGGCGCCCCATTGTAGTCCAGGTTCCCCGAGGGGTGGTGGGAAAGGTGGTTGAGGCCGTAGAGGGAGGGGCCGGCAGGGGGCGGCAGCGGATCCGCGTAGCCGCCCCCGCCCACGTACACGGGGCTGCCCTGCATGGTGGGCGTCCCATAGGCGCCCCCGTTGGCTTGGAGGACGTGGGGCTCGTAATCGGCCGCCGGAGTCGGGGGGTACTTCTGCGGGGCGCCGCAGCCTTTGAGAGGGGGCTGATAGTTGGAGGGCAGCGCGTAGGCATTCTGGTGGGCTTTGCCGAAGGCGGGCGGGGACGGGCTCTCGTAGCTGGGGGTCATGGAGTGTAAGGCGTTCATGAAGCCGGCCGTGGACTGCATGGGTTGCGGGGGGCTGCCGGCAGGGGAGGGGCCCCCGGACGACGAGGCCAGGCCCTTGGCCTTCTGGTCCTTCTTGTACTTCATGCGCCGGTTCTGGAACCAGATCTTGATCTGCCGCTCGCTGAGGTTCAGCAGGTTGGCCATCTCCACGCGGCGCGGCCGGCACAGGTAGCGGTTGAAGTGGAACTCCTTCTCCAGCTCCACCAGCTGCGCGCTCGTGTACGCCGTCCGCGCGCGCTTGGACGCCGCCGACCCCGGGGGGCTCTTGTCCCCTCCCCCGCCGCCGCCGCCGCCCCCGCCGCCACCACTGCCGCCGCCTCCGCCGCCGCCGCAGCCCTCCGCTGGATCCGAGGGGGAGGGGTGGGAAGGGGACAAATGAAATAAAAGATAATTACTGAACACGCCGAAATTGAATGCATGGTTTCTTAATAAATCCAGGCCTGGACTCGGAGCCCCCGCCGCCCTCCCCTTCTCGTCCCCGCCTCCTCCTCACCACCCCCCCCAACGCCCGTCGCATTAGCGGACACTCTATAATAGTGGCATTTATTAAGAGACCTGTTCTCCTCTTGCTGCCCCAGCTTATGAAAATTTGATCATGTCACGCAGACAGAGCCGCATGGCCATTTATTTAGAGCTGGGTTTTCTCGCGCGCGCTTTCTTCCCCCATCACCAACTCCAGGTTCTGGGAAGACACCCCCCCCTCCCCCACACACACACAAACTTCCTGCCGGGGTCCTGTGGACTAGGTGGGCGGCCGAGGAGAACCCCTGGGGGAATCTGAACATTCGGGGGCAGGGCGCGGAAGTGTGGCTCGAAGAGGCTGCCTTGCCTGGAGGCCGGGACCCCGGGCGGCCCGAGCGATTGTGATTAATACCCACAGTAATCATACTTAATAATAATCAATCGTTGACGACTCTGCGTCTACTGGCAGCGTCTCGTGGCTCTACGGCCTTGCAAAGGGCTGAGTCCGAGCGCCTGGCCTTCTGGAGCTCTGGGCAGCTCAGGTGAAGGGTGGCTGGAGGGAGAGGGTGTTGGCGGGGTCAGGGGTCATCAGGTGGTGGGGGCTACGGGAAAAGCGCGGCTGCAGGGCCGCCACCTGATATTGTTCCCCGGCCGCCGCCTGGGCGCCTAGGGGCTGGGTGCTAGAATAACAGTGACATTCCTGGCCTGGACAAAAGCTGACGACGAGGAAGGCAGAGAGCTGGTACCTGTGCCGGGGGAGCTGTTTTTCAGCTTGGACGTTTGCCTTGACTCTTTCATCCAGGGGAATATCTGTTTGGTGAGGGTGGAGTTGGAGCCAGGAACGCACTTGGGGGTGCCGGTTTTGCTGGGCCCGCCCCCATTATTGCTGTTGCTAGTGGTACTGGTAGGTGCGGCGCTGGGCGGGGGTGAGCCGGGCGGGGCGGGCAGGGGCTCGGGGGCCAGGCCGGGCCTCATGCAGCTGCCGTTGAGCTCCTTGCTCTTGGCATGCGGGGCGGCGTTGCCCAGGGACTGCAAGGAGCACGCCGAGCGCTGGTAGTCGCCCTCCAGGTGCGTGGCGGCCTGAAAGGGGGGTTGGGGGGGACCTTCGTAGCCGAAGCCATTGCTGCCAGGGTACGAGGAGTAGCCTCCGAAGAGTGCTGCCGCGGCGTTGTCGTAGTAGGTGGCTTTCTGCATCGCTGGGCGAGGCCCGGGCAGTGGGTGGCAACTTGCAAGAGCCTGATACCCTCACGACCGGACATTGGCACCCGCGGGGGTCACGTGAGGCGCCGGACCCCCCCCTCCCCTTTCTGCCCCCCTCCTCCCGAGTCCGTTGGGAGCTGCTGACCTGTGGGGTGAGAGAAGAGACACAAGGGGGAGAAGAGGACTGGGGCTCGAATCCATCTTAGGAGCTGAAAAGGGAACTGACATCAATAGGGTTTTTTCTTCTCCCCAACCCCAACATCTTCAAAGCAGATGCTGAGGCCACTTTCCTGACCTGAAATGGAGTTTTCTTATTTCAGTGCTTTAATTAAAAAAAAAAAAATTTTTTTCCACTTCAAAAATAAGGATTCTACTCCTTCGGGGACTGCCTAGGTATACAATCTTACTACTGGAAGGCCATTGCTTCTTTCCTGCTTGCAAGCTAGTCCCTGACCTCTCCTCCTCCCTCTCCCTATCTCCCCCTACTAACTCTGGGATAGGGTGGCTCAAGGAGGGGGGGGGGGGACTAGGAGACTCCAAAATAAAAACATCATCAACACCCTCCTGTGAGCTGAGAGGCCTCCTGCCTGCTGTCTTTGCCTCCCTCCAGGTCCATCTAGGTCTGTCACCCAAGCAGAGTCTAGCCTGGAGAAAAAAACCCCAAGGATCTCCAAAAGAGACAGGAAGGGGAAGCAAGTTGAGCAGGGAACCTTCTCCTGCGAGGGATCCTCTCTTTCCCTACCCGCCTCACGAAGAAGACAACAACAGCCTGACCTAGAAACTTCCTGAACATGTTTAACCTCCAGAGCCAGCAGAACCGAGCCTCCTCCCTGGCCCTGGAGGAACCACCACCTCCAGTCTGAGTCTTTGCTCAGCCAAGTCTGGGACCCAGCAGCTAGCAGCTAGCGGCCCCCATGGGGCCCCCAAATGGAGCAGGATTGTTTCTATTTCCCTGGCCAGACGGATTGGTGCAGTGACCATTTGGCCCAGGTCTCTCCCCACTCCATTTTTTTCATCAGACCTAATTTTTTCCCACCCTTTCCTTGACAGTCTGTGTCCTTTGATTTCCCCAAAAGAAGAAAAGAAGAGAGAAAAACTGGATAACTGCTGTACTTTACTACCAAGAGATGCAAAAGTACTTCCTAACTGAGGACATCTTCTCCCAAAGGAAAAAAAAGTCCACAGAGCAATTAGAACAATATTATTCTCTGGGTTGGAAACAGGGTACCTTGTTTACTGAAGTTTTCTGAGGCAAAAAAAAAAAATCATTATTTTAATGCAGACGCCTAAAACTGTGCAGAAAAAAAAATAAAGGTTTGTGCTGTCATAGGATTTTGTATATTTCTTCTAAAAGTTCTGACTGCATTTTTTTTCCTCCCTGTCTTCCCCAATTTCTCATCATCACATTTCATAAAACCTCCAGAGTGACCCTCTCTTCTGACATGTGAGTTTAGACTACTTAAATCTCATTCAGCCCAGCTGTTCAACCCCAAAGAAAACTAAAAATAGGCAAATAAAATAAAAGGAGTGCAGGTGAAGAAGTCCCTCCCACACATAAATCCCCTTCTTAATGGCACAGATACACATTCAAAAGGGAGCCGGGGAGCCCTGAGTTCCTATTGGTTTCTGGGAAGAATTTGTTTCTGGGAAATACACATGGGTCTGCAAACAGCAGGTCCTTCCAGGGAGGAGAACTGGAGTTCAATTGACCAGGCTGACCCAATCCCTTTATTATTATTACCATTAGCCTCTGATGATTTAACCAAAATTAGCTTCAGAGCAGCCCTGGATGAAGGGGGAATTAATTAACAGGCATCAGTTGAGTTTGTTATTAATAGAGAAGAGAATGAAATAAAAACGTTGGAAGGGGTTGGCTGGCTGGGCCCTGGCTTTATTTATTCTAAATGATTGTTACAGCAGTAATGATGATGATGATGATGGTGATGATGGTGATGATGATGATAAAGCAATAATCTGACTAGACGCCTGGGGCCGAAATTCCTGTCGTTCCCCCTGCAATAAACCTGCAAACCATCGCAGGACAGAGGCCAGGCGAGTGTGGGAAGCGGAGAAGCCAGAGACGTAACAGGAAAGAATGGAGACTCCGCTGGCGGCGAGAAAGGGCCGGGAGGTTTGTGGACGGAGCGAGCCCCTGGCTGCCGCCTCCGGGCTGTCTCGGCCACTGCTGCCGCGGTGGCTGGTGACTAGCTATGCTGGCCCAAGGAGGCGAAGAGAAAGCGTTCAGGACGCCTCAACGGCTAGCGGCGGCAGGTTCCAAGCACACCGGGCGGAGGGCAGCAAGTTTGGGCGCTGGAGGTAACCGAATTAAAAGGCGCCTTAGCAACTCCGCTCTGGGACTTTGCCAGGCCCGGATCGACCGGAGGGCGCAGAGGCCTGGCTGGTGGGACAGTGAGAAGAGGTGAAGGTGCTGAGGGGATCTGAGATCTGGGGATCCAGGAGAAGAGGGGGTGGGGAGCAGCTCTACCAAGCCAAACATGTCTATTTCCCTTGCCTCCATGTTGGAAAAATCCAGGCTCCATATGGCTTCTCGGGAGAGAGGGAGGGAGGGAGACGGTGGCTCCCGGCTTCCCCCCAGGGTCTCGTTGGAGGAGGGCGGTGAGCCACCCCAAGAACCCCACCTGTCCAGGCACACCCCTGAAAAGAGCCGAGGACAGTAACAATAGCTGGGGAAGCCCGGAGAGAGGGGATAGGCCACCTTCCAGGACTTAAAAAAAAAAAAAAAAAATTAGTGGAAGGAAGAAAAATAAAAGAACAAGAAAGGAAAGGAGAGAAAGCTTAGGCTCTTCTTAGCAGCCGGGGGGAAATTCAGCTCTGGCTCTGGCTGCTGAAAGAAAAAAGAGGAGAAAAGGAGAGAAGCAAGAAGGGAGAGGGAGAGAGGGAGAGAGAGAGAGAGAGAGGGAGGGAGGGAGGGAGGGGGAGGGAGAGAGAGAGAGGGAGAGAGAGAGAGAGAGAGAGGAGAGGAGAGGAGAGTCGCTGCGTGGAAGGAAGCTTAAAGCTTGTGAACTCTTCTTGAACCGAGATTGGAGTCATATGGGCCATAAATCATTGAGACATACTCTCCGCCATTCACAAACTGATAGCCTATTTCAGTCCAGCTTACCTTAGCCACCGACGAGGGGAGAACAGGCAGACATAATATATATTCACATCGAGCCCCAGCGCGAGCGGCAGGCGAGAAATCTCCCCTCCTTGAAGGCAAAGGAAAAAAAGACCACTGTTTAAAGCTGCGTCGCCCCCCCCCCCCAGTAGCCACCCCGGCTGGGGAGCCCGAGGGGCAGAGCGGCCGGTGGAGCCGCGCGGCGTCCGCTTCAATTCACTCGGCTTAGGAGCGGGGGTGCGCAGGAGGGAGGGGGGTGGGGGAGCGGGGGAAAAAAATAGAAGAAGACCGAAAGGTGCTGGAGCGGCTCAGCTCGCTGAGAATCCAGCTCCGGGCTCCGGCTTGGCCAAGCCGCCACAGTGTGGTTGCCCTACAAGACTGGTACGCCCTACTCTCCGTAACAATGGCCTCTGCTTTTGCACAGGGAAAAAAAAAAAAAAAAAAAAAAAAACACCACACACACACACACACACACACACACTCACACACACACTCACACACACACAAGCTCACACACACCCCCCACCACTCCCCCTTTAGTAAGCTTAGATGCCAGATAAGGAGGGAAGGTGGTGGTGGTGATGGGGGCGGGGGAAATTTTTTAACGCCCCCCCCCGGAAAAAAAAGTGAGAAAGGAAAGAAGGCAGAGATGCTTGTTTGTTTGTTTGTTTGTTTGTTTGTTTGTTTGTTTAAAGAACAGGTAAATTTTTAAATTGAGATTTTGGCGGGGGAGGAAGAGGAGAGCACAGGCAAGGGAAAGCTGGTGGAGTTCACAGCTCCCCCCCCTCCCGCCCCGCACCCCACTAATAAGCCATTATGCTAACTGAGAAGTAGGTGGGGAGGCCTAGTCAAAGGCACCCAAGGTGTCTGGGGGTGGGGGTGCCGGGTGCCTCTCTGCATTCATTGGCAATGGCAACACCAAGGCTTTTTTTTTTTTTTTTTTTTTTTTTTTTTTTTAAGTAGTTTCACTCCTCTGGGACTGGTGGCTGGGTCTCCCGCCCTCTCACCCTGGCTTTCCCCACCCCCCCCCCACTCTGAGTCTCCCAGTCTGTCTCTTCTCTTCCCCCACACCCTCCCTACTCCTCTTCTCTCCCTGCAAGTCTCCAGGCCCAGTTTCCAACCGGTAGGGGGGACAGCCAGACGTTTTTTAAAAAACACCCCCCCTTTTTTGAGAACAGACAACAAGCGGTGAGTGATTATTTTAAAAATCCAGACCATCTTGCAGCAGGAGGGGGGTTGAGGAGAGGGTGACAAAAGGGGGACTCTGTTTAGCTCGAGCTCCAGACACGGCTGGCAATAGAGAGGCTGTAAGAACTTAACAGAGAAGTTTCTGTTAAGATTCTCACCTCCGGATAGGCAGAAGGGGCTAAGAGGTGATAAGGACATTTGTACTTCTGAGAAGGTGAGAAGAACTACCAAAATGGCTTCATCTTAAATGCGCTGGCAGAAGAGAAGGGTGGTTATTAGTATTGTTCCGAACAAACCTGTTTGTTTCTCTTAGCTCTGCAAGATTTATGACTCTTGGCACAAATGAGGAAGACTACAAAAGCTAAACTTTTCTTAGGGTGTGTTTGAGAAGGGCAGGAAAAGGCAAGGAGGCCTGTAGGAGGAAGACAAGAGCCAAGAATGTAGGTGTCTGCAGATTTGGGGCGGGGGTGGGGAGAGCCATTCCCGCTGGAGGAAAGAGACAAAAAAGAAGACCAGGACATTTCCCAAAGCAGGAGTGTTTGCAACTCTGCCTAACTGCTGAGTCGGGACTTAGGGGATGAAATAGAACGCAGAGAGTCTCTCGTTTCTACAAAGGCAGCTTGGAAAACTTGTTCTCTTAACTTGGAGTAGACAGAGCCGGCCACTACCTTGTGACCTCCTGGTTAGAATGCTTGGCTTTTGCCTTTTCCCATCTGGACGCACCAGAGGAGATGGGACTGGGAGAACAAAGGTGAGAGATGGTTCCAGCTATTGTCCCCCTCCGGGAGAGGGTGGCTGTGTCTGGCAAAGCTCCCCTCACACCCTATTGCTCCCCACTTACAAGCTCTGTTTTGGGCTGAGAAAGGGTCCTATTCTCCCAGGGCCTCCTCCAGCTCCTACCTCTTCCGGGCCTGCTAAGTCAGTTTTCATGGGCTGGAGCAGCCAGTTTTGGGGGGCCTTGCTGAACGGGGTGGATGGGACCCATGGCCTCCCTGCCCTCCAGCAACAGGAGCCACATGCAGAACCTCCCACTGTGATGCCCCAAGGACCCTACTACCACCTGCCTAGAGAGCTGGTGGCTGAAGGAAGGGGGGGGGTGTGCATGAGGATGAAGGGTGGGGGCCATTTTTCTGTTTATCAGTAGTACCAAGAAAAGAAAATGCTCAAGCCAGAGCCGATGCTGCGGCTCAAGCCAGGCCCCTCAAAGAGAGCCATTAGGGCTGCCTGTGTACGTGGCTGCACAGAGCCTGTCCTGAGATTTCTAGACCCTGGTTAGGGGCCTACAGTGTTGGTACCTATGTAGCTTTGGGCCTGGTGGGTTGGGGACTCAGCCCAGGAAGGCTTCCAGAGGCTTAAGGGAACCAGCACCTTTGGGTCTTTTCTCTGACTCCCCCAAATTAAAAGTCGAAAATGGACCTCAGACCCTCCAGCTCTCCTAGCTGTTGCTACCACTGGCTAGAGAAGGTCATTGCAAAATTGAAAGAAGAGGAGAGCCTGGTGGCTATGGGGCTGCACAGCTTTGCCTCAAGGAATAAAAGAGAGCCTAGAGGGCACCCAGCCCAAGGCGGGCCTGTGAGACTGGGGCTGCGATGCTTTCCCCAGACAGTAGCGGACCCCTCCCCTCCCAGAGCCTCCTCAACTCATTGTGGTCCCTTCTGGTGGCACAAGGAGCTGGGGCACGGTGGGATGGGGGCGAGAAAGAGGACTGGGGCTGGAGAAAGCTAACCTGGAGAAAACTTTCAGAAGACACGCACCCCCCAAATGCGGTAAGAGATGGAGTGGGGGCTTCTTATTAAACCTGGAGAACAAAGTCCATTTGAAATGCTTGGGAGGCAATTAGATCCCAGTTTGGTTTCTTTCTTGCCTTTTTCCTTCCTTTCTTGGAGATTTCTGGCGGGCCGGTTGCCCCTGATCTGATCGGGGCTGGGAGATGGGAGGCTGATGGTAAAGAGGCAGCCTGGCCGGCACCCATTCCACTGGGTGGGCAAAGGCAGGGCAGTGAGGAGCTGGGCCAGGGGACTCGGAGTAGGAGACATCAGAGGGGTGTGAGGGAAGACCAGAGTCTAGAAAAAGAAAGGGGAGAGGAGTTTCTCACTCCTGACAACACAGTGGTGATTTAGGGGCAGACCAGAGAGAGGAGTGACCAGTTTCTTCCTGGACCCAAGAAGGGAAACTTGGGCAACTTACCGTGTGCGTGTGTGAGAGAGAAATTGAAAAGGAAAACTCGAGAAAAGATGAGGACAGATTTTATGATAATCTAACAAAGGCAGAAATTAATAATAAAGGTAAATATTAGAAAGAAGAGCCCCCTTCATGGGCATAGTTTCCTCTTCCACTCCCTACAGCACTCCCCTCCTCCATTCCTAATCCCTACTCAATATCAGGGGACAAGGAGCACTTTAAACCTCTTTAAGCCATTCCTGGCGCCCACCCTCCCAGGCCTTAGAGGGATCATGTCTCTTTCTCTCCCCCCTCCCAATAAAACCCATTAAAGAGCAAACGAAAATTCTCCTCTCAATAAGGACAAAATGGCTGGCTCCTTTAAAATCGATTTCTGGTTTCAGCTTTGGGGTGACCAAGGATCTGGCCCCCAGCTCAACCAACCCCCGGCTCACTGAGAAGCGGGGGACCTGGGAGCGGGGGAGCCAAGCGATTCGAGATCTGTTTCTTTCTGGTCCTGTCTGGGCTCCGGGTCCCACACTCTTCCAGCTTCACTGTCCCAACTTTGTGGCCGCTGCGGACTCGTGTGAAGTTCACACACACACACACACACACCCGAATGTCCATCTCTTCTTGAATATTAATAAAGATTTCAAAGCTGGCGGTTGTAAAATTAAATTGCTAATGAAGATGGCTCTTGGTTTGTGGATTCCCAACCCCCACCTCTCTAAGATGCCCTTGCGGGAGGAAACAAAGGGGAAACGGGGCAGGAGAAGATTCGGTGCCTCCGCGGAGGCCAGTGTAGACCCGGCTCAGCGGAAGCCTTGGATCGAAAGAAGACGGAGTACGGTCGGAGAAGAAAAAGGCAAGCTCTGTTCTCTCTGCCCCGAAAGTGTAGGGGCGCGAGGGGGAAGCAGGAAAAAAAAGGGGGGGGCAGCCACGTGGGTTCGCAAAGTGTCCCGGTGACCACGGAGGCCGCCTGAATGCGCTGACCATACGGAGCCGATGGAGGTGCCGCGGGGCCGAGGCTGGAGTCCGGGGCAGGCGGGCGCCCTGGGGGCTCAAGAACCCGTTCTGAATCCGGGGTCCCCGCCGCATCTGGAAGCTCAGTCCCGGCCTGGCAACCCCCCACGCTGGCGGGTGTCGAGACAAAGGTGGGCAGCCCGGAGAAGGCAAGAGGGAGAAGGGCGAATCTTGGACAGCTTGGAGAGGAGGTGGGCTGCTGGGGAAGGGAGGGAGAGGCAGGCAAGAGAGGACAGGGGCCCAGCCTGCTGCCAGCGACTGCGCAGGTCTCTCCTGACAGATTGGATGTCTCTCTCCCTGTGACCTCTGTTTAGCAGACAATAACTCACCGGATTAATGACCAATCAGCGGAAGGCCTTCCCAATTGCCTCCAAATATAAACCCCCCGAGTCAGAATAGGATAGGGCCAGAGTCTGGACCTGCCAGCCCTTTGAGTCCCCGCCCCCCACCTCTCAAAACAGAGCTTCTGATTTCCAGAACCCCAAAGAGTTCTGCCCATCTCTTCTCACTCCTCCATCAGAACTCATGTACCTGGCCACACTTCCCAAGGCAGTCTGGAAACCTCTGGTCCCCTGCTGGCCTCCCATATCCCTGACCCTATAAGAAATCTCCCTCTCACAACTATGCAACTTCTGAGAAGCCCTCTCCTCTTTTGAATATTATCTACTTTCAGTTGGGAAAAGAGATGAAGACAAGAGCAAGAATAAGGCAGGGGGTGGAGCGCCTGGGTGGCTCAGTCAGTTGAGCATCCGACTGAGCGTCTGACTTCAGCTCAGGTCATGATCTCACAGTCCAGTCCGTGAGTTCGAGCCCCGCGTGTCAGGCTCTGTGCTGACAGCTCAGGGCCTGGAGCTTGCTTCAGATTCTGTGTCTCCCTCTCTCTCTGCCCCTCCCCTGCTCATGCTCTGTCTCTCTCTGTCTCAAAAATAAATAAAAACATTTTAAAAATTAAAAAAAAAAAAAAAAAAGAATAGGGCAGGGGCTCATCCACCTCATAAGCCTCCTGTCTTGGCTGCCCCGGGGAGAAGACCTGATACAGTGCTGTGGCACCCTGTGTGTGTCTCCCAAAAAGAGAGGGCTCAAAGGCCCTGGGGTCAGAGTGAGGCTGGGGGACAGACAGTGGCCTACCATTACAGAATCTAAATTCTGAAACCATAATTCAGTCTTTGGGCTGGAGTAGGAAGAATTTCAAAAGCTGAAATTTGAACAGCTCCAGCCTCAGCCCGGTGCCTGTCAAGGAAAATGCCTTGCTCTGTGAGGGGAACCCTCCTCTTCCTTAGCCCCTTACCCCCAAATGCCAATCCCAGTCCAACCCAGCTAGCCAGCCCCTCTCCACTGCCTTCTGTTTCTATTGCTCTCAGCCTGGGCTTCTCTGCTGAGAATAAAGACACCTTCAAGAGGAAGAATGGTCCAGATTCCAATAGATTTCCTAGAGCCAGTCAGAGTAACTATCCACTGCTCTGGGTGAATACAAACTCCCTGTATATTGCAAATAAGCGTGTGCAGTAACTTCTATACCCAGATGCTCTCAGGACCCCAAGCACTAGAGAGTTACCCAGGGTTACACCTAGGGAGAACTCAGACACTGTCCTGTCCTACCCCTGCTACTGTTACAGACAGGGACACTGAGGCTCAGAGCCAGGAAGTGGTTTGTCTAAAAATTTGGCATAGGCGTAGCAGTTGGGAGGCTAGGCTTCTAGGCATTCTAGATTGGCTATGTGCTCTGAAGGAGTGAACTCCTGGGGCCTCAGTGTCCCCTCTATAAAGTTAGAGAACATGTGTGGAGGGGAGGGATTGGGTTTAAATGATCTCTAAGGTCCTTTTTTGGACTGACAGCTTGTGGTTCTCTGTGCGCTAACGTGAAAGCGAATGACCATTATTGCGCAGTAGTAAACTGAGTTCAGACAATAATGGGCACCATCTCTGGCAAAAGCAGAATATTTCTTCTTGGGATTTAAATGGGACACCCCCACTGCCCAGCCCCCACCCCACTCCTGGTTGTCCTTGCCCCCACAGAGGCTCATGCACCGTTTTAACCGCTTTTCTGTGTGTGTGTGTGTTGTGCGTGGAGGGGGGGGGTGGTTGTCTACCTTCATCACCAAATCAAAAGTGCTATTTTTGGACAGCAACCTGAGCAGTAAATAATTAATTTGTATAATTAGAAGGGGAAGGCTTTGACCTGGCAATTTTTAACCAGGAGTCAATGCACCCATTGTACCAGCCTGGCTTTCTCACCCGACCCCCAACTCTGCCCACACAACTACCAGCCTCCCCAAATGCCCCCCCCTGCCCCCACCAGTTGGAGACCAGCATTCCCAAGATGACCAGCAGGGTTCAGAGTCAGATTCTGCTCCCTCCCCAAGAAAGTTCCATTCTTTGCCTCGCTCCCTCACAGAAACAGGCCCTCTGGCAGCACCCCTCCCAGCTTGCTTTCCCGACCCCCTAATGCCCCTAACCCCCTAACACGGGTTCCAGGTCCAGGCTCTCTGCTCTTGGGACACATGAAATCCACCTCCCCAGCTCGAGATGCCCCAACAATGCAGCGGAGTTTGCATTTCAAGAAACTCCCATTAATATCAATTTACTTCACTGAAACCTCGGGTTCTTCATCAAGTTGATGATTTATGATAAAATCAATTAAATTACGGCCACTTAGGGCCCAGCCGCTTCCTCTCAGATTTCATTGGTGCGGGGCCCAAGTGTCTGGTGGAAAAATGCAAGTTTAGCTGGAGGCGAGGAAAGATAATTCTGCGGCTGAGAAAATTTAATGCAAAACAATTTCCAGGCAAAGCCAGGCTTCTAGAAAGAAATGCAAGAGCCACCAGTTGGCCTGAGGACATAACTATCTGGGGTCAAAATATTTCTCTCCCCACCCCCCAGCATCCTGCATGGCTCCCTTCCTCTGTTCCACTTTGTGCTCACTTGTCCCTTCCCAAGCAGAGGCTTCGGGAGAATTGGAGAAGTAATGGTGAACTCAAGCCTGCCAAGGCCCAGTGTCCAAGCACCGATCTCGGCTACCACCCCAGGCCTTTTTCTTCTCTCCCGCTCCCCTCCCCCCTCTCCAAGCAGCCATGCTCACTAATTCCTTAGTCTCCCATAGCAAAGTTAAAGGTTCAAAGGGAAGATCAGGCAGCGTGGGCAGATGGCACAGAGGGGCCAGGGACCAGGCCAAGTGGACTGTGCTGCATGTGGCTGTGGGAGGAAAGAAAGCACGGGGCAGGGGGCAGGGGTGGGGGGAGCACGGTGAGAGGACGGGGCGGCAAAGCGCGGAAAGAGCTATCACATCACAGAGTACCAGGACCAGAGAACACGGAGCCTCCCTCCCAGCTCCCTGTGTGCCCACTCCCAAGGCGATGCTGTACCCCCACAGACCCCAGCCCGAGCGCACGTGTGCCCCAGTGTGCGGACGCTCTCACACAATACACAAACACACCTCCACGTGTGCACGCTTGCACACTCTCCTTCTGCATCACACAGACCCACCACATCCTGCGCCTGCAAAGGGACGGTTCCCACCATCTCCCCACATCTGGGAAAATAAATCCCAGCCAGTGAGCCTGGCATCGTCTCCCACTACAAGGAGAGGGGCTCCTCCCGCCTCTGCTCTGTTTGGTTTTTGGTTTCCAGAGCAGTCCCGGAGTAAACATAGCTTCTCTGAAGCCATAAATCACCCCCTCTCCTACCTTCTCAGTTTAACACCCGGCCTCACCGCAACCCCTTGTAGTTTCGGCTTCAAATAACCCGCCAGGTGCTAAAAGGCTCACCAGGATGGCAGCTGGACTGTGGGAGCAGGGCCCAGCTGTCCCCCCAACTCTAGGAGATGCCCCCACATTTCCTCCACAACCTACAGCTTCCGGCTCCCCTGGAAAACCCTCCCCAGCCTCCAACACTCCCTTCCTAAGCCAGAGAGCCCCCCCCCCACATCCCCTAACCCGGCTCCCGTCCACACACCCGCGGCGGGGCGGCGAACAGCCCCACATTCCTCCACATTGCCCTGCACACCCGGGTCCCTCTACGCCCTCAGCACCCACCCACCCGCCTCTTTAAGGTGCTCACATCTTTGTCTGCCACGATTCGGATCCAGCCTCTTTCCCGACCCAGGAGAGAGACCTAGGAGCTGGGGTCTCGGCCGCCCCACACGCACACCCTTAACCGGACCTCCCCCCGCCCCACACTCCCCGCGCTGGGCCGCGGGGCTGCGCACCCCCACTTACCTGGGCGGACTCCCGCTAGGGCGCAGGCCGCGGGCGGCCGGGAGCAGCGGACGCGCGGGAGCCGACGGCCAGGCCCGGGTCCCTCGGCCCCGGCTGGGGCGCCCCGGCCGCAGCCGGCCGCATCGCGCTGGTGCAGACCCCGGCGGCCCCCGGAGCGGCCGGCGGCGCGGGGAGAGGCCCGGAAGCGCTCGCCCCCTCCCCGCCCCCGCCCCCGCCCCCGGCTTTGTTCGGCCTTCGGGGCGGCGGGGCGGCGAGGCGCGCGCGGAGGCTGCGCTCTCGGGGCGCGGCCGGGGAGGGGGGCCCCCCGGGGCCGGAGGAGCCCGGAGCGCCCCCTCGGCGAGGGCCCGCGTGGGGGCCGCGGGCGGCCGCGCGCGCCTGGCACCGAGCCCGGTCGGGGCCGCGAGAGCCGGCCGAGCTGCCAGGCGAGAGGAGCCGCGAGTGACAGGGGGCACGGCGAGGCGCGGGGAGCGCCGGGGGCGCCATGGCGGAAGGCGGGCGCACGGGCGGCTCTTCAATGTCACCAGCGAAATGGGTTCCATATGTCCGGCCCAGCGGAGAAGGGAGGGGAAGGCAGAGAGTTCTGGGCAGGACGGGACGGGAGGATGGGGGTGGGGGTGCGCAGTGGGGAGAGCGAGCGGTGGCGAGGGGGTGAAGGGACTGGTGCGAGAGAGAGGCGCGAGAGGCTTTGCATTTTCCAGGTTCCCTGGAGTTTTCTAAAGCTGCTTAGGCTGGTAGGAGCTTGCTTCCCCTTTTTCCTTTTCTTTCCTGAAAGATGGGGGAGGGAGGAGATCAGTGAGGGCAGCGTCCGTCGGTTCAGGCTGGGGGTTCAGGGAGGAGATGTGGATTGGAGGTGAAAGGGAGAGTTCTTGGGCGGCTGGCAGATCAACTTCTTCTCCGCGTCCCTACAGGGGGAAAGGAGGGACCAAACCCGCCAGGGGGAAGAGAGGCCGAGGAAGGGTTCCAGGGCCCAGGTGTGAGAGCCTGACCCAAATCCACCGCCCGCCACCCCCCACCCCCCCCCCCCTCCCGGCCGTGGAATTCTGTTTTGGGAGATTCCAGCCATTAAGTTACTGGCAGGAGCCGTGGAAAAGTGCTAAGGTAGTCTCGGCCATTCCCTGACACTTCAGTTCCTGCCCCAGCTGCCTCAGACCTGATTTAGCACCCCCAAGGGCCTACTCGAGAGGCAGTTGCTTCTGGGACGGCCCCAGCTTTGGGCAGCTGCCTGTAAAGAAAGCACCGAGTCTGGAGGAGCTTCCAGACCCCTGCAGCCCTCCCCTCTCCCTGTGGCTGCCCTCCCCAAAGGGTTGGGCTCTTTCTCCATGTCTCTCTCTCTCCGCACCCTTTCTAATAACCATCTCTCCCGTCTCTCCCTTTCTCACGGCCTCTTTGTCTTCTCATACTCTGCCTCTCTATCTTCAGGGAGTTTGAACTGAGTCCCGGGAAAGACTTCGTAGCTCCAGAAATTCACTTCTGGGCTCGCTTCCTAGGCTGCCCCTCTCCTTGGGGCCAACGTGGCCCTTGGCCTGAGGGCCCTTTCATCTGTAGGGGTAACACATCCTTCCATCACAGAGACATTCTCTTTGACAGAGAAGGGGGCAAAGTGAGTGGCTCCCTTCCCAGTTCCCTCCTTGTCACTTAACTCTGTGTGTGTGTGTGTGTGTGTGTGTGTGTGTGTGTGTGTGTACCCATGCAAGTTGTGGAGCTCCTTATCCCAGGACAGCCTCTCTGCCCCTCTGACTGGCCTTTGTCTCTCCCTGTCCTCCCCTCCTTGGGCTCTGCCTCAACTTCCCCCCTCAGAAAGGGATCTTACTGCTTCTTCTCTCTCTGGGGCCCTCTCTTTTCCTTTCATCCTCTCTCTTCTCATCTTTTTATTCAGTTCCTCTGATGGCTAAAACATTGGCAAGCCCAGCTTCTTACAGGCAGGGGGGTACACACTATAATTACTAGAGAAAGTGGACACCAGCAGAGTTGGGAAAGAAGATGGAAACAGCCAGCAGCTTTCCGAAAGCCCCTGCCACCAAATACGTTCTACTCCATCCCCTGAACAGCACAAAAGCAAATGGGGTGGTGTGTGTGTGTGTGTGTGTGCGCGCGCGCACGTGCACGCACACACACAGAACTGATAAGAGGCAGGATGCTTTGTGGCTAAATAAACCAAGGGTGTGTGTGTGTGTGTGTGTGTGTGTGTATTTAAACAACAACAACAAAGTCATCGCAAACTTACGGATTTGGGGGTAGGCCTATATGCCTGGGCATCAGGCCTCACATGGAGAGATTCAACAAGGAGCCAGCAACTAAAAGATAACATAATGGTGGAGAGGGATGATCTCCCCGCTTTTGTCTCCTGGGGGAAGACTCTTGAGTGTGAGTTGGGGAATGGGAAGGGGCGGGGGGGGGGGTATCCCCAGGGCCAGAAGAGACAAAGACCTGAAGGGGGGCGCTGAGAGAATGGAGAAGATAAGAGGGGGATCAGACATCCACGTCAAAGGCAAAAGCAGCAGAGGGAAGAGGGACAGAGAAGGAAGGATGGTTGGTAACCCAGGGTAGAAGCCTGTAGGACTGGCTCCCAGCTCACCTACCACCCCCCACCGCCCAAGCTGTGACCTGTCCCAAGGAGCAAACCCTTCAGCCTTCCCCTTTTGTTCCCCATCCTCCAAAACAGGCTGAATTCAGAAGCTAACAAAACACAATTCTACCCTCTTCCTTCTTCCTCATGTCCCTCCTCCTCTCCAAGGAAGAGGTAATCCTTCTCCCTTCCCAGGGATTCCGAGACTTTGGCCTAAATTCTGGAACACTGATCTGGGGGCGAACTCACCCTCTCCACATTTACACCCGCCTTGCAACTTCCCAGGTGAAGGAGAAAGACATACTCCCCTCTCACACCGAGAGCGAGCATGTATGTGTGGGATTCTCCAACACTGAAAGAGAGAGGGCCTGAAGGGTCAGAGCCTCTGTCCCTCAAGTCTGCCTCCCCCCAGCCCTTCCCTCCTCCCCCACAATCTCCAGTCCTGTCAACAGCTACCCCTGAATCCAGATTCTCCCCAGCTCCTTTTATCCAGACCAGATAACACCCCCACCCATCCCAGCCTAGGGTCTTGATCTCTTTTACCCTAAACCCTTTTCAACCCAGACTCCCACCACGCACCCACAAATCTGTCTATTAACAAGGATGGGGCTCCGTGCCACTTGAAGCAGAGCATGGGAGCGAGTTCCTGGATGCCCCAAGACCGGGGCCTAAGCCGACACTCCACGAGGTTGATGCCATGAATAATTAACACCTGGGCGCGGCGTCACTCTAATTTTTTTGCTCGAAGGTTTACACTAGCAGGCAGAGTTAAATATCACAGATAATCGTGGCTATAAAGTCACTTGGCCAGGCTCCAGCCAGAAAAGGAAAAGCCAGCAGCCCCAATCGGACTTGGCAAAGGTTCTGGCCCTCTGCTCCTCACCCATCACAACTTTGGGGCGCAGTGTAGAACATCCCCAGAAGCTATTTCTGGCTTTGCTCTGGATCCATCAGGCTCTTCCCTAACGGGAAGGGACTGACCACTCCCCCCCCACACATAAAACCCGAGGGGAAAGTTACCAGCTCTCCTCCTCCCAATATGCACCCCATTTGCTCCCTCTTTGGATGGGGGCTTAGGGAGGGGAACACACCCCGTGTTCTGGAACACTCACCAACTTTCTGGGACCACCTGATTCCCGGAACATTCCTTTTCTAGAAAAACTTGGAGAACTTCTCTTTGCGTTAGCCCCAAACACACATAGTCCCTCACTGCTGAGGAAACTTTCTTTGTTTCTGGAGGTCGAAGGAAGGCTACTGGGGTGTGAATTCATTTCCTTGTTTTGTTAGCCAGGAGGGTAAGCAGCCAAGGCTTTCAGCTTCTCTCCCTGCCCTTCACCCTCCGACCCCCACCCCATCTCCCCCAATGTGGGTAGCTCCTTCTTCACCCTCCACACCGTGCCACACACATCAACCCTATAGATGACGCCTCAGTACCATAACCGAAGCCTTCTAGCCCCTTCCAATTGCAGAGGGCTTCAATTTGCTCCCCATCGATTACAAAAACCTTTGCCTTCAACTCCAGTAATTTCTTCCTCCACCTGCACTTCTCTTGCCCCCAGGCTCCTTCTGCCTTCAGAGTTGGGTCCTTTACCCTGGGCTGCAGACAGAGCAGCCAAACTCCTGGAGGGGAACCACTGAAAAATGAGGCTCTGTCTGCTGCTTCAGGAATGCTGGCTCTATCAGGCTTGCAAATATAATTTTTATATTAGGTCGTGGTCTTTGACTGGGTTTATATGCCAATGAGGCATTTCTGGTTTACCAAATTTATACAAATCTTGCCTTAATTGATAATCACAGATGCTGTAATTTAAGACCTCCAGCTATAGAGCTTTCATATTAACTGCTGATATATTACTGTAAATCGTCTGAAATAACCAACTCCTGGGAGCAGAGCAGAGAGGGAGGAGTAGCTCCGAGAGCCAGTCTCTCCCGGCCGCAGAAATGGCCCAGCTTCCACATCATTTTCCGTGAGAAATGATTTATCGAAGACATGGCCATAAACAACACAACTCGCTCACAAACACACACAGACGCGCGCGCGCACACACGCGCTCACACACACACACACACACACACACACACACACAATGGCTGGCATGCCGGCCGAGAAGCTGACATCCATATTGCTATAAATCAAGAAAAAGGTTGGAGGAGAGAGAGAGGGAGAGAGAGAGAGAGAGAGAGAGAGAGAGACAGAGAGAGAGAAGAGGAATATTCCTAAATTCTCTATGCAATGCCTCAATGGGTATAAACACACAGAGCACCGTGTGAAGAGAAATGGCAGGAAATGAAGATGGCTATTTGTCACATTTTACGACAATAACATTAATAACAAACAATAAATTTACATGGACATATAAGACGCGGTAGGTAGTGAGAAATCCCTTCTACTTACAATACCCCAGCCCGCGGTGTGGCTCCGGCTGCGGGGCTGTTTTATTGCTGCCTCCCTCTCTTTTTCTCTCTCTCTCCCTCTCTCTCCCCCTCTCTCTTTTTTTTTTCTCGGGGTACAGGCTTGTTTTTCAAAGGACAGTTGAATTGCACGTCAGAAACAGGGAGACCGAGCCTGCGATTTTCCTGACGAATACATATCTATTCTGCAACCTCGGCATTAATTATTTAATGAATCACGTGACCAGGAGGGGGAAGGGGGTCTTTCGATTTCAGACTCAAAGGACCACTATGACCTTCCCCTTCAGGAGGAGAATTTTTCCTGCAAAATAGGTTCCCCCCAACCCACCAATGGAAGAGTAGCAAGTTCTTGTCTCCCACATTCACATCTATACCTACTCTACCTACGGCTCCCTAACCTCCCCCCACACCCCCCCCCCGCCCAGACACACACTTACCTACAGCCCACCTCTCCTCTCTCCCTTCTCCTCCTGCTTCTGCTTAGTTCGTGGAGGTGCAGAAATAGTCTGCAGGGGCGTCTGGGGGGTGGGGGTGGGGTGGGCGCAGAGCCCTGCTCCAAGCCTCTGGATTTCTCAGCTTCCAGCTCTTCTCTCTGCGTCCTTTAAGATTAGGATTCCCCCCAACTCCATTCTCTCCCTCACTCCTAGGATATTTATTTTAGTGGGACCCACTCCCCCTCTCCTAAAAAAGCAACAAAATTTCTAAAGGGACCAGCTTCAAAAGAAGCACTCCCCACAAGTCAGCGGTACATAGGCATGAAGAATGGGGCTTCTGGCTTTAATGCTCTTTCTGATCTTTGGTGGTACATTTTGAAGGGGCAGAGAGGGGACAGGATGAAGAGATGACTCTAGAGCTCCCAGAGCTGAGAATACCCGCAAGGGGGACTTCCCCCCCACCCCCGCCTTGTGTTACTACCACCACGAGGAATCAAATTCTACTGACCAACTGAGAATATGTTCTAGACACAAAGACTCAGACTAGGGTTTCTACACAAAAGAAGTGGGCACTCAGGCTCTGTCTACCTATGTCACACACCATCTCGGTGACCCCCTCCGCCCCTGACACACCAGGGAAGACGGCTTAAGATTTGAACTGGAGGGGAAGGAAAGGGAAGAAAGACGAGGCTTTGAAGTCAGTCTGGCAGCCCCAGGGTCCCTATTCCCCAGGTGTCAGTACCCTGAGCTCCCAATCAGCAGACAATGGAGACCGATCAATGGGCAAAGAGGAGGGGGGTCGCATATTAAAGGGTTAAACACAGGGATGATAGGGGAAATCCATTCCCTAGGCCTGGAGGGGGAAGCGGACACACAGTCCTTCATCTCGGATGTAAACAAAACAAAAACAAAAACAAAAACCCAAATCCCCCAAACCTTCACTTACAGCTTGGCCCCAGAATGAGCAGACCAGTAGCAACCAGAATCGGAGTCCTGGGCCATCGCGTGGGGTGGGGGCGCAAAGGGGAGCAGAAAAGACATTCCTGCAGGAGCCCCTGTCCGCACATTCCCAGTCTTATCTTCGGCAGCAACTGGGGCAGCCTGGCCTCCGCCGCGCCGGCTGGAGCAGACACGAGAGAGAATCAATGCGGCTTAGGGTAGGGGAGCAGGGGCCGCGGGGCCGCCACTGGTTTGTTTGGAGAGGTCTGACCCAAAAACAACTCAAGGGGGAAGAGGCTGAGGACCCAGATGCCTTAACCACCCGCAAAGAAACAGCCACCCGGCACTCGGCACTCGGCGGCCCCCGTAAATTCCAGCTGTGGCGGCAGCTTGGCCCCGGCCGCCTCCTCGGAATCCCGCTCCCGACGACGCACGGGTGGGGCGCCGGCGGGGCCCAGACTCTGTAGGGGGGTGGTCGGCTTTGATTGTCCCGATACAAAACACAGACTGGGATTGAATTCAGCCGGCTCCCGATCTGGGCCCTGCGCCTGGTTCCAGCCAGGGCAACTCCTTGCAAGGTCCTGGCCACAAATGCGTTAAAAACGGTCCCCTATAGGAAAACAGTCCACTAAAGTCTGAAAGAAAAAAGGAGAGAGAGAGAGAAAGAGCGAGCGAGAGAGAAATTGGAAGCAATATGCAGGAGCAGGGGAAGACAGCAATCTCTGAAACCTGAGAAATTGTCCTTAAGGACAAGGAAAAGAAACCGCAAAATGACACGAAGACACGCTGGGCAGGTTCTGTTAAAATGCCCACACTCTTTTCGGATCCTGGGAATGTCCGTGTTCAAATAAACAAGCGCCTGAGCGCGCGCTGAGCGCTTTCTTGCTGCCGATAAAGCGAACGTTCATTCTGCGAGAGAGGCAAGATTGATTTACGAATCTGAACGCGCCGGTTTTATGGCTGATCACAAATCCGTCAGCGCTCAGCTCACGCTGGGAAACTTCCCAACTCCGTTTTCCAAGCAGACTCCCCTCCCCAGCCGGCCACTCTTCCCAGGGAGACCCACCACGGGCGCTGGGGTGGCCTCCCCGGGCTCTGGCAGGACTGAGGAGCCCCTCTGCCCCAGTAAGTGCAAGGAGGAGGGTGAATCCAGAGGGCCCAGGGGCCTGGAGGGAAGAGAGGCCAAAGATGAGGATGGGGTGGCCACCAGAATTGTAGAAGGTGAAGGTGAGTCTGTCTAGCTGGGGAGACTGCCCAGCCCCTGAAAAGACTGGGGTCTGGAAGTGAGGGAAAAGGGAAATCTGGAAGCTCTGGCCTATGGGGCTGAAACCCTTGAATGAACCCCAACTTTCCCTTCCATTGTTTCCCCTCTCCTTCCCTTTGATGGACCCCTCACTCTGCAGAGAGCAGCTTTGTAAAGTCCCAGGTGACTAGATCTTTGCCACCTGGGACTATAAGAAGGCCCACAATTGGTTATCTGCCCTTATGAGTAATGGGTGCACGTCTCCCATGAACCTCAAACATTTCCAATCCAGGAGCAGCCCAGCTCACCTTTCTACCCACTTCCTCTCCTGCCCCAGGCCTCCAGCCCCTGCATTTATCATGCCACTCAGGGACAAAGGAGATGATACCAACCAACGCCAGTTAGTTCTTGCCTGAGACTGAGTCCCCAAGTGACAGGAGACGATTGAGACGATTTACAAAATACAAACCAACATCCCACACACATCCCAGCAAGGTTCTGTGTCTCCTGGTTTTAAGTGAAGGAACATTTCCTCTCTTCCCAGCTGGAGTCTCAGTCTGTCCGTGTCTCTCTCTCACCCTCTGTCTCTCACCCTCTCTCTCTGTGTCTCTTTGTCTCTATCTCCTCTTTAAAAAAAAAAATTGGTTGCTGGTATGGATTTTCAGACACATCAAGTAGAACACAGAATTGGAAAGGCTCCATGCTAGCAAATTCTCCACGCATCTCTTAAAATTCAAAGTTGCTAAAACTCTGGTTGATGTGGCAGAACTGTCCTTGGAAATGGTCAGAACAGCCTGTACTGACCCTTCTCCCAACTCTCCTGCTCCCCTGGTGGGAAGGTATCCATGGGCTGTGTGAGAAGCTGGGGTGAGACTGGGGATTAGGGGAAGGGGGCACAAGTGGTTGCAGGAATAGTCTTCTAAACAAAGGAACTTCAGAAAAATGGGTTAAGAAGCTGTGAATTTGGATATCAGACCTTGAGAGACAGTAACCTCCAAGGGACTGTTAGTGGGGGAGCCTTCCCTCTCTTTAGAACCCAGGGGCTTGTCCCCTAAGCCCTCTGAAGCCCTGTGGACCTGTCATATCGTCTCCCTTTGTCTCTCTTCCCTCCGCTCCCTCCAAGCGAAACAGGAAACAAGAGATGAACTGGACATGGGGGGGGAGGGCGGTGGTTAGAACCCGGCCTAGGGAAGGAGTCCTACACAGAGATCCAGATCAGCACCCTACTCCCTTCCCCCAACTGCACCCCAGGGCTAAAATTTTCACTCCTTTTCTCCCCAGGGGACAATAATAGAAAAACAATCCAGAAATTCCCAGTTAGCAAAGAAGGGGTTGGGGGCTAGAGGGAGATGACGAAGGTGGGGCCACGACAACAGCTCAAAGTACCCCTCCCTGCAGAGGTAGGACTTTTCCTCCTGGGCAGGAGGCAGGAGCCAGCCCACTGTCCAGTCTCAGAGAGGTCAAGGGGCTTCCGAGGTCATTTTGTGGTTCTAATACTGAGCTAATCGCCTAGAAAACGTGGCCTCTCCATGAACTCTCTCTCCTGCCAGCCTCCTGCCTCCAAACCCTTAGTGAGCCCCAGGGTAAAAGAGCCAGCACATTCGGGCACAGCCCACTGGCTACCTCACCCTCAGAAGCAGGGCCCCAGAAGGGGGAACAGAGACCCCAAAACAAGAGAGCAAAAGGAAACCAAATTGAACACTGAGCCTCCAGGAAGAAGAGGGGGGCAGAGTTGAAAAGGAAGATTCCGGCATCAACGAACGAACGTCGCCTGTAAACGGAACAGTTTCCTGCTCCAGAGTTGCAAATATTTGTCTAGAATCCCAAGCTAGACACAAAAAGAAGGAAAGGAAAAACAACAACAACAAACCGACATCTACCTATACCCTGCTCCAAGCCTGGGGCATTCCATCCAAGAACTGCATTCCATTTTTTCCAGGAGGCAGCAGTGACAACATCTCACCGGTAAACAGACATATGGGACGCAAGCCACCAGTGTAGACAAGCGAAGTCACAGAACACACGGGCCACATGTGCACATCGCCACACACGCACACATGCATACACGCTGGGCACCCCCCCCCCCAGGCCCGCCTGCATTTTCCGAAACCCGAAAAAGCACTTCTGAGAGCTGCCTCACAAACCACCCTCTCTGGGGTTTTTCAGGGGTCCTGACACCTCAGTCCCAAGCAGTTCAAACACTCTCCAGGTGTGAGGCCCCTCTCTCTCCCTCTGACCCGAGCATCAGTCATCATAAAAGGCAGCAAATCTGACCAAGCATCCACCATAAAAAAAAAAAAAAAAAAAAAAACCGCGAAGAAAGTTGAAAAAGGAAAAGAAGGAGGCGAGAGACTTTCTTCTTTCCTTTGTAAAAAGAGCTCATAAAATGATCAAAAAAAAAAAAAAAAAAAAAAAAAAAAAAAAAGGCAGCCCAGGCAGGGGCTTTGTTACCTTTGCGCCTCTCGCCTCCTCTGGCCTGAATTCTGCGGATCCCATTCATGACGAAGGGCTTCTTCCAAACTGAGAGAAAAAAGTTTTCAACTTTATGGTTCCAAATTTTTTCCCCCTCGCAGATCCGGGAGAGCCAGCTAACACTTTTTTCCCCCAACAGCCGGTCTGCGGAGATTTGCTGTTGAATAATAACAAAGGAGAGAGGATACGTATTTAAAGAAAAGAAGTGATTAATGGTTTTCTGTATAATTCTCACATTTTTCTTAGCTCTTGTCTACACAGAATGGCTGTGAACTTTAAGCTCCATAGAAATCTTTTTTTTATTCTATTCATACCTTCCAAGGAGCAGCTTTGATTTGGTTCTATAGAGACATTCCTGGGGGGGCATATGCTTTTTAAGGACTATTTTCCCCCTCCACTAAGGGCGGTATCCCTTTGGCAGTTAAACATCACACCGCGATTCGACCAAAACAAAGCTCGCCTCCAGGTCCTGTCAATTTTTTTTTTTTTTTTAATGAGACCTCCAGGAGCATTTCAACGGGCAGTTCCAGCGCCCTTTCCCGTGCTGTGGACATCGGCCCTGTGTGTCCCGGGCCCTACCCCGCCTCAAACTCCTGGGCGCTGCAAACCGGAGGAATACAAAAGAAATAACAGTAAAAAACGTGCTGGTGGAATCAGCTATGTTTATTTTTTGGAGGGAGATGGGACTGAAAAATGACTTTTAATTGCATATGCTCTCTCGAGCCCCAAGTTTTCTGGAGGCGGGTAGCTGTATCCTGGGCCACCACAAGACCAGAGACCCCGAGGCTGGAGCCCTCGGACCTTAAGCACATCTCTTGGGTGCTGCCCCAAAACGGCCCAAGCCCGACAGAGCTTGTGAGGGTCATCGGCACCCCCACCCCCTTCCCCCACTCCATTCTAGGGGTGACTGGGACCTCAGAGACAGAAAGCTATTTGGTCCCCGGTCGTACTTTCGATACTTTCTATGAGAAAGAAAATGAAAATTAATACAGGAGCAGGGCTTCACAAAAGAGGCCATTTGTCTTCTTGATTATCTATTTGCTTGTCAGAGTTTGAGCTATGGCACCGGCTAGCTCCTTTGTAATATAAAAATACTCTGAAAACCTGCAAACACCCAGAAACATCTGTGCAAAAAATTAGACTCATTAAAGCTTTAAACACCTCAGAGGAAAACGATACCTTCTTAGGCGGGAGGAAAGAGGCCGGCCTCGCAGAAATCCTCCCTCCGAACCTTAATAAGCAAAGAGCCGTCTGTCTAGAAAGAGACAGCTTAACCGCATTTTATTTGCTTATGACAAATAAATCACGATATGAAAGGCTTTGCCATACTTAAGCCTCTCGTGTCCTACAATGAAACATTTTCCCCCCATTAGGGATTGGAGTCGGCCCTCCCAATACTTTCAATCCATTTTTGGACTGGAGGGAAAAAATTAAAAGCCCCAAACAAAACACACCCACCCCAAAAGGAAAACAAACCAGCTACCACAATTTGGAGTCCTCTGAGATAGAAATTCTCCTTGGACCCTTCGAAAAAAAAATCCTCAACCACATACAATGTGAGGCCGAATGGACTGAGATGCTTAAAATATACGCTGGGTGGCATTCGTCTGTATCTTTACATCAAGGTTTCAACAAAAACACGCCGTGCTGGTCACAAGAAACCAAACATTTATTTCTACTGTCACTCTGTACAGGACACAAAATTTTCACGCCAACGAAGGGTTCTAGACTCAGGCAGCCCCAGAACTAGGAAGGGACCTGGTTTGGAATGTCAGAGAGAGAACAGGAGACAGGACGCGCATGACATAAAATAATAATAATAATAATAATAATAATAATTAATAATAATAATAATAATTAATGCAAAACAATGATAAACTATGGGAGAGGTCTCTGCAATATGTCTCCCAGACCGGGAGGCCCCACCACATTTTCTGTGCTAGTCTCACATTCATTTGCAGCGGAGGAGAGAAGGCCTCGCTGCACAACTCAATTGGCCAGAGGGTTGTGCCCAGCTTCCAGAACTCAGCCGGCCCCTGACTCTGCCAGGAATGGCTTGACCTTCCAGAAGAAGGCCCTCTCGGGTCTCCGGGTCTCTTTTCTGTTGGACTCAATTTCCCTGGCTGGTCCTGCGGTGCCAAGGCCACCCCCACCTCCATGTGTCCCCTTCCTGCTGCTGCCCCCCACCCCACCCCTTGGTGGAAGGGGGTGAGCAGTCAGTGTGCCCGTGGAGGGGCACCGAGGGGGAGGAGGGTGTGTGTGTGTGTGTGTGTGTGTGTGTGTGTGTGCGTGCGCCGTGTTACCGTGGCCAAAACACTGCGCTATCTGGCAGTCACAGGGTGCTTTCGCTGGGTGTCAGGAATGGGGGACAAAGAAAGAAAATCCAGGCTGTCTTCCAGCAGCGGCAGCAGCAGAGGCGGCGGCGTCGGAGCCGGGCCTCATTTGTTAGCCGGGTGTCGAGGTAATGGTCGCCACCGAGGCCCGTCCTCTCCGCGGCAGAGTAAACAAGACAGATGGGCCTGGGCCTGGCGTGATTAAAGATGAAACGTGGATCCATCTTCGCCAAAGCTGAAAACGAGGAGTGCAGCCTCCTATTTCTCTTTCTGTCTTTTTCTTTCTTCCTTCTTCTTCTTTTTCTTCTTCTTCTTCTTTTTTTTTTTTTTTTTTTAAGGAAGAAAGCAAGAGACTTGAACCTTGCTTCTGGGGGGCCTCGCCTGGCTCCCTATTGTCATTTCTATAAATAAAGCTTCCCCTCCCCCTCCTCTGCGTTTATTCGTGTAATAGATAAAGTAGGGGGAGGGCAGGTAGGCTTTTGCGGCCCCAGGCCCCAGGGTCCCCTCCCGCATCTCCCCCTGCCGCTCCCCCCCCCCCCCCCCCCGCCCAGCGCTCACAACCCACCCCCGCCCCGAGGTTCGCGGCTCCCGCGCGCGGGGGGCACTAGAGCGCGGGGGGGCCTCCGTTGGGCCGGCCAGGGGGCCCTCCAGCTGCGCCTGCGGTGCCACCCGAGCGGATCTTGGTGTTGGGCAACTTGTGGTCTTTTTTCCACTTCATGCGCCGGTTCTGGAACCAGATCTTGATCTGGCGCTCGGAGAGACAGAGCGCGTGGGCGATCTCCACCCTCCGGCGCCGCGTCAGGTAGCGGTTGTAGTGAAATTCCTTCTCCAGTTCCAAGACCTGCTGGCGAGTGTAGGCTGTCCGAGAGCGCTTGGGCTCCCCGCCGGCGTAATTGGGGTTTACTGGACACACACAGAGAGAAGGAGAAAGAGAAAGTTTTATTGCCCCGAAAGGGAGGAGGGAGAGAGCCCTTTCTTCCAGCTAACACAGCGTCTCCCTCCCTCCCTCCCTCCCTCCCTCTCCCGCCACCTCTCCTTCCTTGGAGTTGGAGGGGGGGGGGGTGGTGGGGACGAAAAGGGAAGAAAGCGGCCCCCAGGAAGAGAAAGAGACCTCAAAGTTCTGGAGGGTTATGTTGTCTCCACGTTGTTGTTTGGGTGTCTGGAGAGGGGGGTGGGGGCAGAGAGGAATCTCCACAAGGTTTTAACCGCTCCTCTCTGCCCCCTTGGCCTGGGGCCCCGGGATGGGAGAATGAGGGGTGAAAGAGGGAGGGGGGCTTCCCTAAACCTTTCTTCTGTTAGTTCCCACCCTCTGTGCTCAGATTCCAAGCAGCGCCTGTCCCCAGTAAAAACTTTTGCCCACTTCTCGAGCCAAGGAGCCAGACTAGAGGAAAGAAAGGAAAAAATAAATACTGGGAGTTGACTCAACTCTCCGCTCAAATACAGATTACCCCCTCCTCCTTCTCCTCCCCCACCTCTCCCACCCCTCCCCAACTTCCAACTTCACTGAGACTGCATCTCCCTGGCGAAAAAGTCGCTGGTGAGAATGGCAAAGAGGATGGGGAACCGACTTCAAAGGCGCGGGGCCCACCAGGCCATAAAAATTTATGGGGGATGTAATTATGTGGCTCTGAAAACAGGCGACCGTAAATCTCCGGCAATGGCGAGTTTATAGCGGGGACAATTGGCTTCCCCCAGCTCCCCCCCCCCCCATGCCTCCGAGGTCCCTTTGGTGTAAAGCACCGGGGGTGGGAGGGGGAAGGGGTGCCCACGCACTCACCCGTGCTCACGTGAACTTTGCGCATCCAGGGGTAGACGACGGGCTCTTTGCACGCGGAGTGGGACGGGCTGGGGTGCAGGGGGTTCTGGGCGCAGGGAGGCGGCGGGGGGCTGCTGCTGACCGCCTCGCAGCGCTGGCCGGGCTCCGGGAGGAGGGCCCCGGAAGGCGGCGGCGCAGGAGCCCGAGGGGACAGCCCGGGCGGCGGCGGGGGCGGCGGGGGCGGCGGCGGCGGGGGCCCGGGGTCCCGGCAGGCCGCGTAGCGCTGCACGGTGCACGCCGCGCGCCTCCCGAAGCCCGCCTCCGGCTGGAAGCCGCTCTCTCGCCTCTGGCCGCCGGCGTAGTACCCCGGCGAGTGCTCGCTGGGTAGGTAATCGCTCTGTGAATATTCCTCGCACGGAGGGAACTTGGGGTCGACATAGTTTGAGTTGATCAAAAAAGAACTCATAGCCATTAATTTCTGGGAATTGCCCACAAAATATACTAAAATTTATTCCGACCCCTGACTCGTTTTCCTGTTTCCGAAAGCCCTCCTACTTACTGTCAAGTGAACAAAGTTAGGGGCCCACGTGATCCCCGGAGCCAATGGCCGCCCCGCCTGCGATTCCCGGATAAGGAAATCTGCTCACCCGGACCCTACTCCAGCCAAAGAGGTTTATTTCCCCTTCTTCTCTTTCCCCCTCCCCACCCACCCAACACCAGGATTTACATAGGGCTCCTGCGGGGCGACCGCCTCCTCGCCAGGCTCTCTCCGGGATCAGAGAGAGAGAGAGACAGAGAAGGAGAGAGAGAGGGAGAGGAACAGGGCAGGTTGCCGCTGGAGGGCCTGTTGGGCGCTGGGCAGAGAACAATCCTGGATCCCCTCGGAAGTTGGGGCTCCCGGTGCAGCCCCTCCTGTCCTGCCTCGCCTCCACCCCGCATTCTCTGCCTTCCATAGGCCCCCATCCCCTCCTCAAGACGGCGAGGAGCCCAGGAGTCTGTGTGGGGAGTTAAGTGAGAGACAGCCTGGGGGCTCTGCCTGGAGAAGGGAACCCACATTGGGGGCGAGAGGCACTGAGCATGGGGCTTTTCTCTGCAGTCGCCTGGGGAGGGGTAGGGAGTGAGAGAGGAGGCGTCGGGAACAAGCAGGCGGGTGCACGGAGGGACTTGTCAGAGATGAATGGAACCGCGGGCGGATCGATAGGAAATTCATGCACTAATTCGGGGAGACCTCGCCTTCCAAATCGCATTTAGCTGCGCTATTAGTTTGGTTGTGTCAGTCAGTCCTTCCGTTCCCTTCTCCTATCCACTCCTCCCCGTGCCCAACGCGGCCCAAGCGGGGAGAAATGACTTGGTTTCTCACACTGAACACGAGCGCTGGAGTAAAAATCTTGCAACTTTTGAGAGCACACTGAATAGCAATTTGCTAATTCCAAAACCACCGGAGCAATGCTAATCACGGTGTGCAGACTTTCTAATTGCCGCTAATGCAGCCGCCTCTGCAGTGCAGAGAAATCTCACATCCTTATGATGCTGGGGGTGGGAGCCCTGGGGGTGACCCACACACAGAATAACACCCCTTCGTAACTGCATATTTCCAGGCCCTCTTGTTCTGATCCCAAACGAAAAGGAGACCTCAACATCCGTTTGAAAAGCGATTTTCTGTGCCTTTGCCCACTGACGACGATAGTCGTTCCCCGCCCCCCCCCCCGGATTTTCAATAAAGCCTCCCCGATCCCAGAGTAGAGAATTAGTGGGCTTGAGGGAGAGAATAAAATTAAAACACCACCAGCAATATTAACCTATTAAGAGAAGCGAAAAGGGACCAAGCCTTCCAGGGGCAGGCGTGGGAGAATTCAGGTAGATGATTCCTCTGTCTCTAACCAGTAAGGGAGGAAAAGAAAGAAGAAAGAAAAAGGAAGGAGTCTTCGTGTGGTCAGTCACCGGATGGTCCTCATTTGGGAAAAAAAATTTTTTTTTTCTTCGGGAAAAAAATGAGCGGAGTGTTTATGTCAACTACATATTCCCCTAGATACGAATTTGTGACCACAAAATTCCTTACACAAATTCGGATCTACAGGGTATATACAGAAGACAGACAGATCTTCTTGGCCCAGAAATTTTCCAGTTCTCCCACTTTGCGCGCCTTCTTCTCGTTTGGGGTGTGATTTCAGTGCTTTGATTTTATTTCGTTTTGTTCTACTTTTGAGCTCTGGGAGCAGGAAAAGGCACTGCGGGTCCATTTTGGGGATTATAAGGTTTTCAACTCTCTTTCTCTTCTATCAGAGAGAAATTGAAACCGCCGGTTCCGCAAAGGGACGCGAACCTCGCGGCCGCCGCGCAACCCTGGGCGGCGCATGAATTATGAGATGTAAACATTAGCTAAGCACAAAAGGAGGAAGGGTCATCCTGAGGCTGCAGCATAGTCAGAATCAGGCCCTTCTGGGTGCCCTCGCGCCCCTCCCCTCCCCCCAGGACTTTTATTTTTTTTTTAAGAAAAACAAAACCCCAATCGGTTCCTCCATGCCCCTCGAAGCCTTTAGTTTGCCATCAAACGAATATCTAGATATTTTCCAAGGCGCCTCTCAGCAAAGGGAGGAGGGAGAGGCGGCTGGGTGTGAAGGAGGTGTCATAAAAGTCCTTTTGGAAAAATTCAATGGTAAAAAGAGAGAGAAACAGCTGTAAAGAAAAATGCTGGGAGACCAAACAGATGGGGCCCCGGATATTTAATGACGGGCAATTCCATTTACAACCTGAGAAAAAGATCAAAGGCGTTTCATTTCCGAATGAAGGGCAATGAGGAACCATAAAAGATGCAGCCAGATGATATTCTGGCCCCTCCCAAACTCCCATACCTCCTGGGGCCAGAAAAGGGGGATAATCCCTGAAGTGTGCGAGGAACCCCGCTTCTCCCACCTCCCTAGCCCCAGGCAGACTCTCTCTGTCTAAATTTGCTCATTCTGCCACCTGCTAGGGTCGCTGGCAGTGCGACCAAAATGGGGATCTGGGAAACCTGGGGGAACCTGGGGTTTCTGAATGAACTTCCTGAGGGTCCCAGTAACTGCTGAATATACTAAACTGGGAGACTGGGGACTGGGCTGGAGGGAACTGGGTCCTAGACTGAATGCTGAGGGCCAGCACAGGGTTAGGGGAATTGGCGCAGAGAAAGCTTCCGCCTTGCCCAGACTCCCTACCCATCTCCCTGAGAAATACTTGCATCCCTGGTGAGCAAGTCAGAATCATATCAATTTCATTAACAAATACAGCAATAACACACACACACAAAAACAACCCTCTAACCATCACATTCCAGAAGTCTCTGCCCATCCACAATTCTGGGACCCTTGCAGGTGGGTAGGAGGAGTGCTCCCACTTGCCAGAAACTATGTCCAGAGACCCTCTGATTTTCTGTCCTAAATCCAGATTGCCAATTTTGGCCTCCGGGCCTGATTTCTAACAACAACACTCTCCCAGCCCAGCCAAGCTGACTTGCATATATTTGAAAAATCACACACACACACGCACACACACACACACCCCACACCACACTTATATTTTAATGATCTTTGCCAAGAGAGGGTCCAATAGACCCCCCCACATGGGCACCTAGAGAGACTACTAGAGTCTGGCCCTGGGCCCACAGACAAAATGCCTGGGTAGGACCCCCACCAGCCCCGCGGCCTCAGGCAGGGATCTTTCCAAGTCTTATCAAAGGCCAGTTAGTCAGGGGTTCCACGACCCATTCCAACTGGCCAGGCCCCTCCCCCACCCCATACCTCCTGTCCTTCTCAACTCGCTCGCTCTCTGAAACCCGTCCAACTCAGTCGGCTTTTCCGAATTTGGGGAGGGCCGCTAGGCCGGCCACCGGGCCTCTCTGTTGCTCTGCACTTCACAAAGGATGCAGCCCAGGTGCTCGGAGCACCCCAAGAGAGAGGTATGGGAGACAGAGACACTGCGGGGCTGGGTATGGCTGATCTTAGGGACAGAGCGCAGAGATTTTCTCTTCTGCGCGCTGGGAGCCGCCACCTGCCCATCCCACCGAGGCGCCGCATCCCCCCCCCCCCCCCACCAGCCGAGTGCAGCCGCGATGGGTGGAGGACAAGGTTTATCAGCCACTCCCTAGACGGATTTCACCAAAACCGGGGGCTGCCTCTCCCTTCCACCCTCAAAAGAATGCTAACAGGAGTAGTCATAATAAAAATAAGAAAAAGCAAAAAGCTTTGCGCGCGCATCCCGAGCCACCTCCCCTGTACTCCCCGCTCGCTCGCTGGCTCGCCGGCCGCCTTCCCCCCCGGGCAGCCACAGGTTGCTAGAGTGACCTCTCACTGCTCAGCCCCCTTCGCTGTCCCGGGCGTGCCCAGCCCGCACGGAATCCGTCTACCTTTTGTCGCCCGGGAGAGGGCACGGAGCGAGGGAGAGAAACCGAAGGGTCGAGGAGGCGAGCCCCCAGCCGGCCCGCGCACCGGAGGCCGCACCGAGGAGTGGAAGGCCCAGAGAGGGAGCGGGCAAGAGTACTCACCGGCCCTCCCGGCCGCAGACCCGCCCTCGGGCCCGCTCGGCCACAGAGGAGCTCGCTCTTGTCCACTATTGTGTGTCCGGAAAACCGAACCGCGGCTGCGGGCACAGCAGCTCCGGGCCTCCTTGGAGGCCGGAACAAGACTTTTTTTTTTTTTTTTTTTTTTGATGTGTTTTTGTTTTTGAGGCGCAAGTTTTCGTATTAATCTCATACTTTGTCAGTCTTTGTTAAACAGCTAGGCGCGTCACGAGGCTCTCGAACATTTTAATAATTTTTAGACGCTGTGACCTACGGTTCACCCCTCTCCGGGCCTCCCCCACGAGCAGGCAGTTACTATAATACGCTGGCGCAGTTCGCTCGGTCATATTGAATTTTGCGCAGGTCATTACTTGGGAGAAAAATGACGGAGCAGGAATTTGATTCAGCTCATCCTCCCCAGCTCTACTTTTTTTTTTTTTTTTTTTTTTTTTGCCAGAACCTTCTCTTCCCTTCACCCAACCCCCACCCCCAAAAAAGTCCCATTCGGATAGGGCTCAGCCTGCCCCACCTTCACCTTGATATTCCATCACTCCTGTATTTTTGCCAGTTCTGGTTCCCAGGGAAAAGTGGGAGAGGGTAGGATGATTCCACAGGGGCTCCTTTTGGGGCCTATGAGGGAGGATGGCACCTGGAGAAGCGGCCTTCGGGATCTGGGTCCCTGAGACCAGGCCTGAGCCGGAGCCCCCTTCCCTCCTGCCTTCACTATTAAATGGCTGCATCGATGGGGCCTGTATGCCCACCCCCTTGCATACTTTATCTGCTTTATTCCATTCCCCAGTGCCAGAGATATCCCCCTTTCTGCCCAAACTTTGGAGGCTCCAGGGCCCCAGGAATGAGTCCTCCACCTCGTGGGGGTGAGAATTGGTCCATAGGCCAGCACATTTAGGAAAGACAGAGAACCCTGAGAGAGGAGCTGGACTGTGCTGGTCAAAGCTTGGGACTTGGCTTTCAGAGGCCTTAGTTTTCCTTTAAAAACAAAACAATACTCTGCTCCCCCCCCCCCCGTTTTTTGTTTAAAACCACTTCTCATCTATACAGTAACTCTTTTACATACCCCCATCACCACCACAAGGAGGTACTGGAATAAAGCAAGGAGGCATTAAAAATACTCAGAGACTTTCTTTGATTTGTCTCTCAAGGATTAGAATTGGTGGATTGTCAACAACACATTTTCCCCTTTCTCCAGCCTCCAACGGACCAGCAGAGGTAGGTCAGGTGACTCCCCTTCCACCCAGTTTAAGTCTAGGGCAAGTGTCTGCAGGGAGATATACCCCCCTAGCCCAGGGAGATGGGAGAGAACATCCCCAAACACCTGGTTTGGCCAGGATGGCTGAGGACTCTCTTTTCCCCTTCCCGAGAGGCCTCTCCAGCCCAGGCCCTTTGGCTACTCCAGGCTCGTCCACAGAACCATAAATATGCTAGCATTCTGTCCTGAAAAGGAGGAAGAAGACACAGAGGAGGAACAGGAGTTCCTGTTCAGGCTTTGACCTCTACCCCTTCTGGACTTCAGGAATTCCTTCCTGGCCTGACTCCTCAGAGAAACGTGTCCCAAGGCTGAGTAGAAATGGGGACCCACACCCAACTGGTCAGGCAAAAACTGGGGCAAATTGATGTAAAATCTGCCGTTAAGTTGTTGTCTCTTCCGGCCCTATTTCAAAAGGCATCTTTATGAAAACTCTCGGGACAAACACCCACAGCGCACCTCCTATACCCAATGCTTAGAACAGAAGATGAAGACATTTCATAACACAACAAACAGTCATTTAAAGACCAAAAATAGGCATATGCCCTGGTGTTATAATTACAGAGTCCCTGTAAACATGTTACTTATGAGCGCAGCCTAATGCATGGATTGGAGGTTCATTTCAGGTCGCTTGTTTCAACTCCAGTTAAAAAGATCTCTGTGAGGCCATTCAGTATTTTTCCTTCTCATTTCCCCTCCCTCCTCCAAATAGGAAGAGAGGGATTCTGGATGAACACACAAGTGGAGGTTTTGGGAGAGTGCGAGGATTAGCAAGCCAGCCTTCTTTCAATATCCACCTTCTTAAACCCAAGCAATTTGGAAAGAGGAATGGGAGTTCAGAAGCCCGTAGGAGTCCATGGCTGCCTGGACCCAGCCTGGGGGCTAGGAAACCCTGAAAAACAGGCCTGCCTGGGGGCAAAGGGGGAGTTGGGGGAGTCAACTGTTTGGCCCCTTTAGGGGAAGCAGGGTGGGGCTGATGTTGGTGAGAATCAGGCCTTCACCTTGGAAGCCTTCTTTGGCCCCATCAAATGTCCTGCAAGGACGTGTGGGTAATTGGATTTTTTTTTTTTTAATGTGTGCGGCTGGGTAGGTTTTAATTAAATTTTATATGGTGACTCAAAGGTTATCTTTGGGAGAGAAAATTGCGCAGAGGATTCCATGCCCCCAGCGCTCTTTTGTGCGGCTCCCCCACCCCACCAGCTCCGGGGTTTGGAGAAGGGTTTCTCCTCTACTCCAGTGTCTCCCTTCCCAGGTGTCAGTCTCTCCACCCCACTTCTGCTCCCCCACTCCCCAAGCACACGTCTCCCATACCTCCAGCACCCCTTGCCCCCTCGCTTCTCTCTCCACTCACACAGCCTCCTCCCCTTGCCCAGCCCGCCCCCGCCGCTAGACGCCGCCGCCCGCTCACGCACGCTGTAAACTTTTGACCCTCCAACTTTGCGACCCCTCTGGCAATAACACCGGCCTCACGGCCCAGGGTCTCATTCTGCTGCGCCGGCTGCAGAAATCCAAGCGCAAAAACGCTTTTCGTGCCCCTCCCCCGCTCACCACCGTCCCCAACCTCCACCAAGGGCCTTAGCTCTGGGGAAGAGGAGTCTTGATTATTAAATAGCTCCTTCGGAAAAAAACAAAAACAAAAACGCCACCCCACTTCCTGCATCGACCCCACTCCCCGCATTTCCACCGGTCTCTCCTGTGAAGTGCCTGGAAAGGCTTTGGATGACCCATCCTCTCCATTCTTGTCCCCGAGTGGGGCCGCGGGTGCTGGGCGTGGGGACACACAGGGTGCGGTAAGACGCGTCGGCTGACCTGGAGGAGGGAGTTTCTGGGGTGAAGAGTGGAGAGAGCTTAGAGCAAGGGTTCCTTGAGAGCGGAGGGAGCCACAGTCCCCAAAGGGCTGGAAAGAGAGCTCAGTGTCCAGGCCGTGCCAGACCCAGCGGGCCCGGGGCCACCTTGCACGGCCGCTCGCTGGCGCCTCAGAGGCCCCAGCCTGGCTGTGAACTTGGTCTAAGGCGGACTCTACTGGCAGCTCGGGGACGTTACAGCCTCTGCTTCTCGGCCAGCGCAGCGGCCATACGGGCGACCTGCGCTCTTTCGGTTTCCCTTGTGCCCAAATATCCCCTCTCAGGACCCCACCTCTCACAGGGACAGGTTTCCTTCCTCCCTCCCTAGGGGCCCGTTGGGAGTCAGAAAACAGAAGAGAGCAAATTGGAGAGGCACAAACACAGAGAATGGAACAAGCCTGCAGAATTTCCAAAATAGAGAGATTATCCTGCATCCCGCCTTCAAGCCCCAAGGGGAGATGTCCTCACAGGCTGGCACTTTCCCTCCACTTTTCCTCCAGATGCTGCCTTCCGAGCTGAATCCTTCCCTTCCCACCTGGCCCGGGGTCATCTTGACCAGGCCAGCCGGACTGGGGCCTGCGAGATCCCTTTCCTCCCTGGGCACATTCATCCCTACCCCACAGGGGTCCGAGGTCAGGGATCGCTACAATCAAAGACAGCGTCAAGGCTCAGAGGCCGAAACCAGGGCCACCGCTATGTGGGCTCAGCCCGTAACCACGCGGACTGCAAGGCCAGAACCCGGCCGGGCAGCCTGGGAGCCTCTTCCCCCCGGGGAAGAGAAGCTAGAAGAAGCTGCAGCGAGTGCATCTTCCTCTTCAAGTGGAAATGTGGGGAGAGAAGAGACAGGACAGAAGACGCCTGAAACAGGGAAACGGAGAAAAAAAGGTGGAGAAGAGATTAAAACTTGGAAAGGTGGTGACATGCCAGGTGCGACCGGTCCCCAATCGCTCCCAAGTCCAGTCCTCTCCCGTCTCCTAAATCCCCCACATCCTCTGGGAGCCCGAAATCTGGGTCTCAGTAAATTCACCAAAAGGAAGAACGAAAAATCCGAAAATCAGCCTAAACCTGTCGGCAGGCGCGTCCCCGGCCCAAGCCGTCGCGGAGGTGGCGGCAGCGCGGCCCGCGGCGCGTAATGTATGCGGCAGCGGCTCCAGCGGCTCGGAGCCCCAAGCAGGCCGGCGCTTCGGCCCCGTCTGCTGACCTCTGCGTGATCCCGGACTCTATGAATTATTGATGAGATATGAGCGTTGATTTCCCCTTTCAGGATGCAAACTCCATTATATTGTTAAAATGGCGATTTAATCGTTGAGAATAGCTTTGGTGTGGGTTTTTTCCCCCAACTCATTTGCGCCTCCTTCCTTTTCATTTAACTGTCTTAATTAAATCCTTTAACAGATTTTAATCACTTTTTGGAGGGAGGGGGAAGACGAAGGGGAAGGCCATCACCACCACCACCACCACCACCAAACACTAAAAACCAAACAAGCGCCCAAACCATAAAAAAGCTTCTACCTGGAGGAAGTTGGAAGGAAGGTGGGGAGGAGGCGTGAAGCCCTCTAGAAAGGTCATGCTGCGAATATCCACCAAAGGATCCATCCCTTGGAGGGCTGGGGCAGCCTACCTCTGACAAGGAAGAGTCAGGCCTGAGGGGTGTTTAATTCCACCCTTGAGAATATTTGTGTGTGGATTCTGACTGTGGGGAGGAAGGCACGCTTGCCCCTGCTGAGAAGTGCGGGGACATCAAGCTTGGGGAAGGCCACAAGATTCTGGTGGAGAAGGACTCTCCAATCTGGGCCCTGGGGGCACTTAGGGAGAAATGTCCATTTTCCTTAAGGGGCCCCTATTTCTCCCCTCCTCCTCCTCCCCAAGCAGCTCAGTTTCCAGGCCGGTGTCTGGGTTAATTAATATGGATGTGTAACAGCGCTGCAGCAATCGATAAATCCTGCTGTGGGCAGATCCCAGCCTCGAAATCTGATTACTTCTAGAAACTCCAAAAATGGAGAGAGTGACCCTAAAGCATGGGAGGGGTTCTCCCTAGCTCTGTCCTCCTTGGTCGATCCAGTTGGTCCCCAAGCTGAAAAGCCCATGCAGGGAGAGCCTTCTCCTCACTGCCCTGGAAGGGGTTGAGTTTGGGAGAGCGGTCTGTTTTCTCTCTTGCTCCAAATCCTTGGCTTCTGCCCCAGCATTCAGACCCCAGGGATAAAGGAACCGGGCCGGGGAAAGGAGCTTCTCCTTGGATCTTGCCCCCACACCCTGTCCCCACCACCCCCAGGGAATACATTCTCACAGCCAGGGAAGGGTTAAGTGTCCGTGCTGCAGTTATGGAGAGGAAGCCGCCGATGAAATATGGGCGCTAAGAACTCCAGGGCCGGCTGGCTTTCCTGTTTACACTTCTTTATACTTCCTCCCGCCCCGTGGCGCAGAGAAACAAACCAAAACAAAACAAAATAACCAAATAAAACAAAACAAAAAAAAATCAAAATCAAATTGTCTGCAGAGTGCTGGTCAGGCTGGCCTTGGGGGGAAAAGGGCAACTGCGGCCTCAATCCCTGGCTGCCTCCTCCGCCCTGCCCGGGGTTGAGGGTGCTGGGCAGTTGCAAGGATGGGCGTAAGGGTCTGGCCAGAGGGTACCAGCCTGTAGCTCACAAGGTTGAGGCCTGGGCTCAGCCAGGGAGGGGAAGCAAGTGGGTGAGAAGGGAGAGAAGAGTCCTCCAGACTGGGGAACAGCTTTCCCAAAGAACATCTTGGAGGGAAGGGCAGGGCGGGGGGGGGGGGGGCGGTGAGGGGGGGGGCTATAGCAAAGGAGAAGAAGCTCCTTGCACCAGAAACCCCTTCCCACCTCTCACCCCCTCCCCCAACACGTCCTTGTTGGGTTTTAAGGGAGACCATTGCCCAGACAACCTAAAGTAGAGAAGAGGAAAACCCAGCCGGAGGGTCTTCAGGAGCCGCTTAGAGGAGGAGACCAGACCCTTCAAGGGTTTTGGCCTCCGGGGAGGAAGTGGGCACCCCCGCCTCGGGCTTCTTTTTGCCATTCCGGAAAATCTGTCTAGATACGCCCAGCAGATGTCCCTGGGACACCAGCCCCACACATTTCTTTATCAGAGTTTGCAGAGCTGACATGGAAGGGGGCAAAAAAAAAAAATCTTCAAGGCAGGCCTGGTGGTCTGGGGTTTCTGAGAGAAGGAGGCTGCGTTTCTGAGAGAGGGAGGCCAGGGCACATGGCAATGGGGTTTCCCAGGAGGCCCCAGGTCAGATTCTGCCCCTGCTGCACTCTTCCTCTGCACCTTACTCAACTCATTTGCCTTGTCCAGAGTGGGAGCGTGGGGAAGCTATGCCTCCAAAATATATTGGTATCTTAAAGGGTGCTGAGGATCCTTTGGGAACTGACCAGAGTCTCCTTTCCAAGGGGTACCAACGCCTCATCATTCTTGGGGAGATTCATCTTCAAATCAGGGTGAGGACACCAAGCTCTCTGTCCTCTTTGCTCTCAAACCTGTGAAGGCTCTCCTAAGTCAGGCCTGGGCAGGGACCAGAGAGCTCAGGGAACAGAGAGTGGCTGCAGGGAAGAGAGGAGAGAGGCAGAGGGCAGGCATCCTTTAATGGGAAATGAAGGGAATCTTGTGGCCCTCTCCTTGTCCCAAAGATCAGAAGCCCCTTAAGGCGCCACATGTCCAATTTGAGGAACTATCCACAGGAGTTGATAAGCTGGCAGGCCGGCAAAAACAGGAGTAACAGGGTGGCAGACCCCATGGATCTTAAAGGGGGGGGGGGGGAACGGTGGTCAGTTTGGTGGAGAGGAGGCCTCTGGTTTTTAGAAGAGGGTGACTTACCCTTAGAAAATAACAGGCCCCCTGGGGGTCAAATGATGAAATCCCTCTGGTTTGTGGTACCACAAAACAAAGGGGCTTTTAAGGGTCTGGTGGAGAGAAAAGAAGAGGGCGAGAGAGGAGAGGAAAGAGAGAACCTCTGATTTTTCTCTCCCAGCTCCTGCGTCCCTTCTTTCCACCACCCCCCCCCCCGCCCCCGCAGTTGGGGTCTGTGTTCTGGAGCAAGTTTTATTTATGGAGGGACTGCCAGGGATCTGCTTCAACATCTAACTCCTCCAGGCAAGGGAAGAAGCGCTCCCCTTCCCCCCCCCCACTCCTGGCCAGGAATTAGGTTTGGAATTTGAGGGGATTGTGCCCCTCTGACCCTACTTAGAGCCAAGCAGAAGGGTCGGCTTGGAATTAACAGGCTGAAGCTGGGTGCAGCAGTGCCGCGCTCCCCATCCTGAGTAACCCCCTCCAACAGGCCTTGGAGAAAGGGCAGGGACCCCCTTTCATACGGTTCAAAAATCTGAAAGCCAAAGAGAGCCCCCGTGCAAGGCAGCCCCCAGCAGCTGCGCTAGCCTTCCGGGTGCTTTTTCTCAGCTCAGATGTATCCAGATAAAAGTGCCCAGCCGCGCGCGCCCCCACACACCCCTGACAAATGAATGTCATAAAGTTTCTTTCCTGGGGGTGGGGAGATGTCTGTCTGAAGATATCCAGCAGTGAAGTGCCCCCCCCCACAAGGGGCCCTTGCTTCAGTAATACACACCCTTCCCTCTTGCCCCCTAAATTTCCAAGGGCACCGAAGGAGCCCCCACGAGCCCCTTTCCCCACAAAGAGTCAGACACTCCTGCGAATACAAACCAGGCACCCCAACCGCTGAGGCCTTATGGAACCGAGTGCCCCCACTTCAGACACCCAGCCTGTCAGGACTCGGTGCAAAACGCAGACTACATTTCCCCCACTTTATCATCTCACAGCCCTGCGGCCGGAGGCAAGATTTCCTTCCCCAGTTCCAAGCCCCAAAATTGCGAGGGGAGAAAGCGAAAGCTGGAAGCCACTTACCGCGGGAGCGCCGGGGGCCTGGGCTGCCGCCACCGCCTTCTGGGCTGGGAGAGCGCTCACCTACCTCTGCCCCCTTCCCCACCACAGCGAGCAGTTAAAGTGTCACTTAACATTCTGGAGAATGTGAAATATACCGCGCGGTGTCAACTCCCCAAAACCATAAAACTAACTTTATGGACCTCACGTGACTTTCTCGAGCCAGTGAGGGGTATCTGTCTGACTTCTCGGCGATTTTTACGATCTAACTTCGAGATAAAACCCCTATCCATTTGACATCTAAATGTCATAGCGACTTTTGGGATAGTTTGCTATGGACAAAGGGGGACAAAGTCAAGGGGTGAGGGGGAAGGAGGGCCCAGTAGAGCCTCTACGACCCTTGGCTGCCTCCTCACCAGTTCCCCCTCCCCCCCCAAGTCCTGTAAGAAGTTGGGCCAAGCTGGAAGGGATTGACCGGGTAAGTGTCCAGACTTGACTCTTGTACTCAGGGTGGAGGCGGACTTGGATGGAGGAAGACTGGGCCCTAACCCTGGGCCACTCGGGCTGGCAGGGGAACAGGGGTCTTTCAGGAGGGACCCCAACTCCTAATCAAGAAGGAAGGTCAGCTGGGCCCCTGGAGAGAGGGAGCCCTTGATAAGTATAGAGAAGACTGAGGTTGAGAGAAAACCTTTGAAATTGAGCTGATTTTTTTTTTTTTTTTTTTTTTTTTTTTTTTTTTTGGTCTTAGTGGGTGGCAGAGCTGAATTGGGATTTGGGCCAGGGGCCAGGGGATCTGAGCAGGCCTGTACCACTCCCAAAAGGCCAGGAGCCTCCTAACAGGACTTAGGCCTAAACTGCTTTCCCTGAAGAGGTTTCTAGAGGCTTTTCTGGCTGGCTGGTGGAAGGCCAGGGTAGAGTCCAGCTCGGCCTTTCCCTTACCCCAGCCCCGTGTGGGATTTCTGGGCCTCCCAGTCCCCCAGACGGGGGAAAGCCTATCCCTTGGCCCAAGTACCGCTGACCAAGCCAGGGATGTAGGTGGCTAAGAGAGGCTGCTGGCAAGCACCCTGCTTTCCCTTCCCTACACCCCAGATCTGTCAAGAATGGTCTAGGGTGTGCCCGGTGATGGGAGAGGCAGGCCCCCAGAGAAAAGACAAGTGGGAGGGCAGTGGAGTAGGGGAAACATTTATTTGACTTCAAGGAAAGCTACAAACAAATACCAAAAGCGAATCACTGAGACAGGCCCGGCAAAGGCAAAGACAGATTTCACACGTAGCACAGCATCCACTCACTCACTACAAATGGTCTTAGAAGCGAACTGGGGGTGGGGGGTGGGGAGGGGATGGGTCTGACCCAGACTATCCCCATATTTACAAGGTTTGGGCCCTCTACTCCAGACCCATGGACTCACAGAGAAATACACAAGACATTTTACACTGAGGATTATTTTTGTTTCCCTACACTCCCAGGCCAGGCCTTGTGGGGCCTACCCAGGCGGCAGGAACCTTACTCTCAAGGTTTACCTTCCCTCTTCTCCATATCACCCTCTTTGGCCCTCCCTGCCCCCTTCCCACCCCAGGACCAAGCCACTGGGAGACTTGGGCCTGGGGAGTGGGGAGGGAGGAGGAGGAGGGTGGAAAGAGACAGTCATGGACTCCATCGCGGAGGCCAGCTCAGCTGGGCCAGGGCGCTGCGGCACTACCCCACCTCAACTGCTGCCCCTTAGAGAAGTTTCAAGCTGAAACTCAAAATACAGCGATCATCCTTTTATAAATAAGTTAGAAGAACACAGATGGGGAGGGGAAAGTTCACATTAAACATGCGAGTTTCTTTCTTTCCTGGGGGAAGGAGTGCAACCACAGACACGAACATTCAGAAATACTGGCGGATTTGGGGTGAGTGGAGGGGCGTGGGGAGCATGGAGGGAAAATAATAATAATAATTATTATTAACAATAATAACAAGATTAACCAGTCCAGGAGAGAGGGAGCCACAGGAAGACCTAAGACCGAACGAAAAATCGTAACACAAGGCCGGGGCGAGGCAGGCTCGTGGGAACCGGTCCCCAGCGGGCAGTGGCAGCGCAGGGAGGCTTGGAGGGGCCAGGGCTGGGGGCGGCAAGGGCTCTTGGGCCACCCAGGGCTCCTCCCGGCGGGCTCAGGGCTGGAAGGCGCTGCCGGCTGTAGCCAGGCTCATACTTTTCAGTTTGTTGTCTTTCTTCCACTTCATGCGCCGGTTCTGGAACCAGATCTTGATCTGGCGCTCGGACAGGCAGAGCGCGTGGGCGATCTCGATGCGCCGCCGCCGCGTCAGGTAGCGGTTGAAGTGGAACTCCTTCTCCAGCTCTAGGGTCTGGTAGCGGGTGTACGCGGTCCGGGCCCTTTTCCCGTCCGGCCCGGTCATATCTGGAGCAGACAGAGTAGAGCCGCGAGGCAATGTTATTCCGGTTAAGGGAGGGGGGCACTGGATGGGAGAGGGGCGTGGAGCAGGACCCAGGCGTCCCTGGCACCCAGCTCGCCGCAGCTCCAATCCTCCCCACTCCAGACGCCCGCATCCGAGCTCGCTTCTGCACCCCCTTCTCCTGCAGCCCCCACTTCTACCGGCAGTGAATGCGCCCGGCTTTGTCTCTTGCTCCCTCCCTGTGCCTCACCCTTCGCTGGGCTCAGGCGGCCGCTCGCCCCGGGAGGGAGGAGAGCGGCTGCACTTTTGCCCTGGAAAGCTCGTTTTACTGCTCGCCCCTCCTTTGCTAGCAGCAGCCTCAAAATTTCGGGGGTAAGCACGACCCTTCCCCACGTTACATAAACCCCATCCTTCATCCTATAGCTAGTACAGCTGGGCAAATAAAACCTTAGCCGAATCTGGAGACAAATGATTAAAAATACTCCTCCCCAGCTAAAGACCTAGACCTTCTTTGGCTCTATCCCCCGAGCTGTGAGGACCCTCTTAGAGACTTCTCCCCCCCCCCCCGGAAAAAAAAATAAATCTATATTTGAGGAAAAGCCAAGCTCTCCTCGCCTCCCCCCCCCCCCAACCTCCCCAAACGCAGAGAAGGAAAGCCGGGGGAAGACAAAAAAGGGAGCGAAAGCGACAATTACCATGGCTGATGTGAAGCTTCCTCATCCAGGGGAATATCTGCGGAGTCTGCCCCTCGGGCGCGGCTGTGGAGGTGGCCATGGGCTCTGGCTGTGCCCGAGCTAGGCTCGGGCTGCTTAGCTGGCTCGCCGCTTCCTCAGGCTCCGAGGATGCGCTGGCCTCGTCTATTTCGGTGAAATTGGCGCTGGAGCTGGCCGGGGTCGCCTGGTCGGAGGGGGACGAAGCAGAGGGCTTGGCGCTGTGGCTGTCGCCGTTGGTGCAGGGCAGGGACTCGGGCGAGGACAGGGAGCAGCTCGACGCCGCCTGCCTGAAGCGGGGCTCCTGGGCGGGCGCGGGGAAGGCGCGAGAGCTCTCGCCCACCGCCCCAAAGTGGCTGGAGGAGGCCGAGGAGCGGTTGACGCTGAGGTCCATCCCATTGTAATTGTAGCCGTAAGAGCCGGTGTGCATGGCAGCGGGATCCCTGTAAGAGCCGCTCAGAGAGCTGCCACTGCCATAATTTAGCAACTGATAGTCCGGGCCATTTGGATAACGCCCCGAGAAGGAGTTTACAAAGTACGAGCTCATTTGGGTGATTTTGGAGGGCTTGATTTGTGGATCGTGGTCGTTATAACCCTGTGCTTCACGATTTATGATGTATTAATGAATTATAGCGATGCACTGTACTTCGTTTTGCTATGTATGCGGCCAAATATGGGGGGGGGGTTGGAAGGGGGATGGGGGGGCGTTAGAGAATCACGTGCTTTTGTTGACCAGTCGTAAATTCTCGCTGATGACCTCAAGAGGTAATTCATGCTCTATGGTTACAAATAATGACGATCCGAGAATCGTTAGGGCCGATTCAATGCGAGCCTCCGAGAGAGGGGGAAAAAAGGAGAAGGGGGAGAAACCGGGAGAAGGTTGGCGGCGGCCTCTGAGCAGAGCGCGCCACCTCCCGGCGATCGGCGGGAGCGCGGGCCGCAGACTGCCATGGCGGCGACCGCTGCCTCCCTGCTGGCTCCCTGCAAACGCCGGGCGAGAAAAGAAACCTGGGCCAGGCTCACCCGCAGAGTTGAGTCTTTTAGAGGAGGGACCCAGTTGAGCCTTTACCCACTTTCTTGGAAGTGGTGTTAGACTACTGGTGTCCTTCTCCTTGTCATCATTATTATTATTATTTTCACTCTGGATGAGATGATCAAAAACTGAGTCGCTTTTCCCTTATGTGGGCTTTGCAAGTCTCCGAGTTGGGGAAGGAAATGGTGGGGGGAGGGTTGGAAGATGTGTGAAAAACAATTATTGCAATGCGTTTCCCCCTGAGTTCAGCCCGGCCTGCTTCCTGCCTGGACTGCTGTGGCCCATGCATAGCGTCCAGGCGGAGCTGGCAGGGCTGGGCCGAGGGTTCCACGGAGAAGTTTTCACTTCTGTGCCCTTTAGAAGTTTGGAATCCTCCTCCTGACTTCCTCTTTATCCTTAGCCCAGGCCCGGAAAATGGCAAAGCAGGACAGGGACCCCAGAGGAGGAACAGGGCTGGGGCTAAGCGGCCTAGTTTAGGGGAAAACAGCAGCAGAGTAGGTGCCTGGGGTTTGGGGTTCTGAGAGTTTGGGATGAAGGCAAGACCCTTCCACCAGATGCCCGCTATTGCATTGGGAGGCCCCACTGAAGGCCCCTTGCTGGCATCTGGGTAGTTTCAGAGTGTGCTCCGAGGCCCACATCTTCCCTGGAAAGGGGTTCCGAGGACCAGCGGCGCCTTGCTGAGCACGCTGGGCGGCCAAAGACCGCCGCAGCTGGGCTCCTTCTGCCGGATGGCTATTTTCTTTAAAAATAAAAAAGCGAGAGAGAGGGAGGAGGAAGAAAGGAAAACAGTGTCCGCAGATTGCTGCCTGGGTGAGGGTGGGGGTGGGGAGAGAATGGGTCGTTTTTTTGGTTGAGGGCATGAGACCAAAATGCCCCATCACCTGGCCTCCTGCCCTCAAGTGTCCAAGGAGCAGGGGAAAGTCGTGCCCTCCACCCCGCGCCCGCCGGCGCCTTCAAATTCCCCTACTTGTCGATGAGCTCCTGCTTGAGGCAGGAAGGGGCGCCTGGAGCCTTGAGCTGCGCGCGGAGAGATACCCGGTGGCCCGGATTTTAGTCTCCAGAGGCACGGCCGGGAGCCGAGGGCCAAGGCCGGAGGAGATCAGGCCATGTGGACAGGCCAAAGGCTACCGGCTTTGCGATCGTGAGGACAGCAAGGCGCTGCTGAGGCGCCAGACCCTCCTGGCTGTCTCTGCAGGGGCTCCGGGCTCGGGGCCTCGGTCGTCCCTCGTGTCACGGACAAACGAGGAAAAGCTAGAGAATAAGAGGGAAACGGCCCTTCTCCGTCCCCCAAGTGTGCACCAGGAGAGGCTGTTCGGAGCCTCAGCACTGGCGAGGCGAGGCGCGGCGCGGGAGCCTGGGCGGTACCGCTCCAGCCTTTATCTCAACTGTAACTTCCGAGTCGTGTCGGGCCCGCTGGGGCCGACCAGGGCTCCAGCCTTTGCTGCGGAGTTTCCGGCACTGGGACGATGGGGTGGCCTTGGGGGTGGGGGAGTGGCAGGGGAGGAGCAGAGGTGACCGAGCGGCGAGTTTTAACGTCTTTATTATTATTATCATCATCATTATTAATAATATTAATATTATTACCGAAGTATTTCACGTCCAGAGCTAAGACAAGACTACAAACACAACACATAGAAAATTAATAAAATAGAACTTTGTTTTCTTCTGAGGCTCCTCTTCTTACTTCTAGGTAGTATGTGCTCCTTCCAGTGGCTTTAAGGAGGGGGTGGGAGAGAGGTCTGGGGTCAGGGAGTCTTCGAGGCCCCCGCTGAGGGGACTGCGAATCTACCATTGAACCGTGCACCGGGGACATGGACGAAATGAGACGCGACACGGACAAGAGCATTTTGCTCTGCTTCCAGGAAACATCAAGTGAGTCCGGTCCTCAGTTCTCACAGGGGAGCCTGATGGGGCTGAAGCGGGTCCCGCAGGGATGGAGGGGGCGCTCAGGGTGCTGGGTGGGCTCAGGCGGCAGGGCCTCCCAGCACCCAATGAGAGCTCTGCGGGCGGGGGCGTCCAAAGAGCGCTGGGCCCCCCCGCACGTGTCGTGCGCTAGAGAGCAGGTCCCCCGGGTCCCCCGCCCGCAGAGCCTTCTCGGGGGCTCTCCGAGGCCCTCGGCTCCCCACAGGCCGCTCCCTTCGCGTTCCCCCTCCCTTTCCAACGCCTTCACTCCGCTGGTTTTTCTTCCTCCTCCTCGGCACTGAGCTGAGACGCGCTGAGCAGTTTGCTCTCCTTTTTCCACTTCATGCGCCGGTTCTGGAACCAGATCTTGATCTGCCGCTCGGTCAGGCACAGGGCGTGCGCGATCTCGATGCGCCGCCGCCGCGTCAGGTAGCGATTGTAGTGAAACTCTTTCTCCAGCTCCAGCGTCTGGTAGCGCGTGTAGGTCTGGCGGCCGCGTCGGCCGCTGGGCCCAAAGGAGGAACCTGTTACGCAGAGAGAAGATGCTGAGGCCTGGGGTCAGCGGGGCCAGAACCCCCTCCCCCACTCGACCCTCAGACATGGACTCTAGCCTGTCCCGGGATGCCCTCCGCTCTCCGAGAGTTCCCTGCTCCCCCCGCCCCCCTCTTTCACTCCTCCAGCGCCCCCTCCAGATTCCCTCCGGGTCTCCCAGGCCTGTGCCTCTGGTCTAGACTCCAGGTGGGGGATGGGAGGAGGGCTTAAAATCCCACCTGAGCCGAGGGGGAGGGGCTGGGGAAGCACTGGCCAGGTGTGTCTCTTCCTAGCCTCATCTTTTCTTTCCATCTATCTGGCTCCCCCACCACCCTGTGATAGATTCCAGCCCTTAATCCGTAATGACGTGGATCGATCCATAGTCGGCATTAACGGCTCCTCACTTTCGTGTCCCGCTAATGGACATCAATTTGGGACTTCAGGCCAACAAATAATCCAACCTGAGACCCAGGCGCCTGCTTCTCCCTCTCTCCCCCTCCGCCTGCCTGCGCCTGCTCCCTCTCCCTTTCTTCCCCTTATGCGCCCTCCCTCCTCTGACTACCACCCCTTTTCTGGTGCCTCCTCCTTCCCCAGCCCCGGACCCCCAGGGAAACACAGTCCGGGACAGACTCAACTCCCCCTCGCCAGCGTCACGCCGCCCCCCTTCCTATGACGCACTCCGTTTTTAATGGAACCGTCTTCGGGTGGGGGACCCGACCAGGGCTGGGGGCACGAGGGAAAGCCACGCCAGTGGCTGCGGCCCCTGCCCCCTCCCCTGCCCCGGAATCCGGCTCTGGCGTGGCGCTCCGGGAGAGCCCACTCGCTCCCCCTGGCTCCCAGTGCAGCTGGGACTTTGCAAACTTTGTAACTCCTGAGGGCCAGAGGACAGAGCGGGAGACCCGGGGCAGGCGCCCAGTCCTCCCTTAGCTCCTAACTGAGATGCCCACCCAGCACCCCGGGGTGGGGGGGGCGGGAAGGAGGTGGGGGCGCTACTTCTGTCCCCGGGGGTGGGGGCCCGCGGGGGTCGGGGCGGCCGCGGGAGGGCTCACTCACTGTTGCACGAATTCATCCGCTGCATCCACGGGTAGACCGGGGTGGAGCACTTCTGCTCCTCCGCCTCGCCGAACACGCTCTTGTCCTGCGCACAGTCTGACTTCCGCGGCTCAGGGTGGAACCGGGGCGGCTCTTCGGCGCCCGAGAGCGCGCAGGCCGACTCCTTCTCGCGGTAGAAGGCCGGCGCCGGCCCGTAGTCGCAGGGCGCCGCTCGGCCGTAGCCGCCGCCAGCGGGCGGGTAATAGGAGGAAGCGGCAAAGCCCTTGTCCTGGCCGGGCCCGGGCCCGTAGGGCGCGGGGTAGTGCCTCAGCGGGTCCGCATAGCCCGACGAGTAGAGCGGTAGCTGGCCCAGGAAGGACTCCTGCCCGCTGGCCAGAGTGACGGGGAAGGTGGAGTTCACGAAATAGGAACTCATTGGGAGGGGAGGCGCGCTCGGCCGCTGCTGCTCCGCCGGGTTTATGATTTGTTGTGTTTTATAGTCCGAGCGCCGCGCCTATTAGTAGTATATCTGAGATTGGGTTTTAGCTGAGGGGGGATGGCGAGGTGCCAGTGAGGGCCAGAAGGAAATACAACCATCTGATCCAACACTGACCAATGGCAGAGGCAGGAATTGTCAAATAGCACCCAGGAGGAGCGCAGCCCGCGCGAGGGACCCGCGCACAAACCTATCAACCTTTTTTTTTTTCCCTCCTTCTTCTCCTTCTCCTCTCTCTCTCTCTCTCTCTCCGACAACACAACGCGTCCTGTTCCACCTACGTAGGATCTGCGAAAGAGGCGTCTGTGCCTTGGAGGGAGGAGGGAGCATTTGGATTGAGACCACCCCATCCCCCAGTGATTAAATAAATATATCCCTCCCCTCCCCACGCAGGATAGGAAAAAGTTAATTGTGTTTTCAGAAAAGTTAACCCCTGCGTTGCTTGAGCCCCGTTCCCTCAAGGGAAGGGTGGGTAAATGTCCCCCGAATGAATCTCTGCGTGGTGAGGAGAGAACTAAAGGAAAAGGTTTGTTTCTAGGGTCTTGTGTAGGTAGAAAAGGAGAAGAGTTCACTGTTTAGCATCGCTTTCAGAAAGAGAGGCGAAGAAGACGAAGCACTCTCCTTCCCAGGTGAAAACTGTTTTTCCTGCTTCTCAGGTCTACTCTGTCTCCTCCAAGCCTGGGTTTATTATTCTCGCTTCTTCACAATTCTTATGGTCTGAAGGGCAGGCCAGAGCCCAGAGGACCCAGAAGTCTGGGAAATAGGAGGGTCTGAGCCCAAGGTTCTCCCTCCGGCTCTGTGGCTAGGTTAAGCTAAGCGAGGCTAGGAGCTTCTTGGAAGGCTGCTGCCCAAGACGTCCTGCCTGGTTCCAGCATCTGCTGCTTGCTCTTGGAATGGGAAGGGGCACTGGGGAAAGGGAATAGCCTTCTCTTCACTTGTGGGATAGGGAGAGGAAGAGGAAGGGACATCCCCCAGCCTAGGTTCCCCTGATCCCTACCCTGCCTGCAACCCTCACTCCACCCCCACCCCCTACCCCCCAAATCATTAGAATATCCCGGGCTACAGATTCTTAAGAATCAAAGATATCTCAGTACGTCTGGGTACAGGGAAGAAATTGTTCCCCCTCCAATTCTGGGTCCTCAAAACTGCCTAATATTTGAGGCAATCAGAGACAGCCGGGAAGAGAGGGGACCTTGCTCCTTTTCCAGGTCTCTCCAGAAGCTGGCAGGTCTCTTTAAAATGAATTTTTTTTCCCAAGACTCGGTTTGGGCTTAGTTTTATAAGGAGGGAGAGGTGTTCAGGTCCTCCTGGGGACTCAGCAGGCAGCTTACAACTATCAGCCCGAATCCCCTCTCCAGAGGCTCACCACCCTTCTGTCAGACTCTCAGTGTCTCTCCAGTCCCTCCCACATCTCATATTTGTATCACCAGCTTTGCTGCTGCACAGGCTTGAGTGTGAGAAAGAGTGCTCATCTCTGTTCCCCCCCCCCCCCATCTAAGGAAAATGAGCCTTGAAGCCAGGCTGGAAGACTGAATCACAATATGTTTTCAACATTCTAACTATGCACATGGAAGCCAGGCACTAAAGGTCGATAATGTTCAGACCTGAGTTCAGGAATGAGTCAGGATGGGTGACAAAATCTGATGATGAAGGGGCCAGCTGACTGTGTGCTGTCTCATGCTCTGGGTTCCTTTTTGTGGGCCAGGTTTGCCCACAAAAGATGGCACAAGATACTAGGGAAAGTGGTTGGGATACTAGGGAAAGGGCTGCACTTGGTGACCAAAAGCGGGAAATTGGTTGGTTGCACAGTGGCCTACAAGGATCCCGGAACTCGGGAACACTTCTAGGCTATACCTTCATGGCCACATAGTGATCCCTGGATGTCCCACCAATCACTTCCTAGCCCAACTTGGCGGGGGGGGGGGGGGGGGGAAGGGAGTTATCAAAATTTAAGAAAATAAACTCAAGTCTTCTAATGATGAAGAATCCTAAGTGCCCCCAATCTAGCTGTGATTGGGCCAACTCCTAGAGAGGAACAGGGAACATTTGGGCTGGGGGAGCAGGGTCAGGAGGGTGCCTGTATGCACCTCCCTCCTCCTAGCCACTGAGGCTAGGCCTTGGGCCATATCTGTCCTGCCTCCTCCCTGGTCACAGTGTCCCCTTCCTAGAAATGGACAATGTGGGCTTTGCTGTGGAGTCGGGACTAAGTAGGATGCTGTAAGACAGGGAGACTTCCCTGATACAGAAGCATGAAAATCATCTCCTTATCCTTAGAGCCACAGCCCCAAATTAACCTCACCTCTGCAGGTTGCCTGTCACGAGATGGAGGCCGAAGCAGGGCCTGGGCGCCTGGAGTCCGGCATGAAAAGAAATAGCGCCTCATCGCTCTTATCTAAGCCCAGAGGTATTTATGAGCGTTTATTCGTCTGATCCGTTTGTTTGGGAGAAAGAGCAGACAGGGCCCGGCCAGAGGCCGCCTGGTCTCTGGAGCCAGATCTCTACGAATCTGTCTGTGGTTCGGTCCACTGCCGTCTGTCTGTCTCCAAGGGGGAATATGTAAATACCCAGCAGGCACAGCCGTCTGCCAGTCTGGGGTGTCTCTCCCAGCCTCATTGAGGAAGTATGTATATAGAGAGATGGATATAAATGTGTACCAAGTCTTGAGTACGCAACAGAAGGATTGTACAGAAACCCCACAGGCAGAATTTATAATTGTAATATTCTATGCTGTAGATCCGAGCTCCTCTGGATGCGCACGCATTTTCATTTCCCAGGGAAATGTCCGAGTTGTGCTCAGCAACTGAGTAAAATTCTCCTGCACCGGTAACCTCAGGGAGGGGTTTTTGCCTGTATGTGTACGGAGGAGAGGAGGATTGAGACACTGTCCAAGTTTCCCATTTCCTCACAGCTACAAAGCTCCCCCCACCTCCGGCTCATTGGGTTGTGGACATCTTCCCCCAGCCCACTCCCAATTCTGGCTGGGATGGAGCGAATGAAAATAACTCGACTCAATTCTTCCCCTAGACTCTGTGGTTCTCTCTGAATTTGGGAAACATAAATGTTCCCAGAGGGAGTTCCCAACCTAGGGGAGCTGTTTACTAGGGATATTGCCTTAAAATTAGCCCGCCCAAAGCGCCGGTACAAAGACCTCATTTCCATTATGCAAATGAATGGCACCGTCTCTGATCTTGGGGGGTGTGGGATGGGCGGTGATGCTCAGCTCACTCTCCCTGTTCCCGGCACCCAGGTCCACGGGCACCCCAGGAGCCCCAAAGTGTTTCAACCCCCTGTACCAGCCACCTTCCCTCCCTACCTGTCCTTCGGATTGCCCACAAGAAAGAGGGGCCCGAGACTTTCCCGGCAGGCTCCCTCGGGGCCTCCGCACTGGGCCGGGCCTTCTGGCCTCGGAAAGTCACTCTTTCTGCCCAAATGCTGAAAGGGCAGCTCTCCTGTGGTCCAGACTCTGGAGGCGCCACAGCCGCTGGGTTTGCCCCCCAGCACCGCCGGCCCCCCTCCACCTCGGCAGTTCTGGCCCAGACCCTAGTAACACCTCAGCCTGCCTGGCACCGCAGGCAATTTCCTGGAGCCCCCGCCCAGGAACTGGGGCCACAGCACCTTGAAAGGAGCGGCCAGAGCTTCCTCCTGCGGCTTGAAAGCCCGAGCTAATCAGTAACCCGTGAGACAGGGGCCAATATTCAAACTCCGCAGCGGAGGCCCCGTACCCCTGCCCTCGCCACCCCCTTCTGGGAGAGCAGTCGGGTTAAGCGGGTGTGAGGGGTCCTGCAGGAACGGAAATCACAATGGTCTGGTTCCTTAATGATTGATCCCTGCTCCCACTCCCAATTTTTACCCAAAGCATATTTGTGTCGATTTTGCTTGAAACGGTCGAGAATGGGGGAGGGGACCCACACTCACTTGCAGACACCAACAGTTTCCAGAAAATTCGGCTCAATTCCTTCACCACGGACTCACTGGCCAACCCGGAGAACACAGACCCGGTCTGTCTTTAGACAGCCGAGTGGAACTGCGGGACCGGCGCCTCCCCTGCTGGCCCCCTCCTTTGGCCGAAAAGAAAACCAAATAAACCTTGAACAGCCTTGGCCTCGCATCTCCCGAGCGGCCCGGATGATCCCCTCTGTAGCCTTGGAGGGGTAGGAGGGTGAGGACTCTCGACTCTGATCCCCCAACCCTTTGGTTCAGGGCCCCCTGCCCGCGGGATGCAGTATTAGTCCTTTTTAAATATGTCCTAGAAAAAGCCGCTTTCCCAGCCAGCCGCTGGGTTTGGAGCTGGAATGGGGCGGGCCAGGAGGAAGGGACACTAGTTCTCTAATCCACACGCGGAATGGCGGGTACCAAGATCCAGCGGAAAGCGACAATCTGGGCCCGAAGTCCCCGCAACCCGCCGAACCTGAGCAGCAGGGGCTCCGGGCGTCGCGCACGGTTCAGGCAGTGTCGCCCGGCTTGCGGCGCCGAAGCCGCATGTCTCCGAACGGACGGTAGATGGCAGCAAACCGCATAATTTGGGTCAGAGCAAACTGTCTAAGGGATGATTTATAACCACACCAAGACTACAGGAGAAAAAGACCTTCAGTCTGGATGGGTTTGGGGAATTTTTCCTTTGAGAATAGGCCCTGAGTACCGTGGGTGCTGGCCGAGAACTTCTCTCGCTGTGCAGCCAAGGGTCCCTGCAGGTACCCAGTCCGGGCCTGCTTCTAGGCATCTACCTGTGCCTCCAGGGACCCCCTTCCCGCGCCACAAGTGGCCTGCATCCCTCTCTTCCCAGCTCAGGATCCAGAATGCCAATATCCCCCTACCGACCCCCATCCCCGGCGATCCCTGGGCCACCAGAGGCCCCAGGCCGAACGCTCTGCATTTGGTCTTTAAAAAGAGGAAAGCAATCACCTATTCGTGCAAACCAAACTAAATCAGTCTCTCCTGCCCTCCACGCCCCAAACCGCTTATCTCTCCGCTGGCAGCTTCCCCAGAAGCCCTCTCACTCACTCTGTTTTTAGGTTCTCACCAGCTTTCCCGTTCTTCCACCCCACCAGCTACTTTAGGAATTTCGGTCTCCCTCCCAACGATCCTTCTCCCCCCTCCTCCCCACCCCCAGGAGGCCTGGCTGGAGAATGAAATCAGGCGCCGGAGGGACAGGACTAGCTGTCTGAGCTCAGCTCCAGGCAGCTCTCCAGTCCGGACACCATCAGGTTCCCTAACTGGGTTTTCTTTTTGATTTTCTTCTGCTTCTTCTTCTTCTTCTTCTCTCTCTGTCCCTCCCTGTTTTGTTTTTGTTTTTGTGTACAAGCCTCAAACACAACAACACACTCCACAGCTTCTTCACAATCACCACGGTTGGATCCGGGGAAAGTTTGAGGTGCTCCCACCTGAGACACACACATGGCAGTTTCCTCCACCGAAATCCACACACCCATAAAACACAAGGAATAGAATCAATATTGCACAGACACCAACACGCTGTGACCTACCGCGTTAAAAACCACAAAACTGTCTCCCTGCAGAGCGACGCTCCCTCCTGCGGGAGTGGCGACAGACCTGGGCATTCTCAGGCTGGCTTCCTGGGGGGAGGGGGTCTCCCTCGATGTTGGTGCCTCCACCCACAGCCCTTGAATTTCAAAAATGTCTCCGTAAGGGAGATAATGAGCATTTCTCTGTGAATTGTTCTTTCTGTGTCCCTCTAGCCGCCGCCTCCTCGCCCTCGCGGGCCTCTGCGGACATTCCAGGCCCTCCAGAGACCAGAACGTCCCTCGGCACCACCTCCCCTTGTGCCAATGCCGCCGGGAAACCGCCGATACCCATGACGGGCAAGAGAACTGCGCAGGGGGCAACTGGGGGAGGCCGGAACAAGGGGGGGGGGGGATGGTGGGAGGGGGAGGGGGCGCGCACCCACAGAGGCCATAGCGACAGGCTTCTAGGGCGCCCTGGAGCCCAGACGCCCCCATCCTCTCCTTTGCAGCCCCCTCGCTTGAGCCTCTCTTCCCAGCTTAAAAAGGCGACTTAGAGCTCGCCTCCGTGGTCCCTTTTCGGTTCCTCCTCCCGTCTTCCCTGCCTTGGCTCCCCCTCCAGGAAGCAGCCACCCCTCTCTCTCCGGCCACCGAATTTCCTGGGAAGCCTCTCTCTGAAGTGCCCAGAGGTGGGGTTCAGCCCCCGTCTTGGAGAGAGGGGGGGAGACGGAGACAAACCCAAGCCCCACCCCCTACAAAATCGATGCAAAAGAATAAGAAGAGAATTGTAGAATCTCCCTTACCTTTGTAGACCTTGGGATTTCTTTCCTCCGATTGATAGGGGTGAGGAGGAAGGAGGGGGGAAAAGCGTTCTGTTTCTTCTTCATCTTCCAGATAATATTGTCCCAACCTGAGAGCCGTCGCTTCCCCTTCTCTGACTTGGGAGAGAGGGTGTTTCGCTTTTCTGACATTTGCATAGAAAATGGAGTAAGTTCTGGCTTTGAAAAATGGTATCAGGCTGCAGTCCTGGGCAGATTGTCCATTTACCCTCCATGATGACTAAAATCCCAGATCAGCAAGCAAATCAACTTAGAAATTAAAATTATTTTTGGTTCTCTCTTTTGTGTAATTCCCACCCCTCCTTCCCTCTCTCTCTCTCTCTCTCTTCTTTCCTCTCCCTCTCTCTTCCTCTCTCTCTTTTTCTTTATCGAGTGATACTGAAGTATAAAAATATCAAGAGGCTGGAGCCCTGAAGGACGACAGTGCTCCGACCTAGGTGTGGTGTCCAAAAGAATGCTGCATTATAACCACCAGGGAAATGATAAAAAGTTCATGTTCACGATCGCCCGGCCACATGACCGGCGCCGGCCAATCGCTGGATTCAACCACTCATAAACTTCTATCACAAAGTTGTAAATTTTCATAAAACAACAAGGAATTTATTGCATTTCTTCATGGCTGCTCCACCAGCAACCCTTTTCTCAGTCGCCATCTTCTTTTCTTCTCCTTCTCGCTATTTGGGGAAACCCCAATATGAGAAGGGGTGAGATTTGGGGTGCAGGGAATCAGGCAGAGGAGCCACAAGGGTCCATCTGGGAAGGGGATTCTTTCCAGAACCTCCCTATTCTCACAGGAGCTCTGCCCCCTCTTCTAGTAAGAATTCACCCCAAATCCTCCACACAGGGGCCATTCTAAGATAGTTTTGGGGTGAGTCGGGAGCAGCGGCAGGGATCCAGAATTACCACTTGCATCAGGGCAAAATGAAAGCTTCAGTGCCCCCTCTCCCCTTCTGAATGCCCCCCTCATTCCCAGCCCTCTAGATGGCAAGACCCCCACCTGTGAGGCTTGTGGCATTGCGGGTGTGGGGGCCCTAGATCCCCCAGGGCCTAGTTTTTGCCCCGGGGAAGAAAGGTAGTCCTGATAGAGGCCAAGGCAGACAGTCTAGCAGCCAGATTCTCGCCTCTGCACCCCAGAAATTAGAAGAGGCTGAAGCCGGATCCCTGCCTCTCGCGCCCAAATGCCCGCACACCCAGGTTCCCAATGACAGCTCTGTGTGCTCTCAGGGGGTTCTGCGGTCATTAATGGGGGAAACTGCAGGTTCAGAGGACTTTTACTTACAAATTCAAATTAAACAGGTCCTCCTAAAATGCACTTCCTTTCCAAACTGCTTCCCCCCCCCCCCCCCCCCCCCCCGTCCCCATACCTGTTCTTTACATTTAAAGGATCCAAGGCTTATAATCGAATAAATTCTAAACCTCAGCTCCACAGGTCTAGATGCCTAGGCGCCGTCTTCCAGGTTTACGTTCCTCAATCAAGGGGTGTTTTGGAGGAAAACAAACAAACAAACAAACACCACCAACAACCAACAAAATCCACCCCGTGTTTCCCAGGTCCCCTGAAATACTCCTGTATGTTGAATTGAGCTACCAGCGCCCAGATGCAGGAAACGAAATAACATCCCCCCACACATGTTTTTTTCTCTTTTTTCTCTTTCTCTCTACTCCGGAGAAGATTCCAGGTTGCCGGCCGCGCGGACCGCGGGTAGCAAGGCGCGGAGGAAGCCGGCGGAGCTGCGGCGGGAGGCGCGACCGGCTCGGAGCGGCCCGGCTGCGGCCACACTAGCCGGGTAAACTTGCCCCGCTCAGGTTCTCGTTCTCAGGGCTCATTCTCCACCATTTTAAAGTATTGTTCGGATCGCTGTGTTAATTTAGAATGAGAGAAATTAAAATGCATGAAAGCAAAAGAGGTGGAAATAAAAGAACCGAACAGGTCTTGCGGAAAATGTGTGCCTAGTGAGCGGGAAGCCCGGAGCGCCCCGGCTTTGGAGGCCGCCTTGGGCCGGCCGTGCGTCTCTGGTCGCCGGCCCGGCTTCTGCTCAACGCCGCCCAGGAAGCGGGAGGGGATCTGGGGGGGTCACCTTCCCTTTCCTTCCACTCTTCCTTCCTATGGGGCCTAACACTTTGGATTTCAGCTCTGCGTTTGGGCCCCAGCCTGGTCTGAAGGCCTGGACGAGGAAGAGTTCGCGTAACTGTGGGCGTTTTGTTTTGCGAACGTGCGCGACTGGGCGTGCGGGCTCGTGGATGTGCTTCCTTTGGGGGGCGAATGTGAATCTGTGTTTATAAGCCAGCGTGTGAATGTACGTTGGCATGCATAAATGTTTCTGTGAGTGAGTGTGAATGTGTGTTTACTCGTGAGTGTGTGTGAACGTGAATGCGTGCGTTCCCCGGGTCGAGTTGGGGTGTGTGGATGCCTGTATGTTTATTTATGAACGTACGAGTAGGGGTGTTTATTGGCGACTGTGTGTGGCGATGTATATATTTCTGTATGTGTGATGTGAGCCTGTGAATGTGTGTCATCCGTGCATTTGTGTATGTCAGAGTGTGTAAAGAGGACGTGTGTGTGATCTCAGGGTTCGCTGGCTAGTAGCCCCCAGAGCAAGGAGGAGGAAAGAGAGCCGACCCCAAGCACAGAAAGAAACGACTAGCAGCAGAAGTTGAAGCCAAGAGGCTCTGGGATGCATAACCCTGACCCTCTCTGTCCCCCACCCCTGGTTCTAGGGAAACACAGAAAATAAGGCATCTGTTCATTTTTAAATTGTGTTTTATTTCTCCATCCTTCAGGTACACATACAACGTAAAGAGGATCACGGGGGCTCATGGGAACAAGGAGCATCGGGCAGGCCAGGTGCACAGAGGGGACACTTGAGCTAGTCGGTGGGTCCATGGGGCTCCCTAAGGCCCCTTCAGTGCCGCTACTGGGAAGTCAGGGGGGCTCAGGAGGACGGAAACCACACACTGTAAGTCCAGACCCACAGACCACAAAGACAGCGTCAAAGAAAGGGGTTTACAAAACAGCAAGATTTTACAAAGACCTTACAATAGCGACATAGAAAAGGGGCGGCAAATCGCAGAAAGCTACAGAACAGGTAGATGATGTCCTCATATCGTACAAAACAAACCCGACGGACGTTTCTATAGGTAGTATTTTTTTTTTCAGTGTTAAGAAACCAAAATTTCACCTTCTCTCCTTAAAAACTTTTCAACTGCTTTCCACTATTTAAATAGTTTTCCCCCTCCCGATTTAATTTTAGTTTCCTGGATCAGTTCTCAGAGCTGGGCTTCACCTCTCTCCCTGTCTCAGCTCTCTTCCTCTGCCCTTTCTCCGGCTCTCACTCTTCCTCGTCCTCCTCCACCTCGGCCTTGTCCTGGCCTGTGGCCCCAGGACCCGCCGTCTTGTTCTCCTTTTTCCATTTCATGCGCCGGTTCTGGAACCAGATCTTGATCTGTCTTTCGGTGAGGCAGAGCGCGTGCGCGATCTCGATGCGCCTCCGGCGGGTCAGGTAGCGATTGTAGTGAAACTCCTTCTCCAGTTCCAGGGTCTGGTAGCGGGTGTAGGTCTGGCGCCCTCGCTTTCGGTCAGTGCCTGCACATAATATTTAAAGGAGCATAGTCAGTGCATGTAGGAGAAGCCACGAGAAGTGGTTGGGAGAGCCCATTTCTCCACTAAGCCAGATTCTTATTTTCCATACCCCCAGTATGTGCAGGCTTTTCTACAGGCCTCCTGAGGCAAACATCCCCACTTTCCACCCAGAAAGTCCTCCAGCCTCAGGCTTCTGGATGATAGATTTAGCCTGCTGGCTCTTGTGGGATGAAGGAAGGTTAATCCTCCCCTCACCCCTGGGACCAAGGGCCCCAAGCTTTCCTCTTTGGATAGTGACTCTGATGTCTTTAGGGCAATGGGGCAATGGAAACCATGGAAGTGACCCTGGAGTGGGGCTCTAGGCCTGACCTGAGTGCTTTTCCCAAAAAGAAAAGGAAACAAAGGAGCCTTATAGACCTAGTCTCCCCCCCCCCCCCTCTCTCTCTCTCTCATACACACACACACACACACACACACACACACACACAGCCTGTTGTGGTATGAGGCGGAGGTGAGAATTTGCAGATTTCCTTGGAGCTCAGAGTTGGCCTGAGAGCAGTTGCCCTCTGATGACCATTTTCCAGTGAGTGGCTGAGGTTCAGACAGGGCCAGGCTGTCCTGCCTGCCCACCTGCCCAGACGACCCAGTTCTCCAAATCAATATTTGGGCCTCCAGGAAGGAAGGCACAGGGCAGACAGCAGCCTGGTTTGGGGCGGAACGTGGAGTATCAGGGTGGTGGGGGCTGAAGGCCAGAGGGAGAGCTTTCCAGGTTAGGCCAAAACCCTGAGGAGCCTTGGGGGAGGCTGCACTGGGGGCGGTGCCGATGCCAGCCCTCCTGGGAAGTAGACGTGGGAGGAGGGACTAGGGGCCCTAATTTCAAGTCAGATAAAAGCCAACGTGAAATGTTTACGAGCAGAAAAATTTGGGCTTTGATAAATCAACTGGAAAGGCAGTTGAATTATGGAGCAGGTAATGGGGACAGTGACCGCCAATACTGATGGTGTAGGAGCTGGGCTGCTTCTGGCTGGATTAGGAGCCTCTGACCACAAGTCTTGGGCCTTCTGAACCTTGGGGTTGGGCCCTGAGACCAGGAAAGCATTAAGAAAGATGTCTGGTTCGGGCTAGTCAGGAGACTCTACTCTCTTGGGGCTCCTGCAGTAGCCTCTTCAGTGGCCTGCACTCTCTAACTTCTGATTTGGCTCCATAGAGACCCTCTCCTAAGAGGACATTCACCCTTCTGGAATGATACCTGCAAACTTGCTGGCCACTTCTCCAGAGGCACTTAGGAACCCTAGGAGGGGGCACCTGAGGAAGCCAGCTGTACTCCTATGAGGCTGCTCACCCTTTCTCTAGCTCTGCTTCCCCCTTCCCAAGTTCACTGGGGGGTCAGGAGCCTCGTCTCTCTTGATCTCAGCCCCCCTGTCTCCACCTGCCTCTCTGGCTCTGTGTCCCTGGCTGGATCTTCATCTCTTCTCATACCCCCTCCTCCCGCCAAGCCTCTAGAGCCCACCTCTAATTGTCCAGAAGGGAATAATGGGGGAGCGGGGTTGGCTGGGAAGGAAGGGGGAGGGGAGAATTGCTGAGCGCTGCGGCCCCCTCCCCCAGACCTCCAAGCTGGGGCTGGGGGACACACCCAGAGCTGAGATCCCCGGCGGGGGAAGGGAGAAGGGAGGGGGGAGACCCTAATGGCTATTCTCTGCAAACCCCAGCCTTCCTCCACAAGACAAACGGCCTCGTCTCCAGCCCGTGCCGGCGCGGCTGATAAATATTTAAAGCTAAAAGGCCGGGAGGAAAGGTGGGGGGCGGGCGGGGGCTCGGAGCGCCACGGCGTCGGCGGAGAGAGATCCGCCAAGGGAGCAGAACGAGCCTGAGAGCACCGATCAAAAAATGGGGGTGGGGGCGGCGCGCCGGGCTGCGGCCGAGGGGCTGCCGCGTCCCCCACGGCCGACCTCCTACCGGAGCATTCTGGACGCGGAAAGGGGCACTCGGCCAGGAAGGGGGCGCCTTCCGGGGAATGTGCCCAGGCCACTGCGGCTCGGGATGGCTCGGTGCGCGGCGTTACCTGAGCTTCGCATCCAGGGGTAGATCCGGAAGTTACTCTCGGCCGCCAAGTCCGAGTCCCTCTGCTCCTTGGCGCCCGCCGCCTTGGCGGAGTCGCCGGGACACACCCCGGAGAGGTTCTGCTCAAAGGGCGCGCAGTGCATGTTGAAGGAACTCGGCTCGAGCCCGTAGCCGGCCGCGTAGACGCCGGCTGCACTCTGGCCCGCCATGCCCCCCCCGCCGGGGTACAAGCCCTGCATCGAGGCGGCGAAGGAAGCGCCCGAACCCGCTCCATAGCCCGGGCGCTGGGGGTTGGAAGCAAACGCGCAAGAAGTTTGTTCAGGGAAGGCTCCGGTAGCGAAAACCGAACTTGCGGCTGGATATTTAGAAAATAAAGCATTCGCATAATACAATGAACTCATAATTTGGCCGGATGATTTGTAGGCAGGGACGTTTTAGTGTCGGTTTTACGAGATTCCTTGATATATTACAGAATTAGAGTCCAGATTTACACCAAAAAGGACCCCCTTTTTCCTCTCCGGACCACGTGACCCCGCCCACGTGACGTGCCCTCCGCCAATGGCCGGGCGGCCTCCCCACGGCTCCCGGTAATGTGGAAAAAATTGTGTGGCGTTGGATTTATAAAATATGATCAATAATGAATGGGAAAGCCAAGCTCTGTGGATTGGGGCTGGGGGCTCAAGGGCCGCTGCCGACCCCCTTGGGCTGGAGGCAGCTTGCAGGCGAGATTTGGGGAGGAAGGGATTGAGTAGAAGGGAAAATAAATAACCTCCGAGCGATCCGTGTTGTCACCCCCCCCCCCATACACCCACCTCCCCAGCCGGTTACCCAGCGAGAAACAAATGCAGGGACTGCCCGCAACTGGGTGGGTGGGTGGGTGGGGGCAGGGCAGGTCTTTATTAATCTGGGCCAATTCAGCCTGGCTGGGCCTTTGGGGAAACTTGGTCCTGTTCTCCCGAGGTGAGGAGCGGAGGTGAGCCTGGCTTCCTGGCTCTCTCTGGGTGCCCCCGGACATACGGGCAGGGATGGAGTGAGGCTTCGTGGGTGCTCCTACAGGCTCGGAATCCAGCCCACAGGCGTTGGATACTGCGGTTTCTGTTGGCTTAAAAAAAAAAAAAAAAAAAGGTTTGAAAATAAAAAAGGAAGGGGGTGGGGTGGGTGGGAAGAGAAAGGAAGGGAGGAGGGCGGCCTGGGTATGCTGCTCTCCTGGTTCCGGGAGGCGGATGCCTCAGTCGAGCGTGGCTGCCGGAGAAGCAGAGGCAGCGAAGGAAGGAAGGCGGCGAGCCACGACCTCGGAGCTGGGCGAAGGTGGCCAACTCTTGGAGAGGGAGAGGTGGGGAAGAGCATCTCCCCTCTCCTCCTCCTCCCCCCCCAAACCCAGTGTGTGTGGGGGGGAATAAATATATAAGCTTGTTCAACGGCCCTGCGCTCCACTTTTACCAGCCCCCCCCCCCCCTCCATGCACACACAGGAGACAGGAGAGGGCCCACAGAAACAAAAGGGGAGGTGGCGAGGGATAGAGCCACCAACCGGGCGCATCTCTCCAGCTTGGCCTGGGCGCCTGGGTCTCGGGCAGACAGCCTCAGAACACGAAGGGAGGGGGTTTCTCTGGGCTCCCCTCCCCCGTTCCTCTCTCCTCCAATCAGGCGCAGCCGCCTCCCTCACCCCCTGCGCCCCTGGGCCAAGGGACTCGTACCACCTGCCTCCAGCCCCCGCCCCCTCCTCTGGGCTGCCCGGCCTGGAGGGCGCAGGAGCCCGGTGACCGGCTCCCCCCCAGCTCTGCAAGGCGCCGGGGGCAAATGAGGAGCGCGGGCCGGGCCAGTCTCGGGTTCTCGCTTGTAAACTTTATTGTAACTCTTCCGCCCTTTTCAGGCGCAGACAACAGAACAAAGTATAGAGGAACAACAAAATATATAATTAGCCCTCCCACCCCCCAATAAAGCAATTCACGGATACAGGATACATTCTCTTCACAGTAAACCTAAGAACACTTTTAACAATTGCCCACAGCGCGCATGCTAACTAAAGTAACCTCTTTTGAGAAACACTTAAGACGAAATTGCCAAACCAAAGGGGGCGGGGGTGTTGGGAGGAAAAGAGAGAAGCAAGAGAGAAAGCCAGCGAGCTAGGGAGGGCAGCGGGGAGAGAGGGGTTGGGAGGGGGAAATGAGGACGAGAGAGAGAGAGAGAGAGAGAGAGAGAGAGAGAGAGAGAGAAGAGAGAAGGGGAGGGAGACAGAAAGAATTACGGCGTGAATAGGCAGTTTCATGTTGTTGGGAGAACTTAGCAGAAATCGGTACCTCGGTCATTACAAAGAAGCACGTTCAAAGGAAAAAAGACCATTGCACAAGGAGGCTTTTTACACGGGGCGGGGGCGTGGGGGGCTCAGCCAGGCCGCAGCCGCTCACCCTCGCAGGGCGAGGGAGTCCTTGCCTAAAATCCTTTTCTTTTCCCTCCCCCGGCCCCCAAGAGAAGGGAAGGAGATCCACGGTAGCTCACACACAGAAGCTATTACGAGATACTACCACTAGCGGGGACTGGCGCGGCGGGGGACGCTGCGGCGGGAGGCCAGGCTCCCGGCCCCGCTCGCGGGGCCAGAGCTCTCTCGGGCGGGGGCGGGCGACGGCGGCGTGGTCGGGGGACCCGCGGACGGAGGGCAGCCGCGGCCCTGGCAGTCCCAGCTGGAGCCTACTTCTTGTCGCCCTTCTGCGCGTCGCCCTCGTCCGCCGCCTCCGGGGCCCGCTCCAGCTTCTGTTTCTCCAGCTCCTCCTGCTCGCATTTGCTGCTGGGGAACTTGTCTTTGTTGTTCTCTTTTTTCCACTTCATCCTCCGGTTCTGGAACCAGATTTTGACCTGTCTCTCTGTCAGTCCCAGCGCATGCGATACCTCGATCCGCCGCTTGCGAGTCAGATAGGGATTAAATAGGAACTCCTTCTCCAGCTCCAGGGTCTGGTAGCGGCTGTAGGTCTGTCGGCCTCGCCTGCGTCCGGCGGCTGCTGGGAATGGGGGAAAGGGCGAGACAGGGGGGAGGGGAGGATGGGGGAGGGGGCAGAGATGGAGAAGGTTGGAAGATTCGTGAACCAGCCTAGGAGACCAGTATAATAAGGGCAAGGGACCTTCTACCCCGCGCAGGGGCGGGGGCGCTGGGAGGCCGCGGTCAGAGGAGCGAGGGGGTGGGGTGTGTGAGGGGGGTCAGACACCACTGAATCTAAGGGAGCCAGAAAGGGGGAGCCCCCTCCCCTGGTAACGAGCACCAGAGTTGGGTAGGGGTGGTTCAAATCTATTAAAAGTGCCATAAACTTTAGAAGGAAGGATGTGAAGGGGGGGTGGGGAGGAGGATATAAGAATTTAAAAAGCCAGGATGGGGACGAATGGACCCACCTTGAAAAGCCCCCAGAGCCTCTGCCCCAGAAGAAAAGTTTCTTCAGGGTAATTAAACTATAAAGCAATTGAGAAGTGCAAAAGTTGAGCGCCCCCACTCCCACCACCCTCTCTCCACTACCCCCATAAAACACTAAAAGGGGAAAAAAAGGATGAGAAGAAGAAAAGTAAGGCAGGGTGAGGGGTTTATGGATTCAGGAAATGTCGCTTAGCGACCCCCTTTCAAGGGAAACAAAAAAGAAAGGAAGGAAGCAAGGGAGGGAGGAAGGAAGGAAGGGAGGGAGGGAGAGAGGGAGGGAGCAAAGGAGGGAGGAAGGAAAGGAGGAAGGAAAGAAGGAAGGAAAGAAGGAAGGGAGGAAGGGAGGAGGAAAGAAACGGGAGGCGATCGGAACGCAGCAGGCACGTCTTCCAGGAGCTTCAGGAAATGCTCCCGGCCTGCCCGGCGTCGGGCCCTCCGGTCTCCCTTCCGCCCCGGCCGTCCCCGCCGCGAGCTCACCTTGCGGGCGCATCCAGGGGAAGAGCTGTGTGGGCGACGGGCTCTGCTCTGAACCCTCGGCCTCCTCGCCCAGGCCGCTGGCGGCGGCGAGCTTGCAGTCGGCGTACTGCACCAGGTCTGGATCCTGCGCACCGAACAGGCTCTGTCGCTGCAGCGGGTCGTAGCCGTAGAAGTTGCCCGGGTCCCCGTGGCACGCCACGGCGCACGGGTTCTGCTGGTAGGGAGCGGTGGACAGCGACGACGGCCCGTGGTAGAACTCCTGGATTTGCGACGGGTGCTGGAAGCTGCCCCCGCTGCTGGGACCGTACACCACGGTGGGTCGGCCGCCCAGGTCCTGGGCGAAGCCGCAGTCATAATAATTGGGGCGCAGGGACTCCCCGGTTTTGTATTTGGAGAACAGTGAGTTGACGAAATAAGAGCTCATTTTATTGAATTTTGAGGCGGCGGCGGCGGCGGCGGCTGTAGTTGGGGGCTGTTGGGGAGGGGGTGGGGAGGGGGAAAGGGAGGGAGAGAGAGAGAAAAAAAACGCGGATTCGCCGGCTCCTAGTCACCCTCGCCAGGAAAGGAGAGGGAAAGGGAGGAGGGGGAAAAAAGAAAAGAAAGAAAAGGCGAAGAAGATCTCGAAGCCGCCACACTTTTTGTGATTTCCAGGAATAGAAAAGGACAGCGAAGCCTCCAAAAGTCTAAGCTTGCATGGCAGCCGCGGCTCGCTCGCCCTCCCCCCACCCCCCACCCCCCAAACAAAAATATACCGCCACTTAAAGAGGTCCTCGCTTTACATTTCGAAGAAGGGATGCCAGTTCATAAACAGTTTTCGGTGATTTACTTCCCTGCAAATGAGTTGTTTCATATTTTGCACTGTCTTTTCATGATCATTTGCATCCATTAGAGACCCCGCATCCTATTGGCTTCTCCGTACTCCTCCCGGACAGAACGCAGAGCGAGGGTGCGAGCGAGAGAGAGCGAGCGCGAGAGAGAGCTAGAGCGAGAGAGCGCCAGGGAGTGAGGAGGGCGCGGAAAAAAAAAAAAAAAAAAAAAAAAAGGAGGGGGAAAAAAAAAACACCCAGGGAGAGCGAGGGGGAGAGGGGGAGAGAGGGGGAGAGGGAGAGGGGGTGAGAGAGAGAATGAATACGGATTAAATCTGTTTAACTACCTACATTAATGAGATATCTCTCGCCTCACAACAAATCAAATACCTTCGCAGACCACCCCCAAAGACTGATGTGGGGGAGTCACGGAAAAAAACACGCACACACACATACACAGCGCGCCAGGCGGAGGCACGCTGTTAATTTCGCGATTTTAACGAGGCAGTTGGAGTCTTTTTAAATGTCAGGGTCGCTTCGGAAAAATGTAAAAGAACACGGTTTAATTGCGCCGAGTTTTAAAAGGTCCTATAAATGTAATTGGTATTTTAATACAAGTTATCAAATCATACAGCTTCCTCTCCTAAACATATTTTCAAACAAACGAGGTAGTCATATTTAAGGCTTTAATGATCAATTTCCTTATTATTGATAAAGGTTTAACTATCGTGTGGAGGGAATTGGCTGGGTAACCGGCCCCCAAAAAACGGCTGTAAACTCTTTAACAAACTATAAAACGCAATAAAGCCGGAGTCTGTTGTTGTTTATGCCGCAGCGCATAAAAGCTGTTAGCATTTTACGAGTTCTTTCCTCTACAGCTATAAAACTGCAGCTTCGATCGCCCCACCGCCCGACTGCAGCGCGGTGGGGGTGACGAAGCCGAAATGAGAACGATTATGGTTTTTTTTTTCGGCGCAAACGGTGACTTTTCCGAGATTTTCGCCTCCTTCAGCTGTGGCCAGCACCTGCCCCCATCCCCTTTCTGGAGCCCCCCCCCCCTCCACACCACCTCCTCTCTGCCCCATCCAGGCCACTCACCAACTTTCCCTCATTAAACAAACAAGCAAGGATTTTCTTTAGAGCAGGGGTCCCGGAAGACATGAGAAGGGACCAGGAGGGGGGAAAGAAACTTTCTGGTTAATGGGCACTGGTGAAGCAGAAAGCAAAGTTCGCCCTGCAAAGGCCAGTTCTGCAGTTCTGCACAACCCTCTTGACCTGGAGAGCAGTGCTGGGATGGGGAGGGGGGCAATGACTCGAGTCAGTGCCCTGGGGGACCATCTTTGTGTGATGGGAGAGGGGCCTGGTGTTACTAGCAGGATGACACCAGGTTGGGCTGTCCCACTCCTGCACCCAGGCCTTGGGACCTTAACTAACGAAGCTCAGTTGGCTCCTAGCCTTCCCAGGCACCTTCTGCAGCACCCTAGGGTGAGCGGGCATCACCACGCCCATCAGCACATCAAAGGGAGGGAAGGGCCTCGGCGGCCACTGCTGGGCGCCCACCAAGGCCCACGTGCTTGGTCTTGATGTCCCGTTCCTGTGCTGTCCTCTCCTCTGCTCTAGGTAGGGGCTTTAAGACTGTACGTGTGGGGCAGGAGCACCTTGTGGCTTTCAGCATCCTTTGAGCCATGGTCACTGCCTAAACCGACCTTGGGATAGAGGGGATTTGGATGCAGCAAGGCCACAGAGCTCCCCATTTTCTCTCCTTTCCCCTGGGGGAGCCTGTAGTAGTTAAACCCAACTCTCTCCACAGACCTGAGGACCTGGGGCTCCAGAGGCACAGCATACAGGGCCGAGCTGAGTGGGTGCCACTCTCTCCTGCCTTAGCCTTTCCCAGCCTACTGGCCTGCTGGGGATGGTGGCCTGGTTTTAGAAGGCCCCAGTCCCAGGGTCCCAACCAACGGCCTCCTGAATCAGCTCACTGGCCAAGGAAAGGAAAGGAAGAAGGGAGGGAGAGACAGACAGAAAGAAAAATTCTAACAACAAAGGTTAGAGGCTTTACAAACACAGTCGAGCCATTGTTTATTCACCAGAGTGCTTTGCTTTGGGAAGGGTGCTTTTGGGGGATCCCATTTACCCTAACCTTTGCAAAAATGAAACCATCAGCTTTTGCCAAGGGGAAACTACCAGTAGGGCCCCTTGGTCCTTTAAAAGTGAATCAGGAGAATGGGAGAGGGGCTGAAAGGGAGAGAGAGAAAGGAGAAAAGGAGGGGAGAGAACCAGGGTCTTGGATTTTCAGTGCAAGGCTGAGGGGGCGGTGAGGCAGCAGAAGGCAGAGTTAAGTTGTTGCCGAAGAGAACATTTTTATCAAGTGCGGGGGATTTTATGGTCATGATTTGAGGACTCACCGGTGAGGTAGAAATTCAATGACTTGTTCTAAATCATCCCTACACGGTGCCAGAAATTCCTGATGGAAGGAAAATGTTTCTATTATAAGAAAAAACAAGAAAGAGCGAGGAGATAATTTATAAACACCCAACGGAGCGCAGATTTATTAGAGAAACTCAAGTTGAGAAACTCCGCTGGTCTCTCTGCACCCGGTCTTGGGGGAAGAGAAGAGAGACCGCGGCCAGGCTAATTTTAAGGAGGGGGGGGCTGTCTATTTCTCAGGCAGGTTTGTCCGGATTGGGGGACACGCATCAGGCTGAACCAGGAGGAAATGGGAGATTTGGAATCAGAAGGGTTATGGACAGACAGCTCGTGGGTCTCAGAAGGAAAATTACCCCCAGTCCAAGCCTCCAGCTGCTAAATTTCGGAAGGACCCTTGTCCCCGAGGTTTGCCAGGAGCAGGGCCGCACGGATCCGGAGCTCTCACCTGGAAGCCACGGACCGACCGCGGAGAACCGAGCTCCTGCTTCACGCCGCCGTGCCCGCCCCCACATCCAGCCGGAAAACGCACACTTTTTGGGCTGCCCAACTTGGGGCGCGCAGAGCAGCCGAGAAAATATACGAGACCTCCCGCGCCTCGCCGTTCTGGGGAGCCCCTGCCCCGCGCCTGGATCCCCCGGCGCGCGCCCAGCCCCGGACGCGCACAAAGGCTCTGAAGCCTCCGTCCGTCCGTGCTGAGCCGCCCCGCCGGCTTTGGGCACCGACGAATCCCCACCAACGCCAAGGATCCATTTCTCCCCCACATGGCAACCCCCAAACCCTGGGCTGGCTCACCCGGTTCCCTCTCCTGCTGATCCCGTCTGGGGGCAGCTTCCTCTTCATCCGACCCTCTTCTACCCGCTCGCCCCTTTCACCTGACCTGCTCACCCGCATCCGGCTAGACATTCCTCTAGCTCCCCTCCCGGAAAATCTCATTTTTCCCAACCAGTTCTCCCCTTTTATTTTGCCCATTTCCCTATTATTATTATTATTATTATTATTATTATCGTTACTACTGCTACTGCCCGTTTTCAGGCATTGGTTCCCCTACCGACCACAGAAACTGGGTGAGAAGCGCTGAGACCTCCTCCTGGGGGAAATTCAGAAAATTGACCATTTGAGGGGAAGGGCGGGGGAGGGGGGGGGGAGAAACACACTATATCTGAAATCTATAAAATGGGGGAAACGGCCATAATGAACCCTATATTTTTATTACGCGCAAATTATTCATGACTTTTGGTAGCGCTCAGTTCATAGATTGAGGGCCGACCAAGGTGCGCGGTGCCGCCGCCAGAGTCCGCAGCCGCCGCCGCACCGGGGATTTTCGCGTGGAGCAAGGGTGCCATCTAGCGGCCGTCCTGAGAAAAGGCGCCGCCGCCACCGGCTCGGCCAGTTTCTCCCGAGATGCGAGATGCAGCAGCGTGCAGCCGCCGAGGCGACCTGCGGGAGAAACTTTCATTATTAGCAGAAAAGGGGGAGGGAAACGAGAGCAGGCGAGAGACAAGGCATCGGAAATCAGGAAACGGCTCATGAAATTGTGCAGATAAGCTAAAAAAAAAAAAAACAAGGAGAGGGGGTAGGGAGGAAAAAAAATGAAACCATAAGCTTTTTTCTTCTCATACTTACCCCCGACCCCCTCCCTCCACCTCAAGCCCCTAATTTCTAGCGGAGACCGCCAATCGGTGCGTCGTTTATGGCCCGTAAAAGGGGGAGCCGAGTACTTTTCAAACCCAACACGATTGTTTCAAATTCTGAGGAAGAAACAATTGGGCTTTTTGTGGGGGGGAGAGGAGGCCCGGGAGGGTGGGATGGGGCTGTAAAGGATCAAGAGGCTGCCCGCGCCCAGACGTCTGGCCCCGCTGGACTTTGTGTGTGTGTGTGTGTGTGTGTGTGCGCGCGCGCGCGCGCGTGTGCGCAGGGGGCTTCTCATTTATGACGCCTGATCCTGGAGGGGGTATAGGGAACAAAGACAAGAGTCTGAATTGTGACAACAAAGTGTTCTTCCCTCCCCTGTCCCTCTTCTCCCCCTCTTTGCCCCCCTCCCCCGGGCCTCCCCCCTAAACCCCAAGCCTCCGGGAGGGTGAGGGTGGGGGCTCCGGAGCCAGGCCCACCCATTCGGCCGCCAGCCCCCGGAGCCCAGGCCCAGCTGCGGCTCCCTGCGCTCCGGAAAGTTTCCCCTCACTGTTTGCTTTGCTGCTGTTTAGTTTCTTAACCTTCAGAAATTTATACGCTATAAACTTTTATAGCGGTCATATTCTTTTATTGCTGCGCACACGGCATTGAATTCCTCTCCCGGCCGCTCTCTGTCTCGCACTCTCGCGGTCTCCCGCTCCGAATCTCTCGCTCTCTTTTATGACAACAGATTTCCCCATCTCCGGCTTCCCGGCCTCCGCATCTACGCCTTTGTTTGTCTTTAAAGAAGCCACCCCCGGGCTCGGGACCCTGACGCCGGCGGCGGCTTCCCCGGGAGGCCTCGCCCCCCAACCCCGCAGCTCCGCGTCCCGCTCCGGCCGCGCCTTCGCCTTCCCTCCCGGCGGATGCTCGCCCGCTCGCGGCGCCGGGGAGCCCAGGATGCGGAGGGAGCCTAGTCTACACAAGCTCTAAAGCCAGATTCATTTCATAACCCGAATGGAACCCTCCTTGGAGGATGCGGGTCCGGGGCCCTGCCAGACCCGGGAGCTTCGCTTTTCCCCTGCCTTTTGCTCTCTGTCCGACTAGTTCGTGCTTTCGTTCGCTGGAGAGGGGTTGGCCTGGCCTCTTCACTTCCAGGCGCCTCTCCCTCGGGCCACGCTTTGTCCCCACCGCCACCCCCAACCCGCAGGGTCTCCGCGGGCTGCCGCGCCGCTGGGGTGGGCCCGGCGGGAGCCTCTGGGGGCGAGCGGCCGCTTCCCCACCGCCCGGCGGGCAGAAGCCGAATCCCAACGCCTGGCTGGAGAGAGGCAGGGCTGCGCGGGACAGCGGCCTTCAGAAGAGGTCCTGGCGGGGACCCCGCAGTCTGTTAGGGACGGAGAGGTGCCTCTGGAGACCGAATTTAGTTCTGGGGTCCGACTGGGGAGGGAGGTTTGGTTTTCTCCTGAGACATTTCTGTTGCATCCGGCCACCTCTACCAAACTCCACCCGCGTGATACCAAGGCTGCAGCCCTGTGGCTCGAATTGGAGCCTCACACTCCTGGTGGGGGCCAGAACCCTAAGGGGCTCACTCCTTCTGAGCGCAAGAGAGGACAGTCTGGCCTTCCTAAGGCCTCCGTCTACACCCAGTCGCCCCACTGCAGGGAATGGCTGCAGGAAGCTGGTGCCTTCCTCACTCGCATGGTATTTTGAAGTGGCCAAAGCAAGGCGATGCTCTCAGCCAGCTGAGAGAGGAACTATTTCCAGGAGTGGCGGGGCTCTGTAGTTGGTGGGGAGGCCTCCTGTGCAACTTGGGGGGGGAGGAGATCTCATTGCTCCCTGCAGACCCAGACCCCTCTCCAAATCACTAACCGTTTCCTTCCGTCCCCCTCTGGTCTCCCGGCTCTCCTGTGGGAAGGCTCTTGCTCCCTTTAAGCAGAGGTCTTGGGACCTGGGGTCCAGACCAGTTCTCAGCCCCACCAGGAAGCCCTGCCCTGCAAGGTCTAAAGGAGGCACCTCTTGGGCTAAGGAGTCTGTTTTCCAAGCTACCCTCTTGGAACAAGGACCTCTACCTCTGGCCAGGTGAGGAGAGCCAACACAGAATAAGACACAAGAAGAGATTTATTTTCTAGAGTGATATATATTTTTTGTTCTTTTTCTTGTTTTTTTTTTTCTTCCAAAACAAACAATCAGAGCTCTAGGCCCCTCACCCTCCCACTCCCACCCACGCCCCCCTCCCATATAAGCGACAACTGAAAACAGGCGAGACAATCACCCCCAAAGAAATCACGAAACACAGCACAATTTCACGACAGCCACCGACAAAGCAAAGAAGTTCTACTGGAGTGTCCCCTTGCAGGGTCGGGAGAAGCAGGAACAAGAACAGTTCATGGAATTGAAGGGGGACTGGACAGTTCCGGGGAGCAGGAGGTGGGGAGGGGAAGCAGGGAAGCACAGAGTTAGCTTCCGGCCTGCCGCTTAGGTGCGATTTCGCCTCTTTCCTTTGCACGCGGGACCGCGTTCCCCAGAAGCGCGCGCCCGGCAGGCAGCCGCGCAGGCCACCGTCCAGGCCCGAGTCGCGGGAGGCAAAGCCCGGCGCTGGGGCAGGTCTCGTTCTGCACTGGGGCGGGCAGCCGCGAGCCTCGAGGCTCCTCTGCATGGGTCGAGACGTGGGCAGGATGGGGAGGCATGCGCCAGGCTCCGCGCGCCCGCTGGAGCCTCTGCTCCCCCCTGTCCACAAGTTATCCCCGGAAGGGCGCTCTCGGGGAATCGATTCACAATAAATTCTCCATAGGACTCTCCTGACCTGGCTTTCCTGCCTATAGTAGGGTTGAGCTAGCAGGGGATGGAGGGTGGAGGGGCTTTTCTACAAGGGGCGGCTTGATTCGCTGGTGCAAGGTGGATTTGGCCGAACAGAGTTGATTTCAGAGCTGGGGAGGATGTGCAAGAAGGCAGGGCCTGTGCAGAGCAAGAGAAGCTAGTCTGTGTCAAGCGGGGCACAGATGAACAGACAGACGACATTGTCAAGGCTTACGACCCACGATTTGACCTCCTTTTGTTGGAAGGAGAGGAAAACAACATGCGGAATTAAACATTTCCTGCAACAAAACGTGTGCGTGTGAAACACCTTCATAAATCCTAAGATGCCTCCATAAGACCACTGCTGTCTTTCCTCGCCCCTTCTAGCTTTGCAGCTTGGGGGCTGAGTTTACCCCATTTGCCCTTGGGTCCAAATGGGGTATAGTTGGGGATTCCATAGAGACGGTGACGTGATGCCGAGCCCTTTGGGCTACAACGCCTCATTCAGGAGTGTGTCTCTAGACATCTTCTGGATGTGGATTTGTGTCAGGGGTAGAATCTGGGCTTGCTGGTGGTCTGAGGGCTGTTCTGCCAGATTTGGGGTGCGATGGTCTGCATTTGGGGTGTCACTTCATTTGAGTGTTGGCTGTGAGCTTTCCCCATTATCACTGTGGGCTCCAGGCTTTAAGTGTGTGGGCTTCTGTTGGGCTGTATGCAGCTGGAGTGTCCCTGGGTGACTCAGGATAGGGACAGGGCGGGGGGGGGGTGCTGCGTGGAGACAGGTAGGCTGGAAGTGAGGGGCTGGGGCTTCCCAGAAAAATTAAGGGGATTGCTAGGGGCTCGACTAGGGGCTCTCTTTCCTTGCGGCCCATCACTTTGTTAGAAACCAACTACATGTCTACCTTCTAAATCAACAAAACTTCCTTCTGAGGCTCAGGGAGAAGAGAAGGACAGGTAAGGGCAAAGGAAAGATGCTTGAGATGCAGAGAAGGACTTTGAAGAGAAAGACCCCCTTCCCCATTCACTTGAATACATCCCAGACAGCGCTGGCCCTGCAGCCATCACTTATAAATAAGCGTGAGATGGGGAAGGGGCAGGGAGGGCCGGGCGGGGGCGGGGGATCTTCACTCTTTGCCCTGTTCCTTATTCATTTTCTTCATTTTCATCCGCCGGTTCTGAAACCAGATTTTGACTTGTCTCTCACTCAGATTGAGGAGTCTGGCCACTTCGTGCCTACGGTCCCTGGTGAGGTACATATTGAACAGAAACTCCTTCTCTAGCTCCAGCGTCTGGTATTTGGTGTAGGGACAGCGCTTTTTCCGGGAAGAGTGAGCGTGCAGCCAGTTGGCGGAGGGGTTGGCTGAAAGAGAAGCAGCGATAGAATCAAAGAAAGGAAGGGGGGCTGAAAGGCCCCCCGTGCTCTCCTTCCAAGAGGATGTCCCCCTGGTCTCCACTCCCCCATCTTGCGTTGCGGAGGGGGGCGCTGGGCCTTCCAGTTCCCAGAAGGGGTCCCAGAGATGGGCCAGGAGTTGCTGTCGACATCGCCCGCCAGGTGACAGTTACTGGGACAGAGTGGGGCCAAACAGGCTTGTCAGCGCTTCCAAAGCTCTGCCTGTCTCAGGTTCTCGCTCAGTCTCTTTCTCCACTTGGGTCGCCACTGGTTGGGACTCAGGTCAAAGCCCAGCATGGCTAAAGCCCCTCCCCCCTCCCCACCGGCACCACCACCACCGGACTAACCAGAGGTAGCTGACCTGGAGGGTCCTGGCCCTGGGTCCGGGAGGTAAGAGGAGGGTTGGGCCCAGGGGGAGCCGGCTTCTGTTCAGCCACGCCAGAGAGACCTCCTGGCCCCTCCAAGTCCAGTCAGGGACACCCTGCCTTCATCACAAGTTTGCATCTCTTGGCCACATGGCAGCAGGCCTGTGTGTCTGTAGATACCTTGTCGCCCCCCCCCCGCCCCCGCCACACACACACCCCGCAAACATGGGTCTGCACTTAGAGACGCAAACATCTAGCATACTCCAATTCACATGCAACCCAATTGCAACCATTTATCAACTCCAGCCTGTGGACAAGGGAGCGCCAGGGGCTCGCAGATAACTTATGGTTGCAATAGTCTCTCCTTTTCCGCTCCTGCTCAGCTCGCAGTTTGGTTAAAGCAAGTTCAGGGAGATTGGGAAGCGAGACTGCTCCGGTCCCAGGGTGGGGGGCCGTGGATGATGTGGGGGTGACAGAAGGCCCTTCACAGCACACCTAACTCCAACTGGCTCCGTGTAGTGAGGACGAGCAGAGAAAGGGGTAATTGAATGGAAGAAGGGGAGGCGGGGGGTGGGGGGAGAGAGGAAACAAAAATATACACGGGCTTGTCTTCCTTTCACTGTCTCTCTCCCTACCCTGGAACTCAGAAAAGTTGCCAAACAAAGCAGAGCCAATTAAAAATAACAGTCACCCTTTGCTAGATTCTCCTCCCTAAACGAAAAGCACTGAATATATTTAAAAAAAAATAATCTGGCTCATCCTACACTAAGTACCGTGTCTTACCAATTTGCAGTGCTATGTCTTTAATGTGATTGCCTGGGATGGGACCTACAGCCACATTAAATATGAAAGAGGAAAAAAAAACTGTTAATAATTGATCCCAGCCCAACCGCTGCCTTGCAGTAATGGGCTTTCCAGGCAGAGTTTGGGGGGCTTGGTGTGGGGGGTCTGTTTGGGTGTGAGTCGGGAGGTTTGGGGAAGAGCCCGTGTTACCCAAATGCTAGTTCTTGTCATTAACCCTGGCAGGCTGGAGGTGGTAGGACCTGGCAGGGACCTCAGGGGAGTGGGGGCAGCTCTCTACCCTCCAGCAGACAAGGGCGCCCCAAAGGGCCCGCGGGCCACCACGTTGACAGGAAATCTGGCAGGGCAAGCAGAGACCAAAAAACTCTGACCCTCGCTCCCCCAAAAGAGTGAGGGGTGAGGACTTGTTCCGGTCAGCCTGGGGCTTATTGTTCGGAGCTAAGAACCCCCAACCAATTTGCTTCTTCTCAACCTTAAAAAACGAAAACGATGAGACTCCCCCTACCCCACATCCAGCCAGCAGCACCTCCTGGAAATTAGCCAGACCTGGGCTCCTGGCGGGGGTGCTTCTGGAGCAGTGGGAAAGATGAGGAGTAACTACCATCGGAGGGTAAAGTTTTCCGCCTTGCCGCAAGCCTCTCTTCCCCCCACCCTTCCTCTCCCCAGGGTCCCTTCGGGATCTCTCCTTCTCCACTCTGGCGGTCGGCCCCCGAAGTTCAGAAGCGATCCCCGGACTCCCCGAGAGGCGGACGGCTCCGGTTGGGGCTATAGGGAGCCCCGCGGAGCGCAGCGGGGGCTGCAGAAAAGGAAGCTGCAAGCCGGGCGAGGATGCCAAGGAGGGGAGGGGGCGGCCGGAGGGAAGGCTCCCGGGGAGGGGCCGGCGCATCCGGGGAGGGGGCTCAGTCACCGGGTCCAGGGCTTCCCCGCCCCTCCCGGTGCCGGCTGCGGACCCTGAGCGGCTACTGCGCGAGACCTGCTAGGAACAATCCTCCGCCAAGCTGTTGCATCGCAAATAAAATCCTAATGAGCCCCCTCCCACTTCCCCTTGGCCGGCTTTTACGGTCTGCGCGTGGCGCGGGGAGCTCTGCCAGCCGCGCGGCCCCGGGCAGCCCCGTGCGCTCCCGCCCTCGCCGGCGCGGGCTCTCGGCCTCGCCGGCTGCCGCCCGGGCCCCGGCCCCGCCGGCCCCTCTCCCGGCCGGCCGCCGACAGCCTCCTCCCGGGCTTTGAGCCCGAGCCCCGGGGGAGTGGGGGAAGGGAGGCCGAGAGGGCGGCGAGGTGGTGCCTGCGCCCCAGTCCCCTCCAGGACGTGGCAGCGGTGGGGGCGGCGCTCCGCCAGCGGCCTCAGTCTCCCCTCCGGGGGGCACCCGGCTAGCTTTGCCTGCTTCCTTGCTTCCTTCCTTCCTTCCTTCCTTCCTCCCTCTTCCCTCCTCCCCCGCTCGCTCTCTCCGGCCACCGCCGCGGTCTCCCCTCCACATTGTCCGCAGTTTATTGCCTCTCCCCTCCCCTCCCCCCACCTCGCCTGGCCTTCGGCCTGGTATTTCCTCACTTTTTATAACTTACTTTGATCCGGCCTCTCTTTGTCCTCGCTTCCTTCGCAAATTTTATTGTCCCCGTAGCCGGGTCTTTGATTAGACAGGACGGCCTCCCTGCCCGCCGAAGTTTCCAAACTGTACTCGGGCGTGCCCTGTTTGAGCAGCTCCCCAGGCGCGCCCAGCAGCGGCTCCGCCTTCACCGCCGCCTGGCCCTGCCCCGGAGCAGCTTCGCCGCGCGGCGCCGGCTCCAGCCAGGTGCGGAGGTACCTGCTCTCGGCCGGCGGGACGCCCTGGGGCTGCAGGTAGGGGTGGTAGACGGACGGCAGGCTTCCGGACGCGTGCGGGCTCAGCGGCGCCCAGGAGGCGCCGAACACCGGCGCTTTGGGCTGGAAGCTGCACGAGGGGAACTCCAGGTGCTCCGCGTGGCCCGGCTGCCGGGGGCTCGCGTACTGGCCGGAAGGAAACTTGGCTGGAGGAGCGTCCTCACTCTCGTGACTTATGATCGAGTCGACATAATAGCTGCTAAGCGTCCCAGAAATGGACATTCTCAGACATTATCCGGGCGCTCGCAGGGGGAAGGGAAGCGCTCGCGCGGCGGCGCCCAAGCAGGGAGAGGTGGCACCCAGACCGGTGTGAGGGCTTTCGGACGCGACCCCCCCAGCCCCCCACCCTCCCACCCCCACCCCCTGCTCAACTTCTCAGCCAACAAAGTACAGTGGAGCAGCCCGGCTCAGCGCTCCTTGCAAAATGATTGGTCAAAGTTTTTCCGACTGCCTGATAAAGCGTCAGCTCCAACATAAATCAATCGGGCGAGGGGGCTGCGCTCTCGCTGTCATCCGTCCGCACCGCATTCCATATCGAGGATGGATTGTTTTATGCTGATGCAATGTGCTATCACGTCAGGGCTCCGGCGGCCACGTAACCTCAGCCCGAGCTGCCGGCCGCCCTCCCTCCCCCCCCCCTCCCCTCCTTTTGCAGGAAGGGGGGTTGTTCTCGACATGGGGCGGCGGGGGCGGAGGAGAGGCGGAGGGAAAGCAGCGGGCTGCCTCGGGAGGGATTCAGGCTGTGGAGCCCTCTCCCCAGGCGGGTCCGGGAGGAAGAGAGGGAGAGCTGGGCAGAGGGAGGGAGAGAACCCCAGCCCGGGGAGCAGACCGAGAGGCCCACAGCATAATTAAAGAGGGGGTGGGGACAGGACCCCCCAACGCCACTCCACCCCGCAGGCCTCGTTTCCTCTCCTCTGTCCCCTTGACACAAGATGTTTATTAAACAACAGTGCGGCAGCAATCCACTGGAGATGAAGTAAAGGGGATGGGAGAGAAGTTGGGGGGTTTTATAGGGCATTATCTGCTTTGGAGGGCTCTCTGTGACTATGTTGGGAGGTTTACAGGCCTGGGAGCTTCTCCTGACCCCTCGGTAGCTGACAGAGGAGAGCGGGGTGAGTGTCCAATGACCTGGTCCTAAAATTTAGCTATCCTAAAATCAGAACCTACATGAGGTTAGAGGTATTCACCAGGCCCTGAAAAGTTGAGCCTCAGAAAGAGTTTAATACAACTAGCCAAAGGTCCTTTAAATTCCTAGGGCCTCTCTCTGGCCCCGATCAGAGGGAGGTAGGGGGTGGGGGGGGTGGGGGCATAGCCATTACTCTTTTCCTCCCCCTGATAACTGCCGGGGGCCCTTAAAATTGCCCCGTTGCGGGAGCCGAATGTGAGAAAGGGTTAAGGGAAATTCCCTAAGGTGTCAGCAGAGCAGAGGTGTGGGAAGGGGTCCCGCAGTTATCTCCCCTTACAGCCAGTGAAGAAGGGGCCCAGTTTTCGACTCTTCCGGATGGCTCTTCTCACCCGGCATCGCCTTCCTGATAGATTTCCAAATACCGGTATTGGGCACCAGTGTAGACCGAGGGCCTGCAGGTCAGTCTCCCGGCCACCCGCCGCCGCCTCCCCTCCTGTGAACTCTCTGGCTGGAGCTTTCAGAGAGTCGGTTTTATTGGTCTCTGCTACGCGGCCCTGCGCTGATTCTCCCCTGGGGCCACCGGCTGGCTTCCTGGCTCATCTCCCGGCCGCAGCTCCTCCAGCTTCTGCCCTGGGTACAGTGGCTTCTTGTGGTGTAGAGGCACAGGGAGACGCAACCCCTGGACAGACCGGGCTCTCCTGCGGTTGGGGCTGGGAGCAGGCTGGGGTGGGTTTTCTCAGCATTGCCGGGCCCTGGGCCCTTAAACGATCGGCTGTCCCCAGCCCTGTCCTTTTACCGAAAGCGGGGCCATTCTGATTTGAGGTTTTATCTTTTTGGCCATGTACCCCTCTGCCTGCAGAAAGCTGCAGATCACCTCCGCACACACACAGACACGCTCCCGCCCGCTTTTCTTTCCAAATGAAGCCATCTCGTGTCATTACGTGTGAAATACGAGGGCGAAGCGCCATATTTCTTCACATTATGGCGATTTCAAAATGATTTTTTAAAGATCAATGCCAGCGCCCAGCCGGCCCCCTCCTTCCCCACCCCAGCTCTCCGAGGGCGACAGCCCAGCAGATCCGGAACCAAACAGCGTGAAGATCTGCTTTTTCCATGGGACCCAAGTGGGGAAACAAAAATCCGATGCAAATTCTTCTAAGTAGCGGTTGGACGCTTGGGAAAGTCAAGGGAGCTCCCCGGACTCAACAGCGAGAAAGCTGGGCACAGAGCGAATGAATCACAGTTAAGGCAAAGCACCTGTTCTCGATTTGCCAGACGTATGGAGTCTGCTGTTGGCTTTACCTGTAATAAATATATTCTTCAAAAAAAAAAGCGCCTCTCCTGCCATAAATAATGGTGTTATGAAGCATGGAGGGCCGAGTATATGACTTTCTGTAGTATATAAATTAGGGCCCAAAAGGCCATGTGGAGTGTGGGCAGGGCCTTTTTTATTTATAGAAAAGTCACAGTGCTGGGCTGCTCTGAGGACCCAGGCCCGTGCAAGCGCTGGGCTCTGACTGCAGCCCTCTGGTTCCCATTCCTGGCCCAGACTTTGTTGCTGCCTTTCTTTGCAATAAGAGAGAAGTCAAGAGGGACACTTCCTTTAGGGAAGAAGTTAGAGGCAGCACATTTGAGCTCCTGACTTGTGCCCTACAAGGGTGGGGAGGCCCAGGAGACAGGGTTTAGGTTTCTGACTTGCCCGTCTCCCCTTGTGGCTCCTAGGTGCTAGGTAAGGAGGAGACCCAGGCCTCTTTTTCTGAGACCAGAGCTTAGCCTTTGCTCCTAACACCAGAGTGTGGGAACAGTTTCAAAATGACAGGTTTTGAGGTCTCAGTCTTCTCAGGAGAGAGGGCTCTGGAGGGAAGAGAACGAACCAGCACCCCAACCCTGGGTCTTGCACCCCAGCTCATCTCCCAGGTGGGGAAGCAAATGCACCAAGCGATAGTCCCACCCCAGCCAGCCTTTCTAGCAAATGCTGCTGTCCCAAACTGGAGCTCAACTCCAGCTCAGGCAGAGGGCTAAAGGGTCAGTGGGGAGGGAGCCCCCTGTTTGGGTGCTCTGAGGGTCTGTGGACGCCCTCAAAACCTTATTTCCTCTCCCAAACAATGGTACCCACCGTGAGGGAAGGAGGCAAACAGGACTGCCGGCCGTCCCTGGAGCCCAGCTTCTAAAGATGCTTAGTAGAGAGGTTGCTTGAGTGGGGGTCACTTTGTCCGGAGACAGCAAACTGCTCCCCACGCCACTCCTAATCCTAAAGAGAAAGAAGGAAAACCTTGCCTGCCCCCCGGCCCCCAGTCTCTGGCCATTCCCAGCACAGGAGCTGCCGCCTGAGCACAGCTAGGGCCAGTAGCTGGTGGCTCGGAGAAGGACAGGCAGGGAAAAGCTGCAGCCCTTGGCCACACTGGGGCCCAGAGCAGCCAAGAGCAAGGCAGAAGTGGGGAGAGCAGAGGCCGACCCTGGCCAGGACCAGACGGTGAGTGCCTGTGCTTGGGGGGGGGGGCGGCTTTGGGAAAGATCCTTGTCAATAAGAAGAGACAGGAAAAAAATCTAGACAGAGGGAAGGAAAAGCAAGAGAGGAGGAAAAAAGAAAAAGAAAAACAATAAATGGGAAAAGGGGGAAAAGTTTGGTTTTAATAGATAAGCTAAGCTGAAACTTAGGCATTTTGTATTTGAATAGATGTGGATATCCTGTATGTATATTTCAAATCGATATTTATGGGGACCCAGTGTGCAAATGTGCTGTACTCTAGGTTGTGTATAGAATATGTAATAAATAAATACACCCAACTATAATAGCGGATGTGCTTGGGTGTTCACACAGAAGACCCAATGGTGCATATGTGGAGGCATGTATAACCCCTGTGAATGATGTGAGTTTACGATTCTGTTCATAGAAGAAGATCTGTTACCCAAAAGTTTGTGCATACATTTTTATAACTATCACACACCTACGGAAAGGGCAAAAACTTGAGTATTTGTGTACTTGAATTCTGGCTATAAAACATCAGTTGATCAGGAAGCCTTGCTTGAAAATCTCCTGTTGACTTGATATTCGGGCAAAATATACACCGTATCCTCAAACAAACGCATGTGGCTTACATCTGAATCCTTTGATAACTTTCTTCCAAAATATTTCTGTGGAAGGTAAAGGAAATGCTTCAGACTGGCCCAGGGGAGGTCATGAAATTTTGTGACTTTTTTTTTTTTTTTTTTTTTGTCCGACCATGACCTCCTTTACTGTGTATCTCACCCCAAACTGCAGGAACGATGTACATCGTGTGATGTTTCTTTCATGGTAGTGATGGACACGAGGATGTAAGCACCATTACCTGCACACAAGCGTGTCCCTCACAAGTGTGAATCTGACCAGTGGGCAGAGATGAGCTGAACGTGAAAGCCCTCAGGTAACTGTGGGGGTCACACAAAAGCACTGCTATCTACAACGAAATTACAAAGGTCCCCAAGCCTATGTCTCCAACCACCCAGAGATATTTCTTCTGACCCAGAACCAGAGTCCAGACCCACTCTGGGAAAGAAAGAGGGGTGGGGATGTTTGCTCCAAGGGGGAAGAAATCAAGGTCCCCAGAACCTTCAGCCTTTATACAAAACAACCTCTAAACCGGGATCACATCGAATCCACACACACGGGTTCAAACCTCAATGCTGCCACACCCTCCAAGTGGGGCTTTTAATTGCAAAGTAACGAAATCTCCTGCCAAATCTCCCTCCCAGGATGTCAGAGGTGAAAGGAAGAACGGAGAGGTCACCGGCCCAAGCAGACCTCAGGAATCTTCTTCCCAAGTCTCAGCCATCGGGGATATGGAAAGCGGTGGGGGTGGCTGACTCTTTGGGAGGGGGCATCCAGGAGGCCAAACGGGGTTGGGGGCAGGCGGGGCGGAAAGGAGCTGAGCAGGTAGAAGGTTATTACGGAATTGCTTCCATAAAACCTGAGGCTGTTGTAAAACCCTCTGCTTTCCAAAGACTTGATTTCCTCTTTTCTCTCTAACATCCCCCTTTTTTTCTTTTTACAGCACTGTTCCTGGGAGGGGGTGGCCAAGAGACGCCGGGATGGAAGACAGTCAGGCTCCAGGCTCCGGGTGGCTGGGCAGGTTTGTGAGAGGCCCAGAGAGAAGTAAGGTAAGGCAGAAAGACACCCTAGACCACCTTCACCCAGGCTGGAGGACAAGAAAATGTCAAGGAGTTGTGTTGTTGGCCTTTGCTCACCACGGGGGTGGATTGAAGGCTGCATTTCTCCCAGGGCCAGAGGTGGGTCTCCCAAGGGCCCTTCCACTCCTAGCAGATGCCCCTTGTTCACAGACTGCCCCCCCTCCATGTCAGCTTGGCGCCAGAGCCCCATCCGGCCGGGCCTCTTTCCCGGCCCCTTTCCACATTCCCTTGCCTCAAGCAGGGGGGAAAAGTTTGGGAACAAAAGTTAGCTTATGCTTTGGACCGTCCCCTCCTTCCGCCAGTACGTCTAGCTATTCCTCTCCTGGGCCGGGAGCCAGCAGCCTAGAATGGGTTGGGGTCAAAGAGGGTATCATGGCTTTGCCCCTGCCCCACCCCCCCTGCATCATCTCCTGTCAGACCACCAGTCTGGAGTGAACTGCCCAACAGCCTGGGCTCCCCATTTAGCCTGCACATCAGGCCCCTCTCCCTGGGGGGTGGCCTTTACGACCGAGGTAAACCTGTAGCCCAGCACAAGGGTCTATGGGGAAGCCTTGGCCACTCTGTGGAACAGGAGCTGAGGGATTGGGAAACGTAGGACTTTTTCTGCCCCACCTCTGCCCCACTAGGGGGCTCTAGGAAGGACCCTGGAGGCATACAGGCTGAGGCTACACGGGATCCTGACATTTCCCCTTTAGAATGGGACATACTGAGCCCTCTTCAAGGACCTGACGTTTCCTGTTGAAGTGGAGTCCTGTCCCACCCCACCCCCCACCAAGGGTTGCAAAGATCTCAAGGATCCCTTGTATCTCTTGAAACCAAGCATTTGCCAAGTTGGAGAGGCTTTCCTTGAAAAGTCTAAACGTAGACAGGAGTCCAAGATCCCAAGGCAGAAAGCCTGAAGTCCCAACCAGCATTCTTTGGCTCTGCAGAATAGCCCAGCAAGGTGCCTCTGGAGAGTAGAATGTTCTCCATTCCTGCTTTCCCTCCCAACACCCACTTAAAAAATACGGAAGTGGAAAGACACCCTAGGGCTTCCCACCTCTTTTCTCTGGGGAACATCTTCGCTGTTTCTGGGTGAAGGATCTCGAACCTCTTCACCATTTGGCAAGAGTGATACACTGGTCCTTATGCTGCCTCCCTGCCCAGCACCCACCCCCACCCCCCACGCACACTCCTCCAGCTAAGCGAGGAGCAGTAGCTGCCGTGAGTCGGGTGGTTTAATGTCGTTGTGTTCAGAAATCCAGGCCCAACAACATGAAACTACCTAATTCACTCAGCAGCTCCAGGTCAAGGGCTCACTGAGGGGGCAGGCCCCTGTAGCCATCTTATGGGCCAAAAAAAAAAAAAAAAACAAAACGGTTGGCCAACTCACTTCATTTTCCTCCACCACTTTCCCAACAGAACCCAGTTGCTAGTAAACAACCCATCCAAAGATCTGGAGGCAGGACTCCAGGCACAACCATTCAGGAGCCGGTGCCACCAGCTCAGAGATTCCGGGAACTTTTGTTCTCTTCCAGGAACCCCCGTGGAGGAGGATGGGGACCCTAGGCCCAGCCCCAGACCTGGACAAGGCCTCACGGCTACACCTGCCTGGTCACCACCTCTCAGCCTCCGTCTCTGCAGCTGGAGGTCTCCACAGATAAGATTTCTCAATTTCAAACTGTCATCAAGGTGCATCTCCACTCCCCGTCGTCGGGCTAGTGCCTATATTCCAGGGTCACCCGGGGTAGTTCCGAGAGGCCAAATCTTCAAGCCCTACACCACCCCCCTGCTTTGAGACTGGAGTAGAGACCGGAGAGTGGAGAGGCAGAAAGTGACTGCTGGAGACATAGATGGAAAAGCAGAGTGTGAGAAAATACCAGGAAGACTAGGGATGACAGGCAGGCAAAAGCGGGTTGGCCTGGACAGTCGCTGCGAAGTCGCCCTGCCGGAAACGTCCGGGGTAGGGGTGGGGGGACCTGGTTCCGCAGAGGCTGAGCCGTCCCAGGTAAGAGGATCCGCTCCGAATTCACAAATGAAACCTGGAGGCTCAGCTTGGGACGCAGAGAGCAAGGCTGCTTCTTGCTTCCTGACCTTCAGCTTGGGCCCTTCGCTCTCCGCCCCCACCGATCTCCCCTGCGGCCACCTCTACCCCTCCAGACGCCCGCGTCGTCGCAGGTGTTCAGGCACACAGCCCACAGCGGGCGGGCGGCCGCGCGAGCCGAGGCGGCGGACTCACCTGGGCGGCGGCGGCAGCGGCGGCGGGAGCGGCCGTCGGAAGGCGCGGCGCCGGCGGCCTGTCCCCCCGTCCGGCCCGGCTCCCTCCCGCCCTGGCGCCGGAGGCGAGGGTCCGCGTGGCCACGTGTCCGGCAGGGAAGTCCGAGGGAGCGGAGGAGTCTGCCCGGCCGCCCGCTCCCCCTCCCGGGTATAAATCTTGGGGACCGGAAATACAATAAAACTTCACCGTGTTGATGAACTTCAAATGGTTTACATCCCCTCCTGTCCTGAAAAGAAAGACGGCCGGGGGGCGGGTTAAAAGGAAGGGGAAACAAATTTACGAGCCGCAGAAGCAGCCCCCTCGGCCCCTTTCTTTCGTCCGAGCAGACTGTGTCCGCGTGGAGAGAAGCAGCCTCGGCCCCCGGGACTTTGCGTCGGCTGTCCCCGCCTCCAGGGACTCTTCTCTCGCAGGAGTCGCCCGTGCGGCGGCTGGCAACTCACCGGGCCCCACGCACAGGCCCGGGCTCGGCGGACCCGGCCCTTCGCCCAAGCGGAGTTAGGCGCCCCGTCCTTCCTCGCTAAAGCCTGGCTCTGCCGGCCACGCCCTGTGGCCTCGTTCTTTGCATCTTTCCGCTGAAAGCGGGTTTTTTTTTGTTTGTTTGTTTTTTTGTTTTTTTTCTCTTTGCTCCTCTAGCTGCCAGACCTTTGCCCTGCCCCACCCGTTTATTGCCAGGTACTTGCTTGAAGGGGAGAGAGGGTCAGAAGGCCTGAAGGGGCTGAGCGGGGCAGGCGCTCCCAGAGGAGAAACCGAGACGCTGGTCTTGGCCAGAGTGGAGGTGACGGCCAGCGCTGAGTGGTGTCCAAATTGGCCTCTGCCGAGGGCTCTGCCACCGTCTCCTGTCTGGTTCCTTCAAAGCCTCCAACAACAGCCACTACCTGAACTTCCACTGCCCTCTCCATCGCTCTTTTCGGCTCAGGACCTTTTGCTTTTGTTTTGTTTTGACCAAACTTTGTGGAATCCGGATTTGGAAAATCGCTATTAGGCCGTAGTGAATCAAAACCAAAACCAAGGAAAGTGTCTTTTCGCTGTGAGCTCCAGATAATTGGGAGCGAAGTTGTTGATTTCCTGTTCACTTTGTCTGCTGGAGGGGCCTGGTTAGGTGCACTTCTGGGCGGGAGAGCAAAGGAATTCGATCATCCCTCACAGTTATTCACCAAAAAATAAAAAGGATCTAGGTCTAAGAGGCGCTGGAGGGCTAAGATGAGCTCAGGCGCAGTCAGGGCTCGGGTGCAGAACTGAGGCTCAGCCGCAGACCCAGGCTGGGGCTTGGTGCACTGGCGGCCCCTTCCTCCCACAGACACACACAGGTGCGCCCTGTGTGACCCGCCGGCTCCACGCCCACCCCCCACTTCCAAGGAAAGGCCCCAAAACATTACTGGGGACTTCTTTTTTTAAGTGATTTTTTTTTTTTAAAGGGGGAACATCTGGTTGGCTCAGTCTGTACAGCAGGTGACTCTCGATCTCAGGATTGTGAGTTCAAGCCCCACATTGGGTGTAGAGATTATTTTAAAAAGAAAGAAGGAAAGAAAGGAGGAAAGAAAGAAAGAAAGAAAGAAAGAGAAAAGAAAGAAAGAAAGAAAAGAAAGGAAGAAAGAGAAAGAAAAGAAAGAAAGAAAGAAAGAGAAAGAAAGAAAGAAAGAAAGAAAATTCAAAATAAAGTTATAAACAAATGGAAGGGGCAGGGAAAATACTATGGTCTACAGTTCGCAATATTTTTGAAAGGCCAACTCTGAGGCAGGCAGTCCTACTCTGCCCCAGCCAGTGGGGGATGGGAGCCGCCTGCCCTCTGGCTCCTTCCCTGCACCAAGGAGGAGGAAGGCGGGGCTCTCATTAACAGCTGGAGGACAGGAAGTAGCTTGTTTCCATGCCCATATTCATATTCCAGGATATGCATGAGGAGGCCCCTCCGGCGGCTCCCTCCTTATTACATGCCCGAACTCCCCCATTTTGCTCTTTATCATGCTATATTTTTAATAAAAATACTGTGATGGCAGCTCCTGGCAGTCACCCCTGCTATGAGGATTTGCCTCCGGGAGCTGTTAGCGAAGGGCGGAGGGCAGGACTGAGGGGCCAGCAGTTTCCACACCATTCAAGACTGTTATTACCCGCCCCCTGCCCCCCCCCCCCCAGAAGCCTGCAGTGGGGGCAGGTCACTGTGCTGGCTCCCTGCTCATTGCTGACCTGGGTCTCGGGATTCCCTGGGCCGAGGAGAGGGGATGGGACCATTTTAGTCTTAGACGCTGGAAAATCTGAAGAGGCCACGGCTGCAGAACAGATGTATCTGTGCACACACAAGTTTTGCACATACTTTTCAAGGGCTTTGTAGATGCCCCCTCCCCCCCCCTCACTGGTACCCAGAACCCAGGCCATGGATCCCAGTTTAAAGCATAAAATTCTCTGCATGGGACTGGACTGACACCTCAAATACATTCCCATAGATGCCAACTAGCCTTTTCCTTCCGAGATTGCTGGCCCCAAAGGAGCCAACTTTCAATGCCCAACACAGATACCCACCAACAGGGGAGCTGCTGCCCACAGGCACCCTTCTCATACACTGGTTGAGCTCATAATGGTCACTCCGTGAGTAAAGGCCATTGAGGTGGGGTTTCTTTTCACCCTCAAGTGCCCAAATCCTCTTCCCAAAGCACGTCGATCTCCAAGTTACTCAGAAAATTGAAAATGTAGATGATCAAGCTGCAGGATTTAGGGGTCACTTTTCCCTACTCTTGTCCCTCCTTGAAGATACAGCAGAGTTCTAGCATAACTGGAGGGGACTGCACATGAGATGTGGAGAGGAGGCAGTGTAGACACAGATGCAGAACCCAGGATCCTCAAAGAAACCGAAATTGAGACCCCCTTCCATTTAGTTAGAGTTGCAAGGAGAATAAATATTCCTGGGCCTTCTTCCTCCGTCTCCCTTCCTAGGTAGGGTTCAGTATGTTGCCGGGGTGGGTTTCAGAGCAGGCAGAGATGCCGGAAGCACCATCCCTGAGACCCAGGCTCGATGTTTTGCCCCCAATTTTTTTTGCCCCGGGCTGGGGGAGCGGCTCCGCGGTGGCTGGCGGGTGAGGCTGAGGCCGCCGCCAACCTCTAGGCGGCGCCCTGGCGTTGAGTCCTCACGCAGCTCTGTGTCCCGCGTTGGTGAAGGGGCTGGTTCCTGCAGACGCACTGGGCTTGGCCTGGAGCCGGCCGCCGGCGCGTCGCCTTTGGCGCCCTCTGCCAAGCAAGAGAAACACGATGAAACGAGTGAGGGCTGGGAAAGGAATCGGCAGCTAATGGTGGCTTCATCCGCTCCCCACCCCCTACCCTCCTTCCCGACTCTAGGGAGCCTTCCACAGCCCAGTCTCCTTTGATCTCCCCAGAAGCCTGCTCAAGGGCAGCGCTGGAATCCTGAACCCCTCCCCGCAACTTGCAAAGGAAGACACTGAGGCCCGAAGAAATGAAGTCATTAGCCCGAGATCAGAGCAGCTATAAAATGGTGAGGCAGGCCTGGAGGACAAGTCCTTTACTCCAAGTGAAATGCTCTTACCCCAAAATAGGACGACCCCAGCAAAAAATGTCTGTCTTGTGAGCAAAACTCATTTCAGGAAAGGCAGCCTTTGGGGGGGGGGGTTGGAATTAAGATTTGGGGGAGCACGTAAGGGAAGTGGAAGCGAATATAGGAGAGTCTCAGCTAAGATTGGGAGACAAGATGCGCACGGCCCCCTCCCTTCCAAGACATGGTCAGTTCAAAGCTTACAACTTCCCCAGATGTGTGTCATCGAGGGGTGCCCGAGGCCTTCAAACACCCAGGTGAAAACGACCCACAGGACGGGGACACTGTGAAGTTTGAATACTTTGTAAAAGAGGCCCTGATGACAAGAGAAGGTGTTGGATACAGGACTGCCCCATAAACCCAAAAGAGAAAGGCCTTTAGGGCAGGCAGTCAGGTCACTTTCCTTGGCTCAAATGGCCTGTCGGATTCCAGGAAAAGGAAACCTTGCTCGGGACACAGTCCCTTTAGACCCCCCCCCCCAGAACCCGAGAAGCACGGGGTAGGAGAAACGGGGGTCCCTCTTCCCCTCCTGCCAAGGTAGAGACGCCATTTTACACTGCGGGGGCCCACTTGGAGACATCTCTCCAAAGTTCCTTGTAGGACAGAGGTCCCAGAGAATCCCCTGGGGGAAAGGCAGGGAAGCAGAGGGGCGAGGGGGGCTGCGGGGCTGGGGCAGCAAAGGGCACGCGCCCACCGTGCGGCAGACTAGGCCCCCCACCCCCACCCCGCCCGGGTCTGCAGCCCCGCGAGACGCGCCTTCCCTGCATGGCAGGGGCTCCCGTGGACGCCTAATTACCTAGAGCACATCTGGAGCAGCTGCGCCCTAGCTGGCCTCGGGCACATTATTCTGCTCCAAACCCTATTTTCATTCCCGAGGCTGAATCATAAAAGACTCTAGAGGCAGGATAAATTCGGGTCTGTGTGTGTCAGCATTCTTACGTGCGTGTGTGTGCGCGCGCGCCCGCCCGCGTGCGCGCGCGCGCGAGTATGTGAGCGTCCGGGAAGCGTCTGTGCGTCTCACTGTGATTTTGCCCAATCGATTCGCAAAAGTTAGGGGGAGAAATGGTGCAACATCAGGCGAATTCAACTGCGAACATACTGTCGGCCTCATTATCCGCCCATTTCCAGGGAAAGCATTTGGGGCTGGGAATTAGCCAGTTAATTGCATCACTTCTTTTGTTCACTTTAGGGCAGGAGAAACTGTCTGCTTTCTATTAAAACATTCCATATTTCAAAAACTTTAAGATCTTCTCATTGTCAATTTTCTTTATTTCCATCCCCATTACACCACTTGAACATTCAGATCTGCCAGTATCGCATCAACATTATCTCTCTCTCTCTCTCTCTCTCTCACACACACACACACACACACACACACACACACACACACACACTTACACAGGGTTTATGCTGGGAAAAGTCACCCAGTTTCTGCATCTGCAAAATCTGGATGTCTTAACTCTTAGGGTTGTTGTACGGATTAATTACTGTACAAAGTGTCTAGGATTTAGCACAATGCTTGGTGAACAGAGAGTATTTAGTAAATAATAACTATTAATAACAAGGAAGGGGAGGGGGAAAAGAGGTGGAGGAGGAGGAAGGAAGGGGGGAGGGAGGAGGAAGCCTGCTTTGTTCTCAGAGAACCAGTCTAGGTTGGAGGGTATGTTCTCAGCCTGTATATGTATAATGTATTCTTTTGACTTAAAGCAATGTCCATAAAAGCGAGGCCCCTTGAACCCCTTGGCCTGTAACTACCTCTTCAATAAGGAACAGAGAATTGGGGCAATTATCTGGCTCATTTCAGGTTCAAACTCCCTTTAGCCTGAAGTATCTGGATCTGGTGGGGGAAAGGTCTGGGGAGTGGTGGCATATTCTCATTCAGCTTCTCAATAAGCCTTTTCCCTTTGCTGGAGTTGTTGAACAAGATCCCTGCCTCAGAGAATGGGTGGGAAAGAAATAGGGGGCCCAGAAAGATGGAATTAAAGCAGAACATCTGAGAAATACTTCAGAAAAACCATGGCTTGCTTATTTCCTGGGCATTTCCTACTCATTTCCTTGGAGTTTCTCCATGTTATTGGCCTCAGAGACTCCCTAAACAAATCACAGAGCTTTGCCTGGTGGGAACCTTCATTTCACATTCCACGGATATCTCCTGAGTGCCCACTGTGTGCCCAGGGCTGGGCTAAGCTCTGGGGCTCCAGCGGGAGCTGCAGTCCACCAGTTAGCAGTGCTGAGTTGCAGGCAGTGAGAGGTCTCTGCTCCCAGAAACTAGTCCAGGGATCTAGGGAGGGTAAGACCCTGCTGGGCAGGAACTTCTGGCCAATGACTGCATTGCCTTTTCAGGGCCAAAGTTCTGGTGCAGGGGCGGAGCCAGATGGTCTGAGGGCACCCCCCCCTCCCATTGTCTGTGAGAAAGAGGCCAACTCCACGGTGGGGATGGCCTTGTGGGGGGAGGGGTGGGGCACAGGGAATTGAGAAGGGGTGAAGAGATGGCTAGAGGCTCCTGACCCTCAGTTGGAAGTTCCTGAGAACACCAATTAGCTTTTTTTTTTTTTTAATTAGTAAAGTAGGAAACAAATGGGCATATATTTCTTCTGCTCTGATTAAAAGCATTTAGGTCAGGTGTTCCCAGCCTGAATTCTTCAGTTTAAGTTGTCCCAAGCAGAAAATTGTTTATTTTTTTCTTTTTATTTTCAGGCAGGGGTCTGAATACTATTAGCCAGCCATTGGCTTCTGTGTGACAGCCCAGAACGGTGGGGGCTGCTAGGTGATGGTTGTGTCAGCCCAGAGAGAGGCAACTGGCAATGGGTTGAGGTCTTTCCTTCCCCAGGTCGCATTTACTTGAAATGTGTAGGCAATTGAGGATGAGCCAGGAGGGTAGGGCAGTGTGTGAGTGTGTGTAGGGTGTAATAAGCCAGACAATTTCCTGTTCCCTTAATCTGTCTGAACACAGTGCTGAAAGAAGGAAGTTGGTTCACTTCTCAGACCCCAATGAAACCTGACTTTTTTTTCGGGGAGATCAATTCACAGGAGTGGGGAGAAATGCCAGGAAGGTTTTACTGGGCTGTGGACGACAAAGAGTCTAAAGAAGCCAAAACTTGGGGTGAAACTCGGGGGTCCCCCAGGCTTGTCAGGAGCTACCTGATAATGTGTGACTCCTACCAACAACATAACAAAAATATTTGGGAGCAAATCCTTCCCTTTTCAACCCAGAATTCATTATCTCCGGACTCTAACCTTGGCTAAGCCCTCAGGCCCACGGAGAACTGGGGTCTCCGAAGAAACTGAATAAGCAGATCAATAAGGGACACAAAAGAACATTACACTGCCCGATCTCCATTTGTTTGGCTCACAGACAGCATTATCTAGAGGGTTGTCGCCAGACAGCCTTCCCCTCTCCAGGAGTTTCATTACTTTTTTTTTGTTCCCTGATATGTTTTTTTATTCCTCAAGTCCCACTTCCTTCTGGCAGCTGGTCCCACCCTGGGCCAGCCCAAGATCAGCTTCTCGCAGCAAACCTCTTCCCATTTTCTTGAGCCCCCCCTGCTCTGGGAAACAGAGAAAGACTGACTCCCACTGGGAACCCAGCCCCTATGGTAGTGGTGGGGAGAGGGACACTGCCGGATGGGTGTTTTTAAAGATAAAGGATAACCTGGTAAACACCAAAGTATCAGCTACAGGCAAAAAAAAGTGAAGACCTATATTAACTGACCATATTTGGTCTCAGCATTTTCCAGACACCAGCTTCTTTGATCAGTCCAAATAGGAGTCCTTAACCCGGGGTCCAAGGGGTCTGAAATCCTCTGAAATTGCGGGATTTGGTGAGTATTACGTAAGTACTTCCCACCCCCCCCCCTTAGGGAGGAGGGAACCAATAGCTTTCATCAGATTTTAAAGTATCAATGAGTGAACCCCAAAATGTTAAGAATCCTTTATCCACCATTCACAAACAAATACCTCCAATGTGATGCAGAGGGAGGCAGTGAAATAGATTTGGGTACCTGACAGGATAAAGTAAAAGAGAGGACAATTTTAAGTGTGTCACAAGGTCGGGTGGATACTGTCATCTGGCCTTCCCCGGAACCACGGGCACCTGCTCACAGGTGCTAAGGACTCCAGGACCAAGACCGGTGGCCCACAAACCCATCCTGACCTCCTTGCACCCTTGCCCACACACAGAACGAGTGTGCAAGGTCTCTGTGTCTCTAACCAAAATGATATGGAGCTTTTCTCCACTGGGGCCTGGATCTTCTCCAGCCTGAGTTGAGTTGGTCCTTCTCTTGTCCTGAGTTGGTCCATACCAAAAAGGAACGGAAAGTTTTGGGATCCGTTCCCCAGCCCCGCTGAGAAATGCCCTCGCTCTTGGGGAAGGTGCTTCGGACACTTCCCTGGATATTTCGCAGGCCGGAGGTGCCTTGCCTGCGACCCGAGAACCTACACCGACGTCCAGGCCGCTGTCATGACCTCAAAATTCCCTTGGTCTCAGGTTGGGCGCGGAAAGGGGAGCAAGAGACAGCGGAACAGGTAGGCAGTCGGAAGCAGACACAAAGAAAGGGACCCATGAAGGCAGCCAGAGAGAATGACAAAGAGCGAACCGAAACAGCCAGACAGGAGCGCGGGGGTAGGTGGAGCCGCCAAACCCGTGTGCTGAGAAGGGCCCACAGGGGCCGCGGAGGCAGCCAGGCGCGTCTCCTTTACCCGTCCTTACCGGGAGGTTAATGACTTTCTGAGCGCCCCCTCGTTCCAAACTGCCCATTTAGAACTCCTCGGTCTCCTTAAGACTCTCTGATTAATTAGCAGGTTCGGGAGGATAGAGGTGGCCCTGGTGGGGTTTCGCTGGATCTTTGCTTAACTGTGGGGAGGAAGGGCGCATCCGGGAGGGGAAATCCAGGGCCGGGAAAAGAGGGCAAGAGGTGCTGGCGCCGGCAACCGGAGGGAGCAAATGAACTGTTCGTGCGCCGGGTAGCCGAGCCTAGGACCCACTCGCCCCCTTTCCCCCGCCCCGGAGCAGAACAGCGAGAAGATGCTCCCTTGGCAAAGACGGCCCGTCCCAGCCTCTGCCGGGCCCCCCGCGCCCAGATCCCGCTTGGGGCGAGGCGCTGGGTCAGCGATTACAGCCACTCCCTGCGCCTCCGGTGGCTGGACAGAACCCCCTACCCCATCTCATGTCTCCCATAGGACAGCCGAGGCTGTGAGTCCACAGGCCCTTGGCGTTGCGGCGTCCGAGGGGGGCACCTGTGTAACTGCGACCTCCCTTCGCCCCTTTATTGCCGTTTCCAGCCGCCTCGGCGGATTTGAAAGCCTCCTTTTCTAATCCCTCTGTCACGTTCCCGCCTCAGGAGGGCCGGGGCTCAGAGCTTGGCCCTCCCAGGCTTCCAGATTCACCCCTGCGGCGCCAGCCTGTGGCTGGGCTGTCGGCGGCTGGGGCTGGAGGCGCGCAGAGTCTCTGCGGCTAGGCTCCCCCCGCCTCCCTGCCCGGCGACCTCCCGGCCCTCCTGCCCGCAGCGGGGAGGCAGTCGCCGAGCTGGCCGGCGGCTGGCACTGAGACCGTCGCTCCGCGCCCGGCCAGGAGACAAAGGTGATCCCCAACTGAGCACCGCGGGGTGCGTGCGGCAGGGGACTGCTGCGCCGGTCCAGCGCCGGGGAGCCCTGTACAGATCTTGGGTACGTTCCGCGCAGTTCCAAGCATGTCTGGAGTTGGGGGATCGATGGGGTACAGCGGTCTGGAGCCCCTCTCATGGAGGGGCGACCATCCCAATCCCCAGGAGACCTGGTTCCACAGCGGTGGGCAGTGACGCGGTCTCTCCCAGGAGCTTGCACGAGTCGCAAGGCAGGGACATCGCAGACCGCAGGAGGAGCCACGCAGGCAGAAGGTTGCTGCGAGGCGCTTCCTTCCCTCGGCTTCACCTCCCAGCCCAGGAGGTCCCCAGCCAAGGAGCGCACCGACTGGGGAAGAGGTAAGAGGCTTAAGGAGTAGAAATCTGGCCCCTCTCCTTTTTTGTTGTTTTAAAGGATGAGGTCTCTGGGTATTGACTTCTCTTGCCACAAAAGAGTTTCGGGCAATTTGACTAGTCCTGGCGAGTTTTGGGCTGAAACGTGGGTCCTGATTCATGGTTTAAGAAAAAAAAAAAAAAATGTTGGATGGTGGAGACTCAGGAGTTCATGGTTATTTTTCTCGTTATTATCCGTTAATATCCAGGTTATTTTGGACTAATTCCTCCCTTCCACTTCAGCCGAGATTCAGCCTTGAACAGCTGCCCCGGGGAGTAAGCAGAGGGCTGAGAAGGAGGGCAACTCAGAGCCGCCCCAATGGGCGATGGGAGGGGGATGGGGGCGCTTTGGCCTTAATTATCCCCGCAAGGAAAGTCTGTTGTTTCTATAACTGGGGCTGAGGGGGGCGGGCAGGGTGGGTAGAGTACGGATGGGAAAGTGAGCTGAGAATGGCCCCAGCGGCCCTTCCTGAGGAAGAAAGAGTTGAGATTGGGGCAACTTCTAGGCCCTAGTGGCTTTCGCCCTTTGCTTTCCAGACAGTGGTGGGGAGAAGAAGGCCGCCTGGGTGCTTTTGCAGGTGAAAGTCAACCTGGGAAGCACCGAGGTACCAGCTCAAGGGGAAAAAAACTAAACACCTACATTAATGACCATAGTTGGTCTCAACATTTTCCAGACACGAATTCCTCTGATCAATCCAAATAGGAATTCTTAACCTGATGTCCAAAGAGTCTGAAATCCTTGGAAATTGGGGGATTTCATGGCTCTACAAGAAAGCCCTAGCCATTTCTGAGGAAGGGAAGAAGCAAGGGGAACACGGGAACAGGAGGGGAGTGACCACAAACCCTACAGTGTAGCTCCCTAGAGACTGAGCCCTGAAGCCCCAAATCTGAAACCTCAAGCTGATCCCATGTACCCATTGCCAAACTGAAGAGTGGAAAGTTGCAAATCAACCAAGGAGAAAAGTTTCCACCACTGTTTTCAGGATGGGTCTGGATGTCTAAGTAGATTACGAATCTGGATGTTTTCAGGGATTTTTTTTTTCCTTTCCAGCTATTCCTGATTTTTGAGTGGGCTCTGGGGCTCATGGGGCAGCCAGGCAGGAGAGAGATCTGGATCTCCAGTCCCCTGATCTCACCTCCACCTTATGAACAGCCCAGGGTCCCCTGCAGGCCAGGTCAGGACCAAGCCTGCCCTCACCAAGGCTCTGTTGGTGGCAGGCCTTGCCCCAACCCCCTTGGCCCTGAGGACTCACTTCTCTGTGAGCCCAGACCTGCTGCCCAAACTGCACATCCGGCCACCCAAATAATGACAGCATTTTTAATTCTTCCTGTTTTTGAAAACTGCAGACGTCCCACATCCTCAGTTCCTCTTAAGGAAGATGGTACCATTGGATCTTGGGGTGTGGGGGACTGTGGAATCAACCTCTAAGCATTGGAGAGCAGGGCCTACTATAATGACTTGTCACCTCCAATCACAGTGCTGCCCATATGGGTCAAACATTCCCCCTTTTTTTCTCTCCATCCCTACCCTCCAAACCTAGAAAAAAAAAAAAAAAAAGTCATGGATTTTTCTGTCTTTCTGTGTTGGGGGAGAAAGAGAAGACAAAACCCAAGAGTCAGAGGGCAAGCCATGAGGGAGGAGAAAAATGAGGGAGATGATTCCAGGAGATTAAAATAAGCGACCCCCCTCTTTCTAAACCAAGAGCCTCTGAAGCCTGATGTTTGTTTTAATCCGGCCAGGAAGAGAAGTTGGAGGCAGGGTGGGTGGGAGGCGAAGTGCCCAGCCTAACAGATACTCCAGTCATGGGGGCAGTGGCTTCTGAGGCTTCTGAGAAGGCAAAACTGCCAACCAGCTGCTTGGGATGGTCTGGGCCTCCCAAATCACAGTGTGGAAGAGTGGAGGGCTCTTCTTAAGGGCCTCTGAGGTCTCCTACAGTGCCTTGCCTGGGGCTAGTAAAGCCTTTCCTTGCATTTCTTCTGGGGCAGTGTGCAAATGTATGTGTGTGTTGGGCCTGCGGGTGTGGTGGTTCTAAACCTTGGCGGGGGTGGGGAGCAACTCACCTCCTGGGGAGTCTATGGTGATGTGGTTGGGAGTGGAAGGAAGTGTCATCCTTTCTGGGCTGGGGGACGGAGGAGGCCTCCTTGGCACTTGAAGCCAAGTGCTCCAGACCCCAGGGAAAGGGAGGAGCTGCAGCTCCAAAGAGGGATTCGCAGGGGAGATCAGATCAGGAAAAGCACCAGACTTTCTTCCTCCAGGGGTCTGGGAAATACACTGATAAATGTGAACTTTCACTCAGAGAACCCCTCCTTTCCAGTATGGGTCATTGTGCTTCTACTAATACTGGAAAGCCCGGTTCTGTGCTGTATGTTTCCACATTTAGCAAATGTGGAATATGTGAAATATACCATGCACTGATGTAATTAGGAAGAGGGGGTGTATACGGGTGAAAATGTGAATTTCCCGCCTGCTACCTTTATTATTGGGCACAATTGGGAGGACATAATTTTCCGTCTCTTTTCCATGTTTTCACCAATCCTCAGTCGCTACACAGTGCTTAAATACTGGCAAAGGCACAGCCTGACACAGGATCCCCCACTGATTACTGAGGGTTACTAATTCCTAAGATACCCCATAATCCTACATACCCCTTTATGCCTAGTTCTCTCTACATGCCTTTTCAAAAGCAGGTATTGACCCCTGAATCGATTCAAACAAATTGAGATCCTTCCCCTGCCTTCTGCCCCTTACCATAAACAACAGGGCCCTCTACAAAAATGCACCCGCATCATTTTTGTGAGTGTGAGTTTCCAGTAAGATGGCGGCGCCAGGCATCCCTCCAGATTCGGATACACGCTTTCCCAGGCAGATCACTCGAGTCTCAGTATAATCCAGAGGGCAAGGAAACCTGGGTCCCCTTGCAGCAGTGGAAAGTGGTTAGAAGCAAGAGACTCCCCCAAGCATTCTCTCTCTTTCGCTTCCAGGGGACTTCTAGAGAGCTGATTCTGCACCTTGGGGGCCCGGCGGTCCCGTCTGGACCCAGAGTTCCAGGCCAATTCCTAATTTCCGTGGAGAACGAATAACCGTTGTCCTTTTCCAAGCTACCCCCACCCACGAGGCTGTTCAGCCAGCCAGCCCCGGTCTCTCGCTGCATCCGCTTGGAATCCGGAGTTGCAAGCGGGCAGACCTGGTGGAGAGGGCCTGAGGCTGCGGGGGGCATTCGGGACCCGGCTCTGGGGAGCCAGGGTTGCAGGCAAAGGATGGGGGGGGGGGGGGGGGTGACCCTCTGCCCCCTTACACACCTTCGCTTGGAGAGTGAGAGTCCAGTGGGAGCGGGGGGAGGGGGGGGAGTGAAGGCGTTGCGGGGGTACCCCGAGGCCCTACTGGGGAGGCTGGATCCGTCCGGAGCTCAAGGTTAACAGGCGGCCCGGGTAGCCCACGCCCGCCACGGCCGATCAGTCCTCAAAGCGCGGTCGAGGGACTGCGCGGCCCCAGAGGGGTCTTTCAAGCCTCCGTTGTGATCTGCGTGGTCGCGGCTCCCATGGGCGAGAGGCAGGGCTGGGAGTGTCTCACCTACCTCTCCGAACCGCGCTGTCCTCCGCGCGTCTTCAGAGGCTGCAGGGACCCGGGGCTTGGGGCGCTCCAGAGCCTAGGGACGCTGGTGATGACGCCGGGGCCAAGGGCTCATCGGCTGTGGGTCGCTGCCCCCCGCCCCCGTGAGGCCTCTGGCCGCAGTGTCTGGGTCTGGGGAGCCGGCGCCGACGGCGCTGGAGGCGCGAAGGGACTCGTGCGTCCTCAGTCCCCCTGGCGCCGACGAGGGGGTGAGAGGGGAGAGGACAGGACCCGGGCGGCGGATTGGCGCGGGCGCCACCTTCCTCCGCGTCCGCCCGGGCGGGGCTCCCGCCGGTCTCACCTGCCCCCTTGCTGGGGCGCCGTCGGATCACCGCGCGGCGGTTCCAAGAGTGGGCCTTGCGCCCTCTGGAAGGCCAGAGGCGCGGAGGAAAGGCGCCGAGATGGCCGGCAGACAGAGGAGAGACTGTGGTGTGTGTGTGTGTGTGTGTGTGTGTGTGTGTGTGTGTGTGTGTAAGAGAGAGAGAGAGAGTGAGAGCGAGAGAGAGCGAGCGAGAACGGACAAGAGAGAAGGAGATCTGGGGAACGCTTCCCAGAGAAGCCGTCAAATGCAGAAATAGACAAAAGAAGTGGGGGAGAAAGAGTCTGGGGGACAGAACGAAGCCCCGGGCTTCTGAAGCGAGCGACAAGTTGTCCTTGGGAGTTGGGAACGTGAGAGGGAGGGGCGAGGCCAGAGGAGCCTGAGAGGAGGAGGGGGCGCGCAGACCCTTGGCTGGAGGCGACTGATCTACATGCAGGACCCAGAACCCGGACAAGGAGAGCGCGGGACCCTCCTCCGTCCCCCCCTCCCCCAGCCCCTCGCCCTGTTGCAGCCGGTCTCTGCCTGGATGCAGAGACTTCCCTCGCTCCCCTCCCGCCGCCCCGCCTGTCCGGGGCTCGATCCTTCCTGGGGGGACAGCACCAGGCTGAGGGCTGCCTACTACCTCTTCCTTTCTTCTGTTCGCTGGGCCTTGAATGGGATTCTCCCCTCATTACATGATAAGGACTCGCGAGGCCAAAAGGAATGACCTTGGCCAAGGTCAAAGGAAGACCTTGGAAGTTTTACTTTCCATCCCAGCCCTTAGGATCCCTTTGCGGTTTTGTCCTGCTGCTTACTGGAGTGGTATCCAGGCTCTTCTCTGCATTTCGCTCTAAGGCCCAAATAGAGATCCCAGCTTACCTACGGCCAGCCGCCAGCGAATGGGCCACAGATGACCCAGCGGGCTGGTCTCCACGTGTTATCTGGCCTCAGACCTGAGACCTTTCTCCTCAGCCAGCATGAGGCTGGGGACCCACTCATAATCCAGCCCCTTGCTGCAAATGGTTGTCCAGGATGGGGGTGGGATGTGTCTGAGATCTGAGTTCTAGGCCTGGCTCTGCCACTTTAACTGGGGAACTTCAGCCCCACCCCCCTCTCTAGGTTTCAGTCTGTTTCCTCTGTATATGGGGGGTGGGGGGGAGGCAGGCTGGGTCATTTATGTTTTGTTCCTGTACCCTCCTCTGGCACGCGGGTTCTGCTGAACTTACACTGCTGGGACAAACACGCATCCAAGTGGTGATTTCATTCTACAGCCACTTAACTACAAGTACAGAAATAACGATACAATTACATTTTGCTTCCATGACTCCATTTTTCTAGTTTCCTTTCCCGTACTTTTTACGGATGATAGGATGAATGCCGCAAAGGGCACTGCTTTATAATGTCCACTTGGATCATGATATTTATCGCCATGTTCCACTTAACATTTTTTAAAATGTTTATTTATTTTTTTTTTAGAGAGAGAGAGAGAGAGAGAGAGAGACAGAATCCAAAGCAGGCTCCAGGCTCCGAGCTGTCAGCACAGAGCCCGACACGGGGCTTAAACTCACAGACCGCGAGATCATGACCTGAGCCGAAGTCGGATGCTTCACCGACTGAGCCACCCAGGCGTCCCTCCATATGTTTTTAAAAGAAGATCAAAGAGCCTTATCTTTTTTTAAAAATAGAAACTTGGGGTCTCTGGCTTTGTTTAGAAAGTTCTTCCCCACCCCTAAGGTGTTCATATAGATGTCTTGTTAGTTCTTCATTGCTACCACAAGTAATCATCACAAATTTGTCATCTTACAATTTGTAGGTTGGAAGTCACTCACACACAGGTTTCACTGGGGTGACATCAAGGCATTGAAAGGGCTGCATTCTTTTCTGGAGGCTCTAAGGATCTGTCTGGATCATTCAGGTTGTTGGCAGATCCGTTTCCTTGCTGTGTGCCGATAGAGGGCTGTTCCCGGCTTCGAGAGGACACCCACGTTCCTCGCCTCTTTCTTTCCTCCATCTTCAAAGCCATCAATGGCCTGACCAGTCCTTCCTATGCTTCAGATTTCTTTTCCTTCTTCTTTTTTCTCATTTCTCTGATTTAGCCAGGGAACTTTCTCCCGTTGTAAAGATCCATGCAATTAGATTGGCCCCACCCAGATAATCCAGGATAATCTCCCCATCTCAAGGTCCTTACTCTATATACAAAGTCCTTTTGCTGTGTAAGGTAGCATATTTACAGGTTCCAGGAATTAGGGCGAGGACATCTGTGGAAGAGGGGCGGGGAGGGGGGCATTATTCTGTCGATTACAACACTTCAGTGTTATTTTTTCTTATTTGAAAAAATGTAAGCTTTTAGTATACCTGAGATTTATTTTTATGTATGGAGTGAAAGCATAAGTTTGTTAACAGGCTTGATCAGCTTTTCCTATGATTATTGGCTCTTCCGTAAATTGCCTATTTAAAACCTTAGCTCATTTTATTTATTTATGTAAAATTTAAAAATTTTTAAATCCAAGTTCCTTAATATATGGTGTAATAATGATTTCAGGAATAGAATTTAGTGATTCATCACTTGGTTCTAACACCCAGTGCTCATCCCAACAAGTGCCCTCCTTAATGCCCCTTGCCCATTTAGCCCATCCCTCCACCCAACACCCCTCCAGCAACCCTCAGTTTGGTCTCTGTATTTAAGAGTCTCTTATGGTTTGTCTCCCTCTCTGTTTTTATATTATTTTTGCTTCCCTTTCCTTATGTTCATCTGTTTTGTATCTTAAGTTCTACCTATGAGGGAAGTCCTATGATATTTGTCTTTTTCTGAGTGGCTTATTTCGCTTAGCATAATATGCTCTAGTTCCATCCACATTGTTGCAGATAGGAAGATTTCATTCTTCTTGATTGCCGAATAATATTCCTGTGTGTGTGTGTGTGTGTGTGTGTGTGTGTGTGTGTGTGTGTGTACATATATTTGGGCTCTTTGCATACTTTGACTATTGCCAATAGCCCTGCTTATAAACATTGGGGTGCATGTGCCCCTTTGGAACGGCTCTCCTGTATCCTTTGGATAAATACCTAGTAGTGCAATTGCTGGTCGTAGGGTAGTTCTATTTTTAATTTTTTGAAGAATCTCCATACAGTTTTCCAGAGTGGCTGCACCAGCTTGCATTCCCACCAGCAGTGCAAAAGCGTTCCTCTTTCTCTGCATCCTCTCCAACATCTGTCGTTGCCTGAGTTGTTAATTTTAGCCATTCTGACTGGTGTGAGGTGATATCTCATTGTGGTTTTGATTTGTATTTTCCCGATGGTGAGTGATGTTGAGCATTTTTTTTTTTTTTTTTATGTGTCTGTTAGCCATCTGGATGTCTTCTTTGGAAAAGTGTCTATTCATGCCTTTTGCCCATTTCTCCACTGGATTATTTGTTTTTAGGGTGTTGAGTTTGATAAGTTTTATAGATTTTGGATACTAATCCTTTATCTGATATGTCATTTGCAAATATCTTCTCCCATTCCATCGGATGCCTTTTAGTTTGGCTGCTTTTTTCCTTCACTGTGGAGAAGCTTTTTCTCTTAATGAGGTCCCAATAGTTCATTCAGTTTTGCTTTTGTTTCCCTTGCCTCTGCAGACATGTCAAGAAAGAAGTTGCTGTGGCTGAGGTCAAAGAGGTTGTTGCCTGTTTTCTCCTCTAGGATTTTGTCGGCTTCCTGTCTTATGTTTAGATCTTTCATCCATTTTGAGTTTATTTTTGTGTATGGTATAAGACAGTGGTCCAGGTTCATTCTTCTGCATGTCTCTGTCCAGTTTTCCCAACACCATTTGCTGAAGAGACTGTCTTTATTCCATCGGATATTCTTTCCTGCTTTGTCAAAGATTGGTTGGCCAGACATTTGTGGGTCGATTTCTGGGTTCTCTATTCTGTTCCATTGATCTATGCATCAGTTTTTGTACCAGAACCATACTGTCTTGATGATTACAGCTTTGTAATACAGCTTGAAGTCCGTATTTATTTATGTTTTAAATATTTTATTTTTAAGTAATCTCTACACCCAACCTGGGGCTTGAACTCACAACCCCAAAGTCAAGAGTAGCATGCTTCACCAACTGAGCCAGGTAGGTGTCCCAAAACCTTGGTTCTTTGATCATTGTTCTTTTCATTGTCACTTCATGAGAGCTCTTAGTCTTTTTGGTAAATACTAATCTTTAACACTTTATCTGTTAGTCATCCTGAAATTTGAAATTGGCCTTTTGGGGTTATTTATTTATTTATTTATTTTAACAAAAATAGACACATTTCTTAACCTCATGAAATTTACATTATGGGGGAGACTGTAGATGTTAAATAAATTCATTAACATAGTAACCAAGATTTATTTACAAATTCATAGAAAGTATTTGAGGAAGAAAAAAGGAACTGGGTGCTATGATAGAGAATAATGGAAGAACATAATTTGTAAGAGTGGTTCAAGAAAGTTGTCTGTAAGGATGTGATACTGAAACTAGGATCTGAAAGATAAGATAGGGGCCCTGGTTGGCTTAGCCAGTTAAGCCTCTGACTCTTGATCTCAGCTCAGGTCTTGATCTCAGGATTGTGAGTTCAAGCCCCGAGTTGGACTCCATTCGAGGTGTGGAGCTTACTTAAAAAGAAAGAAAGAAAGAAAGAAAGAAAGAAAGACAGACAAGATAAAGAGTTATCTAGGAGGAGCATGGAAGGCAGGAGTGTTCCTGGCAGAGGACAGCTAGTGCAAAGATCCTGAGGTAGTGTATCAGGCTAATTAGAGAATAATTTTCTGTCATTCTGTAAAGCTATCTTTATAACAGGTTATTTAGTCTGGCTTGAGGAAACTTGGATTCATAGAACTTTTTTTCTGGAATGTTTTTGTCAGCTTTATTGAAGTAAAATTTATATATAATAAAATCCACTATTTTAAAGCGGATGATTTTTAACAAGTGTGTATATCTGTGTCACAACTACCACAATCATGATATAGAACATTTCTATCACCACGAAAAGTTTCCTGGTGCCCTTTTGCTGTCAATCTGCTCCCCACCCATCCCCAAGCAACCACTGATCTATGATCTTCTAGTCACTATTGTCTTGATTTTTCTAGAATTTCCTGTAAATGAAATCATGGAGAATGTAATATTTTTGTCCGGCTTCTCTCACTTTGCATAATGATTTTGGAATGTAACTACATTTTGTGTTTCAGTAATTGGTTTCCTTTTATCACAGAGTGTATTTGTTCTTTTTTATGGATACACCACAATTTACTGATTGATTTAACAATTGTTGGACATTGAGGTCGTTTCCAGTTTGGGGCCATTGTGAATAAAGCCGCCACAAATCATGCGGGCAGACGTTTTCAATTCTCTTGGGAAAATACCTAGGCGTGGAATTGCTGGGTCATCTGGGTGATGTGTATTTCGCTTGTATCCTGTGACCTTGTTAGTATCTCTTATGAGCTCTAGAAGCTTGTGTGTGTGTGTGTGTGTGTGTGTGTTCCTTAGGATTTTCAACCTAGATGATCATCTCGTCTGTGGATAAAGACAATTTTATTTCTTTCCAATCTACATGCCGCTTATTCATTTCTCGAGTCTATTTCCCTGGATAGGACCTCTAGTACAAAGTCAATGGTGCGAGCAAACACTCCTGTTTTATCCTGACCTGATGGGGAAAGCATTCAATCTTTCACTAGTCAGTATAACGTAAGGCTACATGAAAGGTGTTCTTAGTTGCTCCTCATCAAGTCGAGGAAGTTTCCTTCTATAACTAGTTTTCTGGAAGTTTCTGTCATGAGTGGATGGAGAATTACATCAAATGGTTTGTATGCCGGGGTGCCTGGGTGGCTCAGTTGGTTAAGTGTCCAACTCTTGATCTCAGCGCAGGTCTTGATCTCAGGGTCATGAATCAAGCGTGTTGGGCTCCACAATGGGTGTGGAGCATGCTTTTTTTTTATTTTTTTAAAATTAGTTTTCTTTATTTTTGAGAGGCAGAGAGAGAGATGGAGCGTGAGTGGGGGAGGGGGAGGGAGAGAGGGAGACACGGAATCCAGAGCAGGCTCCAGGCTCTGAGCTGTCAGCACAGAACCCTAGCAGGGACCCGAACTCATGGACTGTCAGATCATGACTTGAGCCGAAGTCAGACGCTCAACCGACTGAGCCACGCTGGCGCCCCGGAGCATACTTTTTAAACAAACATGCCTCTATCTTTTGGGAGTACCTGGGTGGCTCAGTCGGTTGAGCTCAGGTCGTGATCTTGCAGTTTGTGAGTTTGAGCCCCACATTGGGCCTGCTGTTGTTAGCGAATAGCCCACTTTGGAGACTCTGTCCCCTCCTCCGGCTCAGGTCACGATCTCGCGGTCCATGAGTTCGAGCCCCGCATCAGGCTCTGTGCTGACTGCTCAGAGCCTAGAGCCTGTTTCCGATTCTGTGTCTCCCTCTCTCTCTGACCCTCCCCCGTTCACGCTCTGTCTCTCTCTGTCTCAAAAATAAATAAACGTTAAAAAAAAATTTTTTTAAAAACATTAAAAAATTTTTGCATGCCTGTCTCTTTTAGTTCTTTGACGTAGCGAATTGAATTACATTGACTGGTTTTTCATGTGTCAAAGCGAATCCTGCATTCCCAGGATGAACCCCACTTGATCGTGATGCATTAGCCTTTTTATTTATTACAGCATTTGATTTGCCTAAGTTTTATGTTTTTTCCCCCTGAACAATATGCTTAGAGGTGGATCAGTTTTATTGATCTTTTAAAAAAGTGTTTGTTTTCATTGATTTTTCTCTATTGTTTATACATTTTCTATTTCACTGATTTCTATTCTTTCTTATTTTCTGCTGTCTGCTCACTTTAGGTTTATTTTGCTCTTTTATTTTTTTTCTAATTTCTTAAGGTGCAAGCTTAGACCATTGTTGTTAGACCCTTCTTTCCTTTCTACTTAAGTATTGAATGCTGTAATTTCCTTTGAAACACTGCCTTAGATGTTTGCACACATTGTGATATACTGTATTATTCAATTTCATTCAGCTCAAAATAGTTTCTAATATCCTTTGTGGTTTTTCATATGATCCGCGGGCTATTTAGAAGTGTTTTGTTTAGGGGCGCCTGGGCGGCTCAGTTGGTTAGGCATCTGACTTCAGCTCAGGTCATGGTCTTGCACTTTGTGGGTTCGAGCCCCGCGTCGGGCTCTGTGCTGACAGCTCGGAGCCTGGAACCTGCTTCGGACGCTGTGTCTCCTTCTCTCTCTGCCCCTCCCCCTCTGCTCGTGCTCTGTCTCTCTCTCAAAAATAAGCATTAAAAAGAAGGAAGTGTTTTGTTTAGTTTTCAGAAAGTTTGATGACCTGTCAGATCTGTTGTTATTGATTTTCGGTTTAATTCTGTTTTGGTCAGAGAAACATACTTTGTATAATTTCAGTCCTTTTGAATTTATAGGGAATTATTTTATTGCCCAGATGATGAGCTGATAATCCTATGGAAAGACAATCAAGTCCATTAACATACACCTGGACTCTATTACAATTCACCCCTGATGTTTGATAACTAAAATGTGTTGTCTCACTTAATTAAATTTGAACCTATTTAAGTAAGCCATCCTGGTGCTTTATGAGGCCCACAGCCTTGTAGTTGAAAGTTCTAGTGCACGTCTTAAGAGCCCGGTGTTATGTATTTTTAGAAGTGAAATGAATGCCTTAGCCACTCTCATTAATGTCTGCAACTCTAAAGAGGGTAAAAGGTGTCTTGGTGAGGCCTCGTATTGTGGCTTTAGTACATGTCTGACCTTGGTTTGTATTTTGGGATATCTCTGAAGCAAGAACATGTCCAGAGTTCTTTTTTTTTTTTTAATGTTTTATTTATTTTTGAGACAGAGAGAGACAGAGCATGAGAAGGGCAGGGGCAGAGAAAGAGGGAGACACAGAATCCAAAGCAGGTTCCAGGCTCTGAGCTGTCAGCACAGAGCCCGACGCAGGTCTCGAACCCACAAACCGTGAGATGGTGACCTGAGCAGAAGTCAGACGCCCAGCCGACTGAGCCACCCAGGCGCCCCACATGTCCAGGGTTCTTTACCCCAAAGGGGGTGACCCTGGATAAAGGGACTTTCCCAGTAGCCCAGGGGTCTGGGACAGGGACGGCCTTTTCCCACTGTGGTGTTTGATCAGGAACTGAGAGCAAGAGAGGCCACTTAATGGCCATGCCAAGCTCGTGGGCAATTTGTTATGCAGTAATAGGTGATTGGAACAAATAATCACCAACATTTATTGAGTGCTAACCACTATACCATCCTGACTCTTATATGGCTATAATTTTTTTTTTTCTGTTTTTAAATTTGCTTTTCTCTGTGACCCAGGAAGAGGTCAGACATTCTCTGGTTAGGCCTTAGGGTAGTCTAAGAGCAAGGTCTTTGAGGACAGGCAGACCAAAGTGTGACTATGGCTCTGTATTCACTGTGTAACCTTGGGCACCTTAATCAGCTGCTCTGAGTCCCAGAGCAGTTTAAAAGATATTTAAGGGGCACTTGGGTGGCTCAGTCGGTTAAGCGTCCGACTTCAGCTCAGGCCATGATCTCACGGTCCGTGGATTCGAGCCCCATGTTGGGCTCTGTGCTGACAGCTCAGAGCCTGGAGCCTGCTCTGGATTCCGTGTCTCCCTCTTCTCTCTGCCCTTCCCTGCTCTTGCTTTGTGTGTGTCTCAGAAAAATAAATAAACATTAAAAAAATATATAAAATTATTTTAAATATTGTAAACAAATTAAATATTTTAAAATACTTTTAAATATTGAAAAATATTTTCTAAATAACTTTATTTATGTATTTAAGTAATCTCTACACCCAACATGGCTTGAACCCACGACCCCAAGATCAAGAGTCACTTGCCCTTCGGCGCACGTGGGTGGCTCAGTCGGTTGAGCATCTGACTTGGGCTCAGGTTATGATCGCACAGTTCGTGAGTTCGAGCCCCTCATCCGGCTCACTGCTGTCAGTGGGGAACCCGCTTTGGATCTTCTATACTCCCCTCTCTCTGCTCCTCCCCGACTTCCACCTGTGCGCGCTCTCTCTCTCTCTCAAAAATAAACATCAAAGAAAAAAGAGTCACATGCTCTTCCGACGGAACCAGGCAGGTAACCTCCCCCGTTTCCTTAACTTTAAAACTCAGCTGATAATTCTTCAAGACAACGACATGCAATAACGTATGGAAATGGTGTGACAGTGCCTGTCATGTAATAAGCCTTCAGTAACGGTTATAGTTTTTATTGCCTGCTCTTTACGTGCTGTGGCCCAACCTGAACCTCAGTCTCTTCATCGGTTATGTGAGGGAAAGAATAACGAGCATCTCAGGGCTGTTTTGAGATCTTGCCCAGTGTCCCACAGATACCCTCAGTGTAACAGATCGGGGCACAAACACCAAGAACCCACCACCCAATTAATTGTCGTGTTACCTCCAATACTCTGGAACTCAAACATCCCTCTAATGTAGCAGCTCCTACCTACAACTCAACACACCCCCTCCTCCCCAGTGCATCAGCATCCCAGCACTCTCAGCCCTGGATGCCGACAGAGAATTCCTTCTGTATAATACAGTGGTTAAAACTCGCTGTCCTGGAGGCAGGTTGTCCTGTGTTCAAATCCCAGGTCTTTCTCCTATTTGCTGTGTGAAATGGGGCAGATCACTTAGCTTCCTTGCAACTCAGATGCAAATTGGGACTAATTAATGCCTATCCTCTTTCTGTGTACCACAGAGGGGGCTAACTCCGACCCCTGACGTTTAGAGAAAAAATTAATTGCATAAGCAAGTTAGATGTAAAAAATAAGCTTACTGTTTTAGTCACAGGTCTTTGTCGCCAAAAAGAGAAGAGATCTAAATCGTTCATTTCCAAAACAAAGAGAGGCATGGCTGTGGTATGAAGAATTTGATTTACACCCAAGATAACAGTTTTGGCGGCATGGATCATTCCAGGAAAACTGGCCTGATTATAGTCCTGCGCAGGCAGTAAGAGAGCTTTAGAGAGCTAGATCAGTGGTTTTTATATGGCCTGGGGCAGATATATATCTCTAGATATCTATATATATTCATATATCTATAGTATATATGAATATATGTATGTGTGTATAATATATATTTAGATGTGTGTATAACATATATATAGGTAGATATAGATCTATAGATCTATACAAATGATTGATATAGATAGATCTATATAGATATAATATATAGATAGATACATATAGGTCTATCTATATAGATTGATAGATATAGATGGATCTATATAGATATAATATATATATAGAGAGAGATAGATATAGACCTATATCTATCGATAGATAGATATATAGATATATCTATCTAGATATATAGATATATCTATATCTATCTAGATAGATCTATCTAGATAGATATAGATATATCAGATCTATCTAGATATATAGATATATCTATATCTATCTAGATAGATCTATCTAGATATATAGATATATCTATATCTATCTAGATAGATCTATCTAGATATATAGATATATCTATATCTATCTAGATATATAGATATATCTATATCTATCTAGATATATAGATCTATCTAGATATATATCTTTAGATATCTATATCTATATCTATATATCTATATATCTTTAGATATAGACCTATATCTATCGACAGATATAGGTCTATATCTATCTATAGATATATATATTATACACACACATACATATATTCATGTATATTATTACATATCCCCAAACAGAATATGTACTGGGTTATTAGGCACTCTGGTGTTTTCCTGGTCTATTGCATTTTTGTTTTTAAAGTTCTGGTCACAATCCACTAAACTGTTTACACAACTCATCAATGAGTCACAGCCCACAGTGTGAAAATGCTAGTGTAGATTATTTCTTTCTGTCCCTTTCAGTATGAACCCAAGAAAAGCTAGCTCTCATCCATATTTGATTCCTCAATATAAATCTTCTTGATTGGGGTGCCTGGGTGGCTCAGTCGGTTAAGCGTCCGACTTCGGCTCAGATCACGATCTCGCGGTCGGTGAGTTCAAACCCCGCGTCGGGCTCTGTGCTGACAGCTCAGAGCCTGGAGCCTGTTTCAGATTCTGTGTGTCCCTGTCTCTCTGCCCCTCCCCTGCTTGTGCTCTCTGTCTCAAAAATAAATATTAAAAAAAATATTCTTGATTAACAAAAATTACAGTTCTCCCAAGTAGCCAGGAGGAATTTGACTAGAATTATCTTGAGATCGCCATGGTTATTGCTTTTCTTTGACAGTAAACCAAAAAACAAATGAAGAGCCTGGTTATGAAGTCTGACCACTTGGACTGAATTCTGGCTCTGCCTCTGGCTTGCTGTGTCACTTGCCTCAGTTTCTTCATCTGTATACCGGAAATAATTAAGAATAAGAATAGAATCCTCCTTGTAGGTAATTAGATAAGCAATTAACACAGGGCCATAGTGAGTTTTCAAAAAATGTTGGCAACTACGTTATTATTTTTTATTTTTTAAACTGTCAGCGTTTTTGTCTTGCGGCAGATACCTGAGAGCAGCTTATCCATAAACAGCACTAAACTAAGAGAAGAGACTCTTGGGCAGTGAATAGGGCATCTTTGGAAAGTTTCAAGTTGAACCCGCCTTACCCTAGATAGACACTAGAGGGAGCTCCACGCCCAGAAAGCCACATGTTTCCTGGCCCAGGGACCTGCCAACAACTGCTGTCCCTGAAACTTTCCCTTTCAGTCTGGTGACTTACTTTGGAGAAGTGGCTGCTGCATTGGGTCCCAAACTAAGGGCTCTGTGGGAATCCGGAGGGAACAGCAAGTGGCTGTATGGAGCAGAAATCTGGTTTCCTCAAATTCACCAATTGGCTTTCACCGGGGCTGAGACCTTCTGGAGTACTGGGACAGTATATTCATCATCCGGGAGCCCCCAGGGCCGAACGCACGTCGTGTCTGACATATTGTAATCACTTTGTAAATATTTATGGGATGGGACCCATCCAGTGGGAGAATATGAGACCTAAATAATTATAATCACAAATGGAAAATGCTGGTATGTATGGCCGGTGAGCATCGTGGGACCTCCCAGTGGGTTGAGGGCTGGGGAGGGTTGGTCCGTATGGCTTCCTGACAGTCAGGGGTCCTGGTCCTCTCCAGTGTACAGAGAAAAGATTTGTCATATTTTCTAGCCAAACCAATCTTGAAAAAGAGCAGAGCTGGAGGACTCACACTTCCCAATTTCAAAATCTGCAGTAATCAAGGCAGTGTGATACTGGCATAAGGACAGACATATATATAGGTCAGTAGAATAGAATGTATCTATGGTCAAGGTGTCAAGAACATTCTGTGAGGAAAGCGTGGGGACAACTGCATATCCACATGCAAAAGAATGCATCTGGAACCCCTCCCAGCCATCGTCTACAAAAGCTAACTCAAAAGGGGCAAAGACATACATGTAAGAGCTAAAACTATAACTCTTAGCAGAAAACATAGCTATAAATCTCTTTTTGGGTTAGGCAATACTTTCTTAGATGTGACACGAAAAGCACAGGAAGAAAAAAATAGGTAAATTGGACTCCATCGTAATTAAAACTTCTGTGGGTCAAGACACTATCAAGAAAGTTGAAAGTCAGGGGCCCCTGCCATGGGTGGCTCAGTTGGTTGAGCATCCGACTCTTGGTTTCAGCTCAGGTCATGATCCCTGGGTCATGGGATCGAACCCCGCATTGGGTTCTGTGCTGAGCGTAGGGCCTGCTTGAGATTCTCTGTCTCTGCCTTTCTCCCCCATTTGCATGCTCCCTCTCCCTCTCTAAAAATAATAAATAGATAAATAAATAATCTTCAGGACTGGTAATGCTGAATTATTATTGTTTTGTTTTTATTTTTATTTTTTTAACTTTTTTTTAACATTTATTTATTTTTGAGAGACAGAGAGAGACAGAATATGAGCAGGGGAGGGGCAGAGAGAGAGGGAGACACAGAATCTGAAGCAGGCTCCAGGTTCCGAGCTGTCAGCACAGAGCCTGATGTGGGGCTCGAGCTCACAAACCATGAGATCATGACCTGAGCCGAGGTCAGACTCTTAACCGACTGAGCCACCCGGGCGCCCCATCTTTTTAGTGTTTAGTTATTTAATTTGAGAGAGACCGAGAGCACGAGCAAGGGAGGCAGAGAGAGGCAGAGAATCCCAAGCAGGTCCCATGCTGTCAGCACAGAGCCTGACTCGAAACCCAATCTCACGAACAGTGAGATCATGACCTGAGCTGAAAAACACAAGAGCCAAACACTCAACTGACTGAGCCACCCAGGCGTCCCTAATGCTGAATTATTATTATTATTATTATTATTATTATTAGAAGAAGAAGAAGAAGAAAGAAAGAGAAAGGAAAGGAGAAAGACAAACCACAGAATAGAAGAAAACATTTGCAAATCCTACTCTGATAATGGTCTTATATCCAGAACATGTAAAGAGCTCTTACAACTCAACAACAAAAAGACAAATAACATAAAACTGAGCAAATGCCTGGAACAGACATTTCTCCATGGAAGATATACAAATGGCCAAGAAGCATGTGAAAAGATATTCAACATCATTAGTCATTAGGGAAATGCAAATCTGAACACAATGAAACCCCACTTCCCTGGCTATAATCAAAAAGACAACAAGCGTTAGCAAGGATGTAGAGAAATTGGAACCTTCCCATACTGCTCGTGGGACCATAAAAGGGTGCACTTTGGAAGGCAGTTGGACAGGTCCTCGGAAAGTTAAACATGAAGTCACTGTAAGACCCAGCAATTCCATTTCTGGGTACATGTCCAAGAGAATTGAAAACATCTATGTATATAAAAACTTGTACATGAATATTCACACCAGTAGCCATCATAATAGCCAGAAAGTGGGAATGGCTCAGATGTCTACCAACTGATGACTGGAGAAACAGGATGTGGTATATATCCCTGCAATGGAATATTATTCTACCATGAAAAGGAGTGGAGTATAGATACATGCTACCACACGGATGAAGCTTGAAAGAAGTGAAAGATGGCTAAGTGAAAGAAGCTAGCCACAAAACGTCATAGATTGTGTGATTCCATTTATATTCAACGACCAGATAGGCAAATACACTGAGATTTGTGTTTTCGGGGGGCTAGGGAGAGGGGGGCAATCGGGAGTGACTGTTTCACTCTTTGGGGTGGTGAAAATGTTTTGGAATTAGATAGTGGTGATAGTTGGACAACCTTGTGAATGTGCTAAAAACCACGGAATTGTATGCTTCAAAATGACGGATTTTGAGGCACCTGGGTGGCTTAGCGGGTTAAGTGTCCAACTTTGTTCGGCGCAGGTCATGATCTCATGGTTCATGAGTTCGAGCCCTGCATAGGGCTCTGCTCTGCAGTCTGCTTGGGATTCTCTCTCTCGTGCACTCTCTGTCTGTCCCCCACCCTTGCTCTCTCTTCGTGTGCGCTCTCTCTCTCTCAAAATAAAGAAACTTTTTTTTTTAATGGTGAATTTTACGGCATGTGAATTATGTGTCAATAAGAAAAATAAAGAGGGTCACCTGAGTGGCTCGGTCTCTTAAGTGTCTGACTCTAGATTTCGGCTCAGGTCAGCATCTCACAGTTGGTGAGTTTGAGCCCCGAGTCGGGCTCTCTGCTGTCAATGTGGAGCCCACTTTGAATCCTGTCTCTTTGCCCCTCCCATTCTCTCTCTCTCTCTCTCAAAAATAAACACTTAAGGGGCGCCTGGGTGGCTCAGTCGGTTAAGCGGCCGACTTCGGCTCAGGTCATGATCTCGCGGTCCGTGAGTTCGAGCCCCGCGTTGGGCTCTGTGCTGACAGCTCAGAGCCTGGAGCCTGCTTCAGATTCTGTGTCTCCCTCTCTCTCTGCCCTTGCCCCACTTGCGCTCTATCTCTCTCTCGAAAATGCATCAACATTTAAAAAAAATTAAAAAAAACAAACCCACAGGGGGCGCCTGGGTGGCTCAGTTGGTTGAGCTTCTGACTTCAACTCAGGTCATGATCTCATGGTCCGTGAGTTCGAGCCCCGCGTTGGGCTCTGTACTGACAGCTCAGAGCCTGGAGCCTGTTTCAGATTCTGTGTCTCCCTCTCTCTGCCCCTCCCCTGTTCATGCTCTGTCTCTCTCTGTCTCAAAAATAAATAAACGTTAAAAAAAATAAATAAACATTTAAAAAAAAGAAAAAGAAAAAAAGAGAGAAATTAGTATTCTCCTCATCCCTGGCTCAGTGGTTCTTAAACATTTTGGTCTCGAAACCCCTCTATATTCTTAATAATTACTGAGGGCCCCAAAGAGCTTTTGTTTATGTGTTTTGTTTTTGTTTTTATTTATGTGTTCCTGTCAAGTATCCATTGACGTTCGCCATGTTAGAAATTTAAAAAAATGTTTAATGTTTATTTGAGAGAGAGAGAGAGAGAGAGAGACAGCATGAGTGGGGAGGAGCAGAGAGAGAGAATCCCAAGCAGGCTCCACGCTGAAAACACAGGGCCTGATGTGGGGCTTGAACTCAAGAAACCATGAGATCATGAACCGAGATCAAGAGTTGGACGCCTAATCACCTGAGCCACCCAGGCGCCCTACAAAACTGAGACATTTTAAAGACATTTACTGTTAATTCATTTTTTTAATAAAAATTTTTTTTAAATTTTTTTTAACGTTTATTTATTTTTGAGACAGGGAGAGACAGAGCATGAACGGGGGAGGGTCAGAGAGAGAGGGAGACACAGAATCTGAAACAGGCTCCAGGCTCCGAGCTGTCAGCACAGAGCCTGATGCGGGGCTCGAACTCACGGACCGCGAGACCGTGACCTGAGCCAAAATCGGACGCTTAACCGACTGAGCCACCCAGGCGCCCCCCCCAAAATTTTTTTTTTAGAGAGAGAATGAGTCCAAGTTGGGGAGAGATGGGCAGAGGGAGAGAGAAAGAGAATCTCAAGTGTGTCCACACTCAGGGCAGAGCCCCACACGTGGCTCGATTCCACGACCCTGGGATCGTGACCTGAGCCAAAATCAAGAGTCAGACACACAACCGACTGAGCCGCCAGGTATCCCTGTTAAATCATTTAAAGTAGCATTAATAAAACATATACATGGTAACATAATGTGTATATAGTTTCCAAATAAAAAAATAGTGAGGAGAGTGGCATTTTTGCAAATCTCTTTAATGTCTGACTTGACAGGAGACGGGCAGACTCCTGAATCTGTTTATACGTACAAATTCTTGTGATGTGTTGTTTTGGCTGAAATGTATGGAAAAAAATCTGACTTCATACAGATGTGTAGTTGGAAAAGGGAGGAGTGTTTCATGGCCTTTCCAGAACATTGTGGATATTTTTCTTAGATACCACACCAAAGCTGGACAGGTGGTAGTTTCCTAAAGGTTAGTTGCAAGGTGAACTCTGAAATCGCGCCAATGAACTTTTCGTTCTTTTACGTTACAATCCATTAAAACCCATCGGTCTCATGGGGCGCCTGGGTGGCTCAGTCAGTTAAGCGTCCGACTTCGACTCAGGTCACGATCTCGCAGTCCGTGAGTTCGAGCGCCGCGTCGGGCTCTGGGCTGACAGCTCAGAGCCTGGAGCCTGTTTCAGATTGTGTCTCCGTCTCTCTCTGCGCCTCCCCCGTTCATGCTCTGTCTCTCTCTGTCTCAAAAATAAATAAGCGTTAAAAAAAAATTTAAAAGAAATAAAAATCCATCGGTCTCCAATGTACTTTGAATAGATCTTTTATCCATGCGTGGTGTTGGGAACATTATGCATTGGTCATTCGGAAAATATTTGTTTCACTGAGTTTTGCTGTTCTCCCAAACGTGGACTCATTTTATGACTCAGTACCACAATATCCAGTCATTGACATCAACCCCAGGCTCTCCAGAACAGTCTTGGGGTTTGGGGAAGCTGTCAAGCTCTCGGTGGCAGATGTAAGTTTTTCAAATGTCCAATATTTGTTTTAAGACCCGAATTTCAAAATTGGCCATAGATACCGCCGGCTGCTCTCCTTGGAAGGGAAAACCCACTTTGTTTTCCCAAAAATGTCTGCCAATAACCAAGTGGGAATTACATCGATTTTTTTTGGGGGGGGGGTCCGTCACTCTTTCAAGGAAAAATGGGGTTCCCTAAAAAAGGGGATCGGCTTAGTTCACAATTCAAACAAGTGCTTTTCCTCAGGACAACTGCTGTCCTTTGGGGTGCAAAAGTACTTTCTGACTGCCTTTTATTTACTCAGGGATTGGGTTTTCACAAAACTAATCATTTTTATCGCTTCATCAAGGATTGATTGCTTGATTGCTTGATTGATTTATAATTCCAGCAAAATTAACACGCAGTGTTCTATTAGGTTCCAGTGTACAATATAGTGGTTCAACAATTCTATACATTATTCAGTGCTTACCACAATAAGTGTGCTCTTTTTTTAAAAAAAATTTTTAATGTTTATTTATTATTGAGAGACACAGCATGAACATGGGAGGGACAGAAAGAGAGGGAGACACAGAATCCAAAGCAGGCTCCAGGCTCTGAGCTGTCAGCACAGAGCCCCACGTGGGGCTCGAACCCACGAACCTCTCGATCATGACCTGAGCCGAATTCGGATGCTTAACCGGCTGAGCCACCCAGGCGCCCCACAATAAGCATGTTCTTAATCCCCACCACCTATTTTATCCATCATCAAGGACATTCTTTTTTTTTTCTTTTTTCTTTTCTTTTTCTTTTTTTTTTTTTTTGATCAAGAGGGAAGGAGAGGGACAGAGAAAAAGAGAGAAAGGGAATCTTCAGAGAATCTTAAACAGGCTCCACGCCCAGTGTGGGGCTCAATCTCAGGATCGTGAGATCATGACCTGAGCCAAAATCGAGAGTCCAAGAGTCAGACGCTTAACCGACTCGACCAGGTGCCCCATCAAGGACATTCTTTAAGTGAAACTGGCTTTTGTCTTGTTTCACTGTCAGAATTTACTAGCGGTTTTTTGTTTTTTTTTTTTGTTTGTTTGTTTGTTTGTTTGTTTGTTTTTTTGTCTTGTTTTTACTGTGAAGAAGGCAATGCCTACTAGAACAATCTGGTGCCGTGGGAGCTTCACCCACCACCGCCCTTGCACCATCATTGCAAATGATGTCAGTGTTTGACTTCACAGCCCCCCCCCCCCAAGAGCCCCCAGGAATCTAGGGACCGGATGCTTAGAACCACTCCTCTAGTTTGTTTATTCGTTCAGACATTTTATTAAATTTTTTTTTAAGTTTATTTATTTTTGAGACAGAGAGAGACAGAGCATGAACGGGGGAGGGTCAGAGAGAGAGGGAGACACAGAATCGGAGGCAGGCTCCAGGCTCCGAGCCATCAGCCCAGAGCCCGACGCGGGGCTTGAACTCACGGACCGCGAGATCGTGACCTGAGCCGAAGTCGGACGCCCAACCGACTGAGCCACCCAGGCGCCCCCGTTCAGACATTTCATGGAGCACGTGGGAGGGGCTAGGCTTTATTCCAGGCCCTTAGGGACACAGAGGGAAGCAAGACGAGGCCTTGCATCCTCCCTGGGGAGACAGACAAGAAACGTGCGCACACACAAATAAACCAGAAATTTTCCGGTGGTGGCACTGTAGAAGTACAAGGACATCCTTGGGGAGGGGAAAATACTAGATAGGTCAGGGGACAGGTGTCTCTGAGGTGACATATGAGCAGAGACTAATTGAAACTGAGAAGGAGACAGTCTGAGGACCCCCTGGTTAAAAGGCAGTGCTCGAGGGGCCCCTGGGTGGCTCTGTCGGGTGAGCCTCTGGCTGTTGGTTTCAGCTCAGGTCATGATCTCACGGTTTGTGGGTTCAAGCCCCACCTTGGGCTCTGCACTAACAGTGTGGAGCCTGCCTGGGATTCTCTGTCTCCTCTCTCTTTGTCCCCCGCCCCTCCCCCGCTCTCTCTCTCTCTCTCAAAATAAATAAATCAACTTTTTTTTTTTTAAAGCAGTACTCAAGAGTGCGAAGGATGTGGAGCATCTCCCCTCTGAGCCTGCAGGTCACGTTAAGAAGGCATCAAGAGGGGGCCCTAGGTGGCTCAGTCGGTCAAGCGTCCGACTTCGGCTCAGGTCGTGATCTCGCGGTTCGTGAGTTCGAGCCCAGCGTCGGGCTCTGGACTGATGCCTCAGAACCTGGAGCCTGCTTAGGATTCTGTGTCTCCCTCTCTCTCTGCCCCTCCCCTGCTCACGCTCTGTTTCTCTCTCTGTCTCTCCAAAATAAAACAGTAAAAAAAATTTTTTTTTTTTTTTTTAAAAGAAGGCATCAAGACACTGGGTTGGAAAGAAATAAAAACCTTCACTCTGATGCCATCTCTTCATCGAGCTAATCTCCTTATTCTGTCTGAACTTCAAATTCCAAGTCCTTATCTGAAAATAGAATGGCAATAGCCACACAGCCCACTTTACAGAGCGGGAGTTCAGTTGACCAAGGATGCACTAGAAAGTTCTTTTTTTTTTTTTTTTTTGTAATGTTTATTTATTTTTGAGAGAGAGAGAGAGAGCACGAGCACACATGAGGAGGGTAAGGACAGAGAAAGGGAGACAGAGGATCTGAAGTGGGCTTCTGGCAGACAGCTGAGAGCCTGAGGCGGGACTCGAACCCAAGCGGGACTCCAACCTTGAACCGCGAGATCATGACCTGAACCAAAGTCGGATGCCTCACCGACTGAGGCCCTAAAACTGAGCCACCCAGGCACCCCTGGAAAGTTCTTAATACACTGTCGATGTGAGTGCTGCTTAGTCAGACTCTGCAGGTGCGCGGGCTGCAGGACTTCGTTCCCAAGTTCAAGGTCAGCTCCGTTGGCTTGGCCCCCTACCCCCTCTCCTTCTTACAGGACTCCTGGTTGAGCCAGATCCCTTCCATTCCAAGTGGGGATTCTTGATTTAGAGAGAATAAGATAAAGAACCGAATGTCAATCCTTATTTTCGAAAACATCTTGTTAGTTTCTTAAAGGGAATCCTGACTTATTGAAATCCTTTAAAACCTTGCCTCCTGAAGCAACATATCCGCATTGCTAATGAGCCTTTCTTCTTTGTTTTTTTCCGAGTCACGAAATAACACGCCAAGCCCTGCACGGGACACTCTTACCAACTTCACATTATTCTGTGGGTCATATGTCCATCTCTCCAGCGAGTTCTCAGGCTCTTGTCTGATGTTTGGCTGCGGTCAGAGACCAGGTTCCCTGCAGATTGCCCCCCCCCCCCCACCCCAGGCTTCTCTTTTTATAAGCAATGTACATGGTTACATTAAGATACACTGTTTACTTCCTTCTCAGAGTGTTCAATTCGCTTGGTTTTGCAGAGAGGAAACGGAGACACAGAGCCAGGCAGGAATTAAAAGCTGAGAACCCTGGGTTTTAACTTTTTTTTTTTTTTTTTTTTTTAGCAACTCTGGCCCCGGAAAGTGGAAAGCAAGGAGAGAGGGTGTGGGATGAAATGGGTAGAAGCCTGATCCCTACCTCTGGGCTAGCAGCCTAAAGAGGCCTTACTTAGGTCGCTGCTCTGCAGAATTAACCCCTCTAGACCCAGATCTGGGCTGCGTGGCACATGCCAGGAGCAAGAACGGAAACTGGCCCCTGCCACAGTGTCTCCTTAGCCGGAAAGTAAGTGGCATTTGGGCCAGAGTGGGTTGAAGTGCCCCACTTGAGGCTGGAGCTCAGCCCTAGGGGCTGTCCCCAGCCAGCGCCTGGTGGCCCACACCCTAGGTTGGGGTGAGGTGGGCGAGGCCCAAACAAGGGGAGGCCAGAGAGATGCTGGGGATGGGACCCCCCCCCCCCCCCGCCGCGCAGGGAAAGTCCTCAGCTCTGGCCCCTTCTGGTCAAAAGCTGAGTGAATAGTGGGGAGTGTTCCGACGTTGCCCGAGGTGGCCTAGGACAGCACCGGAGGTCACGCGGTGCGGCAGCTTCTCCAGCCCTCTGCTTCGTCCCGGGAGGAGGGACGCGGTCCCCAGGGCTCTGGGAGCTGGGCCCCGCGCCTCCGCCCCACCCCCCACCCCAGTGGCCGACAGGGGTCAGTGTTTAGCTACAGGTGAGCCGGCAGCAGCCAGACGCTGAATCTGGTTCCTTGGCCTTGGTCTTGCCCCTCCTTACCAATCCGGACTTATCTGGGTTCTTGCATACCTAGACCCCACATCTTTCCTGGTTCCTCCAGACTGCCCCTCCGAAGGAAGATGGCCTGCACCCCTCCATAAGCATACATCACTCCGTCTATGCATAATTACTTCTTGGCCTCTTGCCAAATAGTGGTGACAAATGTGGATGCAGCTTGGAGTCAGATTTGGGTTCAAGTTCCTGCGCTGCCAAGCGCCAGCTGTGTAGCCTTGGGAAAATCACTTTACCTCTCTGAGTCGAGTTTCTCACCTTCGAAAATGAGCTAACGACCGTGAGAATAGCAGTTTTGTAGTGTGCCAAGGACTCCTGTGTCATACGCTATGCATATTATCCTCTCAGAGCTTAAGAGGAGGACACTGGTTGCGAGAGACAGTAACAGACGCGGCATCTGGAACCCAGGTCTGGCTTTCCCCACCGCGTGACCCCCGGCTGGCGGGGCTATCGTGAAAATTAAAATGTGAACATTTTATGATTTTTCTCTTCTGACAGTTTTGCCTGGATCCTGGTGGGTGTTCTCTCCTACTAAAAGGCATTTAAATTTTTTTAAATGTTTATTTATTTATTTTTCAGAGAGAGAGAGCGCGAGCGCCTAAGTGGGGGAGGGGCAGAGAGAGAGGGAGACACAGAATCCGAAGCGGGCTCCAGGCTCCGAGCCATCAGCACAGAGCCCGACTTGGGGCTGGAACCCATGAACCGTGAGATCATGACCTGAGCCAAAGTCCGACGCTCAACCACCCAGGTGCCCCCTAAAAGGCATTTTTACATTTTAAATTTTTTTAAAAAGAAAGGCATTTTTCAATTGCTAGAAATGTTCCCAGTTAGTGAAACCAGCCCATTAGACGACGACTTGCAGAAGGGTGGGGACCTCAGCTGTCTGGCTCCCTGCTCCGAGTCTGTTGCTCAACGTACTTCCTGATGCATCGCAAACACACAATAATAATGAAGGAAAATATAAATTCATATACCTTCTGCGTTCATTCCAAGACAGATCCTAACACGGAGCCATTTTTCATATCAACCATTCAATTACCAGGCAAGTGACACTAATTACCAACTCTAATAGCCGTTGTCTAATTTAATTAAAGGGGATTATTGGAGCTCCTGAAACTCCTGCCATCCTCCCATTATCTAAGTCATGGGGGTTCAATAACAGTCTTTTTATTAGTATGTTCACAAGATAAATTAAATAAACCAGCTTAATGACTCATCTTTGTGACTTATGACACTGAGAATAGGTGTAGGGAAACGATAAGCGTGGCGAAACTGAAGTCTCTGAGAAAATGCTGTGGGCGTGTGGCTCCAAATGTCCCAGAAGCTCTCCCACGTGGCCTCAGGGTTTCAGCAACCCTCAGATCCCCCCCCCCCACCCCCGCCTTCACTCAGCTTAAATGGTGTATTTGCCTTTGCCCAAATATTTTTTTTTTAATTTTTTTTTAACGTGTATTTATTTTTGGGACAGAGAGAGACAGAGCATGAACGGGGGAGGGGCAGAGAGAGAGGGAGACACAGAACCGGAAACAGGCTCCAGGCTCTGAGCCATCAGCCCAGAGCCTGACGCGGGGCTCGAACTCACGGACCGCGAGATTGTGACCTGAGCTGAAGTCGGCCGCTTAACCGACTGAGCCACCCGGGCGCCGCTTGCCCAAATATTTTTGAGGACGTTGATTTCCCTTCGTGCCGATCGGGTCCATACGCCTAAACTACCAAATCTGCTGTGAATATTGACCGACAGGATGGCAACCACAGAGGACAGAGGAAAGGCAGCCTTTAGTTCAAAGCCAGCCATAGAACTGGAGAGGGGAACCTGGAAAATAAAACAGCTTGTCTATACTGACTCTCTCCCTAAAAGTGCGTTTTTGGAGGGCGCCTGGGTGGCTTAGTGGGTTAAGCCTCTGACTCTTGGACCTAAGGGTGAAGGCCAACCAGAGTGGTGAGACTGAATGTTCCCAGGGAAGGGAGAGGGGCTAGTGATTGAGTTCAGTCACCAATGGCCGGTGATTCGATCAGCCATGCCTGTATAATGACGCCTCCATAAAAACCCGAAAGGACCGGGTCTGGAGAGCTTCCAGGGTGGTGAACTTGTGGAGATTCAGGAAAAATGGCTCACTCGTTCTTGCATCTGGCTGTTCCCGAGTTCTCTCCTTTCATAATAAACCAGTGATCTAGTAAAGTACAATGTTTCTCTGAGCCACTCTAACAAATTAATCGAACCCAAGGAGGGGGTCGTAGGGACCTCTGATTTATAGCTGGTTGGTCAGAAGCATAGGTGACAACCTGGGCTTTCGATGGCTGTCTCAGTCGGGAGGTGGAGAGCAGTCTTATAGGACTGAACGCTTAACCGGTGAGAACAGTGTCAGAATTGAGTTGAATCCGGAGGACCGGCAGCTGGTGTCCTGAGAATCGCTTGGTGGCGTAGGGGAAACCCTCCCCTCCATACACACTGGAACCCAAAATAAGGCAGTTCTCTCTCTGTCTCCTGATTTTCTTCCTACTTCTCTGAACAGTCTTTTGATTTCAGCTGGGGAGTCTTCTTCTGTTGCTCTCTCCCTAACTTTTGGTAGATTCCATCCTCAGACTTTTATTTTTCTTCCCATACGCCCTCGTGTTGGAAAGTGTTGTCAGAAAGTCTCATCCACGGGGGGCGGGGGTGGTGGGCACCTGGCCGGCTCGGCCAGTAGAGCAGGCGACTCTTGATCTCGGGGTGGTGAATTCAAGCCCCCACTTTGGGTGTAGAGATTACTTGAAAAAACAAAAAATCTTGGAGCGCCTGGGTGGCTCAGTTGGTTAATCCTCCAACTCTGGATTTCGGTTCAGGTCGTGATCTCACAGTTTGTGGGTTCGAGCCCCATGTCAAGCTCTGCACTGACAGTGTGGGGCCTGCATGGGATTCTCTCTCTCCCTCTCTCTCTCTCTCTCTCTGCCCTTCCCCTGCTCGCATGCTGTCTCTCTCTCTCTCTCTCAGAGTAAATAAAATAAACTTAAAAAAAAAAAAAGTCTCATCCATTCATGGATCTAATTCCTACCTACTCAGGGTGATTCCCAAATTTATTACCAGTACTATACCTCAAAAAGCACCTCAAAAACAAAACAAACAGGAGGTACCTGGGGTGGCTCAGTCGGTTGAGTGTCCAACTTCGGCTCAGGTCATGATCTCGTGGTTTGTGGGTTCGAGCCCCACATGGGGCTCGCTGCTGTCAGTGTGGAGCCTGCTTCGGACCCTTTGTCCCCCACTTGTGCTCTCGCTCTCAAAAATAAACATTAAAAACAAACAAACAAAAAGAACTTTGGGGTTACGTGTCCATCTTTCACTGGTCAACTGTAGCTAGAGACATGACATCTGAAGGAACGTAGCAATCTGCACCAGAATCATAGAAATGGAACCTGGGAAGGAGTATTTACCAAAGGAAGTCTGGGCTGGGGCGGAATGCTGGCTGGACCACTTAGAGCTACCGGTTGAGGACCTTCCTACTTGAATGTCCCCACAGGCATTTCACTGTCTTCCCCCAAAACCTAAGTCTCCTCCTGATCTCCTAACCTTAAAGTGAATGGGACCACCAATCACCAACTCATCCCAGCTGGAGAGTCATTCTACAATCTGAGAGTCATTCTACAATCTTCCTTCTCTATCACCAACCCCAGTACATCTGCTTACTCTCCAAGACTCTGATTCTAACCATCTAAATATTTCCCCTCTCCATTCCCACTGTCACTTTCTGAGTTCATGCCTGCCTCATAAGTGATCTGGAATATTGCAATAGTTTCTTAGCTGGCCTTCTCCTGGCCTTGCTCCCCCTAATCCACTCTCCACACTGATGGCCTTTGTTTTCCTGAGTGAAATAGATTAATTTCTGATTATATTAAAAATAAATGATGATTTAAAATATCACGTATATGGAAAAAGAACAAGGAAGCATGTAAGCATTGCCTGAAATTTCACTACCATGAGATAACTGTGCTAGCATTTTGGTGACCATTCTTTTTTGCATTTCTTTACTCCTATTTTTTTTTTAATTTTAATCTTTATTTATTTTTGAGAGAGAGACCGCGTGTGAGCAGGGGAGGAGCAGAGAGAGAGAGAGAGAGAGGGAGACACAGAATCAGAAACAGGCTCCAGGCTCTGAGCTGTCAGCACAGAGCCCGACGCGGGGCTCGAACTCACAGACCGCGAGATCATGACCTGAGCCGAAGTCAGACGCTCCACCAACTGAGCCACCCAGGCGCCCCTCTTTACTCCTATTTAAATATGTGTGTATATGTAGAAGCATCTGGCTGGCTCCGTCCGTAGAGCACGTGACTCTTAATCTCAAGGTCGTGAGTTTGAGCCCAGTCTTGGGTGTGGAGCCTGCTAGGAAGGAAGGAAGGAAGGAAGGAAGGAAGGAAGGAAGGAAGGAAAGAAAGAAAAGAAAAGAAGGAAGGAAGGAAGGAGGGAAGGAAGGAAAGAAAGAAAGAAAGAGAAAAGGAAGAAAGAAAGAAAGAAAGAAAGAAAGAAAGAAAGAAAAGAAGGAAGGAAGGAGGGAAGGAAGGAAGGAAGAAAAGAAAGAAAGAAAGAAAGAGAAAAGGAAGAAAGAAAGAAAGAAAGAAAGAAAGAAAGAAAGAAAGAAAGAAAGAAAAGAAATATGTGTAGGTATATATTTGATTTATTTTTTGTGTTTATTTATTTTGAGAGAGAGAGCACACACGTGTGTGAGCAGGGGAGGGGCAGAGGGTGGGTGGAGAAAATCCTAAGCAGGGTCCATGCTGTCACATGAAGCCCGATGCAGGGCTCCCACGACCCACAAGATCAGGACCTGAGCCGAAATCAAGAGTCAGATGCTTAACTGACTGAACCCCCCAGGTGCCCGTATATTTGATCTATGAGAATCATCTATCCCAGGCCATCTCCTGCTTTGAATACTATGACTACAAATAGGGAGTTGCTTACAGTTTCTTTGCACAAATGATAGTATTTGTTTCTCATTTCCTGGCCTTCGGCTATGCCCCCCAAAACCCTGTGTTCATTTCCTAGGGCTGAAGGGCTACAAACGGGCGAGTGGGGGTGGGGGTGGGGCCTAAAATAACAGACATTTTTTTCTCTCACAGTCCGAGAAGCTGGAAAACTGATACCAAGGTGCAGGGGAGGATCCTTTCTTGCCCTTTTCAGCTGCTGATGGGCCCAGGGGTCCCTTGGCTCGTGCGGTATCTGTCCAGCCATTGTCTCTGTCTTCACGTGGCCATCTTCTGTGTGTCTGTGTCTTCACGTGGTGGTCACCCTGCGTCTCTGTCGCTGTGTCCAAAGGTCCCGCTTCTTAAAAGGCTGCCAGTCATGGGTGACACAGGTGATGGGGATTAAGGAGTGCACCTGTTGCGACGAGCACCGGGCGACGCGTGGAAGGTGTTGAATCACCGTATTGTGCACCTGAAACTAAGATAACCCCGTATGTTAACTGTACTGGAATTAAAATAAAGCTTAAAAGGCTCAAAAAAAAAAAATCATACACACACAAAAAGGCTACCAGTCGCATTGGATTAAGGGCCTATCTTACTCTGGGGGCGCCTGGGCGGCTCAGTCGGGTAAGCATCCAACTTTGGCTCAGGTCATGATCTCAAGGTTCCTAAGTTCAAGCCCCGTATGGGGCTCTGTGCTGACAGCTAGGATCCTGCTTGGGATTCTCTCTCTTCCGCTCTCTCCCTGCCCCTCCCCCATTTGTGTCCATGCGCACACGTGCGTTCTCTCTCTCAAAATAAATAAATAAACTTGAAAAAAAAAAAGGCCCATCTTACTCTAGTATGACCTCATCTTAACTGATTATATCTACAATGACCCGCTTTCCAAGTAAGATCATATTCTGAGGCCCGGAGGAGTTAGGACTTGGACATATCTCTTTTGTTTAGGGTGACACAGTCCAACCCATAGCATACGCTTTTCCATTTTCTTGCCTGACCAGCTTCTTTTCAGCCTTCATACCTCAGCTGAGACGTCATCTTTTCAAGGGTGTTTTCCCTGAGTCCCCAGTGGGGGTCTGTGTTCTTCCGTCGTGGCTCTATTGCCACAGCACGTCTCATAGGAATTATCTGTATGGTGAATGATTTTCCTTCCTTAAACTAGAACCCCCTTGAGGTGAGGGACTGTCTTCCATCTTTAATATGTACAGCACTTGTCTTTATATTAATTAGTTCAAGGCTAAGTTGGGCTGGAGACACAAAAATGCAGTGACTTAAAGAATAGAAGTTTCTTGGGGCGCCTGGGTGGCTCAGTCGGTTGAGCATCCGACTTTGGCTCAGGTCGTGATTTCGCGGTCCGTGAGTTCGAGCCCCGCGTTGGGCTCTGTGCTGTCAGGCTCGGAGCCTGGAGCCTGTTTCGGATTCTGTGTCTCCCTCTGTCTCTGACCCTCTCCCGTTCATGTTCCCGTCTCTGTCTCAAAAATAAATAAACGTTAAAAAAAAAGAATAGAAGTTTCTTTCCCATGTAGCAGTGCTGAGTTGAGCTGTCCAGGTTAGTTAAGGGTTCTGCCCCCACATGGCCATCTGAGAACTCTGGTTCCTTCCATGTAATTGCTCCATCAAGAGGAGGGAAAAGTCCTCATGACTCTTTCCTCATTGTTTGCAAGTTTATTTATTTTCTTTTGGGAGAGAGAGAGAGAAAGCGGGGGAGGGGCAGAAAGAGAGGGAGGGAGACACAGAACCAGAAGCAGGCTCCAGGCTCTGAGCTGTCAGCACAGAGCCCAACAAGGGGCTCAAACCCACCAGCCGTGAGATCATGACCTGAGCTGAAGTCGGACGCTCAACCGACTGAGCCACCCAGGTGCCCCTAGTTGGTTTTTACAGATGCTCGTTATCAAGTTGAGGATATTCCCTCGTATTCCTGTTCTTCTGAGAGGGTTTTTCTTTTTTTCTTTTTTCTTAAATTTTTAATTAAAAATTTTAAAAATTTACATCCAAGTTAGTTAGCATATAGTGCAATAATGATTCCAGGAGCAGATTCCAGTGATGAACCCCCTATGTATAACACCCAGTGCTCATCTCAACAAGTCTCTTCCTTAATGCCCCTTACCCATTTAGCCCATCCCCCCCACCCAACACCCCTCCAGCAACCCTCAGTTTGTTCTCTGTATTTAAGAATCTCTTATGGGGGCACCTGAGTGGCTCAGTTGGTTGGACGTCCCACTTCGACTCAGGTCATGATCTCGCGGTTCCTGGGTTTGAGCCCCATGCTGGGCTCTGTGCTGACAGCTCGGAGCCTGGAGCCTGCTTCCGATTCTGTGTCTCCCTCTCTCTCTGCCTCTCCCCTGCTCGCACTCTATCATTCTAAAAAATTAAATGAACATCAAAAAAGTGTACAAAAAAGAGTCTCTTATGGTTTGTCCCCGTTTTTATATTATTTTTGCTTCCCTTCCCTTATGTTCATCCGTTTTGTATCTTAAATTCCACATGAGTGAAGTCATATGATATTTGCCTTTCTCTGACTGATTTCACTTAGCATAATACCCTCTAGTTCCATCCACATTGCTGCAAATGGCAAGACTTCATTCTTTTTGATTGCTGAGTAATACTCCATTGCATATGTATATCACATCTTCTTTATCCATTCATCCATCGATGGACATTTGGGCTCTTTCCATACTTTGGCTATTGTTGATAGTGCTGCTATAAATATCGGGGTGCATGTGCCCCCTAGAAACAGCACGCCTGTATCCCTTCGATAAATACCTAGTAGTGCGATTGCTGGATCACAGGGTAGTTCCATTTTTAACCTTTTGAGGAGCCTCCATACTGTTTTCCAGAGTGGCCGCACCAGTTTGCATTCCCACCAGCAGCGCAAAAGCGATCCTCTTTCTCTGCATCCTGCCAACATCTGTCGTTGCCTGGGTTGTTAATTTTAGCCATTCTGACTGGTGTGAGGTGGTATCTCATTGTGGTTTTAATTTGTATTTCTCTGATGTTGAGTGATGTTGAGCATTTTTTCATGCGTCTGTTAGCCATCTGGATGTCTTCTTTGTATTAAAATTTTTAATGTTTATTTTTTGAGAGAGAGACAGAGAGAGAGAGAACGTGAGCGGGTGAGAGGCAGAGAGAGGGAGACACAGAATCCGAAGCAGGCTCCAGGCTCGGAGCTGTCAGCCCAGAGCCTGACTCAAGGCTTGAACTCACAAACCGCGAGATCATGACCCAACCTGAAGTCGGACACTTAACCGACTGAGCCACCCGGGCGCCCCTGAGAACGTTTTTCTTAATTATTAAATGGATGTCAAATTTTGTCAGATACTTTTTCTGCATCAACTCATAAGATCATGTGGTTTTTCTTCTTTATGTTGGTAGTATGATAGATTACAATGACTGATTTTCAAATATGGAATCAGTCTTGCATCCCTGAAATAAACTCCACCTGGTCATGGTATATATTTCTATATTTTGCTGAATTCTCTTTGCTAATACTTTGTTAGGCATTTATACGTCTACATTCATCAGGGATTTGGGTCTGTAATTGTGTGTGTGTGAGTGTGTGCGCATGTGTGTGTGCATGTATGTGTGTTTTAGAGTGGTCTCGATCTGGTGTTGGTACCAGGGCATTATTAATTTCATAAGTGAATTAGTAAGTATTCCTCCTCTTCTGTTTCCTGGAAGAAACTATGTGGATTTTAATTTTCCTTTAAAAGTTTGGCAGAATTCTCCAGTGAAACCGTCGCGGCCTGGAAATGGCAGGAGTCAGGTGTTCATTATAAATGCAATTTCCTTAAGAGTTATAGGACTATTCAAATGACCTCTTTCACACTGGATGAGTTGTGGTCGTTGGTGTTATTTGAGGAATTGGTACATTTCACTTCAGTTGCCAAATCTATGCGTGTGGCCATAGTGTATTAGTTTCCTGTGACTGCTGTAACGAATTAACATAACTTAGTGGCTTAAAACAGCATTAAGTTTATTCTCTCCGGGTTCTGGAGGCCAGGAATTCAGAACCAGTATTGGTGGACCAAAATCAAGGTGTTGATGAGGACACACTCCCTCCAGAGGCACTGGGGAAGGGAGCATTTTCTTTTTCTTTTTCTTTTTTAAGTTTTTACTTAAGTAATCTCTACACCCAACGTGGGACTCGAACTCACAACCCCAACATGAAGAGTTGCACACTCTTCTGACCGAGCCAGCCAGGCATCCCCATTCCTTGCACTGTCTATCTTCTGGTGGCAGCCAGTCCTGTTTGCTGCTGGCACATCGCTTCAGCATCTGCTTCTAGGGTCACATGACCTTCTCTTCTGTGTGTCTTCTGTGTGATTGTACTAGAGCCTCCTGGGATAATCTCATCTCAAAATCCTCACTTAATCGCCTCTGCAAAGACCCTTCTTCAAAATAAGGTAATATTTATGGGTTCCGAGGATTAGGACCTAAATCTTTGGAGGCCATTATTCAACTTGTACACACTATTCCCCTGTTATCTTTTTTTTTTTTAATTAAAAAAATTTTTGTGGGGCGCCTTGGTGGCTCAGTCTGTTAAGCGGCCGACTTGGGCTCAGGTCATGATCTCCTGGCCCCCGAGTTCGAGCCCCACATCGGGCTCTGTGCTAACAGCTCGGAGTCTGGAGCCTGCTACGGATTCTGTGTCTCCCTCTCTCTCTGCACCTCCCCTGCTCACACTCTGTCTCTCTCCCTAAAAAATAAACATTAAAAAAAATTTTTTTTTAATTTTTTTAAAGTATATCTCTATACCCAACCTGGGGTTCAGACTCATGACTTTGGAGATCAAGAGTCACACGCTCCACCAACTGAGCCAGCCAGGCGCTCCTCCCTATTTTACTTTGATGTCTGTGGTGTCTGTAGTGATATCCCCCATCACATTCCCAATATTGGTGGTGTGTTTTTTTCGTCTCTTTTTAAATTTGTCTATCTTGCTAGAGTTTTATTGATCTTTTCAGATAATCAGCTCCTTGTTTTATTGACTTTTCTCTTTTTCCTGTTACTATTTTCTTTTTTCCATTTTCCATTTTATGGATTTTTGCTCTTATCTATTATTTCCACCCATTTTGGATTTATCTTACTCCTCTTTTTTTTTCCCCCCCTAGGGTCTTGAGGTGAGAACTTAGATTATTGATTAGAGACTTTTCTTCTTCTTCTTCTTTTTTTAAAGTAAGCTCTATGGAGGCGCCTGGGTGGCTCAGTTAGTTGGGCTCAGGTCATGATCTCACTGCTCGTGGGTTTGAGCCCCGCATCAGGCTCTGTGCTGACAGCTCAGAGCCTGGAGCCTGCTTCGGATTCTGTGTCTCCCTCTCTCTCTTTGCCTCTCCCCTGCTTGTGCTCTGTCTCTCTCTCAAACATAAACAAACATTAAAAAAATAATAATTAAGTAAGCTCTATGCCCAACAGGGGGCTTGAACTCATGACCCTGAGATCAAAAGTCACATGCTCAACCAACTGAGCCAGCCAGGTGCTCCTCCTCTTTTCTAAAGTATGCATTTATGGGGCACCTGAGTGGTTCAGTCAGTTAAGCCTCCAACTTCGGCTCAGGTCATGCTCTCACAGTTCCTGAGTTCGAACCCTGAATTGGGCTCTGTGCTGACAGCTCAGAGCCTGGAGCCTGTTTCGGATTCTGTGCCTCCCTCTTTCTCTGCCCCTCCCCGCACACACTCTGTCTCTCTCTCAAAAATAAACATTAAAAAAATTTTTTTTAATAAACATAAAGACAAAGTACACATTTAGTGGTGCAAATTTATTTCCCAGTACTGCCTTGTGTCCCACAGATTTTAATATTATACTTTCATTTGCACTCAGTTTAATGTATTTTTTATTTTATTTATTAAAACTTTGAAAAATATTTATTTATTTTTGAGAGAGTGAGAGAGAGAGACAGAGAAAGCAAGGGAGGGGCAGGGAGAGAGGGAGACACAGAATTGGAAGCAGGCTCCAGGCTCTGAGCTGTCAGCACAGAGCCTGACTCGGGGCTCAAACCCACGAACCATGAGATCATGACCTGAGCCGAAGCCGGACGCTTAACCGACTGGGCCACCCAGGGGCCCCCAGATTAATGTGTTTTTAAATTTCCCTCGATACTTCCTTCTTTGGCCCATGGATTATTTAGAAATGTGTTGTTCGGTGTCTAAGTCTGGACATTTTCTGTCGCCTTTTTGTTATTGATTCCTATTTTAATTCCACTACGGTCAGAGAACGCATTCAGTGTGATTTCAATTGCTTTAAATTTGTTGAAGTTTATTTTAGGGCCCAGGATATGGTTTCAGTCGGTACGCATTCCACGGACGCTTGAAGACAAGTGTTGTGCTGTTACCGGATGAAGCGTTCTGTTAAAATACATTAGATGCTTTGGGTTGGTGGTAGTGTTGAATTCTTGTATATCCTTTTGATTTTCTGTCCAGTTGAAGCCTGAGGACAGGACTTTAAGTGACAGAGATCAGGCACAGGAGGAGGAAGGGACTCACTCAGCAGGGGGTGATGGGGCAGAATTATATTCACCCAACTGGCGTTGACTGAGAAAGACACCTGGATGGGGCACCTGGCTGGCTCAGTTGGAAGAACATGTGAATCTTGATCTTGAGGCCATGAGTGCGACCCCACATTGGGTGTAGTGACTAGTTAAATAAATGACTAGCTAACTTAAAAAAAAAAAAAAAGAGGAAAGACACCTGGAACTTTCCCCTTCTTTACCAAGATGCTATTGAGCTCCTTTCTTTTGTTCGACCAATGGAAGGGAAGCAGTTCAGACTGGGGAACAGAGGCCCTCATCCTGCCTGGAATCGGACATACATCCCCTCATCTCTGGCTGGGTTCACAGGGACACAGGTAAACCTGAGGTCAAAATCCCAACACCTTTAACTCTCACCCAAGCCTCCTCTGTCCCTTTTCAGAACCCTCCCCACCTAGGAGGGGGAATCCGGAGCCAAGTCTGTACCGGCCACACCTCCCCAGTTGTTAAGGAGGGAACCTGAAGCTGGAGGTTGGACTGTCCCTTGGCAACTTGCCCACTACCTAGAGCAGGCCGGATGTGTCCCCGCTGGACCGTGCTATCCCCCGGGGGCCGTGCGATTCAGGCTGTGGGGGGAGCCTGCCCTGGGGATTCAGCTCCTAGAGGCAAATGGGTATTGGGCCCTGGGAAGGTTCCAAGGAAGCCTAGAGACCCCTCCCCAGTCTGTTGCTTGGGGCTGTAGATGACACTCTGCCCCAAGAGCGTGGCGCCTCCTCATCGCAGAGTCTGGCAGGTGGCGTGGGCAGGTCCTGCCTGGTATGTGGGCCCTTCGGTGGCCCGGTTTGGAGTCACCTTCCAAGCCTTTCCCAGACACACGCTCTCTGCTTCTCTCTGAATCTGTCTCTCTCTCTCTCTCTTTCTCTCTCTCCTTTTTTTCTGTCTTTTGAAGGCTGAGTTTCTTTTTTTCCTTTCTCTCTTGTCTGCTCGCTCTTCTTTCTCTCTGCCCGCTTTCGCTTGGGACACACAGGTGAGTTCGACCCTTTCTGTAGGATCTCCAAAACATAATCTCTTCTCAGAGCTGATTCTCTGAGAGACGCGCACGCATTGGTCCAGGGGAGCAATTCTTTGCATGACCTTAAATCAGTCCTGTTAGTAGTCAGTTAAATTCTTCCTGCCGAAGACTTCAATATTCTTTCTAGCTTTTCATTGGAAAAAAAATGATATATATGCCTTAAGTCAAAAGAGCTGCCATTGATCTGGTTAAAAAGAAAAGTTCCTCTTTCTATGATCTGTAGGGGCGCCTGGGGGGCTGTCGGTTGGGCGTCCGACTTCAGCTCAGGTCACGATCTCACGGTTCGTGGGTTCGAGCCCCGCGTCGGGCTCTGTGCTGACAGCTCGGAGCCCGGAGCCTGCTTCCGATTCTGTGTCTCCCTCTCTCTCTCTGCCCCTCCCCCACTCATGCTCTGTCACTCTCCCAAAGATAAATAAACATTAAAAAAAATTTAAATACTTTTATGTAAAAAGCATTTTTTATGTAAAAAATATTTTTCTGATATGGGGCGCCTGGGTGGCTCAGTCGGTTGATTTTGGCCCAGGTCACGATCCCAGGGTCGAGGGGTCAAGCCCCACATTGGGCTGCACTGAGCAGGGAGCCCGCTTAGGATTCTTCCTCTCTCTCCCTCTGTCCCTCCCCCAGCTCACATTCTCTCTCTCTGTCTCTCTCAAAAAGAAATGAAAAACATTTGTTATTATAAAAATGATTTGCTGTTTTCCTTTCGAAGGCAATTTCCGTTGTGTGATTTGCCTGGAATATACTGATTTATTCACTCCCTGTTTATTCCTTCATCCAACCAGTATTTACCCAGCACCTACAGAGAGTTAGGACTTGTGGCCCCAAAGTCAAGTTCTCAAGCTATGCTAGGAGGGCTGAGGGAAGAGGGTGACGGCCACAGCCTCTCAGCTGTACCTGTTGTCTCTCCAGAACAACATGGCAGAGAAAGGAAAACCAGAGCCCGAGAGAAGCTGTCGTCTTCCTTGGATATCAAGATCAGTGATGGTCACATTTTTCTCAGGCTTCTGGCTGCCTGCAGTTGAAAGGAATCAAGGGACACCTGAGGGGCTCAGTCGGTCTGACTTTGGCTCAGGTCGTGATCTCATGATTCATGGGTTTGAGCCCCACATTGGGCTCCATGCTGACAGGTGTGGAGCCTGCTTGGGATTCTCTCTCTCTCTTTCTCTCTCTCTCTGTATCTCTCTCTCTCTCTCCCTCTTCCCCTCCCCTACTTGAACTTTCTCTCTCTCTCTGTCTCAAAATAATAAGTAGGGGCACCTGGGGGGCTCAGTCCGTTGGGCATCTGACTTCGACCCAGGTCATGATTTCGCAGGTCGTGGATTTGAGCCCCGCATTGGGCTTTGTGCTGACATCTCAGAGCCTGGAGCTTCCTTTGGATTCTGTGTCCTCCTCTCTTTCTGCCCCTCTCCCGCTCGTGCTCTGTCTTTCAAAAATAAACATTTTTTTAAATTTAATAAATAAATAAATAAACCTAAAAAAAAAGAAGAAGGAAGAAAGAAAAGAATCGACCTTTTGAATCTTTTCTTTTGAATTGAACTTTGGCAGGGCTAAGGATGACAGAAGAGTCAGGTCGAGAGGGTGACACCAAGACGTCAACCATGTGGATAATGAGGTTAGCCGTGAGAAACCCGGGAAAGAAAGTTCTCTTGCAGCTAATTGGGACTTGATGGTGTATCGTTTACCTGGTTCAGTTCTCCCTCTGGAGGTTCCAGACTCGGGGCGGGGGGCGGGGGGTGGATAATGCCTCCTTCCCACTTGCCTTTCTCCCCAGATTCGCCTCAGCTTTGCAGTTTCCCCGCTCCTACAGGGGAGAGGAGAGGGGTTGAGGTGTGGTTTCAGATTCAGAGCAAACCCCATCAGTGCCTTTACTGAAGCGAGGTAGCAGAGGTGGCCCACTTAGCCCAGCCACTAGAAAACCCCTTGGCAACTTGGGGGCAGACTTCTCAGCTCAGCGAATCACACTGTCACCCAAAAGCTGTGCCAAAAATGAATCTGGGGCACAGGAACATTCAAGAGTACAGATGGGACACGAGCTGTGCGATGCTTCCAAGGAGACCTTCTTGGGGACACATAAAACGTTTTTATTGAGAAAGGGCCTGGGGCGCCTGGGTGGCTCAGTCGGTTAAGCGGCCGACTTCGGCTCAGGTCATGATCTCGCGGTCCGTGAGTTCGAGCCCCGCGTCGGGCTCTGTGCTGACAGCTCAGAGCCTGGAGCCTATTTCAGATTCTGTGTCTCCCTCTCTCTCTGCCCCTCCCCTGTTCATGCTCTGTCTCTCTCTGTCTCAAAAATAAATAAACGTTAAAAAAAATTTTTTTTTAAAAGTAAATAAACTTTTAAAAAATGAATAAAGGGAGAGGAGATTGAAGAAAATACTCATGAGTCTTCAGCTAGAGTGCCGGGCACATAGCCTGTGACCCCAAATTCCTGGAGCGACAAAACTTACTAGGGCAGTTTTTTCTAAGTGATATAAACCACGAAAGTACATTAAATCAGTCACATGGATTGTGAAACATCTAACATTCCCTGGCAACTATGTAAGATCCATGTTATTTGTTAAAATAGAAACCTAGATTCAGAAAATTACGAATATTTTCCTGTGATGCAGCTGAAAGTGATTCTTTAGCCTTGCCTCTTGGGGAGATCCCTGCCCCCATCACGTCTAGGTAGTTGGGTTTCCCAGTCCCCATACCCCCACACCAAGAATCTCAGATGAGATATCTACTGACAGGCTGGACTGTTAAGTAGTTGTACCTGGTTCAGTCACGTGGCTAATTCTTGTCCTGACCATTTGGACCATTTGGACCATTTCCTTAGATCTCCCTGCATGACACAGAAAGTTCATTGGCAATCTGGGGCATCTGGGTGGCTCAGCTGGTTAAGCATCAGACTTCCGCTCAGGTCACGATCTCACGGTTCTTGAGTTCGAGTCCTGCCATATCTGAATATCAAACACCCAAACATCGGGTTAGCTCGTGCCCTGCTTCGGGTGAACACAAGTCCAGCTTCTCTCTCTTTCTCTCTCTGCTCCTTGTGGGATTCTCTGTCTCTCTCTGCCCCTTGCTCACTTGTGCCCTCTCTGTCAAAAAAATATATATATAATAAATAAAATTTCATTGAGGGGCGCCTGAGTGGCTCAGTCGGTTGAGCGTCCGACTTCAGCTCAGGTCACGATCTCAGCTCGTGAGTTCGAGCCACGCGTCGGGCTCTGGGCTGACAGCTCAGAGCCTGGAGCCTGCTTCCGATTCTGTGTCTCCCTCTGTCTCTGCCCCTCTCCTGCTCATGCTCTGTCTCTCTTTGTCTCAAAAATAAATGAAAACATTAAAAAAAATTTTTTTTAATTAAAAAAAAGTTCATTGATAATTTGGACAATTCAGCTGGAATGGGAAGAGAGAAACTCGGTGGGCGGGGGGGGGGGTGCATAAAAACGGGCTCAGCCTTGAGAGATCTTCATGAAATTTCTCCTGCTCTTTTCGTCCAGACTTCTCTGATCCACTCTCAGGGCACGGGAGCCCAAGCCGGCCAGTGACAGCCTGGGAGCTGTGTCAGCCTGCTGGGTTGGGAGCATGGGACCTCTGCCTGAAAAATACAGGCAGCTCTTAACGCTCCCTGGGCTCAGGGTGCAGCTACAGAAATAGCACTGGGTTTCGCTCCTCTTGAATATTAAAATGCTCGTAACGCCGTCTCCACGTCCCAGATGATGACGGCAAGCTGGAAATTAGCATTCTGTTCCAACACGCCGTGGCACCTTCGCTTTGGGGGTTGAAACGACGGTTTTTTAATAAGCTGGCTCCAGGCACCTGTCACCGGTAATGGAAGTTCTGCCCGGGGAAGATAGATCACTTCTTGTTAAAAGACCACAGGGCAATAAATTTCCCAAGTCATAGCTCAGCTTCCAAATCAGGACTCTGGAGAATCGCTTCCATCTAAAAGATGGAAGTGCTAAAAGCACTAACCCCGGAGCCGCTGGGTCCCGCTGATCCTGACCTTTGACCCCAGCCACAGTTCTTCTGTGCCCTTGCACCCGGGGGTTCAGTGTGATCCACACAGATCTAACTTGAAGATACCACGGTGCCTCAGGACTGGACCAGCGGAGGGAAGCCACGGGAAGGACAGAGCCTGAGTGTTAATGCTCTACTATCAGCAAACCCACATTTCTGCTCTCCCACGGATCCCGGTCCTCAAGCCTTGAAAAGAATCTCAGTATCGAAATTCAAGCAGATGTCATCAGATCCATCAACGCTGGGTTTTTCTTCCTCTTAAATCTGAGCACTTGCCCCAGGTGTGGAAAATTGGCACTGGTTATAAACAATCTGATTTTTAAAGACAAGCAGGCTCCAGGCTCTTGAGCTGTCAGCACAGAGCCTGACACGGGGCTCGAACCCACAAACCACGAGATCATAACCTGAACCGAAGGCAGACGGTTAACCAGTTGAGCCACCCAGACGCCCCTAAACAAATAATTTTTTTTTAAAGGTGAGTGGATAAACTAACTGTGGTATGTCCATAAATGGAGTAGCATAGAGCAATTTAAAAGAATAAACTATCAATACACACAACATATAGTCAAATTTATATCAAGTTCAAGAACAGGCAAAATTAATTCATAGCAATGGAAATCAGAATAGCAATTATCTCTGGAATATTATACTGGAAAGGAACCTACATGGGTGCAGGAAATGTTCCTATCTTGTTCTAAATCATGGTTACATGAGTAAATATTCCTTGAGCCATCCACTTAAAATTAATGCACTTTACTGAATTATGTTGTACCTCAAAAGGGGAGGAGGAAACTTTTTTATAAAACACCCAGCGTATATTTGTCTGACTTGGAAAGATGTCTTTGGTGTCTCCGTCAGATATTAAAAATCAACTTCATCCCGGGGCGCCTGGGTGGCTCAGTCGTTTAAGCGGCCGACTTCGGCTCAGGTCATGATCTCGCGGTCCGTGAGTTCGAGCCCCGCGTCGGGCTCTGTGCTGACAGCTCAGAGCCTGGAGCCTGTTTCAGATTCTGTGTCTCGCTCTCTCTCTGCCCCTCCCCCGTTCATGCTCTGTCTCTCTCTGTCTCAAAAATAAATAAACGTTGAAAAAAAAATTAAAAAAAAAATCAACTTCATCTTGATCCTAAATGAAAGGGAGTGAAATGACAATTAAAAAATAACAAAATCACAGGGGCGCCTGACTGGTAGAGCATGTGACTCTTGATCTTGGGGTCGTACGTTCAAGCCCCACGTTGGGCGTGGAGCCTACTTAAAACCATTCAATGAAATTAATAACAATACATTTAAAAAAAAAATTTTTTTTTAACGTTTATTTATTTTTGAGACAGAGAGACAAAGCATGAACGGGGGAGGGTCAGAGAGAGAGGGAGACACAGAATCGGAAGCAGGCTCCAGGCTCTGAGCCATCAGCCCAGAGCCCGACATGGGGCTCGAACCCACAGACCGCGAGATCGTGACCTGAGCTGAAGTCGGACGCTTAACCGACTGCGCCACCCAGGCGCCCCACAATACATTTTTAAATGAACGAATAAAAAATAAAAAGAAGGGAAAAATCCCAGCTGAATACTGGGCAGTGGCTGTGATCGTCTTCCATCGTAAACACAATAGGAAAATAACGTGCCAAGTAGGTTGAAGGGTTTTTTTTCCCTCTCCTGCAGCGTCCCAAGGATTAAGCATGTGTTCTGGCCAGCACACGGCATGGCACGGCACAAAGTGCCAATAAAACTCCACTCAGAGACCAGACACTACTCCAATCTCTCGGGTCCTCCTGGTCATCCGGGAGGGGTGTTGTCCCTACAGCCTCCAGGTCCTGCCTGCTATCTTTTGAAGCGAAAACATAGATTATAAAATAGATCCAAAATGAACCGTTTTCCTGAGGGTTTTTTTTGTTAAATTTTTACGTGATATAGAAAGCACCCCACTTCTATTTCCCAGGACAATGATGGCAGGGTCAGCTGTTTATATGTTCATTTTAACTCTCTTCGTAAACCTCTTCTACCCGATTTTTACTCCTCTTCCACTCACTCGGGAAATTCAGAGCCGCAGGAGTGCAACTATAATAGAAAAGCCATCTTTGCTTAACAAGGGTTAAGCACAGGGGTGGGGGAAGAGGGCCAGGCTCTTCCCCTGCCCCCGCCCCCAACCCCTGCTCATCACAAGCTGTCAAATATTTACTTTTGGTCTCTGTGAACCTAGCAAAGGGGTGAACCGATCCACTTTGGGTTGGTCCCCACCCCTCGCTCATTTCCTTCACCCATTTATTTCCTGCATTGTTCTTTTTCTAAGTAAACAGACATAGAGCTTGCAGGAGTGAGAGAGCAGTTTAAAATGTTAAAAGTGCACAAATTCTACATGGTCAGCTTAATTAATCTTTCACACACCCCTGTAACCACCACCCTGATCAAAACACAGAATATTTCAAGCATTCTAGAAGGCTCCCCTTAATGTTCCCTCCCAGGCAATACTGGGAAGGAGGAATTTGTTACCTAAAAAAGACAAGCATTCTATTCCTTGAATTTTGGAGATTCAACTCTCCTCTCCCTATCAAACTACGTGGGGGCATATCAGTGTTCTCTTTCTCACTTGTGAATTATTTTGAAAAGTAAACATGGAAGCCATCTAAATGACCAAAAGCAGAAATGCTTTTCCATCTGAGGCACGCCTCAAGGACTAGATACTGTGCAAGCCTTAAAATCATGCTTTTGGAGAATATTTAGTGGCACTGAGAATAATGTTAAATTTAAATGACGCTGAGAATATACTAATTAATATTAAATCAAAAGGCAAGGTGCACCAATGTTCATGCAGAAGTTCAGTTTTGACATCATACACACAGGCAAGGAAAAACGACTGAAGAAAATTCTCCAAAAGATTAGCTTTGGTGAACTCTGGGTTTTAGAATATGAGATGGTTTTTATTTTCGTCTTTATATTTGTTATCTTTGAAATTCTTGACGATGAAAAAGTGATACTTTTCTAATAAGGAAAAAAAAACCCTGTTTTCAAATGTGGGTTAACCGAAATGACCAACATTGGGGAAATGATTTTCTAAACTATGACAACACATTTTGTGGCATATTATGCATTTTTACAGGGCATTTTGAAGACTGGAATAACTTGGAAAGTTGCCTACGGTGTAATCAATGTATAGTGTTTTTTAAAGCCATGGGGCATCTGGCGGGCTCATTCCATAGAGCATGTGACTCTTGATATCAGGTCCTGAGTTCAAGCCCCATGTTGGGTGTAGACCTTGCTTCTAAAAAACTAAATTAAAAAAAAAAAAAAATAAAATAAATAAAACCAGGACAGGATGCATATAACTAAGTTAGGGAGGGGGAGACACGACTAAAAACAGTGGTTGCAAATTGTAGAACACGAACATTGAAATCATGAATGGAAAAAAAAAACTTTAAGAAAAGGTTGTTTATTTAAAAGTTTTTAAAGAATGTGTGTTTAAAGCCCCATATATTTATTTCTGTGATCTGGATATATTTTTTTTGTACGTTGAGGGGTTTTTTTTTTAAGCCAGGAATGTTGTCGGGGGTAATCATTTCAATGTGTTTTAGTCTGAAGCTTTTGGGGAATTGTAAATGTGGCCTCTTCTACTCTGAATCAGATTCCACAGAAGCGGTCGGGGCGGGAACACTCTAAATCCTTAATTTTCACAAATGCCGGAACCGAACTAACACAAAACTACCCAAGTGCCAGAGACTCAATTCATGCCATTTCTGGGAGGCTCACTCCATTAGACCTTTGCATTTACTTTTTTCAATTAAACGTTTTCGTTTCGGCTCGGGTGATTCCTCCCGGAAACAGAGCTGAGTGGAGGGGTTGGGCAGGGATGTGAGAACCCAACAAACTAAAATTGAGAAGCCCTTCTCGCAGCTTCGGCCTCCCCGCCACCCCTCACCCCCACCCCAACACACACAAAGTCCCAATTTAGGGTTCTCTTGGTCCAGACGACAGTGAGATGTGACCCGGGTCTGTGCACTTGCCCCGGGTGCCACGCCTCTCCCCCACCCCCAAAGTTAGACAAAGGGAGAAGGGTTGGCTGGGTTCTTTCCAGGGCCCAGAAAGCCTGGGGATTCCAGGTTGGAGAGAAAGAGAAAACAACAAACCCCTTTGATCCACGTCCGGGAGCAGGTAGAGCCAAATGGAAGGGCTGGGAAGAACTTGGCGAGCATTATCCGTCCAACTCCCTCAGGCCTCTTTTCCGGGTTGCCAGTTGCGGACCTGCCTCCGGGCATTTCATCTGGCCCAAATCGGGAGGCCGGGGGCTTTTCGTTGGCTTGCCGGGATCCGGTGCCTTCTCGGCGGTCGCGGGGCTCCTCGCTGGAAGGGACGCCGGCCGGGCACAAGACCCGGAAGAGCTGCGCCTCCCGGCGCGCTGTTCCCATCACACTGGATCTCACGAAGCCGGGAGAAGCCCTCAGATCGAGTCTTTGATCCCCCCAAGCTCCGGGATCCCAGAGTCTTTAAAACAAACAGAAGAAGGAAGTAAAGAGTAACTGACTCCGTCTCACCAGGCCGCTCTGCGCAGCCTCGGCCGGCGGGTGGCTGGCAAGTCCGCGCCACCTTCCCGGCTCTGGCGGCGCGGCAGGCCTGGCTTTCCTCCGCCACGGGTGCGGGCGTGGGGAGGACGCCCCATCTACCAAGTTCAAGTTTCCAGAGCCTGAGGGGACCGCGGGCTTTTGGGGCCTCGGCCACCGCCCGCTGGATTGACCCCGCCGACGGAGGGGCGCTTTGAAAATAGGTCGCGGCATGACCTACTGGAACGTTCTTTAATAATTCACCTTTTTTCGCCATTATTCGTTTGCTATTTTTTTAAGATTTAATTTTTAAAGTTTTTGTAATGTTAATTTTTGAGAGAGAGAACGGGGGAGGGGAAGAGAGAGAGGGAGACTAAGGATCCGAAACCGGCTCTGCGTGTTGACAGCAGAGAGCCCAATGCAGGGTTCGAACTCATCAAACCGGGAGATCGTGACCTGAGCAGAAGACGCATGCTTAACCGAGGGAGCCATCCAGGGACCCTAAGATTTTTTTTTTTTTTTTTTAAGTAATCTCTACACCCAGTGTGGAACTCGAACTGACAACCCGGATATCAAGAGTTGCAATCTCTACCGATTGACCCAGCCAGGTGCCCTTCTTTGGCTATTTATGCATTTGTTTTCCCTACTCATTAAAAAAAAAATGGAGATTTTGCTGCCTAAAAATAAGGTAAGAAAACATGAATTACGAAAGAGCGAAAATGAAAAAATTACATTATGTTGATCCTGACTGAAATATTGCTCTAACTTGACGTGCAGCCTCAGTAACCGGGATTTTTCACGCAGATCAGGCGAGTTTTCCGGGGAAGACAACAGACACTCGTTGATAAAGCAATGAAGGCTTGGTAGAAGCCAGGCCTCTCGAGTTCCGGATCCTTCCACAACCCTCCCCAGGCCCCTTTCTCTCCACCGGCTCCGCGTCCAGGTCCACCTCCCGGAGGGGTGAAGGAATGTTTATAGCCTGACTCAAGTTCAATGACAAAACCCTGCCTGGAGGGGGAGGGGCACCGAACTTCAACCTTCCATCAGACAAAGGCAGAGCGCAGGTCTCCGGCGGGAGGCGCCGGGCTGGGCCCAAGTAGACTCCGGGAGCTGAGGGCCCTCAGAAAGAGTATGGATCTCTTTGTCCCCTGCCTGGGGCCTCTGGTGTGCGGCCTGTAGCCCCGAGACCAACATTTGGTGCGTGTCCCCCTGGGTTGCAGTGGGGCGGTCACAGTCTGAATGGCAAGTAGCTGTCTGATCCCTACTCCGGCTACGCCCACCTTTCAGGACCCAGTGCTAAGGCCCCTGCCTGCTCTACCCAACCAGAGCCCAGACCAGACCGTTCTCTGGCCACGACCTGCGTTTTCCGGCCCCCTCCCCGAGTTTTACTGGCATCTTCCCTCCTGGATTTGATATTCTAATCATCTTCCCAGGTTCTACTCCAACAGGCCCTTTTCTGGGACACTCCAGATGCCAGGGGATGAGGGGCGAATCTTGCACACTCCTTGTTCCCCCCATTTGTCTTGGTTGTGATCATTTACCCCACCACACAATGTCAGAGGTCACAACTGAGGAAGCAGCGGACCCAGGATCTGGCAGTAAGCAAGAGGCAGGGCTCCACGCGATGGGAGATGGCCTCTCCAATGTCTCTCCTCCAGCCTCCCACCCCCAGTGGAAGATTTTGCATCCTGTAGGCACCGGGTAAATGAGTGGTGGGTTTAACCAAATTTCTATTTGTCTTTAATCCTGGTGTGGTTTTGTTTTGTTTTGTTTTGCATTTATGCAAATCTCCCTGGTGCACCCAAGAGGGGCCAGGTCTAGGGAGTTTAAGTGCACCTGTGTGACATCAGGGCTCGGCTCCTGATGGAAACAGGCGTCTGTCAGTGTCTAGTGGGACCTTGTGAAAAGAGGCATGTTGGGGATGTAGACAGAGAAGTTTAGACATTAAGAGCCCCTGCCACTGCAGGCTGGGTGACGCTGACCAAGTAACTTACACTGCTTGGTCTCAATGCCCTCATTTAAAAAAATTTTTTTAACGTTTATTTATTTTTGAGAGAGAGACAGAGGGAGACGCAGAATCTGAAACAGGCTCCAGGCTCTGAGCTGTCAGCACAGAGCCCGACGCGGGGCTCGAACTCACGGACCGTGAGATCATGACCTGAGCCTAAGTCGGCTGCTTAACCGACCGAGCCACCCAGGCGCCCCTCAATGTCCTCATTTTATAAGCTATATACTCAGTTGTGGGTTTTGTCATTGTGACGGTAGTAACTCCGGAAGGAAACATGAGCAGGGGTCAGCTTGGGGTGGAGGGAAGAAGGGCAGGTGAGTCCTTGCCCCCCCCCCCCCCCCCCCCGCCAAGAGCAACGAATTAGCAGTGTCAGTGGCTAAGGTCTTGGGCATGTGCCCCACCTCCCGCGGCTGTCCTTTGGGGCTCTGAGCCCCTGTGCGCGTGTGCCAGCAGCAACATGTGTCCCCTCCAGTTGCTTCTCGGATCCTGGCACTCGCCAGGCTTCAGAAAAAGACGCAGGAATGGGGGGGGGGGGACCGAAAGTAGCGGCTCCCAGACAATGGTATGCTGATTTATTTTTTTTAAAGGGCCAGGGCCTTGACCTTTAGGGTTAGTTTGTCAATTATCCGTGTTATCACTACATTTCATCCTCACAGAGTTTCCAAAACTAGGCGTGTTGTAAAGAATTATGATTTTACATAACAATAACAATAGCATTAACGGTAATATTAATTTTGGCTGTGCCAGGACACCACCCAGTCGGAGACAGACATAGGTCACGTGGGGGGCCCCAGCTCTGGAGCTTCCTCCCACCTGCCAGCCTCTCCCGGGCCAGGGCCGCGTCTGTCCCGCGTGCTGCGAAGCGCTTTCTTTGTCCCTTCCTGCTCAGGCAGCTGTGCGGCTGTCTCTCCAGGAACCAACGTGGAGGTGCCCTCCCCAGGTGCTCGGTCTCTGGTCTCAAGTCCCTTCTACCCCCCTTTCCCTGCCCACCTAGACCGCGGAGGCCCACCCATTCCTGGGGAGACCCCTCCAGGGCCTCCTGAGGCCGGTCCCAGACTGTGAGAGCGGTGACGCCTTTGGCCCACAGATTAGCTAGTTTACCTTATTAGGGAGAAACGCACTCTTGAAGGTAGTGAAACGGGCCGGTCCCTGGTCTGAGAAATGGGCGCATAACACTCTTGTTCTCTCTGCAAAGGCCAAGCCCGGAATTCAGCTGGCGTCAAGGGCCTGAGTTCGGCAGTCGCCCACCTGAAGGCTCAGCCTCCCGAGTGGTGGCGCAGGACTCAGTTTGCGCACTCTGGGCTAGAGAAGGAAGGACGGGTGCCCCCCTCCAGGCAGAGTCTGGGGCGGGGCTCAGGGAGAGGGCTCCCCACTGCGGGCGAAGCCTGGGGTATCTCCTCCCCAATGCAGACCGAGGCCTCCTCGCCTGGCCGCCAACCTCCCAACCTCGGTGTCCCCAGCAGGTCTCCGGGTCTCTCCGGCCTTCCTCCCTGCCCCCCACCAGTTTAACTTTCTCCCTCCCGAGGCCGGAGGTGCCCCCCCCCCCGCCCTTCCCCCCACCTTCCTCCCTCTTCCCTCAAAGCGAGTGGGGCGGAGGCAGTGGAGACCACCAACCTGAAACTTCAAGTTCAACGGCAGCCCCTGACCCTTCTCACCCCTCCCCTCCCCTCCGGGTGCCGACAGACTCAATTTCCCTCTTAATCATTCTAGGGGCCACTGAACGCAAGCTGCCCGCGTCCCCTGTTTCACCTTGGGGGCAATTTAGGGGAGGGGAGTCAGTGGCGGGATTCTTTCCTTCTCTGTCTCCTCCACCATCCCACCCCACCCCCTTTCCACACAGAGGTAACTTGTAGCGGACAAAAGAGGAAAGGCCCGCATCAGTTCCCCACTGGATGTTTTTTAAATCTCTCTCCAGGCCCAGATCAACGCCTGGGCGTGGCGGTGGGGGAGCGGAGGGGTGTCCGACTCCGGTGAAAGGCCGAGGGCCACTCTGGTGCTTTCTCCCCCCGCCCCTTTCCTGGAGAGGAACTGTTCAGGTGGGTGAGACTACGATGGAAATTTCTTCAACAACAGCGGAGCCGCGCTTTAGTGCAGGTTTGAGTATCCAATCCATGATTGTAGCTCCAGGGTTTCTACGAGACCAGACGCGGCCCCGGACACCGAGAGTTTCTCCCGAAGGGAACCTAATTAAAGTGCAGCACTTAGGACCTCGGATAAAACTTTAATGACGGGGAGGAAGGGGGTGGGGGGGGAGGCAGTCTTCTTCGCGTTGGAGGAGGGGAGCCGGGCCGCTGGGAGAACTGGGGGGCTAGATCAGAGCCTTTCTCCTGCCGCAAAGGGCAGTTTCCGGCTCCGGAGCGGCTCAGAGCAGGGGTGGCTGGGGTGGGGGGTGGGGGGCCGGGGGGGGGGGGGGGGGGGAACCGCTGTGCGGATTCTCCGCCCCGCCGCAGCCTCGCGGGCCCCGGAGCGGTCGGAAGCGTTTCCCAGCGTGAGTGAAGGACCCCAGGGCTGGGACCCCGGCCTGGCCCTCCTCTGGGCGGCCTCGGGAATTTAGATTCGAAAAGAGCTTCCGGAGGTTGCGTCTATGCACTTCTCCACCACGACCCCCTAATTCGGCCTCTGGAAGCCTAATAAAATACAACTGCTTTGGCGTTAGCAGTGATTGCGGTCCTGGAGCCAGCGTAGACGCAACCCTACGAGCCGGTTCGGACGCTTGCTGCTGAGACTCTCAGGCCCGGGGTGTTTGGGGGAGTACGGACAGGGCGTGGAGGACCGCTCCGAGAATTCCGCCTCGTTGGCGGAAACACACCCGGTGTGTTTTCGGGAGTGTATTTGTGCGCTTCTGCATGTATTTTGTTCGTGCAAATGTTGTCTGAATTTACCGATTTGGGAACGTGGCGTTCACATGTTTCAGCCTGAATAATTTTTTAGCAAAACCCGCTCCCCGGTGTCTAAACATGGCCCGATTTAAAAGCAAATCGCTGCAGACAAGTTAACGTAGGTGTATGGATTTTGTCGTCAGTTAACACCAATTGGTGAGAGGGTTTTGTTTGTTTGTTTGTTTGTTTTAAAGGCTCGGTCTGGGTGGGAGGGGGTAAAATTGCCTCGGAGTAAAATTGGGTGTTTGCAAAGGGATTTCATGAGAGGCTTTAAAGCCAAACGCAATTAAAATGTTTTGTTTTGTTTTGCACAGGTTCCTTATGTAAATCACTCCGGCTGGGGGGTGGGGGGGGGGGAGGGTGTCGCCGCGAACTGGTCTGCAGAGGAAGATAAATAATATTCCAGTGGAACGAAGACCCAGACCCAGGACAGATGGCGCCGCGGCCTTGCTACCCAATGTTGTCTATATTTAAGATCAATGCTGCTGCCCACTTTGCCTTCCTCCTGGGTCTCTCGCTGGCCGGACCGATACAACTGACGATACCTTGGCCCCATTCCAGGCGACTCCGGGTCCCGGCGCCCTCACAAGCAGCCCTGAACTGCACTTACTCCGGAGGCCTGAGACCCCCAGGCATCCGAAAGCCAGCGGCCGGGCCTGGGGGGTTGAGGCCGAGCCGACCAGCGGGTTTCCCTGAAATAGCAAACTTCTGCCGGCAGGGGGCGTCCTTGCCTTTTTAATCGTGCACAAACTCCTTGGTAGCGAAATAAATCTCTAAACTCCCGTATCTTTTGTTCGGAAATTGTCGCAAACGAATAATAGAGGAGCCCCCGAAACTCTAAGTCCCTTATAGCGGCGTGGAAGAGTTAGAGCCCGGGGGCTGCAGAGTCTCGAGGCCTCTGACTCCTTCAGGCCTCCCCCTAGGCCCACTAGGCGCGTCCAAGCATCAGCCCCTTTTGTGGCCTTTCCTCTCCTCGTGTGGCAACCCCCTGCACCATGGAGACCCCCACACACGCCTTCATTTGGCCCACACCCTACCCACATGCTGGTATGCACTGAAGTCTTGCCATTTCTGAAGCAGGGGAAAAGGGGGTTTTCACACACTACCCTCCAGAACCTGTGAAGTTAAAAGCTACTTGCATGAGTCTGTTTGAAAGGCAGTAAGTAACTCCCTCTGAGCCGGGTGCTTTACCAAAGAGCTTAAACTGGACCACGGGGCTTGGGAGGGTTTTTTCATTTTTTTTTTTTTTTTAATCACAAAAGGGACACCCCCCCCCCCCCCAAGCAGACACAGTCTAAGGAGACCCAAGGGGGGAGGGTGACCGGCCACCTTTGGGGCCTTTCCCCTCAACCCTGGGCTCCTCTTTGGTACACAGATTTAGAAGAATCTGAGTTGCTTCCCAACTCATTCCCAGGAGAGGAGCCAGAACTGGGATTTCACCCAAATGCCCGGCTGTAAACGCCCCAATCCCTTGGCTACACTTGGAGAACTATGAGCCTGAGCCTGCTTGGAGAGGCCATTGGGACAATGACCTCGGCCCCCACAGGGTGCGTCTGGGATCATGGGAGGTGCAGACCCTCTCCACTTGGATCACGAGGAGCATGCAAGCCAGGATGCCCCAGCCCAGGCTGCAGGAAGACCCAGGGCAAACCGGCCCACTTTGCTGCACAGCCAAGGTGGTGAATCCCGCAGGGCACTGAGCCCAGGTACGATGTGAGGGAGCAGGCACAGTGGGGAAGTCCTTGGCTCTGCAGCTCTGCAAGCAGCCAGTCTGCCCCAGGCTCGTGGAATTCTACATGCCAAGCCTCTGTCTACTTGGATGGAGAAAAGGGAGTTGACACGAGCACCAACCTCGTCCTCCACCCACCCAGGATTCAGGGTACTTGAGCCAGCGCAAAGGGGGAGTCGGGGTACTTGAGCCAGCGCAAAGGGAAAGGGGGAAAAAAATCTGCAGCCACCGTTGCTGAACATGCCTGATCCTGGGTCTTTGGGTTTCTGGCACCCACTGTTCTTTTACCCACAAAGGGCCTGCCCCATCTCCCAAGCCTGAGACCCGCACGCTTCTCTTGGTGGGGGCAAGCGGGTGGTGAAGGGCCATTTTCTGGTTTTCTCTCCAGCCTGGCTAGTCCAGCGGGTTTGGGACGTGTCTGCCCCTTAGGGTGGGACGGGATGCGGTTCTCCAGTTCTGTAACCTTCTGTGCCTGGGTGGGGCACATCTACAAGGCCACAAATACCTATTTCATGTGGCTTCCAAATGCCCAACGGATCGTAACCTGGACAGAACCACCGGGAACGCTAAGGAAAGACTTGGGAAGTTTGGGGGAGGAAATGAGAGGTGGTGAATTATCCGGGCGCTTTCTCGAACCCAGTTTTTCTCGAGGAAGGAGGACGGACTCGGGAGGGCAGCACGCTGGCTTCATTTTCACACAAGGACAAAATCTAAGCGTTGAGGATGGGACTTCTGAGACCACTCGGTACAACCTAGGGGGTGGGCGGGGAAGGGAGGGAGTGGTGCCCACCCGTGTTGTCTTTCTTGCCCGTGGGTCCTCTGAGAAAAATGCTAAACGGAGCAACGGTAGGCGTAGGTAGTCGCAGGGATGAATGTGCCTTTTCTCCTCTCTGCCGCAGTCACTGGGGCGGGGGATGGGATTTGGAAATGGACGGGGATCCAGAGGAAGCTTCCCTGCCAGGGGTCTCCTTCCAAGTTTATTCATAATCAGCTCAATCCATGCAAGCGGTTTCTAAGGTGCTCTTCAGAGCTCTAGATAGAAAATAGGAGACTAATTTTCATGGGAACTCATACTTGTGATAGTAATTACTGCCCTAAGGTGAATGATTATGACCGCGACAGGTCCTGTAGCTGGTGGCTTACTCTGGTGGGTTGGACTGTAACTCTGGGCCTCACTGGCTCCCTAGAACATATGGGGGTACAGCAGACCATCCCTCCGGAACAGCCCAAGAGGTGTGGCCTGTGACGAGTGTAACCTGTGGGAGCCCCTCACTAGAGTCCTGCGCTCCAGCCTGGCACTGGCAGTCTCCCGGTCTCCCGAGGACACTCCCATTTCTCCCTCCCTCCCCCCCACCTCCCCAGGCAGGGATCTCCCTCACGGAGTGGTGCTGGTCTTGACCTTGGCGAGGACTTTCTTCTCCTTAACCCGGCGGTTCTGAAACCAGATGGTGATCTGGCGCTCTGAGAGGCTGGTGGCCGCGGAGATCTTGCGCCTCTTGTCCTTGGTAATGAACTTGTTAGCGGAATACTCGCGCTCCAACTCGCGCAACTGCCCCTTGCTGTACGGAATGCGCTTCTTTCGGCCCCGTCGGAAGGCGCAGCCTTCTGGAGGGTGCTGCGCGCTTGTATCTGCGCGTCGACGGAAGGAGGGAGAGAAAGCCACGCTCAGACCTCTGCCCCCAAGGCCACGCGCAGACCCAGGCCCAAGCTAAGTAACTCTCCAGGAGGCCCCAGATCGCCCTTCAGACACACGCGGGCTCCCACTCCCCCAAAGCACAGCGGGACACCTCGACTTCCGGCTCGTTTCTAATTACCGCTGAGGCTTGGAAAGACCAGGATCCTGCGGATCACCCTTACCTAACACTGTCCTCACGCTTGCAGGTCTGGAAACACACCCATCACACACGGCCAGACCTTTGCCCAGGGTCACATACATACATCCACCCTCACATGCATTTTCACACTCCTGGCCACTCTCCTAGAGTCTACAGCCAAGTTATGTACAGAAGGGAACACATTTCTGTCCCCGCTCCCAACACACACACACACACACACACACACACACACACACACACACCCCACACACACATACCCCTAGGTTATGACTGCAGGAAATCTGAATTTTCTTGTGGAAACTGAAAATTCATTGGAGAGAAAAGGAGGGCTTGTATTTTTTACAGAACATCCATTATCTCTGTTCCGACACACCCCACCCCCATACTCACTAAATTGAGAGTCATTTAGCCTTTTGGCAGAAGTAAACCTGGGATCTTTGAGGTAGGAACAGCCTGAGCCCCTCAGAGGTGATAGGGGAACCAAACACTCTGACATATTGAGAAGCTGGTCCCAAAGCCTCCTAGGGAGGTGAAGGGGCCTGGTGGCCCGCAGGCTTTCGAAAACACCAAGCTCAGCCACCCCCACCCCCGCACACTGACCCTCTGGGGCTCCACCAGGCTCTTCAACTGCCTAAAACCCCCCTTCAGGGTCCTAATAGCCAACAGAGGACCACAAGCTCCTCCTCACCAGCCCCAAGTTTCCCTTCACCTCCTCCCATGCAAGTGCCGGCTGGGCCTACAACCCACACTCAGCACCAACGGGACCCAAAGTAGTGGGGCAAGTTACCTGCAAATGCTGCCTTCCAGAAGGGCCCTGGCGGGTTCTGTTCTCCCTGGCAACACATCTGGCCGTTCCAGCCCCCGGTGAGGGCCCAGGACTGGTAACTGTCCACAGGCAGCAGGGAGTCGTGGCGAGGCTCCCCGGGGGCCCCCAGAGTCTGCACCACCGACACATCCAGGTAACTGGCCATAGGCTGGTAGGGTCCCGAGTACCCCGGATAGAAGGCAAACTCGGTGGGGCGGCTGGGGTACTCCTCCCCGGCAGCGGCAGTCTCCGCGGGGTAGGCAGCTAGGGTGGCCGCCTGGGCACAGGGTTTCAGCGAGCTCCGGGACACTCGGCAGGAGTAGTACCCGCCTCCAAAGTAGCCGTAAGGCACCGAAGCCGCCCCCTGGGGCACCCCGGGGCAAGGGTGGCACTGCTTTGGCGGTTCCGCAGAGCCCGGCAGGTCCAGGGGGGCATAGCTGACGGCGGGCATCAGCGTAGGCGCCGCTGCTGGGTGGCTAGTCAGTGGGGAGTGGGCGACTAGATTCCGGCTCCCTCCCGCCCCGGGCAAGCCATCCATGTCCTTGGCCCCGTCCAAGGTGGCATAATTGCCGGGCTCCATGGGGCCGCGGGTCGGCTCATGGGGTGCCGGGGGTGGGGGATACAGGGGGCACCCAGCTCGCTCTCCCCACCCAGGCCCCGGGAATCCAAGGCGTTTTAAATCGCTCCCAGCTCGCCCGGCGCCTGCATTCGCTCGTCCCGGCCGTCTTGACGCAGGAGACGCAGGTGCCAGGGCACGCGCGCTGATTGGCTGTGGCCTTGGGGAGAGAAGCTAGTAAAATCTTCATGGCAGAAATTGCGAAAATACTTTACCCTTGCTTCTCTCCCAGTGTGTCTCGCTCCCTCTCCCTCCCTCCCTCCCTCCTCCTACCCCTCCCTCTCTCCCTCCGCGCCTCCCTCCCTCCCTCCCTAAGTCCCTCTCTCCCTCTCCCTCGCTTTTATTGCATTTGGAAACCAGAAAAGAACCGAGAGGAAGTGTCCTTTCTCCGCTTTCCAGTTGGGAGCTACCCAGCTCCGCGTCCGGGGGGAGGGGAGAAGCGGGAGGCGGAGGGAGAGAAGACAAGGAGCCGGCCCCCCACCTCCGCAGCCTCCTCTCCCTCCCTGGCTCTCTGTCTCCGGTGCTTTGGCAGGTTTAACGAGAGAATAAAAAGCTCTCCCTATAAAGTGTGCATCTCATGATGGGGGTGGGGTGGGGAAGGGGAGTCGGGGGTGGGGCCCGGAGGAGGCCGCTCTGTGCCTGAAAGGGGAACCTGGGAAGGTGCCTGAACCAGAAGAGGCTGGGAAATGGGGATTAGAGGGCATTTCTGGGAGCCCCTTGCTTTAGGTCCCTGGGGGCAAGCATCCCAGTTCACTCCAGGTGCCCCTCCTATTCCGGATGCGCGTAATAGGCTGCCCAGGGAAGTGCCTGGGAAGCCCTTCCCCCGACACACACACACACACCCCACCCCGGGATCCCAGCTACCGCCCTGCCGGCTCCCGGAGTGGGGTGGGGCAAGAGAGGGAGGGAGACAGGAGCTGGGGAGAAGACGGGAGATCTGGAGCCTGGGATGTGCCACGTTCAGATCTGAAAGGGAAATGGAGTTTCTAGCTGTAGCCTGCGAAAGGGGGTCCGGATTTCCGTTTCATGGTGGGGAAAAAAGTACGGAGAGAGCACAAAGATGCCTTGTATATTCAGAGAGAGGCAGAGGCCGAGGGACGACAGCACCAAGAGGGAAAGAGAGAATTGGGTTGCAGGAGTGGGAAAGGGTCTTATAAAACCCCGAAGTACCAGCCAGAAAAGAGGATCTCTTTTCCCCCTTTGCTGGGATCTAAGGAATTTCCAGGAAACCAGGCCTAACAGGCTAAGCACACGAGTTGCAGGGGTGCTGGGCCCCAAGGAAGAAGGAGCCTGCCCTGTGCAAAGATGTCCAGCCTCTCTGCCCTGCCGGTCTCCTCTTAATTCCCAAGAGGCCCAGGTAACTCACCGTGGCCCTGGCACATTCCTACCCAAGCTGAGTGTCCAGAAAGCCCAGGACCCCCTATTGGCTTCCTCCAGGATTTACATTTCCTTGGAAAGCAGGATGGGAGAGAGAGAGCCCGAAACACTGCAAGGATTGCTGGAGGTCCCTCCCTTGGACCCTATTGTACAGTGCAATTCAGAAGACTCCAACCAATTCGTTTCACAGTTCCTCAGAGGTTTTTCTGTTTCCTTTGCTACCCCTCCCAAATCAAATCCTCCTGGGTCCACTTCTTCTAGAACCCCCAGTTTTTCTGGAGGAGGCAGGAACTCTTCCATTCCACACCAGCGTCACGGCGATTATACGAAACAATCCACCCTGACTCTAGGTGGGCTCAGCCATGCCCAACCGTACCAACCTGAACCTGAACTTGAGCCATCTCTCAGGAAACTGAGAATTCCATACAAACTGGAATTTCCCCCAAGCTGTGGGGCTGTAGTGGAGATCATAGCTCGCCCTCGACGGACCTTGCTAATAACAGAAGACACCAAGCACAAAATCCTCACTAGGTTTTATTTTATTTGAAAACAACATGAGAGAAAAGGGAGGAGATATCTCTTTGGATGCTTTCCAGTTTCTTCTCCTAGCCTCTTGCTTGTGTAATAATGAAAGACAGAACTGCCAGGATTTTTGCCTAAAGACTACAATTTTTTTCAATTTTTTTTTTTTTTAAGTATGTTCTACACCCAGCCTGGGGCTTGAACTCACAACTCGAGATCAAGAGTCACGCACTCCGCACTCCACCGACTGAGCCAGCCAGGCACCTCTTGTCACTGGTTTTTACTGTAGGTGACAGTACAGGTATAAGATCCCTAAACTTAGAAATACATAATTCTTTTTTTTTAATTTTTTAATGTTTATTCATTTTTGAGAGACAGAGAGAGTGTGATCAGGGGAGGGGCAGAGAGAGAGGGAGACAGAATCCGAAGCAGGCTCCGAGCTGTCAGCACAGAACCCGACGCGGGGCTCGAGCTCACGAACTGCGAGATCATGACCTGAGCCAGTTGGACGCTTAACCGACTGAGCCTCTCAGGCGCCCCCCAAAGTACATAATTCTAGTCATACCTTATGACCCAGCAATTCCATTCCTGGACATATTCCCAACAGAAACGAATGTTTATGTCCATCAAAAGGCAGGTACCGGAATGTCCAAAGCAGCTTAATTCATTGTAGTTCAAAGACAAAAACAACCCAAATGTCCATCGGTAGTACAATGGGTAAATACATCGTGCTATAATTAAAGAAGGGAGTACTACACAGCAATAAAAAAAAAAACCTACTACTACACACAACATGGATGAATCACACAGATATATGTGATTTGGGGATATGTAGTGCTCTGGTTCGTGTCCACGGAAATGCACTGAGCTCAGCATTATTCTGGAACGCAGAGATGATTCACCGGAACCTTGCCGGGGAGAAGCTCTCCAGCTGTGCTAGAGACTCCCGTGTAAACAGATACGTTTCAATACAAATACTCTAGGATTTTTGTTTTTGTTTTTGTTACACTCTGCAATTTAGTTAGTGTCTACTAGATCCCAGGGAATCCTTCTGGATGTCATATTTATTAGCATATGACATATGTTCCCGCTTCTTATACATGTGTATGCATGTCCGTCTCTCTGTGACCTGTCATCGACCTTTAGTGAATTCAGATAAGGTACGACGAACTTCCTCATCCGTAAAAATTATCTGTCTCCTTACGGGGACAATAATTCCTACTTCACAGAAATGGTGTGGAGATTAAATGGAATTTAAATGGAATGCACTTGAGAGCATTTTATAAACTGAACACCTACGAGTTCTGTATGTGTATCTGTGTCTATCTAAGGAACTACAGCCACCTTTTCTTATTTGAAGAGAAAAGGACAGTTGCCCTAAAGACAACCAGCCTCTCCTCACTTGCCTCTCCCAATGTGGTGTACGCCTGAGATTTCCACAAAGAGAAACTGAGGCTCAGAGCCTCCAAATCCTCCCTCCAGCCCGACGTGAGTTCGGTTGAGGTCTCAGGGGGCCTCCTGACCTCCCAGCCGGCCCAGGCCGAGCCAACCCTTCCCCCCGGGCACCCCCCACCCCGCCCTGCCCCACAGACTCCTTTGTGTCCTGCTGGGAGCCTCCATGCAGACCCTCCAGGACCCCCGAGCCGTCCCCCCCGCCCCAAGTCCCTTTACGGACCCAGCCAAACGCGCTGAAAGCCTCAGCTGCTCCTTTACATACCGCCCAGACACCTCCGGGAAGGTCAAGGCCAAGTTGAAAGTTAAGAGTCTGTTTACCTCCGGGAGCCCATTCAGCGCGGCCCCACGGACCGCCTTTGACCTTTACAGCCGGGCTTTGAGCGCGGCCGCCGCGCCCCCAGGGGTTCCGGCCACGGGGACTTGGAACCTCCTTGTCAGCTCCCGCCCCCGCCCGGGCTCGGGTCGCCGGCGAGGGGGAGGGGGCGAGCGGCGCCCCCTCGGCCCACTTGGGGCAGTGGTTAAATTATGTATTATGTTTTGTAAAGCAAGATGAGCGCCACTGTCTTCGTTCTCCCACCTGGAACAAGGTATATGATCACGACGACCGAAGGCCTCAGGTCGGCCGTGAAGAGTAACGCGAATTTATCTGTGGTGGCCACAGTTCTTTTTCTGGAAAGGTCAGGGCTCCGCTGCCGCGACACTGCTTGGAGCCGCTTCCTTTATGAAGAGGGCCTAATGGGGTGTGTGCTCTTTTCTCTCGTCTTTTCTAACATCCTTTCTTTCCATCTGTATTTTCTTTTCGTCTGTCTTTAGTCTCTTGGTATCTTTCTTTTCTTTTTTTACATCTGTGTTGTCCTGACTGCCTTTCTTTCCTTCGATTTTAATTATCTTTCTTTTCGTGCGTTCTTTCCCGCATTCTTTCTTTCTGTCTGTATTGCTTCCCTTCGCCCCCTTCCCCATCCCCATGTACCTTTATGTAGCCTTCGGTCCCTTTCTCCCTAGCTGCCCCTTACCCTATTTTTCCTTTGTTTGCTTTTTCCTCCCCTCTTTTTTCTTCCTTTCGTTTTCTCTCTTTTCCTTCCTTCCTCCTTTTCTGTCTTTCCTTCTCCTTTATGTCTTTTTTTTTTTTTTTTTCAATTTCTTTCTCTCTTCTCTCAGATTTACTTGTCTCTGCCCTCTGCCCCCAACGCACACACTCGGTTTCTCCTTTTCGGATCCTCCCAATTTTCCATTGTTCTTCTCCAGAGTCTGGAAGGGGCCTCTCTGCAGGCGGCCGGAGCCTGCCCTTGGCAAGGTCGGTCTGCAGGGTGGCCTGGAGTGGGTCACCGGCTTCGGGGGCCCTGCCGGCAGTTGGGGAGGACAGGGGGCCCAGGCCCTTCTCTCGGAACTGAAGTCAGGCTGGGCCTCTCCCGACCTTAGAGGAAAGTCTTTCGGCAAATTGACGGCCCGGTCCAGGAGCTACAAGAATCAGAGACTGGAAGCACGGCTCTTAAGAAGGAGCCCGCCACCACCTCCACTGTCTCTCCCCACCCAGAGAAGCCTGGAGACATCCCCGGGGATTAGGACCCTTTCAGGACAAACTCAAGTGCTTTCGAAGCGGAGACTGTAGGAGAGAGCTACAAAATGAGCCGATCAAGGCCTCGGGCACGGAACACTGGATCTGAGGAGATGATCAAAAGACGGTCTGCTAAGAGGAGCGGCGCGCCCGCCCTGATGGTGCCTGGAAACCAGAGAAGCGCTTAACCAAGCCCAAGAACCGTGAGTGGGGGTCTGGAGCAGGGGGAGGGAGGGAGAGAGTGAGGAGCGGGGGGCGGGGGGCAAAACTGAGGGTCGCTGAAAAGAGACCAAGAGCCTCCAGTCCTTTGGTCCTGCAACTGTGGGCCAGAAGCACGCTGTTCCCTGCCTGCCTTGTGTGCTGTGTGTCCAGTTAGAGGCCCTGCCGGCCCCCAGAGTCCCCAGCCTCTTCCCACCCTGGGCTTTGCTGGGGAGAACGACCTCCGGCACCCACCCCAGCACCCAACCCAGAAGAGCCCAGTGTGGATCTGGCCCAAACCACTAGGAATTTGGGGCCTAGAGGGCGGCACTGCAGAGCAAGGCTTGGGTGGGCAGAATCATTTCCCCTCTCCGAGCCTCTGTTTTCTCCTCTGCCTGTGTAAGGAGCGGAGGGCTGGACAAATCTCTAGGCCCGCTTCAGCGTTCACTTTGGGCAGAAGCAAGAACAGGAAAAGGGAGCATTCCTGGAGGTCGAAGGCGTTAGTGGGGAGGGAAACCCTGGAGAGAGCCACAAATAGGCCACTGGGCTGGCCACTGATTATTCTGAGAGGATCTAGGGCGGGGCACAGTTATTAGGTCCTTGAGGGAGCCCTGCCCTGAGACCATTTCAGGCTGACTCAGTTGGGACAGACAGCCCCAGGGTATAAACTCCACAGTAGCCCATTAAATAAGACCAAATTGGTGTGGGAGATCACCTCCTCCACCCCTCATCCTGTAATGCCCTGAGGAGCCCTCTAACCTCCTCAATGATGCACCCACTGGGAGTAGGATAACAAGAGTGGCATCCTCAAACGGAGAGGCACAACTAACGTCTTTGGGGTTTGCAGCGGCTTCCCGGGTCCCCAGAGACTGGGCTTCCTTTGTTCCCGCCCCTGCGATCCTGGATGGGACTCAGGAATGAGGAACATAAAAAAAAAAAAAAAAAAAAAAACAAACAAACAACTTACCTGCAAATTCAAGAAAATAATTTCAGTCCCTTACGACCTCCCCACCCCATCTCCACCTTGTTTTTTTTTCTATCGGGTGCATGTGGTTCTAGATGATAATTATCAGGATAAATGGCTGGCTACTCTCAGGGCTGCTGGTGGACAGGCAGTCAAGTGGAAAGTCAGCACCAAGGCCCCTTCAAATCCAAACCCACCTCCTTGGCCTAAAGTGGAGCTGTCGGTTTGAGGCTTAGGGGAGAGTACAGTTTGAGAGATTTAACTTCTTGCCCTGATTTCCCCCACTTCCCTTGCTGACAGGCCTGAGACCCCCTCCAATGGTCCAGAACTTGACTGTCTTGTGGCCCCACCTTCTTTTTCTCTCCCCCATCTCTATAGCAAAAGATTTTCCCTTTGCTTTCCACTAAGTTATTTGTTCCAAGAAACAAAGTTGGGGGAGGAGAAAAGTAGGCATTTCACACACACACACACACACACACACACACACACACACCCCATCTGCTTCTCTGAATCTCAGCCCTAGCCTGAGATGACAGTCAGATGGTTCCTGGTTACTACCTAAGTACTCTGACCTGCAGAAAAGTCCATCTTAGACAGGCCGCCAAGGTTCTGGGCCAGCCATTTACCCCAGACACCAGCATGTTATAAATCTGGAGGAATCTGGCTGATTGTCTACACCGACCCTCAAGGTCCAGAGCCAGTACTGGGCCATACACAGGGAACCCCTCCATTGACATGAGATCTGGGATTGGAGCCGCGCTCTGAGCTCTGGATCACCAGCTTAAACTAGTACCTCTCCCTCTCCAGCTTCCTTCAGGGGTTTTCTAAGCGCTCTGAGAGGGTGGAGGAGATGCCCTTCATTTTAAATTGGAAAATCTCCTGCCAAAAAAAACAACTTTTTTTTTAATTTGGTCCCCACAGAGTCTATGGCTTGGTCCACATTAGAGGAGACTGGTATCCGCTGTTGGCCCTGGAGGCCAGAAATCTTTCCCCAGAGACATGAAGAACTTTGCTTCCCCTTCAAGTTGCTTATGTGGCTGGGGGAGGGCTTGGGAGCGGATTCTGATCTTGGAGGCTACTGTATAAAAACTAACACCAGGGGCTAAGGATCTAGGAGCTTAAAAGGGCAGAAAAGCTTTCTCCCAAGGAAGCATTAATCAGGGCCATCTTTGATTGGGGGGTGTTGGGGGGGGCTCCCCTTTCTCTCTTCTCCCTTTGAAGGATCGGAAGTCCCAAATTCTGTAGTTACTCGAACTGGTCAGCTGGTGTTCGGCGTGGGGAGGATCCTTAGAGATCATTCAGTTGTCGCCAGCCGTGTGCTCAAGCGGCTGGACGGCAGAGGCCAAGAGAAAGAAGCGGTTTTGCTCACACCAGAACGAACGGACCTCAGAATAACTGGGGGTTCTCTGGTTCCGGTAAGCTCCGAGCTGAGCTGCCATGGTGGGAGCGGGACGGAGAGATGAAACCAGAAGGTAGACAGCTATGGCAGCTGGATGCAATGTGGGAACTTCCAGTGACGCCCTGACTGTCCCTCTCGGCGCCTGCCCCGGGGGAGCCCCCAAAGCCAGGCTGACTGGGACATGATTATGGAGAAGCTCTACAAGTTTGGCTCCATTGTCTACCAGGGCCTACAGGGCCAAAGCTTGGCCACAAAGGCACGCCCTCCCAGGCTGAGGGACTGCTGGTGGGGCTGTTCCAGCCCCACTGAGCAAGACCAAGGTTCTCGGTTTCCTATTCCTAGGGTTGGCCTGGAAATTTTCCCTTAGAACGGGGCTCAGCCTTAGAGGCCCAGATGGAGGCCTGGGGAAGAGCCATGGTAAGCAGACCCTCGCCCCATGTCTTCACCACCACCAATTCCTTAATAACCCAGGGGATCTGGTAAGGTCCAGTTCAGATATCTGGCTACGTGTGTGTGTGTGTGTGTGTGTTTTGGCTGATGCAGACAGGGATCTGGGTGGGGGGGAAGGGTGCCCTCCAGCCTTGGATTGGAATCCCCCATATCAGCCTACCTTCAGGTTCTGCATCATTCATTGTCCCCTGCTCCCCCCCCCCCCCCCCAGCTCTGCATGGTGTTTCTAGCCTCAGCAATCACCGGTCCCAGGGGTGCTGGCCAAGGCTGGAACCAGGGCGGGCAAAGATGGACGGTAGACCAGCTCCTCCTCCAGGGGCCTTTTGTGGTCTCAGATGCGGGCTAGGTGGATCCTCCCTCCAGAAAGGAAATTTCATAGGAACAACTCTCCATCGAGAGGAGGGGTGGCCTAAAGACTTTCCCCCTTTAGTCCAAGAGCCTTTCTTCCCTTACTGACGTGGGTGTAAACACCCCGTCGGGCAGATTTTTCAGTAATGTGGCCGAACACACCCGTCCCGCGAGGGTTACCGCTGCGGGAGGTTACCGTCCCGCGAGGGTTACCGCGAGCGGGTGCCGCTCTTGGATGGCAAAGCGTCCCGCCCGGATGGGTCGTTTTGACCTCAGAGGGCGCAGCTGCAGAGTGTGGGAGCCTCCTCCCAGACCCTCCTTCCACCCACCCAGAGACCTCTGTGCCGTTAGGTGCGCCCTCCTAATAGGGAGTCCTTACCCTGAGGCAGAGGCTCTCCCTCTAGACGGAAGTTCCCGCCAGACCAAAACCTGCCTAGTGCTTCGTCGGAAGCGGTGCGCGGGAGCAGCGTGGGACCGGCCTGAGGACCGGCGATCCCCGGGGCGCCACTTTGGCCGGCACCTTACTTCCGGCCAGACCCCTACATCCCTGCCCCGCTGCTTCTCGGGGGGGGGGGGGGGGGGGGTTGGTGGAGGGCCGCTTCAGAATTCTTGTTAGGATCCTAACCCAGTGTGTCCTGTGCTGGGGACTGTAAGTGCCCTGTATGTCACTTTCATTTAATCCCCCCCAACAATAGAACTGGGTAGAGGGCAATTGTTACTACCGGAGCTTTGCTTGTTTCTTTGTTTGTTTGTTTTGGTTTGTTTGTTTGTTCATTTCTGTTTTATTGTAGATAAGAAAACTAAGGTTTAAGAGATTATTGTGTCCCATTTCTAGAGGCTAATGGATGAGGAAGGCTGGACTCCAACGCGTGTCTTCATGGCACCAGATCCAGGCTCCGACCCTTTCACTCTCTCTTCCCTATTTAAACGCCACGTTGTTTCCAAGTTTTGAAATGGAAATAAATCTCATTAAAAAGTACAAACGGATCCTGAAAATAGAAGCTATTTGAGGAAGTTATGGAAGGGCAGAGGGAAAAATAAAGGGTTCGGGAAGAACTCTTTCACCCATGGTAAAGGTTGACTAGGGACACTGACCCCCCCCCCCCACTTTTAAAACTACAAAGGTGGGGACGAAATTCAACTCCCCTATTTCTACCCCGCTCTCACCATTCTCTCTCACTTCAGAGCTGAGTTTCTAGGAGCAACAACAGAGCTGTGCTGGGAAATTTTCACCTATACCCCAATGTCTGAACCCAAACTCCTTAGCGCCTGGGCTAAGGACACCTGGGCCTCCCACACCCGCGGCACTGGGGAGAAGAACGTTCTGTCGTTGCTCTGCCGCTGAATCATTTTCCAATTCTCTCCTGTCCCCGGAGGAAAGTAGGTGTCTGGTAAGCCCGAAGATTGTAAACCTGATTCCATGGGCTCACGCCTTGAAATTGGGGGTGAAAGTTGGTGCATGTATGTGTTTCTCTGGGATAGGGATCCACACTTTACTGACTGGTTTTCTAGTGGCAAATTTCACATATCAGAAAAGTAAATAGTAAAAAAAAAAAAAAAAAAGTAAAAAGTAAAATTCACATATGCAGAAGGGGATAATAATGCTTTCCTTATACGTTTCATTTAGCGTCCACAACGATCAACTCATGGCCAGCCTTATTTCAGGGTGTTTTTTTTTTTTTTCCGAAGTATTGTAAAGCAAATCCTACACGTCGTTTTACCCAAAATCACTTCTGTTTGGATGTTTAACAGATCAGGATTTCTTCTTTTTTTTTTTTTTCCTTTTAACAAAACCTCCACGTGATTATCATACATAACAAAATTACCAATAATCCCTTAATACTATCCATGTTTCAATTTCTTCAACTGTCTCACAGTTCTTTTTACAATTAGTTTTTCAAACAAAATCCTGACCTAAACAAACTCCACGCCTTACATTTGGCTGATACATCTCTCAACTTGCTTATAACTGATAACAGCTTCCTCTCCTTTTTCTCGTGCCGTTTATTCAAGACCTGGGTCAACCCCATTCTCAAAGGTATTGGTCATCGACTGCTCTAGGGGCGCCCGGGGTGGGGGGGCTCCGTGGGTTAAGCATCTGATTCTTGATTGCCGCCCAGGTCATGATGTCAGGGTCGTGGGATCGAGCCTTGAGTCGGGCTCCTCTGTGCTGAGCCTGGAGCCTGCTGAAGATTCTCTCTTTCTCCCTCTGCCCCTCTCCCTGCTTATGCTCTCTCTGTGTCTCTCAAAAAAAAAAAAAAAAAAAAAAAAAAAAAAAAAAAAAAAGATTACTGCTCTATGTTGGACCAAACAGAGGTCCAACATATATTCTTATAGGCTTCTTATTCTTATAGGCTCCTGCCCCACTGTCCACGGCAGCTGGCTGGGGACAGGAGAGCTACATAGTTCCCTCTGCTCCCTCCCAAAGAGAGAGGAACCTTCCAGGCAGACTCCCCTCCCCCCCGCCACCCCCCCCACCTCCTGACTCGATTTGGTTCCCCTGTTGCTCTTGGAATGGAAGACCCCCCCCCCCTTCCCTCTCCCACCCAGCCGAGAATAGGATCCTCTGATGAGTCTTTGGGTTATCCAGCCTTCAGAGAGCATCAAAGACTGAGTATATAGTCCCAGGCCTAGAGACGAAACTGCTGCCATTGGCGCGGGACTGTCCAATTCCTTCCACGGGGATGTCCCCAGAGACCTCCACGCTTCCCAAGGGAACCAGATCCCGGTCTGTTTCTGAGGTGGGGTAGCCAGACTAGCTTTGCCACACCCTTCCTCCTTCCTGCCCCTAGGGCATCCCTGACGGGGGCAGCTGGAACTTCTGTCCCTGCTCTGTCACCTGTTGCCAGCTGCGTGCCCTTGGACTAGCCATCTCCTCTCTCTGACCCTCAGTGCCCGCATCTGCAAAATGGAAGCGATCTTCTCTGCCCCACCTTCCGTCCAAGGCTGCTGGGAGACCAAGAGGAAGGGAGTGAAGACTGAAAAGAAGACTATAGATATGTAAATAACGGGTCGTTTCTCTCCTTGTCCGCGGTGTCTGGGAAGGTGATGATTTCTACTGGGAGAAGAGGAACCAGCCTACAACTTTGTTCTGGCCTCCTGCCCATGGGGAGGCACTGCCCCCACACCCACACAACACCACCTCCCCAACTGGGAAGAGAGACCTGAGCTTGATGTTGTCCAGTCAGAGAAGCTGTGACCTCTAGGCCTGGAGAAGAGTATCAGAACGCCCGCTCCACGTACCCTGGGACTGCCGAGGAGGCCGGAGCCAGGATCTTGTCTCGTCCCTGGGCTCCCTCCCTGCAGCCCACGCCCCTTCCCTCTTTCCAAGGCTCTCACCTCTGCTGCATCAACCAACCCAACACCTCAACCTGTTTCCAGGAAGAACTCCAGAAAACACTGGTTGGGACCCTGGCTACAGAAGCTGAAGGGGGTGGGGGGAGGAGGGCAACCCGGCTGCTCCGCTCTACCCTTCCAGGACGACGTCCCTCCCACCACCGCTGGGACCTGGTGAAAGGGAGTCCCCGAGAGTCCAGTGCAGAACGCAGGGCAGGGCAGACATCATGGGACAGCACTCACATTTTTCATTTCCAAACTACACCTAGCTCATAAAAAGCCAGAGAATGTAATAAATTGTCCCCTGGAGGACATGGTTTTAATTAATTATTGGGTTATTCAAGGTGACTCATGTGTGAGACCCAATTTGCCCTCGTAAACTGAATCTCACATAATCCATCCTGAGTAACCGGCTGCTTGTGATCCGCAGACACAACTTGTATTTATCCTTTGAAAGTCTTGAGGGGAAATAGAAGTGTGACTTTAGCTTAGAGAGAGCTTACTCATTCCAGCAGCAGTGACGCCAAAAGAGAGAGAGAGAATGCCTGAGCGAGGGAGAACGAGTTTACGTAGCTGGCTAAGGGGATTAAGACATTGAGTCTTGTTTTCTCGACTACTTATCTGATAGGATTTCTTTCTTAGAAAATCTGGTGATGGGGCACCTGGGTGGCTCAGTCCGTTAAGCGTCTGACTTCAGCTCAGGTCACGATCTCGTGGTGCGTGGGTTCGAGCCCCGCTTTGGGCTCTGTACTGATGGCTCAGAGGTCATTTTGGGTTCTGTGTGTCTCCCACTCTCTTTGCCCGTCCCTTGCCGGCAGTCTGTCTCTCTCAAAAATAAATAAACATTTTTAAAATAAAAAAAAAGAAAATCTGGTGAGATATATATATGTATATATATCGCGGATATATTTATATTCCTTATTCACTTGTTTTGCAATATCTGCAAGGGACACGCGTAGCCATCTCATTGCAGAAGAGAAATTTGTGCTGAATTTTGCCTCTGCTGACCTAGTGGCAGCAGTTCGTCCGACCTCTGGGTCTTTATCATCCAAGATTCACGTCGGCCATACATCACAAAGGTCTCGGCTGTTGAGCGTGGAGTCTCTGCCTGGGATTTAAACTCCTTTCCAACTAACTTAAACACTCTTTACTCCTCTGGCCCCTCCCCCCCATCTACAAAACAAGCTCCTTCCTCGAGGAGGGCAGGATCCCCATAGAGCCATTAGCATTGCAGGGATGGTTCCTGGAATCAGGGAATCTACATTTTTAAAACTTTTTTGGACTTGCTGGGGTTGGAAAGCTGAAGCTATTTCTTTAAAGAGAATCTGGGGGTGCCTGGGGTGGCTCAGTCGGTGGAGCACTCGACTTCGGCTCGGGTCAGGATCTCAAAGGTTCGTGAGTTTGAGACCCACATCGGGCTCTCCACTGTCAGCGCGGAGCCCGCTCCGGATCCTCTGTCTCCCTCTCTCTCTGCTCCTCCCCCACTGGCTCTCTCTCTCTCTCTCTCTCAAAAACAAATAAATATTGGGGCACCTGGGTGGCTCAGTCGGTTAAGCATCCGACTTCAGCTCAGGTCACGATCTCGCGGCTTGTGGGTTTGAGCCCCGCACATCGGGCTCTGTGCTGCCATCTCGGAGCCTGGAACCTGCTTCAGATTCTGTGTCTCCCTCTCTCTCTGTCCCTCCCCCGCTCGTGCTCTGTCTCTGTCTCAAAAAATAAATATTAAAAACATTTTTTAAAATAAATAAATACACATTTTAAAAAAGAGGATAAAAAAGTAAAGAGAATCTGGAAATACAGTGGCGGGGGTGGGGAGGTTGGGGGGGGGGAGGAGGCAGTCCAGGGACTCTTGGCCATCACCCCTGTGGGACAGGCTCCTTCTGCCTGACCAAGGCAGTGCAGAGCGGGGAGAAAATGTAAGAGAGGGGCAGGGATTCAAGCCAGCCCCCCAGAGTTCAACAATAGAAGGGGTGGGAGACACAGGCATTGTGTCTTGGGTTCCTGCCCCAGAGAAGCGTCTGGGTCTTTGAGGGGGGGGAAAGGAAGGAGAGACTTGAGGACACTTTCTCTCAGTCTTTGGCCCCCAAGTTGAGTGTGGAAGGCCCTGCCAGGGGCCCTGGACTGAGCCAGTTCTGAGCTGAGAAAGCAACCCCCCCCCCCAGCTTTTTTTCTTCCAGGTTCTTTTTTTCCTTTTGCTTCCTTCAATTTCCTTCCTTGAGTTGGATGCCAGAACTTACGTATTTTTCAGTAAAAGGGAGACCGGATTCCAAAAACCCCTCAGCTCCCTCTGGCCCCCAGAAGTCGGTCCTAGCGGGTCCCTACAGGTCCCTCGCGTCCTTCCAAGTGGCAGGCAAAGTCCGCATCTCAGCTGGAGTCTTGGCCTGGACATTTTTTTTTCCCCGTTCATGGCCAGGCCAACGAGGCTACACACTGGAACAAAAGAAAATCCTCTTCTGTCTCTGGCTCACTCGAGTTTTTCGTTTCAGGAGAAAAGAAATTTTGGGGTCATTTCAAAGTGTGTGGGGATTTAATAAACGCAGGTGGTAGTGGGTTACCTTTCCCATGAAGACGAGCCCTACCCGCAAGCACCCCCCCCCCGCCCCGCGAAAAGACAGACTGACAGAACCACAGACAGCAGCTGCGTCCTCACACACAGACGCCCTGACCCGGCATTTGAAGGAGCCAATTAACCAGGAACCATTTAATTCCTTCACCAGACCCGAGGGACTGAATCCAGAGGAACCCCACCCCCAGAGAAACGGATTCAGTCTATGACAGACAGAGAGAGGAAAAGATAGAAGCATATATGGGGGGCGGGGTGGGATGAACACTGAAGTTTAAAAAATCAGGGAATTTCAGTGCACACTGAGCAAAGGAACGTCCTAGCAAGCTGGACGAGAGGGCAGCAGGGGCTGGGATCGTCCAGCACCCACGCTGACACAGGTACACATCACCCAGTTCAGCATCCGCTAGGCTGGCTTTCTAGGATGCCAAAATAACCAGCCAGTGCAGCCAATTCTGGGAGAAAGGAGCCAGGGAGTCACTGTTTGGCTTTCCTTTGACCAAACAATAATTGATTGGCTGGAATCTTCCCTTTACCTGAGTTGTTAACTCCTGCAGGGGAGTTGGTCAGCCCCCCCCCCCCCACCCGTCGCCCTTATCCAGGAGGAGACCCGCACCCACCCACCCCCACGGGGGGAAATCTCTCACCTTTACTGATTGAACATCCGAGAGAAAGTTCGTTGCCCATAAACCAAACAATCCAGAGTGATCCTGAAGTTTTATCAACTCTGATCGTGTGTTCAGAAGCAAGACCAGAGGCCCACCCACAATTTTAGAGTCCCCCAAAGCCGATGCGGTTTTGTTTTTATTTTTCGTATTAGTCTCATGATTGATCCTCTCCTTCTGTTTACTGTGACACAGCCCCAACCACATTTACCCAAAGAAAGCCGGAGCATTTGGGCAAATACTCAGATTCCAAGCTTCCCCCCCCCCAGCCCCCCTCCACCGCCACTGCTCCCAGTTTTAGCCACACCAGTCCAGTGGGGGAAGTGGGGGGGGGGAGTGGAGGGGAAGGTGACAGAGGAAGAAGATTCCAAGGGCCCTGTTCAGCTGAGCCAATCTTCCTTCATTTAGCAGTTTCTTTGGAGGGAACTGACCGCGGAAAGCAGAATCCCCAGTAAGGGAGAGAAAGGAGGAAAGAGAGGAAATTGCTGGTTTGAGGGTAAATCCAGTCCGTTTACAGTTCCTGTAATGCTTGGGTCACTTCAGCCTCTGTTTTTTAGAGGACACCAGGAGCCAGGGAGGTCGGCCTGCTGGCTCTCAAGTCAAAGTCCTCCTCCCCAGGGCTCCTTGTCAGAGCTCCTGGGGGTGGGATCTCTTTGTCCTCCAGTCCCTCTTCTCCCCCTCCTAGCCCTTATGTTCCTCACCCCCAACTTGGCCCACCCTTACCTGTCTGTTCCCCTTCACCCAATGCGTCTTCCAGACTTGCCAACGATCCCGCTGACCAAGAAACCCATCCCCAAGATCTCCTAACCCAATTCCAGCACATCTCTTTCAACTTCTGTGCCTCGGTTTCCCTCTATTTTTAGCGAGGGAGACCCAGAAGATACCCGAGGCGTCGTCGGTCTGGTCAGGAAAGATGTGGGCCGGCCGAGTGGTGGGGAGGGGGTTTGACCCCAGGCCCGCGCACGGGGGGTCGGAGTTGGTCGCTGGTCGCTCCAGGGACATGGAGAAGAGAAAGCGCCCAGAGTCGCCCCCAACGGAAAAGGGTGGGAGCAGCGTACTCACAGGCGCCCCTCGCTCGCCCCACGTTTATCCGGGGGGCAGGGGTGCCCAGCTCCGCACAGGCAGCTTGAGAACCTCGGGCCCGCCGGCTTCCTCACCAAATCCTTGGAAAACCCGCACCGCCCCCCCACCCCCCCTTTCGAATAAGGCGCGGGAACCGGCCCAACCCGGTGAGATTGCCCGAGGCGGGCCGCAGCGGGGGCCCGTCGGGGAGAACTGGGCTCACCTCTCTCCTGGGGGGTCGGGGGAGGGCGCAGAGGGGCGCGGAGCGGGGGCATCTCCCTAGGGGAAGCATTTCTTTCCGTCAGGGGTAGAGGCACGCTCTCCCTGCCCCGGCTCCTTTCGCAGACGTCCTGGGCCCCCGACCCCCCGCGGCCCAGCGGCCCAAGTGGCCGCCGCCGCAGCATCCCCGCGGCCCGGGAGGGGGGACGGAAGGTGGGGAGATCTACAGAGCCACGCCGCCCCGGGGAAGTCGGGAGCCCCCCAACAGACACACACAGTGCCTGGGTTTCCACTTAAAAACCAACGGTTAGACTTTGGCTTCATTCTTGGTCTGAATGGCGCAAATGGTGTTTCCTTTCCCTTCTTCATTCGGAGGGTCTCCGCTGTGTAGACCTGGCCTGGGAGCGACCCTCCACCCCCCCACCCCCCCACCCCCCCACCCCCCCCACCGAATGTGTCTTTTCTCCCGGTCTGCCGGTTAAGTCGCTGCTCTCGCATCGTTCTCGTTGCATTAAACTCTGCAAACTTGCTTCAGAAACAAATGACTTTGTTTTTATATTTTTGTAAGGAATTAAGTCAATGACCTGATTTTGGTCAGTTCTGTTTATCTGAGAAAAGTCCACCCTTTCTTTAGTGATTGCCAAGATTGAGTACACGAGACCTCACAAACAGAAATGTAATTCGTTTTTAGTTTCTCTATTTTCAAAATTTTTTTCGTAAGGAGCTTCTATTACCTGTGTAACTAAAAAGGAACACTATCGAAATAATAATTTCCAGATTTTTGTCTTTTTTTTTTTAAATGGATAATGTTGGCTAAAGGAAAAATTCAGAAGTGACCAAAGGACATTCGTTGAAAAGAAAAGTAGTTCTTTGTCCCGCTTCTTACCTCGGGTCCTTCCCAGAAGCAACCACTGTGCGGAGTTTTCTGTACCCTTACAAATATAGCCCTTAACACAAAGGGCAGCAGCTGGTAAATACGCAAGGCTTTGTATTTTTGTCTTTTATTTTTTAATCATGTTGATAATGGTTCGGTATGTTTACTAACGCCTCCTTTTTAATGGCTCCATTTTATTGTATGGATGTGCCATCACTAGTTTAAGCAGGTAACTATTGAGAGAGATTTAAATTGTTTCCAATGTTCCCTTCCCCTTTTTTTTCTGCCACTATAGGAAATATACACGACCCCGTGTATATACGCAAGTGTATCTGTAGGATATATTCTTGGAGACGGGTGGGATCAAAAGCCTTGTGCATTTTTAATGTGCTCTGAGTTTGAACTTATTTTCACAGTGTTAAAAGCAATTTGCATGTCCTTTTTCAGAGAACTATCTTTTCCTGTCTCCCCCCTCCCCATTTTCTATTGCTCTTTGTTGATCTAGAGTCTTACTAATTTGTTTTTATGATACTTTATTACAATGTAAGATTCTGGTTTTGTTCTGTTGGTAGGGTTATAAATGTGACAGAGGATTTAAAGTTTTTCCATCTATAAGGTATCAGAGCGTTCCCGACATTTTTTTCCTGGAGATTCAGGACAGAATGGTGGGAATGGGGTGTTGATTTTGGACTGTTGCCCGCTTGGATTTCCTCTTGCAGAATTCCACCCGTATTGGAAAATGGAGGGAGATTTTTTTTTTTTCCTTAATCATTATCTCCTCTTCTTTGACTCTCCTTCAGATTAGAAGACACAGAAAAGTCCCAAGTTGGACAGTGATGGAAGGTTCAGCACTGCAGAACTGGGACCTCAGGCCCAGTGTCGCCGCAGCAGCCTCGCTCCCTCTAAGCCCAGGGCAACCCCCCACCCAGGTCTCCAGACTCTCACCCAACATTAGAATGTGGGGTTGGGGTCTAAGATATGGCTCCTCCAGGCACCGGGCAGATGGGCTTCTGGAAGTTCCACCCTTCCATGAGGGGTGATGGTCTGCCTTCTCAGCCTTCAGTTTTCTGGGGAACTGAGAAAAAGCAGCCAGGGCACTTAGCCGCTCCCTCCCATGACCCAGTGGTCGCCACAAGCTTGTTATGACGCCGGAGAACACATGGGACAGCAAAGACTGGCTGGGGACAGGAGGGTCGGTGGGGCTGGAGTTGGGAGGGGTGAGGGAGGCGAGCAAGGAGGAGTCAGAGGGATTGGAGGGGCTGTAGAGACAGCTCTTTCAGCTACGGGGTCCCTGCAGTGAGCTGACCAGCCCCCCCTCCAATCGTGCCGCACACAACTCGGATGTCCCAGGCTCGGTCGCAGTCATCGGGGAACCTTGGAGCGGTAGCCAGCTGGGGAAGGGGGGAGGCGGCGGGGGGGGGGGGTGTGTGTGTGTGTCACTGCTCAGCCTCGCACTCCCACCACTTCCAGGAATTCTTTGGAAGACAGAATGGTTTGCGTCCCTTTATGGTACCTAAGATAGCAGTCAAGAAACTGGGCAAAAAACCTAGCAGATCTTTAGAGGAAAGGTCAACAGAGAATTCGGATCCTGCAGAGTTGCGTGGATAGGAGCCAGGCGGGCGCAGCGAAGAGAGGATATTGCAAACATTTTCTGAGCACCTACAGCATGCCAGGAACTTGCTAACAACTTCGGGGGTGCAATCCGGATGTCTCAGGGCCGTGTTTAAGGTTTGACAATGAGATCTACGTGCCCCCAAGGTTTTGTTATTAAGTTTGATCCCCTCAGAATTGTTGGAAGTGACATCTAGAGTGGGCGTGTTAAACGTTGAAGGTTTTTAAGAACGTTATTATGGGATAATAACTTATTATCTATTTCTTTTTCTTTTTTTTCTTTTTTTTTTTTTTTTTTCGTCAGAAGATCTCTCTGTCTCTCCGGAGAAGTCTAAGGGCTTTTATTACCTAATTTCTGACCAAACGACATTTCACTCTTTGGTCCTACGACTGCATTATTTTAAGTTAGGAACTGTTGGGGCGCCTGGGTGGCTCAGTCAGTTAAATGTCCGGCTTCGGCTCAGGTTGTGATCTCACGGTTGGAGAGTTTGAGCCCCGCGTCGGGCTCTGTGCTGACAGCTCGGAGCCTGGAGCCTGCTTCCGATTCTGTGTCTCCTTCTCTCTCTGCTCCTCCCCCACTTGTGTGCTCTCTCTCTCTCTCAAAAACAAATGTTAAAAAAACTCAAGTTAGAAAATGTTCCAATGCATCCAAGTGATTGCTGGAATTGGTATCAACCTCGCAATTGGACTTAAGACCTCAGTTCCTGTGGAGAAAGGGAGGTGGCCCCTCCACGGAGGAAGAGCTCCCATCCCCACCCCTCTGCCCTCTCCCGTGGATGCCACTTCCCCACCCCACCCCCACCTGGCCTCTGTGACCAGAGCCTGTCTTCCAAGGGTCTTTTCCAGGAGCCTTCTCTTTCTTGGGAGAAGGGATGGGGAGAAGAGAGCTAAGAAAGGATTTGAAGGCAGAAGCCATGTCGCCAGTGGCAGTGGCTGCTACATGAACGACCAGCTTTCTAAGCCTGGCTCCCTCCACCCTGGACAGATGGTCAGGGCCGGGACCCACACTTTGTCCGTGCTCCCCCTCACCAGGGGAAAACTACCATCCCGCTCCTTCCCAGCAACCGGTGGTTGGGGTGTAGACCCTGTCTCTGATCCGTCTGAGATCTCCTTTTTTGCGCGTGTGCGTGAAGTTTTTTTAAAGGCAAAAGGAACCGAGACAAAAGGAACCGAGAAACAGAACATTATTCGGCAGGGCGGTCCCAGAGGACAAATCCAACCCTTCCCCCCGGCCCCTCACATTCAGGGTTGAGCTGAAACTAAGTTTCAGTTTCTGAAATCGTTGTTGACATTCTCTGACAACAACCCCCCCTTTCTCTCTCTTGATTTTTACGGTTTCCTGGAAGTCTTCTAAGACAGGGGCCAAAGAGGCAAGAGGAGCTGTGGCGGAGTAGAGGGCGAGGGAACACTATTTTACACCCACCGAGGGGCACAGAAAGTCGGCCCTTGGGCCAAAAACCTGAGGATAGGGAGGAAGGGGATTGCGTGGGGGGGGGGGGGGGAGAGGCCCGATGTGTGGTGTGTAGGATTCCTGGAGGACCTACCGGCACACACCCAGGCGACCCCTGGGCCCGAGGTCGGAGAAAGGACAGGCAGAGAAGTCTAGAAAGGCAAAGAAGTTAACGATGTTTGGCCGTCTGGGGGCTTATCGGTGCGTCGGGGTCAGACGGGGGCCGGGGCTGCGCAGGTGAGGAGCCCCGCCCCCACGCTGGGGACCGCGTGGCGGCTGTGGTCCCGGCCTCCAGGTGGAAGGAAGGGGGGGGTGGCGAGCTGGTGAAATATTAACCCCTTCTGGGTTCTGAAGTGGGGACATCGGTCCTTGGAGGACGTGGAGAAAGGGGGGGGGGCGGTGCTGAGAGCAGAGACCTGTAGCCTTTCCGCAGGGGGCGCCTCGGTCAGGGTCACCAAAGTCTTTTACTGGATTGGGGGTGAGGTGGAGCGGATTATGGGCACCCCTTCTCCGCAGCCTTCGATCTCAATCGGGACGGGGACTGGGGGTGAGGGGCGCCCAGCCCTCTCCCCGCCCCCCCCCCCCCCCCCCCCCCCCCGGCCCGAGGCGGGAGGAAGGGCAGGCCGCCGGAGGGATGCCCTCGGGGCTGGGGAGTCGCGGAGGCATTTATGGGCCGGGCGGGGTGGCGGTTCCCAGCCTCGATCGCCTCACCCGCCGCCGCGCTCGCTGGGGACCGCTGGGTGGGGGCCGGGCCGGGGTGCCTCCCTGCGGTGAATCAGGCTTCTGACCTCAGCCCCTAGCCCGCCGCGCTCCGGAGGGTAAACATCCTCAGCACTTGGCAAACTGGTGGGACCAGAAAGGCGAGGGGATGGCCGGGAGAGGGAGCGGGGTTAGGAGAGAGGCCCAGAGACGGCAAGTTCTGAAATCCTGTGTCCAGCCGGGAATGCAGGGATGGCCTTCCTGGGGGGGGGGGGGGGCGGCAGGGGGTGTCCAGGGGGTGTCAGCTGAGCTGCCTCCTGGAGGCTGAAGAAGGGCATCCCGTGGGGCGATGTTTCTCTCCTGCTGGATGAAGAATCCCTTCATTCAAACCTTGGAAATGCCACTTTGGAAGAGGTCCCAGACTTGGGGGGCAAGGGAGAGCAGGAAGGGGCTGACAGGCGGCCACCCTGTTCCCATTCCCCCCAGGATCACCGGAAGAATACCCCTCTGAAGGGACACGGGGCATCTGTGAGCTGTTATGGATGGAAGCAGGGCGCAAATGACATCCTCACTCCTTCGGGAGGGACGGGGGTCACTAAACCTTAAGAACCGTGTGGTCGCCACAGCTCTCCTTTGTTAACGCTAAGACGGCGTGGAAAGAGCCTGTGTAGGGCTCCCAATTCAAAGCCATCCTTAGGCGGGTGGAGAGGAGCTGTGGAGTCACACAGATCCATCATAGACCTGGATCCCAGTGCCCTCTGGCTTCAGACCCCAGCAAGTGTCTCCCTCCACCCCCTCACCTCCCCCCCCCCCCCGCCCCCCGCCCCAGCAAAGTCTCCTTGCCTGTAAAAGAGGGCTGATACTAACAGCTACAGAGTTGATCCCGGACTCAAGAAGTCATACTCTACTCCTTTGCCACAGCATCCCCCCGACCCCCGCCACCCACCCGAGGGGGGCGGCTCAGTTCCCTTTCCTCCAGCACCCAGGTGGTAGAGCTCCACACCAAGGAGTCCGATGGCTCTGAGAAGAGGGAGGTCTTAGCTACTAGGGTCCGGAGACACTCCACAGCCTGTTTTCAGCACCCTGTTTCCTTTTAAAATGAAAGTAATTCAGGAGAGGGACTGGCTGAAAGCTCTTCCTGGGTTTAGGACAGCAGAAGACTTTTCTTGGAGCTGGTCTCCAAACGAGCTATGGCCTGGATGTGGTTGAACCCGCTCCTACTCTGTAAAACTACCCGCTCCCACCCTGTCTTCCTCCGGGGGGGGGGGGGGCTTATGGGAACAGTGACAGAGTGGAGGTGACTGCACAGAATGCTCTGTTCCCCTGCGTGGTATTACATTGATCTCCACGCTGGAAACTAATTGCAAGGGTGCAGGTCAAGTTCAAGTAACCGTGGCCCTGGAAGGACCTCACTGAGGTTTCGGGTGGCCTTGGAGTCATGGCGGAGTTCAGTCTTGCCTCCCACCCATATTGCTTCTAACATTACTGGGTTTCCCAGGGCCTGGTTTTCTCACCTGTAAAGGGGGATTGAACCCCCCACATGGGCACACATCACCACCAGCACCACCACCATCAGGTGGTTTGGGTATAATAAAGTTCCTAGAGCACTTGGCCCTTGTGCCTGACACCTGGTCCGCACTAAATAAACAGCAGGGACGTATATTCCTAAGTAGATACCAGAGGAAGGAAGCCGACTGCACGCCCCCCGCTGCGGGAGGCTTTACCCCTGCGGCGTTGGGGTATCTGAGCTGGAGACGCTGGGTTGCCCACAGCCTGTAGAGCAGCGAGGGGAAGGCGCAGGTCCCCCAACCTCCGTCCTATTTCTTCCAGCCTGGAGCGGATCCTCCTGGGACCCCGCTGGGGCGAAGGTCGGCTTCCCTTTGGGTGGACGGACGGCCGAGCCGGGTCTCTGGTCCTGGCGCCCGAGCCGGGATGCGCTCGGCAGGGCCGCGCGCGGAGGCGCAGCGGCGTCGGGGGGTTGGGGGGAGACAGGCAGGGAGCAACGGTCCCCCCGGGGTTTCTCCCCACCCAAGAGCGCGGGGCTCAGCGCCCCGGATCTGCCGAACTCCTCCGGTCGCTTGGAGCACGAAGGCGGACCTGGCTCCTGGGTGAGCGAGGTTTTCCTCTCCGTGCGTCCTCAACTCCAAATTCGTGCAAATTCACTGGGACGCGCCTTTTCCGCGCTCACCTTCTCCAACAGGAACCTCTAAACCAGCTGCGCATAGGCCTCTCGCTCTCTCTCCCCGGGGGATCCCCAACCCCACCCTGCCCTCTAAGCCCCCCTCTCCGGAGATGGGAAATGGAGGCCATGCTCCAATCACGCCCTCCACCTCCACTTTGCCAGGCCCCTTCTGGTGCACATTTCCCTGCAGGGCCCCCAGATGCGGGGCAAATGACAATGCCAGGGAAAGAGGACCCGTTGTGGGTGTGAGACTAATGAAAGATTCCTTTTTTCTTTCTATCTTGCCCTCCCCTCAAACAGGCACTTTGGAAAATAATCCAGAATGTTCGAAGAATCAGGAAATTTGCTGAGGCATGGAGACCCAGAAGGGAACAAGCAATCCAACAGCTGGCTTTTTTTTTTTTTTTTCCCTTTCCATAGGAGCCCAGTCCCTCCATCAGATATGAATACAAATATTGTGCATCTTTCCGTGAAATGTAAATTTCCCAGCCAGGCTGCAAGGAATATGAATTTTTATAGGTACACTGAGCCCTAAAACCACCCACAGGCCATAAGGGGGTCTATTCAGGCTACCTCCAAATACAACAAAATTACAACATGGAAACCAGAGATCTTGATTCAGATCTTTTATGTTTTTTTTTTTTAATTTTTTTAACGTTTATTTATTTTTGAGACAGAGAGAGACAGAGCATGAACGGGGAAGGGTCAGAGAGAGGAAGACACAGAATCTGAAACAGGCTTCAGGCTCTGAGCTGTCAGCACAGAGCCCAACGCGGGGCTCGAACTCATGGACCACGAGATCATGACCCGAGCTGAAGTCGGCCGCTTAACCGACTGAGCCACCCAGGCGCCCCAGATCTTTTATGTTTAAATAAAGAGGGGAAGGGGCTCCCGGGTGGCCCGGTCGGTTGAGCGTCTGACTTCGGCTCAGGTCATGGTCTCACGGTTCACGGGTTCGAGCCCCATGTCGGGCTCTGTGCTGACAGCTCAGAACCTGGAGCCTGCTTCGGATTCTGTGTCTTCCTCTCTCTCTGCTCCTCCCCTGCTCACACCCTGTCTCTCTCTCTCCCTCTCAAAAATAAACATTAAAAAAATTTTTTTTAAATAAAGAAGGGAAAAACACTTTTGAAGTATCCGAATAATTGGAAATATGCATAAATATATTCATTTCACCGGGCCTGTGTTTGGTTGGTGGGAGTGGCAGACAAAATCAGGGATGTCAACTAGCTATTTTTCTGGTCTGAAAACCAAAATATCCTCCCCCCACACACACACACACACATACACACCTCCTTTGAGCCTCTGCTTCTCAGCTAGGAAATGGAAAGAACTCAAGTCCCGTTTAGACTGTGGGAATTGACATCGAGGGGTTCAGGGTGGAAAGGTGGGAGCGCAGAGGAAATGGGAAATGCAACAGACGCATTGTCAGAGGCCCGGAGCCCAAGTCCTGGCTCTGTGCCTTTGATGGCCCCTGGCCTCAGTGTTCTCATCTGCGAGATGGGGATACTACTGATCTCACAGGACCTCTGTGAAGGCTGTACAAAATAATACACGTGAAAAGCTTTATCATTATCAGACTTTTCTTGGCCTCTCCCAAATTGAAAGGGGATCACAGCAAGGAAAACGAGGATCCAGCTTGGGCCCTCACCCAGAGATGGTATGAACGTCCGCAAGGCTACTTGATGTCCTGACACGTGACCCTGCTGGCTCCGTCTCACCTTCGGCCAGATCCCAGGGGAAGCGAGAGTCCATCGCGGCAGGCCTGCCTCAGCCCCTATTTGCTTTGGCCAGGTCGTGATGGCCCTGCTGGGTTTGCCAACAGGATCTGGGTGTTTGCTCTCCCGCCTGGCATGACTGCTGAGGCAGCTGGCATTCTGTTCCCAATTACCCCGCTAACCAGTGTTGCTCACGGCAAGCGGGATCTGTCTCGGCATTGCCTGCCTGACTTCCTGCCGCTTCCACTCCCCCCTTTGCAGATGGACGGGGGGGCCCTTTTCATTCCTAAGACTCTTAGACTTGGGAAAGCAGGGTGGTGGAGAGACGGCACAGTCTTACGCACCCCCCCTTTTTTTTTTTTTAGTTTATTTTTTAAACTTTAAAGTATATTTGAGAGAGTGAGCAAACAGGGGAGGGGGAGAGGGAGAGGGAGGGAGAGAGAATCCCAAGCTGGCTCCACGCTCCACGCTGAGTGAGACACGGGGCTCGATCTGACGAGCCCCACAGTCTTTCCCTTTACAATGGTTGTCTGGGGGGGGGGGGGTGCCTGAGATGGCTCAGTCAGTGAAGCATCTGACTCTTGATTTCTGCTCAGGTCATGATCTCAGGGTTTGTGAGTTCAAGCCCCAAGTCAGGCTGTCGCAGAGCCTGCTTGGGATTTCCTCGCCCTCTCTCTCTTCCCCTCCCCTGCTTGCTCACACATACACTCTCTCTCTAGCGCGCTCTCTCTCTCTCTCTCTCAAAAATAATAAAATAAAGGGCACCTGGGTGGCTCAGTCGGTTGAGTGTCCAATTCTTGATCTTGGCTCAAGTCACGATCTAATGGTTTGTGAGTTCAAGCCCCGCATCCGGCTCTGTGCTGACAGTGTGGAGCCTGCTTGGAATTCTTTCTCCCTCTCTCTCTGCCCCTATGCTACTCGTGCTCTCTCTCACTCTCTCTCAAAATAAATAAACTAAGAAAAACTTCAAATGGCGGCCCAGGAAGTACATTCTCAAGGATTGAGAGGAAATCAGGAAGGAAGCCAGGAAAAGAAATCAGGGGCACCTGGTGGCTCGGTCGGTGAAATGTCCGACTTCGGCTCAGGTCACGGTCCCTGGGTTCATGGGTTCAAGGCCTGCATTGGGCTCTGTGCTGACAGCTCAGAGCCTGGAGCCTGCTTCCGATTCTGTGTCTCCCTCTCTCTCTGTCCTCCCCCGCTCATGCTCTGTTTCTCTCTCTCTCTCTGTCTCAAAAATAAACATTAAAAAAGAAAGAAAGAAAGAAAGAAGAAAGAAAGAAAGAAAGGAAGGAAGGACTTGTTTTGCTTCCCCCCATTCCTTTCCTCATGTTCTCTGGGGATAGTAGACGGTTCCAGAGTAAAGAGGAAGGGGGACCCTTGCTGAAGGTCACCCGAGACCAGTCAGAGCGTCTGGAGAGTAGCAGCGGATAGCAAGTGGGTAGCAAGTACCTGATGGGGAGGACATCTGCTCAGAGCAGTCACGATCCTCCCACCGCAAGGCAGCTCCCGGAGCCTCCAGCCACCTCCCCAGCCCGCAGGGCGCACGCAGGAGTCACAAAATAGCCTGGCCACGGCGCACTGCCTGCTTGGCTTTCCCAGGCTGCTGGTTAATAACGTAGAGTCATGGCTGAAGAATGCAAAATAATTGAAAGCAATGCTTCGTAAATTGCAGCTCCACGGTCTTCATTGCCTTCCTAACAATTTGCAAAACCCATTTCACTGCTTTTTTCGATTCCTTGAATTGAAACGCCGCTGTGTGCTGTAATTAAACTAAGCGACATGCCAGCTGTAAAGACAAGGGTTGTGAATGATTACATTGGGCTCATGTAATCATCCAGTGCGGGTGGGGGAGGACGCTTGAGCCAGCTGCCAATCGGCCTGACTTCCAGTCCCTGCTAGAGTGGATGGAGAACTAGAATCTGCGGTTGCCCTTTTAAGGCTAGGGAGAGGTTTCCCCGCCTGGCCTGTTGGAGGTGGGCTAGGCGTTGTCCAGTGTGGGGTGAGCCAGAGAAGTGGTCCCCAAACACGGCGATGCATTAGAGCCCTCTGAGGGAGTTCTCTAATCCAGGTCAACACCCTCCAGGTCAACTGACTACTCTGGTTTTCGGGGACCGGGAGCACACATATCTTGAAGCTGCCCCGGTGGTTTCTGAGCCTGGACAAGCTGCCCAGTCCAAGATGTCTATTTAAAAAAAAAAAAAAAATTTTTTTTTTTAATGTTTATTTTTGAGAGAGGGACAGAGTGCAAGCGGGGGGAGAGGGAGAGAGAGAGGGAGACAAAGAATCCAAAGCAGGCTCCAGGCTCTGATCCGTCAGCCCAGAGCCCGACGCAGGGCTCGAACTCACGGACCGTGAGATCATGACCTGAGCCGAAGTCGGACGCTCAACCGACTGAGCCACCCAGGCGCCCCTAGACTTTACTTCTTGACCACGTTCGGGGGTGTTTTTATTTTCTTCCACACTGCTGTGCCTCAGTACCACACCTCATCTTCCCCTTTTTTTTTCTTTACATTTATTTATTTTTGAGAAACAGAGTGAGACAAAGCATGAGCAGGGGAGGGGCAGAGAGAGGAGACACAGAATCTGAAGCAGGCTCCAGGCTCTGAGCAAGCAGTCAGCACAGAGCCTGATGCGGGGCTCGAACCCACAAACTGTGAGATCATGACCTGAGCCAAAGTCGGACGCTCAACCGACTGAGCCACCCGGGCGCCCCTCATCTCCACTTTTAAAAATCATATTTATCTCCCCCCGCCCTTAATTTTTTTTCCCCTTAATTTTAAGTAGGCTCCACACTCACCGTGGGGCTTGAACTCACGACCCTGAGATTAAGAGTCGCATACTCTACCGACTGAGCCAGCCAGGCGCCCCAAAAACATCTTCTTTTCCTGCCATTTCAAATATCACCTCTTCCAAAGAAGGGGACTTGATCCTCCCTGCTGGGTGGGAGGGCATTTCCCCCTCTCATCTAACAACACTCTTTATTAGTGGCACTTAAGTCAGGCTAGCTATCTGTGGGCTTGTCTTCTTCCACTGCACACGCCACGGGGGCAACGTCTGCCACGAGCATTTATTTTGTCCCGCAGGAGCATTTGGCGGACGGCTGTTCAGCGGGGGCCCTATGGGTGAACGGCAGGAGTGGGTGGGGCCTGCCATTTTGCCTTCTCTTTGGATAACCCAGAGCTGTTGAAGTCTCTTAAGCAGGACTGGCTACATAACGTGGTGGGTGCAAAATGAAAATGCGGGCCTCCTTGTTCAAAAATATTCAGGGGCGTCTGGGTGGCTCCCGTGGTTAAGCGTCTGACTCTTGATTTCAGCTCAAGTCACGATCTCATGGGTCATGAGTTTGAACCCCACATTAGGCTCTGCATTGTTAGTACGGAGCCTGAGGTTCTCTGTCTACCTCTCTCTCTGCCTCTCCCCTGCTCACTCTCTCTCTCTCTCTCTCTTTCTCTCAAAATAAATAAACAAACATTTTTTAAAAATAGAATTTCAAGGGGTGCCTGGGTGGCTCAGTCGGTTAAGCGTCCGACTTCGGCTCAGGTCACGATCTCGCGGTCCGTGAGTTTGAGCCCCGCGTCGGGCTCTGGGCTGATGGCTCGGAGCCTGGAGCCTGCTTCCGATTCTGTGTCTCCCTCTCTCTCTGCCCCTCCCCTGTTCATGCTCTGTCTCTCTCTGTCTCAAAAATAAATAAACGTTAAAAAATTAAAAAAAAAATAGAATTTCAAGAGGGTGACAACAGAGCATCTAACCAAGTGCAAGGCCACGTGAGACAACACAGACTGCACGCCCATGAAGCTGAGCCCGTTTCTGGGATCAAAGCTGTGGGCACCAAATTGTCCCCTAGAAAGACAAATCGTTCTGACTTCACCTCATTAAAAGACTTCCTTTTTATCAGCTCAGGAACCTTGACTGGCTGGGGCTGGTGACTAGGGAGAAAAGGGGAGAGATTGTAGACGTTCCAGAAAGCCCTATTTCAGCAAGGCTTACATCTTTTGTGTGGGCCAGGCTATGATCCGTATAGCCTGAAAATTGACAATGGAAAAATTGGCCTTGAGTCCGTCTACTTGGAGGGTCCTCAATGGTATTGGGAAAGGGCGAGCCAAGGGGGTTTAATCTTTTTTTCAATAATCTCTGTGCCCAATGTGGGGCTCAAACTCACAACCCCGAGATCAAGAGTCGCATGCTCTTCTGAGTGAGCCCGCCAGGCGCCTAGGCGGGGATGAAGGTGTTGTGTATGCGTGTCCTTCACAGCGGGACCCAAATGGCTTCTCCATTCACTCCTTTGGGTAACTGAGTGAGGAGAGCTGTGTGTGCTTCAAGTATCCCAGAACCCCCTGGCATCCTTGAGGCCAGAAATTCGTGCCAGTAGGAATTCATAAAGCAAAGCTGCATCAACATTGGGAAGCAGGTTCTTGACTTGGGACCTCACCCTTCTTCCACCGTTGCCCCAACCCCCCACCCCCGCCCCGCCTCCAAAGCTCCTCATTCCTGGGCTCTCAGGAAGAACAAGAGGGGCAAAATCTTGGATCACATTCCTTGGAGAGGGTAGAGAATGAACTGGCGGAATGAAATGCTACACCCGGAGTCTAGCCAGAACTGATGCTGGACAGGCACACCGCAGCCACCGTGCCCCCCGCCCCCTGCGCAAAGGGCCACCTTGGGCACTAGCCTCCCAGCAAGGAGGGCAGGGCCTACCATTCATCCAAAGAAATTCTTCAAAGGCTCCTGATGCATTTTCAGTGAATTTGGAGCTTTCTTACCAAGGAGTTGCTTGCGAGAACAATATCTCCCCCTTCCCCCTTCCCCCTTCCCATCCCCGCTCTGGATCAGGCTCACCACCCTACCATTGAGCGTGGCAATTTATTAATGCACACTTGAGGGGAAGATGCGTCATTTCTGCAGGTTGATGGAAGAAACATTGCACGCTGGGCACTCTCGCCTCACTTTTTTCTCCATCAGCAGGATCGATGTGGACCAGTGAGGGAGGGGGCACAAAGGTGGCACAGAGGTGGCTGGGGTGGGAGGAGGTCTGGTCTCAGGGCTCAGAATTCTCCATTCAGGGCTCAGAATTCTCCATGCAGGCCTGGCCCTTTCTCTGTCTTTTCTCTTCGAGGTTGAAAGCCAACTGACACAGGCCTGTTGGTGGACGGGGGGCTTTGCATCCCTGGAAGCTTTGAGTCCTTCCCTGAAACATGCCTCCCTTCACACTGCTCTACCTGGGGGGGAGGGGAGGGCGGGGGGGGGGGAGTGTTCTGGATGACGATGCCATCTGAGGGACCCGTAGGAATGCCACTGGTGGGGCAGCTGGGGTGGATCCTGGGGCAGCTCCAATACTTCTCATAAGTCACGGTCCTTCAGCACCAGAAGCTAACTGGGAGGGCACAAAAGGCAAGGCTGTTGGCCCACTGGTATTAATGGGAGGTAGTTGTAAGACCAGGATATCTAGATGAGGAAATAAAACTTTCCGTTGATCCTATGGACGTTGTAGACACTTTAAGAAAAGATAAATCATTTCCTGGGAATACGACGTGGAAAGGGAAACAATGGCAGAGATCCGGTCTGATTCTGGAAAAAAAAAAAAAAAAAAAAAAAAGATATGTGTATATATTTCCTTTAACTTTTTTTTTTTTTTTTTTTTTTTTTTGAGACAGAGAGAGACAGAGCGTGAGCAGGGGAGGGTAAGAGAGAGAGGGAGACACAGAATCGGAAACGGGTTCCAGGCTCTGAGCTGTCAGCACAGAGCCCGATGTGGGGCTCGAACTCACGGACCGCGAGATCATGACCTGAGCCGAAGTCGGACGCTCAACTGACTGAGCCACCCAGGTGCCCCTCTCTTAATCATCTTAAAATCTACACAAGGGGCTACTATCTCCCAAAAACTCAACGGTTGACACCTCTGAAGGCCTCGACTCAGTGACCCATCCACTGTGAAAGTGGCTCCAGAGGAAGGATGATGAGATCATAGTGATTTAAGTAGAAACACGGCAGGGCTCCTTTCTTCCCACGGGTCAAGATGGGCTCTCCGTTCACAGCAGAGCGGTAGAGAGGAAGAAACACGGGGTTATTTGTCCAGAACCCATCACTTGTGTGAGGTTGGGCGAGTCGTCTAATGTCCCCAAACCTCGATTCTCTTCATCTGCCAGTTGAGGACAAAGTAATGATGTCTTCGTGCCAACCTCGCAGCATGTGACCTGAGGATCACGTGAGATATGGTACGTCGCCTTGACGTGTGGAAGGTATGACACTGACCAAAGAAAGCCCCAGAACTCGGACCTCTGCTCTAGTACGCGTGTCCTTTATCACTCCAGCCGTCCACCTGCCCATCCGACATTCCAGAAATACGTACCTGTGGTGCCCGCCAATCAGCAAGCACGCGAAGGGAATATGGGCGGACCTACCTGGTTCCGCTCACATCCTCTTGGGCCAGCGATCGGGCTGTGACTGGACGCTTCCCCCGTGGCTTCGGCCAGGCCTCGGATCCAGTCGGGCTGGGGTGGCGACCACCAGCAGATCCTTCAGAGAAACATTGTAGCTCGGACGATGGTGCAGGAGGACAAGGGAGGACACGTGCAGCCGCCTCTTCCTGCCAGAGCTTTGGCCGCCCCAGCAGCACTCCCAGGGCAGGGAGTGGTTTTCTGGAAAGGCAAAGTCATTGGCATCGTCGACGTGTGCCGCTGGACTCGGCACACCTCCCACTAGGGTCCCCTGGCCTCAAACCGCCTGAGGTTCCTCAATCCGAATCAGCCACCGCTCCTCTCCTCCAAGTAGTTTCTCTTCCTGTTGCCAGACTGAATGCCCCTCACCCAATACCCTGTGACTCAGCTGGATGCAGCTCATTTGAATGAGAAGCAGGAAATTGAACAGGGTACTTGTCAAAAGCATTCTATTGGGGGGGGAGGGAGGAGCGGGGCACCTGAGTGGCTCAGTGGGTTGAGCATCCGGCTTCAGCTCAGGTCATGAGCTCTCGGTTCACGAGTTCGAGCCCCTCATCGAGCTCGTTGCTGTCAGCCCAGACAGATCCTTGGTCTCCCTCTCTCTCTGCCCCTCCCCCGCTTGCTCTCTCTCTCTCTCTCTCTCTCTCTCTCAAAAATAAATAAGACATTAAAAGGAGAAAAAAAGGTCCCAGGACACTGGGTGGCTCAGTCGGTTAAGCATCAGACTCTTGATTTCAGCTCAGGTCATGATCTCACAGTTCACGGGGGTCTCTCTCTCTCTTCTCTCTCTTCCCCTCCCCCGCTCGCATTCTCCCTCCCTCTCTGTCCCTCTCTCAAAATAAATAAATGAACATTTAAAAGAAAAATACTTTTTTTTTTTTTTGCCTTTTTTTGTGTTTCTGGTAAGACTAGAGACTCCTTAAGGACACGGCTTATGACTCCACCATCAGGCTGGGGTCTCCCATCTGCCTGAGGGCAGGGGCTGCGTCCCCCACCCCAGAATGGCCACTCCTCAAAGAGGAGGACTGGTTCCGTTGGTGGCTCCACCCCCTAGGCCCTTGGCACATGCCATGCGCGCTGGCACTCACGTGACTTGTTACTCAGCACCAGCTTTGGGTTGTCCTGAGCTGGGAACAGGGACAGCTTCTCCCTCAGGGGAACCCTGGTGAGTAGCTCTGACATCAGACTCTGCTTCCTCGTGTCACTCTTCAGCAAAGCCCAGCTCTGGTTCAGATTTCCTAAGAAGCTCTGGGAATTTGTCGGCAGAGAAATTTTCGAGATTTTCCCCTGGAGGAGGTGCTGGGAGATGTGGTGCTGCCTGTATTTCAAGACCGCCTTGTCCGTCTTGGGGCTACTGCACTCAGAGCTGGTTTTCGCGGTCATGCTAGGCAGAGACTCCGGGGAGTCTGAGTCCTGGGTGGTGGAATCTGGGGAGGTTTCCACTGAGGTTAAGGGCTGGAAGAGAAAAATAGCCCAAAATGAGATTGTCGAAGCCTAGGGCTCCTTCCTATGCCTTCTGGATTCCAACAAAGTCAGCCAAGCTCATCAGCAGCAAGAAAGATTAAGTCAAATGGTTTCCTCACCGGGAATTGGTTAAACAAACATTAGGGCAGAGGATCGGGGAGGGGGGGCGTCCACAGAACTTTCTTTGTTGTTGTTGTTTTTATTTTATTTTTTATTTTTAAAAAAAAATTTTTTTTTCAACGTCTTTTATTTATTTTTGGGACAGAGAGAGACAGAGCATGAACGGGGGAGGGGCAGAGAGAGAGGGAGACACAGAATCGGAAACAGGCTCCAGGCTCCGAGCCATCAGCCCAGAGCCCGACGCGGGGCTCGAACTCACGGACCGCGAGATCGTGACCTGGCTGAAGTCGGACGCTTAACCGACTGCGCCACCCAGGCGCCCCTGTTGTTGTTGTTTTTAATACAAGAGAGATTTTAAACACTCGAGATTGCTCATCTGAAAAATAGGTATTCAGGGACACTCAGGCACTGCCAATGAGAAGGTAGACTGATACGGCCATTTTGGTGAACCATCTAGAAACAGTTAATAAGATTACAAATACAGTATGACTCAGCATTTCTGCTTCTAGGTATACATACCGAATGAGTTATTAGATAGCTCCTTTTCAAAAAAAGTGTATACGCCAATGTTCCCAGCAACATTATTCACAATAGCCAAAAGGTGGACATAACCCATTTGTCCACCAACAGAGGAAAGAAGAAACAGAATGTGGAACATGCATCCAATGGAATACTATTCGGCCTTAAAAAGGAAAGAAATTCTGATATATGTTGCAACATGTGCGGACTTTGAAAATGTGATGCTAAGTAAAATAAGCCCAACACAACAGTATAAACGTTGTATGACTCTTCTTCTCTGGGGTACCTAGAGTGGTCATAGAGGCAGTAAAATAGAGAGGAATGAAGTAAGGCAGAAGAAACATTTGAAGAACTAGTAGCCATAAACTTCTCGAACCTGGTGAAAGACAGCAATTTACAAGACCAATAAGCTCAAGACTCCTAAGCAGAACGAATACGAATAAAATGGCATCCAGATGGGGGCGTCTGGCTGGCTCAGTCAGAAGAGCACGCGACTCTTGATCTCGAGGTAGTGAGTTCAAGCCCCACACTGGAGGTGGAGATTTCTTTAAAAAAAAAGAAAAGAAAAAAAGAGACTCTTCCAAAAGGAAATGATACCCATACACATCACAGTCAAAGAGCTGAAATCTGGAGATAAAGGGAACAGCCAGAGAAAAATGACACATTATATACAGCAGACAGTATTATGGATACCGTTGACTTCTCATTAAAAAAAGAAAAAGAAGATGGGAAGATAATGGAACTTTTCTTTTTTAAGCCTTTCCTCTTAATTCTTTTATTTTTTTATTTTTTTTTAAAGGAATCTTCCCTTCTTTTTTTTTTTTTTAACGTTTATTTATTTTTCAGACAGAGAGAGACACAGCATGAACGGGGGAGGGGCAGAGAGAGAGGGAAACACAGAATCGGAAGCAAGCTCCAGGCTCTGAGCCATCAGCCCAGAGCCCGACGCGGGGCTCGAACCCGCGGACCGCGAGATCGTGACCTGAGCCGAAGTCGGACGCTTAACCGACTGAGCCACCCAAGCGCCCCGCCTCTTAATTCTTTTAAATATTATGACTGTTTAAAGCAAAATTTTGGGGGCTCTTGGCTGGCTCAGTCAGTGGAGCATGGAACTCTTTTTTTTTTTTTTTTAATTTTCAAACGTTTATTTATTATTGAGAGACAGAGAGACACAGAGAATGAGCAGGAGAGGGTAGAGAGATGGGGAGACACAGAATCCAAAGCAGGCTCCAGGTTCTGAGCTGTCAGCTCAGAGCCCAATGCGGGGCTCGAACTCACAAACCATGAAATCATGACCTGAGCCGAAGTCAGACACTTAACCGACTGAACCACCCAGGTGATCGGAGCATGGAACTCTTAATCTCAGGGTTGAGTTCAAGCCCCACAGTGGGGGTAGGGATTACTTAAAAATAAAGTTTAGGGGCACCTGGGTGGCTCAGTCAGTTAAGCATCTGACTTCGGCTCAGGTCATGATCTCGCGGTTTGTGAGTTTGAGCCCCACGTCGGGCTCTGTGCTGACAGCTCAGAGCCTGGAGCCTGCTTGGGAGTCTGTGTCTCCCTCTCTCTCTGCCCCTCCGCTGCTCACATCGTCTTTCTCTCTCTCTCTCTCTCTCTCTCTCTCAAAAATAAGCAAAAACATAAAAAAAGTAAATAAACATTAAAAAATAATAAAAAATTAATTAAAAAAGTAAAGCTAAAAAAAGCAAAATTTATAACACTGTGTTGTGGGATTTGTAATGTACATTAGCACAAAAGAGGGAATAATTTTCCTATATTCAGAATGAAATCCATTACCTCTTAAGTAGATTCTGACAGGCTGGAGATGCATTTTGCAATCCTTAGAACAACCACTAAAAAAATGCAAAAATTATCACTAACTAACTAAATGAATGAATTAAAACTAACAAATATTCAGGGTTTTAATTTTAATTTTTTTTTTTTTTTTTTATGTTTCTTTTTAAGAGGGAGAGAGACAGAGCACAAGCTGGGCAGGGGCAGAGTGAGAATGAGACACAGAATCCAAAGCAGCCTCCAGGCTCTGAGCAGTCAGCACAGAGCCCGACGCGGGGTTCGAACTCACAGACCGCAAGATCATGACCCAAGCCGAAGTCGGACACTCAACTGAGTGAACCACCCAGGCGCCCCATAAATATTCAGTTTTTTAAAGAAAACCTTTATTTGTTTTAAGTTTATTTGTTTTTGAGAGAGAGAGAAAGCATGATGGAGCAGCGGGGGGGGGGGGGGGAGAGAGAGAGAGAGAGAGAGAGAGAGAGAGAGAGAGAGAGAATCCCAAGCAGGTTCCATGCTGTCAGCGCAGAGCTTGACCCAGGGCTCCAACTCACAAACCATGAGATCATGACCTGAGCCAAAACCAAGAGTAGGATGTCCAACTGACTGAGTCACCCAGGCAGCCCACAAAAATTCAATTTTCAACTAGCCCAAAAGAAGGGAGAAAAGGAGGAACACAAGGAAAAAAGCAAAAACAGAAGAGATGAATAGAAAACAAACAACAAAAGTTCAGCTCTAAATTCAATGGTATTAATAGCTGTATTAAATGAAAATGGAGTAAATGCCCTAATTAGAAAGCAGAGGTTATTATACTGGATAAAAAAAAAAAAAAAACGAGATCCGGGGCGCCTGGGTAGCTCAGTCAGTTAAACGTCTGACTTCAGCTCAGGTCATGATCTCATGGTCTGTGAGTTCGAGCCCAGCACAGGGCTCTGTACTTACAGCTCAGACCCTGCTTCAGATTCTGTCTCCCTCTCTCTCTCTGCCCCTCCCCCACTCTCACTATGTCTCTGTCTCTGAAAAATGAATAAACCTTAAAAAATTAAAAAAAGCAAGATCCACTTATGTCTGCCTATAAGAGATACTCTTTAAATATAATGAGAAAAAAATGTTGAAAATAAAAAGATATACCATGCAAATACTAACCATAATCAGCTGAAGTGGTTATATTAATGTCAAACAAAATAGACCCTTACACAAGGAGTATTATCTGGGATAAGGAGGATTTTATCATTTCATGATTGAAAAAAGGGTCAATATACCAAAAAGACAAAATAATTGCAAACGTGTGCCTAATAAAAGAGCACAGAGCCTGACACGGGGCTCGAATCCACGAATGGGGAAATCATGACCTGAGCCGAAGTCAGATGCTTAACCAACTGAGCCACCCAGGAGCTCCAGTTTATTTACTTATTTTGAGAGAGACAGAGATAAAAAACCAGCAGGGGAGGGCAGAAAGAAGGGTAGACAGAGGATCCAAAGCAGGCTCTGCACTGACAGCAGAGAGTCTGATGTGGGGCTCAAACTCATGAACTGTAAGATCATGACCTGAGCTGAAGTCAGATGCTTAACTGACTGAGCCACCCAGCTGCCCCACAGGAAAGCCTTTTCAATAAACAGTGTTAGAGGGGTGCCTGAGTGGTTCAGTTGGTTAAGCGTCTGACTCTTGATTTCGGCTCAGGTCATGATCTCACGGTCATGAGATCAAGTCCCACATCAGGCTGCACATTGGGCATGGAGGGTGCTTAAGATTCTCTCTCTCCTTCTTCCTCTGTCCCTCCCCTGCCTCCTCTCTTTCTCTCTCTCTCAAAAAAAAAAAAAAAGTCTTTTTAAAAAATTTTTTAAAATAGTGTTCAAAATAGCAACACATATGGGAAAAACAAACCCTGGTTCCCATCACCAAGCATACCCAAAAATTAATTTGAAATGGATCATGGACCTATACACAAAGCTAAAGATATAAAGCTTTTAGGAAAGAACTAAGAGAACATCTTTATGACCTGGAAGTACATGAAATTTCTTAAATAGGACACAGAAAGCAATAAGAGAAAAATTGATAAACTTCATCAAAATTAAAATCTTTCACGAATCAAAGGCACGAGTAAGAAAAAGAAGCCATGGGGCCCCTGGGGGGCTCAGTCAGCTAAGTGTCCGACTTCGGCTCAGGTCATGATATCGCAGTTCGTGAGTTCGAGCCCCGAGTCGGGCTCTGTGCTGACAGCTCAGAGCCTGGAGCCTGCTTCGGATTCTGTGTCTCCCTCTCTCTCTGCCCCTCCCCTGTTTGTGCCCTGTCCCTCTCTCTCTCAAAAATAAAGATTAAAAAAAAAAAAAACTTAAAAAAAAAGGAAAGGAAAAGAATAAGCAGGTTTCCAGGATATACAAAGAATTCCTACAAGTCAATAATAAAAAGATAAAAAATCCTAACTTTTCAAAGAGAGGGAAGCAAAAACTTGACAGACTCTTCACAAAGAAAGATAATACGAATGACCAACATGCACCTGACAAAGTCTCAAAACAGTTAACGACCAGGGCACTGCAAATTAAAACTACAAAGTGAAATCACAAATAGCCAGTAGAGTAGCTGAAATTTAAAAAGCAGATAACCCCAAATGTGGACAGAGGGACAAATGGAACTCTCACTCATTGTCAGTGGAAATGTACAAATGATACAATCACTTTAAATAAAGATTTTGTAGTTTCTTATAAAGTTCGACATAGATCTACACCTTGACCTAGCAAACTTCTTCTAGGTAGTTACCCAAGAGAAATGAAAACATATGTCCACAAAGACTTGTACAGCAATGTTCATAGAAACTTTAATCACAGTAGCAATAAAAAAATAAAAACTGGGAACAACCCACATGTCCATCAACAGGAGAATGATAAACTGCAGTAGATTTGTACAATAGATTATAATTCAGCAATGAAGAACCAACTATTGATATACCCAACAACATGAATGGATCTCAGATATAATATTCAGCTAAAGAAGACAGACACAAAAGAATATGTACTATTTTATTCCATTTATATAAGATTCTAGAATAGGCAAAATAGTCCAAGGTCAAAAAAGCCAGGGTCAGGATCCCTTGTCCTTGAATGACGGACACAGGGAACGGGGTGGGGGGGGGTGGTGGTGAGGGGGACAATTGCCAGGAAAAGGGCAGGAGGGAATTTTCTGGAGATGTCAGAAATTTCTACACTGTGACAGGGATAGAGGTTACATAGATGTGTTTATTTATCAGAATCGTACAGTTAAGATTTGACCATTTCAGGGTGGCTGGCTGGCTCAGTCAGAACAGCATGTGACTCTGGATTCAAGTTCAAGCCTCACATTGGGTAGAGAGATTACTTAAGTACATAAACTTTTCAAAAAATTTTGAGCATTTCAATGCACCCAAATTTAACCTTAAAAAAAGAAAAGAAAAAAAAAAAAACAGGGCTCAACAAGAAAAAGACTGGGTCATAGAATGAGATAAATAACCCAATCACATTTAAATAAAGTTTAAGTGCATGCATTAAAAAAAAAAAAAATCTCTACTGGGGCATCTGGGTGGCTCAGTGGGTTAAGCATTGACTTCAGCTCAGGTCATGATCTCGCGGTTCATGGGGTCGAGCCCTGCGTCGGGCTCTGTGCTGACCGCTCAGAGCCTGGAGCCTGCTTCGGATTCTGTGTCTCCCTCTCTCTTTGTCCCTCACCTGCTCACACTCTGTCTGTCTGTCTCTCAAAAATAAACATTAAAAAAAAAATCTCTGCCAAGAAACACACTAACCAAAGATGGTGAATAAGCATAAAGATAAAAGGAAAAAAATAAGTAAATGAAAGACACAAAGGCTTTGAATGAACCAAGGATTTTTACTGAATCAGCCCTCTGCATATGAAATCCAAAAAAGAAAAAAAAAGACAATAAAATGTTGTTGCCTTATTTTTTGAAAACCTCTTTAGAGTAAGCAGTACCGCTTAAAGTCTTAGATTAATGAGAAGAGAACAGAGGCAGTCTTAAGAAGTCACACGAATATTAAAATAACAGCTAATGCTTCCGGAGTCCTGTGCAACAGGCACCACTCTAAACCTCTTTTTCCCTTTTTTTTTTTTTAAAGTTTATTTATTTTGAGAGAGAGAACACGCACGCAGGAGCACTCGTGCGAGTTGGCGAGGGACAGAAAGAGAGGGAGAGAAAAGAGAGAATCCCAAGCAGGGACCGTGCGGTCAGCTCAGAGCCCGACGTGGGGCTGGATCCCATGAACCACGAGATCATGACCCGAGCCCAAATCAAGAGCCGGACACGTAACTGACTGAGCCACCCAGGTGCCCCGAAATATTTTCGTCAATTCTTTCATTTAACACTCAAAGTAATCCTCTGTAGTTATTATTATTAAATGACCATTTTCTCAATGAGTAATCTAAGGCTTGGGGAGATAAGAGTGACTAGACAAAAGTCATATAGGAGACTCCAGGATCCAAGTATCCAAACAGAGGCAGCCAGATCCTAATTCATACTCTTTATTCTTTTTTTTTTTTTATTGCAGTAAAATAAACACACACACACACACACACACACACACACACACAAAGATTTACCATCTTAACCTTTAAAAAAATTTTTTTAATGTTTTTTTTAAATTTCTTTTTCTTAACATTTATTTATTTTTGAGACAGAGAGAGACAGAGCATGAACAGGGGAGGGTCAGAGAGAGAGAGGGAGACACAGAATGTGAAACAGGCTCCAGGCTTTGAGCTGTCGGCACAGAGCCCCTGTCGGGGCTCGAACTCACGGACCTCGAGATCATGACCTGAGATGAAGTCGGACGCTCAACCGGCTGAGCCACCCAGGCGCCTCTTTAATGTTTATTTTTGAGAGAGAGACAGAGCATGCACAAGGGAGGGGCGGAGAGAGGGAGACACAGAATCCGAAGCAGGCTCCAGGCTCGGAGCTGTCGGCACAGAGCCCGACGCGGGCCTCGAACTCACAAACCGCGAGATCATGACCTGAGACGAAGTCGGACGGCCAACCGACAGAGCCACCCAGGCGCCCCTTAAGATTTTACTTTTAAGTGATCTCCCCACCCAACATGGGGCTTGAACTTACAACCCCAAGATCAAGAGTCGCTTGCTCCCCCGACTTAGCCAGCCAGGAGCCCCCCCTAAGCACTTTTCTGGAAAATTTTTTTTCAGTGTGTGTCTACGTACGGATGAAATAAAATGGATTTCTACTGTGGGCTATGGTTAGAAACTTGAAAAACACTTACACCGCTCTATACTGCACTTGGGCTGAGCCGAGCCGAGGCCCAACAACGCTGAAGCTTTTCCAGTAGTTAAAGTACAGTCGTGACCCAGCGCTTGGTGGGCCTGTGATTAACATTTGAAAAGCCCTAGAAGTAAGGGTCCGTTCTCCTAGCAGGTATGCTATTCCACAACTCGGGCTTCCCAGGTGGGGAAATCGAGGCTTGAGCGGCTCACTCAGAGACAGACAGTGAGGACTCAGGGGTAGAGAAGGGACCAGAAAGCAAGACTCCTCCTACCACTGCCCCCTGAGCTCAGCCCTCTGGGGAGGTGGAGGACTCTACTCACCTCAGTGCTGGTGAATATGTTCATTGCGGAGGCGGACTTGACCTCCTTGTTTCTGGAGAGGGGGTTACCGAGCTCCAGCCCCGGGCAGCCGAGAAGGCTCGAGTGCCTCAGGTCAGGTGCAGAGGTGTGCCGCCGTGCAGGGCCGGCCTCTTTTGTGGGGGCCTCCGGGGCGAGGCTGCTGTCTGTCTCATTTGTCTTTGCATCTCTGACACTCAAGAGCAACTCAGGTGTGCAGGACACTAACGTCAATGGCTGGAGATTCTGGGAAGGGAGGAAACCAAACATGGCCCGTGGGAACCCAGCTGTGTCCATTTCCAGATGCATCTGCACCCAGGGTAGGTGCCAAGGAGAAGAGAAGGAAAGCAATTGGTACCAAAGTGTCTCTAATCCGTGGTTCTAGAGGGCTCATGGATGGTTTCATGGCATCTCTGAGCCACTTAAGACTGTAGTTTGTTTTGTTTTAATTTTTTTTTTAACGTTTATTTATTTTTGAGACAGAGAGAGACAGAGAGAGAGGGAGACACAGAATCTGAAACAGGCTCCAGGCTCTGAGCGGTCAGCACAGAGCCCGACGCGGGGCTCGAACTCACGGACCGCGAGATCGTGACCTGAGCCGAAGTCGGCCGCTTAACCGACTGAGCCACCCAGGCGCCCCAAAGACTGCAGTTTTAAAACTGTACCTTTGTATATTTTCTGGCAAGAGGTTCCATAGCTTTTATCAGATTCTCAAAGGGCCTACAACCCTAACAAAGTTATAAAAAACATAGAAAAAAAAAAAAAGATCCTGCTCTAATCTTGCCCCTTCAGGCGAGTGTTGGAGAAAAAGGAGATGGTTCAAAAAGCCAGCGTGAGTCCTTCCACCGAGCCAGAAGAGACAGTGTGGCAGAGAGGGGGAATCCAAAGATTCAGAGGGTAGGACAACTGGACAGCTGGCCCACAGGCCGGGGCTGGGCCACACACGCTGAGCAGCGGGCAGGCTGGAAGGACCCACCTGTGGTCAGTCACCCCATGTAACGGGGAGGGTCCTGCGTCCCTAATGCTCTTCTCTGCGCCCCACCCCCACCCCCACCCCAGCTGTGCCCCTGGCCTGCTGGAGGCGAGCATTCCAACCCAAGCTGGAGGTGGGACCTATGAGTACAAGTGGGCCCGGAGCCCGCGGCCTACATGGGGACCGTGCCTGGCCTCCTAGCTGCTTTCACTCCCACTGGAGGGCTGGTGAGCGTCTGAAGGACGCCGGGCTCCTTGTGACTTCCAGGCCCCCCTGCCTCCTGGGGCCCAGCCCTCCATGCAGCCCCCCATTCCTTTAGTGCGTCAGGGCTCTGGGCAGGGGCCTCCTCAGCAGCCCCCCACGGACCGGCCCCAGCCGAGGAAGGGTGCTGGGCACACGGGCGCCCCTCCCCGCCGGGTTTACTTGTCTGGAGACGGGGGCCGTGGCCTTGTGTTCCTGCTGTGGTTTCTGTGGCCAGCTCCTCGCGCTCTTGCCCCTCGCTCGCTCGCCGGCCGACTCCCCCTGCGTCTCTGCCTTCTTCTCTTTCGTTTGGAAGGATTTTTTCTCCTGTTTGAGTCTCAGCTCCTGGATCAGCTGCCTGTCCGTGAGGAACAGCGAGCGTCAGGGAGGTGAGGGGTGGGCTGCAAATGCGGGCTATTGTCCCCTGAGGGGGGGGGGGATGAGACTCGGCAAAGAAGGGCAATGCTCCACATGTCCTTCCCCCAGCGTGTCCGGCCTGCATCCATGACATTGCAGGGCACAGAGCAGGAGGTGGGGGGAGGGGGGAGGCATTCCTCCCACCAGACCATTCCCAGCCTGGGGAACAGCATCCAGGGAGACACGCAAAGCAAGCGGCTCTACGGGGCTCCACCCCCTTGTCTCTGTCTCCGCTTCCCAACGGGCCAAAGGCCACGCGTGGCAGGTGCCAGGAAGAGGGTTAGGGTAGGCGGCCAAACCAAGGGGCCCCCGTGTTGGACCACTACACCTCTCTGGCCAATGACGTAGTGGGACTAACTCGGTCACCCGGGTCAGGAGACAGAGATTCCGATCTCTCTTTTGCCATCACCTGCTATGTGACCCCTTCTGGGCTCTGACCTCCCCTTCCATAAAACGAGTGATGGGTAGGGATTAGACGGGACAGGATGAGTCCCTTCCAGCTCTTAGGTTTCCTACCTGTGGGGATTCAGGAGTTCTGAAGGACTGGGAATTCTGGAGAGGGGTGAGGGTGCCTCTCTCAGGGGCGAGTCTCTAGAAACAGCCACGTATCCACTTAACGCCCCACACCGGGGTATCTTAGCATTCCTGGTCCTTGTGAGACCAAAGCAAATATATCCCTGGCAACTCCCAGGTTGGGGACTGAAGCTCAAAGACCCTTCTCGTGGGGCACCTGGGTGGCTAAGTCAGTTGAGCGTCCAACTCTTGATTCCGGCTCAGGTCGTGATCTCACAGTCTGTGGGCTGGAGCCCCGCATCGGGCTCTGCGCTGACAGCTCAGAGCCTGGAGCCTGCTTCGGATTCTGTGTCTCCCTCTCTCTCTCTGCCCCTCCCCTGCTCACGCTGTGTCTCTCTCTCTCAAAAATAAATAAACATTAAACAATTTAAAAAATAAATAAATAAAAGACCCTCCTCGCTGTGCCAGGCCAGTCACCCTAAAGGTCAAGTATAATGTCCCCCCCACCCCGACACCCACCCACCTCACCCAGAGCCTTCCTACCGGGCATACACCTCCCGAGCCCTGGAGGCAACAGTATTCTGGAAGAGAGAGCTGTTTCCCTGGAAAAACTTCTCATACTTCTCCGCATTCAGAGTAGGATAAATCAGGCGGAACCCTCCACAGTTTTCCTTCTCGTACTTCTCAGTTTTCTCTAACCACACAGCCTGGAAACCCTTGACCTCCTCGATCCTGTTGGGGAACAGAATGCAAGGCTGCTGTAGATTTTCTAGGAAGGGACGTGCCAAGCTGGATGTCACCTGGGGCCAGGCGGAGGCCTCGCACACAACGGCAGTCAACCCGTATTTGCTAAATAAATGTGCGGGACTGATTCTAGCCCTCTCGGGACAGCCGTTGTCATGAGGCACTAAACGCTGGTTAGGACAGTCTTTCCGACTGCTCACCAAGGTCTCTCGTCATACAAGATCCCAGTTTCCCCTTGGCTCAGGTCGGAGGAGGCGGACTGTGGCCACGTCCCCCTTTGCAGCCCTGATTTCCCTCCTCTGGAGAGGTGGCTAAATGTGAGGGCTTCTTTGGCTGAGCTTTTATGAGCTGCGATGATCTCATTCTCCCTCACAGCCCCTCGGGGAGCTGGAGGTCAGAGAGGGAGGAATGATGAGTCCCTTTTACAGCAGGGAGACCGAGAGCACGGAGCTTATCCGGGGGCCAAGCCATGACCAAGAGGATGATTCAGGGGAGGGCCCCGGCTCCTCCCTAACGGAGGCTGCCTCCTCCTGGAGAAGTTGAGACAGAGCCAGCTCAGTGGAAGGCAGCCCGGAGGAGTCCCAAGCGGCATGCTCCCTGGGTTCTTGGCTCCAGACCTGTCACTTCCCAGCGGGGCGACCTCGTGCAAGTCAGTTCCCCTCCCAGACGCTTGGTCTCCTTAGCTCCAACGACAGGACCATATAACACCCCCCCGCTACCCACCTGTCTTCACAGGGAAGACGGGGCACCCGCAAAAGTGCCCTGAGAAACACAGTGCTGTCACAACGTAGATGCTATTGCCTCCGCGTCAGAAGCCCAACCCCGCCCCCCCCCCAAGGGTTGGTTCTGCTCATGGGAAGAGAAGGGCTTCAGGGGGATCTGAAAAGCCACAAAGGCATTTCTTCCACCAAGTTCAGGCTCTTCAGACACGAGAATCGCTCCGCAGAATGAAGGCCCCTGTTTAAAGGCAGGTGCTGCCACTCGGGGAGCAGGGGGCGCTCGCTCCTGCCAACAGGTAACATGGGGTAGGACAGACCAATGGGTCTTTCGGCAAAAATGAAGGAATGGTTTTAATTTGGGGATTGGTGATCCCTGAATCTTCATCTTATATTTAATGAACTCATATCCGGGATATAGTTCTGTCTATAACTAAATCTCTTATTTTTAAAAAATTTTAACATTCTTTTTTTTCTTTTTCTTTTTTTTTTTTTTAAGGTTTTATTTATTTTTGAGACAGAGAGAGACAGAGCATGAACGGGGGAGGGGCAGAGAGAGCGGGAGACACAGAATCGGAAGCAGGCTCCAGGCTCTGAGCCATCAGCCCAGAGCCCGACGCGGGGCTCGAACTCACGGACCGCGAGATCGTGACCTGAGCTGAAGTCGGACGCTTAACCGACTGAGCCACCCAGGTGCCCCAACATTTATTTATTTTTGAGAGACAGAGACAGAGCGTGAGCGGGGGAGAGGCAGAGAAACAGAGGGAGACACAGAATCCGAAGCAGGCTCCAGGCTCCGAGCTGTCAGCACAGGGCCAGACGCGGGACTCGAACTCACGAACTGTGAGATCATGACCTGAGCCGAAGTCGGGAGCCTAACCGACGGAGCCACCAGGTGCCCCAATCTCCTATTTTTAAGTACAAAAAAAAAAAAAAAAAAAAAAAATGCTCACGGTAAAAATGTTCAAAAGGCCCCTTTCTGCACATATAAGCTAATTTTCCAAATAGGATTATCATTTGTTAGAATTGACTTCCCTCCCCACCAACTCGGGACAAGATTCTTTTTTTAAATGCAATCACTTGCTTTAATTGAGATATCATTGACATATACCACCCTGTTAGGTTCTCGGGTGTACAACACAATTCGATATTGTTATATATCATGAAATGATCCCCACGATAAGTCTACTTAACATTTATCACCGTACAGTTAACAAAAATGTTTTTCTTGTGATGAGAACATTTAAGATCTACTCTCTTAGCAACTTTCTTTATTTTTTTAACTTAAAAAAAATGTTTATTTATTTTTGAGAGACAGAGCACGAGCAGAGGAGGGGCAGAGAGAGAGAGAGAGAGGGAAACACAGAATCGGAAGCAGGCTCCAGGCTCCGAGCTGTCAGCACAGAGCCCGACGTGGGGCTTGAACTCACGAACCGTGAGATCACGACCTGAGCCGAAGTCGGATGCTTAACCGACTGAGCCACCCAGGTGCTTCTCTTTGCAATTTTCAAACACGCAATACAGTCTTACTAACTATAGTCGCCATGCCCTACATCATATCCCCATGACTTATTTATTTGATAAATGGAAGTTTGTAGCTTTTAACCCCCTTCACTCATTTTGCCTGCCCCCAGCAGGCAAGACTCCTCACGGTCTCTAACACACCCTATCGTGCCAGGCACTGTGATGAACTTTTATCTCACTTAATTCCACTTAGGTATCACTGGCTCCATTTCACAGAAAGAACACTGAGGCTCAGAGAAGTGACATGAAGGCCACATAACCAGTAGGCTGTCGAGGACCAGGCCAGGCCAGTGTTACTGGGAGCAGGGAAGTCACAGACAGTGGGGTCTCCAGGGTCTCGGGGCACCTCTGTACCTGGTCTGCCGAGAACATTTTTGCAGGAACTGCCCCCGTTGTCTCTCCTCCTCCAAGACTTTCTTTTTGTCACAGCTTCCCAGGTTGATCAGGACCAAAGTGTCATATAGCAGACTGTCTTTCACCTCTTTATCCAGCCAGGAGTCGGTGGAGAAGCTCGGAGAGTGGTTGACCTGTGAAGGCACCGGGGGGAGGGGGAGGGCTGGGCTGTCCAGAGCGGAGGCAGGGAGTGAGGCCAAAATGCCACCTCCAGGGAGCAGCCTCAGCCCAGCTTGGGGCCCTGGCTACCAGGTGAGGGGGGAGAGACAGGGAGAGGGAGTCCGCACTGCAGCCAGAGTGAGAAAAGGAGGAAGGAGAATATCCTCTGGTTTAACCAGCGTATATTTCAGCCCTTTCCTCTTTTTTTTTTTCTTTTATGATTTTTTAGAAGTTTATTTATTCTGAGAGGGGGAGGGGAGGGACAGAGAGAGGAGAGAGAATCCCAAGCAGGCTCCTCACTGACTGTGCCTAGCCTGGTGCAGGGCTCTGTCCCCCGAACCCCGACCACAAGATCACAACCTGAGCAGAAGTCTGACGCTTAGCTGACTGAGCCACCCAGGCGCCTGTCCCATCAGGCCTTTCCTCTCGAGAAGCATCAGGGGTGCCCTGTCTTTGGTCTCCCCTCCTCCTGATGTGCGTGCTCTCTCAGGTACATGCCATCCCATAGGACAGATGGAAGGGTCTGGCTGGGAGACCAGCCAGAGGGTCTGGCTGACCCAGACCCAGTCCAAAGGGTCAGGCTGGGAGGTGGGGAAGAAACCAGAGCGATGCATTCGGGACTCTGAGCAGGATTGAGGGGGAGACCGGTGGAGGTGGGAGAGAACTCATTCCTGCTCACGGAAAAGTCCGTCCTGTTTAGACGCCCTACGCCCTACGTAACGTGCTGCGGGGCACCCTGCCATGGGTCTGGGGGAGACAGGAAACTCGTTGAGCGGCTCTCCACCCACTCCCGTGGCCACAGACACCAGCCCACTCTGTGTTGGTGCTTGGAACCGAGTGGCCCAAGCCCCCGACAGCCAGGCCCGGCAGCTCCTGTCTGATCTCGAATATCATCACCCAGTTCTGATGAACAACACCCCCTCTCTGGGAGGTGATTCTATTACAAAAGACAAAGCTGTCTTTGAAGGCTTTCTGCGCCTGAGATCAACGGTTTTCCCACCCCCCCGCTCTGGGCGGACTTCAAGAAGGCACAAGGAATTCGCTAATCCCTGGCCGTCTACCCCCTCTGGTGGCCACTTCTCAGCCCCGGGCAGCAAGCCCCGGGCAGATGAACTGGCTTGGCCGGGAGGTTGATTGCGAGGATCTGGCTGAGCCGGGGGGTTGAAGGCATGAGCCTGACCCCCGCCGACCCCAGTAAGAGCGGCCAGTGTTCGCCCCTCGCCCCAACCCCTCTACCTCCAGCAGCCAGGGCTTGAGTTTGTGGTCCAGCAAAATGTCAAAGCCCAGGATTTCAAAGCAGGCGCTGTTGAGTTTGTGGTTGGGGAAGCAGGTGTGGTAGTTATGCTTGATGATGGGGTGGGCGGAGATGATCGTCTTGATGATGACGTCCTCGATGTCTCTCCAGACCTGCTCCGTGTTGTAGCCATGGCTCTCCATGTACACACCGAAGGTGGAGAGCTTCCTGGAAGGAAACCACAGGCCGTGAGGCAAAAGCGGCCCCCCTCTGGTCAGCTAAGGCCATCTCATGCTGGAACCGAGAAACTTCTGGAGAAGTCCCGGGAGTTAACGGGGATGGACGCCCGGGATGCAGGGTGACAACAGGGCTGTGTCAGCTCAGGAGGGGCCTGCAGGAGATATAGGGCCACAGTCCTCAAGCCTCTGCGGCCCTGAAGTGGGTGCAGGTAAAAATGACACATAAGACCTGGCTTGGGCACTTTCACTGTGACCCAGAAAACACCCGTGAGGCCGGGGCAGGGACAAGGTATTCTGGGTGGAAAGCTTAATGGGTGCAAAAAAAAAAAAAAAAAACCCACCCAACATCCTACATTATGGTTTGGCTTTGATGGCAAATGGTTTCTCAGCCTTTGGTGTTCATTAGGAACACGTAGGGAGCCTTCTAAGAACACCAATACTTGGGTCCCACGCCAGCCATCTGAGGGGCTTCTGGGGACACTAGATTCACAGAAACTTTGCTTTAGGACTGTCCACAGGGAAAAGGCAGCCCCAGGGCACCGCCACAGAGAGGGTTACCAACTGTCCCAGGCAAACTAGGACAGTCCTGATTTTATTTTTTTTTAATTTTTTTTTTCAACGTTTTTTATTTATTTTTGGGACAGAGAGAGACAGAGCACGAACGGGGGAGGGGCAGAGAGAGAGGGAGACACAGAATCGGAAACAGGCTCCAGGCTCCGAGCCATCAGCCCAGAGCCTGACGCGGGGCTCGAACTCACAGACCGCGAGATCGTGACCTGGCTGAAGTCGGACGCCCAACCGACTGCGCCACCCAGGCGCCCCCAGTCCTGATTTTAGAACTGAGAGTCTCACATCCCAGAAAACCCCCTCAGTCACCCGCTGTTCACCCTATTACACAGATCAGAGGACGTCTACCCCGTGTGGAGGGGTTCGTGAGGAAACGTCTGAAGGGGTGCTCTGGTCAGCTCTGAGCTGGGCAGTCCATAGAAAGGGCACAGCTGACAGGTCTAAGAGGTGACGGTGGGGACACACAGCCACCCGCTCACATGCACACGCATGCACACACGGAGCTGAAGTGGGAATGTGTGAGGGAGAGACACGGGGGCGGGAAGAGCAGAGGGGAAGACAAGCCAAGAGACAGGGGCTCACAAGGCAGTGCCAAGAGCTCACGGGACCCCAGCCAACGGGGCCAAAAAGGAGGAAGCGGGGGCAGTCAGTCAACGCACATTTGCCGAGGGTCTGCTGAACATGCGAAACTCATGAAGTGAGAGGACCCCTGGAAACCGATCCCGCGACCATGGGAAGCCAAGGACCGTTTGGGGAGTCGACCCCCATATGAAACGACCAACCAAGGATGCATTCATGTAAAGACAGATTAGCAAAGGCCACTGCACACAGAGGCCCACCTCCCCCCCCCCGCCCCCGCCATTGTCAGGGTATAAAGTGTTGCCCATAAATGAATTTTCCAGATCGCTTGAAGCCAATCCATTCAAGTACAAAAAAAAAAAAAAAAATGTATTTAATTTGCCTAATTGGGAAATAAATCTTCCCCAAATAGATTATACACTTCTTATAACAGACATTGCAAATCATGGCGTAACCTCTTCTTGATGACTCAGGCACATCACAATGAATATACATTATCGTGTAATTTCATAATGCCCAGTGGTTAGCCAATTCAATTTAACACACCAGCTATGTGCCAGGCACCTCGAAAGATGAAGAGGGCCTGGTCTCTGCACCCGCCCCCCCCCCAGCCCTGCCAGGTTTCCCATTGTTCTGTCTTCCCCTCCACTGTTCCTGCTGAGTGTGCACCTGGTGGGGGACTTACTGGGGGTGCAGCTGGCCTCGAGCTGGGGACAGGGGAATTGGGGGCGGGTAAGGCAGTCAGCGTAAGAAGCAGATCACCTCAGAAGGTGGGGAAGAGGAAGAAGAGCAAAGGACAAAGGAGGGAGAGAAGGAAAGAAGGACTCTGCCCGGCAACATGGGAGGTGCCCAGAAGGCCAGGGCATCGCTCTAACCCTCAGGGAACTTAAGTACAAGCAAGGACACAAGACAAACATGTGCACCAAACCCAGAGCAGTTACGGGCTATGGCTGACATTGACCAGAGGGTGGTGGGGGTGCAGAAACGGGAAGGTGGGTGGCTTGACTCAGATCCCATAGTCCATCCTCAGAGATGGAACCCAATCCTCTCATCTGATTAAATGAGGAAACAGAGGCCCATAGAGACGACTGGTTTCACAGTGGTTAGTTATATGGCTGCACCAGAACCTAGAACCAGATCGGAGAAGGCAGTATGGAAGCTTAGCGAGCCCGACGGGCCTTCGAGGATGTTCCCCCATGGTTTTGGTTGGAGCTGAGCAAAGATGGAGAAGTGGGAACGAGCAAGGCCTATATACGGAATATGAGCCAAAGAGCGTCCTGGTAGAACCCCATGGAACGAATAGCACAGACTATGGCCTGGTGGTTCAGGGCAGACACGGGAGTTTTACTCTGGCTCTACCATTTTCCAGTAATGAGTAGAGAAGTCCCCCCACCCCCGCCACCCCGTTATCCACAGGGGATACATTCCCAGACCCCCAGGGGATGCCTGAACCCATGGAGAGCACCAGACCCTGCAGGTACTATGTTCTCCCCTATGCAGACACATCCGTAATGAAGCTTAGTTTCTAAATTAGGCACAACTAAAAGTTGTGTGACCATGGTCTCTCCTGCACGCTCTTGAAACACCTTCCTGCGCTCACCCGGCTTATGAAGCTGATGTGAGATATGATGCCTACCCCGATGAGACAAATGAGGTGAGTGACGCGGACGTTGTGACGCAACATTAGGCTGACCATCCTCCATCAGGAGGATCATCTGCTCCCGGGGCCACAGTTAACCGCGGGTAACTGAAACCGCGGAAAGGGAAACCACAGGTAAGGGGGAGTACTGTATACAGAATACAGAATAACAGCACCCACCTGCGTGGGGGTTATTGTTTTTGAAGCTTATTCACATACGTCATCTCAATAGGTCCTTGACGGCATATCTGAGGCTGGCCAGCCAGTATTCGTAGTTTCCCATGTCGTTTTACTTTTTATTTATTTATTTTTTAATTTTTTTTTAACGTTTATTTATTTTTGAGACAGAGAGAGAGAGAGAGAGCATGAACAGGGGAGGGTCAGAGAAAGAGGGAGACACAGAATCTGAAACAGGCTCCAGGCTCTGAGCTGTCAGCACAGAGCCCGATGCGGGGCTCAAACCCACGGACTGTGAGATCATGACCTGGGCAGAAGTCGGACGCTTAACCGACTGAGCCACCCAGGCGCCCCTATTTTTTATTTTTTTTAACGTGTATTTATTTTTGAGACAGAGAGAGACAGAGTGCGAGCTAGGGAGGGGCAGAGAGGAGGGGGGAGACACAGAATCGGAAGCAGGCTCCAGGCTCTGAGCCGTCTGCCCAGAGCCTGATGTGGGGCTCGAACCCGTGAACGTGGAGATCATGCCCTGAGCCGAAGTCGGACGCTCAATCGACTGAGCCACCCAGGCGCCCTGATTACTAAATTATCTTAGAGATGAGAAAATGGAGGTACAGAGAGGTTAAAGTCTGGATTTAGGGTGAAGAGCCAGGGGGCCGAGCAGCCCTTGGGTCTGAGGTCTGGGTCTGGTGGAAAGGAAGGGACACAGGGACCTCTGAAGGAGGAATGTTCGGGATTCAAGGACACCAAACTCCCTAATCTTGCAGGTCAGGAGGGAGAGATGGGGAAGCTGGGCAGGGGAACCATTCTGGAACGCTGGGGTGGGAGCGAGGGGTGAGGAAATGCTGAGTCGTAGGCAACAGGACATGTCCAGGTGCACTGGGGAGGGATGAGCCCGGAACTCAGGGAGAGAGGGCAGGGGGGAGGGCGGGGGAGCGGAGCAGAGGGGCGAGGCCTGGCCTGAGGGGAAAGAGAGTTGAGGAAACAGAGGAGGAAGGAGGAAGGGGGGTGCAAAGTGGCAGAACCATACCACACACTCTCCCCTTAGTCCCGGCACCCCCTGCCACCCCTCCGTCATGGCCCGAGGGCGCAAAGCCTATTGCCTTCTCATAAGAGGAGGGAAATGAGGGCCCTTAGGGAAAGTCACGGTGACCCTGAGCACTGTCCCACAGGTCATTTGAGTCTCATGGGGGTGACTGTGGGAGGTGGGCAGGGCATCTCTCTGCCCACATCTTACACACCATGAAGCCGAGGCTCAAAGATCGCTGCCCACGCCGACTGAGCTGGCGAGACTCAGAGCCAGGACTGAAAGCCAGGCCTCACTGAGCACCGTCACTCAACCTGCAAGGGCTCCCAAGGCTGAGCTGGCGTCCACAGTCAAGGTGGGGAGCGGCGGGGGGGGGGCGCCCTCGGAAACAGGGGAGGCCTCCCCTTCGAGCAGGCTTCAGCTAGTGATTTTCCGTTTGCTTTTTGGAACTCTGCCACCAAGGGAGTTGTGAAATCTCACGTGCCTCCCTGAGGCTCCAAAGCCAAACAGATTGCGTGTTTGTCAGCCCTCGGAAGCCTCAGGCAGGGGGCAGAGCGAGAGCCTTGGAATCTGGCAGACCTACCTTCTCTTCCTGCTCTAGCACTGACAGTTGTGGGGCCTTGGGCAGCTTAACCTCTCAGAGACCTCAGTTTCCTTGTCTGTAAAATGGACATAGTACCTAACTCATAGTTCTCCACCTACAAAGGGCAGATTATAACGCCTCTGTCGTAGTGCTCTGAAGATTCGTGGGGGGAAAACTGTAAACAAAGCCCCCCCCCTGCCCGGCACGGCCCCCACCACACAGGAGGCACCACTCTCCCTTCCCCTTGTGCCTGGCAGGCTCCCTTCCTTCAGCTCCCCCTTTCTCCTAAAACTCCAATGAGACAGGATTAGCCGATCACATGAATGTAGTAACTGGGAAGATACTCAGGCATTCCTCTCATTCCGCCCCCCCCACCCCCGCTCCTGGGAGGTGGGGCGGAGGGGGGGGTGGTTCTCAAAGCCAGCCAGCCACAGTCATGTCAACACATGCCACACACATCGTGACTTATCATTTGAGAATCTCTGTTGGAACAACACCCCAGGAAACCACAGGCCCAAGGAACATCTGCCTCACCTGTCCTTCTAGCGTGGCAGACCAGCGATCGATAAATATCTATTGGTTTGGAAATCTCAGAAGGGCCCAACGTACCAGGCATATGTTTTGGCGTGCACGCGTGCGTACGTGTGTGTGCGTACGTGTGTGTGTGTGTGTGTGTGTGTGTGTGTGTGTGTGTATCCTGCTGGGGAAACAGTACATGTTTCTCTCTCCTCCTCCCAACCTCCTAGGGTTTACGAGGTAGCCTGCTTTTAATGATTAACAGCCAGAGGGCAGAGACTACGGAGGCCAAGAAATAGTTTCTGAGACCATGTGACCCAAGATGGAACCACCAAGGGGGACTGACGGGGTTTGGGTAGAATCGCAGACGGAGGCTCCGAGCCTGGTGGGGCAAGACGAGAGACGTGAAGGGGCTTCCTTACCTCTTGCTTCCGGCCTGAGCATCTCGAACGAAATTGGAGCTGTGCTTATTAATGGAATAATTAGTCAGGTGCATGCAGATGTCATCCTGGGGAAAGAGAGAGAGAGAGAGAGAGACGCAACTCTGTGGGGTCTCCCACTTCCTCTCCTTGCCCTCCTGGGGCCCCTAGGTCTTAAAGAAGAGACAGGGGAGGCCTTGGGCTTGCTTCGAGTGGCAAAACAGAGGAAGTCAAGTGGTATCCCGCAGCCTAGGGCGGAAGAGAGTCCAACCCCTCCTGCGTTTGGGTGGTTCACTGCCTGAGGGACGTTTCAGGAGTCCTGGGGGGCGGGGGTGGTGTCTGAAGGGCGGATCTGGAGCGCTAGCTTTGGATCTCCTGCAGATCTGGAGCGCTAACTTTGAAGCAGGGCAGCTCTGGCCACGGGTCCCAGCCTCCTCTCTTCCTCGTTCTGCGACCTCCGCCAAGTCCCTTACACCCTGAGTTTTCATTTCCGCGTTTGTGAAATGGAGAGATGATAATCCCTATTTCTGAGGGCTCCTAAAAGGGCCAAGTGAAGGGACGGATGCAACCGGGCACGCAGTAAGTGTTCAACAAATAACAGCCCGTAGCCACAGCGTCTTGAGGACGTGGATTTAACTGGGGGCTTTTCGTCCCCCTAAGGAGGAGGGGGGGAGGAGGCACGTCCCCTGAGCTCACCAGGTTGTCTGCGCAGGGGTGGGAGTAGGAGGTGGTGGCGAAGCGCACTAGCCCTTCGTTGTATGCAAAAATCCGGAGGGGGTCACAGGACGTCATCAGCACGTAAATCCGCAGGTCAAACTTGAACCCATCAATGATAAAGGGCTGTGAGGAGGGAACAGGAGTCACATAGGCTTCAGAGGAGAGATGCAGACTTGAAGATCATCGCCAGAAACTACGGAGTGCAGGCTTGGCCCGGGTTGGGGAGAGAGGGGGGAGGGGGACTCGCCCTGTGGAAGTCACTAAACCACGCTGTGCCTCCGTTTTCTACAGCACAACTCACCACCTCCGGGAGATCTCCAGGCAACCAAAGTGCCATTATAAAGCCCTGTGATGAGGGACATGCTGTCACCATGTCACTTCTGCAAGAGTGCTTCCTGCAGGGCTGGCCGGGCCTTCCCAATCCGCGCCCGCTCCCAGAGGGCTCCCTCCTTGCGGTGGGCTATACCACTGTGACCTCTGACCTCCAGCCATGGAGTAAAGCCGGTCACCATGATCTCTCCAGGACGATTCCCCTCTCCCAAATGAAGCGGGGCACCCACAGACCAAAGGTGCCCTCCAGCTGCCATTTGTTGGAGGACAAGGGCCAGCCTAGTAAGGCTAGACCAGCTACAGGGGCACAAGGGCGAGAGACGCTTGTCCAGGCACACATCACATCCCTGGTCCGAAGGCCTGCTCTGACAGCTTCCAGGGCAGAAGACACGACTCGGCTCAGCCCCCATCGCCAGCCCCCGTCCCCTCATTTCCCACAGTCCAGTGAAGCTAGAGCATGAGGTTGCTGTAGCAAGAAATAAATAATCCCAAGGAAGAAGTACCTTTGAAATATAGAGTTGACAGATCATATCCTCGCCTGGCTTGATATCTTTCACCGTCCGGGTGATGAATATACCTTTCCCTTGGCAGCCCGAATCCGGCTTACAAATGTACGTCTTATTTTTTCTTGACCTGCTGTAGTTCTGCAAATCTCCCCAGCTACCAGAGCGGCAGAAAGGGAATGAAATACGCCGTTAGAGGGGGAGCAGTGCAAAGGAAGCCTAGCCCTTTATTAACAAAAAAAACATCAAAAGCCAAACCAAAACAGAAACACTAAAGCTCTCTAATGTGAAAAAGCCCTCGAGCTAACAGACACACCTACGAGATCTGGCAATAGGAGAGACAGCCGTGCACACGCGCACACGGTGGAGGGAGGGTGGGCTTTGGGGGGAACTGGGCCAGGATTTGCATTGTGACCACTAGAGAAGTCACTTGACTGCCAAGTTCCTTAGGGGCCATGACATCTGGATGTGCCCGGTGGCTTAAAGGCAAACATGTTTCCTTCTGAGTTGCTACTAAGTCCCAAAAGTTGTTCCAGACAAGCTGAGGAAGTCTGGGAATCTTGGAGCTCCTGGTTTGGAAAAGCACTGGGAGGGTGCCGGGGTGGCTCAGTGGGTTAAGTGTCCGACTTCAGTTTAGGTCATAATCTCACGGTTCGTGAGTTCGAGCCCTGCATTCAGGCTCTCCGTTCTCGGTGCCGAGCCCACTTGGGATTTCTGTCTCCCTCTCTCTCTCTGCCTCTCCCCTGCTCATGCTCTCTCTCTCTCTCTCTCTCAAAACTAAATAAACATTTAAAAAAAAAAAAAAAAGGAAAAGCACTGGGTGCAGAGGACAGAGTAGGATTCTTGCTGTGTGAATATAATTCCAATGGCAACGCTTCTCTGCCCTGTCCACCTCATCCCAAAGACCAGGTTGTACCCAGGTCACATTTATGTCATCTCATGTTTCTTCTGTTCCTTGGTGGTGTGGTCCAGAGCAATTTGTGTACCGAGAATGGATGCCCAGTTTCAAGATGGAGAAAGTGAGGAGGGGGATGGGGAAAGGCTGCCTGCCATCCATAGTCCTGCCGTGGGACAGAGGTCAGGCGTCCCTCCCTGCTCCCAACCTGGGCACTAACCATTATCTCACTCCCTCCAGAAGTGTTCATGGTCCTTCAAAATCCAGAAACTGCACACTTAAAAGGTTGGAACAAGTTCAAAATCAACAGCGTTCAGGGTCAGAGCCCATTCTCATCCCAACTACAGGCCCAAGCTCCAAGGCACCCAGCCCCGAGATGTCATCTAATTTTTTACAGCAGAGCTTTGTGTTTTCTCAACCTTGGACACACCCTTTTTCCCTTCTCTTCCTGAAAAGGAGAGAGATAGATGGGGGATCCTTTGGGAAGGGAAAGTGGCACCAGGGAATCAAGAGCAAGACGGAAACATAAATTGGGGGTGGAGGGTGGAGAAGGGTGCACAGGTGGGCACTTACTCGGCAGGAAGACACCAGGTCCTAGGGAAGAAGAGGAAATCCTTAGGGAACATCTTTAACATGCGGCTCATATTTCTGGCCAGCAAGTCCTTTCGGCAGATTTCACTCATCCCAGGGAAGTGATTTATTTTCTGTGAAGGAAGCCAGAATTCATGAATAATGGGGGCCACGGGAGAACCCAGGAGATCCCCTTGCTGGACGGTCCTAAAAGTGGGAGCCCGCTGGATAGATGCCACACTTACACTGAGGACCAGCTCTGCCCCAGATACCTGGTAACTTTTCATTTCCATCACCCTCTCCAGCGACACTGAGTAGTCTGTCCAGTAGAGAGTCCAGTCATTGGTTTCCCCTCCCTCGTGAAGGCCATACCGCTGGGCAGCCCTACGCACTGCCATGGAGTTGGAGAAAGAAAGGCCTGTTAGCCCCGGAAGTGGGGAAGGAGCATGGGGTGGGGAGGCTATGTTTCTAGGCGGTCTCAGACCATGTCAGACCATGTGCTGAAGAGAGACACCTCAGCTCGTTGGAACTGGCGGCCATCTTGCCTGGTCTGGACATACCTTTGCCAAGAAAGACACAGGGAGATCTGCGGAGGAATACAGCCTATACCCGGTGAACCCCACGGAAGGTTATCTGGGAAGAATGTTTTACCTGCCCTGGCTTTCCCTTGCCAGGAAGTAGGCTTCTGGCTTTCCTCCAAACACTAAGCACTCTGTGTTCAGGGAATGTAAACTAATCCTTAACATTAGCCAGAGTCAAGCTTAAGTAGGAAGCTAACAGAAAAAAAAAGTATACAATGCATTTCAAAACCACATATAGGCTGGGGCCCCTGGGCGGTTCCGTCGGTTGAGCGCCCGACTTCAGCCAGGGTCATGATCTCGTGGCTCGTGAGCTCGAACCCCACATCGGGCTCTCTGCCGTCAGCTCGGAGCCCGCTTCGGATCCTCTGTCCGCCTCTCTCTCTGCCCCTCCCCTGCGGGCGCACGCTCTCCCAAAAATAAATAAAACATTTAAAAAAACCCCACACTTATATGCTATCACATCCTTCTTTCTCTGTCCCTGTTAGCATTTGGAACTGGGAGCTCACTCCAACGCAAACACACAAAAAAAAAATGCCTGGAAAGGAAGAAGTGCCTGCAAGTGACCAGGAAAGGCAGGACCAGGCTAAAACTTACTCAAACTCGGAATTATATAATGACAACAACACTTCTCTATAGTCCAACGTGGGTCTGTAGGCTGCCAGTCTCTAACTTCTGCTCTAACAAGGACCAACCCCTGCCTTTTCTACAGATTCCCAAAGAACCCTACATCAGAACTACAGAGAACTGAAGTATGGCACCACCATGGTCAAAACCCACGTTTTCTTGGAGTGAGATTCCCCTCCTCGAATAGTTAATTGAGCTGGGTGAAGGAAACGTGAGGATTTGGAGACACCCCCTTTTCACCCCCAAGAAGATACAAGTGACCCTTCCCAACCCTTTGGGGGCAATCCACTGGGTCCCCATTGTGGATCCCTCGAATGCAGGCGCTCACCGCTCTCGTATCGGCAGGTGGAGAGATTGATCACCAATCATCTGGAAAAGAGAAGAAGGAAAGCGGCAAGACAGAGACAGACGCACTTGCCAGAACACGTGGCCGCACCCAGAAGCATCCCACCCCAGGCGGGTCCAAGCCTACTCAGTCGCACCCAGCCTGGTTTGACTACACCCCTACTGAAGACACGAATCCAAAGGATTGCAGAGAGGCAGAAAAAACATGGGCGCTACCATTACCCAGCCCACGAGGTCGAAATTCTGCATTGTGGTTGTAACGAATTCTGCTTTGGCTTCCTATGAACCTTGCCTCCTCAATCCTTTGACTCCAGTGGCCCATCAGGAGCAGGAAGTAAAAATCTTTTCGGCCAAATTACTTCATGGTCGCCCACCTCTTGCCTCCCCCCCCCCCGCCCCCACTAACGGAAGTTGTGAGTTAGAAAGTGGACAAGCTGTCACACATCAGTGAGTCTGAGGACTGATCCATTTTCCCCAAAAGAGGCGAAGCGCGACAGAATATTAAATGGGAACCAGAACACAGAAGCCACAGTCGGATCCCGGAAATCGGCATCAGTCTTGTTATTTTTAAAATGTACTGGGGCACCCGGGGGGCTCAGTCGGTTAAGTGTCCGACTTCAGCTCAGGTCATGACCTCGCGGTTTGTGGGTTCGAGCCCCGACAGCTCAGAGCCTGGAGCCTACTTCCGATTCTGTGTCTCCCTCTGTCTCTGCCTCTCTCCCACTCGTGCTCTGTCTCTCCCTCTCTCTCAAAAGTAAATAAACCTTAAAATTTTCTTTAAATGTACTGAGTTCCCAAGGCAATAAGCACTTCCTTAAAACAAGGAAACTGTCTCTCTCCGCACAATTTAAAAAAAAAAAAAAAAAAGGCATGCTAAACAACAAATAGAAGGACGATTAGGACAAAGTGTGGTTAAGATTACGAACACCGCCGTTTGGTTCTATGCAACAGGTC